>NW_025763547.1:0-1223800 GCF_020744255.1 Microdochium trichocladiopsis
GAGGAAGAACTTGCGACTGAGGACGTGGCTGGTTTTGTCACCGAGTCCCTCGCTGGGATGTCTCCCACCATCAGCACCGAGGATCGGACACTCATCAGTGCGGTCGTGCCTGGCCGCTCAAAGGGATCGTATCTATTCGCGAAGCTGGCCATGGACTGTCTCACAAGGCCCGGTGCCGACGTCCCTGCCGCGCTCGAGCAGCTGCCGCAGAACCTGGACGCCATGTACGCGGCGCTGCTGAAAGAGCATGCCCTGTCGAGCGGCGTAGACGAAGACACGCAGCTGCTGATCTTGCAACTCACCACGCATGCGACACGACCGCTGACCGTCCGTGAGATCGCGAGCGTGCTGGACGTGGTCGCGCGCGGGTGTGCATCTGGGGAGGAGTGGGATCCAAGAGCCACCAAAGACCTTGTACGCCTGGCATGTGGTCCGCTGCTCCAGATCCTCCCCGGTGAGACAGTCAATGTTGCTCACCACTCTTTCACAGAGTTTCTCACGGGCGGTCACCACCACGATGGTGGTTATCGTGCCGATGGTGCCTTGGGCGATGCTGATCGCGGGAGCCCCATCCTTGAGGCGGGCGCGGCTCATATGAGGCTTTCTCTGGCGTGCCTAAAGTACCTGAACGAGAAGGTCCTTGGCCAGCCGTTCATGCGGCCGGGCGCAGCCACGGAAGTCGAGGACACATTTGCCAAGTATGCGGGCATTAGCTGGTTCGTGCACGCCGGCAAGGCCACTGCGGCCGGCTACACCAACCAGGCCGAGCTGGTCAAGATCATGGACGACCTCTTCGACTCGACAGAGCTCAAGTCCGAGATCCTGACCCGGTCCCACGGCGGTCCGACTATCGCAGACTACATCTTCGGCTCATCCAAGTACGCACCCCCGACACCGCGGTACACGCCCGTCTACATGGCCACCGTACTTCGGCTTCGCACGTACCTCGAGGTCCTGCTCTCGCGAAACTCCGAGGTCTACCAGGGTACCAACCCAAGCAGGTCTCCGCTGCGCGCGGCCTCCAGCACGGGGGACGCCGAGTTCGTGGAGGTCCTGCTCCGGGCAGGGGCGGATCCCGAAGAGTGCGACACGGAGCAGTACTCGGGCCTCGCGCCGCTGCACTGCGCCGTGCGGCGTAACGACCTGGCTGTGGCGAGGCTCCTCCTCGACGGGGGCGCCAACCCGCTGACACTCACAAAGTTCAGAGACCCGTCCTGCTATGGCCACCGAGACACGTCGCCGCTCGAATGGGCCTGCACAGGAGGCCACCCGGCGGCTCTGCTGGGGCTCTTCCTCCCGCATATATCCTCGACGCAAGTGCTTAGCCAGGCCGTGCTGTGGATCGTGCCGACGGGCCGCGCGGACCTGCTCCATGTCGTGCTGTCCCACCCTCTCGCCGCCCGGCTCAGGGGCAGCGAGACCCGTGGTCCCCTCGACGCGGCGCTGTTCCGGGCGAGCGCCGAGCGCGATGCCCCCATGGTCCGAGCCCTCCTGCTCGCCGGCGCCGATGCGTCGACCCTGGGGAGATCTCTCGAGGGAGCCTTCCAGATGGGGTGGAAACAACCCGAGATCCGGCCTTTGCACGCCTGGGCTGCCGCGGACCCGGACGTCGGCAACGAGCCCGGCTCCGCCCACAGTCCACGGCACCGCTGGTCCCGGCCGGAAGACACGGGGCAGCAGGCCCGCGGGAGCATGACGGACGCCGAGAAGGCGGCAGCGGCGAAGGAGGTGTTCGAGATGCTCGTGGCCGCGGGCGCCGACGTGCACCAGCGCACGGCCACGCTGGGCAGTATGCCCCTGCACTACGCGCGCGACGTGCTTGCTGCCCGGCTGCTGGTCGAGCAAGGCGGCGCGGATCCGGCCCTCGCCAACGCCCGCGGGGAGACGCTTCTCGGGCTGACGCGGGACAGGGCCACGGTGGCGTTCCTCCTCGGAGAGATGGCGCTGAGGACACGGTCGGCAGGTGATGGCGAGCACGACGGAGGGCCTTCGGGCGCTGCCTCGGCCATGCTGGACCGCATGCGGCCGGACTGGCGCGGGCGGCAAGACGGCGCCGACATCGCCGAGCAGGTTTTGGTCTTCCTCGACTACGGCGTCGATCCGACCCAGGCCGTGGGCGAGGGCGGCCAGACGGCCCTGCACCTCCTCGTGCAGCTCGATGCCGACGCCGGCGGTGATAGAGCAACAGACAGCCGTGTCACTCTGCTCCAGCGTCTCCTCCGCTGCCCGGGCATGCACGCCAATGTCCGCAACGCAAAGGGCCGGACCCCCTTACACTTGCTGGGCCTCGGGGAAGGCTCTGCGAGCTTCCGAAACCCTACGGCAGCGCTCGAGTCGAACCGGGGCCTGCTCGACGGCCTCCTGGCTGCCGGCGCGGACCTCGAGGCCTTGGACAACAAGGGACGCAGCCCCCTGGTCTACCGGATCGACTCGCACAAGCACTGGCCCTCGTTCCAGGACGCCGGGATGATCACAATGTGCGAGGCCCTGGTCCGCGCCGGGAGCCGCCTGGACACGCGCGACGTATCGGGCCGCACGCTGCTCCATGCCGCGGTGGCAAGGGGCAGCAATGGCCCGCTGGTCAAGTGGCTGTGTGATCAGGGTGTTGATGCCCGGGCGGTCGACAACAACGGCGACACGCTCTTCCATCCGGCACTGACGGAAGGGCACCGGCCCAAGCATAAATTCTCCGGGAAGGACGCCGGGCACTTGGGTCTGCTGGACGAGCTGCTAAGGCACGGCGCCGATCCGACGCGGCCCAACCACGCGGGGACAACACCGCTTCACATCGCGAGCACGATCACCCCTGGCGCTTTCGAGATCCGGACCGGGAATGACAGCCAGGGGACGACGACGGTCTTTGACTGGTTCCTCCAGAGACAGCGTGCTGGCGGCAGCGTCGACGTGGCTGACCAGGACGGCGTCACGCCCCTGCACAACGCCGCGACCCTGTCCGAGTACATGGCGCGAAAGCTGCTCGATGCCGGCGCGGACCCGCTGAGGGAGACTAGTGAAGGCCTCAACGGCCTGCATCTTGCTGCTCGGGCCCGACAGGCCAACATCCTCGGCATGATGATCGAGAGGATCGTGACCCCCTCGGCATCCGAGGCCGGCCGCTCTGGTGGCGTCGACTGCCACCCCCAGAGGCACCCCCGGTCGCCCCTGTTCTACGCCGTCGCCTCGGGCCGGCCAGAGAGCGTGGTGCTCCTGCTCGAGGCTGCCTCGAGCGTGCCGGCTATCGCACACCGGCCCTCAACGGAGTACCAGGACTCACCGCTGCAGGCAGCCGTCGAGTTCGAGGAGGAGCTTGCCAACTGGCCCAAGATTCTGAAGCGCCCGGGTCATTACGGTGTGAGGGAGGTCGGAAGCGTCCATCTGAATGACACGTTCCGCATGGCTGAGAAACCGGGCCCTTGGCCGTCGGAGCGGCTCGACGAGGTCCTGGACCTGCTCGACACACACGGTCTGCTGCCGGGGGACCACATCGAGACGGCGATCACGGAAGCTTTCGACAAGGGCGCGGCCTACACGCTCACATGCCTGCTCCGAGTCAGAGAGCGACGGCTTGGTGTGGAGGGGTGTCTGTCCAGCAGAGCTGCTGGTGAACATGGCCCGATTGCCGCCCTACTTGAGGCGAGGGAGCACAGCCGGAAGCCCCTTGTCGATGCCATCGCTGCCAAGGGCACGCTGTCTCCGGACGAGTTCGACGCGGCCATGAGAGGACGGCACTTTGACGTCGTCGTCGACGGGCTGCCAACGCCCGACAGCTCTCTCCAGGTCCTGCACGACCCCAGCCAGGGCTGCAACGGCACCAAGACTCTGCTGCAGTACCTCGCGGCGGGCGGGCACGCGGCCCTGCTCGCAAAGGTGGCCAGCCCGGAGGCCCTCGCGCGCCTCGAGGACGTGGCCTGGGTGGCCAGGACGGCAAAGGAGACGCAGGCCAGCACCGACTATCTCGGCGGCGAGATCGAGCCGCTGCTCGTCACGGCGTGCAGGCGCGAGTTGCCCAACATGGAGGTCGTCAGGCTGCTTATCGAGAAGCTCGGCGTCGACATCAACGTCGTAGGCGGCGGGGGTAACCCGCGAGGCAGCACGTCGGGGAAAGCCGCCATCGGCGCCTCGGCGCTGCACGTGCTCGCCACGGGTGGCCACTGGTGGCAGGCTACCCAGGGGATGCCCTACCTGCTCGCTCGGGGCGCTAATGTCGATACCATCGCTGCCGTGACGCAGGCGGGATGGGGGTGGTCGAGGGGCGGGACGGGATATCTGATGACACCGCTCAACGCTGCGCTCGACGCCCTCGCGCGGTGCTCGACCTTGAGCTTCAGCAGGCGGGTCGTCGAGACATTGCTCGAGCACGGCGCCGACGTGACGGCCACGGACGACCGCGGCGTGTCGTGCCTCGACCGTGCGAAGCACGATCCCGAGATCCACGCCCTGCTGCTCCGGTATGCTCGGGAGTAGCGTACGCAGTGACCTGGATGCCCTGGAGGCACTGCTCCTGTCGGGTGCGCAGCCTGAGCAAGTGGCAGTAATCGTTGTCTGAGAGGTGGCACGTTTAAAAGAGGGTCAGGTCAGTTCATGGGCAGGCTTACCTGTGGTTTGTGCTATACGCGAAACCAGGAGGTCAAACGTCCTAATATAGGACTAGAAGCGAAATATTTATCTAACGCCTTTCGGACACGAGGACTTTATAAGTTTCTGAGATATAAAATAAATACGTAACTAGCATAGTTGTATATGTTATACCTCTCCACCTTATCGGTATCGAATCGGTACCAGGCCTGCAGCGCGCTGGCAGTGCCTGTGGCCGTATACTCAGCTCCGCCCTAGCGTTCCCTCTATATCTCCTAGGTGTAGAATTGTCCGTAACGACCACCCGGGTTAAGCTCGAGCATCTCCAGGGACATAGTGTTAACAAACTCGTGCCCAAACCTCTTAAGACAGTAATGGGCAATCATGTCGATACCTAGATTCCCATGTTAGTAAAGCCTCCGTTTTTTCATAAAATAGCACTCGTTCACACGAGTCAACAATGGCAACTTACCAGCTCCAGCTCCACCCGCAGTCCACAACTCGCCTTTCCTCCCGTCCGTCCCCTCATACTCCTTCTCCTCCACCACCCATCGCTGGCGTAACCAATTCGTTCCGGGATACATCTGGTTCGCCATGTCCAAAAACTCCTTATTGGTCGTGCACGTCTTGCCCTCCAGCAGTCCTGTGCTCGCCAGCCACACGCTCCCGATGCACGTGGTCAGCCACACGGGCGTTTTGCTCCACGCCTCCTTCATGAACTTGTCCGCCTGCGGCGGGCGGTGGCTCGGCAGCGGGCCGCCGATGAGCACAATATCCAGGTCGCGCGGGCAGTCGTCGTACGTGACGGTGGGCACAAACTTGAAGCCGCCCAAGCTGTCTGAGCCAGCCTGCGGCGGCGTCATGAAGCTCGTCTCGAGAGTGGTGGCCATGTAGAAGAACTCGATACTGACGGCGTGCGGGCCGAACTTGGCGTACTTCGGGTCGACCGAGATAACACCCGAGACGTAGGGGTCCGAGATGTTGCCGAAGATGTCGATGCCGACGATATCGGCGAGTTGGACTTCCTCAAGCATCACGCCGATGCGGAGCTTCTTAGGGCCGTTAAGAGTGGACATCTTCGGGGCTGGAGGATTTGCTCAGGGTCACTAGATGGCTTTTGGATTGTTTGAATCTGCAGTTTGAGATGCCTGAGGGGCGAGTTACTCTGCCTTTATACCATGTTAGCAGCCATTTCCCCTCCAGGCCGATAACTTGATTTCTAAGATGGTCCCGGACATGCTCGGAGACGCGCATGAACCCACGTGTGCACCAAGCAACGGGAAGCCATTGAAAAGACCGGGGTCTTCAATCCAGTGGTATGTCTGGGTGATCTTTACTGGCTTGCATCTGATATCCCATCACCCCTCTCTCCGACACTTGTCGGAGGTTAATGTGGAGGTCTCCCCTCCCTCCGACATTCGTCGGAGGTTACTATGGAGGGAAGGGCGTGGCTGGCTTACCAAGCGACTCAAGCAAACTCCAGCACGGCAAAAGATCTCCCCGCAGAAAACATTGAAGAAACGCTCATGAACTGCAGATTCGCGCATATGAAGCCCTCTCTCTACGACGGGAAAAGCTTTTCCCTCTCTTGGGAATACAGGAATAGGCGTCGCATGGCGCTTGGGTTGCATCCGGACAGGCGGAGTGCAGCGCGCTGCGCGATAGGTAAGCTGAGCAGCATCTTATCGAGGACGATTGGAGATCTGGCAAGTGCTCGTGAGCAGACTCTGGCTATGGCTGTCGCGCTGTCGCCGGGACCCTGTGCAATGGAGGCGTGGACCTATACGTCTCCGGGCGGCGGATCGATGATAACTGTCCTGGGGCTGGTCTATGCTCAGGCAGGTGCGTCAGGTGCGATCTTCGAAATGCTCGAAAGGAGCGAAGTGGTTCGCCTGAGGTATAAGTACTACCTGGGCAGTCACGAAATGGTATAGCTGGCTCAAGCCGGCCCGGTACATCAATAACTAACCTTGTCCAGAGCTGAACTTGAGGCCGAGACGGCGGCAGCATCCTAACGTTTTAAACACCAGTAGCAAACATAACCTTGTGGGGAGACTCATTTTGTCCTTCGGCCGTTCATGCTGCTTATCCATGATGGAACTAACATCCCTATCTACCGCACTTCCGCGGCGCCCTCGTTCGCCTGGTGGCTGACCTTGACCTCACTGTTGCCCCCGAGCTCACGAAGCAGACCTCTCGACTTGGTTGGAAGTCGACACCGGGTGCTGCACTTGGGACAATGACCCCGTTGATGTCTCGTAGCTTTAGAGCTTCGCATGGTTGGCCTCGGACGTATATCGATTGTCGTTGGAGTTTTATGGTAAACCACGTTCCCAGCTAGCAGGTAGAGACATTCCTTGCTCTCCTGGGGCGCAAGGTAGTACGTCCAATAATTCTTATGGCAATTACAGTGCGTTTCCCGAAGAAATACACCGTACCAAAAAAGTGTTAGATTAGCCGTGGAGCCGCCCGGCCGGCTGTGTATTTTCTACTGGGCCGTGAGCTCGAAACTTTAATAGGATAATAGAAGCACGAACAGATTGAAGAGTTACTCTCTTTGCATGAATAGTGCCTAGATTCGTATCGTCACTCTCTTTCATGAATAGTGCCTAAATTTATATCTTCGAAGAATGATATGAGGAAACTCGCGGTCGACTCTTTCAAAGCTCCTGTCGCTATAGTAGTAAATTAGATTAGTAAAATAGCAATAAACAATAGGACATGTCCACTGTAGAAGAGATAGATCGTGAAGTGATGCCGAATAATCTTTTATAATACGTATACTACAGTCATACTCTTATACCCCGAGACTCTTCAAAAGCCGGGTCATCCTCGCCTGAATATCAGACATTAGCTGGGTAACGCTTTTGTAATCCCCATTAATCGACATTTGTTCCCAACTCGCTGAGGTGTTCCTTAGTGGCGAGGAGGAAAAAAACTGCCCGTCCCTCGGGGCAGCGACACCCGATAAATAGGTAGTCATAGATTGGTGCTGTTGGTTGATCAGATATGAGCAGAGCTGGACAACCATGACGAGCCGGATATTAGAAAGCGGGCCGATGCCGCCACATGGACCGCCGCAAGGATGGCCGCCGAGGCCAAAACCACCACTTGAGCTGCTCCTCGTACTGCCGAGGCTTGTGCCCAGCATTAGGTCGGCTGGAGGAGAAGATAGGGACGCGGTGTTGAGGCAGCACAGATCGACGTCGCTCTCGAGTGCGATCAGCACAAAGTTGTAGATGGTCAGGAGCATGGTGTGGCATGCTAAGAGAAGGTGGCTGGTGACGGGGCTTTGGGAGATAGCCTGACTGCTCACTGATGCCGTCCGCACGCGGTGCTTCTGATGCTGATGCTGAGGTTTGGGTTGGCAAGTGGCACCATTGGGTGCCGTCGCCAGAGAGTTTAAATTGGAGCTCATGCTGCCGTGGTGAGCGGGAGCGGCGCTCCAAGGGTCGGACGGTGGCATCAAGCCTCCAAGGATCTCGAGCAGATCCCCTGATGCAGTGAAGATGCCACACAGTACGACACCAAGGACGTCTGCGCCGTCGTCGGGCGAAGTAGGCGGGTCGATGGATCTCTGAGGGGTCGCTTTCGAAGAGAGGTAGGACAACCACGCGGAGACCAGCTTAAAAACGCCGTCGTCGACCAGAGGGCTTCTGACGTGCCCATCGTGGCCGACAGAGCCGCGTCGGTACGACATGCGCACAGTCTCGTTGAGACTCTCATTTGACCGATAAAGCTGGGACAGCCTCATGGTCAACTGCGAAAGTTGGCTTATGCTTGTGACGTGGTCTGTAGAGAGGTCAGGCAATGGGCTGGTGCTGCCACAAAAGGCAGAGTCACTTCGTTCCCGCCACCTTGGCGGGTGTTGTTGATGGTTGAAGTAGTCAATGTCGATATCTTGGTGGCGGATGTTTGGGTCTATCGAGTGCTCCAGCACCGAACTGAAGTCCAGTTGGGACGCTGGGCCGAGGTTCTCGAGCATCCCAGTACCGGGCCAGGCGTTTGGGTCGAGCCAGGTGGCGCCGAAAGCATCAGTGTCAGGGAGAAGAGTATCATTCATGACGGCATCCTCGTCAGTCGGCTTGGCAAGGCTCGAGCCGGAGTCTGATCTGCTGGATGGCTGTGCCACATAAATACCAGCGTTGATGTTGTCGTCGTCACCGGAAGAGCTGCTGGAGCTGCTGGACGGAGCCGCGCTTCCTGGGCGTCCATTCGACGAGCCAGTACTGCTGCCGCTTGCGGTGCTCCCACTATTGTGGCTGCTTGATTCGGCTTCGGGCTGGACGTCTGACGCGGCGTCTGACGACGATGCGGTGGTCTTGGTAGGTTGTGTCTCCCCAGGTCCGACGGTATCGGCCCAACGATACATGCTTGGTCGTCCTTTCGGCAAGCTGAGGCTGTACACACACTGGGCGCCCTGGCGGAGACAACGAACACAAGCACCGATATCACTCTTGGCGTCGCGCACGCAGCGCAGCTTCTGCCCATGGCACCTATCACACGACTGGCGTCGAGGGGTGGTACCACCGTTATTTGAAGGGGGGGCCATTCTGGCAGATCGAGATCAGTTTGAAGATATGGCTGTGAATTCTGCGTGCAATTCTTCGTCTCGTGTCGCCGTATGGGGTTCCAAGGATAGGATCACAGCTTAGATCCTCTGATAGGTGTCGCTAAAGAGGGGAGGTTGCGTTGGTAGACCGGGAGATGACAATACGGACCAAACGGCGGCTGGATAATTGCCAATAGCACAAGTAGCAACCCGACTGCCAAATATCGATGGTCACTGCCGGCGAGCAAGGCTCGAAGCATATAACAGTGACACGACTGTGCCCGGCAGATGACCAGGGCTTGGAACAGCAGGCACAACCCGCAAAGCATCCCAACGGGCCACATGCAATCATGACGGGAACGCAAGTACGTGCATGCAAATTCGACTGGATGATGCCGGCTCCTGCATACTTTCAAGGCGGCCCTGGCCAGATACTCCACCACAATGGGTCGATGATGATCACCCGAGTTGCCAGCCAATCGCACAACAGCCCGGTCACTGCGCAGTTTGGGGGAGCTCTATCAAGCAGGGAAACCCAACGCTGTTACAGGGCCTCGTCACTCAGATGAGCAAGATAACGACAGTGCGGTGTTGAGTCGAGTAAGATACCCTTGGTAAGGTTCCAAGTCGCCCCAGCTGGGCCCACTGGCTAGTGTATCTGGAGCCGACTCACCCCTGGGGGTCCACTGCCAAAGCTTGTCCTCCCATGCCACCCTCGTCGTTGTCGAAATTCGGCTGACGGCTTCGCTTACGTCACCGCGTCCAGAGCCCTCCATTTAATACTTACTTCGGCTTGGACCGATCAACAAGAGACGTTCGGGAGCCAACCCGCGATTCAACGCAGATGATGGAGAACCACGCACGGTCTTGCAGCCAAGACCCTGCAAAACCTTAATCGGAAGTAAGGCATGCCGGCCTCGAGGCCTTCTGCAACGACCATCTTGATTAGACCGCCATCGGTTCCTCTAGAGGACACAAAGGGCTTCGGACACGTCCGACCTGCAGTGGAAGAAGCAGTTGTGCTTGGACTGCATCCGTGGTGCATGCATGCGCGCCTATTCGCTGTCACTCTCCATGCTTAGGGCGTAAATACCCCTGTAGTATCTTGACCGGCAACCCATGTCATTCAGGCACACCCCTGATCGTGGAAGTTCTATACCTGACTAAGGACCTGATCATGAGCGAGGACCCCTAGCCCAACGTGGGGCAACGATAGCTGAGTCACGCCAGTATGGTCGTGAAAGCCAGATGGTCCAGTGACTAAGCTTCCGACACAGTGAGATGGCAGATGTGCGGCTCATTGCCAACCAAATATCGAAGACGCAACCATTTCTTAACGAAGTGCCGTCCATGCGTCCGAGGCCTGGGCTGTACGGTGTACGGAGTACGGAGTACCAGAACACACCGTGGCTTCCCGGTCCTCACGGCCTCACCGAGACCCGGAGAGCCCGAGACGCAGGCAGCCTGCAGCAGCACAATCCCATCTGTTTCACCAAACTCTATCATCAGCAAGATCAGGGACTCTTTTGCCTATTGCGGGAAGCCATACAGGGAGCTTGTGGGCGGCCCTGCCAGCCTGATTGCCTGCCAGCGTACCAGCGTGGCTGCGTGGCTGCATGGCTAGTCAGGGACATTTCCTCCTGCCGCATACCGCGGCACCATGCAGTTATATTCTAGAAGAGGTTTGGGCTGGACGCTGGTGTGACCCTTCGTTTCTCCACATGTCTTGGGTCAGTCCGACCATTACTCGCAGACCGAGGAGACTGAGGGTGGATGCGCCTGGCTACCGCCCGCCTCGCCAGAGCGCCCCTGGTGACCCGATCCCCTGGTCGTTTATCCCCTGGAGGGACCCCTAGAAAGTCTAAATTGTTGCACCGGGTGGTGGTGCTAACGTGTCAAGAAGGTCCGGACATCCCCGCTGAAGATATTCGCTCCTGCGGGCAGGTGGCTGCACGGGACAGGGCTCAACATTGGATAGGAATTGGCCCGGAGCTCCGTAGCGACGCGGCCTTGAGAAATGGGCGTGTATCAGGGTTGCCACGTATATCAATCGCTTTAACCCAGACCCTGCTCGTTTGTCCACGGGGCAGGGCATGGCCTAGAACAACATCATGTTCGTGTGAGCCCTCTGGCTATCAGATTCTTCTGATTGTGAGGACTTCGCATTGCCACGCAAGCTCCTCAAGACGTGCTCAAGTTGAAAAGCGGGAGCGACGAATTTTCTGTGCAGTCTTTTAGCAATGGTAGCCCGAGGATCAAGCTGTGGACCTCGCAATCCAGCGTCCATTAAGCTAACAAGCAGCTACATGCTCCTACATACATGCATAGCATAGACTGACGGCCCAACCACTTAAAGAAGAATTCGCATCAATCCTATGCCTTGATTACCTTGTCCAAAACGATGGACACCTCTGGCAAGGGGCGCACCATCTGGTTCGCGGTCGTGAACTTGGCCTTGGTGTCGCTCGTCCGCTTGGCCGAGTTCTCGCTGCGGGAGCTACGCACAGCGTCTCCGCCGCGCTGCAACATCTCCTTGTTGTACTCGTCAACCGCGGCCTTGACGGCGCTGATATCCTTGTACTTGTCGGCCTCCTTCAGGCTGACCAGCGTCTGGCAGAGGTTCATGGCATCGATGAAGCTATGGAATCCGCCCTCGCCGCGGAACGGCGTCATTGCGTGCGCCGAGTCGCCGACGAGCACGACACGGCTGGCGGGCAGCCCACCCTGGGTGTCGAGCTCGAGGTCCCGCCAGATGTGGGCCTCCTTCTTGATCCCGCTCGCGGGAGTCGCCTCGAACAGCTCGCGGAAGCGCAGGGGCATATTTGCAATGAGCTTCATGACGTGTTCGCGCTTCTGCTCCTGCGTAGCCGACTGCAGCCAGTGATCAGGCGACTCGACGGTGGCGTCGGGCTGCATCAGCATCCAGTAGTGCTTGCCGGAGCGGCCCCCTGGCAGTACGTGGTGCAGGCCGTTGAAGTTCCAGAAGCCCAGATCCGGGCTGGCATACACGTAGGCGCTGTGGCCAAGCTCTAGCTGGCGCAGGAAAGCGTCCCCCTCGAGCGTCACTTCGCCGACAATGGCTGCTAGGGGGACTAGCTGGAGGACATCTTTGGCCGGCTTCTGCAGGATGTGCTCACGAACTAGAGATGCGAGTCAGAATATCCGTCGAGGTTCCAGGAGAGACGAAAAGTGGATGGGCAGAACATACCGCCACTGTTGATGCCGTCAGCACCGACAAGAATGTCACCACTGGCAGTGGTGCCGTCATTGAATGAGACCTGCACGCCGGCGTCGTTGTGGTCAATGCTGACTACACGCTTGCCCCACTGGATAGGAATGTTTGTGGACAGCCACTCTCTGAGGCGGTGACGCTCAGACCGTACAATGGGATGCTCGGGAGTGTCCTGCGTCCTTTATCAGCGAACGTTCTAGACGTGTTCCGAGATAAGAAGTCCGTGTGACCAATGAGCCTCAACCAAGCAGACCACAGCACGAAGCACATACCTCAACACCCATGCGGCCAGGACGGCCAGGGAAGTACAGACCCATCTGAGCCGGAAGGTCGAGAGGCTGTAAATGGTCGGTGGCGTCTTTTAGAGTTGCCATGTCTGAGGGGAAGCTCGACTGCAGCTTCTCGATGATGCTGAAGCCACGTCCAGGAGCCTTGTCAGCATCGTGAACCAGGACGTTCCCAAGCCTGCAACTACCGTCCAAGCACAGCGGAGCCTACAGCACCAAATCATGCTTGGACCGGTAGCACACGGCCACAGGCCTCTCACAGGCTACTGTATCCGATCTAGTGTGCGAGGCCGCACTAGTGGGAACGGGAAAGCTGGAGTGTCGACAATACTTACGTGTGGATCCCAATGGCCCATCCTTGGAATCGAGACTGAGCATCCTCATCCCGCTCAAAGACCTCGAAAGAGATCCCCTGCTTTCGCAAGCATTGAGCAAGACCCAAGCCACCTAAACCACCGCCCACAATAAGAACGTGCATGGTCGTTGTGATTGTAGCTCAACGATGTGTGATCTGGCTAGTTGTGTAATTATTATCGTTAGCCTCACATTGCCCTATTGAAATGAGGTGGAACCGTCTCACCTTTATTTATTGATGGATACTGTAATGCAGGCGTTTGTATCTGTTAGCCTAGACGTAGCCAAAATGGAAGATGAGGCAGACTGATGTGATATGAGGGATGAGATCTATCCAGCTGCAAATTTGCCAGAAAACTGTACTTACCCTTGAGATAGGCACAGGAGAACAATCTGGGTAATGCCCGATAATTTCCTTAGGTGGTTTTCACGGTCAATGTGAAGCAGCGAAGGACTGGCTGTAGACCGAATACTGCTGTGTCATGAAGCGGCATTGCCTAGTGGCTTTCGACAATGAGCCGGCTAGGTTGCGCTTTGGCCGAACTCTTGTGCTTATCTCCTTGTACCCCTGATCGGCGCCAAGATTTATGGCGTCGAGTTCGGTTCATGAGACGCGCAAAGTATACTACAGGTCAATTGAAACAACAGGGGAATATGCTCAATCGGGCCATCGATCATTGTCTCTCTGTGACTTGAGCTCTCACCACACGCCCAATCTTGAGAGGATTGCTCTTGGGGAACAACAGCTCCATACTGCCTGTCTCCTGGCTTGGCTGACGATGACTCCCGGGAACGGAGGGGGCTTCACCGACAAGCACGATCCTGGACACAGAAAACACTCAAGATTGCGACCCCTTCGGCGACTTTTTCCACTGCTGTTCGGCGGATTTCGCAGCGGCTGGCCCTCAGGGGCTCTCAGGAACCTGCACCTACCTCAAGGCTCGATTTCTTAGGCCCCGAGGCTCAACCTCGACGCTCTGCCTGCATAGTGGCCCCTGCTCGATAACGCCGGGTGGAATGTTGTTCCTCCGCTGGCAACGCCACCCGATGTTGAGGCGCAGCCCAGCGCCTGTCAGTGGATGCATCAGCGATTCAGGACCCCAGCAAGTGACCATGTCTTTGGTCCAAGGCTGGTCTGCGCAGTGTCGGACCGGCACATCCTCAACAAGGGACACCCCAGCAGATTGCCCCATGTTCATTGTCGCAGTCGGTGTCACCGCACCCTTGGTGGTTCGAGTCGTGCTCAGCAGTCGCATGCTTGGTTCGTCTGAGGTTCTCGACGGCGGTCGCCGAAGGAAGATATGGAGAGAGGATCAAGTTGTTGGCATCCACAGCGATTGTACATTGGCATGGTGAATTGCTACATGCCACTGCTCGCTAGATGATAGCTTGGCCGTGTTCCCGTTGTTATCTGCGTGACGTGATGTCGACAAAGGAGAGAAATACACGTGGAAAGTGAATCTAGTTAGACAAGCCGCCTTGCTTTGAAGGTGGGAAGACCTGGGTCGCACTGGCTAGGCCTAGATCTGATCGCAATTTTAGTGCATGCCAACGGATTGGGCCTGCTGGCAATGTGCACACATGCGAGACGACTGTGCAGATGGTCAGCACATGTTCGCACACTGGCGACAGAGGCGGACGATGCCCGCGATCGTCAGCTTCCCCTGCCAACCAGTTGGATAGTCAATTTCCCATGACAACACAGTCTTGAACTTATTGTCAACACCACACCAAAGCCTCGTCCCCAAAAGCTCGGAGAAACGTGGCCGGGCATTCCTGATAGACCGAGATGCATCCTTTTCTGTGTCTGGTGCATGATGACTTTGAAACCACGTTCTTGCGGAAATGCACGTCCAACTATGCACGGTCGGCATCGACTTGTTCGTCGTGCCCCGCCAAAGAGCCAGACCACCTTCAATGACGTCGATCGTGCTAACGGCCAGTATCAATTTTGGCATGTACAGGGCAAGCTGCACCTCGACCGCACCTTGGTGACAGGATCAGGAAAGGATGAATGGTGCTCGTGTAAATTATCTAGGATGGAAGCCAAACAACGCCTGAACGAAGACTTATGGTGAACAAAAACTCCTCTCTGAGCATCGACCCCTTCATGCCACGCTATAGACCATCTTCTGGCCAGACATTGCCTGGGTCCGAATAATGTCGACACCCTCACAGACACCCTCCCAGCCGCCGGGCATCGGCTTGACCGGATGCGTGTCGATGAGTCCACGATCCAACAGCGACTGCACGGCGGCGAATGCCTTGCCACCAAATACTCTGTCCTCAGGGTTTGCCTCGCGGCCGTACTCGCCGTCCAGTGCGACCTGGCGGCCGAAGATGCTGAGCACCATGACCCATGACGGTTCGATCGTCAGTGCTCGAGTCTGAGCCACAGTGTCGCGGAAGGGTTCAAGGGCAACGTAGCGCCCGCCAGCACGACCCATGGCTGAATAGCAGAGCTGCGTGGTGTCCGCCTGTGATACACAGTCGAACGTGTAGGCAAGCTCGTTGCCTGTGTATTCACGGATCTCCTGGGCGGCAGTTGGCGAGTTATAATCGAACACCTTCTCGGCGCCGAAGCGCTCGGCCAACGCGAAGTTGGAGGCGGACGCCGTCGCGATGGGGCGGAGGCCGGCACTGCAAATGGAACCATCAGTTGTCTCGCTCTGGCAAAGGTCTTGCGAACTCAATGTCATGGGAAAACCATGCGTTTCGGGCACTTACAGTTTAAGAAGCTGAATGGCCCTAGTGCCCGTGGCTGTGCTGCCGCCAGCAACAAGCACAAACTCCTTGCCATCACGATCATCTGCCTTGACGATCTCGCCGCTGGCAAGCTGCTCCAGAGTGGCTGGGATGCCAAGCTCCTTGAACATGGACAGACACGCTGTTGCGACACCAGTGCCGAAGCTCGCGCCCTGCTCAAAGCTCATGGATTCCGGGATTTTGAGCAGGAGGTCCGCGGACGCGCCAACGTACTCGCTGAAAGCACCGACTTGTGGCAAGAGCTTGTTCATCCCGTGCACGAGGCCGGCGACGCGATCACCGATGGCGAGCTTGCCGGAAGCAGCAGCCTCGGTGCCGAGAGCAACGACAGTGCCGGCAAAGTCGTAGCCGATAATGGCGCCTACGGCAGCGGAGTAGTCGAGCATTTTGGCATCGGCGGGGTTGATAGCCACGGCCGCCGTCTTGACAATAGCCATGTCTGGAGTCAGGGTGGGCATAGGGACGTCATGTTGGATGGCAAGCTCTCCGGGCCCTTGCGCCACGATGGCTGTCTGTGTTGTGGGAAGTCCGGACATCCTTTGCTCACTCTGTGCTTTTGCTTGAGGTCAACGGGCAGGAACCGCTAGCCTGTTGGATTGGGAGCGCTACTTTTCGTGCTGCTGTAGTTCGGAAGTCCTGGAAGTTGAAGCTTTACAAGTGCTGATATCGAGCGTTTGTTTGCATAGCGTGAAATGCAAGTGTGAAAGCGCTTGTTAAGCAACTACGCATGCGTTTATGATGACTACATTCGGAATGCACTAGTGACCTGGCAGTTCCGATCACTGAGGCAGGTAGGTCACAGACCATCATCACGAACGATCTGCATCACGGTGTTGAGACATCGGGCATCCGATTCCGATGCACCGATATGTGGGCCCGAACGCCAGGGAGTGAGCTGAAAACCGCCGAAGCCACAACACCGAAGCGAGCAAAATGATCCGAGCCCTGCCAGCCGCGAACCAATCCCATACGAGGAGCAATGGGTGATGACCAAGCCATGATGATGTACGGTCTTATCGCTGGACCGAGGCTTGACACCGCATCGCCAGGCGCAGCGGCGACGGATGATCACCCCCTCTCAGCTCGTGCTAGGCGCAAAAGCATCATTCGTCTACCGCCTGAGAGAGAAAGGCGAACTTGCACACTTTATCGTTGTGGAAGCTTTGGGCAACCAACAAGAGAATCCAGAAGCCGAACAATATCCACCACGCTGAAGACCCCTTCGAAATCCAACATTTGCACAATTCAGAATTTCACCTCAAGCTGTGACACAGGAAGTCAACAACCAGCATTATCTTGGGGACACTAAACTCATTTGCAACATTGATGAGCTAGGTCCACACGATGGCGGCTTACACAAGTATCCCACGATCCTGCCCTGTCGACTCGGCCAGTCTAGAGCAAGAAGCATGCACCCGCACAGGGAGCATTGATGAGAAAGAAGACCCCTTCACAATCCAGTCAGACCTCTACGCGACGGGGGAGAACCAAGGCGACGATGATCTCGAGGCGGACGGCCCGCAAGAATTCATCGACCATTCGTCGCTACTGCCAATCCCCTCCCCACCGCACAAGCATTACTATGGCTTCGTCGGTCACCTGGCAGACCTGGACCCAACGCTGCCCGTGCGTACCTACTGGCACCTAATGGACACTTACAACCCCATCTTCCAGATGGACTTGGGCATGAAGTATCCTCGCGTCTTTGTCGGCAGCCGCGAGATGGTCAATGAGATGGCGGACGACAGCCGCTTCATCAAGTTCACACATCGCCTGCATCAGGAAATGAGGGCCGTGTTCGGAAATGGCTTGTTCTCGGCAGAGTCGACGAGCAAGGCATGGAAAAAGGCGCACCGGCTGTTGGTGCCAGCATTAGGTAACTAATATTCTGTTGGAGACTGTTGGCTCGTGACACGCTGCCAGTCACTGTGCTGACGAGGCGACTTGAAAACAGGTCCCATCGGTTTGAGCAAGATGTTTGACGACATGTAGGTTGGTTTCCCTGACGCGGAACGAGTACGATGCTGACATGCAACCACTAGGCAAGACATCGCAACGCAACTTGTGCAAAAATGGGATCGCTACGGCCCAGACCAAGAGATTGAGCTCATCGGTGACATGTCCCGGCTGACCTTTGACACGATCGGTCTGTGTGCCTACGGCTACCGCTTCAACCAGTTCTACTCAGAGAAGCCGCACCACTTCGAGACCGAACTTAAAGAAGCCATTATCGAATCTGGCCGGCGCGCCAACAGACCCGATGTGCTCAACAGGTGGTGGTACTACAAGGACGAGGAGCACCGGCAGGAGAACATTGTCAAGATACGCAGCCTGTG
Organism: Microdochium trichocladiopsis; assembly: GCF_020744255.1. NCBI lineage: Eukaryota > Fungi > Ascomycota > Sordariomycetes > Xylariales > Microdochiaceae > Microdochium > Microdochium trichocladiopsis. The sequence goes on from NW_025763547.1 coordinate 18,103, forward strand.
CGAAAGCATCATCCAGGAGCGCATCGATCACCCGAAGCCCGATGCGAACGACTTGCTCAACGTCATGATCCACGGCATCGACAAGGAGACTGGCGAGAAGCTGGGTTTCGACAACGTCTGCTATCAGATCCCCACATTGCTTGGTGGAGGGTACGAGACGACTTCCTCGACGCTTAGCTTCCTGTTTTACTTTCTTTGTGACACTCCACAGGCCCTTCGCAAGGCGCAGGCCGAAGTCGATGAAGTCATTGGAGATAAGGTTCTCACGTACGACATGCTCCCCAACCTCAAGTACCTGGACGCATGCATCAAGGAGACCTTGAGAATGCAGCATCCAGTCAGTCTCCTGACTAGATTCTCCACAAAGGATACTGTGATCGGCGGCAAGTACTTTATCAGGAAAGGCCAGATGGTGTCTGGCATCTGGAGGCACTTCCACCGCGACAAGAATGCCTGGGGCGAGGACGCGGACGTGTATAGGCCCGAAAGGATGCTGGATGCCGAGTTTCAGAAAATGCCGCCCAACGCGTGGAAGCCGGTAAGTGCCGATCATAAAACCCTCGCAGGTCTAAGGTGGCGGGTTACACTGGCTGACATATGATTGCAACAGTATGGCGACGGCCTCCGTGCCTGCATCGGTCGGGGCTTCGCCGAGCAAGAGATGCTCATCTGCTTGGCCATGGTGCTGCAGAAATTTGATATAGAGAAGGTCGATCCCGACTACAAGCTCCAGCTCAAGGGTCAAATGGGCGTCAAGCCGATCGACCTTTTTATCCGCGCTCGCCGCCGACCTGGCGTAAGTGCCAACGTGGGCATCCCTGGTGGCCAGTATGGCAGCAAGGGCAGTGGACTCCAGGCTCCATCGGCCAAGCCAGCTTGTGTCCTCCCTGTCGATGGACCTCTCAAGCCGATCTCGGTCCTCTGGGGAGGCAACCAGGGGACCTGTGAGAGCTTAGTCGAATCACTGGTTCGCATGGCACCAAGTTACGGGCTCAAGGTTGCAGACATCAGGGACCTCGACTCTGCCGTAAACGCACTGCCCAAGGACATGCCATGTGTCATCATCACACCTTCCTACGAGGGCAGAGCTCCGTACAATGCACTCAAGTTCGTTGCCTGGCTCGACAAGCTGGCCGCCGAGGCCGACCTCGGCGCTTCTGATGAGAGCCGGCTCGCCGCTGCCGGTGTCGATTTCACAGTGTTCGGCGCGGGCAACAGCGACTGGGTGCACAGCTTCCACCGTATCCCCAAGCTCATCAGCACCCGCCTGCAGGAGCTGGGCGGCCGGCTCGTTTTTGAGCCTGGCTATGCCAATGTCAAGCGAGAACTTCTCGGCCCTTGGGAGGAGTGGAGTGATAGACTCTGTTTGACCCTTTCGTCCTCTGGTGCAACTCCCAAGACGCGGCAGGTTGAGCAGACTGCGGGCGTCGAGGTACTTATCACAAAGCCGACTTCCACCAGCATTGGGGCAGCCAGCCAGAACGACATAGTGTCTCGGGTTCCTGCCATCTCTCACATCGGCGGGACGGTTGGAGATCCAGTCGAGCTTTGTCAAGTCACAGCCAACTACGAGCTCGCACCAGCAACAGGTCTCGGGCAGGCCAAGCGGCACATGGACGTTCTTTTGCCGAAGGGGAGCACATACAAGACGGGCGACTATCTCGCGGTGCTTGGTCGCAACTCGGACGAGACCGTCTCTCGCGTCCTTTCGCGCTTTGGGCTCAACGAGGACGATCTTATCAGCGTCTCAGCTAGCAGCAAGGCGTTTCTGCCAACCAATCCTACACCGATCGGGCAGTTCCTACGTTACAACGTGGAGCTCGCGCTCCCAGTCACACAACGCCAGTTAGTGATCCTTGCAGCTTCTGCTGCGGCATCGTCTCAGAATGAACCTGCAGAGGTGGCCAAGCTTACCGCCTTGCATTCCTCGGATGAGGTCTACCAGTCACTCCTCGACCGACGCTTCTCCGTCATCGATGTCCTTGACGAGGTTCCTTCCATTGTAGTGCCATTTGGAGTGTATTTGGACATGCTTCTCCCTCTAAGCACGAGACTATACTCCATTGCCAGCAGCCCGCTCGCACCTGGCTCTGCTCCTTCAGAGAGTAGCAATGGCCGTCTCACAGCCAGCTTGACCGTGGACATCTTCCAAGCACCCGCAATGAGTGGTCACGGTGTCTTCCATGGCGTAGCTAGCGCCCACCTTGCACACTTGACTCCTGGCTCCCAGGTACTCGGCGCTGTCCGCAGAACTAAATTGGCATTTCAGCTACCCGAGAAGAAGGGCACACCAATCATCATGCTCGCTGCGGGTTCAGGCATTGCTCCTATGCGTGCGCTTTTGCAGGAGCGTGCGGCGCTGGGCCTCGAGAAGAAGCAGAAGCAACACAATGCGCCATTGCTTGTCTTTGGCTGCCGCAACGAGAACCACGACTACCTCTACCGCTCTGAGCTTGAGCAGTGGGAGGCTCAGGGCCATGTCGAGGTCGTACCCTGCTTTTCGCGACCCGGCGAACAAAATCTAGATACTATGAATGCTAAGAAGCCTGCCGGGGGCGTGTATGTGCCTGACAAGATGTGGGATATGCGCGATCGGCTATGGGAGCTTGTGGAAGAGAAGGGGGCAAAAGTCTATATCTGCGGCAGCGCCGCGAGGCTTGGTAGGTCCTGCGCTGAGACGTGGAGGAGGATCTGCATGGAGAAGACGGGCAAGAGTCTGGACGAGGCTTTCGAGTGGTTCGAGGAGATCAGCCAGCGGCAGCAGTACGTCAGTGATCTGTACTAAGCAGAGATAGTCTATTTGGCTTGAAAGGTCTTTCAGCAACCTGCGTTTCATCGCAGACGTCCAACATCTCGCGGCTATTGTCAGTTCGTAGAGTGCAAGGAGATGATTTCTTGTCCACAAACAAATACGTTGTAGCAATTGAATATCCATATTCTCGCGACCAGCAATTTTCATACGAGTCTTCAAAAAGATGGACCTTGGCAAGCCATGTTCGTATAGCATTTGATATCGCAAGTATGAAGACTCGCACGGATACCATATTTTGGAGCTGACCACCCCAAGGCGATTGAGCAGTCTCGTTTCTCTTCACCTCGCAGACTTTCTGGCACATGAGCATCCTCATCCCTGCTCGAGGTCATCCGCCCCGCCCCACCGGCCGCCTCGCCTCGCCGACAAGGGGTGCGAATAAGTCGGTGTCTTATGTCAGCCAACGCCGAACGGCCCAAAGTCAGGCTGTTCATACCCCAAGCTTCGGCGTTTCAGTGGAATAGCAATACGCAAGCAGTTGCCGAAGGCCATTCGAATGCCGCAATCCCTGGCAGACACACAGCTTCCATCACCGCTGAGCAAAAACGAAACAACCGGTGAATCTCATGAGAGGATGGGCCGATTAAACAGGTCGTACCACCATTCTTGTTCCGCGGCACAGTACCAGGCTCTTCCGGAGGAGGTTGAGCTCACAGTTACTCCGATAAGGATTACCAACAAGTCGCACCGAGCCAAGAGAATCTTTGACGGCATTTTGATCGCTTTCAGCAGCCTCGGTGCGCCATATATCTCCGTTGCTTGATCAGCGGCTGGCAGATGACAAAGTCTTGATACATCAAAAGTGTCCGAAGACGGGACAACCGTTTGTACTTCTGCCGTCTTCCATCGAGTGGACCTTGCTTTCTTTGACAACACTTCCTTGCTACGCTGAATCACCACTCAAACACTTGACTTGAGGTGTAGCTGCCCCCAGGCCCAGCACTTGACTGTATTATCCACAACGCAAGCTCAACAACGAAAGACACATCTCCGCAGTAACCATGGGGTCTACCTCACCAGTCAACTTTCCCCTGATTGACCTTGGCCCGTACCTCAAGAAAGGTGCAACCCCGGAGGACATTGCAGGCGTCGTAGCCGAGGTCCGTGCCGCCTGCCAGCAGTTTGGCTTCTTCCAGGTCAAGAACCACGGTGTCCCTCTGGATTCGCAGTACGCCCTGCTCGACGCGCTCAGAAACTTCTTTGGTCTCCCGGCTGAGGAGAAGGCCAAGCTGTCTTTCCTCGAGAATCCTGGCAGACGCGGCTATGAGTCATCTGGCATGACTGTTCGTGTCGGCGACAAATTGCCTGATGCCAAAGAGGTAAGCGCAATCCTCTTCGTCCCATCTCACTAGCCGAGACCTCCGTTGTCGTGATGGAAAGTAGTTGACAATATATGGCCAGGCCTATTACATCGGCCGCGAGGAGCCCGTCGTCGTCCCTCCTGGCTTCCACTGCCCCAATGTCTGGCCGTCTCAGCTGCCCTCAGACAAGTTCCGCGACCCGGTGTGGAAATACTACGAGGAGACAGGCCACCTGGGCCGCACGATCTGGGAGATCCTTCTGCTCGGTCTGAACCAGGACCCCAAGCAGATAATGGACAAGTTTACGAGCCGCCCCATCGTGCAGATGAAGATGATCCGCTACCCGCCCTTCAGCACCACCTCCCCTGGTCAGTTCGGCGTGGGTCCGCACACTGACTTTGGCGGCGTGACTGTGCTCCTCCAGCAGCCTGGGAAGGGCGGGCTCGAGGTTTTCTATGAGGAAACACAGGAGTGGCTCGCCGTGCCCTCGATCGAGGATATCTACATTATCAATTGTGGCGACATGATTCAGTCGTGGTCGGGAGGTGTGTATCGCAGCGCCAAGCATCGCGTTATCAACCTCCCCGAAAACGGTGACCGGCTCAGCTGCGCCACCTTCTGGCACGGGGATGTCGACGCCACAAACCCCATGAACCCAGACGATCCGGACAAGTCGACGATTGGACAGCTGCTGTATAAGCGGTTTGGCAGTCAGTTTTCGCTTCGCAAGGAGGTCTTCGCAAAGGCTTAAGGATTCAGGGCGGATTCCAATGTCTCTCATACTGGCGATAGTAGTAGTTGTAGCTTTTCAATCGAATCGAGATTCTTGGCTTCGCGATTTGTTTTCTGGTCAAGCTTGTGTCGCAGTTGATGGTTGCTCACAATAGGACCCAGTGAGAAGGATTTCATGGAGACACAAATTTGTCAAAGAATTTTGGATTTATCTCTTTAAAATATCACCACATCAGCATGACCATATCTCGAGCAGATGCTGTAGTCTTTCTTTGCAGCGAAGCAAGGTCCCTTGGTGTTCGTTATTTCGTATAAACATTTCACGAGAGAACGATCCAATGCCGTCGTGCTTCTCTTTACCACTGAGCTAATCGCATGCGCCCACTCACAGGCGGGGCAGTTGATAGATATTCCTTGCCCAGCAGACCAGGCCAAGAATTGCATGTTTGTGACCGTGAGGGTAGTCAAGTTCTTAACCTCCTCGAGATTCGCCGACTTCTTGGCCAGGTGTGAAGTCACCATAGAGCCTGGCAGGACTATCATAAGTTCAGGTTTTTCTCAGTAACCACCGACGCCTGCAAACTCGTGTGCAGGCAATTCCTGGCGTAGTGACCGTTGGTCCCACCTCGGTAGGACACTAGCCGCTCTCATTCTCAAAGCGAGTTAGGAGGAGCGGACTGACGATTACAAGCTCACTGGCATGGTGGCCGACCCTCTCGACCTGGTATATGCAACTGGCTTCTCGAGCACGGTTGCGACACAAAACTCATACTTCCTGCTTAAATCAAGGTCATGCTGCAGTAGGGACATATACAATTAGTCCTCCACTCGTTTTTTGTAGTCTGTTTAGTCGATAAAATTAATTGTTGGAAGCTGCAGAATTCTTAAGGGGAACCGGCGGCTCGCAAATGGTGCCAGTCATAGAGGCTTACATTGCATATGTTCGATCCTTGGCCAAGGCCTGAGCGGTTGGCGGCAGCACATTCGCGCGAAGCTTTCCCCCCGACCAGCGGAGTCAACTCTGCTTAAATTTGAGCATGCGACAGCGAGACGCGGCTGGGGTTAACTTTGATGAGGCAAGTGTGCGTATGGATGGCGGTAGGAGTAATTGACACTGGCTGTGAACATGACAGAAGGACGCTATGACGGTGCGGTCAATAGTTCACCGGACGACGATGGTGGACCATTCAGAAAGAGGTTCTTCTGATAGGCTCAGTTGTGGCCATTATTGATCGTCACACGAATAGCCTGACTCAATGTCAAGGCCCCGGGGTTGCGAGTGGCGTGGTACAATCGCACACAGCGGAGTCTCGGTGACCACCGGCTCCCGACAATGGCTCCCTATGCTGAAACACCCAGACGTGCATATGGCTGGTGTGCTAGGGCGTTCAACCACGCGGCGAGAATGTTCATGCTTCGCAAGGCAGAGAATGTACCACATGAAATAAGGGCTCACATTTTCCAACAACGATGAATACAGAGCAGTTACGAACTGGTTCCACGCAGCCAAAAAATATTGATGGAGATGATCGTTGTCTCGTTTATTCTGAAATTTCTATTTTATTTTCCAATGAAACCCCGCGAACGCCTCGCAAAATGACAAACCACCTGGAAACCTCTCCTATGTTACATCAAGCATCCTCAGTGAACGTGAGCAAAATATTGCACGCTGATCCAAAACATAATTTAATCATCTTCCCGAGCATTTTTTCTCAATGCAATCACCGCCAAGACATGAACCTCTCGCCCTCCTCATTCTCCACAGTGACCTCCTGCCCAGTCAGGAAGTGGTCGAAACCGAGCCTCTTGATGACGCCAATCCACTTCAACCCGGGCATTCTCTCGAGTGCCCGCCCCCCACGGTGCTGCTCGAGGTGATCCCGCAGATCCTTGACCTGCACAACGACTCTGCTCTGCCACGTGCTCACTTGCACTGCCACATTGCTGTTGCTTTCACCACCAGCAGGAGAAGAAAGCAAGCATCCAAGCACATCGTTCCCCGCGACGTCGGTGGGCGTCATATCCAGCCGGCCCTCCCAGCCCCTCATGTCTGGCATGAACCCGGACTTGTCAACCATCTGCACGAACTGGTCCAGGATGGCCTGCTCGGTGAGCAGGCTGGGCCGAGCGGCGGGCGCAAAGCGATGGATGTGCACACGCAAGGAGTTGCTGCCAAAGTGCTTGGCGCTGCGCTCGAGGAGGACCTCGCTTGCCCAGCGGGTCGCGACGTAGCCGTTGGAAGTCCCGCTGCCTGTCTTGTCATTGCCACCATCATGTCCTGTGGCTGGGGCCGAGGAGGGGGAGGGGAGTGGTGGATAGGCGGATGCCAGCAGGGACGGCGGGACTTGTGGCGCGAAGCGAGATTGTTTGGCGGGCGGGGGAAGCACCTTGGGCAGCACGGCGACGGAGGAGATGTAGTGCAACTCAACACCGTTGCGGACTGCGGCGAGTTTGATGAGCTCGCGAGTAGGATCGACGTTGGCGGCGCGGAGCAGGTGGTACGGGTCCCAGAAAGAGCGAGCCGCGCCCATGTGCAAGATGACGTCGATGGTGGTGGCCAGCGTGGAGAACTGGGCTTCCGTCAGGCCGAGGAGAGGCTGAGTCAGGTCGCCAGGATAGATGGTGAGCTTGTCCGAGTTGGCAATGAGGAGGTGGGAGAGCTTGCTTGCGTCACGAACCGCGACGCAGTGGACATGGTGGACGTTCGGGTCGGCCAGGAGGCGAGGTAGGATGTGCTTGCATCCTAGGAAGCCAGACGCGCCAGTGATCAGTATGTTTTTCTTGCCAGTGACAGGGCTGGCGTTGGCCTTGAGAGCCTGGAGGAACTCGGGCAGGACGGGAGGAGTGGTCTCCTTGTCCCAATTGATGACCTTCTCTTCAACCTTGGTGTTGGCCTGGATGAGCTGAGCCATCTGACCCAGAGACTTGGCATTGAGGAGATCGACGAGACGGATGGTCACATTGAAGGCTTGGCGGATGCGGGCTTGAAGACGAATGACCAGCAGAGAATTGCCGCCGACCTGGAAGAAATTTGTCGAAGGGCCAATGCTCATGACGGGGGCGTTGGAGTCCTTGGTCGAGTTGCTCTTGAGGACATCTTGCCAAACACCCTCTAAGATGGCCATCGTCTCCGACACAGCGGCATACTGCTCATCACCGCCACCGCCAAGGTTGTCGACAGATTCGGAAGAAGATGTCTGGTCTGGCAGAGGCATGGCGGCGATGGCTCGTCGGTCGACCTTGGAGTGATTGGTCAGTGGCATGCTTTCAAGCACGACAGCCATAGCAGGGACCATGTATTGCGGCACGGGAAGGCGGGCGAACAGCTCAGCCATGTAACCCTGCTTGTCCGTGACATCAGCAGAAGGGGAGAACACGGCGTGCGCCACGAGGAACTGGTTGCCACTGTCACTCTCGCGTAGAGACACAACGACCTTGCCCAGGGCACCTTCGGCGCAGGAGAGGATATTACTCTCGATATCGTCGAGCTCGATCCGCAGGCCACGGATCTTGACCTGGTTGTCACCAGCCATGCGGCGGTGGAAGACCATGGCGCCGTCCGCCTGCAGGTGGCCAATGTCACCAGTCCGGTACATCCGAGTCCATCCTTGGGCGGCGTCCTCGTTGGTAGCGAATGGGTTCGCGACAAAGTGCTTCTCAGTCAATACTTTGTTCTTGACGTAGCCATTGGAAACACCAGCGCCACCAATGCAGATCTCACCAGGCATCCCAACTGGCAGGGGACGGAGTTGGGAATCAACAATATAAGTGAAGTAGTTTGGCAGGGAAAAGCCACAGGGGATGCGACCAATGTCCATGGCCTCGTGGTTTCGGTAGTCGAGCTCCATCTTGGTCGAGCTGATTGAGATCTCCGTGGGGCCGTAGGAGTTGTAGACGTGCAAGTTGGGCAGTTGGAGCGCTGCGAAAGAGTCGGTGACGAGCGGAGACATGGACTCGCCTCCGCCAAAGGCCGCACGCCAGGAAGTCGCGCCACCCAGTTCACCAAACTGCATCCAGAGAAGGTACTCGGAAGGTGTTGCCTTGGTGTAGGTGATCTTGTGCCTAGTCAGGAGCTTGGTAATTTCGATCGGATCACCGCGCTTGTCAGACGGCACAATGTAGACGGTGCCGCCATTGGAGAGGCCAGTGTAGATCTGGTCGGATGAGTGATTGAAAGTAAAGGCGCTCTGCTGAAGCACACGCTCGGCGCCGAGCTTCCACTGCTTTGTGTATCCCTCAATCTCATTGCGCAGACCAGAGTGGGTGACTTCGATGCCCTTGGGCGTACCGGTAGATCCAGAGGTATACAGGATGGCAGCAGGCTGTGGACCTTGGGAGATGTTCTCAACGTGACCCTGGGGCTCGTACGACAGACTGGAAACATTGACGACGGCGGCGTCAGGGACGTTGAGCTGGGACACATCTGCAATGGTGGTTTTGTCGGCGAGAATGGCGGCGGGCTCAGCATCGACGGCGACAGTGGCAAGACGGGGCAAGGGGTTCCTAAGGTCGAGTGGTACGTAGATGGCACCAATGCGCATAATGGCGAGCATCGAACAGACCCAATCCGCGGCAGCGGTCTGGAAGACGAGCACACGAGAGCCCAGTCCGACGTTGGATGACTTGAGGGCCTCGGCAATCGACTCGATGCGCTTGATCATCTGTCCATAAGTGAGCTCGACTCCGTGGTCGTCAACGACTGCAAGCTTGTCGGAGTTGGCGGCAGCGATCTCGTCGATGCGGAGGGACAGGGTAGCAGGCCAGTCAGATTTGATATCAAGCCCTGTGGGGATCACGTTAGTTGATACCATCACGTCTTGCTGGGGTAGTCACTTACCGCGTCCAACAGTGGTCCCAAGCTTGAGCTGATCCTCTGAAAACTGTGGGGTGTTCTTCAGAGATAGGTAGCTCTTGCTCGAAAGCACATTCAAGAAGTGCAAGTAAGTGTCCATGACGAGATTTGCAGCACCCTCATCGTAGAGGCCCTTCTGGGTACGGAACATGATGATTGCATCATCCTTGCCGTCAGTCACATCGAGGGTGATGTCGTAATTGGTACGTCCAGGGTGAACCTGCTGGAACTTGAAGTGCACATTGCCAAATGGGTGTTCTTCCTGGGCACCCTGGCGGTAGTCGAAGAATGCCTGGAAGAATGGGTTATGGGTCGACGAACGGGCTACATTGAGCTCGTTAAGCAATACATCAAAGGGCAAGCGGGAGTTACTGAGAGCCGCGTAGGCGACATCGCGCGCCTCAGCGACCGCGGCGGAGAACTTCTGATTAGGGTTGCGGCGGAAACGAAGCGTGAGCAGGTTGAGGAAAAAGCCGATCGAGTTGTCGACATTGCCCACGGCACGGTTGGCGTCAGCGATTCCAATCGTGAGATCGTCGGTATCGGCAAAAGAAAACAACATGGCCTTGTACGCAGCCAAGTAGAAGTGGAATGGAGTAGCGCGCTGAGATTTGGCGACGGCCCTGATGCGAGCCAAGAGCTCAGAATTAACGCGTCCGACAACCTGATGGACGCCGAAGCTCTTCATGGTAGTCCTGGTAGTGGTGCGAGACATGGGGAGAAGGGGCAGAACGGGAGGAGGGTCATCAGCAGGGAAGACGCTGCGCCAGTAGTTGAGTTCGTCCTTCATGTCCCCGTTCTCGAACGCCTCTCGCTGGGTGCGAGCGAAGTCAGGGTACTGGCGGGGCGATGGGCCGAGAGACTGGCCCTTGTAGGCCTTTTCGAGATCGGCTAGAAAGACTTGGAAACTGACGCCGTCCATGATGATGTGGTGGTAGTTGAACAGGAAGTAGTGCGAGGTGGGAGACAGTGAAAGCAAGACGAGGTCGAGGAGCTCGCCCGAGGCGAGGTCAAAAGCGTGCTGCTGGATCTTTGCGTACTCTGTGGCGACCTCATCCACAGAGCTGATCTTCTTGTGTTGCAGGCGGATGGACGAGTTATGAAGAACCTTCTGATACGCCTGGTCAGCCCTAGTCTCATGCTCAACGAAGCAGGTGCGCAGCGCCTCATGGCGTGCCGTGACCATCCGGACCGCGCGCTCGAGGTCGCCGATCCGGATATTGCCGTCAACGTGGTAGTAGAAGGCCACGTTGGAGGTCGTGGCATCTTCGAGGAGAAGGCGGAGGAACCAGAAGCGAGACTGACCGAACGAGATGGGCTCACTCTTGACGTAGGTCTTAGGCGCGGGCTTGGGAGCAGTCGCAGAAAGACCTGATTGGGCAGGGGACGCAGCTCGATTGCCAGTGGCGGTGGTCAATGCCTTCTTGGAGAAGTAGTCCTTGCGGCTCGGCGAGGCGCCGCGCGACGACAAGGCAGTGGCCGGGGTGTCGGCCGGGCTGATGCGTTTGTCAGAGTCCCCAGCACTGGAGACGGGCGACGAGGGAGTACCCGAGGCTGTGGAGGCCGGGCCGTTCTGGGGCGGAGGCACGTTGATGGCAGCAGGCTTGGCAGGTTCAGCCTTCTCAAGCGGCCCAGCTGAAGGCGAAGAACCCAGAAGATCCTCGGGCAGCTTCTCAAGAGCACGCTCGCAGAGCTCAGTGACCGAGGCACCGCCCACGACCTTGAGAACAGGAATGTCCACCTTGAGCTCCTTGAGGAACCACGAGCGGACCTCGACGGCAACCAAAGAGTCGACGCCAAGTTCGACAAGAGGGGCTTCGGGGTCCAGGGCACCCTCGCTGAGCTGGAGGATGATGCGAAGCTTTGAAGAAAAGCACTCTGTAAAACGGCACTCGTTAGTCACTAACCCCAAACCATTTCCTCATTAGCAACCATCACTACTCACCTTTGAGCACCTCGAGCGCGTCCTCCTTAGTTGTGACTCGAGCGAGCTGCTCCGTGACCGGGAGCGTGTTCTTCTTGCCTTGAGCGCTGGTGTCCTCTTCCGCTCCCTTGGCTTCGATAATGCAGTGCGAGAAGCGAGGGTTCTCGAACCAGGGACCTTGGATGTCTTCATCATCCCGGATCGTTCGGATACCGGTCGTCACGACGGCCTCGGGGATGCCAGTCTTGTCGCTGGCCGATGGGAAGCCGGCGTAGATGGTCTCGGCAAACATCTGGCGGAATTCCGTCTCGTTGATGGCCATGAGGCCAAAACGAGTAAGCTGGTCCATGACGGCCTGACCGGCGGTCTCGACATAACCGATACCGGCGACGCGGCCGATGTCAAAAGTAGAGGCGGCGAGACCGCGACGGCGACGCTGGCGAGCCAGAGTGTTGAGGTAGCCATTAGCAGCGGCATAGTTGGACTGTCCAGAGTTGCCAATGACGCAGGCAGAGGACGAAAAGAGGACAAAGAAGTCCAGGACGTCATCGCGGAAGACCTGCTCGAGATTGTTGGAGCCATCGATCTTAGGGCCAAGGACCTTCTGCATAATGTCAACAGACATGCCCGAGAAGAGGCAGTCGTGGAGAACCATGGCACCGTTGGCGACACCAGCGATGGGAGGGCACGTCTCCTTGATGGTGGTGACGACCTTCTTGAGGGCACGCTTGTCCGTCACGTCGAGAGAAAAGACTTTGACGGTGGCACCAAGGTCCTTGAACCCATCGATCCAGCTCTGTTCGATCTTGGGGTTTCGGGACGTAAGGCAGACTGTACCGGCGCCTTCAGCAACCATCCACTCAGTCAGAGACTGACCGATCTGGCCAGTGAGGCCAACCAAGAAGTAGGTCTTGTCGCGAGAAAAGAGGCGCTTCGCGTTCAGGGGCAAGACATTGACCTTGAGCTCGCCTTTAGCGGGCCATTCCACAGTGGTGGTTGAACGGACAAGGGATGAGGACGAAGCATGAAGCTGGCCCAGCGGTGTGGCCGGCACAGCACCATCAACAACGACAAGACTGGCGGCAATGGCCTCAAGCGTCTTGCCTAGGTCGCTGTCCCTGGCACTACCCGTAGGAAGCGTGGCCTCGTGGCGGGCAAAGTCGGTCTCGCTGAGGGTCTTGAAGCCCACGGGGAGGACCTCACGGATCGACTCGCTCAGCAGGGCGGACTGCGAGATGCCGCTGCTGGCAGTCAAATCCAGGAAGTGGGTGCCGCGGACTGGCAGCAGGGCGCGACGTACGACGTGACGAGGCGCACGCGGGTCGAGCTGGATCCACGTCTCGGCAACCGCGTCATGGGAAGTCACCTCCTCCGTATTGGTGGCGACAGTAACGCGAACCTTCTTGGCCGCAGCCCGACGCGTGATTGCGGCGGTGAGGAGACTGTGCTCCGCAGGGGAAGCAAGTAGAACAAGACTACTGCCAACGGGGAGGCTGGCGGCGATGGCCTGTGCGACGAGCTCGCTCTGGGCGGCTGCCAGGACCTTCACAGCAGGAGCAGAGATCTCGACAGGGACGCTGGCAATGGGGGCAGCATCACGAGAATTGGTCTCGGACAAGGCGAGCACGGTTTCGCCAGCTTGAGTGCCAACAGCCAGATACAAGTAAGCATGCGCGGAGGACTGCAGAGCCAGCAGACTCGAAGCCTCGACACGAAGCAGGCTGCTACCCTTGCCCGCAGCGAGAGGATACAGATCCTGGACAACGCTGATGTTGGGAGAGCCCGTCTCCTCGTCGATCGGGGTGACCGAGATGGAAATGTTTGGCGAGGCCGCCTTGCTCTTCTTCTCGTCAGCCAGCTCCACTATGCTGGTCATGCTGCGGCGGGACGAGTTGAGACGGGCGTTCTGCTCGGGGCGGTCAAACAGACGGGGGATCTGCAGCTTGCCGTTGCGGGTGAGGTACGTCTCGGGCTCCTTGGACCATAGGAACGCCTGCTGTCGCTGGGCACTAGCACCACCAGGGGTCTCCCACTCATCGAGAGCGCTCTGGCGGAGCAAGTGCTCGGCAATTGCCTTGGACAGGTTGTTCTGGCCCAGATCGGCAACGTCGAGATGGTTCATGCTGATGTGGCCCGCCTCGTGGGACATGGCGCGGGAGAAGGTGATGGACGCCATGTGGTAAGGGTTGTCGAGCATGGCGCTCTCAGTGATCCACAGGATGTGCCTAGCGATCTCGTAGAGGCGGCGCAGACCATCCATCTTGGCTGCAGTCATCGCCTTGAAGATTGGGTTGTCCAGATCGGCCATGTTGATGAACGTGCTCATGGGGCTGATAGCCTCGGCCTCGGCCTCGGTGGGCAGACCGCTCAGTACACTGATCTTTCCACAGTACCGAGCCAAGTGCTCAGAGATCTCTTCAGCAATCTGGGCGCTCTCGAGGCTGTTGCCGCCCAGAATGACAAGGTTGTCAATGTAGATCGAAGTGGCAGCTGGGGCCAGGGGCCGGCGAAGGAAGTTGATCGAGTCGTCCACGGCCTGCGCAGAGATGATGGACAGAGGCCAGGCTTCGTTGTCAATCTCAGGGGTGATGTTGTCAACGCCAGAGAAGCCAGCCTTGCGAAGGACGGTGTGCCACTCGTTGGGCGTGATGGTGGGAGCGTACTTGCGGCCGTCGTTGACGCCTAGCCACCAGCCGGACAGACCACCCATGATGTTGCTGAAGCGGATGGCGCCGTTGTTGGTGATCTCGAGAAGCATCAGGTAACCACCAGGCTTGAGCAGGGACCGAGTGTTCTTCAGGGTCTGCTCGAGCACCTCGGTGGCGTGGAGAACGTTGGACGCCACAATGATGTCGTACGAGCCAGTTTCATAACCCTGGGCTGCGACAGGCTTCTCGATATCAAGCACCTTGAAAGTCATCTTGTCCTTGAACTCCTTGAACAGCTCGCCAGCCTTCTCAAAGAAGCCAACTGACACATCGGTGTAAGTGTAAGACGAGAACTTGCGGCCGATGCTGCCAAGGACAGCTTTGGTGGCACCACCAGTACCAGCGCCGATCTCGAGAATGCGGCAATGAGGGTAACGGTGCACAATCTGCTCCATCATGCCCGCCAAGAACTCGTTGTACCGGGAGAATCCGAGACCCTGCTTGTAGAAGTCGTCGAGCATATTGTTGGGCAGCATGTGCTCGAGGATGGTCGTCTCGCCCCGAACAGCCGCAGGGATGTTCTCACCAACGGCCGAGATAAGCTTGATGTCGATGTTGTCCGGGTATTCGGCGATGAGCTCCATGATGTCCTCGCGAGTGTCCGAGATCCATTCCTTGCGAACGCAAGGGTGGGAGCCGCTGGCAGCCTCCTCAAGCACGTGCTCCACGTAGTCGCGAAGGCACAGGTGGTGAGGCTGGCTGCTTTCCCAGTCCTCGTCGCTGAGCTCATCGTCCCACTTGCGCACGTAGTAGTAGGAGATACGCTCGCACGCGGAAGCAAGGTCGATCTCTTCCTCGGTGGGCTTCTTCCCCGCAGTGACGATGGCACCATCACAGGAGGCAACATCCATCTTGGTGTACGAGAACAGGCGGCGGTCATCGGCTTCGGTGGCCGGGGCGAACGGCTTGATGGTGAGATCTTCAACCTGAACAAGAGCCTGCTCGCCCTCAGGATTGAAGATGTCAATGCTCGCCGAGAAGACCTTTGAGTCTACGAGGCTGGCAGAAACAGGCAGCTCGGCGGCAGTCCGAGACAGGGCGCTACACAAAGTCGGGTTGATGCGGATCGAGCGGATCGACGTCGGCACGTGGAGAGACCACAAACGCTCGTCTCCGGGAGCAGAGTAGGCCAGCATTGATGACTGGAACGCAACATCGAGCCAAGTTGGGTGGACGAGGTAGGTCGTGGCATCGAGATCGTCATAAGGGTGGCTGAGCACAGTGGCGGAAACCTGGTTCAGCTTGCGCTTCAGACCCGACAGAGTGCGGAAGTTGCCAGCATATCCGTATCCAAGCTTGGTCAGACCAGCGTAGAAGCGGTCGACATCAACGTCGGCCATGGTTGACGAATCAATGGGGGCAGACGCCAGCGCGTTGTCATCTGGCTCGCCATACACAATCCGGACGCGAGCGCTTGCCATCAGCTCCATTTCCTGGTCGACGGTACCACTGCTAGGAGCAGAGTAGCAAGAGAAATTGGCAGTCGTGTTGGGCACAGGAGTGCGGGAGGTCGTGATGGCAGTCAGCGTGACCAGAGTCTCGACACCAGCGTTGGAATCATCCTCGAAAGTGATGGCACGGGGGATGTTGAGATCCAGCAGCTCAATGGTCTGCAAGGGTTGCTCGCCGTTGGAATTGGCCAACAAGCGGGCGGCCTCGAGAGCAAGAGCGCAGTAACCCGCAGCGGGGAAGACACATTGGCCTTGCAGCTGGTGTCCCTCGAGCCAAGGGATCTCGGAGACCTTGAGCACGTTGTTCCACCGCCTCTCCCGCTCAGTCGAGTCTGGGCAGGGTACACCGAGCAGCTCGTGGAAAGCCTGAGTCCGGCCCCGGATCTTGCGCGAGCGACGGGACTCGTGCCAGTGCGTGCGAGAGTGGTTCCACTGGTATTTGGGAAGACCAGTCACCAGTTTCGGTGAAGCGCTGCTTCCAGAAGCCTTGCTCTCAAAAGACTGGAAGTCCACGGCGGTAGATCCCAGCTGCGTCCAGACGAATCCGAGCGCGTCCGAAAGAGCCTGGACGTCGCTCTTGCCACGGCTGAGAACTCCAGAGTAAGGAAGGGGAGCGGTGCGGACTTCACCGGCGTTCTGGAGCGCGGGGCCCTTGAGGGCCGGGTGAGGACCAACCTCGAGGGCGTAAGTCAGCTCCGGCTCGCTGCTGACGGCGTTCTTGACGGCACTGGCAAACAGCACAGCGTTGACCATGTTGTCCCTCCAGTACTCGGCGCCGAGATCAGCACCGCCACTGACAGGCTCGCTCGCGGGGCGGACACTGGAGAACCACTTGGGACTGCCCTGCTTGGGAGTCTGGACAGAGACACCACACTGCTTGAGCGCGTCGACGTATGCTTCGCCACAAGGGACCATGTGCTGTGAGTGGTATGCCGTGTCGACCTTGAGAGCTCTGGCAAACTTCTTCTCCTCGTCAAAGACCTTCTTGGCGTGCACAATCGCCGCCGCGTCACCCGACAAGGTGACACTGGCAGACGAGTTGTGTGCCGCGATGGTGATCTTGCCCCTGAATGCACGGAGATTGACAAGCTCCTGAGCGTCTTCCCATGAGGTACCCACCGCCATCATGGAGCCTCGCTCACGCAGTTGCTCTTCAGCGTTGATCAACTTGCCTCCAGCCAGCTTGGCAAAAACTCCACGGAAGTAGGCGACACGGACGGCATCACGGTCAGAGAGGAAGCCGGCCGCATAGGAAGCGCCAATCTCACCTGAAGAGTGGCCGACCACAGCACTGAAGTCGATCCCAGCAGCGCGGAGGAGATCAATCAGTACAATCTGGACGACAGTACACAAG
Source organism: Microdochium trichocladiopsis (assembly GCF_020744255.1). Lineage (NCBI taxonomy): Eukaryota > Fungi > Ascomycota > Sordariomycetes > Xylariales > Microdochiaceae > Microdochium > Microdochium trichocladiopsis. The sequence goes on from NW_025763547.1 coordinate 35,237, forward strand.
GGCTGAGAGAGAACAGCCTCGCCGATGCGGGAAGTCTCGGCGCCGGCAAGCAGCTCGTCCTCGATGCGCCACTGGGGGCGGTGCTCCACCATGGGAATCGTATCAAGGGCCTCCTGCAGGTCGAGGATCCGCTGGCGGGCAAATGCCGACGTCCGGATGAGCTCGGCACCCATCTGGGGCCACTGGGCACCTTGGCCGGTAAAGATGCCGAGCACTTTCGGAGGACCGCTGAGCTTGATGTTGGACCGCACACCAAGCAAGGTGCCAGGCACGCGCTTCAGACTAGCCAGCTTGTCGTCAATATTGTTGACGAGCTTCTCGACGGAGCTGGCCGGCAGGGCGAGCTTGTAAGGAAGATGGCTTCTGCGGGCCTGGAGCGTCCATGCCAGGTCACTGGGGCTTGTATCTGGATTTTCCTTAAGGTGCTCGGAGTAGGCTTCGAGCTGGGCGACCAGAGACGCCTCGGACGCGGCGGAGAAGAGGAAGGGTGTGAAGGTAGCGGTTTTGGTGGTCTCGGAAGAAGGTAGAGCAGCAGGTGTGGCAGGAGTGTACTGCTCAAGAATGGCGTGCGCGTTGCTGCCTCCAAAACCAAAGCTGTTCACACTGACACGACGAGGGACGCCCTCGGGCAGTTGGGGCCATGGCTGCAGCTCTGTGGGAACTTTGAGGCCCTTGTAGAAAGGTTGGATGGCAGGGTTCAGCTCCTCGAAGAGCAAGTTGGGCGGGATGTGGGCTGCATTGATGATGCCGACACCTTTCAGCAAGCCAGCAAGACCGGCAGCGCCTTCGGTGTGACCGATGACCGTCTTGACTGAACCAACGTAAAGCGGATCGCTCCCCTCCTGCTGAGTGCCAAAGCACTGCGCGATGGCGGCCGCCTCCTTGGGGTCGCCAGCCTTGGTACCCGTGCCATGGGCCTCGAAAAACTGGGGCCGATCCCAGATGTTGTGCTCAGGGTCCAGGCCAGCGTTGCGATAAGTCTTCCGAATGAGTGCGGCCTGCGCTTCGGTGCTGGGCACAGTGATGCCGTTCGAGTAGCCATCCTGGTTTGCACCGGTCTCGCGGATGATGCACTGGATGTGATCACCATCAGCAATGGCGTCACTGAGTCTCTTCAGAACAATGGCGGCAACGCCTTCTCCACGGGCGTACCCGTCGGCAGAAGAGTCCCACATGCGAGAGCGACCTGTGGGTGACAACATCTTCATCTTGCTCTCAAAGATGAAAACCTCGGGGCCCAAGATGACCTGGGTACCGCAGGCCACAGCCACACGAGCATCGCCAGTCCGCAGAGCCTGGACACCCTGGTGCACAGCAACCAGAGATGACGAACAGGCAGTATCGATTGTCATGCTCGGTCCGTGCCAGTCGAAGAAGTATGAGACACGGTTGCTGATGATGGCTCGATTCGTACCGGTGGCAAAGTACGTAGGGATGGTGGCGAGGTCTCGAAGCAGGGTGTCGTTGTAGTCCACACCCATGGTGCCGACATAGACGGCAGTGTCGGACCCGCGGAGATGCTCGATGGCATGGCCGCCACTCTCGAGCGCCTCGTACACTGTCTCAAGCAGGAGGCGCTGCTGTGGGTCGATCGAGTCGGCCTCGTTGGGTGAGATGTTGAAAAACCCCGCGTCGAAGACCTTGAGAGAGTCGTCATCGATCAGGTACGCATGACGGACATTCGTCGTGCCGTGGTGCGTGCCATCAACGTGGTAGTGCCCAGCAGTGTTGAATCGCGTGGGGGGGATCTCGGCGCAAACATCGCGAGGCTTGGCGATGAGCTTCCATAGTGATGAGGGAGAGTTGGAGCTGCCAGGGAACCGACAGCCACTGCCGACAATAGCAATGGGCTCGGGAGTCTTGGAAGCCATGTTCGGTGGTTACGATGGGGACGCTGAACTTAACAAAAAGACAGAGCCTATGTGATGCCGTGGTAGTGGTGCTGATGGCGATGGTGATGATGATGATGGTGGTGGCACAGTGGTTGATGTGCGAAGTAGTAGTTCAGATTCGTCGTGTGCTCTATCTTTGATGGTGTTGAGACCGATAACGCGTTGACGGTAGGAGACCTTAATCGATGATATGCATCTAGGCCTAGTGATGGCAGATACTTGCTCCGTTGCTAGATATGAGCAAACCTTGACGAGGTTGCCTTGTGTAAAGGGAGTTATGGGTCTCAAAGAAGCGTGTCTGAGTGCTGGATGGCATAAGTCAATCGGAATTGCGGTCCTGATATACCATGCAACGACTATATCATACACGCCAGAGCTTATACAGGACTGCCGATATGCGCTTGCTTGATTCGGCTAGGATGAATACGCGATGTTGGGGTCAACCCTGCACGGCGGGAGGCCGCGCTAGACGGCAGATACGCGACGACTTTCCCATAGTCATCACGATGTCCGAATGAGGGAGGTGGAGAGCATTGCCGAATGTGGTCGGGCGTCAACGGTCTTGCCAGCCTTCTCCCACGGCTCAGGGTCGCGGAGCGGGCCGACCTTCGCCGAATCGGTCTTGCCCATTGTGGAAAATCTGAGAAAGACCGCGAGTACAGATGCCACCGCTAGTCGATGTGGGACGACATACACTTTGAGATGGGTGGCGCGTGCTTGTCCGGGGCGGGTCGGTCCGCAGGGGCGTGTGCAGTGTTCCACGATATTCACCGATTGCCTTGCCCGCCGGGGTCGCCGAAGAGGTGAATGGCGTCAGAAGTGCTGTCGATGCCATCGTTCCAATGAGACGAACAGACGGGAGAGCAAGTAAAGGACATCATACACATGTCTTCTCGCTGCGAGGACATGTCAGCTTCTGCAAGCACTCTATCGTAGCTGGCCATTATTGACGGACACCATTTGGCATCTGATGAAACTCATGCAGCGCCAGAACGAGGCATGTTCCATGGTAATGCTTACGTGGCCTGCCTTGACTGTCGAGGTCTCCCTCGTGCCGAGCCTGTAAAACTTTCCACAAGGGTCATGATAGCAAACAAAGGCACCGAAAGGGAGGGGCCTGTCTGGAAACCCCCCTGCACGCTGCTGACCTAAGCATCCGCCGAACTGTCAGGGGCAGCTCGACAGACAGCGAAGCAGGCCCTTTCCCTGCAACGACCCCTTCCCCTTTCTGCATGGCTGGAACTTGGCACGACCGCAGACTGCCAACTTGGCCCCGACGCAGAAAGCACTAACAAAACAGCCCAGTGTCTGGCGCATGCAGCTGCCCTGCCGAGCACCTCTGGGTCGACGCCAAGGGCGCCATCGCCGCGTCCCCCAACCTAGGTACTTGCGGGTCTCAGGTGCTCGAAGCCGCTAAGGTCAGCTAGCTGCCGCAGGGCGCCATTGCGACTGGCGTGGGGCATGGGCCGGGATAACGTTGTGTTTGCCGATGTCAACGGCGATGGGCGTGCCGACTACCTGGCCGTGTCTCGCGAGAACGGCAGCACTCGGCTGTGGCTCAACGGCGGAGGGGCCGGATAACAGGTCCAACACGGCCAAGGTCGCGTGGTCCCCACATGGCACCATCGCCATGGGCGTTGGAGAGATGCGCAGGCCTGCATATTGCGGATCTGAGCGGCGACGGCAGGGCCGAGTGCATAGATGTCAGGTTTGCCACTTCTGCGTGTCGGCATGGCTGAACGGGTGCTAATGCTGCTGCAGCCCTGGGTGGCAGGTTATGGGCCGAGGTCATTCTGATTTCAAATTTACGAGTAATTCACGGCTTCTGTGCTAATTTATGGACCCGAAATTGCGGTCAAGAGCCTCTGCCCATGCTTTGCCCAACTCCTAAGCTGATGTAAGCAGCCGAAACAAGTCTGTGTGTTGAATGGTCGGCGTGAACATTCTGACAATCTGCCCTGGAGAGAATGAGGAGCTGGCAGAGGTGAGGAGGGGCTCGTTACTTGCTATCGGGAAAAGAATTGAGAGGAGGGACATGGCACTGTCAATGGACCAGATCGAGAAGTCCAGGGAGCAATGATGTGCCATAAACACCATTTATGAGACGGGCTATGGATGGCATGGAGGCCTGGTCATCGCGAATAGACCTTTCGATAAAGGCTACTGGAAGCTGACGCGTATCGGGATATGTAGATTCTCTCTGCGACGCAGGCAGGGGCTACGCCTGAAAGACTAAGCCTGTAAGAGTTTGAGGTTGCCCTATATTACTTCCCAATTGCAGATAACACTCTCGTGACGCTGGATCTTACTGCTACATATTCGTACTCTACATACTGACTCTCTCCCTGGCAGTCCTTGCCGGTATAGAACGTGCAAGCAAATGTCCACTGGCCGCCGTAATCGGGCCAATAGACCGCGTTAGCCGAGTGAGTGCCGGTATAGGAGTAGTTATAGCAACTCCTGGCTTGGATGGTAAACTCGGTACTGTACTTGGTGCAGCGGTAGTCGGTATAATATTGAATCTTAACTGGCAAATCGACAGAGATTGTTGGCTGGATATCTATAATCCCGAGGTCTTGCGCCGTAGCGTTTGCTAAAACTAGGCCAGAAAGGGGAGCGGGAGTGGGAACGGGGCTAGCAAGTGAGAGGGCCCAGAATAGACTTGAAGTCTGGATGGAGTAGGTAGGTAGCATCTTACCTAATTACTCAATACCAGTGTCTATTAGTAGCGGTTCAATAAGGTAATATCTTAGAGAGCTGAACAATACCTTTTAGTAATAAGGTTGGGCTTAGACAACAATGAAGGCAGGTGTAGTACGAAGATTGAGGATCCAAAGACCTACTGGAAGTAAGGGGCTTTATATCTATTACTGAAAGCAAAACCTTACCGCTTACGTCCCTCGGCTTATGCCTACGAAGCTGCATTTCCAAATGTTTCCAAAGCGATTTCTCTGTCTGCTAGCCTCATTGCCCAGTGAGATTGTTTGCTGGCGTCACTACCAGCGGGATCGCTTGCTGGCGTCACTGCTGCCGAGATTGCTTGTGGCAGTGATTACGCTGGTAATGACGCGAGCCAACATATAAATTACTAGAACTAACTCCAGTTCCCACTATCACCCACCACGGGCCAGTGCAACCCAACACGCTATCCGGAGGGCTTTGACCGGCCTGCCCCGCATTTATGGAGCATATGGCCCCAAGGAGTTTGACTGTCTTCTGGGGTGAAATAAGATGGTATAGTAGGTGGAGTCCTGAACCCCGAGTCTGAACCACCTAATACTCAGGATGAGCGTGGTAGTACTATCGTTGTAAGTGTGGAGACTCGTCCAATCGGAGTATCAACCGTCTAGTGCATGCAGGTTTTCGTGCTTGGCGCAATGGTCTATGCGTAGCAAGGACTGCTTCACTGAAAAGTTCCTATATCTATGTGTCTATCTAGAACATTGCGAAAATGATGGCTATGATTAGGTATTTTCTGAACCAGACCCTGTGCAGCCTAATCCGCCCCGCCCCACTATAGTATTAAGGTGAACATCGAAGAGTACATCCATGGGGCGTATGGACATCTGGGAGTTGATTTGAATCCAGGGCGGAATAAGACAGTAGGTCTACTAAGTTCCATTCTACATGGGCGGCTTTACAGGAAGACCAGTGCCAGACCCAGGACCAGGAGTAGGAGGGCGAACAACGACCTCGAGTCCGTTAGCGAGGAAGAGGTTCGGGCTGCCCTTGGCGTCCTCCACTCTACCCCGAACGGCGTAGCTGAGGACCGTCTTGTACAGAGTATCGACTGAGTCAACCTTGGAACCCAATCGGCTCTTGAGCGTGGCTGCGAAACCCGTGACATGCGGCGTGGCCTGCGAGGTGCCTGACAGCCTAGCGGTAGCCTTGTCCGACTTGTGACCGCACGATAGGATGTTCACACCGGGACCAAACATGTCGACGAGCTTGCCGTAGTTGCTACTGCGAGCACGCCAGAGTCTATTGCCGGTGTTGCCGGCCGACGCAACGGTAAAGACCTCGGGCACATTGGCCGGCCAAGCGTTGTCCACGTTCATATCGTCATTGCCCGCCGACACGAATACGGCCATGCCAGCCTTTTTCATCTCGAGGATCGCATCACGAATTGCTGCGCTGGTCGCGCCCTCGCCGCCAGCCGAGTAGTTGACCAACGACTTGTTGAGGCGCTTGTTGCGGCGCGCATGTTGATAGGCCCACTGGAAGCCCTCGAGCGTTTGCGCCATGGGGCCGTTACCTTCCTTATCAAGCACCTTGACTGAGATGATGTTGATCTGCTTGGCCACGCCAAATGTCTTGCCGCCAATGGTACCTGCCACGTGGGTGCCGTGGCCGGTCCCATCTACGTGATCCTCCGTCTTGATAAAGTTGGCGCCATAACCCGCTCGCTTCTCAAAGTCGCCGTGCGTGATGCGCACTCCCGTGTCCACCACGTAGGCCGTCATTCCTTGGCCCTGGCCGTCCTTGTAGAAGCGGTAGCTATCGGCGGCCAGCGGGGTCCCCGAGGTCCAGTTGAGCGACATGGAAACGAGACCCCAAGGCGCGTCGCTCTGAAGGAGTTCGTCACCCAGGCTGATGAGGTTACTGCCACCGGAACGGTCCTCGTAGTTCATGTCCTCGTCATCGATAGGCACCTGGTGCCCAATGCTGATGATCTCGTTCCGCTCGACGAGCGCCACGGGTGGGTGCGATGCGATGGCCTCACGGGTCGCTTCGTCGAATACGGCGGCGTAGCTTCGGTGCTCGTTGATCTCGTGTCGGCTCATGATGCCCGTCTCGCCTGTCGTCGGCGAAAGGGACACTCCGCGGCGAGCCAGCGCCCGACGATGCATGTCGTTCGCGAAGTCATAATGCGAGTCGATATCGGAGTCGTTAAGTCCCCGCTTGAGGGAGATAATGTAGCTTGCAAAGCCTGCTCCGGTGTCCTCGATGGGCAAAGCTGCGATGGAAGGGACAAGCGCGCTGAGCACGGCCAGAAGATTCTGTGGTTTGACCATGGTGACGGAAAGTTGCGCTGATTGAGGGATTTGAGAGGGGGCGTCTTCTGCTGAAATTATCGATCGGGAGCAGGCGAATTGAAAGAGATAGGAAATAAGGAAATGAATCACGTTTAGAAAATTGTGGTCAAGCTGTGCTTTGCAGTCTTTCTGCCTTTTAGTGTTGAGCAACTAGAACTCAGACAGCCACAGGAGCGCCGACCCTCATGTCTTATACGCTTCGGAGAAGTATCTTCAGGAAGTTCAACACCTCGTGCCCCTCGCGAAGGCCCTGCGAAGTCTACGGAATCAGCTGACCACATGGAATATCTTGGTCTTTGCCTCAATGGTAATCGCTGATCTCAGCCACGATGTCGCCAAGACTGCACGTCGACTATTTCATGGCGCCCTCGGTAGCTTTCACAGCCTCCCTTCAGCCCTGTCGTGCATAATGCAGGCATTGGCCGCTTATTGGCTCGTCTGCACCTGTTAGTAAAAAATTGCTTCAAACGCTTCCCATTGGTCCTTTGAGTGAGATGTTCGGGCAGAAAGGAATATCGTGATTGGTCGGAGACTGTGGGCCCTTGGGAATTTCAGGAGTGAGCTGAATCTCCTACCCACGTAAGTCTAAGCATCGTGCACAACGTCGGCGACCAGGCCCGCTATATCAGCACCTCGCACCCTCGACATCGTGTCCATGTCAGTCTCGCATTCGACTGCGCCGAGAATCCGATAATGATACCTTGTACACTATGGAACGTTACACCTTTTCCAGCCTTCCTACACCGTAGAGGCACTTAATTTAGCTAAGAGACACATAGTCTCGCCACGACGGCATCGACATTGGTACCTTGGTAAAACTGCCTTGTTGACCGAGAGTGGTTTTGAAAGGGGAATGTCGTCAAGGATAAACATCGTAGGTGTATTTCCGCGCAAATCTATTTAGAATATTAAGTGAAGCGTTAACCGCCTCCTTTTCCCCCAATAATGTTAATTTTAACAGTGTATACAGCATATAGGAGACGCAGTACCTTTGAATGATTCTGATGGCGAAACCAGAGGAACTCGTCCCAGACAGGAATTCCAAACGGCCTTAGTCTGTCCGCTACCGAGAAGTCCAAGCAAGGCCACAGCATGGTGGGATACATATCAACATCGCATTGCTGAAAGTTTACCCTTTTCCACGAGCGAACCATACCAGTACAACGAGCATGTACATGTCTTCTATGTTATAATGAATCATTGGATACTAGGCAAAAATTTCACGAGCGCCCATAACTAGCGACTTCCGCGCATTGCGCCGTTGGGCGAACGATACAAATTGTTGACTATTGGGCGGGTCCCTGCTAGTTATGTTTCGACCTGCTGACTAGGGTGGTAGAGCAGGTGCATGTTCTTGTTCTTCTCGTGCGTTCCAACATCTTCCGGGGTTTCACAAAGCTTCCGACCATACACGCGAAATTGCAGAGTGGTAACTGTACTCGGGTCGTCGCACGATGCACCTAAAACACTTTGCATAACTACCTCACATCTTTGGTCGGCCCTGTACTCCGCCACCACCGACCCCTCATCGGCCCGGAGGCTTTACGGAACTCGCCGATGTAATAGCCTAATAGACTGCGTCGGTCAAATTTGAAGAGCATGTGGCTCTGCTCGTAAGGCACCAAGGAGCAAGGATACCAGAGCGCCACATTTGCCATGCGGCTGAGGGTGCAACCATTGTGGATCACTTTGCGGGGTCTGATTGGTGCGATATCCTGCTGTGCAATGTTTTCAAAACCCCACTGCAGCCTTTCTCATGGGCGCCCACTCGCCAAGATCGGTGTCTCCGAACAGTGGACTTGTCGAAAATTGTTTCCGTACTCGGCCAGCACCATCAAAGACATAACTTTACATCCCACAGGCTCTCTTAGGAGGCTTTTATTTGAATGGAATAGCTGCTTAATCTGAAATAAAGGCGGGGGTTGGCTTTCCACGCTCGCACACTCCCCGCGAAGATAGTAGCTCGAGACTATATCATACTTCCACTTAACAACAAGTTCTCCCTGGCCATAGTACACACGGCATCAGCGGCCATGGAAGTGTGGCTTAGCGGTCGTATGATGCAGAGTATCGCCAAGGTGGGTGAGTGGGCAGAGGGGCTGGACTGAGACAACCCACCCAGCAGTTTGCATAATCGGGCGAAGCAGGTCATACACGCGGGGAGTCAAGGACAGGCGGGACGCTTACAGGACCCTGCCAGGGACATGAGAGCGATTACAGTGTCCAAGGGCCACAAAATGAGGCATTGAGTGCTAAAACTATAGGAAAGCGCAAAGGCTTGTAGAGTTCTGCCAGTCCCATTTGGAACTAACAGTTCCGCGAAATCTACTATGAATCACTATCTACGTACGCTTCAAATAGAGGACGAGCCAGCCCAGAGCGCGGTATCCAACTATAATAGCTAGTAGGATACCGACCCACTTGCCTTGATCGCCAGTGGAATAGCCGTAGTTTTCAAGAATGGCCTTCCCGTCAATCAAACACTCCCTGGCCATATCGCTTGGGTAAAGGCAGCTACACTCGCCTGGGCCGGACCCTGGTGTGACATCGCAGGAATAGTTCCTCGAGCCAAACTCGTTGACCATCATTCCCTGGAAGACATAGGCCTGGTAGTCGATATAGTGAAAGACGTAGCGCCAAAACGGGTTGAGCGTCTGTGGGGGCACGAGGAAGCCGCCCGTGCACATCCATAAGCCATTGGCGAACGCCGTGCCGGCCAGGGCGACGACGAAGTTGGGGACCAGGGAGCTGATGAGAACGACCAGAGACTCAGCTGCGATCAGGTCCAGGAAGAGCCACATGACCCAAGTGAAGAAAGCGTCGCCCGCGGGACGGAAGTTGGCCAGCCAGTAGGCTACGATGGAGAAGAGGATAGAGATGAGGAACAGGTAAGGGACGCCGGTGATGAAGTTGGAGAGCAGGAACGAGGTTGGACCATAGAGACCATTGGCGCGCTCCTTGACATAGAGTGCGCGATCTTCGAGGAATGCAGGAATGTAGGCGACGGCCATGAATGACATGAAGGCACCGCCGAAGAAGATGGCGTTGATGAAAGATTGGATGTTGCCCTGCGTCGGACTGAGGCGTAGCCAGACCGTCCCCATCATAATGGCCAGGCCCATATACATGGCAACGCGAATGCCGTAAGCAATCACGTCCCGGTAGGACTTGATAAGCGACCGATGGATCAGGGCGAGGAGGACAGACATCCTCCCGGCGGTAGCGCCGACCTGTTCCATGTCGGTCTCGCTCATATCAATGGGGTGAGAGTCGACCTCTTCAGCCAGCTCTGTGACGAGAGCCAGTGCAAGCTGTGACTGCCGCCACGACCAATGGACCCTGCTCAAGTGCTTGTCGACCTCATCTCGGTCGTGGGAGAAGTCAGTGTTGACAAGGTCGATGATGAATTCTGCCGGGTTCATGTAAAGCGGGATTGGCGCACCGCAGGCTGCAAAATACGACTGGATCTCCGAGGTGGGGCCGCTGTAGGCGACAGCGCCCCGGGACAGCAGGAGGAGCTTGTCGAACATGGCAAAGGTTGATGTGGAGGGCTGGTGGATGGACGCAATGACAATCAGGTTGTGCGCTTTGGCAATTGCCTTGATGAAGCTGATGACTTGCAAAGAGGCAGCAGAGTCGAGACCAGACGTGGGCTCGTCCAGGAACAGGAGCTTTGGGTTGGTGATGAGCTGGGCAGCGACACTGAGACGGCGCTTCTGCCCGCCAGAAATTCCCTTCCGGATAGGAGTCCCGACCAGAGTGTTCGCCTGATGCTGTAGACCAAACGCCTTCAGGAGGGACTCGATTCGTTGCATGCGTTCTGCCTTGCCGACCGTCGACGGCAGGGCTAGGCGAGTAGCAAAGTTGAGCGTCTCACGGACGGTCAGAGAACCGACAAGGGCATCTTCTTGCTCGACGTAGGCAGACACGCGGCGAAACGTCCTGGGATCGGGATCGCGACCATTGATAAACATGGAGCCCTGGATGTCCGCGGCCAGGGTTGAGGTACGTTGAGCTAGGACGTTGAGCAATGTTGACTTGCCGGACCCTCTGTAATCAGACAAAATGTTAGAACAAATTCATGGAGGCTCGTCTTAGTTGGTAAGACCATGACTTACGATGGGCCCATGAGGGCTAGCAGCTCGCCGGCTCTGACAAAGCCGTTGACGTCACTGAGGATCTCCTTGGGTTGCTTTGACTGGCGGTCGTTGACGCACACAGAAACGCCTCTCCATCCAAAGCTGCGGATGTCCATGTTGGTGAGCTGGGCATAGCTACCGCCTGCCATCATCTCAATGTCGGCCATTCTGTCGTAGCCTGCGCAGTTGCGCGAGTTGTCGTAAGTCAGGTAGAACTTGTGTCGGGACTTGGAATTATGTTGCACGGCAATAAGGTAAAAGTTAAGGTACAAGTGAAAATGGCCGGTCTATCGTACAGAGGTCCAGGGAAGGAGAACGACCAAGCTCATGGGCTGGTATTCCTCTTAAATGAGCTCTGTGCTACCCAGTATTCCTCTGTTCTCGACTTTTACTCATCTGACAGCCCTGCAATAAAGTATGCGCTAGTGCTGACAGCTGAGCCTCATGGTAGCTGAAAGTGCCGTAGTAGAGCCATATGATCCCACGCTGACGGTTAAAACTGTTACAGGTCGCCGAGGTCGCCGGTGTCGCCGGCTTTGCTGAAACCCCTGGTCACCCGCATGCGCCTCAGCCGAATGGGGCTTAGCTTCCGGGCGGGAGTTACATTCATGGTGCCATCAGCCGTCCGTATGAGGCTTAGCTTCCGGGCAGTTTGTGCATTGATGGCCGCATGCCGCCTTGGCGTCATCAGCCCTGGATTGTTGATGACCCTGAAATTGACGCCTCAGAACCACGGAATTACTCCTTTTCCAGCAGCTTGAGGGATGAGTCGAATGGGATTGAGCAGCCATTGAGGCTGTTGACCTTTGACTCCAAATTCTCAGCCACTGCAGTCCGATAATGTGAGCCGCCAAGTAGATTGACTAGTATGCATGTTTCACAATCACGATGCCCGGGATGCAAATGACAATGGAGCATGCCCAGGGCTGTGCTGCTGGGAGTGCCAGGGAAGATTTGCCCCTGCTTGGATTCTCTCTACTGCTGAACACCAAAGCACACATTGGCTGTGAGGAACCCAAGACACATAGGCCAATTATTCCGCTTCACCGCCTAGGCGATGTCACCGCATCCGAATTTGGCCATGCTCGCAACACATGGCTTGCTTATGACTCATGATGGTTGGGGACAATCCAACACGCCGATCCATTCTCTTGCCGACTTATGGCAGGGCCAAGAACAAGTCCCGCATCTTGGGGTAGTTGGGCGTGCCGAGACCAGTCGCGGGGTCCCACCTGTTATTGCGCGAGGACGCCAATCGTCAGCACAATTTGTTGGAAAGACAGCTACAGAAAGGGGGGAGGGGGTCTCTGCTTACCCAGGCACGGCCTTGAAGCCATCGGAGCCGCACCCGACATTGGTGCCATTGGTGATGTCGTTGAGCACTTCGGGATGAGCGTACAACACCGGGTTGATGAAGCCGATGGAGCGCTTGCCGATGCGCGCGCGGTCTTGGTTAAGCTGTGGACGAGAGAGCAGCATGTCAGCAAAACTAGGTGCTTGATCCTGCAGGGGCGGATAAAGGGATCTCGCAACATACCAGAGTCAGGATCGAGGCGAACAAGGGCGACGACAGACTCGCGCCGTAAAAGTGCACGAGCTTGCCATTGAGGAACGAAGCGAACGAGGCACCGTTGGCGGAGACGTCGGGGTAGGCACGGCCGACGCGGTTGTACAGGCCCTTGACGGTCTTGAAGTCGGGCTGGAACTTCGAGTACGAAGGGTACGGCGGGTTGTGCTTGCGGAAGTAGTTGTCGACCGTGGCCTTCTGATAGTCGGGGATGGCAAAGATGTTGGAAAACCCGCCAGACGATGAGAAGTTCTGGGCAGTACCAGAGAGATTGACGTGCATCACGCTCTCCTGGTTGAGGATGGTCTGCGAAGGGTAAAGCATGGTGCCGCCAACAGAGGTCACGTAGGGGCAGTTGCTCGGGTATTGAGGGTTGAAGATGGTGCCCTCGGGGCCGAGGCAGCCATTGGTCGAGCCGTCGCCGGGGAACGAGGCCACGCCGTAGTCGCCCGAGGCGACGAGGACCGAGGTGCCCATGAGACCAAACTTGAGGAACTCGTTGCACTGGCGCTTCATGTAGTTGGCGGGGAGGTCGTTCTCAGCCTGGCCGTACGAGGCGCTGATGACCTTGGTCGGCTTGTACACACCGCACTGGAGCTTGCCTATTCAGAGTTTGTAGAATGTCAGCTGATCAAGTTCCAACAGGTAGGACAAGCTTGTATATGGCATCGTACCCTTGTATCCGCCAGGTGCCGGGTTAGGATAGACTGGGTCAATCTTGGGGTCGTTGCCGGTCTCGCCGTAGGCGGAGTACGAGCAGTAAGACTGTGGAGAATTAGCAATGCCAGCCGTGGTTGAAGGCAAGTCAGTCGTTACTCACGCCGTCAAGAGCATCCAGGAAGGTGTTGAACAGGTTCGTCGTCGCGAGATCCTGCAGGGCGTAGATGTTGTCGTCCACCTGGTACAGCGTGACCGTCTGCGGGTAGATGAGGGACGTGCTGCCGGTGTATGTCAGCCAATCTCTTTTCGCCCACTCTGCGGAGCAGATACTCACGCCAAGGCGACATCAATCAGAGCCTCGCCGCCGACGTAGTCGGAAGCATTCGGCGGGAAGTCGTACTGGGCGCCGTCGATGAGGGCCGAGATCGGGTAGGTGCCCTGAGGCACGTAGGGGGCGAAGACGGCATTGTACTTGTCGAGGTCGGGCTTGTCGATGAAGTCGCCCTGCTCGTACAGGCCGAGCGAGTTGCCGGGCACCGCGACGGGGTGGTCAGGCAGCTTGTAGAGGGAGCGGTAGCACGGGGCGGTCATGTTGGTCGTGCAGTTGCGCAGTTCCGCGGGCAGGCTGCCGGCCGCGGGAGGCGGGTGGCCCCAGGAGTGGTCGCCAAAGAAGGGGTTCTCGCCGTCAAAGACCTTGCCGACGCCGCCGGCCTGGTGCGACGAGTGGCGCGGCTCGACTGCCTTCTTCTCGATCGTGCGGCGCTTCACGGCCGTGAGCTTGGTGCCGGGCGTGATCAGGTCAATGTGCTCGACCAGGTGCTCCGGGATGTGGTATCTGTGCGACATTCCAGGGTCAGACTCGGCGCCCTCGCCAGGATATACTGCATGCTACATTGAATTTCTGTCATACCTGTCCGTGCCGACACGCAGGTTCGAGAATGACGCGTGCTCGTACTCGTGGAACTCGGCGAGCAGCAGGCGCTCGGCCTCCTCGGTAGTGGCATCGAATGCGAGCCAGCCCTTGTTGTCCGTGTGCACGATGCGGTCGCCGTGAATGCCCGAAGACGTGAGCCATGCCTTGACGGCGTCGACTGTCTCGGCCGTGGGCGCGAAGAACTCGTGGAGCTCTTCCTGCGACATCCACTGCGAGTACTTGGAGGACGACGGGGAGGTCCTGGTAGATGCATTCGCCAGTCAGCACAGAGCGCGCGCTCAGAAGATACGACAATATGAACAAGAGCCCACTCACAGGTCCATGAGCATGTCATGGCCGCGGTCGAGGTTTGTCTGCGCCAGAGCAATGCGGATGGGTAGGATCGCAGACTTCTCAATGCGGTCCCTCTTGGCCCAGTCGCTGCGGGCCGCGTCGCGCTCCTCGTGGACGACGTGGTGGACAGGCGAAGGCAGCGCAAGAGCAGACCCGGAGAGGGCCGCGACGAGGCAGGAGAGAACTGTGAGCGACGACATGTTGAGACAGCAGGTTCGACAGACACGACGCCGGTGACTGGGAGAAGACCGGGACGCCCCCTCCTGGCTGCTGTCTGGACGATGTCGTGCCTGGTATTTATTGACGACGCCCGCATGGTCGCACCCAGTGGTGTCTGTGCCAGCGCCTTTTTGTTTTTGCGCGTCCCTGGCTACCGCTCGCGAGTGCATGCTGGGATCGCCGCCCGCCTTTGCACGGTTTGGGCAGGTCACAAAGGGGCCTACGTAAACGTCCCCCGCTCTCGGCAGATAACGAGCCCCAGCCTGGGCATTCGCTGGGCAAAGCTTAGCCAAAGCTTGGTCACTTGGGCTAGCTCAGGGACCCTTGTCCCACAGATCGAAGGGGGCCGGCTAGTGCCCCTCGGTGGCGCCAGCCGGACTCTCCCACCTTCCTCTTTCCGTGCCACACAGTGAACAGCTCCCACCGCGGCTTGGAAACGTCACGTCATCTGGTGTCTCCTCGTAAGGGTCGTCCAGTTGGGGCCCGGTGGGGTGGCCTCGCGCGACATTCTCCAAATTCGATCCTGACAGGTCCGTCCCCTAGACGTCGTCAATTGGCAATCTTTTGTTTGTATCTATCTGATCATGCCGCGGTACGCTTGGCGAGGCTCTGCAGATGCTGCACGATGGCCAGTGCGGCCCTTGTGCCCACGTCCAGGCTCTCCTCTGGCAGTCCAAGCAGCTCGTTCTGCGTCTTTGCAGAGAAGTCGGCTGGATCGTCGGGGTAGAAACCCCTTGCATACAGCAGCTTGATGAACCCGCTCCTGTCCCCGCTCTGCACCTGCGCGAGGCCTTCCTCGTATCGCTTCTTGCTGTCCACGTGGCTGACCTTCCAGTCGGCGTCCGTGGTGCCCGTCACTCGTTTGACACTCTCGAGCATTTCCCTTTGATTGACCCTGAAGCTCTGGACATAAACAGCCTTACCCAGGAACGACGACAGCGTGGGCCCCTTGTCGCCCTCGTCGTCAGGGAGCTCCTTGAGGCTGAGCACTTTGGCCACAGCCCGGCCGACCTGCGCCAGCGTCGAAAAGGTACCATACGTACTGCCATCGTCGTAGAAAGTAACAGCCCGCTTGGCGAAGTCGAACCCGAAGCTCCATTCGCTCCCCGCCAAGCTGTAGTCGTACCAGAAGCCACAAGCTATAGTGATCCACTGCATACCAAGCCGCTCAATTTCCGCTCGGTTCGCTCGGGCCACGGGACCCAGCATTGTCTCTTGACCCATCTTGACGTTATCAATGTCGCCGCCGTAGTTGTTGGGCACGATGTACGGCACACCGGCCTTGGATGCGGCATGCACGAGCTTACTGTGTGTGTTTGGGGGTGCAGCTGGTGCCAAGGTGATGATGAGGCATTGCTGCCCGCGCAGAGCCTCGACGATGCTGGTCTCGTCGTCGTAATCGATCGTTGCAATTTGGACACCAGGGGCAATCTTGTTCGGACTGCCCTTGCGGGACAGCGCAGTGACAGTGTGTTTGCCACCCTCAACCAGGGCGCTGACAATGCGTGATCCCACCGTTCCCCCCGCCTGCAAGTTGTTGTCAATATGTGAAGACTATTCAGATGGGACGGCTTGTGCGGGTGGTCTCACCCCGACAATCGCTACGCTCTCAATGGCATTTGTGAAGCCATCAGGCTGGTCTTTCGCATATCTGGCCATTTTGTGTGCTTTTTGACAAGAGCTGTTGATATCGATAGGTGTGCTTCGCTCTGACGAGTTCTTGTAACACTAAGGAGGGAGAAAAAGTCTTCTCTATATATACACAAATTGAAAACTGCGCGCCGTTCCAATGATCCAGACGAATTCCGCACCGTGACGCCTGGTCTCCTTGACTCCTCAATTTCAGGCAACTCGGCCTGTTGAATCACGCCGTGCTTGCGCTCCCCTCGTGAACATCCCGCAACATCCGCAATAACCGCACCTGCCGCCACAGCGCTGGCATTGGTGACCAAACCTTAACACCGCAAACGCCGGAGGCAATCATAACTCCGCAAGTGAGGAGTTTATGGCTTTGTCTGTAGCGCCTACTGCACGGACGATAATCACACCGCCCCGGAAAATTGAGTCTCCTCACAGCGAGCGTCTATCACCGAGGCACCGAATCGAGCATCCACAGATAGGGCTCGACGAGGAACTGGTCCCAGTCGACATCCAGGCCCATATCGAGATTGTCCGCATGGGCAGCATCGACTGATGTCCCGGCGGCAGTCATCTGCGCAGAAGCTCCGATACTTTCGAGCTGGGCAAGTTCGGCACGTTTCCTCGCCATCTTCAAGCTCAGCAGGTGTTTTGCCATGGATAAAGCCTCCCTCGCCAGATGCGCATGTGCAACCTTGCTGATATCCTCTAACCGGCCAACAGCCACTGGGAGATGCGCCATCGCAGCGGGCGTGTCGATCGCCAGCAAGACACTGATGCAGTGGAAGACGCTGCCGATGACGTTCCAGAAGACCCGGCCTTTGCCAGCCAGCTGGGCAGCTGCAATGACACCTTCGTGTCCAATATCCACAATCAAATCAAGGACGCTAGCTGGGATGCACACGCCGAGGTGGTACAGGCGGCGGTAGAAGCAGAATGCCAGGTCTGCCTTAGTGACCGCGAGAAACGGGTGGGCAGTTGGAAACTCTCGCAGCTCCCTGACCCGCATACAGAGGTCGCTGCTTGTGTCGATAGTGTCATCCTCCTCAATCGCGGTCAAGTCATACTGCGGGATGATTTGGGCAAGTTCGATAAACTGATTGGTAATGGTTCCGTATACCGGCTTCGCAGGTCGACAGGTTGTTCTCCTAATTTGGACAGCCGAACGATCATACTCGTACGCCATGACTTTGTGCCCAGCCCACGAGAACCAAAAGAGCCGCCTCAGTCGTTCTGCTTCTTCGTCCTGCTGTGCCGGTGTGGTTCCATCTCTGGATGCAATCTTCCTGATCATTTTCTCGTCATGGAGGCCGACAACTTCGCAGATATGCATCAGCGTGCAGGAAGCCAGCCACACGATGTCTAGACGTGTGGTGGCGCGTAGATAGAGCACCCGCAGCGCCCATGCGGCAACGTGGTCAGTGTCGAGCCTGCGTGCCGGTGACGGGTCTTCCAGGACGACTTTTGCGTGCTGCGCCATTTCAGACTCGTGCGGGTGTCTGGCCGGCGACAAGAACGAGCCTAGAGCAGCGACGCCCGCCACAACTGGAGCACAGGCGAGAGATCGCGGGTCCGTCGAACTCTGATAGTAGTCCTGTGATCGCCGTGCAAAGTGATCTTTGTCGATGATGTTCGCGATGGGCCCGATAGTACCAAAATAGATGGCGGAGAGGTGTTGAAGCTGCTTCTCTGTAAGAATTGTGCGCAGGTTGGGATGTCTTTGCTCTGGGCCTTCCCGTCTCGTCTCAGAGTTGTGAGCAAAAGATTGCGGTCGCGGCAGATCAAAGGCGTCCAGGCTGATGCCAAGCAGATGTGGGAATGCCATCGTACTTGCAAACTCAACTCCAGTGGCCGTACTGCTGCTGCCATGATCCTCACGCTCCTGCAGAACCCTTGTCGAGTCAGAATCGGCTGAGAGAGTGGAACGATTTGGCCGGCCACGGCGCTGTGTGTGCGAGCCGATATTCGAGCGGCTGACTTCCCGCAAGCCATCACCGGCCTCGCCGTTGTATCGGCACCTATACTCGTAGCTTGTGCACATGGTGCAGGGCTCTCCCCCGTCACATTTGCGCTTCCGCTGGCGACACGGCACGCATGCCTTTCTTGCGCGCTGCCGCCTACCTGTTGATCGCAACGTGACCGAGAGAACTCTAGGATTCCTTGGCCTCTGGGTGGTGGATCGGACTTGACAGGCGGGATGACACAGTCGCAGAGAGAAATACACGTTGGCAGGCGACGATTCGATGCTAAGCTTACATCGCTTGCCCAGCCACTTTGCCCGCCGCCAGAAGTCCGGGCGCTTATGTAAGCAATAAGCCGTTCATATGACACATACCACAACATTTGCAATCCTCGAGGACCAGACTCTTCCAAAGCCATTAATGTCACAGGTCGGGCACAGAGACAAAGGCCCAATTGGTTGCTTACATATACATAAACCCAATTTAACCAGTTTTCACCACACCTTTAGCCACACGCTTTGACGTTCAGAATAGTGTGGATTTACCTGATAATGCCCTTATTAGACAATCCCTCATAAGTACAACGGCACCATCCTCGTGCTATCGTTACTAGCCCCCCCCCTTTCCCTCTATCGAAATCTACCAGCATCCCAAAACTGGGAATAGCCTTACTTAGGCGGTGCTCCCTTCGGTCGTTAGGTAATTGTTCTTCCCAGGAATCTCACTTTGCCCCAGCTCACTACTAGCCCTTGTGTTGACAGTTTCTTTCCCCTCCCTCGGTCTTATTGTATAGCACGATCTTCGTGAGATGTTATTCGGCGATCTCAATTTTGCCATCGTAGAGGTGTCGTCCTTCGGGCACAACTGCGCGTTCGGCGATCACAGCTTTGCCGTCGTAGAGGTGTCGCCCTTCGGGCACAACTGCGCGTGGTATGCTAAGGCCCACGGCTGCCGCACAAGTCATGCTTGACAAGCTAATTAAGCCCAAAGCGATGTCGAAGATTTTCATATTGAGTTCGGTGAGATATCTGTAGATGTGACGAAGATTGAAGTGATTGATGATATTTATGGCCTTTGATAGAATCTTATCCGCACACACTTTATGAACAGGAAAGGCTGCGAATTTATATATGCCTCCTGAGAGATTCCGTCGGGAACTTTCCCATGTTTATCGTCTTACATAAGGGTAGAACCTTGGAAGGACTGGGACACCGTACGTTCGTCCTTCAAGCTTTGGAGAATGCTGATTAGGTTATTGTGTTACCTCATATAGCTTACCCCGGAGTTCGATACCTCTTTTATTCGCTCGATAACCATCCAACGTCGTATGGGTACCCAAAACCCAGTTTACCCCTTTACTTGTTCGTTGACCCACCAAGGTTGTATGGAGCCTTGCTCCCCTTGATAACCCTCTAACATCGTATGGTTACCCCAGAGCTTATTTACCCCTAAAGTCGCAGACTAAAATCAATCGTACCAAATGCCTCCCTCGCCCACAACCCTGAGTGCCGCCTGAGCTATCCCCACATCGCGACTGAGCCCAACTGAGCCCTCCTGAGCTGGCTCGCGCTAACCAGGGCATTGCTGATTAAGCGCCCGATCTCGGAGCTGGTCGTCACGCACACATCCTGACGGTAAATTATGCAGGGATGATAATGCCAGACCTTATCTAACATACGTATGCTCGACATAAGCTCGTGCATAACGACTGCCTAAATTATTCGGCCCGGACTAGATAAACCAGCCATCTGGAGATCACATAATGCATAATAAGAAGCATCACAAGCGAGCTCGATACAGGATCCCGCCAGCCAGAACTATTAAATTGACCTTTACGTTCTCATGATAGTATGAACAGAGAATCTGTTACTGCGGCCGTTACTTTACCCTAAGCCTAAACAACGTATTGGGCCTGGTACATTATTACTCGGACATCATTGGCATTATGATTAATCGCTACCAACGTGAGTTGTTCTATTTTCACAAATGTATGATTGTGTCAGCTTGATCCCGCATACTAGAAGGTCCCTGTCATCTTGCCGTGTCGCTCTAGGTTCTTCACTATGTCAAAAAGCGAACGACGCACCGAGCGCTTGTTTCTGTGTTAGCCTAGAGTCTACTGTTCACACGAAAAGCAGTGAAATCATGCAACGTGAGTCGGCCAATATTGGACCAGGGTGGATGCCCCTCGGAATACGCTAATTATGGCGCACCCACTAATGTTACTTCAACCCCTGAGACCCGAGCCATTTCCGAAGCAGGAGCTAAAGGCCAATCAAAGCCTCGAAACACAATGCTACTATTCTGTATTGACACGACAAGGTTAGGTTGGTCAACACCCCATGCTTCACGCTCCACAAAAAGCCAATCCTCAGCCGGTCCCACGATCCGGCAATCAGGATGCTCTAACCGCTCTGCTACATCCAGATTCTGATGCGTGTCAGAAGCCAGACGAGACAATGAGAATGTTCTTCGCGAGCTCCACTAGTGGCCCCGTACGTTCACATTTGTAGACGGCAGTCCTGCGACATGCGATGAAATGATGTGAGAATGGATCATGATAGTTCTTGAATGGATGTCCAAGGGGTTCACACCGGCAGTGTCACATATATGTCAGGACGGAGGAGCGAAATCTACGTACTGTACTAAACGCTTACTACCCGAATCACAATCAATACCGCAACCTCCACTCAACAGACCAGCTTCCCAGATATTCGCGGAGATGTTAGTTCACGTAGATGCTAGCAGTATCGACCTGTTATAGTGCTAATGCTCTGCACAGAGTTCCCAGACTCCGTGGCGTCCATGGTATCGCGCGAAGCTCCCAACCATTGCACTGTAAAGAGACAGAGATAAGCCATCCATCGCTCTATCTTAACGGAGACGCCCTCAACACTATCCTACCCCGGCCTGTCTCAGATACTTTGAACTGTTCCACCACGGCTTCATTTAGAGGAATGCCTGGCCTAGCAGCATTCGCTAAAAATCGCACGATTCCCGCAACGCTCGATACGAGTATCGCTTATCCTTACAGTGCTATTGGGACACTTGTTTCCTCAAACGGGAAATCTTTCCGTGCGGGAACGTTAGTTGGCCGGCGATTGGTGCTTACTGCATCAGGATGTTTGGCGTCAGCTATTGTTGGGTTTTATCCCTTTGCTGAGGAGGCTCTTGGGAACGAGTGTAATCCTTATCAAGTAAGCACGAATTATCCTAGTGTTGGTAAAGGGCAAGTCTGAAGCTGGAACGTCGAGAAGAGCAGGGCTTCACCGCACCGGCCCCGCGGCACGTGAAACGTGTTATCCCTGGTTAGCTGGAATCGACCACCGTTGGCGAAGCCACCTACCGTGGAGGGCGGGCAGATCATCGCGGTATAGTGCCATGTCGACATGTCGTGGGCGATGACCCTTACGGCTAGCCTCCGCTGAAAAGTGTCCTGGAATGCATCGAGGAGACCGTGGTAGCCCTAGGTACAGCCGCGGCTCTCGTTGACACGCAGCACTACGAGCCACCGACAGACTGAGTTGTCGGTGAGGTGCTGCCAGAGTAGGGTTCGTTTGTCACAAGCAGGGCTCGACAGGGCCGCACGGAAAGGGGATCTAGCGGTCATCAATGCCTATTATAGGCCAAGTGTCGCAGACTAGGATTTTGATACGACACTGATAGCTTCGCATGACCATCACCAAAGTTGACGGAGGCTGTGCCTTCTAAACAATTTGGAAGTAATAAGCATAACCAAGCAATTAACACTCGCTGGACCCTGATCGCATCTGTGTGGGGGAGGGCGAAGACGCTCTGGATATTGGACAAAAGATGAAGTATATTTTTACGGACAAGAGCTGATCGAAGCGCTACAGTCAGATTCGAAACCGGTGTCCGCCTTTCCCGAAGCGAGAGTTTCTATGAGCACGGGTCATCCGGGCTTAGCAGGATCGGATACAGGACTGGACAAATGCGACGCACAGGTAGGGCATCTCGGACAGCCGTTTGCTCCCTAATATCATCTGTAGCGTTGTTTTAAGTCTGAGGCTCATCTCTCTTCAATTTCATAGGCTTTTGCGTGTTTGCTATTATACCTCACACGGAAGGATGAGGATCTTTCTCAAAATGCAGGAGCTGCCAGGTCTCACATGAGCAGCACTGACACTGATCCCATCATGCCTCACGCAACGCGATGCTTTGGTATGACTGGAGGAGCTACGGTCGAAGCAAAGGCTGGTGCACGGCCGAAGCGCTGATTGTGGTGCTTCTGTTGCAACATCTGCATTGCACTGAAGCGGATGGCCGGTGGCTCTTGTGATTTGTGCTTAATTTGGCTTCGCTACATGCGCGACGGCGCATTGTGCATGCAAACGGCCACCAGGACACATTGAGCGTGCATGTGCCCCCAGAAGTGCTTGATGCATACTTGTGCATATGCGCATACGAGCACAAAATTTGTGACACGACGAGCCTCAAGTGATCGTGGAGGTGAAACACAGAAGTACCGAAGCTTGGGAGTGCGACAAGGGCCAGAGTACTTGACACGGCTCGATGGTGCTGTGGCTGTTATCTCCAGGGTTCGTGGTTAGGTTGTGGATGGAGACACGCTAGTCTCCTTCCGGCTGAACACAACAATGAACCGAACCAAGTAACGGAACTCGCCAGTTGTCGTGCGAACCAGCAGCCATGGACAACTGTGAAGCGAATGAATCAAAGCCGGCCGGCCGCAGCGATGTTGAACAAGACCTCTCGGGTACGAACCTGGATGCCACCAACCACAACCGAAGGTCCTGCCACTGAGGAGTCTGCAGACCGTCACGACGAACTGAGTAACGTCCATCCCTGCATCGCGAGCCACCCTGCGTGCCGAGCCAAAATACAGGTACTTGACTTTTGACATAGATTCGAGCCCGCCCATACATATGCACTTTCTCAAACTTGTCCGGAAGTTAAAGAATGACCACATTCAAGCCATCTGATCCCTCTCAACCATCAATTTTGATTAGTGTCGGATCTCGAGCCTATAATCCGAACCCACCGATGTCTGAAGCATTTAAAGATATAGTCAATCACACCCCACCATCATCTCCTCATCGCCTCTCATAGCCATCACTAGACATCAATCGAGCCTCTGATTCGGATTCTCACTGCGAAAAGTGATCAGCAGGTCCAAGGCTGATGTGGGACGGTGATGTTTTTTGAGCAACGTCAACACGTCGATCGGTACTTTTCCAGTGGTGGGTCTTCCCGTTTAGGCTAGCGTTAGACGACAAGTTACGTGGGGCATGTACTGCTCGTACTACCTGTGGCTGGTATGTCTGTGGCTATTTGTAACTACTCAGTGGGAGGAGCAAAGATCATTCGTAAACGTCCAGAAATCAAATGATTCAACTAACAACTAGCAATATTAACTGCGCATGTTAACCACGTCACCTCATTGCAGCCATCTCTTTACTCAAAGACGCATAGTGACCCTCGCAAGCTAACGTAGTAGGATGACTTGGCCCTAACACTTTCCTGAATCCATTCAAGGCGTTTCCATAAAGCTTGTCGGTTTCATCGAGTCGATTTTGCTTATGGCAGAGGTAAGCGAGGGAGCAGATGCTTGTACATATGTGGGGATGGTCCTTGCCCAGCGCCTTCTCACGCCCATCAAGCGCCCATCGGTGCATCGCTTCCGCTTCTTCGTACTTGCCCTGGTGCCGCAGCACTCCAGCAAGATTGCTGACGCTCGTGAGTGTGTCTGGATGGTCCTTTCCTAGCGCCTTCTCACGACCATCAAGCGCCCGTCGGTTCATTAGCTTAGGTTCTTCGTACTTCCCCTGGTCCCGAAGCACAAGAGCAAGAATGGTAACGCTTATAAGTGTATCACTATTCTTTGCGCTAAGAACTGCCTCTCGAACCTTCACTGCCCTCCGAAGTAATGCCTCGGCCCTCTCGTACCCTCCAACTTGCTAGCTATACCATCCTACGTTTGTTAATAACTGCGCCAATTGTGTCGCACCCTTAGCATCCGCAGGCTGGGTTTCGATAAGCTGCGCAATGTAAGGCTTAAGTTGTTGACACTATGACCAGTTCTCATACCTCCCCGGCGGGTAATTCTCTGATATGATATGTAGAAATGTCTGCTTCCATCTTACCGTATCACCCACTGACGAGAGCCAGGCTCGTGTATAAAACTGCACGAGTGAGTGCATCTTATAGATGTCTTGTTACACGGTCACGGCCACCAAGGAGTAATCTCGGAGCGTTTCAAGGTTATCATCCAGATCGTCGTCGTTGTTGTGGTTTTCCTTTCCATCGTCGTAATGTTTCCCGATCCTGCATCTCCGCTAATAGTAGCTTCGCAGGACCCATTCCGGTATCTCCTACGGGTGGAAATGGCTCATGAGAGAGAGCAAGTCTACGGCCGACCGCCTCTCCTTCTGGATCTGTTCGAACGTGATCTGCCAAGTCACTACGACCGAGTTCGCCGCCGCCCCGTTACGCCGAAGATCGCCCAGATCTCGATTTAGCAAGCTTTCCTTCTTTTTCTCGCTCTTTCGAAAGTGTTCCAGATACGTTAAGCACGAGATCCGTGGCGATCGTCGGGCGATATACGCGGCTGCCTACGTAATTGCGAGAGGTATGTACTCAAGTACTTGAGCTAGGGGCCCGGCAGCCTCTTCCTCGAATTCGTCTCGAAGCTTCTTCTAAAGTAATTATGTTACTTAGTTCTCATCTATCCGCTATATAGAGAAGACACCCCAGCTGCCTATCAGCCATTCGGCCGCATCCCTATTACACGACGTAATAAGGATCTTACCGTTCCTGCTCTGAGGTAGGAGCGATGCTAGTGCCCGTTGCTTCGACATAGTTATCCCAGCCCGGTCGTGGCGTTTTGGATAGAACACTCCTACATTATCCGCATTGTCTAGTATCATTAGCCATTGTCCATTCTCCGCGTTGAACAGCTAGTTATACACCAGCTGCAGCACATCCACCTTAGGATCATAGCGCTGTGGCAGCTGCAGTCGGTCTGCAATGCCGCGATACGCCTCCTCAAACCGCGCTTGCGTGTCCGCGTGCACCCAGAGCACGTACGTACTCGGCGATTGTTGCCGGACTCGGTGCGCGTACTCGATCGCTACCTGAGACTTGCCGATACCTCCCAGGCCGACAAGGGCGGCGCGGCTGCCAGGCTGCGCGAGGGTCTTGTCTAGCCACGCGGTAACATCTGGACGCTCGACGAAGTCGGCATCGGGAAGGAAGGGCACGGTCGAGAAGGGTTCGGCGTGTCGCGGTGTGGATTCTACAAGTCGTCAGTCTGCTGATTGTTGCTGTGTCGTAGGAGGGGTGGCCCTCACCTGGTTCGTGGACGGTGACGTTCAGGACCCCTCCCGAGACGTGGGTCCCCGCTAAGACGGTCCGGCCGTCGATCCGCTCAAATGTCGTGGATGCGGCCATCGATGTGGCAAGTGCGAATTCAGCCACCATAAAACAGAAGGTAAGTCGTAACAACGAGCGTCGTGCAGTCTACAAATTTGTCTACTGACGACTTCATATATGTGACTGGAAAGAGATGCCGTCAACAAAGTCCTGCAGGAGTGTCAATTAAGAGTGCGGCTGAGTCCAGAGCGTTATTTTTAGCGCAGGCACCGCTGCTGCCTGATATGTTCAACCTCAGATTGTTTTTGCTTTCTGCCTTCCAATGAGGATCACCTCCTGTCAATTATCGCACTTACCTGACATGGACAAGGCCAGTCATGCATTGAAGCAAAGCTTACCATCTGCAGTACGCAGATCGTTTCGCACACTAACTCTTCACAGCGATGTAGCGCGTACTACACTTCAGCATCGTGCACGTGGACGACGATCGATCGAAGAGCAAGCTCGAAATCGACAATATCTTTACCCATTCGAAGAAAAAGCACCGAAACTCAGGCGGGAAGACTACACGGTGGGCTGGGTCTGCCCGCTTGAGGTCGAACAAATCGCTGCCCTGCAGATGCTCGACACCCACCACGACCGCCTCCCACAGCCTGCTACCGACCACAACGTCTACAACCTGGGGAGCATTGCAAGCCACAATGTCGTCATTGCTGGTCTTCCTCAGACCGGTAACAACTCGGCGGCCGCTGTCGTGACGCAGTTGCGGACGACATACCCCAACGTCAAGTTCGGCTTGCTCGTCGGCATCGGTGGCGGCGTTCCCGTCAAGACGGATAGTGGCATGATTCGGCTTGGTGATGTGATTGTCAGCAAACCGACCGGGCCGCATTCTGGCGCGGTGCAATACGACCACGGCAAGGCGCTGACTGGCTCGTTTCAACGAACGGGAGCACTTGCCCCACCGCCAACCGTGCTCCTCCACGCAGCACAAGACCTCGCATCCAAACGAGCGATGGTGCGAGACGATCCGATCGCAAAGAGTATCGAGCGTATCGATACGACAATCCGAACACTCCGACATTTCGCGTATCCCGGTGCTGGACAGGACCGTCTCTTTAAGGCGGACTACCCCCACCAGCAGCACGGGGTACCCTGCGACGAGTGCGGATGCGAGGCGTCTCAGCAAATTGCGCGACGGACCGATGGGACTGACGATACATACATCAGAATCCACCGTGGAACGATCGCATCGGGAGAGCTCGTGCTTAAGGACGCTATCTTGCGGGACCGACTCGCCAAGGATGGATTAATCTGTTTCGAGATGGAGGCGGCTGGGGCGCTGACAGACTTTCCATGTCTGGTTATTCGAGGGGTCTCAGACTACTGCGACTCGTACAAGAATGACATGTGGCATGGATATGCTGCTGCGGCTGCGGCCGCGTACGCGCGGCAACTGTTCTTTCACATGCCTATTGATGAGGTGCAATAGTATGTCCCTGTATGAAGCCCTCCGTAGTGTTTAGAGCTGATCAAGATCGCGTAGCACGGCTTTTGGCCATGAACGTCTTATTTATTCTCAGAACGCCACACCGCGACACGCCGAACCCTTCTCGACCGTGCCCTTCCTTCCCGATGCCGACTTCGTCGAGCGTCCAGATGTTACCGCGTGGCTAGACAAGACCCTCGCGCAGCCTGGCAGCCGCGCCGCCCTTGTCGGCCTGGGAGGTATCGGCAAGTCTCAGGTAGCGATCGAGTACGCGCACCGAGTCCGGCAACAATCGCCGAGTACGTACGTGCTCTGGGTGCACGCGGACACGCAAGCGCGGTTTGAGGAGGCGTATCGCGGCATTGCAGACCGACTGCAGCTGCCACAGCGCTATGATCCTAAGGTGGATGTGCTGCAGCTGGTGTATAACTAGCTGTTCAACGCGGAGAATGGACAATGGCTAATGATACTAGACAATGCGGATAATGTAGGAGTGTTCTATCCAAAACGCCACGACCGGGCTGGGATAACTATGTCGAAGCAACGGGCACTAGCATCGCTCCTACCTCAGAGCAGGAACGGTAAGATCCTTATTACGTCGTGTAATAGGGATGCGGCCGAATGGCTGATAGGCAGCTGGGGTGTCTTCTCTATATAGCGGATAGATGAGAACTAAGTAACATAATTACTTTAGAAGAAGCTTCGAGACGAATTCGAGGAAGAGGCTGCCGGGCCCCTAGCTCAAGTACTTGAGTACATACCTCTCGCAATTACGTAGGCAGCCGCGTATATCGCCCGACGATCGCCACGGATCTCGTGCTTAACGTATCTGGAACACTTTCGAAAGAGCGAGAAAAAGAAGGAAAGCTTGCTAAATCGAGATCTGGGCGATCTTCGGCGTAACGGGGCGGCGGCGAACTCGGTCGTAGTGACTTGGCAGATCACGTTCGAACAGATCCAGAAGGAGAGGCGGTCGGCCGTAGACTTGCTCTCTCTCATGAGCCATTTCCACCCGTAGGAGATACCGGAATGGGTCCTGCGAAGCTACTATTAGCGGAGATGCAGGATCGGGAAACATTACGACGATGGAAAGGAAAACCACAACAACGACGACGATCTGGATGATAACCTTGAAACGCTCCGAGATTACTCCTTGGTGGCCGTGACCGTGTAACAAGACATCTATAAGATGCACTCACTCGTGCAGTTTTATACACGAGCCTGGCTCTCGTCAGTGGGTGATACGGTAAGATGGAAGCAGACATTTCTACATATCATATCAGAGAATTACCCGCCGGGGAGGTATGAGAACTGGTCATAGTGTCAACAACTTAAGCCTTACATTGCGCAGCTTATCGAAACCCAGCCTGCGGATGCTAAGGGTGCGACACAATTGGCGCAGTTATTAACAAACGTAGGATGGTATAGCTAGCAAGTTGGAGGGTACGAGAGGGCCGAGGCATTACTTCGGAGGGCAGTGAAGGTTCGAGAGGCAGTTCTTAGCGCAAAGAATAGTGATACACTTATAAGCGTTACCATTCTTGCTCTTGTGCTTCGGGACCAGGGGAAGTACGAAGAACCTAAGCTAATGAACCGACGGGCGCTTGATGGTCGTGAGAAGGCGCTAGGAAAGGACCATCCAGACACACTCACGAGCGTCAGCAATCTTGCTGGAGTGCTGCGGCACCAGGGCAAGTACGAAGAAGCGGAAGCGATGCACCGATGGGCGCTTGATGGGCGTGAGAAGGCGCTGGGCAAGGACCATCCCCACATATGTACAAGCATCTGCTCCCTCGCTTACCTCTGCCATAAGCAAAATCGACTCGATGAAACCGACAAGCTTTATGGAAACGCCTTGAATGGATTCAGGAAAGTGTTAGGGCCAAGTCATCCTACTACGTTAGCTTGCGAGGGTCACTATGCGTCTTTGAGTAAAGAGATGGCTGCAATGAGGTGACGTGGTTAACATGCGCAGTTAATATTGCTAGTTGTTAGTTGAATCATTTGATTTCTGGACGTTTACGAATGATCTTTGCTCCTCCCACTGAGTAGTTACAAATAGCCACAGACATACCAGCCACAGGTAGTACGAGCAGTACATGCCCCACGTAACTTGTCGTCTAACGCTAGCCTAAACGGGAAGACCCACCACTGGAAAAGTACCGATCGACGTGTTGACGTTGCTCAAAAAACATCACCGTCCCACATCAGCCTTGGACCTGCTGATCACTTTTCGCAGTGAGAATCCGAATCAGAGGCTCGATTGATGTCTAGTGATGGCTATGAGAGGCGATGAGGAGATGATGGTGGGGTGTGATTGACTATATCTTTAAATGCTTCAGACATCGGTGGGTTCGGATTATAGGCTCGAGATCCGACACTAATCAAAATTGATGGTTGAGAGGGATCAGATGGCTTGAATGTGGTCATTCTTTAACTTCCGGACAAGTTTGAGAAAGTGCATATGTATGGGCGGGCTCGAATCTATGTCAAAAGTCAAGTACCTGTATTTTGGCTCGGCACGCAGGGTGGCTCGCGATGCAGGGATGGACGTTACTCTTGATAGTGAGCCTGCGTCTCAGCTGGCCAGAAGGACTTGCGGGCAGCGCGTCAGTGGCTATGTGTTCGGCTCTCGTGTTCACGATGCAAAGTCCCGCACCATGAGTTGATGGCGGGTTAGTCTTTGGACGATCGTGACGATGCCTAAAAATGGGAAGTTTTTTTATCCCCTCTCATGGGCAACTACAGGTGTTGCTGCCAGGCAACCCTTGCTGCTCTATTGCATGTGCCATTGATGCCAGGCTGGGCTGGATGGGTCCCCTGGGCTAGACGTGGCCAGTTCCTGACCCCTAGGCGCTGAAGCCCATCACGCGCGGTGTAAAAAAAAAGGCTGCAGCGACAGAGGCGTAGGGGCTGCTTGACAGCCGCCCTTCGCGCATTGCGGCACACTGAGGCGCGGAGCAAGACGAAGTATGTTACATGCCGAGGCTGTCCGAAGATCCGGGCGCCTCGTGTGCGTGACTCGATGCGCAGCCAATAGCACGAGGCGCTGGAGTGATGCGACAGCGCAGAAGCGCGTGATGTAATTGGCTGAACGACGTCCGGCAGAGCGCCCTGTGTAGCCTGGAAGGCTGCAAACGTCACTGCTGCGCGAGGTCCCCTCCCCCACACTTTTTCACAAGCTCATGGTCGTCCTGGTTTGGGGTCTGGCATAGCGATAGCCGTGGCCAGACCCAGAGCCATAGCCGAAACGCATCACATCCGCACCAGCACAAGAGAGAGGACGATCGCAGCAGCCAGGCAGAGGATGCGCTTCACCAAAGCGAGGCCGAGCATCCCGTTCGACCGGCCAAGTCCCCGTGGCGCTCGCCCGCCCCAGCCAGCCCAAGCCAGTCCAAGCACCTCGTCATCATCACCCACCACCATCCATTAATCATCCCTGTGGCAATTGGGGTCGCCCTTCCACGACACCCCTTGCCCGCGCGGATTGCCCTATCAGCTGCCACCCGTCTCGTCTGCTCGGCCCCCGGCTAATAGAGGGCCTGCCTAGCAAGCTAGGTACCCCTTCAGGGGCTATGGTGAAGAGGGGTTAGAGTTGTAGTGCGGAGCTGTGGCCGACTCTTTAACTGTCATGGGTATATCTCAGGACAGAAATAGCCCCCGACCTCAGGCTTCCGATGCTTCATGAGGCGATCATTTGATTCATAGCTATGCTAAATATATACATTCATTGCCCTCATGCTTATCCGCCCGTCCGTCTCCCCGCCCAGCTCTCGGTCTTATCTGACAGCAGAAACAAGACTGAAGACACGCCAATACCTGGCCTCCCCCTGTCTGGCCGTCCCCCACCAAACAGCGTTCGCGCGTTCATGTGGAATGCCCTGGGACATGGTCTAGCCATTCCCGTTGGTCTGTAGAATGGGATCCAATACGGCAACAAGGTATCGGTGCCTCGCTGTCTGACAGGAGCACTGCGACCTTCACTGGGGCAACTCGAGGCCAGTATTGCTCGTGGTATGTCACCCGCCCCATTTCCTTCTGTGGAAGCATATTGAGACTCCATCGAACGAGACCAGGGAGCAACCAGTTGTACCTCGCTCTGCTGTGCCAGACCTACCTGCATGCTTCGGCGCATTGTATGCAGCGTGCAAAGCAGCAACAGGAAGCCGTGCAGAGCCTCTTTCGCCTTCCTCACAGGGGTTCGCCCACTGCTGTCCTCAGCGCTTTCCTCGTGTCTTTTGCCGGCGCGAAGGACGTTTCGATCGCGTGCTAGGCTTGGAGACTCGTTGTTGGGACTTGTCTTCGTTCGTTAGGACTCGGCGACTGGTTGCGTTTCGCTGTGCCGCGCCGCAGCGGGGCATGCTGGGGGAGATGGCGCAGCTTATCAGCTTGTCTGTGCTTCGTGATTGGGCCCCAAGTCCCGGTGCGTGGGCTTTGTGGTTGTGCAAGTGGCTCTCACATCGTGACGGTTTGTTGGTGTCGCAGGTCGCGTGTTCCTGATTTGAGGGGAAGCTTAGACGTTGAGGGGTCTGGGGTTGCTCTCATTGCGATCAAGCTCTCCCTGATTATATTTGAGTAAGCAGTTATAGACGCGATGCATGTAGGTATTAATCGAGGGGCTTTGGCAGTACCTCGAGGATGGAACCAAGGCGGCAGCGGGAGCGATTCGGCACAGCCTGCAGTATCTTTCTCCTCGGGCGATTTCATATTCTTAGTGAAGAGCAGCGGTGCCTCTATATGCCCTCAAGCCATCCCAAGACTCGCT
Organism: Microdochium trichocladiopsis; assembly: GCF_020744255.1. Taxonomy (NCBI): domain Eukaryota; kingdom Fungi; phylum Ascomycota; class Sordariomycetes; order Xylariales; family Microdochiaceae; genus Microdochium; species Microdochium trichocladiopsis. Next base: position 67,220 of record NW_025763547.1, read on the forward strand.
CAGCGAAGCTGTCTTGAAGGCATTCGCGGACATGTGAGTGGAAAGATTCGCGGTCTCGAATGGCGAAGCTGATAGTGTTGAATCGGGGTGTGACTCTGTGGCTTTGGGCGGGCCAGGAGAACTCGGAGGGCAGGGTGTCGGTCGCTAGGTTTTCGAACTTCGTATTCATGCCGCAGCTGAACGTGTATAGAGGAATGGGTTGAGTTGTTCTGAGCTCGGATATTCGATGCGAGGGGCTGACGGGCGACGGCACCCAGCGCGCAAAGTGCGCGCGAGCTAACGGTGGCGCGACACTGCTGGCTGGCTGCTAAAAATACATCACGCGCGTCCGCCCAGGGTCAAGTACACGCCAGGCGGAGGCAGCTTTCGCAGCCGCACTGTACAGGTTCAGGCTGGGTCGAGGCCATGCACTGCTTCATGCGGCCTGGCTGCGGGCGAGCCTCAGCGCCCCAGAGGTTATGATAACAGGTCGCATCCATAGCATGGGGATAAACATAGGCACATTACTCGCTGCTCCAGCAGCAACCATGACTTGAAACGTTTATTCGCTTGCTCAACCACTAGCACTGCTCAGCACTCTCTACAGTGGTTCTGCTACCATATACACCACACTCATCAGATCTGCCAAACCTCCGAGCACCTCAAGATTCCATCGCCGGACACACCACTGACTGCCAAAAACCATCGCTCCCTGGCACTGAATCAGCCCACATCCAGGAGTATTCGAACGACTCGAAGTCCGGCATCACGCCAAAAGTGCCTCTGGATTCCCGGTGCCGAACGTTCAACGGAGCGAGCACTTTCCAGACCTACATGAGGACCGTGCCTCTCAGAATGATCGAGGAGCATGTCGCAGGTGTCTGCCAAGCAAGGTCGCCGAAGAGGGCATCCCGCGCCAGCTCTCCCTCGTCGCCCTCCGATACGATCTCGTCTTCAGGCTGTTGGTTTATGCGAGCCACCTCGAAGAAGTCTACCGTGCTGATGGACACAAGACGGCAGATTGGACCCTGGTTGGACTCAAGACACACGACGGGACTGCGACCTCGATGAGATGTCTTCTTGCCTGCCAAGGGCCAACAGAGCCGCGACATATGATCCAGGCGCCTACCCACTGTAGCCTGTGGTACAGTCCGTCCCATGACGAGACGCTTATCCGTAACCACGGACAAAAGTCCATGTTGTCACAAAACTGGACGTGGGAGGAGCGGCACAACGGCAACGTGGTCCAGTATGACACTGACTTTACCGTCGAGCCGGGACTGTGGATACTCTCGCGGCAGATGCGAAACGTATCGCCTTTGACATAGGAAATGCACTGATTCACCTCAAGCGGCATAAGGTACCCCATAACGATATCAGACCTGACAACATCGCTTGCACGCCTTCACGCGAGGCCAAGATCTTTGACTTCGGCAACGCTGTTACTGGTGACTCGACGCGTATTTGGGGCGGTTCGCCCAGGTATGTACCGCCAGAGTATCTGCAGAGTGGCAAGCGTGGCGTTGCCTCCGGTTTTTGGAGCCTTGGAGTAGTGATGCTGTATCTCCTGAGAGAGCTTCGACTTCCGAAGGGGTCACACACGGCATGGATCATCAAGAACGTCGGGAAAGATTATACACTAGGGATGGAAGCAACACATTCGATGAGCTTCTGGCTAGGTGAGATACGGAAAGCACGGCGTCGTCTCAGTCAGGAGCCGTCTAAGAACATTGTACGAGAAATGCTCGTCCCGCAACCAGAAGGCAGGATTTTCCCGGATGCGCTCGTTCACAAGTTGGAGGCGGTATCGTTAGAATAGGTATAGAACAAGACAGACTTTGTTGAAAGCACTGCAAATCCGCGTGCTCGGTGTGAATGAATATATCTAGTCTACGCTGGGGCTGAAACTAACATCATATCAATGCTATAAAGATTGCACAGTAATGCTACATACTCAGTAGTACCGTTTGTGGATTTCTGATTTGAGAATAAGCCCTTGTTAAGTAAGAGCTGTAGCCCGAGCCGTTGCCCTACTTATCAAACAGAACAGGTATATCGAATCCTCTAGTTGAAGAATCCACGCAAAGCCACGTAAGCTTAGGGTTACAGAGGCTTAAACTCTCACGACAGCGAAGCGCAATCCTTCCAGACGCCTCAGTGTCGCACTTCAAAGTGCGCACTCGAGTGCTTTTGAGGTAAAGAAGTTGCAAAGATCTGACCCCATCTTGCCCTTGATTTACCAAGGTACGCTCAAGATTCGGCACTTTCGAGTAGTCTCCCTCTATGAACTCGGAGATATTTAGCCTCTGCCCAGATTCCCTCATTGTACACTCGAAGGTCTTCCCGTCAAAGTCGTGCTCCTTCAACGAGCTTCTCAACAACGACATCTGTCCCGGGAGTACGCCATCCCAATCCATGCTCGACAACAACATATACGATGAATCCTTGTCGAGTTTCTTGGACACTAGTATAGGATTCATGATTTCGGAGAACATAGCTTCGAACCACTCATCGGACTTGAACAGGCTCGTCCATAGCCGATTATGTTCCTGCTGTTCTTCTGTGATGTGAATTATCTTTTGGTCCGCCAGTCTGCGTAATCGGAAGGGCTGGATATTCTTTGCTATCTGGGCTTGCTGGTGAAGTCTTAGGTTGTCTACGCTTGTTATATCTCCGACTATGAGCAATCTTGCAGCCTCTTTGCAAGCAGCCTCGAAGAGCGATTGGTAGTCTAACACATCCGCCGCGTTGACTAAACCAAGTACTTCATCCTTATTCCGCTTCCAAAATGCATCTTGCCACGATCTTGTCTTATGCCGATACTCCTCCAGTTCCTGAGCGTGTCTTTCGGGCGGAGGCTCTGGCGTCTGGGACACCGAGGTATACCACTCTATGACTTTCTCCATAACAAGGCCATTGGCGAATGTGATTGGAATAGGTTTGTTACTAAGAGCTTCAGGGATGTGATCAAACACCGACTCTGGCAGGATTCCTTTAACCACTTCGACTTGTTTTCCGTCTCGACACTGTAGTACTATCTTCTCCATGCCCAGAAAAGGATGGGAGGAACGGGGGAGTTATGAGGGGTCTGGAACAATCCTGAGTTGCTGACCTACCTCTATTTATACACGGCGTACAAGCGCCCGAAGAATCCCAGTTGTTGCAGAGCTTGGGAAGGATGTGGAGAGCATCGCCGATTGTGGATCCTTGCCCTTTCTTGGCTTATGAAGAGATTCTCGATCATGCCTCCTATTTTGGCTCCACTGCCGCTGCTACTGCTGAGGAACATGGTGCATAGACCTACAAGGAGGACTAGTGGGATATGTATGTTCCTCATACTGAATCGACTTACTCTTGCCAAACGATATTGTAGCTATCACTTTATCGCTGCAGTATTGGGCTCCCGACATAGTGGAAATGTCGCCCATCACAAAAGTCAGCGGTGTACAGGGCCAACAAGGCCAACTGTCGTCCAAAGAGCTTATGCTATACCATGAGATTCCATCGTGGCAACAGGATAATGAATTTGTGCTGTCTGGATACCGGTACGTGCGCTTGGATATTCGGCTTGTACATGACTAACCTTGTTATAGGCCAGTCTCCGGGTCTTTATGTAGATCACTACGCAGCGTTCTGTACATGCACAACGAGACTGTTAACATAGTCTCACATGCGCTTGGTTGTATCGCTTTCACCACTATCCCCTTCTTTCTCCCTCCTATGCATCATCCCATAATATCGCGCTACTGCTTCGGAGTGGCCTTTTGTTTCGCGTGCTCCGCTATGTAAGCCCATGGCTCTAATTCTCCTGCGAGATGATTGTACTGACGTTGAGAACATATTCCACTTCGTGTCCAACCACAGTCGCATGTGGGCCCGGGCCTGCAATCGCCTCGATTATTTAGGCATTGTGGTCCTCGTCTGGAGTGCTAACGCACCCGTGGTTCGTTACGCACTGTCAGGGCTCCCAGACCTGCAGAGAATATACAGCTTGATCGTATGTTACCTTTACCAGCAGTATGTCTGAGCGTATCTGATCACCGTTTGGCTTCAAGAATATCATCACGGCTGCCATGAGTGTAGGGTTCACATTTGGCCATCACTTTGGCCTTTCTGCCTTTAGAAAGTGGCGTGTACTTTTCTACAGCGCGTCCGGCTTGGGCTCACTCGCGTCACTGGTACATGGCCTACAAATTAAAGGCTGGGCCGTTCTGGGAAACCAACTGCCCCTTGGGTGGTTGGCTTGCACGATGTCGCTTAATCTCATCGCCGCAGCTGCCTATGCCTCCAGGGTACGTCGCCTACGATGCTTCGCCTAAGAACGAAAAATTAACGTCCTGGTTACAGATCCCCGAGAGATGGTTTCCATATAGGTTCGACCTTGTGGGAGCTAGCCATCAGATTTTCCATGTCTTAGTTCTGGTAGCCACGTTCACACACCTAGCAGGCCTGCTTGCAGCTTCTCAATCTGCCGCCATGTGATCGCCTCTGGGCTTGGTACAACGTGGCAGCTTTGTCAAGTGCTACAGCTTGGTGTCAGGTTTGGACTTCATGGGCTTATTTTACGCAGCGGCATGCCAAGACTATGTGCTGTGGGTTCTCCTCGAACCGGGTCGATACAGGAGCGTTGATTTATGGAAACCTGAACAGCTTCAGACACAAGTCCCTCCACTCATTCACCATCGCAGCCTCCACTTCACGTGTAGGAGGGAAAACCACCTTGGCGGCCTGCCTTGAGGCCACCCTGGAGGTGCTGGCCATAGGTAGACAGTATCTAGACTGAACCTGTAGCTGAAAAACAGATTCAACAAGATAGCATGACAGCCCAGTGGCCATCGTTGAACCGGGTACGGAACTTCGCTGTGGCCTCTTCTCGACTAAGGCGCCCTGCCCGGACGAAGTAGAAGTGGTAACGCTTCCAGTATGCCCTCGAGTCTCGTCTGTCCTCAGTAGTGAAAAGGCGAGCTGCGGGCTTCTTGACGTAGGCGCTCGCTAAGAAGCGCAGTACCTCCTTCGGCGCCTGCGCTGTTCGCTCCATCCCTTTGCGATCTGGCTATCGAAACTCCGAGCCGGACGAGGCGCTTCTGCTCCGATATCCTGCCTCATTCCAGACTACGCCAGATGCGCCTACGTCGGCCGTTCCGACAGATCCTCGCTCGACTGCCCAGTACTGGGTATGGCTCCCCGGCTATAGGGTTTGGAGCCATACCTGACTCCAGGCGTTATTACCACTACGACCGCTGGTCGCCTGGTCGTGTCCTCCTTGTAAGCAGTGGATTGTGATTATCTCCCGTAGTAGTTTCCCCACATAGTGACTGTCCACTATGACATGGCCGAACCGTACCCAGATACTGTCACCTACATAATCTAAGGCGCCAGATATGGCTCCAGAGCAGAAAACACATGACGCCCGAACAATGCGAGACGCAACGCTAGAGGAGCGCAGCAGTTTTAAATCCGGAGCGCAGCCGCAATTGTCCGGGTCTCATGACCCTTCTAGTGCAATCTACGACTTATCGAACTTAGCCCGCAATGGATGAAGCTACCACAATACTCCAGCGCCGTAAAAAGTCCTATCATCAGCGGCAAACACTTAGCTCCGCCAGACCCGTCATTGCTTCCAAGCGAGAGACTCCATCTCAGAATCCCAGCAATCCTGGACGATACCACAGATCTATAGAAACCAGGAGCGGAAAGATTCTACACGACAACTCACACTCTGAAGTCGTCGTTGAGTGGCTGCGCACTATGTCTCCCTGAGTTTTGTAGGAGGGCGACCCAATGATACCGAGGATGCCGGCTGGAGGATTATGTTATCTCAGGTTAGATAAGGATCTCTAAATGGAGCGGAAAGCCAAGACTGCGCTCAGCTTGGTTAAGAAGGGGCCTAGGGGGTGGAGGCTTGTTATTCACGGCGAGGTAAACTTGGGCCAGCTGCGGGCTAGTACCCGGCTCGCCACTACAGCCCGCAAGACCCAAGCTGCCATCCAGCCCACATCCGTCATCGTATGCACGATCTAGGGAAAAGATAACCAGTACAGAAAGCCACATCCCATGATTGCAGGAACTCAATTATCCCCTCTACGGAATCCTTCTCCCACATGTGCACAAGGACCGAGAGACAGGGACTGATTTGTGGGACCGATGTCGAATGAAAGAGGATGATCAACCCAGGAAAACGGCCTATTCCAGAATCGGACTCCGTACTTTGCAACCCTCCACTATTGCGCGTGGGTGTGGTAGCCACCATCAGTTATACCAACCGTACTAGAAGTTCCTAAGCGGCGGTCTTGTATCGCGCGAAGCCACCCGCTCGGCATCAGCTCCGGGATCCGTTAGTGGCCCCTTGCGGCAACCGTCGGCAGCATAAGATGGTAACCACCGCCCCACTGTCGTGCTCAACAGCTCCCATCTCCTCGCAACATCGCCTCTGCGCCTGTTTGTCCCATTCTCCACAGAGTCGCGCCAGGACCATTCGTTCCAAGACCAAAGTTCGACGCCGTGCTGAGCCCACATCATACCGGCATTGGACCTCTCGGATGCGACCCTCAACAGCGTTTACGTCACATTCTTGACTTGATCGCAACTCGTTGAATGGTTTCTCAACTATGGTATGGACGACATTCCCTCGAGCAACGGAGGCCCGTCATGACTATACGAAATCTGAGCACCTTAGAGTGCTGCCATTCTTGATTTATGCACTCTTGTCATTTCTCTTATGCAATCCCGTTGCAGAAACGGTACTTTGATAAGCGGAAGGGATGGAAATTCCGTAAGGATATATTGCATAATCGCCGGCTCGACATCTTAAAGAATAACGGCACATCGAAGACGAATTGTATCGCGACCCATTCGTGTTTTGCTTATACACAACAGCAAACCAAAAACCTGGGAACAGTGCATATCTGAGCCTATGAATTGATATCAACGACGGCTAGCACTAGGAATTAATGAAGTCGCCGAAGGTTCCGTTCTGATCGAGATTGGATTGGGGCGGAACTCTCTCGCTCAACCCAGAGGAGATAATATCCTTGATCCTGTACAATTATTAGCATCACTTTTGTAAGAATCCATTCTGAAAACCTACATTTCGTGATTGTGCTCTCCCCTACATCTTCGTGTTAGTCACACTTGTTGCCATTGAAAAAGGCACTCACTTACAGCTTCTGAATGGCGTTGATTATCCTCGTGCCCTGCTTCACCATCATGAGTTCCAAATCTGCAATTTTGCCCCCTACTTTTCTAAGCTCCTCTGCCAACTCTTGCTGGTGTTGTTCTGTACTAGTGCAGGTGAGTATTGGATCATGAGATTTCTGAGCCATGAAGCCAGGCAGACTTACAGTCGTCCTTTATGAACCTGCGTATCTAAAATTTCTTGGCATTTCTGAAGAACTTGGGCGTGTCTGTCATATAGAGGCAATGTGAGCGAAATGCAGAGTGCAAGCTCAATTTGTTACGTGATCCCTGACCTTTTGCTCTCGATATCTCCAATAAAACCGCTGCGTCTGGAGGACATTGCAGCTGATGATGCCTGTTGAACATAGCCTAGGGGATCAATTTCTCCCAGGAAATACCCGCTGCTGGATCCTGGTTGACCGAGATCGACACTTGGTGGTATCTGGATTTGCGAGTGGACTTGCTCGGGCGTGTGCTGTTGAGCCTGTTGAGCCTGTTGGGCCGGTTGAGCCTGCTGGTACAGCTGCGGCTGCTGAGGCTGCTGGTACAACTGCGACTGCTGAGAGGACTGGGAGGACTGCGAGGGCTGCGGCTGTTGAGACTGTTGTAATGACTGCGACTGCGGCGACAGCTGAGCGTGCGGTGGCGGCTGCTGTGGCGGCTGAGCGTGCGGCGGTTGCTGAGACGATTGCTGGAACAACGGTGGGGGTTGCATCGTCTGCATCTGTTGAAACTGGGGATTTCCCCGGGGCTGCTGAAAGGGTTGCATCGCCTGGGGCGGGGCAACCATGGTCCGAGCACCGATGTGGAGTAACGACAGAAATCTGGTAGTGTTCCTCAAGCCCTCGAATGCCTCTCTGCTGCCAGCTCCCTTCCAAACACTCTTGGGCGGGTGGTCGAATTTATATGCAATGCATCAACTCAGTCGACCTCTCAATCTGGCTTGTTTGCTATCGCGATAATTGTCATGATCATGCAAGCAAATGTTGGGTCTAACATGTTGGTTGTGCACGCTAGTATGGAAGTGAAGCAGCCAGAAGTGGCCTTGCTCCATGACCGGGTTGCTTGAGAACCTGGTCACAGACATGGGTTGCCCTTGCCCATGAGCAAAGCGGAGGTCCGCCAAAACCGAGCATGCCGTGCCCGGACACCTCCGCCAGTATTTGTGCGATATGCGCAGTGCTCAAAATGGTGTAAGATTGGTACTGTACAGTCGCGACCACTAAACGTGTCCGCTTTTCCCATTTAATCGATGTTTCCGCACGGACCAGGAAGATGTGGCGTAATGTGGCGCACACTGTGCAGATTGCCCCACAACAAGTACCCTCCACAAGTACCGCATAGTGGAAGATTCACATCTGACCCCCTGCTCTGTCATACATGGCTTTGATCGTACTTTGAAGTACTGCTTCCGTGCTTGCTTGGACTCATACAGTATCGATCTAGCGCTGTAATAATCTTCGTAGGTTTGACACTAGATGTGCACATCTTGTTAGGTATGATCACTTATCGGTTGGACTGTTGTTAGAACATCTCTAATGGACACTAGGGACTGTGGGTTCTTGGACAGATACTTAGGTAGGACTCCGTGGTAGATACCGCAGGGTACTTCGGCTTTCGGAAAAGAACCTTAGTCTTATGTAACATCCGCCTCCAAAATCACAAGCAGCTAGCCGACCAAGCGAGACTTGATATAACAATCTGCTAATCTCCTCTTCCACAGCAACAGTCCCGTCTGCAATAGCAAAATAGCATCGCACACCTCCTTACTATCGCAGCAGGCTGAAGTCAGGGGATATATAATACTGATTGATCCAGATCCTCTTCTCAAAGATCCAGGACCCGGGGCTAACTGTCTCCTGGCGTCCTAGTGTCACGATCCTACTACTACTTGTCGGGTAATAGCGGGACTGGCTTGGGTTTATGTTCTGAAAGATGCGTAGCGTAAGCAGTATCGCACTCAAGTCGTATCGTAATCTCTCGGTTGTCGGTTGCGTGTCTCTGGGAAGAGATATCACTCCTGCACAAGCAAGATGACAAGTCGTGATTGTAGTTGATTGGAATGATGCTTAGATTGATCGCTGAAGTATAAAGGTAATGTCTGTCTATCTAGGAGATCCTCCGTCCTTATATCCTTTATCCTTCAGTCCTAGGCCGACTTGATATTGTCGCATGGCCGCTCCTTGTGTGTCGGCAAGCCGACTGCCAAGAGTCGGCTTTCCTGTCCTTTGATTATCTAATTCTCGTGGGCGTGGCTACCGTACCCAGGTGGTCCTCCGGTTGATTTGACCTGGTAACGTAAGGGGCCCACTCCTTAGCTTAACCCTTAATGAGTACATTAGCTGTTCTGTCCTGGTTGCCCCCGGTGGTCGCATGTTAGGTCGTTACACCTGGGCTCATCTTCTGACGGTAGGTGAGCATTCGACAACGACACTAAGTTTCAACTACCCTTTTCTCTTGGGACCTTTCATAACTCTAGGAAGATATACTACTCTCAAACAATTGAGCGACTAATTCATGTGGATGATGAAATTGATTTACAGCTTGGCAGCTACAATCTTGGCGCTGACATATATCCGCACTTTGTGAGCTAAAGTGCGGTGCACTAGGTTAATTAGAAGTTACGAACCTTATATTTGGAACAGCATGTAGTCCCATTAACTATGCAGCTATTAAGTATAGTACCATACTGTAATATATGGATCACCAGCTTAGGGCCAACTGGGTCCTACAATCCTGCTTTAGGCGTCCTTGGGTGCCCTATGCTGGACTTTTATTCAGCATCCCACTCAGCACTGTGGGAGAAAAACAATCCTCTTCGCGTGCGCATTTGATTGCCGTAAAATCAATGTGTCATAGCCAGCGGCTGTGTAAGACACTGGTGCCCGATATCGAATCTATTTCAGCCCAGCGTGCGGGGAAGCCACCTGCCGACTTTCTCTCCCCCTCATCCTTAGGACTCTTCCTTAGCATAAAGTAGCTAGCTCCTACAACTGAAATTACTTCGTTTTGAGCGAGATACCTCAACAATAAGCCTCAGTATAAACAGCATCAGTAAAAGCTGTGTTATGGACACCATTGTTTCGTTGATTACTATTGGATCTTTCCTTTTAGGAACTGGCCAGTGGAGTCTACTGGGATTGGGCACCGGATTTCTACGTCTTTTACACAACATCCCACTCTCGGTGCACCTCGTCATTATCAGCCAGAGGACAGACCTTAGCCTTACCAGAGAAGAAGTGGAAACGCTAATCCGAACCCTATCTGACACTGATCAGTCAGAATGAACTTGCTCGACGCTGACTAACTCTGGACCCTTGAAGGGCTTGGGAAGCTCAAGTGTGACTGTGCGTGCCCTGGGAGAATATTGGCGTGTATTAGTGTACAGTATTAATGCGTCCTTTGTCCTTAGGTCACTCCACAACACCGATCTCTGTTGGACCATGACCCACTACGAGCTGCTGCAATGCGTTATCTTTCTCGAAGCCTTGCAGGCCGAGTGTACTTCGGTGACCAGCAGGTTCATATAGCACCTCAATGGCAAATGGACCACATGTCGAGTAGCTAGAAAACATTCGGTAGCTTGCTTACTCTCATGCAGCTGGACTGGATCAATGAGCGGCTTTCTGCTAGCGCAGGTCCTGCCACAAGCTCTGGAATTGATTGGGCGTGCTGTATCCCTGATCCCATAAACGAGAACAAAGCTGACTTCGGTAGAAAAACGGTCCTCTGGCTATGCGAGAGGTTCTTGGTCAGCTTCGGCGAGCAAGTTCTGTTTCTGCAAGACGAAGACATCCATACAATATGTTCCGCATTTTCGAACCCTGATCGTCCAGATCATGAAGTGGCAAAGGTCCTTTGTATAGTGAAACGCCTTATAAAGGCGATAGCGGATGGGGAAGAAGAAGAGATTATGGTAGGTTAGAGCTGCCAATCCCTGAGCTGTGTATTAATATAAGCTTTTAGGAAGCTAGCAACGACCTGAAAGCGATAGGGACTGCTCAAATAGTGGCACTTGTGGTCGGCACTACTAAGCCTCTTCTAGATTGTCGACGTCGCTTCCTTGATCTCACCAGTGAGCAGATCCTAATATTCCCTCACCCTCGTGCAGAAAATCCTAAATCGCATTGCTAGCAAATCTGGAGGACTTAAACAGTGAGGAAAAAGAGCAGTTCAGGCTGGCAATTCGGCGCCTAATTGCTGTCAACGTACCATTCATCGGAGCTGTCGGCCTTCTTGGCAAGGACTTTGTCCACACCCGAAACTCACGAACCATAGCCAGTGGCGTTTTGCTATTTGCTGCTGGTGCATCACTTTTGGTCGCAGCGCCCATTGCCGTTGTCTGCGGTGTGCTCTCTGCTGGGTTTGGTACCGCAGCTTATACGAAGCATGCAGCGTACAAGGACGTGGAGCAACGTACGTATTCAAAACAATCAGATGGCTTCAAAGTTAGCTGACAGGCGCCTAGTCAATAAATTGGCCAGTGAACTTGATATTTTGGGATCTGCCAGTCGATTGTATCTCCTTACAGCCCTTACTAAAGCTGGCTCATTCTTCGTTGCAGGTTCAGAGGAGTATAAAGGGTACAAGCGACTCATGGGAACCTATTTCAGAGTGGATATTGAGACTTCACAGCCAAATCACTACCTGCAACAAGAAGCGCAGGCCATTTGTGCTAAGATCATGGACATCAGGTCTGTAGTCCAGAAGCATGCAAAGGATTGGGAAATCGAGTTCGCTGAATAAATCAAAGTAGAATAGGCGCTCCAAATAAGACGATGAGCTCATATACGTCCGAATGATAAGTAATTGTTCAAGTGGCCTTTTGTTGCCTAGGCACGGGTTCCCCACGAGTATATTTCCACCGACGCCGGCGTAAGCAGCTCTTGGAGTGTCTAGCCACGGGCAACCATCTATTGCCGAAAAAGAGCTCCCACGTCAATCGCGATGGCTCATCGGCCTCAGTCTCAGCGCCTTTCGACACATCAGCAAGGTATGCGTAGCATTTGGTCGACTGCTCATACCAGCGGAACTTGGGATTGATAGCCTCCGAGAGTTCGGAGCTATTGGATTTGTTGGTGCAACAGCTATCTACCCAGAAGTGTTGCATGTTATCATCGACAGCCTGCCTTGTAAAGAAATGGAGACTTCTGGTAGCCTTTCTTGTCAAGACCTGTATTTTGTGTGGCGTCTTCAAACATGTCCTCCTCGCTTTCTTCCCAGGTATCCGAAAATATCGCATACGAGGGGATGTTCTGGGACGTCTTAGTAAGGCTAAACTTGCCATCCGCCGGTCGTTGTAGAAGTCGCATAGTGGTTGAAGGGTTGACTGGCTTTGAGAATTTGGACCAATGCTTTGGAGGGTCGCGATCATCTTCGTCCATGGGGATGGCTTAGGTTGTAGAGAAGCAGGCTGAGCCGTCTTTGGAGAACAGGAGTCTAGCACAAAACACGCATTACGGCCACTGTCGGGGTTATTGCGATGAGACTGATTTGGTCATGGGATCTGCACGTCGTGCCAATCAAATCGTACAGCCATAGGAAAACGCCCATCAGATGGTGATGCATGTCGAGAGCGGCATATGGCGGGTTACCTGCCTGCCTGACCAATGGCGCCTCCTAAAGCGGGAGTTGTAGACTACAGTTGGCCTAAGCGGGTAATCCACCACTATCCTCAAGAATGGAGCATTCAATAGTTGCATACGTTATGCAATTATATCATCCTCCAAATATAGAGTTCGCTTATTCGGTCCGTCCTTGTCATAGTCTGGCACCTGTAAAGAACGCTTCACCAAATAGAGCAAAAGATCAGGCAATAACCGCAGTGGTTGGCGATTATCCAGGTGCTTCCAGTGCCATAAATACTGTCACGATCCTTGATCGTGACACTAGACTAGGGGCGATCTAAGATTTCAATAGCTCGATTTGGCAGAGCTTCTACGGCTGAATAAGGCATCTTGTTAGGCAGGGTGTCTCGCTGGAGTCCCTGCATTAAGGGGACAATGAACGTGAAACGGCCGAAGCCAGAAGTGGAGAGCCGAAGGAGCCTTTATGAACAGTACATAGTGCTGGTCGGTTTCCGCACGGCCCTAAGCCACAAGTGGGTCAATATGGCCCGTGCGGAAACATCGACTAATATGTGGTAAGCGGACACGTTTAGTGGTCGCTACTGTACTGTATCATTCTGTTAAAGCAGAACAAGGAGAACAAGCCTAAAGAAAGGAAAGCACGGAGGCATTGATGCACTAGTGAATCAAGCACTAGCTTTGCCATGCCCATACTCTCAAGCACCGTACGAGGACAATGCAGGGGGGGGGCGGTTGCATTTACATAACTTTTTGCGCTGGCCTCCACCAGGTCATTCTGTGTGGAGATGCACAGCGATTGACCTAATAGTGGATTGTGCGGCAAACACCGTGCGCGCTCCCCACTTTCCCACGAATACGTAAAGCGTTCACCTCATCGGCTGATGCCGTGCTTGGCAATATTAGTCTCGGCTCCTGTGCCAAGTGCATTCGGGGCAGCCAGCATTAGGTACACTCTTTGGAACGACGCCTTTGACCCGCTCGTATCAAAGACGGCGGCATCCTAAGCGAGACTTGTACGAAATGTCTGAATGAGAAGGGCCAGGAACCAGCCGGCGTCACTGGTTATCGCCATACTAGATGACTCGTGGAACTGACGGCCCACCATTCGGGCTGTGGCGCCTGGTATCGTCCGAACAATGTCCTTCGAGGCAAGGGCCAATTCCACCGAAGTCCGGCTCGATTTGCCTATGGGGGACTAGTGGCTACGAGCCTCGCAAGAAAAGCAGGGAGCAGGCCAGCACGCCCAAAAAGTTCCAACGTGGTCGAGAGCAGAAGTGCCAGAAAGGAACCACTTCTGGGGTAATGGTCTCTGCCCCCAGTCTGAGGTGTGGGTATCAGGCGGGATAAGTACCGTAGTCATGAATCATTGCCGACGATGACGTGTTGCCGGATGTACTGACAATTCGCAAAACTGCGCCATCGCGGCACGAGATCCACTACTCGTTGGCTGGTGGCAGGTGGGGCTATTAACTTCTACGCTTTCGAGCCACCTCCCTCCCACAATGGGAACCACAAAGTTCTGTCACTGGCACTCGTCCGGCCCTCCGCGGGAGGGCCGTTTATGACCGCCCAGAGACTTGGGAATCCGATTGAAGACGCAAAGAGGAGCTTACCCCAAGATGGTCCGGCGCGCAGCATTGCTAAGACGGATGGGTACAGGCTCACGTTAGACATCAACCACATGAAGGATGGGCTGCCGAGTTAGAACCGTTAGCAGAGCTTCGCAGCTGCACCATATGGCTCTCAGATGAATGCAGTCTGATTGTGAACCAACCAGCTAATCGGATGCGAAGATCGCCGTGCGATGACCCTCCCCCATATAATGTTATCCACATTCGGGTGAAGGGTTTCCCTGTCGCCCTGTTCAGATGAGTACCGCAGCCATTTCCGGCTCCTTCAGTGTCAGCGGCTATGGCAGAGCTTGTGCAAATATTCCTATGGAGATGAGAGAACGAGAGCTGTGCGGCGCACTCTCCATAGCCATAACCTAAAATCAGCCAATACCGCCATTTCCAACGTTCCGCGCACTACACGCAAGTATCGGCCCCAACCGCCCACCACCCTCGCCACAATGAAGGGCTGTCCCAAATATCACACCAGATGGCAAAAGGAGAAGCACCGAAAGAATGTGCAAAGCGCAAAAGCGAAAGCCGAAAAACTCGGCAGGGCCTGCAACACGTTTGTGCTATATGTCACATTCAACCCAGTAAGCCGGCAAATGGAAGGGGTCTGTCATCTGCCACCAGGAATGCAATTCCCGGACATCAATAAATTTGTAGGCTCCCCGTACTCTAGACAGGGGAGTCTTTAGCTAAACATAGCATAGGTTCGCGAGCAGCTGTTGCCTGGGAACACTGGCGAAAGTCAGGATCCGGACTTTACGCATGTGCAGATGGAGCAGGAAGACCACCGTGACCCCGGCAGTTCTCAGCAACTCGAAGCCACAAGATCTTCATGCAGCTCGCCATCACTTGACTTGAGGGAGCTTTTTGACTCAGACCCTGATGGAGATTTTGGAGCAATATTAGCCGCAAATGGGTCTCCCCCTCCCACGAGTTCTGATCTCGATCTCGCATTTAGCTCCATGGCACCACAGCCCAACCCAGGTACAGCGCTTTCGCATCATGCGGACGATCCCCTCGATCAAACATCTTTGCCAACTATGGAAGCAGAGAACAGTTTGGCCAGTGCAGACCATTCAGATTCTGGCGTCAATGACATATCCTTAAATGTCATGCCGGAGTACTCGCCAGCTGCAATACCATCTGACGATACTCTACCTCAAACATCATCAACTACGAACGAGCAAAGAAGATCAGATCGACGACGTGACGACATGGCAGGAAAAGGCGCGGGCCGGACTCAGACAGATGCAAGAAAAAGGAAAAAGCAATTGCAGAGGCTTCATCTAATGGTATGCTTGAATCAAAGGAAGTTACCTCTGATGAACTCATTTTAGTCCTATCAAAGAGAGATCGCACTGGTATTGAAAAGGGTCAACATGAGGGGAGCGCTGCTTTCAGCCCTCGTCGGTGAATGCTCTGAAAAGCTGGTGTCTATCAGAATTTGCTCTGCGCCACTAGTGCTCACCCCTGTCATCGCGAGCGGCAACTACCCAATCGCATAGCTAGGCAGGTCCCGACAGTTCGGTACGGCCCGCACGTGACGCTTTGCCAAATACCGCTAATGTAGACAGCTGGATCCTCCTCGGCCCGAACGCGTCATACTTGTGTCAAGGCACCAGGCCCCTGGACCTAGCTAGCTACCCGCAGAAGCCTTCAAAAAGTCCCAGTCGAACAGGGATCTTAGCGTGCGTCCACATGAATGTTGCATTTGACGGAACGGCTCCTCGCCCCCATGATCCGCGTCCTCATCTTCCCCTTTCTTACCGCCCTCCTGGCCGGCCACCCGGGCCGGCTCGCAGGCATTTTCCGGCACCCCGCTTCAGCAGGCCTGGTCACTGTCCCCCGTGGCCGACGACATGGGTATCACGACATTTGTGCTGGTCTTCGGCCTCACGCCCGTGGTATCCGGCCTGCTGAGCGAGATCTATGGGCGGTACTGGGTCGTCGTGTCGTGTCGTGCCGGGTCATGTTCACGATTGTCCAGACGAGATACGTGTTCATAACCTCGTTCGAGGGGATACTGGCCGCGCGCTTTGTCACCGGCACCGGAAATCGGTCCACGCTCATGGCCCTCTACTCGCTCTGTTTGTGTGCGGGCACTGGCGTGGGGCGTTCGTTCCTCCAGACCAGTGAGTTGATAAGCAAGATCATAAGCAAGGCCATCCCGGTGTTACAAATTAGCCAACAATATGTCCCTTGCTCCCCTCCTTGTGTGAATGACACGGGCATGGTGGGATACCGAGCATAGCCATGGAGAAAGGGTCCAAAATTCCCGCTCTGCAGAAGTCTATGAGCTGCTTTTGGAGCTTATTGCCGCCGCCCCTCTTCGGTGTTCAGGCATACCCCGGTGAGTGCTATCATATGAGCCGACCTTATGCCGAAGACTAGGCCTGGTGAGCGCTTCATTGTGCTGCCAATGGCGGTTGTGTTCGGCGGCTTTCTGACGCCTGTGCGTTTGCTTGGATACCGGCTCAGTTGTTGATCGCGCGGAAGATGGTGGTGGTGATGAGATAATAGCACGCGGCAAATGAGTCATGTGCTACAAGAAGTACTGCAGAACGATGACATTTGTGAGCAGCGGCGCTGACAGATCCATCTATGTAACATTAAGCCGTACCACAAACTATGCTTTGCGCTCCTCCCTGAACGCGGACTTTGGGCCCGGCTTTTGCTAATAGCCAAACTCTTGGGCTATCTCCAAGTTAGCCTTGCGCACGCTGCCTCCTGCGTGCGCAGGTCTGGCCTGGAGGTGCCCACTCACGGCTAGCTGCGGGTTGCGCACGCTACCTCCTGCGTGCGCGCCTGCAGTCTAGACCTGCGTACGCTGCTTCCTGCGTGCGCGCCTGCAGTCTAGAGCTGCGTACGCTGCTTCCTGCGTGCGCGCCTCCAGTCTAGAGCTGCGTACGCTGCTTCCTGCGTGCGCGCCTCCAGTCTAGAGCTGCGTACGCAGGAGGCAGCATGCGCACCTCGTAGCTAGCCCAGGGTGCCAGACCTGCGTACGCCGCCGTCTGCGTATGCACCTCTAAGTTAATCGTGCACAAGTACATCGTCACTAGTCTCGTGTGCGCGGCCTCCTGCCTACGCAACTCGAAGCTGCATTGTATTGGTTTGGTGGCCCTGGTACCAATGCCTAGATTACCCGTGCTCGAGAAGATCGAGGAGAATGATCGTCCGTGTCTCGTCCTCTGTAACCCTTGCGAAACACTTTCTCTCCCACCTCCGTGCAAGCCTTTCGACCTGCAACAAGTCCATCGCATCCACCACTACTGTTTCACCTAATATCCACTTCAAGGTTGACTTGATTTCAATTTTGATCTAATCGCTGGCGTTGTAGCGCTTAGGCTTCAGCACCGAAACCGATGTGCTAGGATTGTGCGGCCGTACTTGATCTGGGTTTTATTTAAAGAGTAGCACAAAAGACTTGAAGCCATCGCGATGGTTCTCCAGAGGCGGGTTTACACACTGTCATCTAGTCGCTAATTTATACAGTTTTGCCATACCTCCAACCAGTATGATTAACACGTTCTACGCGGTGAACTCTCTTCGGTCGTGGGGTGGTGGTTGTTCCCCTGATCAGAGGAAACATCACTCTGCCCCAGGGCATTGCTTATCTTCTTTCTCTTACGCGGGTGCTGCGGTTCATGCTGCCGTATTTCGACGGGACGTGAGTTTCCTTGGCCGTGTACATAGCTAGCTTCTTGCACCTTGATCTTCTGTTGCAGACTGTCTAGCTCAACTTGCTTAGACTGACTTTCTTCGTTAAGCTCACATAGCTCGGCTTTCTGTGTTTGGATTGAAGCCTTAAGGTTATTTAGCCTGGCTTGCTCAGACTGCCTTTCTTTGTCAAGCTTAAATAGCTCCGCTTGTTGTATTTTGATTGCAGCCTCCAGGTTCTTTAGCTCTTCTTGCTTACGCTCCCATTCTTCGACAAGCCCACTTCGCTCGGCTTGCTGCGTTTTGATTAAGTCCGTCAGGGTATCTAGTTCAAATTGCTTAGACTCGGTTTCTTCGTCAAGTCCGCGTAGCTCTTCTTTTCGTTTCATTACTGAAGCTTCAATACTGGCTAACTCAGCCCTTTTCTCAGCCACAACTTGCGTGAACGACTGAAGGATAGCTTCCTCGTCGAAGATGTCTTCCTGATCATGGCTTTGTGCCTCCTGTCCCTCCGCATTCTCCCTCTCAGACCTATTGGCTGCTAGCGCTGTCTCTGCCATAATGGCATCGGCATCATCCGTAGCCAGTAAATTATCAAGTTGAATTCCAGCGGGAAGCTCACGACCAAAGAAAGCAAAGTAAACGGAACGGCGTACGAAGATTGACGTCATCAGCGGGAAAGCGCTCATCAGCTCTACATGAAGATTCGGGAGAAATAGCGACTCCCTATCCCGCTCATGGTCCATTTTGTGAGGTAAACCCCATCTCACTGGGCCTTCATTCCGGTCGCTAGTCTGGGTGCTCGAAGATGCTTCAGCTAGAGGTACTAATTCTGCACTTTCGAAGACTCCCGTGATCTGATCAACTATACCCTCGAGGTTCTTGTACATATATCGTCCCGGCTTCATGACGGCCAGAAGAGCTGTTCGGGCAACTTGTCGCGATGGTGACTGCTGAAGTATATTCCTTCTTGGCTCCGATGTGAACCCGAGCCGGGACGCAAGATCGGCTAAGCGAAAGAGCGTCACTTCATCCCCTTTCTTGCGTGGCTTGGCTCGGATATGAGCCTTCTGCGGCGCAGCTGGTAGGTCTTGATAGATGCGAAAGGCGGCTAGCCATAGCTGGCGGCAGCCCAAGGCGAATCGAGTCGCCACGGGCCCGGGTAAAAGCTTGTACTCAGACTCCGAGTATTGTATGATGCATTGTTGCTGGCCTGAACTTCCGTCTGTTAACATGCTTTCCAGACAGCCTTCGATAGTGTCTCGTGAGCCTAGATGCAGTAACCTTCTCAGACTCTCGACAGCACACTTGAGATACTTCAAATCTTCGAAAAAGGTATGAAGGGAAGGGATCAAAGTGTGCCTAGACACTGTACAAATCTGGGACCACATTTCCCCTCGCGCTTGCTCGGTGAAGCCCCCAAGGATGTGGCCACTTCTCAACTTGTCTAGAAGGGAGGAATGGTCTGACTGACAGGCCCCAGGGGCCATCCCCTGCAACGCCCGAATCGTGTCTGCATCAATTTTCTCCATTTTATTCTTGTCATCCCCACATATTGTCCTCCACGTCTGTCCTATACATCGCAGGTAGGCGATGATCGGCTGGAGACGGTTAGAAGAGTAGCATGGAGTTTAGACGGGGATAATACCTCTTCACATCTCAAACTCATCATTTGATGTATCACCGTGAGCCTAAAGCCACTGAACAGAGCAGGGACGATTAACAAGTCGTCGAAAGCTTCTAGGAAGGCCTTATTACGGCTCAGCTGTTCAAAGAGGTTCCTCCGGTTCTTTGATAGAGCTGAAAGCTGCCCAAGCCATAATCGCTCGAAGTATTGATTCTTCTGTCCGTGAACACCTTGATATTCACGAATCTTGCGATAAAACTCTCCATCGCTCGGTGCTTCCCGAAAGTCGTGCTCCTCAAGAAACAACCTTCTCAAGTCATCGCTGAGGTCTAGTATGGCTCACTGTTAGCCTTGGCCTGCTCGAGCTAATGGTTACTTACCTTCTAGAAAGAGATCTACTATCCAGCGGGTTTGGGCACCATCAAATGCCTCACAAGCTGCCAATGCCTTCTCGCCCTGTTGCAGGCACTGCAGCTGGGTGTTTGGTGGTAGCTCAAGTTCTACATAAGGCTCTGTCTCTTCTCGAAGCCTCTGGGCCTCTATATTGGCATTGCGAAGACAAGAGTCTAAGAGTTCTGGGCTTATGATAGCCTTCGCGTGGTGCCGATGCTCGTCTGCGCGAAAGCCCTTTTCCTCGCGAAACTTGCGCTTGAATGGCTCGAGAATTCGCCTGTCTGGGGCCATCTCGGTCGTCCATCTCGGCCCAGCGAAGCATAAAGCGTTTACACGGATGGAAGCTACGCCACAGAACTTGGCACGGCGTTCTTGGTCAAGCCGACTGTTCGTTTCCGCGAACGCCATGTTTTGGAGACATATACTGTAGGTTGGAAGAAGGGTAGCATGCATGGCAGCCTAGCCCATTTAACTTTCATCTTCGAGGAACGTGGGTCCTAAGCGCGAAGCGAACGCGAAAGTGGCTTCCCAATGCTACAGTAACAGCGTCTCCTCGAGGACATCGCAATATCCATCGCACCGCTCAGTACTGTAGCAATCATCCGGAACTGTGACACTACTGTACTGTACCACCGTCAGAGAAGGGCCGACCATCTAGCAACGTCCGCTACTGTTTATGGCTTATCAGAGGAATGATACCGGTGTTCGGCTCGGGAAGTGGCCAAGGGCCAAATTTGGCCTCTTGTAGTTGAGAGCAGGATACGAGGTGGGCCCTTTCGCTCGGAGTAGCGATAAGCCAAAATCAAGGTCAATCTCAGACCTATATAATGTGCCTTGCTACCCTCTATACATTTCTCATCTTCCCAACATGTCTCATTCCACCGCCTTGATGTCTACAGATACTCAGATTCCTTCTGTGATTACCCCCCAGGACAAAATCAAAGAACCAGAACGTCGCAACGGCTTACTCAGTCCTGAAGCAACACCAGCGCCTGACGATGGGCGAGTCGCAGCTGACAATGGGTGTCGAATGGCCGCAGGGGGACGCCAGACCCCTGAAGCAACACCAGCGCCTGATGATGGGCGAGTCGCAGCTGACCATCAGCGTCGACTTGCGGCAGGGGGACATCAGACCCCTGAAGCTTCGACTCCCCCGCCGGAAAGCCAAAGTAACAACACAGGTACTCCTGTCGATCATGGGATTGAGCAGACCAAGGCCATGATCAGAACCATCCTAAATTTCACCGATCAAGAGCTTAAGGAAAACCCAAAGAAGGTGCTAGGATTAGGCGATAGTGCTAGTCTTCGCGAAGTTCAAGATGCCTGGACGAACATGGGGCGTATGTTGGGTCGTGCCAGAAGGTACGATTCCCCAGATGATCCAGCTAGTAAGGCTTTGAGCAGTAAGCATCCATCCATAACTTGTTAGTGAGTGCAATTGTTTATAATGGATTCAAGAACTCGAGATGGCTGCGCGCTCCGCAGGTGTATCAATGAAAGAGATCCAGCAGGTACTCGATTGGGACGAGGGCATGGAGTCTGATACCGAAGAGGACGATGTCCGTATGACCACCGATGACCCTGAGTATCCCGTACCGATCCCACGCGTTAGTGAAGTTTATCAACAAGCAATACCTGTCTTCAACCTGATGGCCAGTGACCCTACCAACGACAAGCTCAGCCAACAGCTCATGCAGTTCAATGAGAAGATTAGAGTGGATAATGTCAAAGAGAAACTCCATGAACACGACTGGGAGATTCCCGTTCAATGGTTCATTACACATTACGGACTAATTAGAGAGGCGCGTATCCGTCTTGAGGCAAACCCTGAGGACGAAGAAGCAAAGAGAACAATTATGGCAGAGGAATCCTTGATTGACAAAGAGATTCAGCTAAAGCATTTCCCCACGCAGTGGTCAATCTCAGCGGCAGATGAAGCTTGGAAAAAGCAGCATGAACAAACATCACTGTTCGTAGAAGCTACCGACTCGGGAGCAACCAGACAGATTAACCATTCGAAAGAAACCACCAAGATTGTGTATCCCTGGCCAACTAAGGTTCTGCCGGATGGGTCTGTCATTATAGGAGTTAAAAGAAATGGTTCTCAAGGCCGGCAGGTCTGTATCGAGATAGAGGAGGCTGGGAGAACTGTCCGCTATCTCAAGCCAGCCTACAAAGTTGGCCTAAGAGCGGTCGACGAGTACGCCAAAGAGGAGGGGCATATGAACCTTGCCCAGGAACAGTCGACGTGGTCTAAAAAGAATCGAAACGATATCAAGGATCTTCTCTGGGTAACCAGCTCAGTAGTTAAGGGCGAACCCCCGAAGAGAGATCCTGTTGCCTACTGCTGTATTAAGCTTCACAGCGGTACACTGGCTATTCTCACCAGATCGAGCCTATGCAAGGTTTGGGGGGATAAGGACGCAAAGACCGCGATCAAAGAGGCCTGCGACAGAGATCAAATTCTAACACCATGGGAGGCTCGCGAAGCTAGCTATAGCAACAAGGGCTTGGCCGTCGGACAACAAGACCGCCACGGCAGCTCCGGCGTTTCCCAGGGCATTAATCACCACGCAGACATGCGCCAGAGCTCCGGCAGTCACTCCCAGGCGAACAGTCAGGCAGTGCCTCAATTCGAGACTAGGCTCAACAGCCTTGAACAGCGCGTGAATAAAATGACGGACGAAACGTCCGAGATGAAGCAGCAAATGTCCAATGTGATGGCTCTTCTGATGGAAATTAAGCAGAATACCTCCCGAACTGGCTCCCCGAGTGCTAAGTAGAGCGGCTGTTATACTCTAGGTTGCCTTCACTGTACTACTGTTGCACTGTCACCTTGTCTGTATCACCCCCTTCGTCTTGTCCTGGTTATATCTCTCTGTACAAAACACCTTCACCTTGTCAAAAATATTGTCTACATGTCATTCCGTTTGATTCACTGGTTATTCTTCTTCCCATCTACCAACCCTGTTACCAAGGATGTTCTTGCGCGCTTCGAATGTCTTGGTAGAAGAGACGTGGTGGTTTTCCTCTATGGTTGCTTTCGATTAGACTTATGTTAACATGTTTTGATAAGATATTCATGAACTTCTCCGCAATATGAGCCATGCCCCACGCCCCATGCCTTCTTGAAAGTCTTACAACTAGTCCAAGGACGGCCTTACTCGTGGCACCATCGCCCTGTGTTTGGACAAAGTGAGAACTAAGCGGGGTTGTGTGTCGCCGAAGGATTCTGAGGTCTTTCTGCGAGAGGAAAGCTCGTAAGGCACATCGTGCTAGTCCTATCTAGCGTGATCGATAAGAAATTGAAGCCTTGGCATCCCCCATCTAAATCCTCGGCCTAGAGCCGCGTGCATGCGTCTCTAGCCGACATCGTGTAAGCACGGACCTCTGAATGGAACGGGCAGCGCGTGCGAGACGCGCTGCGTGCCCTGCCAGGGGAGACGCCCCAACGGCGAGCACTTATGAACGAGGGCATGCTGGGCTTGGGCGGCTGCAGAGGCACGTTTTGGCGTTCACTAGCCACCGAGGCGGTCTCGGACGCACGTTCAAACAAGAGGCACCCATGCGCACGGCGGCGGCGGCGGCTGGGGGCCACTACTCGGAGCTTCAGGCTGATCAAGTACTTCAATCTCCTGATGTGGTGACATATGTTGCGCAGCCGCGGTGGGCTGTGCATTCCTGCAGTGCAAGTTAAGTTGCTAGATTACCATCTACTCCCACTTCGTGACCATGGGCTTCACAATCGATAAGGTGACTAGGGTGGTTGGGGAGAGTCGAAGCCTCATATTACCCCAGCTACACTGCATCTCGTTATTGCGACGCGAGGAGTTTCTCGCAGTTAGCGGACAAGAAGCGGACTACTAAGACAAAACAAGACTACGGATTAAATAAGCCTAAGGTGGCGACACAGATGCCGTCCCCTCCCTTCAAATATCTGCGCATAATGCTTGTGCTTGACGTGAAGGTGCCTGACATGTCCATTTGAGTTGCCGGGTGCGTAATAATGGTTAAACCCAGCCCAGCCGGGGCCTTTGCGAAACTGTGGGGCGTGGGAACTGCCGGCTGAACGCGTCCCCCTCGCTCTCGGCACCGTGGGGAACCTGCGCAGGACCTCCATTAATGGAGCACAGCGCTTTGGTACTTAAGCTGCGGAGCACTGAATCATGGCCCTTGTTTAGCAAACTGGGACCCTGCACCCCATCCCTGAGATATGAAATGTCAGGGTCCTCCATGATACCTCGACCCTTGCTGTCTAATGTCACCCCCTTCGGCAAGCCACTTTCGGCTTTTGGAGATCCTCGGTCGTTTACCTGGTTCCCTCGACATCTTCTGGCTCCCTCAAGTGTCCCCTCTATGTATCCTGTGATGCCGACTGCACAAAGCTCGTAGAACAAGAGCCGATTCTCGACCTCGCGTATGGCGCCTTACTCGTGAATTGCACTCGCTGCAGACCCAATGAGCGCTCGTCTCATGCATGGGCCATTTCAACCAGTTGCTGAGCGCCTTATCATACTAGGAAGTCCACGCTCCATTGGATGTCAGCACTCCCCCAGGCACGCGCGGCGTGAGCAGGGTTCATTGCGTGATGCTCGATGACTCGCACATACGCACTAGGATCCTGACAGCTCGGAGTCCTCGTCGCGCCGACACGGATCTCAATCGGAGCAGGTCCATTTCTGGCTTCCTGGTCCCCATTCGGAGAAGCAGAGGGCGTGTGTCCCGTGGCATCATCGTTTCTAGAGCGGGCACGGACTCAATCTCCATTCTCCACACAACGCCCCCCCATTGCTGTGTGCCCTGTAATCCGTACGATGAATGAAATGCCGAGACATGGACAAGGGTCTGACATCGTACTTGGTATCAGGCGACCTACATGATTCAAGGTTTGTCGCGCAAACGGCGCGGCACGCACATGATCACGAACGGGTGCTTGCTTAGCTTGATCCACAGATAGGGCCTGACTTCTTGTCCGCGTGTACACTGCTCCACTAGCACGCGGACATAGTTCTGACCCCTGAGCCCGAACTGGTAGGTTCGTCACTTGCATGCCGCACTAAAGCAAAGGTTTCTAGAGTCTTTCTTAGCCAAAGGCGGAGAGTAACGCTCGCAGTGCCCACCCACGCTTTCCAACAGCGTTGGTGTCACTCACGCATCTACATATGGCAGACTACTGTCTATGGCCCCTGGCACGGGACCAGGGACCGGGCAAGGCTATCACGGGGCAGCACCGTTCCTCTCTTGTTTGAGAACCCGAGGTCTACACGAGACATGTCTCGAGCGAGGTCGCTATCGCTGGCTGGGAAGTACCACACTCGACCAGGCCTTGCCTCTGCGAGACGACTGGGCGTAAACTACGCTTGCCAGGCACAAGATCACTGGCACAGTCAACGGCATAAGGCTTAGGAGGCCGGGGTTGTGTCCCGTTCAGGGCGGCCTTTCCCGTAGCTGCTTGCTACCGGTTCCCATCCTAGCTATCGCGGCAACGATACTTCATGACAATACAAGTCTATCTGATGGTTGATCGTACCTAGCTCGGCAAATTTACTCCACAAAACAATCAGCAGCTCAATTACACCTCATCCGGGCTCAGTTCGACTCGGCTCGAGGTTACAGGGACCATGGAAGCCTGTGTCGCTCTATAAAACGCTCTCAGGGTTGTGCTTCACACCTGGCCTCGTGACTGCGCGTTGCTTCTACTGCACTACTACCTCTGCCTGGACAGTCGCGACCATCGCTCTCAGAGCCTTCCTCTAGCCACGTTCCACTTTGAAATCTCACGCTCACAGTGTTGGTGACAAGGATCGCATCTGAGGACGCCTCTTGCTCATTGGCAGACGTCGTTGCAACGGGAGGTGACTTCTGATTGCATGCACTCGGAGACGCTGGAGGCGCTGGAGACGCTGGAGTCTTGCTTCGCGCTGACTGGCCTTGGACGCCTACGCAGGTCATCTCGTTGCTCATGGTAGCCTGTGTCCTCGCTAGAACATTCGCGACGAGCGGTCGTAGTGCTGGTAGACTTCCACATAGCAACGCGCAGAATTGCTCCACTGCCGACCACACGACGATGTCTACGCCGTCCCAAGTAGCATCAAAAGTCGTGCTGTAACTGACGGCGTACTTCATGCGGATCATAGATGTAAGGCAGGCGCTGACAATGAGTAAGCCTTCCGCTACAAGAGCGTCCTCAAGCCGGGAATGCTTACAAGGAACCGATACTGAACAGGGCGACCAGGATTATTCGACGGTGTCGCTGGATCTGCAGCTGCCAGATTTGCTTCATGGGTAAGACAAGAATGGCGACGTCCTCGACAATACTCAGAATGCCTCTACTATAAATAACAGCATTAATATCAATACAGCGTCGGGCCGTAATAAGCCGGTCCCAGATCGACTCGATTGGTATACACTGAAGAGCCGTAAGAAGAGTATAGACAGTCCCAAGCACCGGAAGAAGACAGAGTAGAACCCAGGTAATGTGGCGGATCGTCGGAACCGGGAAAATCCTCAGATAAACTAGTAAGATGGCCATCTTTCCGACGACGAGAAGAACCATGTAGACGATGGAGTTCAAGTAGAATAACTAGTAAGGATGTTCAGCATGCTTACGGGAAGAGCGGTCAGGCGGGACTGGTCTCACCTTTAATATCAGGGTCCCCGTCTCTACCGGGATAGTCCAATAATGCATGCCGAAGCCGATACTCGCATTATACAAGTTGATCGCAGCTAGCACTGCTAAGAGTATCTGTGCTTCGTTAGTATCGGTGAGAGGCGGTCTAGATGATGACCTACGGCTGCAGCGATTGTCGCGAAGTCATCGCCTGAGAACCCTTTGGCGTAGCGGAGCCTGCTGTAAAGTCGGAGTGCTATTACAGGAAAGACAATGACACATCCCGCAATGGTTACACTTATGACTTCTGAGCTGCGAGACTCTTTGGGATAGCTGGCGCAGATCTCCGTCTCGATCCTCCCGGCGACTGAGTCAAGTTAGTCAAGCCCACTCCCACGTCTGGGGAGCCTTACCTACCTGATCCGCGAAGGTACAGCTAGTCTGTACACATTCAGACAGACCAGCTTGGAGGGCTATATCAGCACAAAGACAGCTCGCAAGATCGGTGCCATTGCAGCCTTTGGCGGCAAACGCATCGACGATACAGAAGCGCTGCAGCAAGAGTTAGCACCGCAACCTGGGTAGACAGTAGTACTGACAGTACACTCTGGTGCAGCAGCCACAAGCTGCGCAACAGAGTCAACTTGGCCAACCACCATACCAGTCTGCAAGACTGGCACAGTGGCAAGAAGGAATCGCCTGATCTTCATCGTAGTGAGGAGCTCTCCGATTGACACTATTTTCTAAACCTTGTGGCTGATGGACGCTGCGACTGAGAAGCGCCCCCAGCATTCAGGCCTCAGGGCTTATATAGCATGTCGCATCCAGGAGCTATAAGTGGCGGAGTGTTATGACACGGAGGAAGACCAGCAGCCCTCTCCAATATTGGATGCATGACGGATGTCACAAGAACGACCTCGGCCCTCGCACTCATAAAAGCCTAAAATGGTTATTTAGTAAATGGAAAAGCCCTCAGCTGCTAGACGACGGTTCATTCACGACTTCAATTAACAGATCCGACATACAGCATGCGTACTACTAAGAGCCAGGTCAACGAGGCCACCAGTGCGGCATGGAAGCCAAGCGCTGCGCAGTACCTCGTCATGGCCACACTATCCTCTCTCTCGTTAATGGTCTCTCTCGATGCCTCGATCCTCGTGACATCGCTCCATGTAAGCGTCGTCTGCTTCCGAACCTCCTTCTGAGCTAATTTGTACCGCAGGCGATCATTGTCGATCTGCGAATAGATACGACCCAGGGCTTCTGGATTGCCACGTCATACCTGCTTGCCAACACTATTTCCATGCCCTCCGCTGCGGCATTGAGTGACATATTCGGACGCCGCAACTGTCTCTTTGTATCTCTCACCTTCTTCTCAGCGGGTTCTGTCGTGTGCTCTGTTGCACAGGGAATCGCTGTGATGCTTGTGGGGCGATGCCTCCAGGGGATTGGTGGCGGGGGCATTATTATCTTGAGTCTTGTCATCTTCACGGACATAGTGCCGCTCGACTTCCGGCCGAAGTGGTACGCAATGATGTGGGTGAGTCCGTGATCCTCTCTTGATTTCAGTACGCTAACACGCAACAGACTCGGAGCCTGGGCTCTGGGAAATTGTACCGGCCCAACTATCGGCGGCGCGATTGCTCAATATACCACTTGGCGCTGGGTGTTCTACTTGGTCTTCCCTTTCTGTGGTGTTGGGTTTGTGATGATCCTTCTAATGCCGCAAACTCCAATCCCAGAGAGTCGCCTCGGCAACTTTGACTGGCTTGGCTGCGTTTCCTTTACCGCCTCTATTACCTCGTTTCTCATTGCCATCTCATGGGGCGGAGTACAGTACAGCTGGACAAGCGCCCCGACTCTTGCCCCGCTGGTTGCCGGTGTTTGTGGCTTAGCAGCTACACTGTTCTTAGAGACACGCGTTAAGACGTCACCTTTCTTACATCTGCGCTTGTTCCGGAGCGTCCGTACAACCGCGCCTTACGTGTGTGGGCTACTACAAGGTCTTTTGGTAAGCTGCAAAGAGGACTTTTCTATAGCCCTGCTAACTACGTGCTAGCTATACGGTCAACTCTATTACATTCCATTCTACTTCCAATCTGTGAAAGGCTTTACCGCACTTGAAACCGGTAAGGCCATTATACCCGTGGCGGTTGCTCTAGTGGTAGGCTCCGCAATATCGGGCATAGTTATCACAAGGCTAGGCCACTTCGGCTATCCCATATGGGGTGGATGGGGGCTAACAACACTTGCGACGGGACTCACTCTACTCTGGGACAGAGATACGCACCAGGTAGTCTGGGTAGTCACTCTCCTCCTGCTCGGTCTTGGCCATGGTGCCGTCCTAAACGCGCAGAACAATGCAACCCAGCAGATGGCTAGCGGCCCCGAGCATGGCACTGCCGCTGCTATGTATGGCTTTCTCCGGCAATTTGGCATGGCTCTAGGAGTTGCGGCCGGCACTGCTGCCTTTCAGAATGTCATGGCACTGAAATTGGATTGGCAGGGTCTATCTCAGGAAATTGCCATCCACAGTGAAAGTTACGTCGCTGAACTCTCCCAGCTTCCGGATGGAAGCGATACAAAGGCGCAGATTCTACAAGCATATCTCTATGGTTTCCGTGGAGTATTTGGCTTTTTCACAGCCATTTCAGGTGTAGCTCTCTTAGTCAGTCTGCTGGCGAAGCCCAAGGAGAGCAGAGGCCGTCGGCGTCTCAACACAAGATGAATGGAGCGCTACCTCGTTACAGGCCTGACTTAGCCTAGCCAGACATAAACCTCTACGGCGCTTGTCAACTGGAGACGTATTCTTCCCCCTACTCTTGCTGGTAATCTAGCTCCTCAAGAATCAAGCCGCGGCTCAGATATCGCCCTGCTACTTTCCTTGTTGTATCACGGAGCTCATGCGATCCTGACACTGATAGAACAAACAAATCAATTACACTGGACTCAAAGTCAAAGTGCGGATGTGATAAACTGACCGAGTACGAGGATATGATCATTGTCTGATTGATATCGCGCTTGCGATTCCAGTAGTGAATCTTGATCGTAGGGAGGTGGACGGGAAGGCAGTCCCACTTCCGGAATAGAATCTCCATCTACCTCACTTTGTAGGATCTCAGCTATATTCGGCGCGTAAGGGAAAGTGTTTACGCGGCCATGATCCCCTAAAGCTTCGTTGTGAGTCGCACCCTCGTTGTAAATGGAGATTTGTAGGATCTGAGGTCTGTCAGGTCTCAACGCAAAAGGAAGGATTCAGTCAATAATCAGCTTACCCTTCTGAGGGTTGGATCCTGTAGATAGTTATTCAGTAAGGCTACTAATGGAGCGAACTCGCTAAGCCTCTTTACGTGCCAGACAAGGTGGGCACGGCATTTGTGTGTCGCAGTAATCTTCTTCAGGTAGGGACAGACCGCAATAATCCCGAAGTCCGTGGTTAACATCAGAACACACTTAGCCTCCTTCAAGGAATGTGATTTTCCATAAGGGCCGCTGAAGAATGCGAGATGATTCCGCACGCCCTCTTTGAGAAGTTGCAAGGTTAGCCCGCCTCGGCATTGGACATATAGCTCTAGTTTGTCCTGCTTTAGAGGGGACCACGAAGTAATGGTAAAGGGATGGCTTTGCGCCCACGACCAATAGCCGAGAGCCCGGGACACAATGCTCAGGCTGATGTATTGTCCAGCGTCGATCTTGATCGGACGCGGCAGCTGGAGGACTATTCTCACGATAACCCCATCTTTTATAATATCTGCTTCAGGGAATGGTTTGCCCCAGCGAATATTCCGGTACAGAAATAGCAAGAACTGCACAGCATGAACAAGACCGATCATTCCAATCAGGGTAAACAACAACCACTGTTGCACATAAGCGGTGGTGCTTATATGTTGCCATGTGGAGAAGGCGATGATGACTGCGAGGGCTTTATGGGTCTTGTCTGCGACTTCGTATAAATGCTTCCTGAGAGGGACTATGCTGAGAACCGCCATAAGTCCTACAGAGGTCGATACCTGGGAAGTTAGTGGGGTCTACCAATCTTGGGAATCGAAAACCCTACCATTATCCTACATAGATCGAGTACTTCTTCAAGATCGAGAGACAGAGAGACGTGGAGAAGCAGTAGCGCGAAGGTCATGACCCCTGCCGCTTTGTGTACTTCTTGTGTCGTTTTACGGGATAGGCCCAGAGAATTAGCTAGAAAGTCTAAGTGGAATGACAGGAAGAGTGGCGTTATATTAGTTGCTGCTAAATAGCCAGCTCGTGATGCCAGTTCTGTTCGCGATGGCTGCGGCAGTAGCAGGCACACCGCATTTGATACCACATATATACCTCGACCGAGGATGAGACTAATGGTCCAGGGTCCTGCCCATCGATGGCGATTGATTATGAAGGTGTAGCTGAACAACCGGAGCACCAGAAGAAAGAGAGCACGACACCAGATGTAGATAAGCGGCAACACCTGCCGCGCTATGAATAGCGCAATGAGGATACCGCAAAGAGACAAAGCATAGACTTGATGGGCGGGAAGTTGCACGCTTAGCAAATCATCCATTACATCTCATGCAAAGCTAGGATTCTGAGACACTCTCGAGAGGGAATAGTACATATATACAGTCTCTCATGTCGGCCTTATGCTATTTCCGGCTCAACTCCTTTGTTACACCTGGCTCCATTTTTGGAGATGTGACTAACACGAGCCTCGTAAAGTTATACTTGGTTTTCAAGCTTATACTCTCGTGGGTGAGCCTGTACCTGACTAACAGCTATTAGAATAAGCAGGGAGCCGCAGTCCCACAATGCGCCATTTCGCCCGAACTTCTTAAGAAACTCGTGCTAGAACATCCATTAGTAACACGAATCGGAATATCATGGGGGGCCAAGTACCTGCTGTAGCTCGGTCGCAGTCTGTGCTGATGTTGTGGCAGCGACAAAAGACACTGCGTCCCCATTAGAAAGCCACTGCCGGTTATGGATGCCCTCTCTGCCTTCATTCTTGTTGACCAAGCCTTGCGTGATTGTGTTGATCCGGGCTGCTACCCAGTGCTTTCGTGCCGGATTGACGGGCTGACACGCTTCACAGCAAGCTGATGCACTTCATTAGAGCCAGTCCGTTCTCCAGACTGCGTTTTCGCTGCTTACATATCTTGACTTCACCATTGTTGTTCACCAGAATAAATTCCCAGTCTAGTAACGGGTGTTCTAGATTCTCGCTTTCCAGAAAAGCCAGGCCATCAATGATCTGTTTATTAGCCACTGGGACGTGTGTCGGAGGAGAGTACTCACTTGTCCAAGAATTGCAGCGCCTTCGTGGGGACTAGGGTACCGAGTACATGAAATGACATGCAGAAGGCTTAGCTGCATCACCTCAAAAATGACGTAAACGTCCTTATTCATTGAGAACGCCTCGAGTGCTGAAACAAAGCTTGTATGCCGACGATTTTGGATATCATAAAGACTCGCCGCGGCTACTGATCTGATGTTCACAAATCTTCCTGGCGATGACTGTTCCAATGCAAGCCAGGTTTCCTTACCGAGATCAAACCAAGTAAGGATTTTGGTGTACTTTTGCCAAGGATCTCCGGGCTGCGCTCCCAGGAGGTTCACACGAGAGGTCTTGCTTTGGTTCGATGGAACGATAGTCTCAATGACAGGGTTGGTAGTATCCCTGATCTGAATTAGGCTCTCAGAATCCTTCGTTTTGATAACCTTGCGTTCTCTGGGTGGTGTCGCTGGTTCCAAGGCAACGGGCTGCCGTTTGTTAGGCACGCCCTTTCGATGAGTGCTGTTCGGGTCATTGATGTAGATTTGAGTAAATCTCGTGTTATCCTTGCTCATTGCTCAGTATTATGCCGACGGGCAGCGTAGGAGCGTATGTGCTTCCATTGATTTAAGTAGGTCGGTGGCCACCGGGCTTGGGATGCAGTGGCTGCGGGAGCACATTTTGGAGCCTCGGGAGAATTCAAGTTCGGACTCCTCGGCACATCCGCCAGACACAGGACTCAATACACTCTTTGCGATGAGCAAGAGAAAGCCAGACTCAACGAGGGACGTGGAGCTCTACTGTTCAATTCGAGAGTGCAGCCTACTAGGCCAACACGACAGGCAAGTGCGGTTGTTAGAACAATTATCCTCACGACATGCGCTGAGATGTGTGCGCGCAATACTGCGAAGTGAAGGCCTTGCTGCAGCCTTTGATAAACCCTTGGCGGTTCCGGCGCTCAGAGATGGCTGGAGTGTCAGTCAATGGCACAAATACGTTAGATATAGCGAGGTATGTGCCACGGCCGCTTTACTCAAGTCCCCCTGAAGGCTAAGCTCGGGGATATAAGGAGGTTATTTGTTATGTACGACGCGTTACAGAGGACTGGGAGGCGATCGTACCTTTCGAAGGGCTTCTGCTTGACTTGGACACAGATACTGTAAAGGCTATCGAAGGGCGATGCCCGATGGTATCGACGCACGATGCTGAGGAGATTGACTCGCGAATGGAGAGAGGCACAATCTTCAAGAACTTCAGCACCGAACAGAGATTGATCATCAGACAGGGCCTATGGTCTATAGGTCACACAATTCCCTCCCTGTTTACCCTCCTTGACGACTTGAAGCTTCTGGACTCATGCGCTCAAAGCATTAGTCACCTTATGCCATTACTAAGCGGTGTACTAAACCCTCCATGTCGCGTGGTGTCGAGCGCGCCAATAAGCATATACAGTATAATCAAGGGCTGCTATCCAGGTGATCCTAGTAATAGGGGCATCTTGGTAGAAATAGCCGAAGGTGAGTATTATCAGTTGGACGCCTCCTCAGAGGTACGCTTTGAGATCGCGCGACGACAGCTGTGGCTGTATGCTCTGAGGAACTTCAGAGACCTCCCGAAGGCCCGAGATGGTAGGGCGAGGAGGTTGCTGACGAAAGTCGAGCTGAGTAGAGCACATTTGGAGTCCTTGCAAAAGTTCGCGACGTTTGCAGGCCGGATTGGATTTGTATCGCCCGAAATCATGAGATTAAGAAGCCAGGAGGATGTCCCCATCACAACCGGGGATCTGCCGCAGCGTGAGAGTAGTGCAAGCACAAAGAAACGAAGCGGGCTGCCATACGAAGATACATTCAATCAAGACAAACAGTACTTGTTTATTCCTAATCTCCATCGCGACCATATACCATCGACGGTTACCTCATTTTTCGTACTACAGTCCATTTACACGGCTTTCTTTGGTACTATGCCTCAGCTCGGTCATATCTTGCCCCGAGCGTTGACGCCATCCAGTATCTCGTCAGCCGACTCGAGCGAGATCGAGAATACACAAAGTGAAGCTGATGACATCTCGTTACCTCGCCAGGAAAGTGGAACAAAGAGGGCGAATGAGCTGCCGAGTCATCAAGCAGTAAAGCGACAAGCTCGATTATGGGCGAGCACGGCCGAAGTGAACTCACCCGTTCATTCTCCCGCCCATCATCCCATTCACTTCCGCACATTCCGATATGGACAGCTAGAGACTGTTCTTACAGCGCACGTTGACCCTTCCGACGAAAATGAAGTAAAGAAGGTCGCGTATGAGCTTCAAGAGCAGGACTTTGCGTTTCTCTCGACCTCTTTTAAGTCGTTGCTCCCAGAGCAAGTGCAAGGTAGTGCTTTGTCAAGTGGAATCAACACGGTCCTGGTCCTCCCGCGAGACCGTGTTGTAGTGGATAAGCCTCTTAAACAGGCGATTAAAAACCTACTAAATGGAGGAACTGAAACGATACTATAACGACTAGAGATGATGAAAACGAGCTCTGAGCGAGATAGACTAATGCGAACAACACCCGTCTTACAACGCCTTTGAGCAAGCTCCAGCTCGTTGTTGATCGTTTGAAACACACCACCCTTCCAAATATTCTTGAATGGAAACTGGTCCTTCGAGAAACAGCCATACGAGGAAACAACTATTTACACTACATGCCAGCGCGATATCGTGGCTATTCTACGCCCGCGACTGAGATGCAGGAGGTTCGCTAGCGAAAGGCGCCACTACTGGATCAAGAGCCAGCCCTAATAGCGGTCGAACCTCCCATGGCATCGTAGCATAGTCGAACGCTGAGGTCTGCAGCGGTAGGCGATCGTTCGGACGAGGATATAAGCGGCTGAAGATGGAAGGACTGTATTCCAAGTGCTGGTACATAACTGTGGTCGTCAGGTTCTCGTCGTGTGAAGGCCCTCCTGCATTTTGTCCCCCACAGTCAATCAGCCAGCGGAATAAGTGATGGTATGCCTCTCTCATGACTTGACCTTCCATGTCGCTTGCTGTTTGGACAGCTTGAGTCATCTGGGATGATGCCATATACGATACACGTGAGAGGTCCTCAGTGATGATCATACACCACAGACGGAGCAGGACGAGCCAGGACTCGTGGTGACCCTGCTGAACGAAGTACGAGCGGCTGTAGATGATGTGACGAAGCCAGGCCCAAGACTGCTCTTCTTCTGGCTTCACCTTTTCTCTGCGAACTTTGACAAGGGCCTTGCGTATGAAGAAGGCTTTGTGCAGAGGGCAATCATCCCGCCAAGAGGCTTGAAGCTCGCCAGTCCGCTCCAGGGAGTAACCTTCCTGGAGCAGTGCCGAGATAGCTGAGCATGGTCGAAGGAATGCCTCAGTACATTCACAGCCATACTGCGCAGATACGCGCACCATATGTAGGCCATTTGAGGTTTGGTTCGCTGGGAACATTGCACGCATAACTATTCCATGACCATATCAGAAAAAGGGGTCACCTCTACTGAAACTTATATCCGAAGTGCGTCCACTTCTGGCCTGTACAGCCTCGTGCGCTGTCTACTTCGCCTTTTTCTGGAGCTAGCTAAAGAGGGCATTGCGAATGCCTTCTACCCGTGTGGTTCCCTTCAAAAACACAGCTTGCACAAATGGGAGAGCCATCGTAGCCCCCAGTTCCGTAGAACTGCCAGGCTGGATGGTAGTCTGTCCACAATGCCCCATTGAACAATGACCTGCCCTCAAGTACATCTGCTGTACAAACAATCTGGCTCTCACATTCGAGCAACAGGTCGTCCATGGCGCAGAGCCCGAGGATCAGCCCAACGGCTCGACATTTCCGTGCGAGGATATAATTTTCGAAAGCAGTCCAGCTTGGAAACCTGGCGAGAAAAGGAAGGTTCAGCTCGAGACTGCCGAAGGTAGACCCAGTGTCGTACAGGTACTCGCAGAAGTCAGTTAGGTCAGTCATCTCGTCTTGCTCAGACTGGCACTGTTAGTACGAGCAGACGAAGGCCGAAAATGCCAAGTACCTGGTTGGGCCAGCCAGTCCTAATCATGGACAAAAGATGCTGAATGAGAGGGTCTTGGATGTGCATTGGACAGGTGTGAGATAGTGGATTGGAGCTCAATAGTACTCTCTCGTTCCTCTGGATAGCTTGGGCCATTTCTGCTGGTATAGAGATATGGCGGCCGAGGATTATGACTGGTACTGGTACGTTCGTTGGATGAGACAGTAGTCTTGTCCGCTCATATGACCACTACTATGTCCGTCATATAAATGTTCTGCCCTCTCACCTATTTGTGGCGCCTGTAGAGTTCCTACTCGCGGGATCATGTTGATCTGAAAGCGCCATTCTTGGTGCAGCTGCTCTTGCGGGCCGACTCTAGCTTGCTCCTTTACTGACCGTGTTTCAGGATGATAAGGGAAGGGGGCTCGCGTCCTTCAACTATAAAAGTAGCTGTCCGGCTCCTGATGAGCTCCTGTCTCGTACATCGAGGCGGTGCAATGGGTTCCCTCGCATCTCCTCTCTGTTTGGTCCCCAGGCGTAAGGCCAGGGACACCCGCATGGATATCTCATTTATTCTTAACAAAGAAGGCGATCTTCTTGGGGACGCAATTATTTTGCCCTCCAATAAGCCTCCAGCACGTCGAAGGAAGGGGACAGATTCAAGCAAGAGCTCTCGATATCGAAACGAGAGTCGTCTTCTTGAGCGTAGCTTCGAAATCGTACAGTACTACCGCTGTGTAGACATGTCCAATACTGATACTTTCGCAGCAAGAAGTTATGAACCTGGGCCCGACGATGGCGTGGCGTGATGGGAAATATTGAGAGAGGGTTGGTCCCGAGCTTGGGTTAGTCCTCGCTTGCTACTAATGGAGATCGATCAAGTACTAAGGCTAGGGGCTGTCTCTACATGTGCATGTCTTCATCGTCCATCCGGGACTTGTTGCTCTATCTCCTGCGCTTGGCGATTGTCCTCGAGCCCAGCCTTGCTCCCTCGTTCTTGTACGCTCGTGCTATTCCTTGACTCATACTTTGGCGCACAAAGCGAGAGCTGTGCCTTGATTCTCTGTCCGAAGTACGCACCATATAGTGCGCGGCTTGTTATGATAGCACCTTTGTTTAGGAGGACGGTCTTAAACAGTCAATAACATCTCGGAAGTAATCGTGGCAAAGCCCGGGAGGCGCGTGGGCGGCAACACTGCCCACACACTATCGGAAACGAGCGACGTCATCCAGAAGGTGGTAGAGCGTCCAGCAAGCTACGATGTTCGTGTAAATGCCACCACGACGCTACACTCATGTGCTAGTGCTGAGACATATTATGGGGATCACCAAGAGGAGACTGCGCGATGTGAGATCGCTGGCAACTGGTGAAAATGAAGACCATGCTGGGAAGTTCTCTTCGTCTCCTCTCGCTGTAAACGCACTGATGCCATTTCCGACTGGCCAAGCAACTCGAGGCTGATGTCATCAGAGCCTCAATCTCGGCATGCAACTACTCGAGCACGATCGCCGGAGTGACAACCACAATGATGGCTTTACATGATACTGGAATGGGGCCAAGGAGGAGTGCGTCAAGCTTCGAAGTGCCAGCTCCGGAACGAATGAGCCAAATATCGGCAGCAAGCCGCTGAGAAGGAGGGCAGCTCACGAGAAAGAAACATACATAATCAAAGTGGAGGGCTCGCATTTCCTACCACCAAAGGTGCTCGGGGGAACCATGTTTGTCGATAGGGCAACGCCACTTCAGAGACAACGGCTGAATGGACGCTCTGATCGTCGCAACGTGTCGAGGCCCTGTCTGTGCCAAATGATCAAGAAGCCGCAACTGTGTCAGTGCAGGGTCCTCTAGCCGCGCTCCATTTTTGGCGCCTCCTTCTCTTTGCTGCCCCGCACTCCGCTGCTCCATTTCTGGCTGCTCTCATTCTCGAGGGAGCTAGGACCCCAGGGTTGCTTGCCAGTGGGGCTCCACTTCTACAGGGGCGCGGATGCCATGCCGCTCCACCCATGTAAGCGTTGCATAGCGGAGGTGGTTCCGCGCGCCCATCTCCGGCAAGCCCTGGAGGTTTGTGAAGGAAGGCGTTCTGAGCTTGCCATGCTCGACCTCGGCGCGGCGTTCTCAACAACCAGCTCCATGATACTTCCGATAGCTTGTACGAGGTGTCTCCTACGTAGGCACTTCAATGCTCATCAGCCAGCGTCCCGGCGAAGGGGTCTCGTCAAAGTATAGCGTACAGTATTGTGCAATGCCTTTCTGAGACTTGACTAGCTCCTATGTTCGAACGCACACGAGCAACGGCGGAGTGTCCGCGCAGCACCAGGAGGAGCCGAGAGTAGTCTCTTTGGCACATGGGAAGCTGCGGCGCTAGAAACCAGCTGCACAAATTAGCGCCCTGCTTAGCGTACCGAAGTGGATGGAGCTGGGGTCCTGTGGGGGGGCTCCATTTTCAGCGCTCGCAGATCTCGGATGGCCTTGCTGCCCATTCGAGTGCAGTTGGTGAAGCTTACAACGTGAGCGCCCAGTCAATCGACTCTGACTCTCGTTTATTCCTAGCTGATCAAAAGAATAAGAGCCCACATGGTCTGCTGCCTGAGTCCTTAGACTTCCCGAATCTCCAAGTAGCCCACGCCAACTACCGTAGCATCACCAGAGTCAGCCAGAGTGCCCTGAAAACGACTTGAGAGGACAGTCTCTGCTCTCCAGCACCTCACATGCGATGACTTCTAAGCCTGCCCAAGTCCGACTGCCGTCAATCCAGGATATGGTTCCGGAGTCGCACCTCGTCAATCCCGGACACATGGCGCAGTACAGCCTTGTCCATGGTCACCGAGTGAGCGAGGAGAATGACGCTAATTGCGGGTCATGGACTTCCTCACAACCACAAGCGACAGACGGACTCAACGCTTACTCCTCGCAGCTGTGGCTCCCTGACCCCACGGGGCCACTACTCGTCACCGGTCCATACACTATCCTAGCGACTGTTCACTTAGTCCTGCCGACGTGTGGTGCCGTTAGTCAGCTTAACTATCCTCCATTGATGCCGCTTCCGCCTGTCGAGATGCAGGACCTAGTTCGCCCTGCTCAGGCACAGCTACCAGAGCTGCAAGGCAACCAGACTTATCACGAACCAGAGACAATGATCTCGAGCTGGAACACCGTGCAGTCCCCGGGTAGCATCTATCAAGAGACTCTGTATTCCTCTCCAGGTCCAGCATACAGCGGAGCCCCAAATGCCGTCCTACAGAGCCCGGAAGCACGGCTGCGCGAAGATCTGTCTGCCGGTACTTCAACGCAGCTGC
Organism: Microdochium trichocladiopsis; assembly: GCF_020744255.1. Lineage (NCBI taxonomy): Eukaryota > Fungi > Ascomycota > Sordariomycetes > Xylariales > Microdochiaceae > Microdochium > Microdochium trichocladiopsis. The sequence goes on from NW_025763547.1 coordinate 106,431, forward strand.
ACGACGAGCATAGCATGGCCATTGCTGGCACAGAGACCATGGTGGGATCAAGCCTGCTCAACATCAACGGTGGAAACCGAGTCCTTTACCCGTCTCCGGGCGAGCTCGTCCCGAAAATCGATCGAAAGCAAGGCAAACGGCGCCAGCGTGGGTCCGCAGGCTCGAAGAGAGGGCGCTATAGGGGTGGCAATGCTCAGAAAGCCACCTATGACAGCTGCGAATCTGGTTCTGGTCACGGAACGAGCTCACACACGCGTCAGACGGGATGCAAAGCCGAATCCTCGCCTGAAAATCAGGGAGCAGCACCTGAGGTGCCTTACTAGACGCATGCTATTGTGGTGGCGCAAGCTGTTCACTTGTAGAAAAGTAAACAATACCACAGCATTCAAACTAGTGCCCAAGGACATGTGCATGTGACTCAGCTGCCGAACATTACGCTGAACGATCGGACATCAAGAGGCGCGATGCTGACCGAGACGGGAAGGCCACAAGGCGTGCGTCCCGTTGTGGAGAAGGGTACTCTCGACGGATGAGGCCACCCACGCCCCAGAGGAGACTGAAGGGGTCCGCTGGGCAACAGAGGGACCTCTGCAGGTGAGAGAGATTCGGATCGGTGAGTTGTCCTTACGCCTACCTGCAAGGGATGAGCGTCAGAAGCAAGCCATTGTCGTCGAACCAAGACAGGGGCATGTGCCGAATCGCCAGGAGGAGCCACACAAAGGCTTTGCCCTTCCAAGTAGAGTACGGGTCGATCCTTGCGTTGCGTCTGATCGACCAAGGTTAAGCGACAGGGAGGTGACGTCCCGCTCAGCAGGGGGAAGAAAGACCCTTGCCACTGGCACAAAATGGAGTCAAGGAGGCTGGGTTGTCCCTGCCCGTCTGCAGCGATGGCCTGTGCACAAGACTGGCGCGCTGCCAACATCACATTGCGTAAGAAGACCCTGGACCTTTGAGCGGGACTAGTAGAAGCTAGGGCTGTCTGCGAAACACCAGGCTGGTTCACGACGACCGTCCGATGGCAGGGGTGGCATTCCTTGCTCAAGTGGACCAACCGGGATGCAACCGGAGGCCCCGGCACAGTGCTTCCTGCTCCAGGACTCGCAATGACCCGAGCGGTGACTTGTCATGCACATTGGCCAGGATTCATCCAGTCATACATATTAAGGCTCGGCCGATACTTTGGGCCGGTGAGGCACACCGCGCCAGTCGCGTCCTGACGAGGCTCCGAGCAGTGTTTGCCAAGGCCTGTAACTTCTTACAGGGGCTGGCTGACGCTAATGCGCTTTCGAAGAAGGCTGCTGTGAGGAGCCAGCTCCACAGGCCCGACATATAAACAACTTCACCCCAATTCACATCCGGGGACAGCCATCACGTTCAACACATCTGAACGACCGCCACGCAGTGCGCACGACGGTGTCAGCTATTCTTCCGGCGCGAGTAGCGACAGCGACTGACCGTCATACGACCATGTCAGCCATAGCATCGGCGCCAAACACCGCAGACCAAGATGGAGGCGTGCTTGGCACCGTTTCTAATCTCGCCTCGCACCACAATACCGCCAGCACCAGTGATGGGGCGACTCTCTGCGCCCGCCTGAAACAACTCTTGTCGCGCGCCGAAGAAGTCCTAGACAGGTTCTCGAGAAGCCGGGCAGAGCTTGAGACGCTTGAAGAGATCTTCAAGCAGGGTTGGCTCAACATACGCGAACAGACCCAGGCGGGCGACACGAAGGCACGATCTCCCCAATCTCAAGGCCAAGATTCCGATACAAGTTCCACAGACATCACGTCTAACATCCAGACGGCAACATCGAACGAGGTCTCGGCCAGCTCAGCGCTGCGTCCTCGTCGCGTCGCGCCTGCATCTGACCGTCTCTTGTCTCCCAACATGCAGCAGCAGCCTGCTGCTGCTGCATCCAACAAAGAGATCGCGCCGATCAACGATACTACTGAGACACAACCAGCGGCGCCGACGGTCGAGAAGGATCAGCAAGCCAACAGCAGCGACGGAGGAGCGGCGGATACTCTTCAGCAGCATCTTAGCTGTGGCCAAGTGCCTTCGTCCAGTGCACCAACGCCCGACGATGGATCCGCCAGCAGCAGTGAGGATGGTTCCACGCCTGCGACAAGCCCTGACAGTGGCTGTGCCAGCAACAACACGACCACAGAAGGCACCGAGGGCGAGAGCATGACGGACACCACCACCCATGCAAGCAGCAACCTGCATGAACAACGCGATGGGGTCGGCATGTCCACCAACGTTGAAGCACAAGTCTCCACAAACGCGGTAGCGACCACTGGCGACAAGGCAATCGAGCCCGCCAGGACCGCTGACGACACTCCGACGACTCCAGATCCTCTCGGCAGCGGCTCAGATCTCAATCGGCCAGGCGACAAAGACCTTCCGAGCGGCGTCGCAGACGAACACCGTGGCAGAGCTCATGAGCCTAGCGATGAGCAATCCAATCCAGGCGTGGCCAGTAGTGGCGATGCTACCATCATGTCCAATCGCAATGTTCCAAAGTTCTTGCCCATGGATTCACCGCCTGCGCACAACGATGACCTCCAACGATGCTATACCTACAAAGGATTTCCAAGCTCGAATGCCTTTGGAGATGGTTTGCTGGGTCTGGAAGGTAGGAGCGAAGACCTACCCCAATGCGCGTGGGCGCTTGAAGCAGGCATTCAAGCTATGCCAGTGTGTTGCACAACGTATCGTTTCTGGCAGCATCAGTGTGGGCGCAAACCACATAGGCAACTTACAGCGGGCTATCTCTTACTAGCTCTCGTCCTAACGTTCATCTTAATGTGTGCATGTTGTACGTGCCCCCTGGTTGATTTGTGCTAGCATCATCAAGCGCGATCTCTATTGCAGATAACTAATGGGTTTTTGTGCTGGTACGAGACCAGTGTCGCTGCTTTTCATCTAGGAATCAGACTCATTTTCGGCATGGGTGAGATGGGCGTCACGATCGTGAGGCATAAAGCGTCGCTGCTTGCGAGACGGGCTTCTCTTGGCGGAGCAAGGTATCTCAAGGGATGAGCGACATTCTCATCGTGGGGCTCGGGGGGTTCAAGCAGCCTCACAAACCACGCCCCCCTCGGTCCCACGCCCCCCGGGCCCCCAACCCCACTGACGGAGTGGCGGGGCTTCCCTCTACCTGTGATCCACTCTCATGTGCCCCCTGCCTCTGCCGGCAGCCAAATTTGGATCTAGCAATGGGAGTGGCACAGGCATGGTTGCCTGCCTCGCGTTTCGGACCGAAATGTAGGTTGGCAGGCTGAAGACTATCTGTTACGTCGATTCTGGAGCATTACAACAGAGGATGGTAGCCGGCTGCAGGTACGAACTAGAGTATTTCACCATCGTGGTAGCTTCGCTCGAGTAGATGCTCTTTCCGTCCACTAATTCAACTGAGCTCATGCACCGAAGTATCCTGTTATTATGTCTGGCGTAGTAACGACCCCGATTTGTGCTTCTTCCGTATCTGAGGATCAATGCGACAATGCGAATCGTTATATACCTATGATTCGAGTCGCTGACGAGGAGTACCCGGCAATGACATTTCCTCGTTATTCAGAGAAGCCATTGCACGAGCAACTCGAGCCAATCGCCGTGGTTGGAATGGGTCAGTATAGAGACAATACGCAGTAATGAACCTGCTAACATTTAGTCTTTTAGCATGTCGACTGCCTGGCGAGGTTGGATCTGCGGGTGACTTTTGGGATCTGATGATGAAAAAGAGAACCGGCCATACCCCGCGAGTGCCCTCATCCAGGTTCAACATTGATGCCCACTACCACAAGAACAACAGTCGTCCAGGTAGTTTCAATGTCTTGGGCGGCTACTTCCTTGAGGAAGATCTCACAGGCTTTGACCCGGCTTTCTTCGGCATCACCCCTATCGAGGCTAGGTGGATGGATCCTCAACAGCGCAAATGTAAGCCAGCGTGCAATTGTACAAAGGACCCCAAAGAATCGCAACCATTAACGCAGTAGCTGACCTTCCTGCTCGACGTACCTAGTACTGGAGGTTGTCTATGAAGCTCTCGAGGCTGGTGGCATCACGCTTGAGGCCATCTCAGGAACTCGTACTGGAGTATACGCAGCCAGCTTTACCGCAGACTGGCAGCAGATGGCCTTTCGTGAGCCCTCCTTTCGGCACAGCGTCGCCGCAACGGCCGTCGATCCTGGCATGATCAGCAACCGCATCAGCCACGTCTTCAATCTGAAAGGGCCTAGCATGATGTGTAACACTGCCTGTTCTTCGTCGCTGTATGCTCTGCATAATGCTTGCAACGCGCTCCGCAATGGCGAATGCGAGGCGGCCATTGTCGGCGGGACGAACATGATCATCGCAGCAGATCAGCACATGAACACCGCAAAGATCGGCGTGCTGTCTGCCACATCGACTTGCCACACTTTTGACGACAGCGCTGACGGCTACGGACGCGCTGAGGCTGTCGGTGCGGTGTACATCAAACGGTTGAGCGATGCCATTCGTGATGGTGATCCCATCAGGGGCGTCATCAGGAGCAGCGCCGTCAATGCTAATGGTCGAACAACTGCTGTGAGCATCAGTCAGCCTAGCTGTGAGGGTCAGGCTGCAGTGATGATGGAAGCCTATCAGCGAGGGGGCAATCTCGATGCCCGTCTGACAGGCTATGTCGAGTGTCACGGGACCGGCACACCAGTTGGCGACCCTCTCGAAGCGGAGGCGATATCTGTAGCGCTGAACACGAACCGGAACACATGCGATGAGCCCCTGCTGATCGGATCCGTCAAGCCCAATGTCGGCCACAGTGGGGCTGCTAGCGGTCTCTCCTCTTTGATCAAGGCTGTCTTGGCTGTTGAACGCGGTATCATTCCGCCAACTTATGGCGTGGCCAAGCCAAGCAAGGCCATCAAGTGGAACGAGTGGCAAGTGCGAGTACCGACAGAATCTCTGCCATTCCCTGCTCATCTTCCTGTCCGGCGGATTTCGGTCAACGCTTCGGGATATGGTGGGACCAATGCCCATGTTATTATTGAAGGCGCCGACTCCATCGTCCCTCAGCTGGGCGGTAGTACAGAGAGATCTGCTAGCTATACGTACTATTGCTAGCATCACACTGTCGGTGGTGAGATAACAACACGGCAATTTCTCGATCCTAAGAGCACGACAGCAGAGAAGTGTTCTCGGCAAGTTATCGACCATGACCGCCCATTTCTGTTGCCCTTTTCAGCACATAATACGGCGACCTTGCAGCGCAACATTGCGGCTCACGCCAAAGTGCTAGACCGCTACAGCCTTTTGATCTCTCGCATACGCTCACTACGAGGCGGACCAACCTAGGAAGTAACGCGTATCTAGTAGCTAGCCAGCGGACCCTATGTGCGATTCTCAGCTCAGATTCTACGACTGCTACAGAGTCGTTTGTATCCGGCGGTACAAATCAGCCGTGCAGGAAAGTGGGCTTTGTGTTCACAGGTCAGGGAGCACAGTGGCCACGAAGTAAGTCGAGCACTAGAATTACTCGGCCATGTTTCACCCCCAACGCTAGATTTAACGAGGCTAATGCGTCCTATCTTGTGATTTAGTAGGTGCTGAACTTATCAAGTACAGCTCTGTGTTTGCTCGCTCGATTCAAGCGCTGGACAACGTACTTCAAGGCCTGCGGGACAGGCCCAGCTGGAAGCTCGAGGAATTATTACTCGAAGAAGCTTCCACTTCGCCTATCGCTTCAGCAGAGTTCGCTCAACCCCTTACGACCGCTGTACAAGTCGCGCTGGTCCAACTCCTAGATGATTGGGGCGTGCACCCCGCGGTCACTGTAGGACACTCTTCTGGGGAGATCGCGGCAGCTTATACCGCCGGGCTCCTCACGGCCAGAGAGGCCATCACGGCTGCCTTCTATCGCGGTCAAGTCGCCCGGGGTGTTCGCGCTAACGGCGCAATGCTGGCGGTGGGCATAGGCGCCGAGACCTTGAAGGAGCAATACCTCAGCAGTCCCCAGATGATGGAGGTCGAAGTAGCATGCTACAATTCCCCGACCAGCGTAACTCTCAGCGGTGATGTGGACGCTATCCAAGCCGTAAAGGGTCGGCTAGACGCCGACGGAGTCTTCACCCGTATGGTCAGCACTGGTGGCAAGGCTTATCACTCACGTCACATGGCCGATGTGGCTAGCAAGTACGAGGAACTCATCAGCCAAGCTAGAGCTGACTGGGCTCATGCATCGACCGCTGATAAGGCGGGGTGGATGAACTTCCAACGAGGAAGTGGCGTGGCTATGATATCGTCCGTCACGAGCAGCCTGTTAGCCAAGGACACTGTTCTTGACGGGACATACTGGAGCAAGAATCTGCAAAGTCCGGTTCGCTTCGACCAGGCCATCCAGAAGTTGTTAACAACTGCGAAATATTCGGACGTCGACTTAATGTTGGAGATCGGGCCTCACTCGGCCTTGTCCGGTTTCATCAGACAGATCCAAACTCACGTGGGTTACAAAAAAGCTGATTATCTCCCGACATTACTACGGAACGAAAACGGTGCTGTCAGGCTGCTCCAGGTAGCTGGCGAGCTCATTCTGCGCAACTACAATACGCTAAACAGAGCCAAAATCGTACGAGCATACAGTACCCATGATTGTCAGCCTGGCTCCTATGGTTAGGGTCGAACCGTTGTCGATCTCCCGCTATACCAGTGGAACTACGAACGAATTTTGTGGGCCGAGAGCCACCTGAGTCGCGAGCACCGGCAACCTGCTTTCCCTCGTCATGATCTTCTTGGCCAGCAAATTGTCGGTTCATCCCCATTGGAGCCAACGTGGCGCAATTTGCTGCGGCTCCAAGACCTCCCCTGGCTCAGGCATCATCGCCTAGGGGGTGAGTATATATTCCCGGCGGCAGGATACATGTCAATGGCTATCGAAGCCCTGACATAGATGCGTGAGCTCGGGTACACTGCCGCGGAAGGTGTGATAGACGGCTACATCTTGCGTGATGTGAAAATCCATACCGCCCTTGCGGTCCCAGAAGCGGAAGACGGTGTTGAGGTGCGACTCAGCCTGTGGCCAGCGGCGGGCAGGACCGACAATGGCTTTTTCGAATTCAGTATGTCGTCGACGAGCCACGATGTTTCCGTCGCCAGCAATCATCGCGGCATAGTCTCGCAGCATGTGACTGGCAGGATTCGCCTTGTCACAAGAACAGGCAGTGACGATAGAAGCTTTAGAAAACAGCCTCGACGAATCCCGGATTTCCCGCAGCGAGCGAGCGGCCGAGCGTGGAACAAGGCGCTCCGCGAAGTCGGATTTGACTACGGCCCGACATTTCAGGACATGGACAACATCCGCTTCGATGGTCAGCAACATGCTGCTCGCTGCACGACTTCAATCAAGCGATGCGTGGATAGAGAGCTTGGAGAGTCCCGCTACGCCTTGCACCCCGCGTGTGTCGACTCCATTCTGCAGTTATGCATAGCAGCCATTCATGCTGGCCGAACCCGCGCGATGACTTCCGGAGTTGTGCTAACATACTTTGAAGAAATAGCTCTCTATCCTCCCACAGAATCTCAACTAGAAGCTGGGACTAGTTGTGGATATGCGTGGACCACAGAGCGAGGAGCGCGATCGTTCAAAGTCAGTGCCCAGATGACCGCCTCCGATGGACAACTTGTCCTGGATATCGTCAATGCAGGGACGACAAGGTACGAAGCCGCTCTGCCGCAAAAGGACAGCTCAGTTGACCCGCTGAACGGGATTACACAGCCGTATGGCGCAGTAACGTGGAATCTTGACCTCGACGCCCTGCTCGAAAGCCTGTCGGACGACCACGGGGACCAAAAGGGCGCGCGTCTTCTCAGTTCGACCGTTGACCTAGCAGAGTTGGCACTGTTCAAGGATCCAGGCTGTCATATTGTCGAAGTTGGTTTCCGGTTTGCACGTCACACTCTGGAGAGACATCCGCTCACCAATTACACTGTAATCGTAGACGAAGAGGTTAAGTCTGAAGCTGTACAAGCTCTCGACGGATTTCGTTTCGCCAACGTACAAGTCGTAGAGAACGGGTCTCTGAGATACGATGCGCCAGCAAGTTCCCAGCAGCCTTTGAATCCGCCCGGACTGATTGTAGCCGACTCACTTTGAAGTATCCCGGCATCGCTGATGGACAATCTTAGTAGTCCGGGGGTCATCGCTACGGCCGTAACAGAAGAGGCACGGCCGTCTGGGTTTGATGTCATTCATCTTAAAGACCAGACGATCTACCACATCAAAGCCTCGCACGCTTCAGGTCTCACCGCGCTACAGTCCAAAACCGTCCTCCTCGTATATCGGAGCATTATCCCCCGAGTTTTCAGACTGACCCAACATGTCCTCCGTGAACAAGGCTTCGTGGTTGAGACGTGCAAGCTTCTGGCAGCCCCTAGGGTCCTGCATTCTAAAGGCATGGGGCAGGTCATCTTACTCGCCGACCTCGAAGGCACATCCTTGCTTCACACCATGGTAGAGGCAGAATTTGCTGCTGTACAGAAAATCGTCACACTTAGTTCGTCTCTGCTCTGGGTCTCTGCAGGTGGCGCGATTGTGGCTTGCAAGCCGGAGTTTGCTCTCGTCCAGGGACTTGCCCGGTGCGCTAGGGCAGAGCTATGTTCTCTCGACTTCGAAACGCTGGACCTACATCCTGATCTCAGCGACGAAGTCATGGTCAAGGGGATCCTGCGCATAGCTAACCTGCAGCGGATGCCTCTACACGCCGTTATAAGCGAACCAGCTGACACAAGTAGCCGTCGTGATTAGGAGTTTGCTGTTCACGACGACGGTAGGATGTACATCAGTCGTCTCATCGGCAACAAGCATCTGAACAAAGCCTATGCCAGCGTACCAGAGCCCGAGACTACGCTTCTGGCAATCGAAGACCGCAGGTTAAGTGGTAAATTGGTGTCACGAGGAGAACTCAAGTTTGTGGACTGTTCACATGACTAAGATGCCACTCAACCCATCCGACCAGACCATATGGAAGTCCACGTACATATCAGCGGTCTCTTAAGGGTAGGAGTCCTAGCCATCAACGGGTCTACTTATGCTAACGAGTTCAGTTATGAAATGGGCGGCGTCGTCGTCGGAGTTGGTTCTGATGTGGAGGGTTTGAGGCCAGGTGATACAGTCGTTGGGTTCAGCGCCGCTAAATTCTCAACATTTCAGCAGACACGTGCGAGTCTCGTCCATAAGGTTGAAAACGGTACAGAAAGCAAGATGTAAGGACTCGTGGCATCTCTACTGCCGTTCGCTAATGCCATCTATGGCCTCGAAGAGCTAGGCCGCATCAGGCCCGGAGACGTCGTCCTGATTCTGGACAACACCGGGCCGAGTAGTGCTGCTGCAGTCCGTGTAGCCCTCCAGCACGGTGCCCGCCCAATAGTCCTACAGAGCCTTGACACCGAAGACATACCTGCAGACATTGCTGTACGGGATCCTAGATGTATCATCAAGTACCATGCATCCGAACAGCTCGAGAGCGTCTTTCAGCGCCTCACGGAGCTTACTAGCGGCCACGGCGCAGATATCGTCTTCAGCGGTAGCAGCAGTGTTAACACGGGCATGGCAGCCGAGGCATGGCGGCAGATTGCACCCTCCGGCCGCTTCATCGACCCTGGAACAAAGGATATTTCGACGCACGCTGGCCTCGACACAGCGCCGTTCAGCCGTGGCGCGATTTACGCCGCCTTTGACTTGATTGAGTTGTACCATGCGCGGAAAGAGATCATCGCGAGCTTGTTGCCTCGAGTGATCGTATCAGCCAACCGCAGCATGAGCGAAATCTCACATAACAAGGGACTCCCCTTCCCGATTAGCCTGGTTGATGTCGCAGACATCAACCAGGCTGTGGCCTCGCACTCGGAAAGCCACGGTATACCGAAGACTGTTGTTCGCTACCGGTCTCCATAGAAGCCGCTGCAGATCATCCTATGTGCTACTCGCCCTCGCGTATCTTTCAGCCAGGAGGCCTCCTACCTGCTTGTTGGCTGTCTCGGCGGACTGGGACGCAGCCTCACTACGTGGATGATGCAGCGGGGCGCTCGACGGTTTGTCTTTCTCTCTCGAACGGGAGCACGCAGCCCTGCTGCTGGGAGGCTTATTCGAGATATTGAAGCCTCGGGGTCATCTGCGACTATAGTTCGAGGAGATGTGACGGTCTACGCAGACGTTGAGGCTGCAGTGAATCTCGTCCCTTCTGAACATCCGATTCGTGGTGTCATCCATACTGCAATGGTGCTAAGAGTAAGTGCTGCGAGTTCCTGATTCAAGAGTAGTAGTGTTGTGCGTTCCGCGACTTGCAAGACTGATCTACATATAGGATAACCTGTTCCAATCAATGACTTTCACAGATTGGCAGACTGCAGTGGCGCCCAAGATAGATGGCGTCTTGAATCTGCAGTCCGTACTTTCCAAGGCCCCGAACTCTGCGCAGCTTGACTTTTTTCTCATGACGAGCTCAATATCTGGTCTCTTGGGCATGCCAGGACAGAGCAACTACGCTGCTGCTAACGGCTTCCTTGATGCCCTAGCCAGGCGCGGATCGCACGAAGCTATTGACCGCACTCACGATAAACAGAGGCCAAGAGCAGCACGAGCGCCCGTCTCGATCATCCTGCCTATGGTTCTCGGTATCGGTGTGGTAGCCGAGAACACGAAGCTTGAGCAATTGCTGACGCGCACGGGGGTGTATGGTATTGATGAGGAGCAGCTTCTCGAGGCGTTCGAGGTCGCACTGAGCTCTGGAGCTAACCAAATAATCCCTGGGCTCGATCCCGCCAGACTCCGTCACTGTCTCGACGAAGTGGGCGAGGATGTATTCTGGCAGTATGATGCCCGCTTCAGTAGCATCATGCACACTATCCACTGTGCACATGCTCTGGGTGCTGGCTCCAAAGCGCTGGCAGACAGTCATTCTAGGCTGACCATACTCGAGACCATCCGTGGGGCGCAGTCGCTTTTAGAATCTGTGCTGACTGTCAAGGAACACTTCGCCGCCAAACTGTCACGTTTGCTCGAGCTAGACGTGCGAGTTATCGACACTCAAAGTAAATCCATAGCTTTATATGGTTTGGACAGCATGATCGGCGCGGAGCTGCGCAAGTAGATCTTTAACGAGTACGGACTAGACTTCCCATTCCAGCAGCTCCTAGCTCCGACCTTAACGACCGATAAGTTTGCATTGCAAGTATGCAAAGCCGTGAGGTCGGAAGCAGGAACAGACGATACAAGAGACGCGTAGTGGGACTCTACTAGGACATAATACATGCTTAGATCGCACAATAAATTCAGTCGCTTAGATGTCGCGAATAACTCGTAGTGTTAGGTGCTACTGTATACATGGTCATTTCCTGGCTTAATCACTGCACTTGAAAGTTTTTGAGATAACAAGTTTTGAGCAGACGCTCATCACTTAATAAGCGAAAGATTTCTACCAGCCATTATCACCAGCATTCGTGCTAGGCTAGGCATCACCGTTCCTAGCTTGGTGGCTCTTTGATGGATCTTTCTGCTCTCCTCACTGCGATCATGATTTTAAGAAAGGGCGATGGCTTCGACGGGTACGGCTCGAGCAGGGCGACCACAGTCTCTTTATAAGACTGGAAATTGTTCAACTCCATGTCGTCGTTTCGAACCGGCAGGCGTAATGCAGGCTGTCTGAGGGTCAATTTCCAAGTGCTAACCGGGATAACCCAATAATGCATCGTGTTCATCTCGCAATTCTCTCCAGAGAGTAGCGCCCACTGATATAATTGTTCTTCCGTCGGGCGATTGAATTGTTCTTGAAGGAGTCTTAGCAAGATATTAGGATATGGAGATGTTAGAACGTACCTGTATAGACTCTGATGTCTTCTGCGAATTTTCTTACATCGAGATTTCGAGCACCCTCTTCTCTCAACCACTTCAGTTCTTTGCTGCGCATGACATCAGGCACAATAAGATGCCTGCGTGCTTTGCAGGCGCTGATGACTTTGGAGTTGCTATATCTTTCACGTACTCGCTTCCGATGGAGGTCAATGCCCTGCTGCTCGTCGTCCATTGTTGACAGAGGGGAGGTCGCTAGGGATCCGTACTTTGATTCTGTGTTGCGAATCATGAAAAGGCTCAACCTTTGCTATGAGAGGAGTAGAAGGGGGCGTTCTAGAAGTGACTGGAGACTTGCGGATTATTTATACCAGTGTTTGTCAGCGGTCTCAGAGATAGTGCCGGACCTCAACCATGGTCTTCGTCCCGTCAATCTAAGCTTCCCTGTGATTGTTAGATGCCAAATCATATCGTGCCGAACCTAGGGCGGCAGGCTAAGGCGGGGACGTTGTCCTCGTGCGCTGGGGTGGAAAACAGGCCGATGTGCGGCATGACCTACTCAGATGATGTGTCCTGCATAAGCAGTACCACCAGCCGTGTAGGAGAAGCATAGCTAAGGATAACGCCTATCTCGTCACGACCTATTGGGTGTCGGGTCGTTCTGGGACCAATCAGAGTCTGTGCTGGTTGCACTTGTCGCTCCTCGACGCGAAACTGTGACTGGTGCTGTCCAGCATCTGTGGGCCTCTCACCCCAGCACGTTTAGCCAAGCACTTCATGGTCTTCTCCTCCGTACAAGCGCACAAGTCCTAGCGCAGCATGGGCGACCACCTCAGCAGGGCAGAGTTGTTCCCAACCGGACTGAGAAGCAGACTTCGTGACGGAGGCGCGCTCCGGCGTGGTGCTTTACTCTTGGCCCAACGGCTGTTACGAAATGATATCCGTGTTCCGCCGAGAGCCAATGCCCGAAAAGGTGTGGCACACTGTCGCAGGCGTCGCTGTCGTGCTGCGACCGCACTCTGGCAGCCAAGCCGACCTCAAGAGCATTCTCAATACGAGAGATCGCAAAACTGGGCATTGGCTAGAGAAGATCATGGAAGAATACTTCGAGCGGGGCACAGGCACAGACACCGCCAGGCTGTTTTCTGAGAATGCGTGCCCGGCCTTGATGCCACCCTTCGTCTCCGGATCCATGTCCATCGAGGTGGAGATTAAGGAGGACGAGACCACAGAGGAGGAGACCAAGGAGGTAGAGAGTAAGGAGGAGGAGCGACCGAGTGCCAAAGTCCAGGAGTGACAGAGAACGCTACCTTTCCGGTCTCCCTCAAGATAAGGATGATCTGGTTGGCTGACTCGATCCATGTCACAGCTGCGTGCGTATATTGCGACGGTCCCGGAGGCGAGCTTTCTGTACATTATGTGGAACATGGAGACTAGGAGAAGGCTAGCTACATGAGTCCTACGAACAATCACCGTATGATAGTCGATAGGCCGCTTCGTGTCCTTTGCCCGTTGTCCATCATACCTACCCAGCCGAGCCAGCTCAGCCCCCAGGCCACAGACGCGAAAGCGCCTCTCCAGAGCAACGGTCTAGGATGAGGCTTCAATAAGTCATTTGCTACCAGCTTGGCATATTCTGTTGGGCTCATGGGGGTGTAATCGCTGGACGTCTCGTTCAATTCAATAGAATTTGCTAAGGAGCTGTAGTAGCTTCCTGCCGGGACGAATGCGGCCTGTCGCTTGAGCGGTGTGTCCACTCCCCCAGATATGATTGTGGTGACGCGCACTCCTAGTGGCGCGAATTCTAGCCGCATCGTATGCCCCATCGCCGTAAGGGCGGCTTTGCTGGCTGAGTAGATGCCTTGCCAGGGTGGGCACAGCCCGGCAGATATGCTGCTCACATTTGCCACGAGCCCAGTGCCAGCCGCGTTGATGAGCAAAGGGAGGAACGCCTGCGTCACGGCCAGCACCCCGAAGACGTTGGCCTCAAAGACTTGACGCGCATCCTCCAGGTTCGTGTCGGCGAGAGGCATGAGGCTGTACACGGCCGCATTGTTGATGAGGATATGGAGGATTCCTCCCGTTAATTTTGAAATAGTCGCCGCGGCCGTGTCTCGAGATATCTGATCGGTGACGTCCAGCGGCAGGGTTTCGATTCCCAGGGCCTCCAGCGAAGCTAATCCCAAGACATTGCGAGCCGTGGCGAAGACCCGATGGCCGCGAGAATGAAATTCTTTCGCCAAGGCCGCGCCAGCGCCACCTTCACTGCAACCAGTAATGAGCACGATCATTGTAGTCATTGGCGCGAGGTGTATGGAGATTGCGGGTAAAACCGTCAGCAACACAGCCAATGGGTTAGGTGAGCTGCAATATAATAAAGATCAGCCGAAGCTTCTGGTGCAAGTTCCAGTGTAGAAGATATTCTTTCATTTCTTTTATATACAGGCTTATTAAAAGGTAATCTACGTGGAGTTTGAATATTATTGCCGGTAGTTGCCCAGCCAAGAGTCGGGTACACGTATCGGGGGTTACTCGGGCCCGAGTGGGTCAAGCCTCGGGGCTTGGTGCACTTATCGGGCGTTACAAAGCCCGCATAGGGGCACAAGTGGCGCAGTCATGGACCCCCAGTTTCCATACAGGTGGCGTCACGAGTCGTCTTTGTAGTTTCCCGCTCCCTGGCTTGCTTCGTCGATGCGAGCTCAGGATGCCCCAGCCACAGCTCAAGGCGGGTTAGTCTTCCTTCAGGTCTATCTGCCAAGAACTCAGTTCCGAGAGCAGAAAGGAAATTTGGGGAGGTCGGCTTTGACGGCAGACTCTGTTGCGAGTCGTGCAATTCCTTATCGTATATATTTACACCAAAACGTTAACTCTTAACAACTTCATCTTAAGTTCTATAAACTTGAAAATACGTTAGATACCAAACGATAAGGATAAAATACTTATTACGCTTCTTCAATTTTACTCCATTACGTATCTTCGTAGTATAGTAAGAAAAGCAGGTACATATAGTCCTGTAATAACTGGCACCTATAGTAGCTGCGTGTGACGACCCGACCAACAGGTCGCAGGATCGGGCCAAGGACAAGGGCAGGTCATGCACGCGGGACGGGCACACCCCAGGTTACGTAAGAAATCTCCTTATGTCAGCAAAGGTTATCGATAGGAAGGATCACCGGCTCACTAGGTGAGCCAGTGAGCCTCACACCAGGGTCACGGTGATCCACCAACCGGATCACGGTGATCCACAAACCCGGGCCAGTGATCCACTGACGGTTTGTTGGTGTTTGTTCGTGTTTGTCACTACAAATATGACATGAGCGATGAGGAGGAAAGAATACATAAAGGGGCTGAATCCCCCAGAGTAATTAGTTTAGTCTTTCATCCTTAGCGATCAATCTAAGTATCAGTTTCACCCACACTTGAACTAGTCACTCAATTGCCGAGACTGGTATCTCTTCCAAGAGACACGAACGACAACCCAGAGAGAGAACGACAGCAGAGTGTTAGTTGATCTTGCACAGGCTTTACCTATCTTGCAGAACAGCAACCCCAGCGCCCTGTCAGACGGTTGACCCCGGAGGCAGGATCGTGACACTACAGTCTCCACTTTTCCTATTTAGGTATAAGTAAGCGGTACTATCGCAGATCTTAAGCTACTAAAGTATTATTATTCTTATCGTTTAAGAATAAAGAAGTTTCGAAGTTAATAGCTCTTAAAATGAGAGAGTTATTAGGGTATGAAAATGTGGGCTTAATGCGGCGATAAGGAAGTGGCTCACTCACTTGTGTGGCTCACTCACTTGTGGATTACGTTATACCAATCTGAATGTCTCATTCAAGGCATGCACGTCGCTACTAGGCTGAGATGTTAGCTAGGAATGGAAGACTGCTCGACATGTAGAGCATCGAAATGGCCTCAACTCCGCCGACTTCACTAACCATGCTATCTGCAATCAGCCTCGAATGGAATCCCATTGAGGCCATTCCAGGGATTAACCAGGGTAGCGAGGATCATTGAGCGAAATGACCCAGCCGGAAGCCTAAGCGATTGTTCATTTGGTCACACAGACAGACTTTGTCATTCTAAATGCCTGCATAAACAGAAATACATAAGCTCGAGAATGCGGTGTTCGACAATGAGTTTGAGGACTCGCCAGTGTCTATAGTTTCTTGTATAGTTACAGTCTTACACGAGCTCTCAGCATCACGTACTGCCCTCATCGCCTATCATGGACAACTCCAACACCCCCTATACGGACCTAATCCGTGGGAATGGTAAGCTACACATCCATGCGACCAGCCTTGCATAGTTGTTGCGCCCCAGAGGTCGCCCGGTTATTCTGTACGACGTCGTTAATGCCTTGCCCTGGTGGCCACGTCTAGGGAATTTTGGAGACATGTTTTGGTCCGATACAGCATATGCACCCAAAGAGGGCAATTCATCCACGCAAACTGCAACCGGGGCGAGCTCGCCCGCGCATTGGCCGGCGCGCCGGGCCCAGCAGCAAATACGGCCCTCAGGGACGCAGCCACCTCCATTGAGAGCCCCCTTTCTTGGCCAGTCCCTGTGCAGGGTCATCGGATACTCCCTAGCGGCAAGTTCCTGGAGGAGGCGGGCTTCGCGATGTTGTGACGGGATGGAGATGCTTGGGATTGAATGACGCCATCTGAAAGAAACAATACCGAAAACATCACCCTTGCGTGAAGGCAGATCGCCGACTTCATTATGGCCAACTGATAACACTACTGCAGTACAGGCAATCCCCTTTTCGGTAGGGTGTCAGTGTAGAGCGTCTGTTGCTGTAGTTGCCGAGAACCTGCGTCGGCCCCGCCAATTAACGTTGTGGCCACTGCGTCTCCTGTGCGCCTCTACCGACTGGATGAAAGGGGATTGGAGCCGGAGAAGTGAGGTACGGTGGCTACCAGCACTGGGACTCAAACGTCATAGATGGAAATCATCACGGGGCTTGGCGCTTTGCTGACGTCATGGACATACCTGGCAGCAACAACAACCTCCTTATTTCAACGTACCATGTACGGTAACATGCCATCAAGATATGACAAGCAAACCTGGATTTCACTAGTCACGTCGTACGCTAAAATGGGCATTCAATACCCCTACAACAACGCGGTGATTCCGACATCCTTTGCGACTTGCAGCATCGGATCATATTCTCACCCAGCCCTGCCTGAGAAGTTAAAAGGCCATTTGCAGCGCAGGATTCAACGCGGTCGAATTGGCCATGCCGGATCTGTTAGCATACGGCATGTTCTTGAACGGCGAGGAACCGGATGCGAGTGACTACGACACCATTGTCGAAGTCGCTAGGGCTATTAAGCCTCTAGCGGAGGAAGTCGGAGTCGGGATCCTTATGTTGAAGCCGTTTGTGAACTTCGAAGGATGGAAGTTAGGCCTCCAGGATAGTGAAAGAGAAGATGCCTTTGCGAGGGCACGAGGATGGTTGATGGTGATGGAAGCCCTCGGGACAGACATGCTGCAGGTGAGCGATCTTCTACTGCTAGAAACATCGACATAGGCCTCTGACAGGACAGAAGTTGGCGTCGTCAGATGCTGAAGAGATATCACCTTCGGTCGACGATCTAGCCGCAGACGTTGCGAAGCTCGCTGACATGTGCGCCGAGGAAGGGTTCCGCGTCGCATACGAAAACCGATGCTGGGCGACGCGAACCCGGACTTGGAAGGCAGCATGGGAGATCGTGAAGAATGCAGACAAGCCAAACCTAGGGTTATGTTTGGGCACCTTTCAGATTTTGGGCGGGGAGTTTGGAGACCCAACAACCAGAACGGGGTTGATCGAGGATATCTGCAGGGCTGAACTGGAATCTCGCTGGAGAGCGAGCCTCCGACAACTGTCGGCAACGGTTCCTGCAGAGAAGATATTCCTCGTACAGCTATCGGATGCGTACAGGATGGACCCGCCAATCAAGGAATCCAGGGATAGTCAAGGGTCATTGTCTCGGTTCAGATGGAGTCAGGACCACAGACCGCTGCCCCGATAGAGTCTGGTAGCGGGGGGGCGGCCCCAAAAGGGCGATGGCATGTCCTCCAGGCTGACAGCAGCGACGACACAATACGGTAGAATACGCTCTTGCAGGAGATTGAGAAGGCAGCAGGTTACTTGAACCGACGCTGTGTACTGGCCCACGGGACGACTGAACGTATACTTTCGCGCAGGTTCCTACGTACATCCCCTGGTCTAGGAATTGAGCCTCATCGACTCTTCAATGCACCCCGTTCTGTTCCGCAGCATTACCTCCGGATTTGGGCGGCATGCATTCTATTCACATGCCGTTTACTTGTCCGAGTCCTTGCTGTAGAAGGCTTCCTCCCCTCCCAGATCCTTCAGCGCCTCCTTCGACTTTTCCTTAGATTTCTCACTTGTATCTTTCCTCTCAGGTTAGCAGACCAAACAAAATCCCGATGAGCGGATAACACGCACTTGGATTGCTCAGATTGGCCTTGTGGCCTCGCGCCTGGTTGCTGCGTTCCTCTGGGGTATCATGCATGCCTTCCAAGGCAGCATCCTCCTTCTTGATGTCGCGCTGTTGATGGGACATGACGGCGTTCGGATAGGTGTATCTTCGGTGGACGGTCATCGAGATCCAAAAAGTTTTGGTTGGGGTCAATATATACAGGGGCAAGAGGAAAACCTAGGCCGCACATGTACACTTAGGTCCAAAGTGAACCACAACATCATAGATCATCATCAAGAATATTACGTAGTTATTACGTCAACAGAACGAAATCGATGGACCTGGCGGAGGAAATACCACTGAAGTGCGTTGCAGCCGAGGCCTCGAAAGCATAAGAGCTGCTAACTGAAGCCCAGTCCATCTTTTGTGCAATGGGGAATACTTGAGCTCGGTCGGCAAGGCGCACTACGCAACTACAACACTTCGCATTCAGCTTTAATCGCATCGCCACACCAGTCATCATGTCCAAGGTGGCTCACGCTTACACCGACGACAAGGAAGGCGCCGCCCTCCCTCCGGAGGCGCCAGATGGTCAAGTGAGCGATTCCTCGTACTCGACCGGAAAGAGCGAACCAATTCCTGTTCAGGACGACACCGCTCCGGTCGAGGATCCCATTCGGCCTGAGAAGGCCAACTCAGACGAGCAACTCGGCAAGCATTGCTTTCCTTCACAGCATATGCATCCATCAGCCAACAAACCCATTATGCTTACTAGACCTGGAATGCTTACTGACACCATAAGTGCTTATAGAACAGGATGAGAAGGAAGCTATCGACAAATCCAATATCATCAAAGAGCGTACCCGAGGTGCGCCGCCGAAGGGCACGTACCAGGGGCCGTCGGATGAGAAGGACCTAGTCGAGTGAAAGTGCCACGAGTCGTTAGCCGTATGCGTCAGGTGGAGTCATCTCTGAGAGCTGCCATGAGCAGTTCACGGGCAGGAGATATAAGGACCACAGCTAAAAGTAGATACTTAGCGATCTTCCTGTCGCAATGAAGAGCAGATCAATCCGGGTACTTCTGTCTGCCCGAAAAAGCCGTTTTAACGTAACATCTCGACAGAACACTCGGCTTTCCTGACTCCAATTGGCTGCCACGCCGGCTGGGCCCCATAGTGTGCCTACTGTGCATCCGAATTCTTCAGAGCACCAAAATGCCGGCGACTCGATTCCCAGCATGAGAGAGAGTGAGAGACCGTGCAGGAGGGTCAAATCTTAACAGGAGGTGGCTAGTCTTTAAGGGCCTAGGGCCTATGGCGTTGCATGTCTATTTTGCCGTCTCTCCTACCTCGGGTAGATGAGCAGCAAAAAACAACCAATTTCTCCCAGCTCAACCACAAAAGTCTCGTACCTCAACTCGCCTTGATTCCCTCCCGCAGCAGCAATGTATCCACTCGTCACAATCAATAAGTCTTGTGAGAGTCCATGTCTATTTGGAACCACCTTTCCTGCCTGCCTCGGACGCGCGCTCGCTGCCGGGCTCGAATTTGCCTGACGAGGCCTGGCCGCCTTTCGAGGCGATTTCGCGCTGTTTTTCACCCTCATATTAGCTAAGGTGGCACCCGGGAGCGCGATGGTGAGGTGAAATTTGCCCAGGAAAAGAGTATAGCAATGTACCTGTTTGTCTGGATCCATGCTCGCGAAACCACCGCTGTGGGAGGCCTGGCCGCCCTTAGATGCTACCTCCTTGACCTCTTCGGTGGGACTGTCTCTTATGAGCGAAATAATCACGGCGATTGTGGCGGGGCGCTGGGGGGTCATACCGGTTGGCGAAGTTACCGGGGTTATCGTTGGATGACATGCTGAGATGAATCCGATGCTGCTGGCTGGGCGGCGTCGGTTGCAATGTAGTGTTCGGTTGGGTTGATGCTTTGGTTTTTTCGGGGGGGCTGATGTTGAGGTTGAGGATTGCGTTAAAGTAAGGAGAAACGAACTGATGGTGAAGAGGCTGTTATTTAAGCTACAGTAGCGACCTGCGGAAGGTCCACTTTGGCGTCTCCATGAAGTCATTGACTCCGCCTCTGACACGGATCTGACGAACTTCTGCAACAATCAACCAGGTTTCTCTTGAAGCAGACTAGATCCTGCGGTGACGATCCTCTGACGACACGAGCCAACGGTGAGTCAACGATTGGGAGAGCTTCATCTTTTGACTTTGCACCAGAGCTGCAGTGGTTTCAATTTCGTCACTACCGTGTAGGTGGGACATTTAGCGAATCAAGGCTCCGCCCCACATCGGGAAATTCCCTCGTATCCGATCCAGACACCCTGAGCTCCGGCTCCGACGCCCAAGACTCCAAGTCCCCGGGGTTCCGACAAGTTTCGGGCTACTCACGCTCGGCTGGTAGTGACTTGGGAAGCGAGCTCGAATTGTCAGGGTTACAGGGCCCCCACTAGACTGACGGGTCCGTCTGCTTACGTCAACCCAACAGATTATATCAGCCCGCATAAGTGCATCACCCGACGCCCGCAACGAGACTCCGTCAATCGAAAGCCAGACCTCGGTGACCAGCAAACTACCCCTGATTCGACTGGAGGACTGGGTCGAGGAGAAATCCTATGATGAGGATCCGCCTACTTGTATACATTACTCGATCAAATGGAAATTGACAGTAGATGGCAGAGTCGTCCCTGGCTCCAAGGATAGCGAGCAAAACCTTGTCCTCGCGCCAGGTGACTACTGGGAGAAGACCCTACGAAGCAAACTCGATAAATTGTTGAAGAAGAAGCTAGCCTCGAATCGATCGTATCGACCAGACGACACCACCGTTGTAGTCCATGTGCAGGATCGATCGGAGAGAGACTTTGTGAAAAGATTCGACGAACTGGACATCGAATGGCCGATTCTGGAACAGCAACTTCTCCTCTGGAGCAACCTGTTTCGTGCTGGACGACGATCGAGGATCGAGATCACCTTTAACTACATCCAGACAAGTGGAGGCGCTGGTGTGACATCCAAGCGTGGGACCAAACGAGGCTTCGCGTCTACTTCAGAACGAATGCTCGCACAACGTGACATGTACATTGCTGCCGAGGAAGGCTCCAGTGGGCAGCCATCAATTTGCCAACAGGTGTACGCGACCTTTCGCTGCCCAGGTCCACCCTGCCACGTCAGGCCATACTGCTGGCAGGATAGGGACACCAAGAAGCGATACCGCTTAACAACACACCATTTCAAAGCACACACGTAGGTCTGCGTTCTGCTCTTCGGCCATTCGACGAATCACTTTTTTAGTCCAGCCTTCCGCCCGCAAGGCACGGCCAATGCTTGACGTTGTTACTAGTGTCTCGAATTCGTCCCAGAGGAACACCACCATCTCGTCTTGGTACATCCCAGGTTTTTCAAGCAATCGATCGAACAACGCACTGAGCATGGCCGGGGTGATACTCTTCGGCTGACCAGCAACGTTCGCAGGGGCTTTCGTGGTGCCAACGTGTCGTAAATGGGATCGTGTACGTCGGACATTGCGCTCACTTCATCGGACAGTCCTAGGTATCTCATTGTTAGCATATTTTCCACTTGTAATCATATGCCCAAGCTGTTCGTGGACAGATTGTGCGAGGTTCGGCGCCATGGCTATTTGTGGTTTTAGATCGGTCACGGCAATTGCGGGACATTCAGAGTTGGGGCACGCACTCTGTCTTCTGGCTCACCCTCGGACAAGCCAGGGTGGACGTTAGCGCCACCAGCGTATCCACTACATCTGGCACAGGGGTGTCGAAGAGGGAAGGGACTGTACATGTTCATGCAATCATGCCAGAATGGCTAGAAAGATGGCTGCCTGGACGTACAGTACCGTAGCTGCCTTGTGAGGCTGACGCCTTACACTCCACAAACTGGGTTGAACGATGGAGCTCATTTGGAAGCCATGGCATCATCACAGAGCTCACACCATGTTCCCTTTCCGGAAGCTTACGGGAGGCTCGTGGCTCGTTTGTGTCGGGCTGCAGGCAGCCCCGTTGCGGGGAAAGGCCAGGGTAACGCCGTCTTAATCCCGGCGCGTGGGTGGTTTGCGGTCCGCCGGTCTCCAGTTAGCCTCCACGACGAAGTTCTCATGTGTAATGGTTCGGTGGATTTGAGAGGGTCTTGAAGAGTTCTCAAAGCGGCTCAGTGGGCATCAGGAACAAATGAGGCTACCTCGGCAAAGCTTGAGTGCGCCACCCATGGATTGCGATGTTGGCATTCTCCTTGGCGGTCTTGTCGTTTTTACTAAGAGCGAAGGCGAGGGAGAAGAAAATATTTGCGAGTACTGGATATATATTTGGACCCAAACTCCCGACAGTGGGAGAAAACTCGTCAAGGATGAGAGGCTGGTGATGGCTTGACGAAGCTATGCAGGCTATCTACTTCAGCGCCCTCAAAATGGTTCGACATGCCGTCCGAGTTGGACCTCGACCCATCTACGTCCGCATGTGACTCTTGGCGAAGGACCTCGCGAGTCACCATGATCACGTCGCCATCCTTGGTCGACTTGTGCGGGAAGATCTCGTCCTGCGACTCGTTCTGTGCCACCGCGTGCCGAAGCGCTTCGACATGGCTCGACGTGCCGTATGCCCGCGAGTGGATGCGATTGGCATTCTTCGAGGCCGTGCCCTTGTTAGTGTAGGCAATGCTTCCGCGGCTCTGCAGGCGATAGGAAGCTCCCTGTTGTCTTGAGTTGCCATAGTATCGATTCGAGCTGTCCCCAGTGGAAAGCCCCAGGGCCGTGTTGAGCCCCGGGATCTTCCTGGCGACTTGTCGAAGTGGCGGTATGCAGGAGCAAATTATCAGAGCACATAATTCGGCTTCACACCAGATCAGTGGTTCGGCGAGCAGATCTATCTCGGACGGTCCCAGGTCAGCAAAAAGTCAATCGTGTACGAGCCTTGCAATCATTTCTGGTATCATGCTTACATGTAATGTTCTTCCAATCAATGCTCGTGACCGCATGAATGCGGATGACCGAGATCGATGTCACACTATGCAAGGTAGATGGTCAGCATTTTGTGCGCGCGATGGGTCAAAGTTTTATCCGTTTGGCTTACAGCAGACCGAGTGACATCATGGCAATGAGACCGATCCTCTTTGCCACTGGCATCTGCAGCTTCCACATGGCTGGAATTGGCTGGATGAAAAGCGAAAGATCCGTGAACAGGTTGAACACAAACTAGTCAAACAAGACTATTAACTCCAGAAATGCCACCGTATTATGTATGAGCTGCTTGGGTCATCAGACACTTACATCAGTCCACCAAAGCACCCACAAGTTAAGGCAGGTGCCTTCCATGAGCGGATCCCAGGATTTCTCGACCGGGCTACAGGCGAACGTGACCACCATTATCTCTTCTATAGCTTGACAGGCCAAAAAGGCACATAACGTGTAGTTGAGGATTCTGGAGTTGCCCAGTTGGTCAGCGTTCGCTGCGGCAATCAAGGGAGTGGGGGACCAGAACTCACCTGTACTTCGGGTTTGGAAGCAATCTTAAATACAGCACGGCAAAGCTTGCTTTGGCGGCGCAGATACCAGCAGTGTAAAGGGCTGAGGACGCGGTTTGAAGCTACTCTCCCGTTGAGTCTTCCATCTAAGCTGAACGGAGGTCTGTGTGCCTACCTTCAGAAATAACACAAGGTCGGGATAGGCGACTTCTTCTATGGGATATCCAAGACCATGGCGGGCGGCTATATGCCGGCGTAATTAGTGACAGATCGGCATACCTCCAAGTACGGAAATCGTTATCTGCAGACAGGATGTTGGTGCTGCGTACCTTCCATCACAACTGCGATCATAGCTATCGAGCATATCTTTGAAAGTCGGCGAGAGTCAGTAATCTGTCTACTGCCGCTCGCTCAAAGACGCGGTCGGGATACGTAAAGTATAGGGCATACCCAGCTGAACAGGATCAAAGCTAAGGGTTATAAATGCGAATATCAGTATTGGTAAAGGTGCACCACAGGAAGGCATAGGACATACCATCGTCAATACCAATGGAGCGAATGATGAAAAATCGGGCCCAAATCCGCATGGCCATGAAGAAGCCAGTCAGAACGAGAAAGATGACGCCCGAAGTGAAAACGTGCCCAGCTAAATTGGCCATGGTGGGGATCTGCAAAGTTGCAAGATAGATGTCTTTGGCTGATTCGATAATGTGTTTTGTTACATGATATCTTCGAGTATGGAAGGGTTGTAGTGCGCTCTTTTAAATCGAGGAGGGGTTGAGGTTGTGTTATATCACAAGCTGAGGTGGTACCATGCTCCGGGCAATATTGACTTTCGTGGCAAGGTTGGGAAATTACAGCAGAGCGAGCTAGGAAGCTTCCCCGGATTCCAGCGGTATCTATGGAGGTGTGAAAGTGTGAAAGGTGGGGCAACAGCCGTGGCGCAACAGCTCCCCGACGCCCACCAGTATTACCCAAATGTAGTAAACACCTACCTATAGGTATCCAGATATCCTCCAGCATGGCGTATTTCGAGGTGTGCAGACAAGAAGTGTGTTGCGGGACCAGTGCAGGGTCTACCTGACGGAATGGTCGATGTACGCGCCTTCGGCCAGAGCGTTCTGCAGGGTGTGCCTGTGCCGCCTTTGTGGCTTGGTGGCTCTGCAGATATATTGGACAGGCTTCGTGAGTGCCTCAAGGACCAAGGTGATTAGTCGTGGAGCTGTCTTGGCGGCGAGTGATGGTCTGAAGACGTCGAGCTGGTCACTGAATATGACAAAGGGCCACTCAGAAGCGAGCACCCTGGGATACCTAATACCTTAAGGTACGCTAGCGTACCTGATGCTGGCAGGCTATCCTGGGGAAGTTGGGTCGAAGCCGGGTCGAAGCTGTCACAGCTGCGGGTTCCGCGCCGTTGAGTGGCGTGCTGTGGAGCGGCCGAGGCTTCGAGCTTGACGAGCTTGACGAGCCATGGATGCTGGGGCAAGGGGGCTGTTGGCGCTAGCTGCGGGCGTGGTGGGCGACTAGGACAACTCGAGCGACGTCCGCCAGGGTGCGCGTGCGCGACTGCTCAAGTGCGCCTGCCATGGATGGTGCGCCCCACTTCCCCAGCCTGGTCGTGGACGAGGATCTGGCTCCCGGGTCGTGCCTGCCAGCCCCTGACCCGGCCGCTGCCCCTGCCCCTGCACCCTCACCCCGGGTCACCAGCACTGAAGAGGGCTGAAGCTTCAGCCCTTCTCGCCCTTCGCCCGACCAATCATTGGACCCTCCCCTCCTCATCTGCTGCGAAACACTCTCTCGGCCCGCACAGGCCGCCGAGCACCCCGAGAGCATCAACCCGGACCATGAGCTATAAGCCATAAGCTATACTGCTAGTCTTGGTTTCAAACCTCTTCGTCATCCATCGTCGGGAACCGGCACCGAGCACGTCGAGGTCTGGCCCCTGATCAACTGCTGCCAGCCACAAACGACACACAAAACCACACAAGACCACCCAAAAGACAAACGCCCTCGAAAACCCTGCCTCCCGCCGTGTCACCAAACTGTGCCGCGCCAGATCTCGTCGACCACTCTCTCAAGAGAGCCTTCCGAGCCCCTTTCAATCCTCAGCCGCAGAGAGTAGATCATCTCATAAACCGCAACTAGATCAGCACATCCGTGCAGGTCTTCTCTTAGTCTCTCAGCCGTGGCGGTCGGCCCCCGAACATTCTCTAGTACAATGTGCTCCAGGGCCCTGTTCTTGGGCGCTAACGGCTTCCCCTGAGACAACGTGCTAATTCCTCGTAAGTGCCTTCTAGCACTAAACCTTCGCGGCACACGACCCGCGAGGCCGGCGCAGGCATCCCAACCCGAAAGCCAGCAGCACGACTCCTTTAAGCTTGGTTTCATTCGCCACAGCCACCCGCACGCGTTGTGTGTCGCTAACATTTGAGCTCCTAGCAGCCACGGCAGGATTACAATATTCTTCTCTCTCGGTTCAGGAGTCCTCGTTGGCCCCATTGATCAATCTTGCTTCCAAGTTCGGCTGGTCGCGGCGGAGCATGGTCTTGTGCCAAGCCGAACTCTGACGGCACGGCTATGCTCACCAACTTATGCTGGCGACTGCCCAGCTCCCAGCAGCGAGTTTCTTTTTACCCCGGGATCCCGAAGGGGCCGCCGGCCCATTCCGGCATGACTCAAGTTTAGCTACATTTCCCCGCACAACAGACTCGCTCATTTCACCGACGGTACCATCGACCAGAGCTGGGGAAGTGAGGGGTGTGGGAGTCGTACGTGGGCGTGGGGATAGAACAGCTGTTCGAGGCCCGCCCCGAAAGCGAGACTGAAGCGCACGAAAAAAGACTGTGTGGGCGCCATGGTAATGGTGAACCGGCAAATGCGGCCGATCCCTCTTGCTCTGCAGCATCTGAGATACAAATACACGCTTGGCCCAGACACTTCCTCTTCAGGCCACGGCCGATCTGTTACACAAGACTTTTGTTATCGCGCAACTTTCTTTTTACCCCCGATCTCGCACCGATCCTGCCACTCCCGGACCGCCAGACCAAGTGCCAGATAAAGGCCAAGCTTCGGGAGCATTGTACGGGGCACTTTACAAATCACGGCGACGCTGCTGCCAACGCTAAAACACCAGATCTCTGGATCACTACAATTCCACTTTTAAATTCGTCCCTCGAGGCATCAATTGGCAGAGTGTAAGCCCGGCACAGGCGCAATGGCCGACTTTCCCGTCCCCCAGCACTCGACGAGTGCCGATCGGGACGCTGCCCAGCGGCTGCACAACCCCATCCACGCCGAACGCCATGTTCGCGTCATCACAGTAGGCGCCGGTGCCTCTGGCCTGCTTATGGCCTACAAGCTGCAGAAGCACTTTAACAACTACAGCTTCGTCTGCTATGAGAAGAACCCAGCAGTATCAGGCACGTGGTACGAGAACAAATACCCAGGGTGAGCCCCTCCCATCTGTTAAACCTAATACCGAAATGAGAACCGTAATTAACCACTCTTCACTTCTCAGATGCGCCTGCGACGTCCCTTCACACAACTACACATGGTCATTTGAGCCGAAGACCGACTGGAAGGCAACCTACCCGCCCGCTCAGCAGATCTTTGAGTACTTCAACGACTTTGCCACAAAGTACAACCTATTCCGATACATCAAGCTGCAGCACCAGGTCGTCGGCGCGTACTGGAACAACGACAAGGGCGGGTACGACGTGCAGGTCAAAGACCTGGCGTCGGGCAAGATCGTCAACGACCACTGCGACATCCTCGTCAATGCCGGTGGTATCCTCAACAACTGGAAGTGGCCCGCCATCCCCGGCCTCGACCAGTACAAGGGCACACTGCTGCACACGGCTAACTGGGACGACAACGTCGACCTGACTGGCAAGCACGTCGGTCTGATCGGCAACGGCTCTTCGGGCATCCAGGTCCTCCCTGCGATCCGAGAAAAGGTCAAGAAGGTGACCACCTTTATCCGCGAACCCACATGGGTCTCTCCTGTACCAGGTCTCGAGCAGAAGATCTTCACCGACCAGGAAAAGTCCGAGTTTGCCAATGTTCCCGGCAAGCTGACCGACTACCGTAAAGGTATCGAGTCTGGCTTGAACGGGCAGTTCGGCCTCTTCTTGCAGAACAACAAGATCAACCTCGAGACGCGCGAGTACATGATTAACGCGATGAAGGAGAAGATCAACGACCCTTACCTCGAGTCCAAGATCATCCCCGAGTGGTCTCTAGGCTGCCGCCGCCTGACCCCAGGAGTGAACTACCTCGAGTCCCTGACTAAGGACAACGTGCAGGTCGTGTACGGCGAGATCAACAGCATCACCGAGCGCGGCCCGCCCTGCGACGACGGTAACGAGTACCCCGTCGACATCCTGATCTGTGCTACCGGCTTCGACACCACATTCAAGCCGCGCTTCCCCGTCATCTCAGACAAGGGCGAGAACCTGCAGGATGTCTGGTCCCAGGCTGACCCGACGTCCTACTTTGGTCTGGCCGCCGCCGACTTCCCCAACTACCTCATCTTCCTGGGCCCCAACTGCCCGATCGGCAACGGCCCCGTGCTGTGCGCGATCGAGGCCCAGGCCGACTGGATGTGCAAGTGGATCGACAAGTACCAGACGACCAACATCAAGACGTTCGCGGCCAAGCCCGAGGCCGTGGCCGACTTTGTCGCCTTCAAGGACCAGTTCATGACCAAGACGGTGTGGGTGCAGAACTGCCGCTCGTGGTACAAGGGCCGGCCCGACGGGCCCATCCTGGCGCTCTGGCCGGGCTCCGCGCTGCACTACCTCGAGTGCATCAAGGACCTGCGCCTCGACGACTTCAACGTCACCTACGCCGGCAACCGGTTCGCCTGGCTCGGCAACGGGTACTCGCAGACTGAGCTCGACGAGACGGCCGACTGGGCCTACTACATCCGGGACCAGGACGGCGACGAGCCCCTCAGCACCGCCGGCCGGAGGAAGAAGCTGACAAAGTCGGGCACCGTGTTTGACCGGGCCGCGGTCAACTTCTCGGGTGCCAAGGAAGTGGAGATGAGGGGTGTTGTGGAAGAGCAGCCCACTGCCCGTTTGTAGATGGGACGGCCTGAAGCGCGCGATATTGCATGTAACCAGCGAAACGTCGTTATTGGTATTTGAAAGGATGTGGTTTGATACGCGGGACTTGGTGTATATATTCTCGAGCATCAGCAACGAGCTGCTATCGAATCACAGCTATGAATTCCTCTTCCATTGGAGGTGTGGTCAACTCTTCTGCGGGTCGGGCCGGTTCGGGCTGGTCGCGGCCTTGAGCGCCGCCGTGTGCAGGCCTTGGTGGTGGTGAACCACGCAGTCGGCGCTGAATGTCGTCATATAGAGCTCGAGTTCGTAGACGAGCTCGCAAGTATCTTTCCACAATGTCTTGGCAGCCTGCGGGAGCGCGCGCGTAGCTCGAAGTTATGCGATCAGGCTCTGTGGGGCCGCGGGTACTGCCATCCACACAGAGCTCCGGGCAGTTCCCATCCTCAATGGTAGAGAACGCACCGCGTTTCTCAAGAAGCTCGCGAGCAGACTCATCAGAGAAATCAGAGAAATGGACGGCATGATCTAACGGCGTCCTGCCACAGATATTCATCGGGTTCACGTCTGCCCCATGCTCCAGCAAACACCTGGTGATACTGAGCCAGCCGAGTAGCGCTGCCCAATGAAGGGGTGTGTTCCCGTCCGAGGTAACGGCGGTATTAATGTGTGTTCGGCTGAAACTGAAAAGCTCGCGAAGACCGTCAGTGTGACAGTGAATCGCTGCGTACGTGAGGAGCTCGGGTTGACTGGTGTTATATATGCCGTGCGTCCTGAGGACTGGCAGCAGACGCTCTTTTGGTTTCGCGATGCGCTCAAATGGCAGACTTCGCGCCACCAGTTCGACACCGAGATCGCAGCTAGAAGCAAGCTCTTTTGGGCCTGTGTTATACCATTTCACCATGTCTAGCTTTGCGCCCTTCGACAGGAGGAGGTTCACGATGGACTCATGCCCTAGCACCGTAGCGTGAAAGACAAGAGTGCATCCGCAACGAAGAGCCTCGTCGATTGGAAGTTGATAATAATCCAACAGCATCTCGAATATTGCAATATTGTCACGCTCAAGCGCCATGGCCAATATATTTTTAGCGTTTACTCGCGATGACACAGCTGCAGCAGCCTGCGTGTGTTGTTCCTCAAGTAAGAGCCGGCTGACCATTTTTCACAGGCGTACAACGCCGCGTGAGTAAGGGGCGTGCCGTATTCTGGATGCTGAATTGCTAGGCTGGCTCCTTTGCGCACCAAGGCTTCAACGAGGAGCACTTCTCCGTGGCGAATCGCCCACCATAGCGATGGTTGCCCAGGGTCGGTTGATGATTTGGGACGTTGCGGTTCGACCTCTTGCACGAGGCTTGGAGGTGGGCGAAGGAACCCCCAGAGTCCTGGCGACTCGCTCTCGTTGATGATCTTCGCCATCGCTCCGGCGGCCGCACCATGTACGAAAATGTCAAGATACATCGATTCCTCATGATGGTGCTTCAGCAAATATGCCAGCATTGTGTCCGAGCATGGGTCCTGATCGCGACGATGACGATGCTTGAGTATTGACATCATGACACTGCACGAATTTGTGGAGTGCTGTACGGCGGCGAACAAAAGTGCGTCCCTAATAGCTTCCCAGCTACCCGTCTGTAGAAAGGCTTGCAGCATTGCAGGCCCGTTGTCGGGGTAACTGTTGACAGCAGTAGCGATGACTTCTTTCGACATTCCTAGCTCGGTACCCCATCTACTGAAAAGAGAGAACAACATCTCCCAAGGCTGGCTTGACCGTAATAGTCTTTGAAAGATCTTGGCCTCGTGGGTGGACATAGACTGCTGGTCGCGTTCAGCAAGCAGCCTTGTAATGGCGTAACGTTGAGTCTCGTTCTGGAGGATACTGGCGGCCAACTGTTCGGAAAGCTCGAACTGCCCCTCCCTGGTCTTGCTGAGGACCTCCATGATTGCTGCACCTTGTTGTCGATTCTGCACGGCACCTAACACTACCCGTTCCGGCAGTCCATCCTGAGGACCTCGTTCTAATAATGACTGGATCATTGCTGCTCCATAGACTTCGTTTCGTGCGGCATCCTCCATCATTGTAGTGGTGAAGTTAAAATACTGATGCCTTTCGCGAAGTATGAACATTACGCCCTGCATCGCACGTACGTCTGTTGATCTGAGAAGTAGACTGAATGTCCTCGAGTGCAATGTTGCCAAGTTGTCCAGAAACGACTTGATAGTATCAGATGGAGTTAGAGGCAAGCATTGCACGTCACAACCGCAGATATATGCGGTTGTATTTCGCACAACCTCGGATTCGTGTATTGTATAATCGGTTACGAGCTGTTTGGTATTGGAGGGCCCACAGAGGCCGAGGAGCGCGTAGATCTTGTCTCGCTCGATGCTTGACATAGCATGGTGAAAGTTCCTCAAGATGGGGTATAGTTGTTGGTTTTCCTTGTTGGCTAGCCACGTGCTAGAACGCAGAGGCGAGAGCATCGCTTCCATGATTTGCCTCCGATGTCCTCCGACGTGGACCTTGAGCAGCTCCGGCGCGGCGACGAATAGATTCTGGGCGTGACTTGCATCCAGGCTCCTCGCTCTTACCCGAGACCGACGGCACGCGGAACGTGGAGCACCAGGAGAGCTGCCTTCAACTCCCGGTGAAACGTGACATCTACAACCTACGCGACTCAGGCTTCCCACTCGAGAAAGTCAAACCGCCGACGCCTGGCCCACTTTCGATAATCGGGTATTGCTGCTTCTACTGGGTCAATCATTTAGAAGAGAACATTACGAATCAGGATGAAGGCAGGAATGTACGCGGTGGTGGAATAGCAGATAGCTTCTTGCGGAATAAGGCTCTCTACTGGATTGAGGCGCTGAGTCTACTACGTGGCATCTCAGACAGCATCGTTGCATTGCAGGGTCTCAAACAGTGTATTCAGGTATGTTTATATATGCCCATTTGCACGTCAAGATTTCTGAATCGAGCAGGATCGTCAGGGTGCTTCAGGTCTTCAGGCGATAGTCGTTGACGTGTACCGTCTTCTACGAAGCTTCCGGCCGGCGATCGAGAGCCGACCACTGCAATGTTACGCCTCGGCACTCGTTTTCAGCCCTGCTAAAAGTTTAGTACGAAAGCTCTTCCGCGGCGAGGCCCCAGAGTGGGTGAAGTGCAAACCGGAACTGTCAGAGCGGTGGAACGCATGCGAGGCGACACTGGAGGGCCATACTGACTGGGTCTTGTCGGCAGCCTTCTCCCCAGATGGCTGGCGCGTTGTCTCGGCATCGGAGGATAAGACAGTCAAGCTGTGGGATGCGACTACGGGCATGTGCGAGGCGACACTCAAGGGCCATACTGACTGGGTCTTGTCGGCAGCCTTCCCCCCAGACGGCCGGCGCGTTGTCTCGGCATCGGACGACAGTACAGTTAAGCTTTGGGATGCGACTACGGGGTTGCGCGAGGCGACATACGAAGTTGATGCCAATAGTCCTGTCTCATTTGACGAGACTGAAAAGCATGTTTATGCTGGTATTCGAGTGTTCCGTGTTGGAAATGCCATGCAATACATCCTGGATCTATATCAAAATATGTCGATCACAGCCGGCCGCCAACGCCTTAGTATCAGTTCGGATGGTGCATGGATTTTGAGGGATTCGCAGCCGGTCCTCTGGCTTCATCCAGAGCTCCGATCGGAAGTTGTCGGGTGGGCCATAGTGGATGCAGAGACGAAATTGGTTATTGGATGCCCGACTGGCCGCGTTTTTATCCTAGATTTCACATCTTTCTAGAGTCACGTAGGATATAATTGGCGCCTTTGACTCTCGTGTCCCCATTTGCCTGAAATAGAGTTGGGCTTTAGTTTTCCTCCGATATATCGTACCTAGATATCCGAGCATATACAGTATAACCATCTTGTTTATCCCCTCATAATATTCTTGCCATACAATCAACATGGAGTAGACTTCACTCAGTAGTGGGCTTAATTCACAGTGCACGTCTCATGCGACATCAGTATTGTGAACCGACTTGAACCAATGGGATTTTGTCTTTACGATTGATTTTCTGTACGAATCAAATTGCGAGTAAGGAACCACAAAAAAGCCGTGGACGCGCTGCTGGTAGCTGGGAAACCCTTCGTGAGACAACAGCTTCGTGCGAGAAAGCCGTATCAGGTTAAACAATAATAACCTCCCGCTGTGCCCAAGCCAAAATGACAGGAAAGTCACTCAAGGTGAAAACATCTCATAAGATCCGGTCAGATTTGACTTCAACTGCAGATCAATAATTCATTCGGTCCAAAGAAGCTTGGGAAGTGCTTCTAAGGAATGCTCTCCAGGCATCGTCCTGTTTATGCAATAAGTGAATCCAACGTGCAGCCCGAAATGGCTGCCTTGATTGCCCCACCTGCGTGCAGCTTTGTTTATGGCTCCATGCACTTGGCATCGCCAAGACAAGGCGGACCGTGCGCAGAGAGTCTTGCGTTCAGCGGAAGTGGACACCGATTTCGAATTCGACTGTATGCCAAATGAAACTGCTTATTTGACTTCAAATAGTCCAGGGATAAATGACTGATATAACGAATCTTGAGATAATTTGTCATGATTGGACATCAACACCAAAGTTTACTTGCCGAGAGCCGTGCAATCTAACAAATTGACAGTGTCAACACGTAAATATTATCTTTGATGTACGACCTCTATTCGATTGCGGTAGCTGTGCCATTATCTATATGCATGGAGGGCCAGTGATACGAATAACCAGCCCTGGCCAACAGAACAATTACTTGCTTAGCATCCCCTGTAGACCTGGAGAACCTCAGACGGCCCCTATCTCGACTAGAATTCAGGCGCAAATTCGGCATTCGAACATTAGGTATTGGTGATATTCGTTGCTTAGGGCCCCTAGCACCTTGGGTCAGTTCATTGACCGTACCACGTCTAGGTTGATGAGCTGCTGGAACAAGCATTGGCGAAAGCTACGTCTCATACCATGGGTAGGGCAGACTACTGGATCATGCGTTCGAATACCGGCCTCGACGTGTCTCAGTCGTCGTTTCGCACTACAACAGCTCAATAGGTTTGGTTACTTAGATGGAAACATAGATACAATTTGCAGAATTAGGATGGGAGCATATGGGCATCGACCTTGGACACATGCCCCTAGACTGCGATGATGGTGTCGTGTAGTCTTCAGCTTCGCGCCTACTAAGAATTTGGGATCTCCCTCGCCGATCCGTCCTTATTCTTGGTCTGATTATGCGGCCCCCAAAAAATCTCTTTTTCGCCCTGAACTGTTATAACTACCAGCTGCGAATGATGTTCGGGGTATAAGGCGAAGATCTGATCCTATAAAACAATCGAAGTTCAGACCTTATCATCGTAGCTGTGCTGAGCTCAGACTTTTCTATCGCACAGTCGAGAGCCAATCTCTGCAGGTCACGAGAGGAACTTCGAACGGCAGCCGGATTTTCGGGAGCTAGCTGTAGAGACATGTTGAGATGATGGAGGCCAGGCTCGGTGGGATTGTGGGTGTTTATTATGAGACTCAAATGCGCATCAATACTTCTGGAATCAACGATGATCCATTACCATTTACCTATTTTTCGTACTAAGAAATAATTGACTCAGGCCTGCCATGCAGGTTCCAACGGAGCGGTAAGGAACTCAGGCTTGCCGTTCCTTCGTCAACCCCAACACACATTGACTCAGCAATGATCCATTGCCGTTCATTGTTCCTATCATTTCTACTGAGCAATCACAAGCTCAGGCTTCCTATTCTACCGCAATCATATAGTAGCTGCTCGTAGCCTCCCTTGTTTCCTGTTCTTGCTCCCCGATTCCGACAGCGCCAGCTAGCCTTGGACCGAGTGAATTAACGTGAGCTTACCGTCTTTATGATGCCAGACCCAGTTTACAACCGCGTCACATACCTGCCGGATCAGGCTATCCAGAAGAACAAAACCGAGCAGAAAGAAAGTGTCGATCGTCTTGTGATGCTCTTTGACCGAGGACCGTATTGCTCTAGTTCCCGGAACACTACCTTAGTGGAGATTGAAGTACAACTGCGCACCCGCCATTTGGACGCAACTATTATTGTCGGATAGTTACAATGTCTAGTACATAAGGAAGTTGTCTCAGCTCGCTCTCGATTTCTCGAAGTATTACGTAACGTCTATACTGAAAAGGTCGAGTCACGTTACGGGTTAACACAGTCTCGGAGTCTTCTATGAAAGCCATACTGTAAGTTTTGTGCGGATGGACTTTTGAACTTCCCGCGGAAGTCCCGGGCCTGGGCCGAGCTCACCGTCCTTGCAGCCGGCGCAGGGTACTCTTTTGCCCCACAGCCGAATTCGGCGCTCGCGATCGACTGCAGGTACGAGATAGCCGTACAGGTGCCGAGACATTTTGGACACGTCTCCGGAACTCGGGGAAGGAAGGCGCCATCCCGAGCCTCATCGTAGACTTCTAAGGTGAAACCCCCCGTCTCCGTGCTGAGAACATAGGCGGGTGCGAGGAGCTAGGAGGGGCGAAGCCGACCGAGTGTGACTGCTGACGTCGGCTTCCGTGGACGTCACCTATTCCGCGTCGCGGATGTGGGTTGAAGATAGAAGAGCACCGATAATACCTAGAGCGGTAGCGTTTGCAACTCTCAGGGTCGGCCGCCGCTTTCCACGACCTTCAGCTGCTAGTTGATTGACGCGTCGGAAGCAGGAAGGAGAACACAATTTCCAATGTAACATGGTGGGAGTCCTCCGGGAGTGAGAGCGTCCGGGGATTGAAGTTGCGACGGCCGCTTCTGGGCTACGCGATATCAGGAGAAGGAGGAGCTCGCAAGGGTCGACTTCCCACCTCACAACTACTGGGACGGTTATGAGGACAACTAAGCGGGAGTACAGGTCTGGGAGCTGCAGCGCGGGGCCTCGATCGCTAAGGCCATCACCAATATGCCTCTATGGATGGGTCCAGGGTGAGCTTACTCAGCTGAGGCGCTAGGAAGGTTCAGTCCGTAGAACAGGCGGGGAAGGAATCAGGTCTTCAGTCTCATATGCTGGTAGCGCGTCGGTATCCATACTTCGCAAATCAGATAGCATAGACTTCTACCGCAGGGCTCGCACTGGTAGATTAGCAGCTTTCGTCCGACCCAGGCTCGTCGCGTGGTGCTCGGTGCTTGGTCTTTATGCTCTGCCAGACATGTGGATGACCAAATAGAGCTGCACCGGCCGGGTTCACCAATATCTTGGGACGCTGATCTAGAGCGCGTTCCGATTCAGACGGATTCGCCCAAATCGGCGCCGCGCAGTTATTTGTAGTTTCGCGCGTAGTACTCCTCGCAATAGAAGTGCAATTCTATTATGGTCTCGCTGAGACGACTCGATATCCGAGATCACTGAATTGCTCGCGTTATCATCTCGACACGTGAGGCCGCACGGTGCTGCCCTACCTGATTCTTGGCGTGGACCTATGACCCGCGGTAGCCTCCTATGGCGGCCTGCGATATGATTGGTCTGGCCGGCTAGCAGTCTCCCCTCTTGATCGTAGTATTCCTTTCAGCGTGATCGCTCAATCCCTTACCGGCCAGGAGATGCCGCTGGGCCGGGGTCACTATGAAGATGCCCTGCTTCTGTATGTGCTCTGGGTGGCGGGAAATCTTCAAATCTGCCCTTCAAGAATGGTCCGGGCAAAGAGATGAGGGAGCGACGGGCAGCTTGGTTGCGGCGTGGGCTATATCAGGCTAAATGGTTGTATGGAGCCATGTATGCTACAGAGAGAAGATCATTTTGCCTGCCACCAGGGGTAGTTTTCGCACAGGCAGTGTCACTGTTGTACCATCAGCCTGCATCGCCATATGCCTCGACGTCCTCACCATGACTGGCTGTGACTAGAACGGCGGTGGAGAGGTCCAGTGCGGCGAAGTCGGCAGTCCGCTCGCCTTGGCAGATACAAACACAGCTCGACGCGTCAGGCCTCATTCATTCTGTCTCGGATGTGCTCTACGCACAAGTGCGGACCCGATCTCTGCCCTGCCTGGTAAGGGCACATTCAGATTTATAGGACCCCTTGTGGAACCGTTACCAGTCGCTCTTAGTCGGATCGACAGACCTGACTCGCTGCTGAGCTCTGGGACTGCCTCCAATGTGATAGAAGCCTCTGCCAGCAGCCGCCACTGAAACGCTGGCAAAACTCATGGGCGAGGTAGAACCGCTTTTACGACAGCGAGATCTCACAATGCAGGGTACGATACAGGGTAGCATCCAGACTGGTCACGTCATACAATCACCTAGGTCTCTGCGAGGTAAGAGTTGAAAGAAGATCCAGTACTGTGCAAGATAAATCAACGATATCCTAGGTCCCTTCGCCCCTCTCATCCTCCCTAGTCATGGCCCTGAGCCGACCTTCCACATAGCATATCCCTCCTGTCTGCTGATATCTTGGGGCTCGCACAAGACTGTGGCGCGTGTGATCGATGACCTTACGAGGGCTCGCAATGGCACCGGTTATGACCCAGTTACAGCTCATTCACTACTGCTCCCAGAGGCCTTCCCGAGGCGTTCCCGGAAGAACCTGCCACGCTTCTTCGCCTCAGGTAGCAAATACGAGGATGCTCGCGGACTCTCGCGAAGGGTGCTGCATGAATGACCTCGGTATAGTGCTGACCGCAGACGGTATTATTGGCATGCTGCGCGTTGACATAGGCGATGAAGGCGGCGGGTGTTTCGAAGGTTGCGAGCTAGTAGGCGTTCACGTAGACGGAAGGAGGCCTGTCATGAATGCTAGCGCCGGCAGGAGCGAGGTCGGCCTCCAGAGCTCCTGTCATAACATCGCAGTACTATGAGAAAAGTGGTCAGGCTGAGGAAACGGTGAAGAAGGCACCTTATACTTCCCACCTGTCCATCGCATCGTACGCGCCATATGCGAAGAGCTCCGCAGAGTTGAGAATTCGCATCCAGCCGCGGTTCCGTCTGTGGCGATGAAGTCAGGACGGCCGAGATGTCCGGCTCAAACTTGATACGGAAAGTCATCCTGGATAGTTGGCTTGGTGGCGAGGAGGACTTTTAGAGAAGCAGATCAGAAGGTTCCCTGGGTAGCGGCAAGTCAAAGCTGTCTGAGCTACCACCATCTCTCGAGGCTGGCAACCTTGGAGACGGCCGAGATGAACAAGCTCCGGCATCAGCGTAGTAGTCATACATGCCATCCAAGGTATAACCTTCAGCGTAGTGATCATAAAGGCCTCCCTTCATTTAGCTGTCACTCTTATATATTCCCTAGGCCGGATTACCAGGGGTCCGACGCCTAAATAGTGGCTATGTTACGGTAGCATCGCGCCGCCCTAGTAACTAACATAGTATTAACCTTCTAGATATAGAACTCTTCTCTATCGTCCAAGATTGAGCGTCTATGGCATAGAAGTATTATTTCCCTTTTTTTAATCCAATCCGCCTTGACTTGCCTCTCGGATTACCTGCTCTCTTCCTCTTTGCCCGCTGGCGACCTGATTCCAGTACCTCACGGCGCCACTGAGACAAAATATTCCGAGCCCAAGTTATCTCTTCTTCACTCAGGCCCATTTGCATAGAGCGAACTGTGACACTGGCCTGTATGAGGGTGATAGCGCTAGTCTGCGAGTATCTAATGCGAGTACGCCTCTATATGCTTCAATAGAGTGAGCGACTGTGCACGGGCCACAATGACCAGCGGTGGTCATTGTGGCCCGTGCACGAAGACTGGCCTCGGGAGTGACTGTGCACGGCTGTGACGACCCGACCAACAGGGGAACTGTTTGGGGCTGAGGTAACAAACAGGCCCAGCGCAAACAAGGCCGCAGGATCAGGCCAGGGACAAGGGCGGACCAGCGAAGGCTGGCGGGGAACACATTATGTAAGCACCCTACCTTATGTCAGCAGCCGACGATGAGCAGTCGCACTGCGACCATCACTCGTCGGCCTAGCGACGAT
Organism: Microdochium trichocladiopsis; assembly: GCF_020744255.1. Classification (NCBI taxonomy): domain Eukaryota; kingdom Fungi; phylum Ascomycota; class Sordariomycetes; order Xylariales; family Microdochiaceae; genus Microdochium; species Microdochium trichocladiopsis. The sequence continues at coordinate 145,170 of NW_025763547.1, forward strand.
AAGCTGTCGGCGCGCGACACCACGGTGTCGCAGGACGACAAGCACGATGAAGGACAAAGGATATATAGAGTCAGGAGGATCTCCTTGTAGACGGTCATTACCTTTGCACTTCAGCGATCAATCTAAGTATCATTCTCATCCTTCACTTGACCTAGTCACTCAATTGATCCGAGTGTGATATCTCGCAAGAGACACGAACGACAACCCCTCGAGAACACGACAAGCACGGAGTCAGTATTGCATGAGGTCGCTACCTACCTTATTCAGAACATAAACCCCACAGCGCCGGTCAGACGGTTGACCCCGGAGATCGGATCGTGACAACGGGCTACAACGACCAGCGCTGGTCATTGTGGCCCGTGCACAAAGACTGACTGCTCTGCGCAGAGACGCGCCACGCGACTTGTGACTGAGTCGTTCCCTGCCCTTTGTACGAAGCATGCGAGGTATGGTCCCATAATGGCTATCTTAGTCCATCGTGCGAGCGAACTTACCGGCCAAATCACCCAATTCATATCGGCGCTAGATGCGACGACCCACGCCGAGCTGATCAGTCATCTCACTGGCGCCTGTGATGCCCTAACGCGTCTTACAACCGCGACGAGCAATGAAGCAGCTACGACGAGTAATGAAGCAGCTACGACGAGGAATGAGGCAACAACCGCGACAAACAACGAAGCAGCTACGACAAACGACGAACGGCCAGCGCAAAACTCAGGCAAAAAGCGCAAAAGACTGAGCGATGCCAGCTAGTATGTCGCCCCATACGTCACAGATTGCCCTGGGGACGACAACCTGTAGCCACTCCTGCCCAAGACAACCCACCTTTCTGCCAGCTCCACTCATGACGCTAGTCCTGAGGTTGCCCGCTATGAGCCATAACCGGAAGCAGGTTATGAAGTCCACCGCTCTCGCCATAGCTTCACGATTTAAAAGGAGGAGATGGGCGAGAATCTCGTTGTAAGCCTAGAGGAAGTGGCCCATTAGTCTGGTTATCATGGATTGAGCTAAGTCGCTGACCTGCCGTCTATCGACTGGCCGGATCTTTTCGCCACCGTTGCGCAAGTCGATCATAACCTCCTCTCCGTCCACTTCGCAACACATAAGAGCCCAGGACGAGTACATCTATATAAGAGCAAGTTAACAACCTTTGAGGCCCCGAACTTTGCTGATCGCGCTATAGCTCCTTCAGACGACAATGTTAGAGCCTACCTAGACGAGATCTTTACCAGCATTCCTGAAGAAGAGGTCCCTTATTATGTCGGACCACTCCTTTTCGATAGCCGTATCGACGATATCCTGTTTCCTAGTAGGGCGCTTTTACCTCCTCATTTTCCGCGTGTACAGGGCGTTAACAGCACCTACATGCATATAGGAAACAGGAACTCTGGTACTGCATTCCACTGCGAAGATGGCGTTATGCGCTCAGTTAACTTGACCCTCCTTAGCTGGAATATCTGGATACTGGTAGCGGTGCATCACACATCCAAACTCGAGTCATTTCTTCTTAACAAGTTAAGACCTAGGACTAGCTGCGACTAATTTATTCGCTACGAGAATATTATTCTTAGTCCGAATGTGTTACAGACAGCCGGGATTGATTTCGTCGTCCTACTTGCCGGTCCCAGCGATCTCGTGGAAACTTAACTACGATAATATCATTGGGTCATTAACTATAGCACTATGGTTAAAATGGCAAACAACTTTCTACGTCCTAGGGAGCGCGCTCTACCTGACAGCATTAGTCTTTGTGATCAATGTGGACTGGCTCCTTTACAACCTCACTTTGATCAGATTACACTAGTACAAACTAAACGTAATAACATGCGACAGCGCACATAAGTTACGGAGACTATGCCTCTAAGTAAGCCCATAACACGGACGTCAAGCGCATCTTAGCACTCTAAAGAGTATGCTCCGCTTTCTAAAAGGCATGCTCCGCTTTCCAAAGGGACGAAGCCTAAGCTATGTCCAAAGCTGAAGGAGGCTAATTTAGCGGAACAGAAAATACGCCTAGACGAAAGCGCCTCATAGGAAATATGGGCTGCATATATTAACGGAAAGGCGATGCTCTACATACGGATCGAACATACCTTCGAGAAAGCTGAAGCCTTCCGCCTCGTATAAGCATTAAATAGCGACCTTGCCGTTCATAGCCTAACAGCTGTAGTGCGTGGCTGGAGGGCCCGTTCATTAGTAATCATCAGTCACTATACAACCCTTTCCCAGACGATCCAAGCGATTGTTAACTTCGAATCGAAGGCAATATACGGTGAAGTCATACGCGGACTCCTGCTTGTTGACTTTAGTATTAAGGTCAACGAGCTTACCTATGGTCGAACAAGACTTCAAGACGTGGACTGGAAGAGGGTGCAAGATTCGTGCCCTGTTGCCTTAGGAATGCCTATCCGGAAGCTACGGCAATGGCGCGAGTTGGGCTAAAAGTTGGATCGCTACCCTACTGGCATTCTTTGTGCTATCACTAGTCTTAGCGTAGCACCCTTTCACCTGTTACTTCAAAGCCTGGCTAGTCTTACGGAAGTTAAGTTACTTACTAGCATCCTTACGTTAGGGGAGGGGATCCCTTTAAGGATTCTTGAGCTCGGAGATTATGTCATCGAATTATTTCGCCAAGGTCGAGACCTTGATGAGTTCGGATGGGAGTCTCCTGATGCTCCATGTCTCGACTAACTCTCAGAGGCAGAAGTATTGAAATGGCTCCATCGATTCCCGATCGTTCAAGAATGTTACACGAACCTGGGCGCTTTGACAAACAAGAGAAGCCGGAAAATTGGCTAGGGAAATGGCTAGCAGATCCAATGACTGGGGAAGCCTTCGAACAGCAGTGTTGCTACTGTTCGAGCGCAAGCTGTACTTGCATCGAGCTGGTACGCCCGTCCTATACGGCTCACGACCGACCTTGCTCGTCTTGCTTGCTAGAGACTTGTGGGTGTGATTATCAGCACCTCCGTGGTGGCCACTACCTTCTCCGCTCCCTTATAGTTCGCGATTGCGAGCGGAAAGGCCAGGGGCTCTTTGTGGTGGGACAGCCTGGCTATGCTATCTTCCACAAAGATGATGTTCTGGGGGAATTGACAGGCGAGCTGGTCCCGCCGGGCACGTTCTCTACAAACTGGGGCGCTAAGATGGTTACGGATATTGTTAGACACGATATTAAGCCGGCGGTTTGTATGGCCCAGCTACGGTATGCTAAGGCTGGGAATCGTCTGTGTAAGGTCAACCATTGCTGCCACCTACCTATAGCCTGCTTTAGTGGTGCGATGGTGTCTGGGCGGTTTCGCATACTTTTGCTCGCGAATAAAGACCTATATGAGGGTGAGGAAGTTACGGTAACTTACTAGGAGGGTAAGCCGTCCTTCGACTGTTTCTGTGCGTAATGCCAGCCTAACAGATGAGTGGTCCGTATCCACCCGCTATCGTTGTTTGTAGTCTCTGGAAATAGTATTCACGAAGATCCACTAGCTTCCTTCCTTGTTGTACTAGGATTTCTCATCTAGTCTGTGCCATCTTCGTCCATAAGTAAAGGGATTGTCTGCTCGTTGCGCTGCTTGCGCACTCTTGTATCTAACTTTAGCTTGTTCCGAGTCGATAGAGATGGGAAGGCCTAACTGCAAATAACGAAATAAGAGTTGTTGGAAGTATATAGCAAGCGCGTATGCTTTATTGGTAACTTTGATGGAAGTTGTGACTAGTACTGTGTGATAGATAAACACTCTTATAACGTGAGCTTTATATTGTCGGGACTGAGAAACTCTTTTATCCGACTCCGGAGTAGACTAGGATAATCTGACAATTGGTTCGTCTCAGAACTGATAATTACAAGCTAATCTAGAGTTCAGTTGAGAAGGCTATAGTAAGGTGTGACGACTCGACCAACAGGTCGCAAGATCGGGCCAAGGACAAGGGCAGGTCATGCACGCGGGGCGGACACACCCCTGGTTACGTAAGCATCTCGTTACTATGGTTGTATGGGTAATTTTTAACTGTGCAGCAAGTCATATGCAGGCCCAGGGGTAAAATTGAGTGGGCCCAGGGGTAGTAACAGCCAATCAGAGGGCGTCATTTCTGGCAGCAGGTACCCATTTCGTCGCCGACAGATAGGCTGCAAATGGACACTCTGCGTAGCACTTCGGGCAGCACTCTGCGTAGCACTTCAGGCAGCTTAAATTGAGTCTATTCAGAGAGGCGCAATTGTACTAGAAAGGTATGTGCATCCCGTTCTTATCAAGGACTGCCTGACAGCGCTTAGGCATACTATCAAGGAGCTCCGTGAGGAAGGTATTAGAGACTGCATCCCAGGCCTCCTTGACGTACTTCCTAAGGTTATCGTACGAGGGCTGCTCCTCATGGCCGTACTTCTCCTCAATGAAGTCCTTCATTTTGTTCCAAACGGCCTCAATGGGGTTCAAATCCGGGGAGTAAGGTGGCCAGGTGATTGTTCGTACACCGCGTTCCTGGAGGTCGGTAAGGGTACCAGCAGCAGAGTGGGCAGAGGCATTATCCTGCATCAGAACCATCGTGAGACCTACAAGGCCCACGAGCCTGATCCAGCCGTCGATAATAGGTACTGTATGTTGGCGATATGTCTCCTCGCCAATCGTGCCCCAATCCTTCTCCCAGAAGATCCCCGGGCCTTTACCTGCAGTACCTGAAAAGCAGCCCCAGAACATCCACCCCCTCTTCTTCTGGTGCCTCTCCACGATACAGGTCGGGTCGTGCTCCTCGCCGGGCCGTCGGGTAACCCATTGCCGCCGGTGGTGGCCGCCGGTAACCCAGGTTTCGTCGGTCCAGAGGATCTCCCCCCATTGCTGCTTCGTCCAGTTAATATGCTCTCGAGCCCACGAGAGCCTCAAGAGCCTATTTGTCTCGCTAATCGGGGGCTTGCGGCGGGCAGTACATCGTCGGAATCCGAGCTTGCGTAATGTATGGCGGATAGTGTAACGGCCATAGCGCTTATCGAGCACCTGTTGGGCGACCTCGTCCCAGGTCATCCGACGGTTCTGCCGCGAGAAGCAGATAAACTCGAGTAGGACCTCAATATCTTCGGCCGACATCTTCATCGGGCGGCCAGTATGCTTCCCAGGGACCGCTGAGGCAATTGCCGTACGTACTTGGTTAATGGTAAAGCCGGTAAGGCTACAGATCTGCTGTAACTTGAAGCCAGCATCGTGACGGAGCGTTCGTACGCGGAGACGCTCCTTCTCCGTCAGGTGGGCTGTATGGACGTCTCTCGGGCGCATCGTTAGGCCTCAGTTACTTCAGAATAGCTACAGAAGATACAGCAGAATCACTGGCAGCAGAATCGCAGAATTATCACCATATGCCTCACTTCATGACGTTCAGGTTACTACATATGCTCTATTTGCTTGCATCATCTTGGCTCATCTAGTTTACTAGGCCCCTGCACCCGAAATGGATGGGTGGGGATGGGAGGTACAAAAAAAAGTGTTAAAAATTATGCCCGCAACCATAGTATGTCAGCAGACGAAGGATATGTGGATCGCAACATATCCAGCGATCCTGGATATGAGGATCACAACATATCCTACGATCCAGAAAGCAACAGGGACACATCTCTATGGAAACCCGGTGAAGGGCAAAGGATATATAGGGACAGAAGGATCTCCTTGTAGACAGTCATTACCTTTGCACTTCAGCGATCAATCTAAGTATCACTCTTACCCTTCACTTGACCTAGTCACTCAATTGATCCAAGCGTGATATCTCGCAAGAGACACGAACGACAACCCCACGAGACACGACAGCACGGAGTCAGTATTGCATAAGGTACTACCTACCTTAGTCAGGACATAAACCCCCAGCGCCCGGCCAGACGGTTGACCCCGGAGACCGGATCGTGACATAAGGGTGAAGATGGATAACTTGAGCCGTACTTGCCATTGTTAATTGCATAGGCTATTGGTTTCTTAGCTTCCAATATTAATCTAGTGGGAGACCTCAAGGCTGCGTTATTGAGTGACGTGCTTGCAGTATTATACTTATTACAAACATACGGGAATGATTAAGGTTAGAAATGTGCGTGGCTGTACTTGGTTTGAAGGTCCCTCTAACAAACCCCAGTTTATCACTTTATCGTGCATAAGTCAGAGATTGTCTGGGACGTCTTTGAACTTCCTTGAAGATAAGGGTAAGGTTTTAGGTTGAGGTGGTCTTCTTGCGCCCTTGGGAACTTCTCTCGCGCATACCTATAGAAAGCCGGCGAAACTTCATAGTATTCTATCAACCTTGAGTGGATTGTACCCCTAATTTCAGTGTTCGCCTAGTAGGTCTGAGGAGAATGGCCGTCGTGGAGGGCTCCTCAAGTGGGGGCGGCCGGAGCATCTGTGACCTTCCAACTATAAAAGCCGCGAGATCTCCCACCTTAGGTCTGGCATTTTCTTTCCTAAACATAACAGCAAAATTCCTCCTGGTAGCAGTCTCTCTACCCCAATCCTATCATTATATTCCTCATTGTCCTTGTCACTACTAGGCATATATTATTTGAAGTTCGAGCATTTGCTATGAGCGGCCAGAACGATCAGACCAGCCGCACTTCCCTGTGGCATTCCAGTACTTCCTATGGTCCAGGACTGTCCATATCCTAAGGACCATCTAGACTTGACGTTCTTAACGACGTAAAATGTCGGCCTGATGCCAATTCCAAGCCTGCCCGGGTAGCTAGACGGCCTTAAGCCGGAGAAGAAAACATAGCAAAAGATATCGCACCTAAAGCTGGCAACTCAAGTTTCTCGGAGACCCTATAGGCCAAACGGCCTATGGAAGTAGTACAATACCACGTGCCGCAGCCTAACGAGGGTTCCCGGCATGCGGGATCCCTAACTAGTGCCCACGTCGCTAAGAATCCGAAGTTGGCTAGTTCGGGCGGACTGGCCAGGGCGGCCGTCCCTACTAGCTACGAACCTAGAGCGTGCGTCTCAGCGCCATAGAGCAATCTTTCAGCTTCGCCTGCGGTCCGCTCTGTGGACTCCCACTTAGGTGATTTACAGCCTGAAGCGGCCAAGAACGAGAAGTCATTAGCACCTGGCGAGGTTGTAAACTAGCCTTTAACTTGCTAGAAGGTATCGACGTCTGAGTAACAAATTCTTAAAGGTTACAAAATGAGCCTGGGCAGCGTCCTTCAGAGTTCAATAGTTCCAGAGTCTCATGGCTTAAAACGAGCTGTAGATGAGGAACATTGTCAAGGACAAAGAGGTAGAAGGGCGATGGGATCAAGGTCGAAGTATCTCGTCAAAGGTATAACCCGATTATCAACCTTACCTTAGCAAAGATTCCGAGACCGGCCACATCAAATACTACACTTCATGGGCGCTATCATTTGTTCCACCTTCGTCTTTCAGATGTGATAAGCCCTGGAACAAGCTAGAGACCCCGGTGTCCAAGATGCACGGGAAAGCCGGCGTATCGAAGCTGTATGAGGCGGTGAGACCCGGAAGGACTAGGAAATCTTAGACTACTAAGAAGACAACTAAGGTTACCGATGCCAGCTCAACTTAGATAAGTTGTTCTCTTCCAAGGGTTACCCCACCTATGATATCAAGGCGTTCTACATCGACCTTAACGAAGAAGAGGAGCTCCGTGTCCTGGTCGACTGGTAAGACACTGAAGTGAATCTTCAAGATCTGGACCTAGCAGGTATGTATCTCGTAGAGAAACTTACGAGGAATCAGTTCGGCGGAAAAGTCTGGATGACTGAAGCAGAACTTGCGGGATTCGGGTCTGCTGATCCAGATTGCGATATCTGCATGTCCGATGTTTTTTGCCCAATGCACGAAGCTATTAATGATTGATTGGTCAATATTAATCAGGCAGGAATAAGTTAGAGGAGCGTTTCCATGAGTTATCAGTATTTTGTTTGACTATTGAGCTAGTATTTCATATTGTAACGGTCTTATGAATGGAAGATGTTCAGTGCCACCCGCCCTTCCACCTTTGCTTAAGTTGGTCAGGCTCATTGGGCATTGCTTGCGGCTGGTCGGTGTTGAATTGGGGCCCTGCCTAAGGTTTACTCGGTGTTCACAGAGGAATAACGGTGTTCAAAAGATGGGTGTTTATGTCACAGAAGGGCGCAGCCACTCGGCCGCCTGATGACCATGAGTCCAGAGCTTTTCATACCCAACAAATCAGCATGTGACATGACGGCGTTTTTGTATTTGGAATCAAAAAGAACTTATTGTGACAAACAGAGATTCCCGTCCACGTGTTGCCGCCGATCCCTGCCGCCGCCGCCCCGGACGTAGCTGTGATGACAATACGCTTCGACACCCCTTTCACCGCGAATACCTCTTTCAGCGTCGCCATGAGCCAAGACTTCCCGGTGCCGCCGCTGCCGCCAATATATTGGAGATGTTGCGGTGGCTGCCCCAACATCGCCTGTCCTCCGTTGTCGTCTGGGGCTATGCCTGCCACTTCCTCCGCTCTGTCCATCGCCTCACAGATCAGGCCGAGGGCGATCTTCTGTATGCGGTTTAGCGTTCGCTGCTTGCCTATCATGTTCCCGACCAGGAGGAAGCTGCTGACAGGTGCTATATCTACCCAAGTATGAGCTGGAGCGGGGGTTGGGTTGGGCGCCGGGATAGGTTGGAACAAATACTGACCATCGCCGGGACCGAAACCAGCCTCATCGCCATTCGGGTCTTCGCCAACTTCATCATCCCGTTCGATGCCTAGCACTCTGGCTCTGTGGAGCCGCAGCTGGGCCGCACGTACCATGCCAATCTCGGGCTTCGTCATCGTTTTTACTGTCGCTTGATGTTCGGACTGCGTGTCCGCGCGCCATGGGTCCGGTTCGAGGTCGGAGAAGCTGGCTTTCTCCAACGCCTGTAGCAGCCTTGCCAGTGCGGGGAAGTCCCTGGCAATGCCTTCATCGCCGTGCAGGTTATACACCGCGTCATGGAATGTGTACCTCAAGTCCGTGTTCTGCGGTCGCCACGAGGTGCCAGGGGCTATTCCGTCCTCCGCCGGCTCGTGCTCTTTCTCCTCGTCACCTTCGCTGCGGCTAGCCCAAAAGGCCGTGTCTTTCTTTGCATCAAATTCGACTGGTTGTTCCGCTGTTGCATTACAGTTTGACTACAATAAACTGCCCTTCCTGCCCATTGCCCGAATCCAAAGCTTCTTGCTCAATACCTCTGTCTACCCTTCTCCAGACGTCATCTACGCCTGTCCCAAGAGGATTGTTCTGCGATTCCAGAGCGACCTGGGTCTCGATACGGTCATCTTCTGCTTTGCTACAATCTAGATATGCCATCGTCCCCTCCCTTGGTCTATTCCCTTGAACCAGCCAGGGTAGTTTGAGATTTGGCGCCGTACGCTGTGAAGGAAGGTACATGCGAGAGGACACACATCTCACGGCCAGGACGAAAGTGTCAATTCTTTCACCGTTGCGAAAATTTGCTACAGTGGCGGTTCGACGAGGAACGACCGGAAAACACTAGCTTGGCAAGCCGCCGGTTTGCAGGCCTCTTTACACCAACGAATCCGTTAAGCCTAGAAATTATGTGACTTCACGCACCTCCATCGCCTCTCAATGAGCAACTGCACATGCAAAAGGGGCCTCAACTTCAGCCGCAGGTGACACTAGTTTTCCCAATGCTACAACCGTACCGGTACAAGTTGTATCTCGGTCTAGTTGAGGTGTTGGTTGTTGAGACTCCACCTCTGCGGAGGCACCGCTATTGGTTGTCCAAGGCAAGCGCCACCGATAGAGCTTTGCGGACTGTGGTGTTCCCGACGAAGCAAGACCTTTGGGCAGCAGGGGACGAAGCGTCGGGATGCAAACGCAGACAACAGCACAAGACAGCTCGACAACTGACCAGATAGCCACCTCGATAGTGTGCCAGGGAGGATCCGTGGACATAATCGCCGCGTACAGACGGGTAATACGGACGACGGAAATGACGCAGGTGCTTTGAAGTAAACTGTCAAGTTCCACACGTGGAGTGGACGGAGAATGCCAAGCAAGACAATACTTACAAGAAGCCTAGGCAGAAGATGCCCACCAGAATATATTTCTGGACTCTTCCGATCGACGACAAGGTTCGGAGGATTGGGAGGGGTATAATGTAGATGATGATGTCCGTAAGAATATTGACAATGGAGTTGAAGTACCAGAAAACCATCCTGTTAATGCATTGGTTTGGGTGAGTCATATCCCAATTTTCGGAGATTGGGTTGCAGCTGAACAAGACTGTAAGCGTCGAGATGAATCCCCAGACGATCACAAATCCAGCGAAGACATCGCAAATTCGCTGAACATGTGGCAGAGGGAAGATGCGCCGGAATTGGAGCAGAAAGGTCACCTTCCCGGATGCGATGGCCAGTTGGTACGCGAGTAACGCGAAGAAATTTTCCTTTGAGGGTTAGGCAACTGTATATTAATAGTCTACAGCTTTCAAGTTGGTCTTACCTTCCACCATGTGACAATCTCATCGTGGCTAAGCACGGATATGTGACGACCGAGGCCGGACGCGGTATCTATTTGCCGTATTAGGATGGATCATTGATCCGATTCAACATAATTACTCTTGGTCATTCAACTCACTTAAAGCAGCCAGGATACCCAGCACAAGGACAAAGACCTCCACGACAATCGCGGGAGTTAGAACGGTGAGTGGAGTCGGTGGATCGTGCATCATGTATCAGAACACACCAGAAATATTGCCACTCCCCAATCATCCGGGCCGAACTTCTTGACGATGCCTAGACGGACGTAAAAGCGTAAGGCGACAGCTGTGGATGAGATGAAAAGACCAGCCGCAACGACGGCGATAATGCTGTTCGCTCTACTGTCGTAGGCATCTGGGGGAAGAGGCTGTGGTGGAGCCATCGCATCGATATAGAGGGGCCGCGAGTGATGACTGGAGGAGACCAAGCTATTTCATGCCATCGGCCGAAAGAAAGCGCGAAGACAATGCGCTGGCGAAGAGGTGAGGTGGAGTCAAGATGGCTGAAAATTACTTCCCCTTGTCATTGTGGCGCTGCTCTACTACAGATATGCCGTTCAAGCAGTGACCAAGCACGTCTCGCCCCCGATAAACGGGAGCCCCAGTTGCGCGATCATGTGAAGGTCCGGCAAGTTCCACTTTCTCATGACTCAGTTCACCCAATCCTCTTCAGTTACTCGCCTGCCCCAGCTTTGTGGCGTAGAGCCACCCCACCACGATTCAGCCGGCGGCCCTGATTGGTGGCTACAGGCTGCAATTTTGCTCATGGCCAGCGTCGAGCGTTGGCCCCAGCCAGCATAACCGTCCCCAACCACATAACCCGGCCGCCTTAGAGGTCAAGCTCCTCGATTTTTGTCTCGTATGGGCTGTCGCGAAGGCTAGGAGCATCATTGTGCACGAATCGTAGAGTGAAGGGTAGTACACCCAACCCCATCGGATCAGCCCACTTGTCCCACGGACTCCGTGCGATTTCCCAGACTTTCGATGAGCTTATGTGCGTCCTGTTTGTTGAAAGGCGAGCGTCGCAACAAACAGTCCTGGCCAAAAATATCCATCACCAGTCTGTTCTGATTTCCGCTTCTAGACGCCGTACTAACCATTACCAGCCCACGGTTGACGGGGAACTTCCAGAGCTAGTGCTTGATGAACTATTTCTTTTATTTTCTGTTGTGCCAGGTCCTCAACCCACACCGATTTTCTGCCGCATAATTAGGGGTTACTCCTAAGCAAGCAGCCCCTTAGCTGCGCACGAGTACCGTGACATCAGTCATGTTAAATGCCGCCCCCCCCCCCCCCACCTACCTATATCCGCCAACCATCAAGGGAATAATTCGTGATTCTACGCTACTCAAGCCTCACCACAGTACCTCTCCACGAACAAGCCGACCAAATCCGAGCAGCTTACCGTCGAAACGACATCTCAAACTTTCGAGTATGCGGCTGTTTTGCAAACTGCCACTATGTTAGTGCCCGCAATGGGTCCAGCAAAGCGACCAGTGCGCATGGCACCTACCCCAGGATTGCATCTCCAGTCAACCCTTCATCGGCAGGGATTCTGCATGCAGACCCAAGAAGCTTGGAATCTCTGGCTCAAATTGCATTGAAGCAATAGGTAGTATGGCGTATGTTGACGAGGGTGGTGCGGGGCCGGGTTGTAGTTCCGGGTGCCCGAGCTCGGAACAGGTAAATGGTGGCGCGCTTCCTGCTAATCCTAGAAGTCTCTTAATACTGTAGTTGCGTTAGGGGGCCTGCATCGCTTCAACGACCCATTAAGGGGCGGCGCTTCTCATTGGAGTATGGGGCCAGGAGCGAGGCTCCCAAGATTTTCTTTGAAACCTTGACCCCGTCCCCGACTCTACGAATCGCGGGACTTGACAGCTACATCGTAAGTAGTCTTAGGATGGGCTTCCGCAGGTAAGCAAGCCCTGAATTTCCCCAAAGTCTGTTCTTTGGTTGGACGACATTCACCATCTCACAACGCCAAAATGTCTTCCGTCCCACCTAACTGGCCAGCACGAGACCAGAGACAAAGTGTGGCACCGCTAGCAAGGCCTTAACTGTAAAGATGTTCCAGACCGAAGCCACGGGGGAAACGACTGGGGGCATGGCATGACACAGTTTTTCAGGTGCCGGGAGTGCCCTCAAACGACCAAGGGGCAGCCTTTGCCAAGAGAACAAGCCAGGGACGAGGTGGTTCCAAGACTCTCTCGGCTTGCGAAAGTCAAAAGAAGCCCGATTCAAAGAGTCATTTTTTTGGGTATTCGCCACATCGTCCAATGAAGTTGTTGTGCACAGTAGTGACCACAATCAGTGTCCACAAACAACTCAATTGAGCCGATTCGCGCACGGGCCACATAGACCCACATGTGGCTTAGGACTGTGTGAATATTGTTCAGCACTCTGTATCGTCCATAAAAGCTCCACCTCCCCTCCATTCCTGGCTTTCGTTGACCCTTGCCGATGCCCATCACAGGCTACTGGACTTGGCAGAGCGATGGTAGCATTTGGCCAGAGTCGCGCGGCGACTCCCGCTCACTTCTGGGCCCGCGCGGCTCCGACTCTTCAAGGCTCCCGGCCCCGGACTCCACAACGCCCCAGGGAATCGCGAAAAGCGGGTTCCTAGGGATGATTCGGGTTCGCGGGTGGCGGAGCAGCGCGAAATGCGCTCGGGTTGGGCACTGAGGGACGGGCTGTAGGAAGCATATGTTAAATGCCATGCCTCGTGGCAGGCGAATGTGGGATCGAGATCTCATGGATGACTGGCCCCGGCGTCGAGCTCACACAACCAATCCGGGCGCGAGCCGGGCGCGGGTTGCCTCTCCGGACCGCGCAGCCAATTAAGGTGCCAAACCGGCCGAGTGGCGTTTCCGCTTGCCAGCGCCGGATTCGGGGGTCTGCCTGCTTCGTGCGGGAGGAGTGAAACAGCCGACAGAAGCCTTCGCAATTGAGGGCTCTAGCGGAGCGGGCCCGCCGTAGCTCCTTACCGAGTCCAGCCACTTGCACCCCACTCCTGCCGTTTGACCCCAGGCCAACGTGCAGGGAACTTGCCGTGGCTGCATTTTCAAGCAGACAGCTCCTGTGCTTCCCTCACTCGCGCTGTCGTCATAAGCATGTCACGGCCGGCGCGCTTATCAGTCTGGCGGCGCATTTGTTGCTACAACAGAGAGCCAGCGCCATTCCTGACAAGTCGTACCTGGCCATCTCGACCCCATTTTTTCCACGGCCACAACAACAATAACAATGATCAAGGACGACAAGTGGTAGCACAAATCTCTCGCTCAAGCCAGCAAGACTTAGACGACCACACATAGCTTCCACCATGGCTGCCCTCACAGACCACACGCAACACCAACCATCCACACATATAGTACATGACTGGCCCGGGGGTACCTTTGGCCTCAAGTCTGGCGACATGTCCTGGATGGTCCTGGATGGCAACTCCACTCATATGGACGCCTCTCTATCTGCTACAGACGGCGGCTTCACCATGGACCTTGGTCCCGAGATGTACAATATGCCCTTGCAGCCACACGACGCAATCCCCTTCGGCACCATCATCCCCTCACAAATTTCGAACACGGCTCTTGACGACGTCCGCGTCGGGCATACACTCGTGGCTAATGTCCGTAGCCAGCCATCCTGCTAGCGCGTCGATACACACTAGCCCTGGGGAAATTATGCCGGAGCCTTCGACGTCAGCACTCAGGCGCCATAGCCACCACCACCTTCAGCAGCAACACAGCTCGGAGATACCGCAGCTCGCCGGCACGAAACGCAGGGATAGCGAGATACACGTGCACAGCACAGGGTCGCCAGATGCAACGGCAAGTTTCGCGTCACAGTCTACGCCGTCGGACACGACGGCTCTTCCGAGCAGCAACAAGAAGAAGAAGACGATACGCGAGAAGAACCGAATGGCTGCGACAAAGTATCGCGACAAGACGAAATGTGAAATTACAGAGCTCGTGAAGACAGAGCAATGGCTCTCCGAGAAGAACAGTGCCTTAAAGGCCCACGTCAAGTATTTATGCGATGAGATCCTCGCCCTCAAGACGGAGATCCTGCGACATGGCACTTGCGAGAGCCAGCTCATCCAGGACTACATCATGGAGAGGGCTAGTAAGTTGCTTCTGGATTAGGAAAGAACCATTTCACATGACTCTTTCATACCAAAAAAAACAACCAGAAACGAAAACCCTTAAAGCATGAACTCTCTTGTTCCTCCCACTACTTGATCAGGCTGGTTCTACGTCTCCCATGTGGACTATCACTGTCAAGCTATCACTACTAAGAAAGCGTAATAGTAACTCTTAGAGTGCTTAAAAGCACAGTCGCCATCATTGGCAGTGGTTGGGGCGGCTTCACCCTCGCGCACGAGCTGTCGCTCGCCAAGTACGATGTGACCGTGATCTCGCCCAACCGCACTGTCCAGTATACGCCGCTGCTTGCGAGTGCTGCGGCAGGCATGTTCGACTTCAGGTAATGCGTCCACCACCCCCCTAATGTGATGCCCGGCCGCGCCGAAAAGCCCTGAGGCGACGGACTGTCGAAGCACCACGCTGACTCTTTCCCCGACCAGACTCGCCGAGGAGCCAGTCCGCCGCAGCAGCCGCCTGCCTGGCCTGCAGTACTACAAGGCCACCGTCGAGGACATCGACTTTGCCAAAAAGACCCTCCACTGCATCCCAGCAGTCTCGGACATTGCGGGCACCCGCCTCTCGTCCGACCCGCGCCGCCACGCCTTCACCCTCGCCTACGACGTCCTCGTCATCGCGCCCGGGTGCACCGTGCAGACCTTCGGCACCCCGGGCGCCGTCGAGCACGCGCACTTCCTCCGCACGACCGACGACGCGCGGCAGATCCAGCAGCGCCTGCTCGAGATGCTCGACGCGGCGTCCACGCCGGGGCTCGCGCGCGCCCAGCAGCGCGACATGCTGCGCGTCGTGGTCGTCGGCGGCGGGGCCATCGGCATCGAGGCCACGGCCGAGCTGTACGACCTGTGGCAGCACACCTGCGGTTCCTGTACCCGCACCTGGACCCCGGCCTCGGCGGTGGTGGTGATGGCGAAGAGGGCGACGGTGGCGCGCTGCTCAGCATCGAGGTCCACGACGTGGCGCCCGAGATCCTGGGCACGTTTGACGACCGGCTCGGCGAGTACGCGCTGCGCAAGCTGCAGAACCGCGGGGTGCGCATCAGGACGGGGAGCCACATCACCAGGGTCGAGGACGGGGCGGTCTACACCAAGGAGCGAGGCGAGGGCAAGGAGCGAGGCGAGGGCAAGGAGCGAGGCGAGGGCAAGGAGCCCCTGGTGTACGAGATGCTCATCTGGGCCACGGGCAACGGGGTGAACCCGCTCGTCGACAAGATGCAAGGTGTCGAGAAGACGGGCAAGCTGCAGCGTATCGTGACGGACCGGAGACTTCGCGTGAGGAGGAGCACGATGGGAGCGGCGAGGGCAAGGGCGAGGGCGGGGGGTCCGTCATGGCCGACGTCTACGCGCTCGGGGACTGCGCGATATCGACGGCTACGCGCTGCCCACGCTCGCCGAGGTCGCGGTGCAAAAGGCAGAGTACCTCGCCCGGCAGCTCAACGTGGCTACTGAAGGGCAGCAGCAGCAGCAGCAGCCCTCAGAGGCCTTTGCGTACCGGCAGAAGCCCAACCTGGCATATCTGGGCCAGCACGACGGCGTGATTGGCGGGCAGGAGGAGTGGACGGGCCACTCTGCGTGGCTGGCGTGGCGGAGTGGCAGCATCTTCCACTGGCCGCGGAGCTGGCAGCGGACCATCATGATTGGCATCAGCTGGATGTTCAACGCCATTGGGGGCCGGGACATTGCACGGCGGTGGTAGCAGGTAGCAGCCGGCATACAATATGCACCATTGGGGCCTGGTTATGGCGGCATGACGTCAGCCGGGCCCGGAGCATCCCGCCCGAGAACACGGGGTACTGACGGGGGCTGCGGGGGCTGCTGAGTGGTGGGCGCCACCGGGGCGTGGGCCGAAGGGAGTCGGCCCTGTCCTTCGAGCGGAGATTCACAATGTCAGCATACGTACATCACACATCACTCCCTTGTGTTGCCCATCTCGGGCGACCGTTGGCATCGTGAAGCTGAGGCGCGAGGAGATCGCCAGGGTTTCCCAGCAGCTCAGCCGAGCAAGGTCGTGAGCCAATACCCGGGCAGAGATTGTTAATACTGGCACATGCCAAGCCGTCACACTCACGTCAATGTTGTCGGGAGATTGAGAGCACCGTGGTCCTCCTCGACGCAGAGACGACCCTGCCACCCATCATCATCACCACCACCAGCAATGTCAGCGGATGACGTTGGCAATGGCCATGTTCTGATTGGGCAATGGCGTTGTCATCACTGGTACAACCAGGCACGTGCAAGGACACGATATATAGGCCAAGAGTTGGAGGCGGACCTCCCGCCGTGTTCTCTTTCATCTATATAGCACTGCGTAGCCCTCGGCCTTGGACACAAATTTCCAACCTCAAGAAACCACCATGGCTATCGCAACACGGTCAGCAACAACAACCTTGCTCCGACAAGCCCGCCTTGCATCTCCGACAAGTTCACCGCCACCGCCACCACCACCAAGCGCTCCTTCTCCGCGACACCCGCCGCCATGACGCTCATCAGCGACGCCATCAAGGACGACCACAACGACCTGCGCGAGGCCCACAAGCGCATCCTCAGCGCCAACACGCACGACGAAAAGGTGCGCTGGCGCAACCAGTTCACCTGGGAGCTCGCGCGGCACTCGATCGGCGAGGAGCTCGTCGTGTACCCGGCGATGGAGTCGCACCTGGACGACGGCAAGGCCAGGGCTGACCACGACCGGAGCGAGCACCAGACGGTACGTTTTCTCTCGCTTTCTCTCCACACACACACACACACACAAACACACAACCATATCCCTTCCGCGTTGAACAACAACAACAACAACAACATGCCGGCATATCCTGGCGAACCATCTATAAATCTAACCTGTGCTTGCTTGCGCTGCCATCACTATAGGTCAAGGAAGAGCTCGTCAAGTTCCAGGACCTCGACCCCAAGGACCCGGCCTTCAAGACGACCCTCGACTCCCTCTGGGCCAACCTGGACAAGCACATGGCCGAGGAGGAGGCCGACGACCTGCCCGCGCTCGAGAGGGCGCTGCCCGACTACGACGCGTCCGACAGGCTGGTCCGCCCCTTCGGCCGCACCAAAAAGTTCATCCCCACGCGCTCGCACCCCAACGCGCCCGACAAGCCCCCCTTTGAGACCGTCGCGGGCCTCCTCGCCGCCCCGATCGACCACATCAGGGACCTGTTTAGGAAGTTCCCCGACGAGACCAAGACGGGCGAGATGCCCCCTTGAGTGAACAAGTCAAAAGGGCGGGCGGAGGGAAACGTGGGCTCATCAGAAGGCGAATCAAGAGTCAAAAGAGCGTCGTGTGGGTGTGTGGGTGTGTATCACTTATACGATGCTCGACTCACTGTTGTGATTACTAGATCACACGACTACAAAGATGGTTTACCTTGTGGGTAGATCCGCAGCGATTGCTAGATCGCTGCCAGTAGTAGACAGTCCGCACTGAACAAGTCCACCATACCAAAAGGCCCACTTCCATCGCTGCGCCGTGACCTTTTTTGGTGAGGCTTTGAGAGTTGGAAAATGCAGAGGTGCAGAGGTGTGAAGGTGCAGAGGTCTAGCTCGAGATGCAAATCGTCAGAGGTCCCGAGGAATGCATATCTGTGGACTAAATTCAGGTATGCCTGGTGAGAAGCGCCTCCGCTTGACGTCCACGGCCGCTCACTAATTCTTTTTGCCGCCTAATCGGGTGCCATGTGGACACTTGCCCTCCCGTGAACAAGTATATCCACGATACGACCAAAGCAAACTGGGTGCTCAAACCGAGCGAGCACTAGATGGTACATAGAAAATGTAGGCGCTTGCCGCCAGGAACAAGTCGCAGAGAGCCAACGACAGCGAGATTTCCAGGTCCTGAAGATTAGGCAGACATGTGAAGCACAGATATGCTTGCTTCGGAAAGTTACCGAGGGGCATTGGAGTAGGCAGAGGCAAGGAAGTAGGACACAGATACGAGGGGGAGGAAGCCTTAGCCACCATCTGCAGGAACTCCAGTGGGTTACAAGTCACCTCATGCATTTAACACTACACCACAGCCTGAGTCCAATACAGACGACTTCAAAGCGTCATTAGTCTATTACTTTTCTTCCAGCACCATCTAGAGAGTGCCCACGACTATTACGATACTACTCTTCTACAGAGTCATCTTCGAGTACGTGTAGCACAGCGGGCCCGCCATCGTGTCCATGTAGTCCCTGACCACGGGCTTGGTGTCGGCCAGCTCGAGCACGGGCATCTCGTCGTCGATGGACGCGCGGATGCTCAGCGTGACGCGGTCGTTGAAGCCGCTGTAGTCGGCCAGGCGGGTCTCGTTGCGGCCCTGCCACTGTTGGGTTGGTAGGAAAATGTCAGCGCCAGGTACATAAAGCGATGCGGGACGTCATCGTGGGGTTTACTTACTCTGGCCCAGGCCCTATCAACGTTAGCATGGTGCAACATGAACAGAGGCTGCGTTTGAAAAATTGAGATTAGCTAGGTGTTACTGGAGTTATCGTGAGGTTGGTGGTGATTGTCGATCGATCGACTTACCTCATTGGGCGACGTCGCCGGGCCCATGTCGCCGTGGATAATGCTGTGGACCTGGGCGTGCGGGAGGCCCTCGAGCATCTCGGACATACGATAGTAGTTGTTGAAGTTGTGGATTGTGCGCATGACGGTGGTGCTGTAGGCGGCGGCCTGCATATCGTCGATGATCTGCTCGCCGGTGGCCGGGTCTCTGCCGAGGCCGCCGTTCCACTCGCGCGCGAAGCAGTGCTCCTCGTTAACCACGTCGTTAATGTTGGGCCAGCCCGGCCCCAGGGTGTAGGTGGTGTTGGCAAAGGGCCCGTCCATGACGCAGCGCGAAAAGCCGCGCGTCTGGTTGCCCGTCAGCACGCCGTTGCCGCCGAAGCCCGTCTCGGCGTCCCAGATGGGCGAGACGGGCATCGTGTTGGTGTCGGACTCGATGGACCAGTCCCAGTACGGCTGGCGGCCCGTGTAGCCGCACTCGTCGCGCAGCATGTCTTCGTGCAGCTGGACGTACCACCGGTGCCAGGGGAGGAAGTTGGCGACGAAGTGGATCTGCTGGTTCAGAGTCAAGTGCGTGTAGGTCAGGTCGTCCATGCGTGTCTTGACGGCATCGACCTCGGCATACTTCTGCTTGGGCAGGTTGCGCACACATACGGCAGCCTTGAGGTAGTCGGTCTTCTCTGCCGTGCTTAGCTCGCGCCACTCCTTGCGGACGACCGGGCTTGTGCACGTGGTCGCGTCCTGGCGGGGAATGACGTTGGCTGTGGCAGCTGAGGCCGTGAGGGCCAAGAGTAGCGAGCGTGAGAGCATAGTGTGCTGTGTGCTGTGTAGCGAATGTGCTTGAACGAATGTGGAGTCGAATGAAGGTCGGCTGGTGAGAGACAAAGAAGCTCAATCGTGAAATGGAGAGCACTTCAATGCCTATTTGAAGGAACGGCAGTCGTCTGATGCTTGCCCGCCATCCACGAGGTCCACGATGCCTGTTACTCGCTGCAAGGGGCCCGGACCAGGGTCGAGCTTCAAGACGTCCAAAGCGGCAAAGCTGCCGTTGGATACGATGCTGGAGCGGAGCCGTCCTGGCGCTCAGATCCACCCGCACAGCCGCCCGGCATGAAATGTCAGGGGCAGGGGTCCTTGGAGGATCGCAATGCCATTGTTCACATGTCGGTGGATGGGTATCGACGGCCCGGAAGGATTCGCGAGGTAACGTACTCCAGACGACACGACACTCGACAGAACTTTGCCCTGTTTTGTTGTAAGACAGCCTTCACTGACTGGACAATGGACGTGTCCCCGGCCCGTGACTAAGTATGCATTGACGACCTTGTCCTGGTTATAGGCTTATAGCGGCAACGCTCAGAGCCATGCACGAGTCATGGTTATGACTGTCACGAGAACCCCCTCGACCTTTCTTACGATCCCTTCAGCTCAAGGACCTAGGTTCCCTCAGCCCTAACTACCTGCAAAGCATTGCACCCCATGGACGTGAGGACTTTCCCTAGTCCGACTCCTCCCGCCACCACATCGGGTGCGTCAGACTCTGCCCTTGCTGCTCGTGCCGAACCATAACGCATCGCCGTATCGTATCGCTTCGACCAAGATGTTGTAGAACTTCTGATATAAGCGGGCCCCTTGCCTTAATTGTTTTAGGCTGCTAGAAAGAACTAGTTACAGTAATGACCGAAATCGGTGTCCAGAATTTGGCAGTTGAGTGCTTCTGCGCACAGACCAGCTGTGCACCAAGTCGGGCTCTACAGTGCGTCTTAACTTCGCTTTGTTTAGCTGCTTGGATCCAAAACCGGCGCTCCCCGAATTGCATTTATCCGGTATGCTGGAGCCAGTCGAGTACTACATATGCCGCCAAGAGCGATCCACACTAATCGTTGCCTCAACTCATTCGTTATCGCACACACAAAGCTAGCTACAGTTATCTCGTCGTCCTATGGCCAACATCAGGGGGTGCTTTCTAGCGACCTACATATAGCGAGTTCCGGTACGATAGTACGGATTTAGAACCGTGGCTGCTGGTTTGGACCATTTTTTGTTCCAAGCCGCTACCTGAATCTGGATCACGGATTAAGTGCAACGGTTCCTCTCCTATTTCCTGTCCAACCTAACAACTCATCACTGCTACACTGGATATATGCGGGGTGAGAAAATAAGGCATAACAAGGTAGTGAGGTGCTGCGACTCCGGCTCAAACACGACGCGTTGGCGATGCGCCCGCGATGCGAGATAAAAGTGTAAGGACAGTGTGGGCACAGGAGCTTTGCCTGAGGAGGCACCTATTACCATCTTTTTTGGTATGGCTCAACTAGTGAGAGCCATTCACCGAACGTGTAGAATATAAGCTCGGCTACAATAATGTAGTATCCTACATAGTCAGCCACTTTTACCTAGCTAGACGGGTCCGACTGCCGACATACTAATGCCCTAAAGGCAATTACTACACGGGCATGAAGAATTGCTACCCGGGCATGACTCTTACACGGGCATGACTTCTATCGCCTCTGATTCGCTCATTTTTTTTCCTTCGACCCACAGGTACATCAGTGCAAAGGCGGTGAAGCAAGCTCTCTTAACAAGGCCGTGCTTTCGGTATAGTCAGAACCAACCAGGTCAACCAGGCCTCTAGAACAGGTCTTAGGCGTATATCAAAACAAGGTCTGGTTTTCAATACAGAACACGGCCAATTCCAGCACGCCCTAGAGGGCAGCTATCTATATCTCTATCCTCTAACTACTATAGATGGAAGAACCTCCTCGTCGCTGTAAAGCAGCTCCCACTGACTCCTTCGCCTGCGAATGCTAGATTGCGTCTTCCGTCCGTTGGCGACGTACTCCTGTAGTTCTTCCAGCTCCAAGAACAGCTGACCGGCTGCGCGTCTGGCGCTGGGATGAGGCACTGGCCTGGCTACTAGCCTGGCTGCTGGCCTGTTGGCTCGCTTCCAGAGCAAGCCTAGCTAGCGTTGACTTGTTGTGACTTCCTGGTGGTCGACCTCGTCTGCGCCCTGTCGCTTGGCTTGCTGGATTGCTGGCTCGTTGGCCACTCGGCTGGCTGCTTGCCTCAATGGCTAGCCGCGCTGGAACAGCCTGTGTGGTGTTCTTAGGTCTGCCACGGAGAGCAGTGGCGATCTTAGGGTCGAGGATTCGTCGGTATGGATCTCGAGAGGATGGCTCTCGTAGGCGCCACCGAGGATGGACCTCCCATTTGGTGAGAGGCGTGCCACTCACCAGCTTTGAGTAGATTGTGTGGCAGCAGGGGATTCCAAGCTCGGTCGAAACCGAGCAGTCCTCACTGCAATCGCCAATGGGGTCAGGGAACGGATTCTTCCCCGTCGGCATTGCTTTCCTTGCTAGCCGATATTGTTTGTTGATAAGCCCGAGACCCTTCGAAGAGAGTGCTGTCCGGGGTTCGCCTAGATACTCCGAGCTGGACCCTATGTACTCTCGCGCGGTAAGTACCTCGTCCGCTGCGCAGGCGTCGTTGAAATCTCGCTCCTGGTCCTTCATCATGTCCTGCATAGCCTCGATAAGCCGATAGAGATTGCTCATACCATTCAGGAGATAGCTCTTGATGTTGTTGTTGCTTGCTTCTGTCCCAGATGTGACGCGGATGCCGAAGTTGCGATAGTTGCGAATGAAACATCGTGCCCACTGCGCCCTGACAGGCATGGAGGTTCCATGGAGATACCGCAGGATGGCCCGCTGATCGTCAAATTCCCTACAGAGGCTTCCCCACGCCTTCTCGTGAGCCTCCTCTGTCTCCGCAAACAAGACGACCTTCCACATCATGAGAACCCCTCGATGGCTATGAGGGACGACTTCAGCTGTCTGCGCGTTGACCAACTGTCCGTCTTTCGGGCCGAGCTCAGCCTGTGCCTGTGGAGCGTAGTCCTCCCCGTTGCTGCTGTCGGGACTACTACTGCTACATTGGCCCTTGACCCACTTCTGCTTTGACTTGAGCAAGACGTTAGAATTGATGTGGTGGATGCACAGCTGCTGCTGTGCATCAGGGAACTGATCATTCAGGGCGGCCTTCATCTGACCGTCGAAGTCAGTAATGATAACGTCCGGTTGGCGAATAGAGTGCTGCTCTGAGATCTGTCGAATGCTCTCAGAGAGGAACTGGAACCCCTCCCGTCTCTCGTTGTCGATCAGACCGAACGCCGCATTGTAGACAGGACCAAGGCAGGTCTGTCCTGTTGCTTGGAATAATGGAAGCTTGAAGCGGTTGGTGTTGTATGTGTTGTCGAAGCTGATGACCTCAGGAAACCGCTTCCACATCTGGAGGCAGTACGGAAAGGTCCAGACAAGACCGACGAGGCGGTTTGGCTCATCATCCGCCCACTTAACAAGATAGGGAATCTCCATCTCGTCGAACAGCTTGATCAGTGCTGCAGTAGGAGTGTGGCCGCTCAACTTGTCTCGGCTGATACGAGACCTGGCGTTATAGATATCCTTTCGTGTAAAGGATGACTCGGGATGCTGCTCCAGGACGATCGCGCGTACGTCACGGGCCCGAATTCCGACCCGACGGCTTGTCGATTCGACTGTTGCCCTGATAGGTGTAGTGAGTCGTCTGTGGGAGGGATGGGCGGATGGTTTGATACTGGCCCCGTGGTTATGCTGGCTATGCTCGGAATTATCGTGGTGTCGTAGAAGCCATCTACCCTCCTCCAGTGCTTCGGCAATGACCATCCATTTACAACCACACTTTCGAGACTTCCGTTGCCGAATACCGGTACTCTCTGAGGGGCGTGGTTCTCCGAATCGATCGCATTGGAAAGAGTACCGGATCTTCCGACCCTTATATGAGTAGGCATTTCGTCGAACAATACCGAAGCCATTAGCCTTCGCGAAAGTATTCACCCACTCGAACAGGACTTCGGCTGACGGCGCTGGGTCGCCTGGGATAGGTGGGTTCGGGATCGGGTCAGGGACAGGCGACAAGGGGTGGTCGGGCGAGGGCGGCGAGGCGATAGGCGGAGAGTGCCTTTCTCGGGGAGGCGAGTATGGCGGAGATGATTCGAATGGAGTTGAACTGAGCGGCGAGTAGCCCCATATCTCGCGCCATTGGCGGACTCGTTCGTATGACCGGACGAGCTCGATGGTAAGTCTTCGATCTGTCCCAATCACCTCGCGCACTAGCCTAAGGGCGGACTGAAACTGGGGTCTTGTTGGAGAGAATTGTTCTTGTGCTGATTGTTGTGGAGAGCAGGCAGGTGGCTGGTCGATTTCCGGGCCTGGTATAGGCATTCTTACTCGTTGCGACCGTCTTCCTCGGGTTGGGAAATCATTCGATAGGTGAATCTCATGATCGAATCGCAGCTCCCATGGTGGCTCGTTCAGCCCACGCGATCCATAGGGGCGTGGAGCGGTCGTGAAGGTCTCTGGGTACGAGGCGAAAGCATTACAGAGTGCCTCGTCGTCTCCCACGCCATAGTGTGGGCCAATGCTCGTCCCTGTGCTATTAGACGAAGGTGGTCTTGAACTCTCAGATTGGTTCTGCCGCTGTCGTTTTCGAGGACGTAATTGATAGCTTCGAAGTCGTTGGTTGCTTGCTGAGCTAGATCGAGAGTCGGGCTGGGACATAATGACGGCCTTGATCGCGACAGGAAGAGTGTCGCACGCACGGATGAGAGCATGGTTAAAGGGGCAGTTGATTTGACTATGAAAGAAGGAAAGAGGGGACCAATTTCAGCACAAAGGAATGACCTGCTTTGTGATGCAGATGCCTTGGAAGATGAGGCTATTGGATATTCCTGATACAGC
Organism: Microdochium trichocladiopsis; assembly: GCF_020744255.1. Taxonomy (NCBI): domain Eukaryota; kingdom Fungi; phylum Ascomycota; class Sordariomycetes; order Xylariales; family Microdochiaceae; genus Microdochium; species Microdochium trichocladiopsis. The sequence continues at coordinate 170,072 of NW_025763547.1, forward strand.
GTGTGTTTGAGTGTTGGTCTCAGCAGGGGGCCTAACACACCACGCCTGGAGCCCTGGGACCTTGACAAATATGGTATCTTTCACGAACAATCATTATCAGTAGGCTTGACATGCGACAAGAGGTAATTGGTGTAGTAGCTAGCTAGTGAATAGCTTCCATATGTCTCGTCGATCGTCGTGGTGGAGAGCTAATCCCGAGGTACAAGGGAAGCGTTGGCAGAATCTAGATGCACTAACAAAAAGGGATGGACCAATCAGAGGCTGCAAAAGGTCATGCCCGTGTAAGAGTCATGCCCGGGTAGCAATTCTTCATGCCCGTGTAGTAATTGCCATTCGGGAATGGTGCCCGTCCACAGCAAAGCTCGTCCAAAGAAAGCCTTATTTGTGTAAAACAGCTGATGCATGAAACACTTTCTGGTTGATACTATCTACTTGTGAACAGTCAACAACTCTGTTAGACATTAAGAGAATACTACGTGGCGTGTGGAGTGGCACTGTAGGGGTCAGCAGACGACTGTTTGCAAACATACCGAGCTTCTCCGATCCATCCAACATTTCCTGCTAAGGCACTAGCTCAGCAAGCGAAGCCAATTAAACAACGCCAAAGTGGGTACGAAGCGTGGTTCAGGGGCGATGGAGGATTCTTATCAAATAATAAATTAAGCATCGCAACACAGGCTCAGAATAGCCACCTTCCAGCTGTTTTGCTGCTCTACGTGTCCATTAGAGAAGAATCATGTCTCACTCCTGCTGAGCGAGGATTACTTCACAGCCGAACAACTTCCGAACGACGACGGTACGCTATGGATTTTCCGCAAACGCCACCATTCCGCATTATCATTGCCGGGGCCGGCCTCGTGGGCTTAACTGCGGCACACATACTACACCAGGCCGGTATCGACTTTGTGATCCTAGAGAAGCACGTAGATCCAGTCCCAAAGGTCGGATCCGTCATGACGATCTGGCCGCAGACACCTCGCATGTTCCAACAGCTGGGACTTGATACGTTTCTTGATCCTCTGATGGAGTCTCTCCGGACCAGCATCGTTATCTCTGGGGACAATTCGCGCCAGCTCGACGTCTCTGAATTTCCATCTACCATCGAGAAACAGTAGGTATAATGAGCGCGCATCCTAATCGAATCTCCCTCGCTGAATCAGGAGACCGTGCCTTGTGCAAGAGCTAACGGGCTATCTTTCAGGCACGGCTGGGGACTCCGCATCCTACTCCGCACTCAGTTCGTGGAGGCGCTATACAAAAACCTCCCAGAAGCAGCCAAATCAAAAGTACTCCTTGGGGGGCAGGTTGAGAGTGTAATTATGGATGAAAGTGGTGTTCAGGTGATTTGTAAGGACGGCCACGTTGAAGACGGATCCATTCTCATTGGTGCCGACGGGGTCCGGAGCCGTATACGCCTGTGCATGGAGGCTCTGCGACAACATAAAGCACCTCACGACCTGGATGAGAAATATCAAAGGCCGTACCACTCCACTTACAGGGTACTCGTAAGCCAAGTCGAACCATTGCCAGATGCTCCATTACGTGTCAAATGCGACGGCGTCAGTTACGGCGCTGCAACGCAATTCTTACACGGCAACCAGGTCTCTTGCTTCGCCATCTATGAGAAGCTGACAAAACCGGCTCCGAGACATCACCACTACACAGAAGATGACAAGCATGAGATGCTGAAGCGCTGGGCCCATCTGATGGTCATGCCAGACTATTCGGTACGTGATTTGAAGTTGACGGGAGGTAATATTGGGCTGTATGACTGCGAAGAGGGCTTGATATCTAGTTGGTACCACGGTCGTATTGTACTGGTGGGTGATGCGGTAAGGAAGCTTGATCCCCACACGGGCATGGGATACAATGAGGGGGTTATCGACCTGATAGTGCTTATCAACTAGATTCGAGATATGTTGAGATTACTTACACCCGAACAAACGGGATCAGTCATACCTTTGATTGAGAAGACCTTTCACGATTATAAGAAGGCCAGGATCAAGGGTATGAGCATAGTGATGAAAATATCGAAAAGGCTTGCTCGGGTGTCGGCATGGCTTTCGTGGAAAGACATGGTCATTGCCAGGTACTTGCAGCCATATTTGAGGCTGACTGACCTAATTGTGGCGTTTATTCTCACTCCCATGATAAGGGCGTCGCCGATGCTGAACTTGGTAGGAGAAAATGAGGCAGATACGAAGCAAGATCTGCAATAAACGTCCTTCACGCTAATGCACACCTCACGTATAAAGCCAGTTCTACTGATTGTTTTCGATGGTAACACCTTTAGGCTGTGAAGAGCCACGAGACAAGCCCATATCTGATTGAACGACTTCCCCTCTATAGAATCACAGTCTACAATCCCCACGTCTTCATCCCCGATCGAGGCCTTGCACGTACGGGCTCACCGATCTCAAACCTTTTCGTCACAAATAGTGCCGTCGTTGTTAGCGAATAGGAGAGCCTTGCAAAGGAGTACGACAGGGCAATGACTTACTCGCCCGATGTTTTTAACTCTCGATATTGGCTCTGTAAGAATGACTCACTGGCCTCGGCGCTTCGTCCTTTCTTCGATCTCCTGGTCCATTTTGGGTTGACAGCGACGAGATAGCCGGTGATGATGTAGGCGCACTGCGGCCACGCCCGTTGTAGTACCGAACGAACATTAGCCGCGTATTCCTCGTCGGCCATCAGTTCTCGGAAGACAAGTCCGGGGTTCGGGAGAGTGTAATCTCTTATCTCTTCGCATTCCAGTGCTACTGCCCTTGTATAATATTACCTCTACTTCATACATATATAGAGAACTAAGTTGGGAACCATATTATAAGAAAGGAGAGTATCAATAACATACAATAACGTAATCCACAAGCGACCCGCCCACACAAGCGACCCGCCCACACAAGCGACCCGCCCACTTTCCTCTCCATTTCGTATAAGCTATCTTTAATCCCATATTCCTCCACCAAAAATCATGCCACAGCAATCAAATGAAGGCGATATTATTCTAGCGCTAAACGCGCTTCAATCCGATCCAAAATTAAGCGTACGAAAGGCTGCGCAGATCTACAAAGTCCCTCGTACGACACTTCGCGACCGACGACGCGGTGCACAGCAAAAACGCGATACCCGACCACATAACCAGAACTTGACCTCGTACGAAGAGGATAGTATCGTACGATACGTACTCGACCTAGATTCGCGTTCGTTTCCACCGCGCCTTAGTGGTGTTCGAGAAATGGCGGATCGACTCCTCCGCGCACGCGACGCGCCACGCGTCGGAACGAACTGGGCCTCAAACTTCGTACGACGACGACCTGAGCTCCGTACGCGTTTAAATCGAAGAATCGACTACCAGAGGGTCCTCTACGAGGATCCGGACGCGTATCGCGCGTGGTTTGAGCTCGTACGAAACATAATCGCGAAATACGGGATCCACGATGACGACATCTATAACTTCGACGAAACGGGCTTCGCGATGGGTAAAATCTCCGCCGAAACCGTCGTTACGACCTCCGATCGACGCGGGAGGCCAAGAGCCGTACAACAAGGGAATCAGGAATGGGTTACAGTAATCCAGGGCATCGCGTCGTACGGCTATTCAATCCCGCCGTATATCATCTTCGCCGGGAAGGTCCACCTCAACTCCTGGACCGCGAATAGCCCCCTACCGCCCGACTGGGTAATCGCGCTTTCAGAAAACGGTTGGACGACGAACGAGAGAGGCCTAGAATGGGTAAAACACTTCGATTTCCATACGAAGAGTCGTACGAAGGGTACCTACCGCCTCCTCATCCTCGACGGCCATGAGAGCCACCATTCCGTCGATTTCGAGCTCTACTGTAAAGAACAGAATATCGTAACACTCTGTATGCCTGCTCACTCGTCGCATAAGCTCCAGCCTCTCGATGTTGGGTGCTTTGGACCTCTGAAACGGGCGTACGGTAAAGAAATCGAAGGTCTAATGCGGGCGTACGTAACCTACGTTTCAAAGGAGGACTTCCTCCCAGCCTTTTATAAGGCGTACGACGCTGCAATGACCAAATCAAACATCCAGGCAGGCTTCAGAGCGACAGGCCTAGTACCGTACGACCCGAATTATATAATTTCACAGCTAGATACGAAGTTTCATACGCCGACACCGCCAGGTTCCTCTGCTGGACTACCACCCCCATGGGTTTCAAAGACGCCGAACAACCCAATTGAGACCGAATCGCAGACGAAGTATATTGAAAATCGCATCGTACGACACCAGAATAGCTCACCGTCGTCCATTGTTGAGAGCGTACGGCAGCTAAGAAAAGGCGTCATAATGATGGTACACGAGCAGGACCTTATGTGCCAAGAGCTCGCCGAACTTCGAGATGCAAACGACCGCCTCAGCCGCCGTCGTCGTACGAAAAGAAAGCAGCTACAGAAAGGAGGGTCCCTTACGATTGATCAGGCAAAGGATTTGAAGGCTCAAATCGATGCGACGCAGCAGTTAATAGCGGAAACGAGTCAGAATAGTGGTCGTACGAGGAGGCCCGAAACGCGCGCGCGACGATGTGGCGTCTGCGGCGAGCCCGGGCATAATGCTCGTACGTGTCAGAAAGTTGTATCTGCCTCTGAAGAAGAGGATTCCGAATAGTTTGAATTGATTTAAGGCGTTATGGTTGATTTAACTTATATATGATCGTACGAGTGCGTAGAAGGTGGGCGGGTCGCTTGTGTGGGCGGGTCGCTTGTGGATTACGTTAGTGCATTTCCTTTTGCTACTATATTAGAGCCTCGGTTATTTCCTACGACGGGTTCTACTATCATATGGCCCATCGTTGGTTGTGAGGTGGATAAATGGGCCAGCTTACAGCCAGATTCGACCCTGCGCCATAAACGCTAACGACGTATGAATCGTGTTTGATGCGCAAACCCCCTTACGACACACCACTGTGTGAATGAAACATCTACCTACCATATTATAATACAGTACCGTTGACCTATTGTCGTAGACTGCTAAAATATCTTGTACTAGATAACTGTTACGGGCTCGGGCTCTGGCCCGAGCCTGGGTGGGTCAAAAAGGGGGAGACAGGGGGGGTAACAAAACCGTAACGCGCTCACGGAGAGTGCGAACTACCTGCTTTTATTTCCCAAGTTCGTAGTAAATCTAATACGCCTAGTATCTGTTCAGACCTAGGGCCAGTACTTAACATACTACGAACTTCCTCTTCCTCGGATATGGCCGAGGTCGATGAGCTAAGAGCACGGCTCGACGCTATGCAGATCGAGATGCGCGACCTCCGCGCCACGTACGAAGCAACCCTCCCTAACGGCTCCCCACCCAATCACCAATCAGGCATCGATACGTTCGAAGACCGACTCAGCCGAATGCGCGTCGAAATCGAACAACTGCGGGCAGCGCAGACACCGCTCCCTTCAAGGGCACCCGGCGACGCAAATACGGACGGTGCAGGGCATTCCCCGCCCTCGATAAGCCCGGCACGCGGATATCCCGCCAACTCGACTCGCCCATACCCTAATCCGACACCGCCGCTCACCCTACGGAAACCGCTCCCGAAAGGAGAGCCTTATAATGGCGACAAGCAAACCTTCGCGGCCTGGAAGATTACTATCCGACATAAGCTTACAGCCGACCAGCACTTCATCGGGTCCGCAGAGGACCAATGGGTGTACCTATGGCAGAATCTCTCCCCTAAGGTCCAGGCGCAAGTCGCGGCCTACTACGAAGCAGCAGGGGAGGGGACAGGCTATAACACGGACGCATTCCTATCGTATCTCGAGACCGTCTTCGGGAACCCCACCGACAGCAGGTTGCTGAAGCGGAACTCGACAACCTTCGGCAAGGAAAGAATGAGTCCTTCGCAACATTCTTCGTGCGCTTCGAACAAAAAATGGCCCTAGCGGGGGGGCACGAATGGTCGGCCGGAATACGCCTATCCCGTCTCCGAAGAGCCCTCTCATCGGAAATCCGCGAAAAGAGCGTAGGAGCCGGGGTTTCCAGGGATAACTACGAATTGGCGGTCAACCAATACCGATCGATCGCGACGGATATCGAAACGTATCGAATGGAAGAACGGTTTCGCAATCACCCAAGCCATACGCTAACCCCGAGGCGGACTCGCTTCGTAGACAACGAGGGTGACACTCGGATGACAGGAGTTAACGCGTTAACTCAATACGGCACCAACAAGAAAAGCCAGGGCCGCTCCCAACCACGGAGCGGAAACGGGCAGCCCAAACGGAGGGCTAACTGGGTCTCGAAGGAGATCCTCGACGAAAGAAGGAAGCAAGGGGCTTGCCTACGTTGCGGAGCCAAAGGACACTTCGCTCAGGACTGCAACCTCGCCCCCGCGATACGCCCCTCGACGGCAGTACGGACGCTGACCGTGGATGAGGGATACTCCGACCCGGAGCCGGACCACGAAGACCCAAAAAACGAGGAGACCTTGGCCTAAGTCTCCGGCCAAGGCGACCAGGGTCACACCCGCAATCAGTCGAAGTACAGGGTCCCCAAGGGGCGGAGGAATTTCGGAAGATAGAAGCGCAAATGAACGAACTACCATTCCTAGTGCCGATATTAGTCCATTCCCTGAAAACCTTCGACGTGCAAATCGACAGCGGCTGTGACTGTTACGGAGCAATCAGCGAGGAGGCGGCACGAGGCCTCGGTCTGAAAAGAATCAGGCTCCACTCGCCGCGGGAGTTGAAGGTAGCACGGAACCTTCCCCGCGCCCCGGCAATCAAAACGTTCGTCCGCACGTACCTCGACGTGGATGGATGGACATGCCCAGCCGCCCTCTACGTTATCCCGGGGCTCTCCCGAGACCTAATCTTAGGCCTTCCGTGGATTAAACGCTGGGGAGTACGGATGGACGCCCAGAGGAGAACATTGAATATCGGCGCGGCTTGGGACCTCGAAGTAAGGACCTCCGAACAGAGGGGTGGACGCTCGCGCCTGACTAGAGTTTCGGGCTCGGTAATGAGACGCCTCCTACGGAAAGGGGGCCAAGAGGGAACGACTGTAATGGCGGTCAGTATCCACGATATTAATACGGCGATCCGGGCGAGGAACCCGGTCGAGCCCGAGGAGAAACCGCTTCCCCCGGAACTCAGAGACTTCACGCAGTTGTTCAACAAGGATACCGCAATGCAGCTACCCCCTCATCGTGGCTCTATGGACCATCATATCCGCCTCAAGAAGGATGAGGAGGGAAAGGATCACGAGTTACCGGTGGGGCCGCTCTATAATATGCCAAGGGATCATCTCTTAGAGCTCCGACGACAGATTACCGACTTACAGGATAAGGGCTGGATCCGGGCAAGTTCCTCTGCGACCGCGGCCCCAGTTCTTCTTGTAAAGAAACCCGGGGGGGCCTGGCGGTTTTGCGTAGATTACCGCGCCCTTAATAAGATTACAGTCCAGGACCGATACCCGCTTCCCCTTATCAAGGAAACGCTACGGAACCTCTCCGGCGCGAAATGGCTAACAAAGCTGGACGTCCGGGCTGCATTCCATCGAGTCCGCGTCGCGGCTGGCCAAGAGCACCTAACAGCCTTCCGTACAAGGTTCGGATTATTTGAGTGGCTCGTTACACCGTTCGGCCTAGCCGGAGCACCGGCTACCTTCCAGAGGTATATTAATCGGGCTATCGGTAACGACTTGATGGACTCGGTTACAGCCTACCTAGACGATATACTGATCTACACCTCCGGGGGCCGCGAAGAACATATGGACCGGGTCCGCAAGGTTCTAGGACGGTTATTAGATGCCGGACTATTCCTGGATCGGGCGAAATGCGAATTCGCGGTACAGGAAGTAAAGTACCTCGGCTTCATCGTCAAGGCTGGAAAGGAAGTCCGACCCGACCCTGAGAAGATTAGGGCCATCTCCGAATGGGAAACCCCCCGTAATGTCCGCGCGGTGCGGAGCTTCCTAGGGTTTGCCAACTTCTACCGGGACTTCGTAAGCCACTACTCCGACATGGTTACACCTCTCACCCAGCTCATACGCAAGGACGTCCCTTTCCGCTGGGGGCCCGACCAGGAGAAGGCTTTCCAAGATATGAAGAGTGTATTCATCTCGTACCCGGTCCTCACGCAGTGGGACCCTGATCGTGAAACCGTTGTCGAAGCTGACAGCTCAGGGCAGGCGCTAGGCGGATGTCTCTCCCAGTATGTCGACGGCATTCTGCACCCGGTAGCCTACCACTCAGCGGCCCTAACGCCCGCGGAGAGGAACTATCCAATACACGATAAGGAGATGCTCGCCGTGATTTCCTGCCTCAAAGCGTGGGCCCCTGAATTGCGAAGTGTGGCCTCCCCGTTCACGATTCTCACAGATCATAAGAACCTCGAGTACTTCATCACGCCACGGCTTCTAAGCGAGAGGCAGGCGAGATGGGGAGAGGTTCTATCCTTGTTCCACTATAATCTCCGCTACAGACCGGGGGCACAAGGGCTCCGTCCCGATGCCTTATCACGGCGAGATCAGGATGCAGCCGATAGCGAGCCGCGGCTAGGACAGCTCCTCCAACCAATCTCCGTTGCTCTCCTGGGGGAGGAAGAGGGCACAGGGGAACCCCCTCCTACGGGCGCCCTGCATCTTCCCCGGGGACGGGACCTCTTTACTGAGAACGATATCCAGCTGCTCTGGGACGAGGCAGTAACGAAGGACGGGGCCTATAGGGCCCGCCTTACCGACGTCCAGCAGGGGAAAAGGAAATTCTCCAAAGAGGCAGAGACTATCGCCCAGATTGCGGATTGTACACTGAGCGCACACGGGGCTCTCTTGTTTAGGGGGAGGATCTGGGTCCCTACCGCAGAACCCTTAACTACTCGCCTCGCCCAGCAAGCCCACGACTCGCCACTATTAGGACATCAGGACGGAACTCGACCTTCAACATCCTGCGAAGAAGCTTCCATTGGGACGGAATGTCCCGGACCGCGGCCCAGATAGTCCGAAACTGTACCTGCCAAGCAGCCCGAGCTTCGCGGCAAAGAAGACAGGGGCTCCTGCAACCCCTTCCCCCACCCGACCAATTCTGGAAACAGATATCTATCGACTTCATGACGGACCTACCAGCTAGGTCTAATGAAGACCCTAGATACCTAATGGTAATTACTGACCGTTTATCCAAGTACGTACAGCTTGAAGCGATAACCTCAATGAGGGCAGACGCCTGCGCGGAACGGTTTAAGCAAGTCTGGTGGCGTTTCCACGGGTTCCCCTCCCAAATAATAAGTGATAGGGGCTCTGACTGGGTTGGGTTCTTCTGGCGGACACTATGCCAACTCGCGGGGGTAGAACAGCTGTTATCGACAGCTTACCACCCCCAGACCGACGGTGGGACGGAGCGGGCGAACCAAGAAGTACAGGCGACTCTAAGGACAGTCGTAGCCTTCTCGCAACTAGACTGGCCTATGCACCTACCGGCCTGCCAGCTAGCCCTCAATAACCGGGACTCGTCCGTAACAAAGGTGAGCCCTTTCAGGCTCCTCCATGGCTTTGACGTCGAACCGATACAATCGGTCAAGGCATGCCCGATGAGCGCGAACAGCCCCGCCGGGCGAGCTACAGCGTTTATACAGAGACTCCGGGATGGGACTGAACTAGCCCAAGCCGCAATCGCCTTCGCTCAGCAGCAACTACAGGATGCCACAGACCGCGTCCGCCGTCCTGCGGAACGCTTCCAAGTTGGGGACTGGGTCTGGCTTAGCCTGCGAAACTTAAAGACACAACGCCCCAGTAAAAAGCTCGACTGGGTTAGAGGTCGCTACCGAGTTACCGGCGTCCCGACCCCGCTCACAGTACAACTTGATGTCCCGGGGGATGTCCATAAAACCTTTCACGTCGACCTTGTCGAACGAGCCGCCGACGATCCCCTCCCGAGCCACGACCGAGGGGTCTCCAACCCGGGACCGGTCGAGGTAGGCTCGGATCCGGAAGGCCCCGGACTGGAAGAGTATGGAGTGGACAGCATCTTGGCTGCTAAGACCGGAAGGGGCCGCGGCCGGCCCCGGCTGGCCCTCGTCAAGTGGACGGGATGGAACCAGCCGACGTGGGAACCGATCTCGGCGGTGGAGGACACGCAGGCCCTAGATGAATTCGAGAAAGAATGGGGGGACATCCGACACAACGACGGACCAAGCTCATTACGGAAACGGAACGGGGGCACCGGTGTTGCTGATGCGGTTGGTATTCGGGCCCTCAACGGGCGGGGGGCGGCTACGGCGGCTACGGTACATGAACGTCTCCCAACTCGGCCAACTCCCAATCCTCCCCCATTCCCTACCCAACTCGCGAACCCTCAACCTTCATCTAGTACACGTCAAGGTACTCCAAGCATTCCGACTGCTTACTCAGCTTCGGACACCTCGGACTCGTCGTCACCGCCACCGAGATCCGAGTCGACATCGCCCTGGGCAGGGGCAGCCTGCTCAACGACAAAAGGGTTGGTGGGCTCAGGCTCCTCAACGAGAGGAGGGAGGGTGGGCTCAGGCTCCGCAACGACAGGAGGGAGGGTTGGCTGGAGTTCCGGCCGACGCTCACGGCGACCCGAACGTCCTCCGGAACGGTTGGCGCGAGGGCGCTGCTGGGTGGCGCGGGGGGTGCGAGACGGAGTCGACGGGGTGCTGCTGGAGGGAGGGTCGTACTCAATTTGAGCACGGCCACCAAAGGGGGTGGGCGCGGGGAGGCCACGCTGCGGAATCATGCCGATGGACTGCATCAAGTGAGCAGTAAGCTGAGCGGTGTCGCTGAGGTTGCTAGCGACCTGCTTGTTAAACTCTTCCTGCTGATCAAAGCGGCGGTCGATGTGGTCGAAACGGTTGTTGAGAAACTGCGCAATGCGCACAAGATGGTTGTTGGCGCTGCCGCCACGGGCACCCGACGGAGTGGGGGCGAGAACGAGCTCCTTCGAGGCGGAGCTACCGGACTTCTTGTCGGCACCCGTCTCGCTGGCGAAGCGGCGGCGAGGGAAGTCCTCGAGGATGTTCAACATGCGGTCGGCAATGGCGCGAAACGCGGGCGACAAGACGGCTTTGTTGCCCTTGGTGGTGCCGGTCTTCACCTTCTTCGGGGTGGTGATGTGTCCGCCTGCCTCAATGGCACGTGGGACTGCTTTCCAAGCAGCGCGTGCCTTGGCGTCGTGGGGCAAGATGTCGGAACCCTAGTCGCAACTCTTGTGGGCCTTGACGCAAGCGGCGCAGAACTTGCCACGACCGGGCTGGCAGTCGTACTCGCCCGTCTTGCAAGCGCGCGTCATGCAGATGACACAGGGCAAGCCTGCGTCCTGGGGCGGTGCGAACTCCTCGTCGGAAGAGTCGCCCTCCAGCTCGATGCCGTGGATGGCGCGGCGCTTGCGCTTCTTGTTGTCGTTGCGGGAGGGGGGGGCCTTCTTGCCGTTACCGCTGGGGCGGCGAGGCGGGTCACCACCGGAGCCGGTGGCAGTGCTGCCCGGAGTGAAGTCGACGGCGGCAGACATGGTGGCGGGGCGCAAGGCGGAAACGGCGCGGAAGCGGCGCGGAAACCGGGGAAGAGAAAAACGCAAGAAAACTGCCAACGCGGGGCAGCTGCGAGAGCGACTTGAGGAGGAGGAAAGAGGGAAAAAACTTGGGGGTGGAAGGTGGGAGAGGGCTTTATATATGTGTCGAGAAGGAGGGGCGGCCTGCCCGGCGAGCGCACCACGTGGGTCCGGTGCGCCGGCCAGCGCACGTCGCCCGGCCGGCTCGCGCCCCACTTTTCGCCGCGGCGGCGCCATCACACGAGGCGCGCCGGGCCTTCTTTTCACCGCGCAGGAACCAGCACACGAGGCACGCGGGGCCTACGCCTATAGATGAAGCGCGCTAGCAGAGGCATCGCGGCGCGCGCGACGCACCCGGGCCCGAACTGCGGGAAGGAGGGAGAGCGAGGAGGGCGGAACTCCACGGAGGAAGGAACGGGAGCCCGACGCCAATCCGCGGGAGGCCACCCTTAGGCGGTCGTCGGAGGCGTGCCGCCCACACCGGATCACAGAGACGGAGGGAACCAGGAGAGTCAGAACCCCAGCAAGAGGGGAAGGGAGACTCGGCCCCGGACCGCAAAGGGATACTCTCGGGCAGCCGTCGTGTCTGGACATACGTCAGATACGAGCGTACCCGGACCCTCACGCTACGCTCGACCAACGTAACGCGGTAGTTAAGCGACCCCTACGCGGGAGCCAAGCGGTTTCTACGCGTGAACTATATCGCGAGAGGCGAGGCTACGCGATACGCTACTAAATCCGGTAAGCAATTCGAGCTATAGTCCGGAGGAACGATAGTCCGGGGCGGCGGTCCCGACACCGACCACCTTAGGAGGGGGGAGGAGGAGGGTGTGACGACCCGACCAACAGGTCGCAAGATCGGGCCAGGGACAAGGGCAGGTCATGCACGCGGGACGGCACACCCCAGGTTACGTAAGCATTTCATTATGTCAGCAGGATATGTGGATCGGAACATATCCAGCGATCCAGGATATGTGGATCGGAACATATCCAGCGATCCAGAGACACACCTCCTTGGAACCACGATGAAGGGCAAAGGATATAATGCGAAGGATTTCCTAGATAGACAGCCATTACCTTTGTACTTCAGCGATCAATCTAAGTATCATTCTCACCCTTCACTTGACCTAGTCACTCAATTAACCCGAGTGTGATATCTCGCAAGAGACACGAACAACAACCCCTCGAGAACACGACAAGCACGGAGTCAGTATTGCATAAGGTCGCTACCTACCTTATTCAGGACATAAACCCCACAGCGCCGATCAGACGGTTGACCCCGGAGATCGGATCGTGACAGAGGGTATGTTACGGGCTCGGGCTCTGGCCCGAGCCTGGGTGGGTCAAAAAGGGGGAGACAGGTGTCACGATCCGATCTCCGGGGTCAACCGTCTGATCGGCGCGGTGGGGTTTATGTTCTGAATAAGGCAGGTAGCGACCTCATGCAATACTGACTCCGTGCTTCTCGTGTTCTCGAGGGGGTTGTCGTTCGTGTCTCTTGCGAGATATCACACTCGGATCAATTGAGTGACTAGGTCAAGTGAAGGGTGAGGGTGATACTTAGATTGATCGCTGAAGTACAAAGGTAATGACTGTCTACAAGGAGATCCTCCTGGTGCTATATATCCTTTGTCCTTCATCGTGGTTCCCTGGATCACTTGGTTTCCTCGTGATCCTGGATCGTCTTGGATCCTTGGTGATCCTCGGTGATCCTGGATCGTCTTGGATCTGTGGTGATCCCAGCGATCCACTTCCGTCTGGCTGACATAATGGGATGCTTATGTAACCAGGGGTGTGCTGCCCCGCGTGCATGACCTGCCCTTGTCCCTGGCCCGATCTTGCGACCTGTTGGTCGGGTCGTCACAACAGGGGGGGTAACAAAACCGTAACGCGCTCACGGAGAGTGCGAACTACCTGCTTTTATTTCCCAAGTTCGTAGTAAATCTAATACGCCTAGTATCTGTTCAGACCTAGGGCCAGTACTTAACAATAACTACTACTATCCAACAACCATGTACGACGTCCCGTGGAGGGTGCATCTGGCCTGGTCCGAGGTACACGATACTAAGATACAAGAATGGAAGACTTATACGGAAGCCCAGAAACAAGAGATTGTTTCTCTGAAGCAGCAACAACACCTTCTACAAAGAGATCTAGATGAAGCAAACAAAAGCCGGGACCTCCTCCACCGCATCGCAGAAAGGCAGGGAGAGCTCATACGGTCTCTCGACGCAGACCTTCAACAACTAGCCGATCTCACCCAGGCCCGTAGAGAAAACCCGCAACCCACCAAGGCAGCAGATAGAGGGCAGTACAGCGAGGAAATGAACGCCTTACACAATTCCGAAACAGCATTTACACAAATAGATAATTCTCACCTCTTAAGCTACTTAGAAATGCCCATGTCTACACACCAAGATATTAGCGCGTCTAATAGCTATGGAAATCCTGCCGGGACTCAGAATGGAGATAATGCTTGGAGGCTATGCGAAGAGCAGTCTAGGGGTTCTAGCGCCGGCTTAGTGAGTCCAGCTGTCGTATAGTTAGCTGCTGTTAAGTACTGGCCCTAGGTCTGAACAGATACTAGGCGTATTAGATTTACTACGAACTTGGGAAATAAAAGCAGGTAGTTCGCACTCTCCGTGAGCGCGTTACGGTTTTGTTACCCCCCCCTGTCTCCCCCTTTTTGACCCACCCAGGCTCGGGCCAGAGCCCGAGCCCGTAACAATTATGAGGCATTCACGCACGCTAGTTATCGTGGGTGCGGGCTGCTATAGGCCGAAAAGCAAGACGCTACTAGCTAAGTGGAAGTTAGTTATCTCTTAGCGACATTCTGTTGAGCTATAATAAGTAACCCTCACTCAGGTTCGGTCAGTTTCTACGCCTAAACGAGTGGGGCTACTATGCTAGCAATCTGCTGCAAAGCTTGTTCCCTGGGGGGAGTTACCGGCTGGCTCAGCCTCTGCCGGAGCCTTCGTCCGCGGGCCTGTTCGGCCGAATCGTCCGCGCCTTGCAAAGTCTGCTGTCAGCACCACTAAATAGGGACGGGGGCGGTTGGCCCGATCGAGAGTAGGGATTCCAGCTAGTTGTTACACTTTAGATAACGCACGCTTGGCTAGAACCGGTGGGACGCGCCTGTGAAGATGTATTGCGTGCCACGACGATTTAGGCTCCTAATCCTCTAGGAGTCAATCGCCAATGCGGCCAGTCGTGCTGAGTAGCCGCCCGTCTTTTGAAAGCAAAGGGATCGACACAGGTAAGCACAACGGCTTGGCAGGCCAGCTCACTCTTGTTAATAAGCGAAAAGGTCCGCGAGCGCGGTCAAATGCCACGGCCGCCCAGATAACGTACGTGGCTCTAACGAGAGCGGACTGCCACGCCGGAGACAAGTTGCTTTTTTCTTCGTCATGCCCGTTGTGGTGGCCGGGCTGCACAGGGATGCGGCGTTACTCGACCGAGATGAGGTACACAGGAATGCTGCCAATCTTTTGTGGCGTACATGCGACACAATCATTTGCCCAGGATGACGCCAAGAGATTCTGGCTGCCTGGAGCCCCGGCGCATAGAGAGAATGCTGTGGTTGTTATGTCCGTATTCCCTAAAGATGATGCTAGGGGCAGCTTCTGTTCTGCAGCTTACCAATCGGCTATGTGCCACAAAGTAAGACCGGGCAATTCCTCTTTCCGTGGCCGAGCTGAACCCGGACCATTGTCTTCTCCGTCAGTGCATAGAGAACCCTGTCTACTTCACTGCTTGAGTCTTTTCAAGGCAATGACAAACGACAAAATCACTGTCTATATAATTGACTACATTTCTCGCCCAGTATGTATTGAATGCTCAAACTCAGCAAACTGTTTCCGACCTAGAAAATCCTTCAAAATGAGTCCACCCGTCATCGTCTTTGGTGCTACTGGTCACGTGGGCTCGGCGGCTGCCATAGCAGCCGAGCAGCACGGCGTGTCAGTGGTTCTCGCCCTACGTGACATCTCCAAGCCAATTCCGGGTCTTAGCTCGGAGGAGGAAAAGGCTCGCAACTTTCAGAGAGTTTCAGCGGACCTGACCAAGCCTGAGACGGTGGAAGCTGCTGTACGCACCACTGGGGCAAAACATGCGTTCATCTACCTGATCCACGGCGATACAGGTTACGGCAAGGCTGCAATCGAGGCCCTCAAGACTGCCGGCATCGAGTTTGTCGTGCTTCTGAGCACCGCCATGGTCCAGGGGGACATTACCAAGATCACCCCGGAAACCTATGTCCGATACGCGCATGCGCAGTATGAGATCCAGCTCGCAACAATATTCGGTCGCGGCGCATACGTCGCTCTCCGGCCTGCCTTCTTCAACACCAACGTGCGCTGGTGGACAGCTATGATCGCCGAGGGCGAGGTCAGGATTCCTTACCCGGATACCATACTAGATTGGCTTGCGCCAGAGGATATCGGCAAGGCCGCGGCCACATTGCTCGTCCAGGGACCTGAGGCTTTGCCTAGTGGCGTCGAAGGGCCGGAGACCGCCATCACCCTCTGCGGACCCAAACTCTTGTCAATCCGGGACGCTATTGGCATTTTCGGCAAGGTTCTACCACGAGACATCAAAATTACCCAGATCGACGCGACCGAAGGCGTGCACAACTTGGTCAAGATTGGAGTACCCGAAGTTGTAGCGCAGCAGCTGGTCAAAGAATTTCTGGAAATCGCTAAGTCTGACGTGTCCGTTATAAGCGAGACAATCGCTGAAGGGGGCTACGAGAAGGCGGTGGCCAACCTGCACAAGTATGCGCCGCCGGTCTTTGGCCTGGAAGAATGGGCTATCAAGAACAGAGCGCTGTTTAGCTCTTGATTCCTAAACGTACCTTTTTGTATTACATAACAAGACTTGACAAGAGTGGTCAATTGTTTCGGACTGTCATGTTTAATGAGAGACTGGAAGCATTCGTACTAATTAATAGAACGTCCCATTGTGCAATGTCTTCACACAACCATCGTTATAAAGTCGATCCAGTTCGTTCGATTCAATGGTTCCTATCCATTCTCGAGAACCACAGAATTTGAGCCATGGATAGTATCTGCCTCCGAAGATGGAGCGTGAAAACGTTTGTCAATCATGAACGCCAGTGAATATTGACCGTGTATGATGCAGATACATCGTATACAGGAAACGGCCCATTCCAGATTGGAGCACTCTTTCTCGGTTGTCCCTTTTGCATATGCATGTCTCAAGTTTCTTTAGGCTATCGACTCTGCGAATATCTAGTCGGAGCTTTCGGGCTTTGTACAATGTTTGAGGATCTCCAGGGACTTAGACGGCGATAAAATGGTCACATCATAGCATGATAGCGGAAAGAACGTCTACGAGGCAGTACAGGGAAATCGGTGCAGCATGTAATGGAGCGCAGTAACGAATTGCTCTGTCAAAGAGAGATACGGCGACTTGGGCGTACCAGCAATTAAGTGCACCACTGTAGTAGTTGCACCAATAGAAAGCCCAACCCTCTCATATTTTTAGGTTGTTATTCTTGAATCAAATGGCCTTTATACATCGCCCGACTCTGCGCCTGTGAGAATGTCCACGGGTAAAAGGGAGGAGGGTGGCACAACACCTCCAGGCGCATGTTCCATTCCACCAATCCCCGAGCTTTTATGGGGTCTCATTGATCGATCTGGGATCATTACAGGTACATGA
The DNA here is from genome assembly GCF_020744255.1 of Microdochium trichocladiopsis. NCBI lineage: Eukaryota > Fungi > Ascomycota > Sordariomycetes > Xylariales > Microdochiaceae > Microdochium > Microdochium trichocladiopsis. The sequence goes on from NW_025763547.1 coordinate 187,276, forward strand.
GAGCTAGTGGCACACGTGGAGGGAGGGAGAGTTCCTAGGACGAAGTGCATCCTAGCGTCATGGAGTGGCGGACACGAGGGGCTCGTGTCAGATGAATCATGCAACAGATACAATCATTTGTAGGCCTGCATGACGGAATTCTAAGGTACCCGTTACCTGCATAACCACTAACGTAGTTCACGTTGATCGTCATCTCCCAGGTGTACGACAAGATAACATAAGGGGGATATCCTTTTGGCAAAGCGTAGCTCGCCACTAGTAAGTGTGAGGGGACGTATGGTCAGGCGCGGATGCTGCGAGGCATCAAGGTTTACGGAGCAGTGACATTACTTCGCGATCGCTTTAAGCGATGCGACCTAAAAGAAAAAGCCTGGCCAGCCTAAATTCGGGGGCTGGCTACCCCGCCTCATACATCTGGACAAGGCTCCGGAGGCGTAGTCCAGCCCTTTAAGATAGCACTCTCAGATATTCAGCCGCCAGGCAGAAGTGTTGCATGGGGACATTACCAATTGTTAAGGGAAAACTGTGTTAGTCAGCAGACAATGGCCCACTCATTTTGGGTGTTGTATTGTCCATCAGGAGCCCCTGCAGCCCTATAGATCCTTCCTTCTCGCCAGACAAAAATGCATGGGCTGTGTGGTCAGGCCGGGCATAATAGAAGGGCTCAGCGAGCTCATTGAAGGCGGAGGGGTGGAGAAGTACATATCATTCATGTTCTTTTGTGCCGGCGGCTGGGGTGAGACAGGCGCGCCATTCATCAAGGAAGACAGCACCGCTCAAGTCCATGGAGTAAGGATTGGGCATCTGGGGAGGACCTATGATTCCTGGTTGCCACATGGAGCTTGTACCAGCGGTTACGACCGGGTTGTTGGCACCGGATCCGTCCAGCATAACGTCGCTGATGCCCCACTGGCTGGCATTGCTCACTGCCGACGGCGATGAACCGTCGACAGCATTTTCGCTGACATTATTGAACGACATCTGGTGCTCGAAACCAGTCAGCCAGTCGAAGCTGTCGCCATCCCGTTGTGTGGCCGACATATCCGTCATTGGGCCAAAGGGAGAGGTAGGATCAATGGACATGGAATGGGGCGACTCATTATAGTGCAGCGCGTTCGGGTTGATTGTTGAACCCTGCTGACCAAACAAGAGTCCCTCAATGTCAAAATCGTGCGTGAAAGCCATGGGAGGAGCGGTCCGGAGATTGGCATCGCTATTAAAGTCCATGCCATTGATCACATGCGTGTCCAACCGTAGCAGTCCATGGCTCATACCCCGATGGCCCATATCGAGGACATCCCGACAAACTGATCCATGTTGTGTAGGGGCAGACCGACGAGGCTCTGATGCCTGCTATGGGTGGGCATGGGATTTCGCGCAACCTGTGCAGTATGCTTACAAGGCGGTCGACAAGGGGCTTTACGTTCAATGGCATGGCCTCGTCTCGGTCAACTCACAACTTCATATTAGCCTTTAGCTCACCGTAGGTTGCATTCTGGTCGCAGCAAGAGATGCAGAATAAGAATCGAACTGGACGCAATGTCGGCTTGATACCCCATGCAATACGCAATAGAACGTGGAGAATCAGCCGAGAATCACTTACTTGTCGGTTGCATCGAGCCAACAGTTTGGCAGGGCGGGCCAGCGACCGACAAGAGCTCCGGGAACTCCAGCCGCATCCACTCGAAGGTCCTGGCGATCTCCTCATCGCAAACTCCTTGCTCCTGCCCAAAGCGCATGAACCAGGCTGCAAAACATGTTGACGTGTTCCGCATTAGCCAGTACGCACGCCGGTTAGAGGTAAATACCTACCGCCACCGTGGTCGTGTACACACACCTCGGCCAGCCCTAGCGATACTGACCTCGGCGAGGCGGGAACATCCAGGGGCAAGACTCTCCGGAACGCTCAGCCGGAAGTTAGACAGAAGGCTGATGTTGACTCTCCTTGCATTCTCCATGCACTAATGGTTGACAGGCACCTCTTACGTCCTATGGGACCCGAGTCTGAGGTCTAATTACCATCGAGGATAATCGGAATCTCTCATCTCCACCGGAGTTCACCTCGGGCCGCATTCTCGGCCGCAGGCTTGCCGCCGCGTTCTAAGTACGAAGTTAGCTTGTATGCAACAATTCCGAATCAAATCAGATCATGAGCTGAATCTACAGTACCGCATAAAGCTGGAGTAATTCGTAGTCACAATGCAAGAAGGGCGACAAAATAGGCAGTAGAACAGGCAACAGAATGGGCAACAGAAGAGCGTCAGCAAGTGGGCCAAAAATCAAGGAAATTGTGGGAAGCGACCCATATTCTCGCACCTCGCCCCATTTTAGCTGGTTCCACGGGCTTGACTAGAAGCTATTCCCCACCACACTCACATGTACTCTGAACCATTCAGCCGGCGGAATTGGAAAGTGGGAAAGTGTTTGGTAAAAACAGATGTACTCGCTTTCCCAATTTCCATTTCCACCGCCATTCCGCTTTGATTGATCTCCTTAGCCGACCGAGGAAGGTCCATCCGATTTGATGACGTTTCTGGGCACTGTGATCTGTTAAGTGCTCATTTCAATATGTTCTTGTCTGATAATCGAACTGGTCCCACTCTCATTTTCAACTGGAAATCATTCCCGCAAAGGGGCCGCGACTCTGGGACAACAGTTGGTTTTCACGAGTCGAGGACGTCACATACGGTCTGAGGCACGCGATGCACGAATGACAGGATACGACGTTGTCTAGTTTCCATGTTTGTCTAGCTGGGTAGTTTGCTCGTCCATTACCTTCTCGGCGAGCCCGACGGTGCCCTCTGGCGGGCCGTCCGGACGTTGCTCCGGGTCATCGTCCGGGTGCTGCTCAAACAAAGTCTTGAGCTGGGATGCGCTGAATGCGTTGTTGTACACGGCAAGCGCCGTGGCAAACTCGCGGTGGTGCCCGATCTGGATCTTGCGCAGCAGGTTGCTGGCAAAGTTCTGGCAGTTGTTCTCGATGAGATGATAGGCTGCACGCTTCTCGCGCATCTCGTGGATGGTCATCTCGCCTGGCGAGCTCGCCCGCGGGTCAGCTGGTCTGAAAGTAAGGGGGCGTGGGGGGATGGGTGACCAGAGAGACACGGGCAGTGCTGACCTGCTTGCCTGAGGGCTTCGTCGTTGAAGCGTGTCTTGCCGACAGGGAAGGTGTGCCACTGGTCGTGCTGGAGCACCTCGTTGATGTATATGACGTCGAGATCCTCGTCCTGCTCGTGTCGTGAGTGGCGCTGCGTGCGTGCCGGGTCATTGTCAGTCTGGCCACCAACTCACCATCCACAGCTGATGAACATAGCCGCCGACAAGCACACCCCACTGTGTCGAGCCGGCAGTCCGTGTCAGCAATGGTTCTGTGACTGTATCGACCCGGGGCCCGCTCTGAAAGGGTCCGGTCCGAGAAGGGAAGGGAGAACGCCGACTCACATGCTGCGTGGGATCAGGGTACTTGTGGATGCGCTCGGTGATCTGCTTGCCCAGGCCGGTCTGTTCGGCGAACCACTTGCCCGCAAGGCCGGCCACGGGGTGCCAGCCGATCTCGACAACCCGGGGCTCGCAGCGGATGTCGACCTCGCCAGGAGGGACGACGTTTGGCTTGGCCCCGAGCCCGGCCGCCTCCTGGAGGTGCCGCTTGCCCTTGTCGAACTGGTCTTTTCCCCACTCCTTGCTGCGGTCCCTGTTGCAAATCGTTGTCAGTCAGTTGTTAACATAGGTATGGAGTCGCCCCGCCTCAGCACGGTCCATGGCGGGCGAGGGCCGGCACCTCGATCACTGACCAGAGGGTCTCCATCTTGGGCAGTGGCAGCAAGCGGCGGTGGCGGTCCGACGACTTCGTCTTGGTCATTTGCGCAAAGCAAGTTGCAGCAGGATCCGGGTGGTTGGATTGCCACCTCGTGGATGGTGGCAGGCACAACTGTGCAGCTGGGGGGAGGGAGTGCAGCAAAATGGGAACTTGTTGTTGTCGAAAGCCACGCACGCGAATGGTCGATCATCCCCACCACCCCACCCCACCCCCACCTCACCCCACACACCTTCCCAAGTCCTGCCTCGTTGGCTTCTGTAATTGTGCACGCATAATCTGTGCACAGCAGGGGTACGTGCATAGTTCTGTTGGCTATGGACGAATGATCACGACAAAGCTTCCCCGCCATGAAACAATACGTTGACAGCAGCACCGATACTTCTGCCCACCGGCCACCTGATCCTGACGTGGTCAAACCTGTGCTTGGGCTCGTTTCTGGTGCAGGACGTTATCCCGTGCGACCTGCATTGCCATCCATTTATGTATTGTCAAGTCTTCTACAATGGACGTCAAAGCGGTCGATTGGAGATGGCCATCACGCAACTCGAGCTGTCAGGGATGTTTCCTTTGTTCGCATCTTTGTTATGTTTGCCTACCACTAGCCATTTGCCCCCCCCCCTCCCGGGGCGCCAAGGTTTGTCTCATATGCCAATCTGAATGAGGTGCTCGACTAGGCAATTCCAGCTCTAGGCAGCCAGAAATAGAAGCGCGCGGGGAAAACATGCCTCGGTATCACTAAATAGGTCTGGCTGGAGGAACGCGCGCCACGCCACATGTTCGAAACAGCCATTGCCGGACCTACCCGCCGCTGGCCACAGGCTGAGTCGTGTTAGGGTTCCCCTTCGTTCGGTCAGTTAAGACGTCTCGGTCGTTAATGGTTGCGAAGCAGTACAAATGTAGTAATGGTAAAACTTGTCCTTTCTAAGGTTATCTACGACCTGTTGAAGGTCTTATATACGGGTGACCTTAGGTCAGCCACGGGGGTGCAGATGTCTGGGTTAGGCCAGACGGTCATGTCGTGCACGGTGTCAATCCTGATGTGCACGACGCTAACCGTGTCAGGCACGGTGCAAACCGTAACAAGTATTATATACCTCTATCTAGACTACTTTGCTACATTTAACTTCCGGGACGCTACGTATGGTAAAACGACGGGGAACCCTAACATTAGGCCAGAGAATGCCGGTAGGCGAGATGGATTTCTGAAGCTGGGCCTGGATGTCTGGATTCAGTACGCGGAAGACCATGGTGACTCTGATTTTCCGTTAACAGACCGTTACACATGGTTCAAGTTACTTCGTTTCCAAGCTCCGAAAATCCCTGCAATCGACTACTGTGTCAGGGCAGTGCGGGATAGACTGATCAGGGGCATATTTGTACAGTACTACTTAAGGCTTGAAGCTATCGTGACGTTTTTCATAGCATGGAGCCTCACATCCATCACTCAGCTTCACCAATCCGACTTGATTTTTCCACCCCATTGAATTCCTACGCTTCTGCACCCGTTCTTGTACGCAATTGACTGACAATGCCATGATCAGAGATTCCCTCACAAGTGTCGCATCAACAGGGCGTTGTTGATGTGGCTGGCTCCCCCGTCGAAAATCTGCTTTGGCCCCTTATCTGGGAATGCCCTCACTCTGGCCCAGGGCCAGAGTGAACCTCGCCGGAAACACCGCCGAAACTGGCAAGCGGTGAACTCCCTTCCGTCGTGGTGGTTGTTTTGTCCCCGATTAGGAGAACCCTCATCCGCCCCAGGACAATATCGAGCTTGGATAAGACTGCTTCTGGGTTATAGGGTACAAGTCCTGCCCCTCTGAAGCCTCCCTGGATGTTTTTTTCCGTTATTGTCTGTTGGAATGCTGCTAAAAACGAGGGGAGGAAGTCCTCCTTGCTGATATGCGTTATACCCGCCTTTATCTTGAGCTCGATTTGCCGACCGTATGCTTTCTTTAGCGGACTAAAACACCCAACATCGAGAGGCTGGAGTATATGAGACGAGTGAGGAGGTATATAGAGCGTAATAATCTTGCTGTCCTTGTAGTAGAGCTCGAATTCGACCGAGTGGTGACTTTCGTGGCCGTCGAGGACGAGGAGGCGATAATCGCCTTTTGTTCGCAACTTTATATGCTGATCGAAATGCCGAATCCAATCTAGACCAATTTCATTTATAGTCCAGCCGTTTAGGGACGTTATAATTCTCCAGTCGCGAGGAATCGCGTCGTCTTAGTACCAGGTCGAGAGGTGATATTTGCCGGCAAATACTACGAACGGCGGGACGTAAAATCCGGTCGCGCCGACGCCCTGGATAACCGTAACCCATTCCCGATTACCTGGTTGCTTCATCTTAACGTTCGAACGTCTTTGCGCGTTTGTAACGACCATCCCGGTCGCGATAACGCCCATCTGAAAGCCTGTCTCGTCGAAGTTGTAGATATCGGAGTCCGCGACACCGTATTTCGCAACTACGTTCCGCACAAGCCGAAACCACGCGTTTATCGCGTCGGGATCCTCGCACTGGGCTCTCTTGTAGTCGTACTTGCGAAAGAAACGCGTCTGGAGCTCTGGTCGTCGTTTAACAAAGGTTGAGGCCCAGTTGATTCCGACACCTGGCCTGTCGCGCTTCGCGAGTAGTTAATTCGCCATTTCTCTAACCTCACTTAGCCGAGGAGGATATGCTCGCGCATCCAAGTCGAGAATGTATTCAACAATCTTCTCCTCTTCCAGCTTGGTTAATTTTGTAGAATTCGGAGGGCTTTCGCGTCGGGCAGGTACTCCCTTCTCTCGGCGTCGTAGGGTTGTTCGGGGGACGTTGAACATCTCGGCAGCGCGTCGGGTGCTTAAGTTTGGGTCGTTTTCCATTGCTTGGATAGCAAGGAACAATTGACTCTCTTTAGAAGGCGTCTCCATCTTTCGTGGTGGAATAAACGCGTGAAGAAGAGTTGGATTCGGTATAGTGAATGAAAGTGGGCCACTCGCCCGTATGGGCCACTCGCCCGTGGATTACGTTATATGAGATAACGATACAAAAGGTCTTACACGAAAGCTGGACGGGCTTCCTCTCGCCCTAGCCACGGCCGGAGCATATCTAAAGCGCGTCCCAATCAGCACACGCGACTACCTTGCTTATCTCCATCACTTCCACCTCTAGCTTCTCGGCCTCGTCCCATCGACTTGAGACTCTCTGGGATTTGCTTGCCGCAGAGGTACCTTTCCTGGTGGCAGATCGCGTTTCCGAATTCATGCCTCGCGTCCCGCAAGGGTCCCTCCCAGTGCCGAGTGTAGTGCTCTCGCACAGGCGTGCTCGGAGATGGGAACGGCATAGGTCTCTCCCATAACCAAGGTAGACACAGCGTGGTGAGCTGCGGTAGGGCGGCTGCGCATTGCAGAGGAAGGAGGAGTGACAAAGGGCGAATGTTGCACGACTCGCAGATGCCGCCACGCGTCAGATCGGACTTGGCTGACAGCCTACGTACGAAGGGCAGCAGGGGTAGATTCTCTGGGTCTTGCAGATGGAGGCGTCGAGAGTGGTAATCACGGTGATTGCAGGGTTTGATTCTGTTAATGGATTGCGCCGCCACCTTGATGATCAGCGAGACAGTATCGAGCTTCGTTGCTGAGTCGGAGGCATTGGTGAGGGCGGTGGCATGGGCAGCGAGCTGCGAGTACAAGCTGTGGAGGCGAGACGAGATATGTGCGCTGACAAAGGTGGTTTCCTGGACGGTTTCGTGACATGCGAGTTCTTCCTCGGGCGGGTTCGTGAGGAGTGGCAGACCGACTTCGTATCGCAGACAGGTAAGTAGTCCAGTGTTAGCTGACAAAGACGTTTCGATGCTGGCTTTGAGTGCAGTTTCGTGATCGTCGTCCAGTACACGGAAGCCCATGATGTTTGCGTGACCATGTAAGATGACAGGATGAAATGGCGACTGGGAAAGAGGGAGAACGTGATGAATGCGGTATCCCCTACATTTTTATAGGAACGCTCGACTCCTTGGAGATGCAGGAATGCCCCGCGCCCCTGCATCGTGCAGCAGAGAAGACCTTTTTGCCAACTTTTGGCCAGTTGTTGGCGCGAGGACAATCATCCCGGGTAGCGTCGGAAGGGTCTCTAATGTTAGTCGTGCCCCCGACCCTGGCGTGGTGGTGAGGCTCCAGTTTGGAGGACTGGCATTCTTTCTGGCACGTGCAGGGTTCGGAAGCTGCCCATTCTTCCCCGCGATCGATTGTTTGAATAACACTCTGCAGATGCTTCCTGTGGTGTCAGAACCATTCGATAGTTGTCCTTGGCAGCACAACCGCAGGACGTGCTATCAATCCGGTCCCTCCCAAGCCAGGTTAGTAGGACCTACCATCCCGTTTTTCTACTTTACATCCTCCGAGCTTGCGACCCGTCTCGGCAGTCCTGAACTGGCATATCTCTCCCGAGCTATATGTTCTCATCGCATCCTTCTGCGTGGAGGCTATACAAGGACTCCTCGTCTTTGCCTGGACCATTTTCTCCTATCTTTTCTGAGCAAGATGGTAGATCCCCCACATCGGTCGGCATGAACATGATGATGCTCAAACTTCTGGCGCCTCAGGCGCTACTGATTCTCTTTTACCTCGTTAATCGCGATTGTCCACTATGCCCAGCGACAATTCGCTCGCTTTAGAGGCTACCAGAACTTTCGACCCAGGTAAGCAAACGACTTTCACTCCGGTTTCGATCTTCGACGACAGTCACCCGCTAGTAGTCCACAATTCGACGCTTTGAACATTACATTCGACCCCCACCCGGTAATGTGTCAGCGGCAAAGAGAAGCACCAGCATCGATTGCAAATTTTGTTTATGGCGAACCTTTTAGAAGCTGACAATGTTCTGATTCAGAAGCCTCGAGACTAGATTCGTTTGCTAGAAATGCTGCAGCAATCAGCGAACCCCCCGACCTCCGCCCCTTCCAACCAACAAAAAGAAAAGAACCCTATCAGTTGCCATAATCACCAGCTTGAGTAGTGAAATCTCCCTTCTCCGTGAGACTATCAATCCTGCCAAGGAGAAACTCGAGCTGCCGATATGCTGCGCTGGGCTGGTACTGCGGTACCATGTGTCCACATAAGTACGTCTCGACCCAAGTCAACCCGCGCTCGGTATGGACAATACCCATCTCCCCTGCTGCGGCTAGCGTCTCTTGACTAGCTTCAGGGTGGTACGGGACGAAAAACTTGTGTTTTCCTGGCGCTTCCTGGAAACCTTGTTTCCCGCCCCACGTCATATTCTGAATCACTAACCTCACACCCATATCAATAAGGGAGTAATCGAGGTTCCCGTGAGCCAAGATAGACCGTTCAGACCGCTCAATAACGCTCGGGTATACAGACCATGCTGGGGGTGGAGAAGTGTCGCCACTCACTAACACGCCACTGACGCACTCGTTCCATTCCTGCAAGGGTGCGTTGATGGCCTTTTGTACATCGGTACGGTTGAAGTAGATCTCCGTACCTGCGGGTAGGTAGTTGAACGAGCCGGGAAATCCAAGAACGTCCCATAGTACGGGACAAGTAGTGGTGATCTGAAAGACGTCGAAGCACGGGTTTACCAGGAACACGGCGTTTGCGACCCGCGTCCCTAGATCGCATCCCGTCGTAGTAGATGCCTCGACAGGGTCGGGAAAGCTCCCGTCCGGTGGAGGATAGACCAGATACTTGTCGATATAATCCTGATAACCGCACGACTTATGGCTGTCATAGATTTCGGCAGTAAACGAGTCGTTCAGGTTGAAAAGCTCAGCCCACTTGTCGACGTAAGGTACCGTAACTACGTCAGTCTGCAACCCTATATTGCCTAGAACAGGATCATAGATTAATGTCCCCTTGACATTCAAGTAGTCCTTATCTTCCTGGTCGAGCATTGCACTAGCAATATACGGCACGTAGAAGCCAGCATAGCTCTCGCCCGTGATGTAAATATTCTTGCTATGCAGTGCAAAAGTGTCGATGAAGTTCTTGAAGAAGCCGAGGAAACTTTTGGCGACATCGTCTTCGTTCTTCTCGGTCGGTTGGCCTTGTGAAAACCCTGTTCCCACAGGCTGTTCAACCCAGATCTGTGTTATCCTGTGTTAGAAATCATTGTTTGATTTACGGAATAGCAGCTGACGCACAATGTTTGTGAGGTTGGCCCATGTCCAATAGTTCTTTGTCGGCTGATATGTGCCATACTGCCAGATGAACGGTCCATTTTCCTGCAGTAACCCTTCTAGGGAGCTGCAGCCAGGTCCACCGTTAAGCCAGATGACAATATCATCTTTGCCTTGTGGGTTCGTTGTAGGGAAGAACCAAAAGTATAGCGAGCGTGACTGGTCTTCACCAATAGGCATGAGACCGGCATAAGACTCGCCGATGTCGAAGTCGACCTCGGGAATGCCTGTGCCATTCACAAAGTACTCTGGTTTCTTTGGTTAGAAGAGCAGGGTGACACGACAGGCAACTTGTCACTTACTGGTCGTGTTGGCATTCTGTGCAATTAAAGGCTCTGGACAAGATGGGAACGTGGGCTGATCTCTGGCGGCCGCTGCACGTGGTGATCGTGGGTGGCTAAAAGCCCTTTTTGATAAAGCCGGGCCGACATGCTGAGGACCACGACCAGAAACAAGAGCAGCAGCGAGCACGCCCGACACGAAAACTGGGAGAGTACGCATCGTAGTGACAGAAAATGGCCGGATGGTCAAGGATGATGGGAGATGTCAGAGAAGTACGATTGCCATCCTGTGGGAAAAGGGTTTGCGGTAGATATTTATCGACAACGCTGCCCACGGGGATGAGTGTGCGAGCTGAGGGGCCATGCAGCGCCTTCTTTCTTTCAAAAGCTGACGACCTAGGTTGGCTACTGAGAATGCAATCTTTAGCCGAGGAGAGAGGGATCTCGACGAGCTACGCCGTACACAAGCTTTTTGCCAAGCGAAGTGGCACAATGCCTATCAATCACACTAGGTCTCTGCTTAACCTCATTGGTCTCCCGAACTACACGTCACCACGACAAAAGGCCTTGTATAAAAGGTAACGGCTCGTCGCTAATTAACTACTGAGCTGCCATCGTCGTTCGCTGTAGGTCTGCAAAACCACTCTTAGTCGTGTGTGACTCTATTCCTATGGATGGAGAAGCAGGAATGATGTAAAGGTGGCCTCGTGACTCTCATTGGAATGAACCGCAAAGGAAAGAGGGAGGGGAGGACAGTAGAGTTTGTGGCGATAAGGCCGTGCTTTGCAATAGCTCGGCTCATGCGTACAGAGCTTCTGCCCGCATCGCAGGGTTCATTCAGCTGCGGTGGCGTTTCTGGAGCGGAGCCTGACTGCGAATACACCAAGATCTCTAGTGCGGGCTGGAATAGTCAATCTTGACGCCGAACTTGGAGAGTGCAAAGCTTGGTGAAAACTAGCTCCGATTGATGTAGACGAGACAGCCACTTTTCGTGGCTGCTGAGCTGCTAGTGTGCGCGGGCGCGTCGTTAGCGTCCTGCTGATCAACCATTGTTTCCACAAGGAGGGGACAGCATAGGCTTGGAAAGCTTGCTCGCACTCAGGTTGATCCAGCCTAGTACCAGAGTGACCTCAAATGCAGAGTGGCGTGCGGTAGCCCATACAATCCAGCGACAGATCGACAGAACAACGCGGTCTCGATCGGTCTCAAGCAACCAGGCTCCGCATCAAACTACCTCCTGGTCGCACACGCATCGTCGGGGCATGCCACGGCCTGGTAGCAGGTCTCTATGCTGGGCAAATGGCAGCAAGCGGCGTTAACGCCCCCGGGGACGGATATGAGGACCTAGCTTCTCTTGGTCCGTTGAGCAAGGCAAGCTGCGGCATGGCCTGGAGACGTAGTAATGCAACACGGTTGAGTGCGCTGTGACGAATTCCGCATAATATGGGGACCATCGCGTGGCCCTGTCTCATGCAATTGTGCACGCACAACATGTGCACAGCATTATTACCGAGCCGCCGGGCGCTCCCTCATTGGCGGGCTAGATTGCTGCAAAAGGTGCGCACTGTTGCGGCTCATTGCAACCAAGTGACTGGTGGAAAATTGCCATGGGAGCCTTGCAAGCCCAATTCGGGCAAGGTGTGCACCTTCTACAAAGTCATGGCACATAAGTGGCAATCAACTCGGAAAGACCCTGGCCCTGGTTGCCGACGCAAACGAAAAGTAACTCGGAGTCGACTCCGAAGACTTCGACGCGGAAAATACAGCAGCCAGACTCCCCAAGCATCTCTGCGGTATAGCATTGAAGAAGTCGTTCACGAAGGCAGACCCCAATAATCTCAAGGGACCGTGGATACCGTGGATACCAAATGAGAACAACGATGGCACACCAAAGCTGGCGTGGACGATAGTCCAGGATTACAAGTCGTACAAAGTCGTGAAACTCGACGAGGACAATTATCTCAAAGTAATCGGCATGGCTGGGATGCGGTCATCAAGGCCAAAAGCAACAACGCGCTCGAGAGTCTCAACACAGGTTGTGAACCTGCAATCACACTCGTCCGGGAGGCAAGACATGGCGATCATGCACCCCATGTTGTCGCGGCTGCTATCAGCAATACAGGACGTCAAAGGCATCAAGATTGTTCTCAAGACGGTCCCGCCTGGTGCCAGCCCGGTCGACCCCAGCTTGAGGTGGGACACAGTCGACTGAGATGAGACGCTAGCGGTCGCACTCAATGATCCCAACGGCAAGACACCTGCACAGATCACAAAAGACATTGAAGAATTTAAGACGTAATACTATCAAGAAAAAATGGCCCGGGAGCACAAGCTTGCCTGGGACCGGGTGGGAGCAGACGGAGGCGAAGTTGTTGGCTTGCTAGCTGCCCTTGAGCAGCGATGTCTTGGGTTAGTGGAGGCATCGTGTCCGATCGTACTCGTTTCATGGACAAGGCTTGGGAATTATTGCTTTGGAGATATTGACCAACTTGGCCCACACCCTTGCTCTTGCCTCACGATGTCTGGTTTACCTGAGGACAGATTGGTAGAAAAACAAAAGCTCAGATCGATAGTAGCGGAGACCAAAAATTGAAAGCTACTAAATACTATGCTCTAGCACGCCGTTGACTTGCTCTACGCACAGGTCGTAATACTGGTCTACGTAATAGTCAAACTTCTGAACTTCGTCGTCTTCGATCAGTCCGAGCGGATCAGCTCGCTAGTCGCCCTCGCCCTCGGTGACCATGACAACCATGTCGATGACAAATTTGGCTCAGGCGTACCGAGTCCCGGCCATGCCCCCCATCGCGGCCGGAAAGCCTTTGCGTATGGTGCGTTGGCCCGAGCCTCCTGGCAGGCGTGAACGACGGCGGACGCAGGGGTCTTTGAGAGCCATGCGGGTCCGAGCACGAGTTTCTGCGCATCCAAGAGAATGCGACGAGGGTGCATGACGGCGAAAGACCAGAGTTGCACGCGGAGCTCGGTTGGCAATGCCGGAAATAATGAAGAGGCCATGTTGGTGGTGGTGGTGGTCATGCTGCGCGTGGACAGGGTGATGGCAGAGGTCGCCTGGCCGAGCGCATGGTGCGAGTTTCGCTGGCGTCGCGGGGGCGGTGAAAGGATGTTGGCTGTTGGTTGTAAGTCATCTATCTGAGTGAGTCAGGTGGGACGCGGAAAGTAGGGACAGGAGCGGGAGCTGGTTGCTGTCGCGTTTCTGCGCGTCACCTTCGTTCTCGTGATGAAAGAGCCATGCGGAGAATGGTGCAACCCGTATCGGCCACGGGTGGGAGTTCTTGTGCTCGGGAACTGTACCCAGCAGACGCACATCAGAGGCAAGCTTGGCATCGGTGTCAACGTGTGACTATAAGATATGCCAACCCCGCTTTCTGCCTCCTCCTCGTCTCGCAGATGCTTGCTCTGCCAACAGATGGCTCTACATTCCGACCCCAACCACGTGCGGCCTTTGTGCCTGCGGTGCTCCGCACCTTTCAATGCACGCCAACCGCCAGTGTTCTTGGACAGCAGCGACACCTACGAGGAATATTTCAAGGAATGCTTGGGGCAATCCGTGTCAGATTCTTGCGCCATCTGCGGCGTGATCCTCGACACTCTTGCAGCTAGACTTGGCAGCGCGGACTATCTCGGGCTCACAGCGCGCGATCTGAACGCTGCTGTCGTCAGAGTCTCCCTCAGACTCTCGGAGCGGCACAGCAGCCTTCCAAAAAGAGATGAGGCGCAAATTACATTCTACCCAATCATTGTCGGGTTGAAGTTCAGCTCAAATTACAAAGACCTCGAGATCTATCTGTCGGTCGCTTTCTACCCGACCAGGGCGGGCGCGTTATCAGTCCCAGCAATATGGACGACACCAGCCCCTAGCGCTAGCGTTCAGGAAAAGCACTTGGTTGCTAGGCGCTGGTTGGAAACTTGCGAGAAAGAACATACAAGGTGCAACCAGCAGTTCAAAGAGCCAGCACGAGACTCACTGCCGAAACGCCTCATCCGCCTATCTTCTTCGCGCAACTTTGCCGAGCACGACCGTACCCGCCTAGTGGAAAGCGACTCCGAGCCCACATGCACCGGCGTAACAAGATACGCTGCCCTCAGCCACTGCTGGGGCGGCCATGTGGCCATGACGACTGTTAGAGCTAACCTCGAGCGACACATGCGCCAGGTCAACGAGATGGAGGCCCCCCGGACCTTTCGCGAAGCCTTTTCTCTCTGCCGCAGTCTCGGAATCACGCACATCTGGATTGACAGCCTCTGCATTGTGCAGGACGATGCCGAAGACTGGCGGGCCGAGGCCTCGCGTATGAATGACGTCTTGCGAATGCCCTCCTCACGATCGCCGCATCGAGTGCGGCTTCGAGTAGGCAAGGATTGTTTGTCGACCAGTCGCTTTTGTCCAGAAGTGAGGCATCTGGAACTTTCAATGTGATTGACCGGCTGGATCACGTGCATCGCTTCACGGCCAGAACAGCAGGAGACTCCATACATGTTTTCAGCGTCCGAGTCTACCCATATCCGCTTGGACAGAGCACGTCGCGTAGTATACTGAGCGCGCGTGGCTGGACCCTCCAAGAGCAAGTCCTCTCTCGACGTATCATGCACTGCTGCTTCCCAGAAATGCACTGGCAGTGTAGCCAGGTGTACCTGACCGAAGCTGGGGTTAATCTGGCCGGACCGCCTCTCCTTGATCATTCTTTTACTCGGACCTTCGCGCAGATGCATCTCATAGATGGCCTCAATGAGGCCAGCAATGTCTCTGCTCTTGCTTACACTACATGGCGCCAGTGGATGTCGATGTACTGCCAGCTGGAATTCGCATTTACTTCAGATAGGCTCCCTGCACTCACAGGGATGGTCGAACGCATGGCGGAAGTAAGCGGCTTCACGTACCTGCTGGGCTGCTGGGAAGAAACAATCGCCTCGGATCTCGCCTGGGAAGGGACCCACCGACTTGACGACTCGCAATTGATCCCAGGCATTCCGTCCTGGTCATGGATCTCGAGGTATAAGCAAATGGCGAGCCCAAAAGATTCGATAGAGTTCTCCAATGGCGCGAACGTAAATTGCACACGGCTAATCAGCTCGGATATCAAGTGGCAGGATCAGCCTCTGGTTTCGGAGCTGCTGCGAGCACATCTTACGCTGTGCGGGCCGGTCAAGAATTTGCTGATCCCATCCCTCGAAGTTCGTCCTCTGTCTACTTTTGGACCTGATCGGATGAATATACAAGACGGAACGTTTGAGGAGGGTCTGTATACATGCCTCCTGATGAAAAAAGTTCTTCCAGGGAAACCTAAAGGTCCCTCCTGGATGAGAGAGCAGTTTTTGACCTTACAAGAAGTGCAGGATGTGGGGAAAGCCATGTCTTCCTCCGTCCCCTGTTATCGTCGGGTCGGTATGGCCGCGTCTTATAATCGGCACCACTTCGACGACGCTGAGGATAGGGTCATCGAGTTGGTCTGATGAGCCAGGTGATAGGATATCCGAGTATCAATCCCATGACAGTCGTACACTGTAGAAAAACACTTGTCTCTGGTGCACACTTGCGGCGTGGCAGTTGTTCGCAGCATAGCCCTAGTCATTTACTCCAGGCTGACACGGACTTTTTGGGTCGAATACAGATGCTTGACCCAAAAATACGGTATGGTATTTTAACTGGACGATAGCATGCTTCCCTGGTGCTCGGAGCTTGGATGAGCAAATGCCCAAGTCGCGAACGTCTGGTGCGTTTGTTGGTAGGAGAGTTAGTGAAAGTTGGTTGGCTTAGGACCCCATGCAAACGACACGGTGTCCTCCTGGATCTAACCTACCCCCTCCTGCTTGAGTACAGTATTGATGTCTAAAGTCGGTTGGATTGGCAAAAACCGCGCGGTAGAAACGTCAAGCGCTTTGATTTCAAACCAGAGGGCATTATCTTTAACCGTCCACTTAGTTCGATCGATGACAGACCAACAGTAGTCAAAGCCCGAGAGGGGCACGAACAGACGAGAATGAAGACATGACGAAAGTCTCGGACCCCAACACATCCCTGGTCTTAGAAGCAGAAGCAAGTTTCAGCCCTCCTCACCTGGGGCCTGGCTGACAAAGTGGCCAAGACGCCTCCCAGACCCAGGCGCGTCTCTGATTGGCCATCGGACTCCCCCGATTGGAAATACACTTCAGATAGTGTCGCGTTTGGACCGGGATCCCCATGCAGACTACCTCCAGGCCCTTACAAATGCTCTTTGGGAAAGCGGCACTTGCGGACTCGAACGGCCCGGTGGAGATGGTTGCGTTGTCAGCGACGTGCATGCAATTCGACCCTCGCTCGAACGGATACTACGCCTTCGGATTCAAAACTCACGATCGGATTGCAAATCATGTTCAGCTCCATGAGCTGGTTCGAAGATAAAGTCGCGGTTCCCATGACAGCTTCATCACTGATTCTCGTTGCAAGACGAGAGACCTCATTTGCAAAGCATTCTTCTGCTACCATCCACACTTAAAAACATCATCTACCGACACCAACCAATCCACTTGCACCAAAAGGATATACACAATGTCCCTTATCGACTCCCCCGCCATCCCTAAGGGCTCCCTGGTGGTAGTCACCGGCGCTACTGGCTTCATTGGCTCGCACATTTCCGACCAATTCCTGCAGCGTGGCTACAAAGTCCGCGCGACGACTCGCGATGTGAGCAAGAACGCTTGGGTCTCCGAGCTCTTCGCGGAGAAGTACGGCGCCGACAAGTTCTCCCTCGTCGCGGTCCCGGACATGGCCGCCCCCGGCGCCTTCGACGACGTGGTCAAGGGAGCAGCAGCGGTCGTCCATACCGCGACTGACACGAGCCTCAGCCCGAACCCGAACGCCATCATACCCTGGACCGTCGAGATGGTACTGAGCGCCATACGCTCCGCTGCCAAGGAGCCCCTAGTGAAGCGCTTCGTGCTCACCTCGTCTTCCGTCACCGCGTCGGCGAACCTGGCAGACACGCCGGGAACGCTGACTGTGGATAGCTGGAACGACGGTGTCATCGAGGTCGCAAACCGCCCGCCGCCGTATGAGCCCGAGCGGGCCTGGTCCGTATACGCTGCGGCCAAGACCTTAGCCGAAAAGGAGGCGTGGAAGTTCGTGCAGCAAGAGAAACCGGCATTCGTGCTCAACACCGTACTACCCAACCTGGCCCTCGGCAAGAGCCTTTCTGTTGAGCATCAAGGCCATCCGAGCACTGCCGGGATGCTGGCTGCGTTGTTCAAGGGCGACGCAACGTATATGAAGATGCTTCCACCTCGTGAGTCTAATCTTGCCGCACTCTCAGCCTAGTCAACATGTGCAAGCTCCAGATTGGTGACTAACGTGCAATTGTGTATTTTAGAGCACTTTGTTGATGTGCAGGACGCCGCCCGCCTGCACGTGGCCGCTGCTATACACCCGGACGTGGTGTCGGAACGCATATTTGGGTTTGCAGCGCCTTACAACGGAGATTTGATACTGGACATCTTCCGCAAGATGCATCCCAATAAGACGTTCCCGGAGAACTTCCAGTCAGGGAGGGATCTCTACGAGGTTGTGCCCCGTGCTAGGGCCGAGCAGCTGCTTCGTGACCTTGGCCAGGGCGGTTGGACTACTTTGGAGCAGAGCTTGAAGTGGAACACGGAGGATCTGGAGTAGTTCAGTCCGCCGAATCGGCCGCTTATATGCTGGCCAGTAGATTAAGTCTAGGGACTACCAAGTCTAAAGTGGCTGGAGGCTACGGATATAGCTTGCGCTCGTGATAAAAAATATAAGAGAAAGTGTAGACAATATGAATCGAAACGAAGACCTCCCGAGACGATCTTGGCTTGCTCTACGTGAAATCTTACTCCACTCTAGGCAGGCCGTAGATTAGTCTCAGGGCCAAATGCAGATAAGTAGTCTCCATTAACACTGTTCGCCTGGCAGCTTTGGCTAGAAGTCGTGTCTCGCATTCTTGCTCTTGTGACGAATCTTCTCGCCGTAGCGATAGAGGATGAAAGGGATCGGAATAAACGCGACCGAGATAAAGGCGAAGGCGGAACTAGCCCATGCGATACCGAGCCTCTCGTACATAGCTCTGCCAAATAGTAGCCGAAGAGAAAATGTCAGTCACCTGCATATACCAAATGAGCGCTTGCAAAATCTGCAAAACTTACAAAGCCTGCACCGATAGGTAGATGAAGTCGTGGTAGATTAAGTACTTTGTGCTCTAGAACAAACTCAATTCTTTTCCAAGCATAACTTTCTACAAAAATTCCGGCGTTTCGAAAATGACCCTCAGCACTACCTTGCTTACCACCCACCATCTTAACACAAGATCTCATGTACCCCTCGAAATCTCTCTGAATGAGACTTTGGTGATTCTTACGATATGACTTCATATATATAAGTCGCGATCGCCGCAGGAAGAGCATTGTACCAGGGACAAATGTGCCTGACCAAGAGGAAGCGCGAGGAGCCGAGCCAATAGAGTCAGGTCTTGGGGCGCTAGACCTGAAAATACCCGTGGGTTGGCCGTTTGGAGGGGAGGTTGTTCACTATGAAATTATGCCATCACCACAGAGGGCCCCAATAGCACCAATGTATTAGTAAGATTAAAGGAACTGCCAATGAATGCCAATTCCTACGGTGTCGTCAACTTATGAAAAGTTCAGATTCACCGTTCCGCCTGATGTGGTCATCCCTGCAAGCACGTTGCGTCCTGAGATCGGGCCATTGAAGTGAACTCCTTGCTCTTGCGCTGTTGTTGAGGATGTTCCCTTCTTGGGCGGAATCTCCAACAAGAGGGCCTTTGCATACGCGGCTGCCATGGCGGCGGCGTATGGCTGCCATTCCTTATTTTTGTGCTCGTCTCCGTAGTCACAGACGCCTCGAATCACCCCAACGGGAATGCGATTCATTGTCCCAGCTGCTTCCATTTCGAGCCCGATGATGTTGTACTTGTCTCGCAGCTCATTCCTCTTGCGAGCATTTTTCATGAGCTTCTCTCCAGAGCCTATCGGACCATACCACACGCGAGTCCGTCTTGTGGCTGGTCGTGCTTCTCTGACTACTTGTTGCTCGTTGCCGTCATCGCTCGTCTCGTACAGGACATCATTCTCCTGGCCCGGATCAACAAATGTCCCCCCAATATGTTCCTGGTCCTTCATCTTGTTATAGAATGGAAGGAAAATAGCTGCGTCATTCGGTGCGTGAAGTTTAATACTTCCGATCGCTGACCTGATAACGGTCTCGGTAGTAGCTAGCACATGCCCGGATTTCAAGAGCTGAAACGTATCCGTCCCAGTCTCTTTCCCAAGGTCATATGCAATAAGTCCAGCGCTGTCGCCCTCGGGAAGAGCGACCAAGACGTCGCCTAGCCGGATGTCTCGTGCTTGGGTCTGGGAAGTCCTTGGCAGGCCAGCAGCCACGCCAACGAGCAAGCCGAACCACAGGTTAGGGAAGAACTTCTTGACCTGGCCCGCAAGCGCTGCAGCAGATCCTGTGCCGTATTCTTGGCCAGCTGGCAGAGTTGCAATGATGACATTATGTCCACCTATGTCGCCAGCGTGAAACACGTAGTCATCGCCGCGACTGACGGAGAACCGGCCATGG
Source organism: Microdochium trichocladiopsis (assembly GCF_020744255.1). NCBI lineage: Eukaryota > Fungi > Ascomycota > Sordariomycetes > Xylariales > Microdochiaceae > Microdochium > Microdochium trichocladiopsis. Next base: position 207,145 of record NW_025763547.1, read on the forward strand.
TGTCTGTTATCCAGCATATGCAGGGCGGCCTGCGTCTCGATCTCCAAAGGGGCAATCCATGCGATAGTGTAGTCGGCGGGATCCAGTTCCATTCTTTGTAAGCGTACGTTGAGAGAGGCGGTCGAGAAGTCGGTTCATAAATGGTCGAAACGTAAAGGGCTTTTCCGGTGACTAAGGTGAAGGAGCGGGATGGATATGATGCGGGGTTGCAGCTGAGTTGTTCCGGAGTTCAGCCGTAGCTTCAATTTCCGAAACAAGGGGTGATCCTCTGCGCAGCCTGTTAGCTGATGTTTGCAGCATGGTTAAGGCACCGAATGCTCCTACAATCTGAATTTCACTAGTGTTCGCTCGAGTCCGTCAGCGGTTGGGATGGATTTCCCCGCACTTCGACCAATAGCCCCGTCTTCGACATTTGAGCGGATCGAGGGCCGGACCGTCTTAGCGGGGACCCACGTCTCGGGAGGGATCCTGAACGTCACCGTCCACGAACCGGGTGAGGGCCGGCCCTCCTACGAAACAGCAAGAATCGGCAGGCTGACGACTTGTAGAATCCACACCGCGACGCGTCGAATCCTTCTCGACCGTCCCCTTCCTTCCCGATGCCGACTTCGTCGAGCGACCTGACGTGACTGCGTGGCTGGATACAACCCTCGGGCAGCCTGGCAGCCGTGCCGCCCTCGTCGGCCTGGGAGGTATCGGCAAGTCTCAGATAGCGATCGAGTACGCGCACCGAATCCGACAACAATCGCCGACTACGTTCGTGCTCTGGGTACACGCGGACACCGAAGCGCGGTTTGAGGAGGCGTATCGCGGCATTGCAGAGCGACTGCAGCTGCCACACCGCCATGATCCCAAGGTCGATGTGCTGCAGCTGGTGTATGACTGGTTGTTCAGCGCGGAGAATGGGTACTGGCTAATGATACTGGACAATGCGGACGATGTCGGAGTGTTCTATCCAAGCATTCGCGACCGGGCTGGGACAACTATATCAAAGCAACGAGTATTGGCGTCGCTTCTGCCGCAGACTGAGAATGGCAGGATCCTCGTTACGTCGCGGAACAGGGATGCGGCCGAACGGCTAGCAGGCAGCTGGGGTGTCTTCCCCATGCAGCGGATGGGCGAGAACCAAGCAACGCAATTACTTCAGAAAAGGCTTCGCGACAAATACGAGGAAGAGGCAGCCGCCCCCTTAGCTCAAGCGCTCGAGTACATACCTCTCGCAATCACCCAGGCAGCTGCGTACATCGCCCGACGATGGCCACGGATCTCATGCTCGACGTATCTGGAACACTTTCGAAAGAATGAGAAAAAGAAGGAAAGCCTGCTAAATCGAGATCTGGGTGATCTTCGGCGTGACGGGACGGCAGCGAACTCGGTCATGGTGACGTGGCAGATCACGTTTGAGCAGATCCAGAAGGAGCGGCGGTCGGCAGCAGACTTGCTCTCTCTCATGAGCCTTTTCGACCCGCAGGAGATACCGGAATGGGTACTGCGAAGCTACTATCAGCGGAGACGCATGATTGGGGAATATCACGATGATGGAAAGTCTGACGACGACGACGACGACGACGACGACGACGACGACGACGACGACGACGACGACGACGACGATGATGATGATGATGAAAACGGCGAAGATGACAACGACGACGACGACGGTCTGGACGATGACCTAGAAACGCTCCGAGATTACTCGCTTGTGGCCGTTACCGTGCAACAAGGTATCTATGAGATGCATGCACTCGTACAGTTTTGTGCGCGAGCATGGCTCTCGTTAGTGGGTAATATAGCAAGATGGAAGCAGATATTTCTACAAGGCATGTCAGAGGACTACCCGTTGGGGATTTATAAGAATTGGCCAAAGTGTCAGCAACTTGAGCCTCATATTGCGCAGCTTATCGAAACGCAGCCTGCAGATACTAAGGGAGCGACAGAATGGGCGCGTTTATTGACAAACGCAGGATCATATAGGTGGAAGGTGGGAGGGTATGAGAGTGCTGAGGCATTACTGCGGAAGGCAGTAGAGGTTCAAGAGGCAGTTCTTGGCGCAGAGACTAGGGATATGCTTATAAGCGTTAGCATTCTTACTGAATTACTGCGGCACCAGGGCAAGTATGAAGAGGCGGAGGCGATGAACCGACGGGCGCTTGATGGTTATACGAAGGTGCTGGGCAAAGACCATCGTTCCACACTCACCTGTATCAGCAATCTTGCTGGAGTGCTCCAGGACCAGGGGAAGTACGAAGAGGCGGAGGCAGTGAGCCGACAGGCGCTTGCTAATTGTGAGAAAGCGCTGGGCAAGCACCATCCAGACACACTTACGAGCGTCAGCAATCTTGCTAAATTGCTGCTGAACCAGGGTAAGTACGAAGAGGCGGAGGCGCTGAACCGACGGGCGCTTCACCTTCGCGAGAAGGCGCTGGGAGAGGATCATCCAGACACACTCACGAGCGTCAGCAATCTTGCTGCAGTGCTGCAGCAACGGGGAAAGTACGAAGAGGCGGAGGCGATGAACCGGCGGGCGCTTGATGGTTATACGAAGGTGCTGGGCAAAAACGATCCTTCAACACTCACGGGCGTCAGCAATCTTGCTGGAGTCCTGCAGCACCAGGGCAAGTACGAAGAGGCTGAGGCGATGAACCGACGGGCGCTTCACCTTCGCGAGAAGGCGCTGGGAAAGGATCATCCAGACACACTCACGAGCGTCAGCAATCTTGCTGGAGTCCTGCAGCACCAGGGCAAGTACGAAGAGGCTGAGGCGATGAACCGACGGGCGCTTCACCTTCGCGAGAAGGCGCTGGGAAAGGGTCATCCAGACACACTCACGAGCGTCAGCAATCTTGCCGGAGTGCTGCAGGAACAGGAAAAGTACGAAGAGGCGGAGGCGCTGAACCGGCGGGCGCTTCAACTTCGCGAGAAGGCGCTGGGAAAGGATCATCCAGACACACTCACGAGCGTTAGCAATCTTGCCGGAGTGCTGCAGCAACGGGGAGAGTACGAAGAGGCGGAGACAATGAGCCGGCGGGCGCTTGATGGTTATGAGATGGCGCTAGGCAAGCACCACCATTCCACAATCAACAGCGTCAGTAATCTCGCTGGACTACTGCGGGACCAGGGCAAGTACGAAGAGGCCGAGGCGATGTATCGACGGGCGCTTGATGATTGTGAGAAAGCTCTGGGCAAGCACCATCCCGACACACTCACGAGCACCTACTGCCTCGCTTACCTCTACCATATGCAGAATCGACTCGACGAGGCTGGCGAGCTTTTTGTCAAGGCCTTGAGTAGACTCAGGGAAGTGTTAGGGCCAACTCATACTACTACGTTAGCTTGCGAGGGTCATTATGCTTCTTTGAGTGGAAAGATGGCTGCAACGAGGTGATGCAGTTAATATAGGCAGTACATTTTGCTAGTTTGTTTATTGAACCATCTGATTTCTGGACCTTCTCGAATGACCTTTCCTCCTCCAACTCGGTGGTTGCAAACAGCCACATACACACTAGCCACAAGCAGTACGAGCAGTACATGTCCCACGTAACTCGACGTTTGACGCTAGCCAAAACCGGCGGGGACTCCACTGGAAAGGTACCGATCAACTTGTTGGCGTTGCCATCATAACCAACCCACAATAGCCCTGGACCTGTTAAATACTTTTCTTAGTGAAAACCTGAATCAGAGTCTCGATTGATGTCTGATTATGACTATGAGAGACGATAAGGAGATGGTGGCGGGGTGTGATTGACCATGTCTTTAAATGCTTCAAGTTATTAGTGGGTTCGGATCACGGGCTCGAGATCCGACACTGATCATGATTGATGGTTCAAAGGAATCAGGTGGCTTGAATGTGGTCGATCTATAAGCATGTGTGTGGGTGGACTCGAGTCTATGTCAAAGGTCAAGTACCTTCACTTTGGCTCGGCACGTAGGGTGGCTCGCGATACAGGGATGGATGTTAGTGTCCAAGAAACTCGACAAGGATTCATCGTATATGTTGTTGTCGAGCATGGGTTGGGATGGTGTACTCCCGGGACAGATGTCGTTGTTGAGAAGCTCGTTGAAGGAGCACGACTTTGACGAGAAGACCTTCGCGCCCGCGTAACGTAACGATCATACACATTCCTCACCCACTTCGCACCAGGGATCTATGGCTGTCGTGCAATAGCAGCAACATCACAAGAAGCACAGCACCATCTCGGAAGAAAGAGCAATTCGAGATACTTGGAAAGCTCCGACATACCAGCTGAACGGCGGGTAGGTGGACAAGTCCAAGTGCCATGTTGTTAGCAGTACCTTCGTCAATAGTTAGCGCCCGGCGGCCCAAACGAGTTTCCGAGCTGACTTTCGAGAGTGAAGTGCCGATAAGGAGCCCGGGAGAAACAATTCTAATCGTGGGTCAGCCCTCAATCCCTGCCGCTCCCTTGAAAGGATCTCTGACGCTTATTTAGGCGCGGGGCCAGGTTCGCATCGGCAAGAAATCAGTACCGGCTGGGTTCTCTGCATGTGGACACTGTCAGGGCTAGACGATGCGCTTTGGATTAGATCGGCACCAAACATTGGCATGGGCTTTAACTAGCTTGGACAACCCACCTCCATGAGGTCTGGAGCTGCGCCAGGTCTTGGCATCTATTGAGTTGGCGCCGTCGGACATGGCTAAGTGAACATGCACGTGCTCAATCCATCCAGAGGAAGCAGACGCGTTGGTCTAGCCAGGACAAAAAACCCTAGATTCACGCCACGATCCGATCAGTTCGCCATGGGACTATGCAAAATCCATGCGCGTTTAAGCACGGTTCAGCAGTCACAAATGCATATCCAACGCATGCTACTAGTACCCAGCGCTCGCTTGCTGCTTGCAGTGCTGGTCAGCTTTATTTTACGGCCTTGGCGGTGGCAAGGCACAGAATCAACATCGGACATCCAGGCGGATTGTCCAGAAGGGCCCCCTCAAGAGGCTAAGACCGGGGTTCGACATGCAGAGCGAAACACCCACTTGTCAACAAGGATCTGTGCCATCCTTTATGACGATTCAAGCTTGACCTCCTCAGAAGTGTGCATACGCCAACGACGAACGTTTCACTCTTGGGGCGCGCAATGGAGAACTAGGCTGGGCCCTTGCCACTTGAATTACGAGCGTGGGCTCCATGATACCGCCTCGATCTCGCGAGATGATATGATAAACGGACTTGTGCGCACAGAATGGGAAAGCAACCCTGGAAAGCACAGCCGACCCCGCAACCGCACGGTCACAGCCCGATACTTAAACCTGGGGAAGAGACATCAAGCTACATTCACACTAACGCTATATGCTTTTCGGGTTCTCGGCTCGACTTGCTCCCATCCTCTCTCTCGCCTTGGTGCCCTCAGGACAACATCCGGCGAAGACTTGGGCCACAACTGCATACAATGGGGCATTTCGGACTGTTTTGGTCCCTGCACTAGTCGAGGCCACTTTCTGCAGCTTTCAGCCCCAAAATGGTGCAGTCAAGTCAGCCTTGGCAACCAACTTGTCCTCTCAGGCCGCTGACACACTCGCTGACAGCTCTGCAGGTGAGCAACAACCAAAAGCCCCATGAGCAAGGCTTTTTCCCCGTTGGCCGGGACTGAGAATTCAAGGCCAGCTAGTAGAGGGGTCAAAGTGTTACTCATGCATCGTTCTTACATGTCGCTGTCCTTATGGGTTTATCCCGACGTGGACGGTTTCTCGACGCCACCCACGCCGGCGTGCCCCATACACCTCGCCGCACGACATCAACAGCTACGCGCTGGGACGCATCGGGCCGCATATTGCCGTTATCACCGTACTACCGGACGGCGAGTACGGCACGACGACGGCCGCGACGGTTATGTAGGGCCTACTGGGCAGTTTTCCCAACGTGCGCGTTGAGCTGATGGTCGGGACCGGGGCTGGCGTGCGGCGCGCCGAGCTCGCGGCACGATCAACGCCCCGGGGCTGTAATTATGAGCAGTACTGGAGCTAGGAAAGGGGGCATGTTCCAGTACGACTAGGGCAAGGTCGTAATGAGTGCAGCAAGATAGAGACGCGCGCCACCGGTTGATCATGATCACCGCGTAGCCCCTTATCTTATACAATTGCACGCACAACATGTGCACAGCAGGTAGTCAACGTACAGTATTACTACCAAGTCGCGGGGCACTCCCTCGTTGCCCATATGCAACAGCTGTTGCTTGCTCTTGCGGCCAGCCAGCTAGTGAGCGCCACGACACAGCACAACTCACACGAGACTTCAGTAACTAACGGAGCAGTCCTGGACAGTGTCGAGCAAAATGTGGTCAAACGGGCTCGCCGATGCTGGCAGAAGCGCGTTCCCTAGCCCTTTCCATTGCTGCCAATGCTGGTCCACCAAATTTTGTATGTTCCAAGCCGTCTCGACTAGATAATGAATGGCACGACAATGGGCACGGCCGGATTGTCGAATCTGGACTCGCACACGCCACTCGCGCCGCAGATGAAGACGTACCCGTCGGCCCGCGAGTAGTTGTCGTAGCTGATGACGTCGCTCACGCCCTCGTTCGGTGCTGCCGCGCCGGCGGCACAGTGCTCGACATGCAGGCGGAAGCTGCCAATGCTGGTGTATTCCTCCAGGTACACCTTGAAGGCGTCGTCGTCGCACACCACGGGGGCCGTGGCATCGGGGAAGGCCACAAAGGGCTGGTCGTTCACCTCGTAGCAGGTGAAGAACGGGTGGCACTCGGTCTCGTCGGCCGTCTGGGTGTCGATGATGGTGACTTGCCAGAGACGAGCAACTTGTGTCAGTACTTCTTGGATTGGGGGTTGACAACAGCGTCTTCTGAGCGACTTACAATTCATGCGGCAATACCCGCTGTTGCCCGGCCGCCCACTGGGTGAGAAGGCGTAGAAGCTTGGGACATGGAACTCGCCCACTGCCGCGGCCATGGCGGCAAGATGGGCAAGCGTTGTCATGGTCCGCAAGTGTGCCGATGGAGCCATTGTGGCGGGCGGCGTCGTGGCTGTTCGGAACAATGCGCTGCTCCTGGCAAGATAGAGAGGGGTCGTTGCTCTCGATGCCGGGTTTCGGGGGCTTCCGTGACCTATTTATGTGTTGAAGTCGGAGTTTGCCGTCATCCGCCATCGAAGCTGTACCCAAAGCCATTGCATCTTCTTCGCATCGGCGCGCTGGCCTGATGATGTTGTGATTGGTCTCGGCCTCCGACTCTGTCTCTGGGCGTGATCCGTGGTGCTGCTGGACTCGGCCGCGGCAACAAAAAACATTATTTCTGGTCACTGCCAGCTCGTCTCTTCAATACGAGATGACGCACAGCTGGGCCTTGTCTCTGCTGGGCGCGCTGCAATGCAGTGTGACGTGTGTTGCCGTGCCCATCCTCAGCTCGGCCTTGGCATCCGCCTGCACTGCGACACAGGACCAATTCGCCAGTCCAGTGAGGCGGTCAACCTGCTCTCAGTTGCTTCCAAGGCAAACAAATTTTTTTCCAGCGATTGATGTAGTTTTGACATTTGCTGCAGTCTGGCCAAGACACAGTTCCCTGCGAAAACGATCCTCGTTGATCAGGACTGCCGTGTGCGAAGTGACGAGTTGTAAAACAACGTCCCCGTCATCCCCTGTTAGCCACACTCACCTTGGCACTGCTGCGTCGTGGTGATGTTGGCCGGCCGTGCTCGCCCATGATCCTTCACGCATGATGACAGTGAATGCCATCCCGCTCGCAGCCAGCCAGCCATTGCAGAAGCCATGACTTCCAGCCTCGGTCGACAAACCGGCACACCGGACTGCATCCTGCCGGTGCCTAGACACGAGCCGTGTCATGGTGCCTAGCGGCGTCACAGAAGACCCACCTCCCGCATGATACGCAGGTCCAAAGAGTGGTGCACCTGGAACACACACCCTCCTCGATCGAGCTCGTCGCCAACAAGAACCACTTGCCATCTCCCGATTCCCTGGCCATCGTGGCCTGGCGTTATTGAGTGTCAGTAAAATCCGTCGAGGGCGATGATGGCCGGATAGGGTTTGAAGAAGGGCGGCAAAGGGCACGAAGCTGTCCTCGAGCAAAACCATACATCGCGGCTGTTGAGATAATGCACAAATCACTGGGCTGTCGGGAAATGCAGTGCGTAGACAGTATCGCTTTGACGTGCATTGTCATCCGACGGCATGGGTGCGTTAGAGGCGGAAGGATCATATAGCTTATTATAAACTTGTCTATGTATGTGAAAGGGAGGCAAGCAAGTCTAAATACAAAATGAGAGAAAGCAACCAAAACGACTCCGCCCCAGGATCAGATTGCCATGAAGGCGTACTGGGACTGTGCAAACCATTAGTGTGAAGGCAACGACAACTCCACCAAATTTTCCACATCACGCAGCCCAGAATAGGGATGCTATGAGGGTGAGGGGGCCGATGTGCAGGACCTCGACGTCACGCATGAGCTTGATGAAGTCGCTCTGCTGCCATCTGGAACGAGGACTGCACCAAGTACTTTGTTTTTGATCGGGGGTCCAACTGAACTTTTGAGGTAGCAGGCGGTGCCGGAAAGAGCGGCAGCCTTGCACCCTTCACGGGCACCGCAAGCATCCACGCATGCCTGGAACTTGGTGACGTAGACCGGGTTGGGCTTGGGCATGTCTCCACCATAGTGGTCGATTCCACACTCGACCTTGAATTCAGCCCCTGATGCAACCGTGTAGATTGTTCCGTTCGATGCAGGGCATGAAAGCGCTGTTGGGACAGCGGTGGGGGCCGACGAAGACGACGAGGAAGAGACCGATGTGCTACTACTTGAGGATGAAGTAGACAGAATTGTTGTAAATGACTCAACTGATGATGATGTCGAGCGAGGCGGCGGTGTGCCACTTGATGTTGAAGATGTACTGCCGGACGACACTGACGAAGTGCTTGTTGTCACATCGGACAAATCAGATGTACTTGTGGATGAGACTGACGAAGAAGTTGCCGAACCACTCGAAGAAGCTGTAGCGACCGACACCGAAATTGATGGAGCCGCTGACGAAGTCGACGAGGTTGAAGACGATGACGAGATTGACGACGCCGACGAGGTCGACGATGCTGACGAGGTTGACGACACTGACAGAGTCGACGACGCTGTTGTAGAAGAGTCAGCTGTCCCCACCTTGAGGATGGCGCCCCAGACACCGTTCTTCACTTCAGCGCCAATGGCGTTCTTGAGGTAGCATGCTGTGCCAGAGTACGCCAACACAACACAGCCGTCCGTCGTGGCGCAGGCGTTGACGCAGCCAGCAAATGTGTCCGTGCTCAAGGACTTGAAGTCATTTCCAGCATGGTCAGTGCCGCATTGAACGACAAAGGTCTTGCCGTTCGAGTTGTATGAGACGCCATCGCTATTCGGGCACGTGATTCTGGTAGCAGGTGTCGAAGACGGTGAGGAGGCCGCGCTGGAGACGCTGGACGAGCTGGACCGCGTAGATGATATGGTTGACGCAGCCGATGACGATGTCGTCGTTGAAGACGTTTGCGCCCTTTGGATGATGGCTCCCCAGACACCATTCTGAACTTCCTCTCCTATCCCGTTCTTCAAATAACAGGCAGTGCCGGAGTAGGCCAAAACGACACAACCAGCTGTCGTGGCACACGCATCGACGCAGCCTGCGAACGTGTCTGTGGTCAAAGATGTCAAGTCATTTCCTGCATGATCGGTGCCACACTGGACTGTGAACGCTTGACCGTTGGAATTATACGTGACGCCATCACTATCTGGACAGACCAGATTGGTGGTGGGAGGTGGCGAGGATGAGGGTGTCGCACTGGGACTGCTGGCTGAAGCAGAGACGATGGAGGATGTGGTCGACGAGACAGTTGAGGTTGTTTTTGTAGCAGGCGTCGACGTAGACTGAATGACCGCACCCCAAACGCCATTCTTGACTTCTGCGCCGATTCCGTTCTTCAGATAGCAAGCCGTTCCAGAATAGGCAACGACGACGCACCCATTTGTGGCGGCGCAGGCGTCGATACAGCCTGCAAACGTGTCCGTGCTCAATGACTTGAGATCATTACCCGCGTGATCAGTACCACATTGTACCGTGAACTTCTTGCCACTTGAGGTGTATGTGGCCCCGTTGCTGCTCGGGCAGACAAGATCGGTATTGGGCGTGCCGGACGAGGAGGGGGTTGCTGGAGGCGTAGAGCCCGAACCACTGCCCTGGTAGTTAACCGGGCCACCGTTGAGAGAATACAAGGTAAGGCGGTTGCCCGCGCCGCAGAACTGCGATGGGTCGCCTGAGCAAGGCATAGAACAGTCGCTGTCGTCCGTCTTTGTGTTGCTCCGGCCCACGAGGAGGTTGGCGCAAGTACACTCGGAGGCGTACTCGGTGCCAAAGTAGTTGTACCCAGCGCAGGCAGAAGCACACTTCTCAAGCGTCAAAGAGCTGCCGCCGGGCTTACCGACAGGCATCGCTTTGCTGCCTTGATTGTCCTTGTAACAGCCAGCATACTTGTACGCCCCTACAGACGGCGGGTTTCGCGGTGGCTGAAGCACGGTTGGCTTGCCGGTACCCCAGAGCGACAGGCGACTGCCACCGCCACATATCTGCGTATCGTCCCCTGCACAGTCCTGGAAACAACCACGCTCGGCGACTTGTGTCGCCCTGCTGGTCAGTTGGTCGCCACAGAAACATTGGGTGCCAAACTCCATGCCCGCTAGAGCGTAGCCAGCATCGGCGCACTTCTTTGTGCATCTATCCACGCTGTTGCTCGAGTCGTCCGGCATGCGCTTGGACAGACTAGCTATGCCACTGTCGGTCCAGCAACCTTGATACGTCATGCCGTTGAAAGTGCCGCTCGGTGGTTGAACCACGCGGTCGCACGTCGGGTCTGGAAGCGGACTGTCACCAGCCTGCTGACGTGGGCAAAAATAGTCTGGCTTCTTGTCCTTCTGACCAGTGAAGTTGTCGATAAAGAGCCGAGCTTGACCAGCAGCGGAGGCAAAAATGGAGCCTGCATCGTGGCCAATGTTGACGTAGTCCACGGTATCACAGGCGGGGTCTGCAGGGCCGGCGCAAGACGGCGGGAACGCATTGATGAAGTTGAAGAAGCGCTCGTCGCGTTGCTGACCTTCGACGAAGGGACTGCAGTCGTCTGATGTGTCGCCACGATCTCGCAGACCCCGGACGTAGGCAATCGACTTGGAGTTGTAATTGGCCTGGACCGCGGCGACGCCACGGGCCACCAGCTCCTTGTTGTATGTTTGGTCGTAGTTGTCCAGACCCATGCGCCAGTCATTGTAGTCAGCGCAATTAGAAGTGTCGATGGGGCGGCTCGAGTTCAACCACAGGTAGCTGTTGGGGTTTCCGACCCAGAGCGTGAGGCCAACGTCGCCGAGGTATTCAGAGAGATCATAGCCGACCGCGGCATAGCGATGTACAAACTGAGCACCAGCGCTGTGGCCTCCCACGACAATTTGATGGACGTTGGGATAGCGAGACTTGTCAGCAAAGTACTGGATGATCTGGTCGATGCAATCATATGATGACGTCGCAATCTGCTGTCGTGGGTACTGGTTGTTGCCGCCGTCCATCCAGGAATTCCCCGACCAGACGAGCGCGTTCGATGTCGAGCCATAACCACCCGCGGGCGCACTGCTGTCCCAGGGGTAACCGACGCCCTTATCCTCACCGTTGGGGAAGTAGGGTGCTGCAGAACAGCAGTCAGTACGTCTGTGTGCAAGTGAGGCAGTCGACTACTTGGACTTACTGATGATCTGTGTATTCGTGAAGTTTGGTCCAGCCGATTTGCGCACCTGCGCGAGAGCACTGAGCATATTGGACATGTACAGCTGCGGGTCGCGGTTTGCCCCATGGACGATGATTACGACTCGCTGAACATTCTCTGGAACCAAGCGCTTGCGGTTTCCGTCCTGTGAGAAGTAGTTCAACTGAGTGAACGTGCGTCCCTTCTTGTCTGTAAGCGTGTGTTAGCCTCCGGCGCTGTGCAGAAAAAAAAGATTGAAGCACCAACCTGTGATTTTCCAGTACGCCTTTTCTGCCCCTGGCACGTTTGGCAGGCTATTTTCATACGCGTCACCCTCAAACTGTTGTGCTGCAACATGCTCACCGAGCAGAGCCAGTGCTTGCAGGGCGAGTGCCACCTTGGCGCCGAGGCGTAGGATCATCGTGCTTGGTGGGTCTTGTCCGTAGCCCTCGGCAGTAGAGTAGAGCGGCGAAGCGAAGGACGATGGTCGAGAGGACCTGAAGAAACGGAGTCACGCTGAAGAAGTGGATTCTGGGACGGCCATATATCCGCATGCTGGCGACCTTGGCGACGATGCCACCCATGGGAAAAGGGCCTCTCTCCGAGAACGCCACGAGTCGGCCTGGTTCAGCTGCCGTACCCATGTCTCGCAAACTGACTATCAGGGACGTGCATGAACGGCCGACACTATCGAAGTCGTGAAGCTGATGTTGCCTGCAAGGCCCGCGGTCCCTGGCCGGGCCTTTTTTGGCCTGCCATGCCGATTCCAGCCTCTCCGAGGCCCAGGGGGTGTGGCCTAAGGTGAGCCGTGCCTGCGGAAAAAAGGAACATCTTGTCCCAATCTGGCAAGGCGTGCTCGTCTGCCGCGGGCGTGGCGCTGGGCGCTAGCCAGTAGCTGCAGCTTCCCTTGCCAAAATTGGCACATCAACGGCTCGTCTTGGAGCCTCGCGGCCTGGACGAGCTGCCCGAGCTGCTGGCACGGCTCCGCGCATGGAGTGATTTGAGCTGGGCCCGGCCCCTGGCGACGGTGCGTTGGCCTGGGCTGTAATTAGTGTGATGGCTGGATCTGCAGTCGAGCCGCGAGCCGAATCCGAGGCTGAGCAGCAGCGACACGGCAGGGCGGCTGGTGTTGGACTTATCGAGGAGGAGCTGATGCTTGGCGATCTAGTTCTGGACGATGGCCTGAGACGAGACGAGGTGCGTGGCACACGTGGTGGGCTGGGAGGCTTTGGGCTCTGCAGGCTGTCAAGTGTTGCTTTCGTGACGCCAGGCCCGGGCCTGGCGATCCGATCCGAAAGAGGCCAATGCCGTCCAAAGTAAAGTGGCACGAGCGGCATCGAGTGGGGCGGCAGGTGCAGGTGAGAGCGAGCGAGCGAGGTGAACTGGACCTGCCGACACTTGACTTGACTTGACTTTGCAAGCAACCAACCTTGGAAGCAGTCAGCCGTGCCTGCCCCTGCGCTGGCGAGCACCTGCCTGCCGTTGCTTTTTGTGGGGCAGCCGGGCTCCCTGCAGTGAGCGGCCTGTCTCGCCATGCGTGCGCAAGGGGCGGCCGGGCCTGTGCCTGCGAGAAGGGCGAGAATAGTGATCCGCGATGCATGATGCGTGCTGCGCTAGCATCTGCGTCTTGTTTGCTTTTTCTCATCCCGTCGGCGTAGTCCGACATGTCGCCTGTCTCACCCTGTCCTTGGTTGCGCAGCATGCGTGGCTTCCTGTGAGTGAGCGATAACACACCACGCCACGCCTGCCGGAGGAACCGATTCCCGGTCCAGACCTCCTCCCCTCGTCTATCCGCGAGCTCGACCTTCCATCCCTGCCTGTGGCTCTGCTTTTTCAGCTCACTCGTCGACGGCGTCGTTGTTGTCGGTGTCGTTGTGGTCGTTGCTCTTCAAGGCGGATATTGCAACTCGTCAGCCGCACGCATGGCAGCTCTCCCACCCAATGCATCCAGATATTATCATTGCTACACGACCATGGTCTCAGGACTCGTCATCACCAGCGCCGTGGCGCACCGGTTCCCGCGACGAAACAATCAGTCTTCATCTCGCGGGCACGAGATGCTCAGCCCTCTCTCAGCCCAAAGACCATCCATGATGCCTCCCGGCCCGAGCTGACTGCTCCTTGGGCGTGGATCCCGCCCTCCACGTCCGCCTGCCGCCACATCCCTGCCGAGCCGCGATCGGGGCCAGGCGTCGGGATGTGGATCAGGTCCATCACTAAGGTAAGGTAGTTATGGCGTTCCCAGCCTCCAATCGCCCACTCAGACCAACACAAGGGCTCCTCGCGCCTGGGTCATCCTCAAACCCTCTCAGGACCTCTCAGGATGGGGTGCCTCGGAACAACCGATCTGCAAGCGCACGCACAGGAGCAGGAGCACGAATGCTGGCCATGCCCAAGGTGATGAAGGCCTCGATCTGCAATGTGTGTTGTACTGTAGGCCGCCGGCTCGAGAGTCTCACGGTTCCGGAACGCCTCTGTCTTAAGGCCAGGCAGGCGCTTAGGCTCAGTGGGGGGATCGCGCTACTGACACTGACCACCACGGCTTCCTGCTGGTGGGCAGGCACACGCCTGATTTGCTGTACTACATGACCACGGCGATGGCATCGCGCGAGGCAGCACGGTGAGTTGGCCATGCGTCGAGTGTCTAGGCACACAATGCCTGGCCCTACCTGACAGCACTTCGCAGCATCTAGAACCGGTCGCAACACATGCAGGCCAAACCGAGGTGCGCGTGACTTGAACGTGCCTATTGAGCAAGCCATGGGCTGCGTTGGCTTCTGGATCCTTCGACACCTCGCCTTCCGCTCCCATTCTGCTGCTCCATTATTTCAGTACGTCTCCTTGCGCGATGTTGCCCTCGAACCCTCCGTCTTCTGCCATGGCAAGAAGTGCTTTGTGGTGCCCTTGATGCGCCTCTCTTCTAAAGCTTTGGTTCTCTCCATTGCGCGCCCTGCTCGCTCCCCAATTGAAGAGTCGGAACAAGGTTTCCCCACCAGGCCGCCCCCACGTCGTAGCCCCCCAGCCCAGTGTGACATCACACCTGCGCCGTGTCTGCTAAGTTTGAGCGCGTTGTCGGCAAGCACTGCATCTCAGAGTAGCCATCTGAAGCAATTCATGTTGTGCTGCAGAACTGGATGCGCACGTCGGGCTACCGATGAATGGCATACTGTAGTCTCCATCGAGCGTCGGGCTTCATCTTCTTCCCAGGTTATACCTGACGACAGCTCAATTCCTTGGGAGGTCCGCTTGATCTTCCGGCACCCAGGGACCTAAAGCTTTCGTCACGACACTTGCGACTGGTCTTGGCCAGCCTATGAGCTGGCATCTCCGCACGATTAGCGCAGCACACCATGATGCGGGTGGTCGTTTCGTGCCCACTTTTTAACCTGTATCGACCCTTGCTCAGCTAGTCCTCAGTGTGACGCGCTGCTGCATTCCAGGCTGGCTACCCGTCAGCCATATAAACTCGGTCGAAGGTCCAAAGCTCCAGACGCAGGTAGTCTCCCCAATCCCTCATCTCATCATCTAAATCTCCAACTCTGCCACACCATGGACTTCGTCAAGAACCTCGCCGGCAACGGCAACAACACTGACAACAATACCGCCACCAACGAGGGCCGGACGGAGCAGCAGACCCAGGGGTCGAGCAGCGGCGGCGGTGGCTTCATGGACAAGCTCCATGGCATGGCTGGCGGCGGTCCCGAGAGCGAAAAGAACGAGGATGCTCTCGACAAGGGTAGGCCCCCTCACTGACATTCTGCCAGCGACGCGTCGTGGTGACGCACATGCGTCAACTGTTCCTGGGCTGACGTAGCTTGGCTGTTTGACAGGTGTCGATTTCGTGCAGGAAAAGTTTCTGGGTCAGGGTGACCAGAGCAACGAGAACGCCGTCGAGCAGGCCAAGGACGAGCAGATCTCGGACTTCATCCGCGGCCAGTACAAGAACGCCACTGGATCAGATGTTCCTATTGCTGACAAGGAGCGCTTTTGAGCAAGTGGTCATGTACATTCCATATATACACGCCTTCAAGCCCGGCGAACATGTATCAATACGACACCTATAATTTGGCCTCGTGCTGTCTCACTCTGAGGCTGTTGCTTCTAATTTGATGATGTCTCGATGCTGCGATGACAAAGGATGCTGAGTACCATCACCGATGCATGCGCATTCTCTCTTTCGTCGCGCCTCCCTCTGTGCTCAAAAAATAGCATCGTGCATGTGCTAAAAGAGCGCCCGAGCAGACCTGCAAACCAAGATGTTGAACATTCTCACAACTGTGGCCAGTCTACATACGGTGGCCAGAGTATGTCCAGCGCGCCTCGCTTGCCGTTGCAACTCCATGCTCGTGTCGGTGCAGAAAAGGTTCATCTACGCCATGAGACGCCTGCTTGGCATCCTCCCCGACCTAAGTGCCTGCCCACCTTGCATGTGGACATGAGATCTTCCTCAGAACGTCTCGCCGCCGCTCTTTCAAGGCTTGCTCGGGCTGGGATTGTCCGATGCTGACCACTACTAGACTCCCCGACAGTACAAGCGCCCACTCAACACCCCAACGCGATGGTCTAAGCAGTTGGTGAAGGCTGTCACATCCATGCCGGTCTTACCATCGCGCTTCAGCAAGAAGCTCCCGCGTCAGGCGGGCATCTGCCTTGGTTTTGAAGGGCGTTGACAGGTGGCCGGCATGTCGTGACGCTATCACGTCCTGGAGTACTGTCGTATCCGTGGAGTGGCTCCAGGTACTTCATCTCCGACTCTCTCAGCTCCGATTGGATGGTTGATAGGCCAAGACTGAAGGGGTGTCGATTCCCCTGTGAGGTTGAACAAGAGTGCGGCGCCTCTTATACCAGTTCTAGGAGCCAAAATACGGCTCTCTCGAAGGGACGTGTCGCACTTTGCACAGCCGCTGTGTTTAGGGAGTTGTGCAGCTCCCTGTTCAGTTCGTGAATCGTCCCAGGAATGCGCAAGCGACATGGTCCACCCCCTGAGTTAGATACTCGGTCTTCTCGCCGAACACCCACTTCAGAAGCGATAGTACCTGATATCAAGACGATGAAGCGTATGCGGCGACGGAGCAGGTATACAGGGCGTGGCAATGCGCTGCGGTCTACAATACAACTCAAAATTGATAAAATGATGGCTCTCGTGGCCATCGAACA
This sequence comes from Microdochium trichocladiopsis, assembly GCF_020744255.1. NCBI lineage: Eukaryota > Fungi > Ascomycota > Sordariomycetes > Xylariales > Microdochiaceae > Microdochium > Microdochium trichocladiopsis. Next base: position 224,022 of record NW_025763547.1, read on the forward strand.
TAAGGAGGCCAGACAGACCCTTTGTATGATGCTTCATGTTGAAAACAAAGTGTTTTGCCCGACTGCCGCATGCAGTCAAAACAGGCACGAGTGCGGCACAGGCTGATCACCGAAATGCCAGTGCGCTTGGCTGGCCCAACTGTAGGGCCCCTATGAAGGCCGACTACGTCGGGCCACGGACGGTCGGTCTGTGCAAACTCCTTGTCGTCGACCAGTCCCTGTGGACCCGCCTCGCTCTAACTATTTGGGTCGCGTCACATGTACTGGTTGGATAAGCCTGCTGTAAATAGAGTCTGTCCAGTTTTGCCTCGGTGGGGAAGGCATGACTGGTAAACGAACCTGTGCATTATCGCCGCGGCAATGCAACGCCTGGGCGCATTGGCTCCTCATCCCTGGTACCTGTTCTAGAACAAATGTCGTTCATCCTCGGCCAGACAGCGCTCATTGGCGGGAACACTCTTTCGCCCCCTGCTCTACGTCAGATCATTGTGGGGATCCAAAATCGGCCGACCTTCCTCTGAGGAACGGGGCTGTTTTGACATCTGCACCTCTGTTCCTTTGAGGGGTTGGTTGCCCCGTGCGAATCAACCAAATCGTCCCGTCTCTCGGCCGACTACTGGTGGTTGATTGCAACCCCGTTCGGCCTGGGGTCACAGAGCTCTCCTGCCATGTAACCTCATCGAGGTTGTTCACGGGGTTATAATGCCTGGCGACGACCTTTTCGGGGTCACATCACAATGATTGCTCGGCACAACCGGTTACCTCTTATGCAGATCCCTAGGCCTGCGCTATCAACAGGTCGCATTAAGGCATGCAGAGTTTAGAAAGAGAAGGTCGAAGTCATTGCTCGCCAAAAGCGCCTTTGTGCTGCGGCTTCGAAAGGCTTTAGCTCGGGCATCGGCCACGCATCATTAGCACGTATGGTTCATCGCGGGCTGTCCGGGTAAATCTAGAGTGCTTACTCGCATGTTGGCAGGGAGCCAGGTCAGCGTATTGTTGCTTGGGCATGTGTCGGTACTCGAAGAGTAGTCTCAAAGGAACTGGTGACGAACTGACCTTGGTCTCCTTAGCTGTGATCTGCGGGAAGATATATAACTAGGTTGCAGTCACTTGTTCTTGTACCCAGACCCCCCTCATCAATTGAGCACCCTCACCGTCATCCTGACCTTTTGTCCTCAGATACAACTCCGCTTCTACTATCATGCTTGCTCTCACCAAGCTTGCCGCGATCTTGGCGGTACTCCCGGCTATTGCTTTTGCCGCTCCTGCTTCGAACCTTGGTGCGCGCGATGAGGTTGACGAAGGCACCTCGTCTGTTAATATCGTCGGCGGTGAGGCTGCCAGCGCTGGAGATTTCCCCTTTATTGTCTCTCTATCCCAAGATGGCTATCACCTCTGCGGCGGTTCCCTACTTGACGAAAATACCGTGATTACTGCTGGTCACTGCTCTTATGGCCGGACTCCCTCACGTATGAAGGTCCGTGCCGGCTCCCTGGTAAGATATACTATATAACTCTACTAGAAACGCATTGAAAAAAGCTGCCCTAACTACTAATCTTCTTTAGAACTGGGCCTCTGGCGGTGTCCAGGTCGGCGTCTCTCGGATCGTGGTCCATGAGAAGTACGAGATTCCCAACTTCGCTAATAACGATATCGGTCTCTGGCGCCTTTCCGCTCCTATCCGGAACAGCTCTACGATTAGCTACGTTAAACTCCCTACTCAGGGCTTTGATCCCGCTGGCGGCTTACCCGCCGTCACTGCCGGATGGTAAATCCCCATTAGTACTATTACCTCATGAATCAAGACATGAACTGATAATACTCCTTTCTAGGGGTATCACCGACGAATATGCTGGCGAACTCCCTGAGTCTCTGCTCAAGGTCTCCGTTCCCATCGTCAGCCGGGCCACCTGCCAGGCCGCGTATTTAGACCAGTCTATTACTACCGATTTTGTTTGCGCCGGCTTCGCTGCCGGGGGTAAAGATGCTTGCTCAGGCGACTCTGGCGGCCCTATCGTCGACGCCGCCTCCAAGACTCTCATCGGCCTTACGTCCTGGGGTTACGGGTGCGCTCGCCCAAATGCCTATGGTGTCTACACTAACGTCGGCCTGTTCGTCAACTGGATCAACACCCATAAGTAAACAAAGTGTCCGGTCGGACCCTTTTGGGGAGGATGTACCTGGCTACGATGAATGGGGGCTCAAAGAGCCTCACGCTGGTTTCCCTCTCAGCACAGGTCGTTTGACATGGATAACAAGACGAAGCAGACGAACTGTGTTATCTGTGAGCTTTGGCGGTATGGTTTGAGGCATGCGCTCGTGTGTCTCGCTGTGGTCCCGATGCAGGATGCGTAGAGATGCGCTGATCGCCCGGGGTTGGAGACAGTGGCAAGGCTGTTGTTCACTTGACACTCCGCCCACCGAAGCGTCAGATTTTAGCAGCACATTAGGAAGAATGCACACGCACACCACATCCATGTCATCTGTCCTCTGCCTGCGTACTGGCCCAGGAGGTCGCGAAGCATTTCTTTTCCATGAGATCATGCCGTTGATGAAGCTCGTGGTTCACACAGGAGGGTGTGTCGGCGTCCACAGCCTCCATTATCAGCAGCTTGCCGTTATTGCTGCCGAAAATTTGAGGAATTCTGCATTGAAATCGTGTTTCAGCCCGCCCAGCCACAATCAACTTGGTGCTCTTCGTGTTCGAGCCATTGGAAATCGCCTGGGTCGGGCAAGGAGCTTGTCTCTCGTCGTGCACTCATCCGGAGTGTCTCCGACGACGGCTATTTCTGGGGCTCTCTGTAGCATCAATTCATCAAGGGTCCAAAGAGCACTGATGTCTGGCTGTCGGTGGCCATCATCGCTAGACGTGAACAGCCTGTCAAGGAGTTTCGTGACCTCTGCACCCGGATGATACTATCGAACGCTATTGAGTGTAACAAGTCCTCCGGCGTTTTCTTTCTCGTGTCGCACAAGTCGAAAAAGAACCTGAGTGCAAGGTGCGTGCCCAGTTTCCCAAGATGATGAGAAGATTTCGTGCTCGGCACTGTCTTAACCCATCCTGCAAGACTATAGAGCTATAAGTGCTGGCGTTTGCCAGCCTCACACTCACTGAATGAGTCATTTTCCAACAGTCAAGCTCCGATGCTAGCGTACCGGCGGTCACCCATTCCCTTTGCGTTGATCGACGGATCTGCAGGTGACAGCCTGCCATAGACTTTCTCAAGGCGTTGCTCATATCTGGGGCCTATCATGGCGGTCTTCGTTTCAATCGCATCTTCGTGTGTATTCTTGGACTGTATTGAACCAGACAATGCCAATTAAACTTGTACTGCTGGCCTAAGTTCGGCCCAACACCTCCCTGATTGGCCCCCGGCCTCGAGCTCATTGACCGAAACCTGCCACAAGAGGTCCGTCGCATGAGCAGCGGCCATCATCGTCGCGAACCTTTCCCAGCTCTTGTTCTTGTGGGGTTCTGAGTAGTCACTGAACCCATGGCTGACCAGGCAACAACGTATGCACCATTTTTTTCCCACCATCTTTCACAAAGACACTCAGATATTGGATGCCAAGAGAGGGATCCAGAGTGTTGCAGAAAGAATGGGTAAATGTGTTTGCAGGAAAACAATATAATTCTTTCAACCTGGGAAACACTTCTTCTTTCGCAAGGCCATGATTTGACCAAGCCACTCTGCCCCAGCATAGTATAGTGCTTAATTCTGTTCTCCGTCGCCTCTCTGTGCTATTCGGCGGGCCTGTCACATGTAATTATGTACCGTACAATCACATCCCTAGCCGTCACGCCGCAAGTTGTGGAGGCTGCCACTCAACATTCGCATGGATTACTGTTGAGCTTGATGGTGCCATCTCGCATCCGAAGCATCTAGAAGCCACAAGCTTCTCTTGACCTGACCGAAAGCGACCGAAGCGACTGTCGTTGTGCATACTTGTCCCTCGAAATGGTGCCCAACTCCTAGGGTTCCACTCACTTCGGCCGCCTTTTTTGCGCTCTTTCGCAAAGTCAGAAAAGTGTCTTGTCCGCAGCTGTAGGTCTCGGTCGGAACAAACAACGTGGACCCCTGGCTAGATGGGGCTTATTGGCGGGAATATTCTCCTGACCCATGCCCTGGCGCAGATCCTTGCAGGGGTGGAAAGTCGACTGACCTGCCTCTCTGAGGAGTGAGGTCTTTTGACATATGCATGTCTATTCCTTTACGAGCTTGAGATGGCATTTTGAGGTATACACCTCTAATCCTTCAAAAGCTTGGTTCGCCCGTACGGGCTAACATAACAGCGCTATCTTTCGGCCGATTATCCGGTGGGTGATAGCAACATCCCTCCGGCTTTGCGACAAGCTTTCCCGTTAGTAACCAGCAAGCAATCTTGACTTGCCTGGACAGCCCAGGATTGACGGCAACGCCTTGGCTGGAGCCGTTCCAGGTCGTTGTACGTAGGCGCCGCTTGGCTGCAATGGCTGCGACCTTCTCATTCTGACTTCCACGTGCCTCAATGCGACATGTTGATAGCGCCGATGTGCGGATCTGCGTGTCAGCAGAAAACATGATGGCTGTATCTGAAGAGTGCTACGATATGTACCCAAGGTCTTCTAAGCCGATGTCCGTCTCGAAATATATAAACAGGCAATGATCACCTGCCCTTCCACCCAAAGCCAAGACAGCTCACTCCTCTTGACATTCGAGCCGTCCTCATCCCCATCCTTATCATCAGATACCACTCCTCTACTACTGATATCATGCTTGCTCTCACCAAGGTCGCCGCGGCGCTAGCGGTGCTGTCGGCTATTGCTACTGCCGCTCCTGCTCCGAATCCCTTGGCGGAGCTCGAGGACCGCGACGGAGTTGAGCTTGACGAGGGCACTTCGTCTGTCAATATCGTTGGTGGCGAGGAAGCCGGTGCTAAGGACTTCCCTTTCATCGTGTCTCTCTCTCCAATCGGACCGTTCAGCTCCCACTTCTGTGGTGGTGTCCTAATCAACGCTAACACCGTACTCACTGCTGGCCACTGCTCTTGGACCCAGACTGCGTCACTCGTCCAAGTCCGTGCCGGCTCCCTTGTAAGCCTTAACCTCTCCGTGTAAGCCATTTTGTTAACCCCGCCCTAACAACTTAATATTTCTAGAAATGGGCTTCTGGTGGTGTCCTAGTTAACGTGTCCGAGATTGTGGTCCACGAGAAGTACTATGACCCTACCTTTTTCACAAACGACATCGCCCTCTGGCACCTAGCGACTCCGATCAGGACCAGTTCGACTATTAGCTACTCCAAGCTCCCTATTCAGGGCTCTGATCCTACCGACGGCGCTCCAGCCGTTACAGCCGGATGGTAAAATCCCTTGACCCCCTCTCTATAAAACATAAAAAATAGTCGACTAATACTTTCCGTTCTCAAAAGGGGTTACACCCTCCCGGGTAATAGAACCCTTGCTGCTACACTACAGAAGGTCTCCGTCCCTATTGTTAGCCGCGATCGCTGTCAGGCCTCGTATCCGGGAGAGGACGTTACTACCGCCATGATCTGCGCCGGTTTAGTCGCAGGTGGGAAGGACGCTTGCCAGGGCGACTCTGGCGGCCCTATCGTTGACGCCAAGTCCAAGGCCGTCCTCGGTCTGACTTCCTGGGGTGCTGGCTGTGCTCTCCCCGAACTCTACGGTGTCTACACTAACGTCGGCCTCTTTGTCGACTGGATTAACACCCACAAGTGGTAAAGGAACGTCGAGTTCCGATCCCTTTCGAGAGGTTGACTACCTGGCTACATCAATCGGGGGCTTGAGGAGCTTTACACTAGTTCTCTTCTCGATAATTACGCTGGACCTCTCTGGGTACATAGTACATACGGATGGACGACGAATGACTCGATGATTCTGAAGGCGAGTCTTCTTGTGGTGCAGTGGCGGCGGCGGAATGCTTACAATAGTACAAGCGTGCGTCGCCATTGTTGCCAAGATTAAAATGAAAATTACGGTCAGGAGCATATGGCTATCAGCTTATCTATGATTCCTTGTTCGTACTCATTGAGCTCGCTATACACGGACACGTCGTTGTCATCTGTGTTGTTTTGATCTATACCCCCTCGCTGTTGCAAAATGGAGCTAGTTGTAGCTACTTCTCTTCTTCCCGATCCTCGCAGATGATGCATTCGAGGTATGTGGCTACCAAAAACGAAATCAAGATCTCGCAAAGCCGTACGTGGCTCTATTCACGCTTGAAGGTGAGGACAACGCACCCGGTATCGTATCCATGACAAACAGTCCGCCACATTATAGCCTGGTCTACTTATCAAAAGGATTTCCGGCCGGAGCCGCGTTTTGCGGCACATGCACCCACATTCGAGATGCAGATCTGGCTTCACGAGTTCATAATAGCTGCAGAGCAAGAAGAAGTCAATAGTCCACAAGTTATATCAGCAGGTATCGGACCAAGTCTCCGACATAGATGATTGTGTAGAGGCACATTCCATGAGTATATCGTTCCTTAAATATGTCACCAGATCATCTCGAGTATGGATCACCGAGTGGGTGGCATTCTGTGGGTGTAGTCGTTGCGACATCGGCATTTCAGCTGCAGTTAGCTAAGCAAGAGATGACCAGTGCCTGAGTTGGACTGGGTAATTACTACAATCAAGCGGAGGGTGGGGAGAGGGGGGCAATATGGGTTGAAGGATTGGTGGCGTAACAATCCTCCGCCGTTAAACATCGGACGGAGGTACAGATGCATGTCAGGCTCTTCGCCAACGCTGTACCCCTGACATGAGCCCTACTTGAGAAGGCTTTTTCTCTCATTGCCTCCATATGGCAATGTGTTCTCCAAGGATAATCTCATTGGGAGCCACGGCTCCTAGCTGCCGAAACGGAGCACGCATCATGCACTTTGTTCACTGAGCAATTATTAAGGCATGCAGTCCCTCTTCCATACGCATTCCAGGCAGGCACGAGCGCGGCACAGGCTTATCATCGCATGCTGGCCCGACAACTGGACCCCTGCGAGAATAATCACGTTGGGCAGCGCCCGGCCTGCCTGTGCAGATTCCTTGTCGTTTTCTGATAACTGCAAATTCAACTGGCTCGACTGGTGTTACGTTCCACATGTTCCATTTAGCCTCAGCGGTAAAATGTCATGAATGGCAAAAGAGCCTAGATGTTGTTGGCGTGAGGGCTTCACGCCCAGACGCCTATGCTCGTTGTTCTTAGTACCTGTCTCAGAGCTACTAACGTCAATCGTCAATCAATGTTAACAATAAAGTGCTTGTTGGCGGGGACATTCTTTTGGACCCGCTCTAAGTCTGACCATGATAGGTGTATAAAGTCGATTGACCTGCCTCTCTGAGGATGGCAGCCCTTTCAACATGCACCTCTTCCTCAAAGAGGGAGCTTGTGAGGGGTAGTGCTAAGCTGGTACGCGTCGGCGCCTTAAAAGCGAATCTCCAGAAAATTAGTAATAGACTCAAGGGCAGTCTTCATAACCTGATCCGTATGGAGATATATAACTAGGCAGTGATCATCTATCCCTTCAACCTAGAGCCTATGTAGCTTCTTACTCTTAGTAGTTAAGCTTTCCTTGTCCAATCCCTTATCCGTCTCTGAATCTTGTCCTCGGGCATTGCTCCTCTACTATTGCTATGCTTCCCCTTGCCAAGCTTGCCGTCATCTTAGCGGTGATCCCGGCCCTCGTCTCTGCAGCACCTACGACGCCGTCCGACGTGCTCGAGGCCCGCGACGAGGTTGATGATGGTGCCTCGTCTATTTACATCGTTGGTGGCGAGGCTGCAAGTGCCGGAGACTTCCCGTTTATGGTCTCTTTGAGCGGTTTCGGATACGACTACCATATGTGCGGTGGTGTCCTACTTAACGCGAACACCGTTGTCACTGCTGGCCATTGTTCCATCTCCCAGACTCCCGTACAGGTCAGCGTCCGCGCAGGCTCTCTTGTAAGTCATATTCATCTTCCTCTCTTAGAACCGCTTGAATCAGCCTGCTCAGACTAGTCATCCTTTATAGAAGCACAATTCTGGAGGGGTCAAGGTCAACGTTTCCGAGATCTTAGTGCACCCAAAATATAGCGACAGCTGGGCCAATAATGATATTGCGCTCTGGCGCCTGTCGACTCCGATACGGACCAGTTCTACTATCGGCTACGTGACCCTCCCTGCTCAGGACTCTGATCCCGCTGCTGGTTCTTTAGCTATTGTTGCCGGATGGTAAACCCCCCTAGTCCTGTTTTCTTAGATATGACTTACTAATACTTCTCTCCTCTCAAAGGGGTTTTACTATTGAGGGTGGCTATAATACTCCCGACGCCCTACGTAAGGTTACCGTTCCCATCGTTGGCCGCGCTACCTGCCAGGCGGCGTATAAACTTGACACCATTACTACCTCTATGGTATGTGCCGGCCTTGCTGCCGGTGGCAAGGATGCTTGCCAGGGCGACTCTGGTGGGCCCTTAGTGAACACCTCCAAGACGCTTATCGGCCTCGTATCCTGGGGTGATGGCTGCGCTCGGCCTAACGCTTACGGTGTTTATACCCGCGTCGGCCAATTTGTGACGTGGATCAACGCGAACAAGTGGTAAATGAACTTCCGATATTCTCGGGGTAGAGTTGCCACTATCGAGGGGCGAGGTGAGGGTCCCTCTAGGTACAGGAGAAACAAACACCTTACGAATAAAGGGGGTTTGTCGCCTGCCAGTCTCTGTGGTTAATCCACAGCGAGGTCTACATAGACCTGATCGGTGTCATTTCCGGATTCTGCAAGATTACATTCTGGCTGGGGAAGCTGGCGGCGATAATACACAAAGCGCGGAAGCGTGGTGGTTGCAATCACGAGGGTTCAGAGAATCATGACATTGGCTGCACCCTAGCATATCACAGTTTCATATCAGTTCTACCAATTTCTATCAACACTGGAACTGCAATACAAGTCTCTCATCTCCTTTGTTCATGATCTCGTCAAGTACTACTGCCATCTTCAGGCATGTACCCAATCGCGCAGTTACACCTGTCAACACTAGATGTTGGATAGTTTCCAGAGGTCAAGGAGGCATGTGCCGCGCACATGAGACACGAGACGATCTGATCAAAACCAGACTGCTAGTACACGGTATATACGGCCTTCCCCTCCCAGCCGCCTTGTACCACCACCTTCTCAAAAATGAACTTTCCTACATCCTCGCGACTGACAAAGTATCCTACAACCGGCCCAGGCTCCCTCTCCCGAAGGCTCTGACCATCCCGAGCGCCAGCATCGCTAAGTCCCCACTCCCACCCTATCCGCAGCTGGCCGTTACCTTCTTCTGTCGCGCCACCAGCAGTCAAAATCAGAGGCCGCATGATCACAAAGTCCTGAACGTGCCTGCCCTGATCGCTCATGACGAGCTGCTCCATCTTGATCTTGTCGGCGAGTGGAGGTCCCAGGAGGTAGTTGTATAGCCAGCGGATGGGCCACGGGATTGCTTGCGTGCGACTAGCTCCAGCAGTGCTGACTACCACGAGCAGGGGCTTTTTGCCGGGTGCTGAAGGTCTACGGCGGCGCGTCATGCCACCTTCATCACGGTTTGCCGCACTTTTCCCAGAGAAAGTACCGGCAAAAATGTCGTCTAGTGCTCCGAAAATAGTGGCAACCCCATCCTCTGTGATCGTCGGGTCACGCAGGGGGAATGGCGTCCGAATACTCCACTGGAAGTACGGGAACGAACCAATGCCGCTCAGGATAACGTCCGCAACGTCCCGGGCAATATCATTGTCCTCGGCATCATCGTCTCTGTCCGTCGTTCGTTTCACTAAAAGGGTCTGTGCTACCGCGGCTCGATCACGGACGTCCCCTTCGACAATTGTCAGGTACTTGTCCAAAGTCTGGACAGGCACATTGTGGCTGGTGATCAAGCTGTTGAAGAGCTTCTCGGGGTTGCGGGCAACTATTTATGGTGCATCAGGCCAAGAGTTAGCCACGTGAAGCGGTTGGCCAAGAAGGGGTGCGCTCATATGACACCACAGATAACTTACGAGCGTTGGCAAAGTGCCCAGCTCTGAGCGCACGCGCAAGACTCGATCCGACTACACCGCCAGTCGCGCCAAATGCGGCGATAGTCTTCGTCTTGGCTGCGGACATTTGGTCCTTGTTCCGTGTTGCTGTTATGTTCTCAGTGTACTAGAAGTGGTCGTTCCACCTGTTTCAACGGTCGGAGTCCAAATATGGAAAAGACAGTTGTGACTGAGTGGGATAGAAAAGTTTGCGAAGGAGAGCCCTGCGCGGTGTTTTGTTTATATAGTTCATCTATACTTGCTTACACGCCCAATATCTCGATCAGATGCTACCAAATGAAGGGGAGCGCGCTCAAACAGATAGGCAGAGGCGCCCTCAGTACACGCCGAAAGGGACCATAGTGCGTAACGTAGGGTGAGCCCGCCTCGCCGAGTCGCGAGCATGCAGGCAATATTGCCAAACATCGACCCATCGTAGTTTGCCCATAGCCGATGACACGGTGCAATCCAATCCCCGAAATGCCAGATTGGGTATTAGCGCGTAACGCCCATGCACGTCTCCAGTGATCAGGTAAGCCAGCCACGGTGTGCGATGCTGACATCTGTTAAGGAGGGTTTGTCAGCTTCCGTCAAGGTACGCAGACAGGCTTCGATCCTTTCCGCGGCATCCAAGAGCATGTGAGAAGGAATTACAGCAAATTCGTTACTCCGGCACGCGAATGGTCATGCACTGTACACTTTCGAGCCAAAGTCACTCGGGGGAGGGCAACATGACCAGTAAGCCTCACCCATCCCAGAACCTTGTCCTGTGCACTCATCAAGCCGTGCGCCGTGTAGACCTGGCCGACGCGGCCTTGAGTAAAGGGGAGCGGCAAAAGCTTCAGAACCGTCAGAGGCAGCAGGCGTGGCGTAAGTCGCACCATTACGAACGTCCGCTTTTGGTGCATCCTATTCACACAAGGTGCCACAGGCCAGCGCAAAGCCCTCCGCCAAGTGCAGGAGCTCGCGAGTCAGTCGCTTGGCGGCCCGTGGGAAGGCTTTGGCCTGTTAGTGCCGAGACAAGGCGGCTGTGCTCTTCCAAGATCCGCTGACCATCACAGACAGCCCACTCAGCAGCAGCACGAGGACCAATGCCGGGTCAGGACGAATGTGTCTACGATACCAGCACCTACTAAACTGATCAGACCTCTTCTGCCTTATGCCGCGTCTTGTGACAGGCAAGCATGGCCGTGCGAGCAGGCTCGACACTGTAATCCGGACGCCATGGACTTTGTTCAAGAACTAAAGTTTCCCTTGGTACCAGACCACCAGCTCATCACGCTGGTGCAGTACAATGCGGTTCGTGCGATCCTGCTCAACATGTCCATATTGTCCATGCTCCATGTGCTGCCCGCGGGCTGCCCGCAGTCACTCGGCGTTCGACCTGCAAGCCTGCCCAACACCTCGCAGCTGCCTCGCGACCTGCATCCAACCAGCCTCGAGCTAGAGCGGCGCAGCCATCCTCCAAAGCACCAGTTCAATAACAACAACACCTCGGAGCCACCATCCAGTTCTTCACGGAAACCAGCGACGGTTTCCTGGTTCAACATATTCGCAGCAATTCCAATCCCGCAGCTACGTGACAACATTATTCTACATGCCCACCGCCTTGACCTAGATGACCTTGCGCATGACCTCGGAAAAGGCGTGTATGATGGTTTGGACGACCCCGAACGACGAGGACTGGTGGTTTGGGGCGATCGGCCGTGGAGCGCGCACAACTGGGAGGCCAGCGACGGGTTCGTGCGCAAATGGGGATTCCTGCTGGAGGGGTGCGTTGATCTTGTGGTGTCGACGAACAGATGGAGAGGACTTCGTGGGGATGACGTATTGCTTGGGGGTTGTGTGTGGAAATGGGGCACTGGTCGTTCCAAGGCGCTGCGATGATGATGATGGTAACCAAGTCACTTTGTTATGTACAAAACCGCTGGGGCAGCATCTTTGACCAACTGGTCATCACAACCTCTGTAGAGTGTGGGGTTTCGTATTCATCTGAAATGTATGGCATGCCTGAGCTGGGTCATCCACTAGAGGTGGTGAGTTTTCGGCACTTGCAGAGGGTTCTCCTGCCTGCCGCAACAGGCACGCAGCAATGTATCATCATCGCGCCAGCAGCTTGTGTGACGCCCTCGCGTTTCTGCACGGCGACAACGACACCATCAACACCACCACCGGCAACACGAACTCCTCCTCGTGGACATTGTCACTTTTCAGAGACCCTCTGCATCTACACGGGACCCGGTAGCAGGTATCGTCCACAACGTCGACTGCGGCTTCTGTTCAAGAGTTGCAATGTTCCCAGAAGCAGCCACCTTGATGCTTCGTGGTGCAGTAGATATTTGCGCGCTGTGTGCGTGACGCGAGGCGGGCGCGCAACGGCCGCGCTTGGGCACCCACTCCAGTCACATTCTCAAACAAACAAAAAACACTGTATACTGTTACGCCATCTTGAAAGGAGAGGCCCGTGACCAAAGCGCTCCACACAATGTTGTCCTAGCCAGGCGTCCTCCGAGGCGAGGCGACTATGAAGGGACGTCGGGGGAGACCCGCGTGGATAACGACGCAGCTTCGGTGTGGATAACGCCATAACTCGTGGCGGGAGGATGGCGTGGTCGAGCAGGGAACGCGAAAATGGCAAGCGTCTAGTGAGACGGCAAACTGTATGGTACTCGCACCTTCGTTTCATATTCTTCCCAGAGTCCGAGATCGACGAGCTCCTTCCTGGCCTCGTCTGTGAACTCAGTAGCACCTTCGGGCACGTTGTTGCTCTGGTTGTAGCGGCAATTCCAACCGGACCATATTCCCTTGTCGTGCATTATAAAGTTGCGGCTGAAGGGCGTCGCCTCAGCCGTGTCGCCCTCGCGGTCCTCGTCCCAGTCGCCCTCCCAGAAGTCCCGAGGGTTGTCGCCATAACGCACCTCCTGCTGCGCGTCGCTCCCTCGCCTATGCGTGAACCGCCACACCGTCGTCGGCTCGCCTTTGCCCTGCTCCTTGACAGACCAGTAATACACAGGACCTTGTCCGTTGGCCCTCCCCCACATCCACCGCTGCGAGAAGGCCGCTTGTGCGAATCGATAGGGCTGTAAGAACATGGTGACTTTCGTCTCAGCCGGTATCCCCGTCGACACCCTCTCTATAGTCTGGTCTGGCGTGGTGCTGATCATTGTGTCCATGGGCATATAGAGGTCTGGGAACGCAGCATGCCACAAGGCAGAGTGCATGCGCCCATGTCGCAACGCCTCGAGCAAGGCATCCATCTCCACGATGCAGGTCTCTGTCCCAACTGTCATGATCTCGATACCCGTCAGCTCGGACCACGGCTCCAGGCTCCCCAGCGCCTCCATATGACCCAACGTGATGCCGCACCGATCCAGCACCAGCCCCACCAGCGTCTTGCGATGCTGCCCAACAAACGCGGCCAGCTGTGTCACCGTCACGGCCACGCGGACCAAGTGCAGAAGTCTGAGGTTCTGCCACTGTAGATTCTTCCCCACCACGTGCTCGAACCCGAGTCCGCCGCCATTCAGCAGCTTTAAGCCCCGTAGCCTTATCCTCAAAGGCTTATCCGCCGCTAGCAAAGCCAGCACTCGAGCCATCGTTGCGCTGTCACCTCGATCCGGCTTAAGCACAACCGACCTGAACTTAGCAAAAGAACCCCGCGGGAGGCAGTCGAGGTGTATGCATCGTGCCCTCCACAACGGCCACCGCAAGCTGGAAGGGTTATGCTCGGGGGCCGTAATCTGAAAGTGCCCTTCTATGGTCCCGGTCTCGCCTTGTCTGCCCATGATGACCCTTACCTGCACATTCCAGAGGATAAGGTCGAGAAACAGCCTTGACTGAGCCCCGTGCCGTACCGGCAGTTTCGGCGACCCCTCCCTCATCGACTGGATCGTCTCGTCGCGGTACACGACGCTTGCACGGGGTAGAGAATCCGGCTTCTTGTTTATGTGTAGGTCCACCCGGTGCGCCACGACCGTACTCAGCAGCGGCATATTTTTCAGGGCAGGCAAAAACCACCCGCAAAACTCATCAAATACGTTCTGCCACTCACTCGCAAAGGGGTCCTCAGCGGCCTCACTCTGACTGCCGTAGCTCTTCATCCAGCACGCCTGGGCCATTTGGGCGTGTAGCGCGCGCTCTGTCGCCCGGTGGTCGGCCTCCTCCCATGAGTGCTCTGGGTCCTGCGAATCTACGTCGTCGACTGAAGCATTCCGGATTGAATGCTCCGAGCGCTTGCTGAGAACCGTGCCGGGGAGGTCAAACCATACTAGCTCCCGAACGTGCTTGGCGATGTGTGGGCGGGAGGCGATGTTGAGGAATGTCTCGCGGGACCGCTTGAGTGCGGATATGGAGATGCGCCGAAAGAGACGGCGCAAGATGAGCTCGTCGTGGCGGGGGCAGACGAGGCGCAGTGCCTGAACTGTAGAGTGGTCGAAAGGGAGATGCGTGAGGATCTGCTCGAAGAGCTCTGTAGGGATTGTGCAGAGGCTCGCTGGAGCACGATCGCTTCGGGTGGTATTGTTCGCCATTATCCCACACGATGTGCCCGAGGGCAAGGTCACGTTCTTGTGATTGGGAACCGTGATGCCTGCTGCCGTCAAGAAGGCTGTTCACATCGACACACCTCTGGAAGCTGTGACGGATCATGTGGCGCGAGGGGATTTCGCAGGGGGAACACCGACGTGGTGATTCTTGATGCTTGCTGCCTTGCTTACATAATTCGTTGAGAGACTCAGTCATCTAGGATATCTCAAGTACTTTAGGTCTATTCTGGGCCTTCCTCTGATGCTCGACCATGGTATATGAATATCGCCAAATCCCGTTCCGTCGTGATTGAGCAGCGCTCTCCCCCCCCCTCCTTCCCCACCCCCCAACTCAACCCAGCGGCAGTAGCCGTTAAGTAGTTTTTCATAAGAGAAGGCATACGGCGTTCTGCAGGCAGTTTTGGGTCTTGGTTCTGGGGAATCATTTTCCTTCTGGCCAGTCATGATGCCCCCACTGGAGCATCAACGCTTGGGATACGTACCATACGACGGGGCTCTCTCTAGTAGGGGGAGCTTGAATCCAGCGCTCAACACAGGTCGAATTTAAATGGCTTCCGCGCGGTGCATCACGTGCATCACGTGCATGAGCTCTTTCTTGATGCCGTGACCCTGACGCGAGCTTGTACCGCACAAGCTTTCTTTACTCCTGAATGCCTTCATGTGGCAAACCGGCCCTGAAGCATCATCTAACTGCGAGCTGCGCCTTCCAGCTCCCGAATTGGCACATTGGGCTGTCATCATGCATTTTCCCTACGAAGCAATCATTCACAGCAGGCACTTCCTCTCCCACTTCTGATGCTACAGTGCCGCAGGCAGGCATGAGTATGGCACAGGCTTATCACAAAGGGCCAGGGTCTGGGCCACGTCAGGCGGGGGCAGCACGGATTAGCATGCCTGGCCTGCTACTCACCAACCCTTGCAGGTTCGGTGGCTCCACTGGCAAAAGAGCCCGCACATCATTGCCGCGAAACCTCCACGCCAAGACACCTACCCCGTCATGGGTCACTAGGCGGTTACAGCAGTCCAGGTGCATCGTTCAATGGTTGGTGCTCATGTGTTTGCATGATTACCTCGCCGTGTGCTTCACGGTCCTGGGACACTTCGATGTGGGAGTCGCTCATCCAGGGCTGCATACTGATAGTTTGGCTGAGTCTTGTAATGAGCCACAGAATGCATATACAGGTACTGAGGCAGAGAGGAGTTATTATCTGATTGAACCAGGGTGGTTCTCGTGGTTGAGAAACTCAACGTGGTGAGCTACGCGGACAAGCCGCCGTTCGCAAACATGATCACTATGATGTCGTGACGACTGACGACCCCAATGACCGCCCAAATTCGCCGCGTGGCTGGCCCAAAGCGATTGGAAGGATGTCTGCCCACTGGGGTCGACGGCTACCGCTTGACACCTGCACGAATCACCATTGAGCTCGATGATGATATCCCGCTTGCGAAGCATTCAGAAACGCCAAGCTTCTCTTGACCTGCCCGGAAGAGACGTGGAGTATGTTGTTATACTTGCTTGGCTGGCGCGATGGCGCGTAGTCCCAGGGGCGTCCATCTCGACTTCCCCTTTTGCGCTCTTTCGCGAAGCCGGCTGAGCTTATTGCCTCTGCCCCCTGTTCGGAATAAACAACGTTGATCGTCAATCCTCCGCACGCAACATCTGCCGCGGCCCTCCAGACAATGCTCATTGGCGGCAATACCCTCCAGACCCATGCCTTGGGTGCCACTGCCGCTCGACCCGGTGGTCCCACGGCCAGCTGATTCGCCAGAAGGTCAGATCATTGCAGGGGTACCAGGTCGACTGACCTGCCTCTCTGAGGAACGAGCCCTGCGATGCATGCACCTCTATTCGTCCAAGAGCTTAATCGCCTCGCGCGAATCAACATAATAGTCCTGTCTGTCGGCCGATTACCGGCGGTTGATCGTGACCTCCCTTCGGCTTGGCGCTGCAGGGCTCGAGGTTCTTTGCTGCCCTGTAGCATTTCCCCCATCAAGGTTCTTCGAGAGCAGAATGCTTAGCAACTACCCTTCCCGTCAGTCAGTTCACTGATCCTCTCGGTACTTGGTTCTGGGCTCTTGTACGTACCCATACAATACCACCCTGGCATGGCTCCCCCGCATACGAGCAAGCACTCTCGTTCGCCCTGCACAGCCCGTGCGGATGCGTGCCTGCTGGCGATGCATGGGCAACACCTTGGCCCAACTCTCCAAGTCGCGGTCGCAGTCGTAGTACACAGGCGCCTCTTGCCTGTGATGGCTGCGACCTTCTCTTTCCAACCACTACATGCTTCAATACGACCCATTGATAGCGCTGATCTGCGGGTCTGCGCAAGAAACAAACCGGCTGTGCCTGAAGATCATCATGATATGTCCCTTGTAGTCTCCTCAGCCGTGATCGTCGAGATATATAACCAGCCGGTGATCGCCTGGCATTCCACCCAGAATCTAGACAGCTCACTACCCTCATCAGTCAAGCCATCCTCATCCTCGCCTACGGATATCATTCCCCCACCTTCATCATGCTTGCTCTTACTAAGCTTGCCGCGGTCCTGGCGGTTCTCCCGGCCATTGCCTCTGCGGCTCCCACCACCAAGCCCTTCCCGGTCCCCGAGGCCCGCGATGAGGTTGATGAGGGTACCTCGTCCATCAGCATTGTTGGTGGTGAGGCTGCCAGCGCTGGAGATTTCCCCTTCATCGTCTCTCTGTCCCAGGGGGGCTCCCACTTCTGCGGCGGTGTCTTGCTCAATGCCAACACCGTGATTACTGCTGCCCACTGCTCCGTTGGCCAGTCTGCCTCTTCCGTCCGCGTCCGCGCCGGCTCTCTCGTAAGCCTTACCACATCACCCTACGAGGGGCACTTTAGAAAGCCTGACGGCCCTGATCTAACCACTTCCCTTCCTCCAGAACCGCAACTCTGGTGGCACCCAGGTTGGCGTCTCCCGCATCCTGGTGCACCCAAGCTACAACAGTGGCACTACCGACAACGACGTTGCCCTCTGGCGCCTGTCGACTGCTATCCCGACCAGCTCCACCATCGGCTACGTCACCCTTCCTGCTCAGGGCTCTGATCCCGCCGCTGGCTCTTCGGCTGTCACCGCCGGATGGTAAGCTTTCTCTCGTCCACTTTCAGCACCATTTGACCCCTGCGTATGCCAAGTGTAACAACTAACGCCATTCCTTTCTCAAAGGGGTACCACCTCTGAGGGCAGCGGCTCCCTCCCGACCGCCCTGCGCAAGGTCACTGTCCCCGTCGTCAGCCGGGCCACCTGCCAGGCCGCGTACGGCGCCTCGTCCGTTACCACCTCCATGATCTGCGCCGGCCTCGCCGCCGGTGGCAAGGACTCTTGCCAGGGCGACTCTGGCGGCCCCATCGTCGACTCCTCCAAGACTCTGATCGGCCTCGTGTCCTGGGGTGATGGCTGCGCTCGTCCCAACGCCTACGGCGTCTACACTCGCATCGGCCAGTTCGTCACCTGGATCAACACCAACAAGTCCTAAGCAAAGTCTCGGTCTTTGTGTAGGACTTGCTACGCGGCGAGGATGAGTGGGGGCTGCTAGTTGTTCCTCCTCAGGAGCTATGCTGGGGGTTTCCCTTCATCATGCAGGAATATGGATGATGACATGACTCGATGGTGATGCTGACGACGATGAAGGGGGTGGGAGAAGTGTCTAGCCCGTGGGTGTGCTCAGACAAACCGGGATTGTCCTCTTCAATTCACTATTTCTATATATATCATTTGCGGGCTTCGTGCTCGGAACACCAGTATATAGAGTCTATTATAACGCATTGGCATAACGTCCCGGCCTTCTTTGCATACTTCTGTGAAAATATTGGACGAGCCGTGTGGGAGAGAGACCACCCAGACTTCAACCATAGTATACACCTGAGGTGGGCTGCCTGTCGGATTGCTCGTAATGTTACTCCCTCAGCCATTAATAGGCACGACGAGAACTGTCTTGCCTTTCCCTTTCGGCTTTCTAACATACCACCGTTTTAGTATAGTCTCATGTCCCGGGCCACGCTGAGTCATCCACTCTAGAGACTCAGCATCAAGCTCCGGCATCTCTTGCGCGACTGTCTTCGCATACATAATGTCGCTACGCTTGCTTATGAGCCAGGGATGCACGGCTTACAATATTTTATATAGTGTTAGCTGGATACGTCGAGGTAGGAATGAGGCGGAGAAAACATGTTTCGAACTTGCTGCTGAGGTAGTCCTTGACCGTCACGAAGTCATGGCTGGGAGAGGGTGTCACGGTCACCTTCTGGCCCTTTTTCCCTACCGGCCGATCCTCTCCACAACATCGCACGAGACACTTTGTATCACCCCTGCAGGTCCAATCAGGAGGTTCCCTCTCCCTGATGGTCGGCTTTATGTCGCTGCGGCCAAGCTCCCCGTAATTCACCCATTCGCCATTATCCCCACAATGTTCCTGGTGCGTAGCGACCCAATCGCCCTCCAGCTGTTCGAGGTCGTAGCTGGAGGCGTTGATCGACGAGACCTTGGGCTCGGTCAGGGGCCAGTCTGCAATCTCGTGCCACGTGCCGCCGTCGCCAGCGGCGCCATCCTCGAAAGGTTTGAAGAATGGCTCAGCATCCTCTTCGACCCGCTCGACGAGGGCGACGGAGATGCAGGCTGGGAAGTCGTCGCGAAAGTGCCAGAAGAGGCGGTAAGTGTATTCGGCAAACCGGGGCAGAGGAGGTCGGGCCATGACCTCTTCTACGGTCTGGCCTGGTGCATTTTCATGCCGATCCCAGAGCTCTTCCCAAGACGGGTATGGAGGCTGGTCTTCTTGTTGATCTGCCATGGTGGTTTTCCTTGCTTTCTTTTGTGCTCCAACCCGTAGACGTTGGAGACGAGAGACGGAAGGAAGAGTAATAGTGGGTTCTACACGCCAGGATGTTGGGGACAGCGAATGCTTTGTACTCGGGGTGTGGCCCACAAGTCCACTTGTGCGGACAACACCAGTTATGCGAAGAGAAGTACCCTTGAACCGCCCACGGAGCCACACGCACAGTATCACAAGACAAATGCACAGGAAAGAGCGCGAGAGATGATAGAATGATAAACACTCCACAATAATGAAAAGCGAAAGGAACTATCTTGAACTCGGTTTACAGCCGTCTTGTGAAGCACGCGGAGCACAGCTTGTAACTCCGCGCCTGTCCACCTCCTCGTTATGTGCCAGCATTTTGGCTTTATCCTCCTCTGTAAACTTCCTGGGAATATTTTCTGCATCGGGGTGGTACATATCCCAACGGGATATGTTACGGCCGTCGGCGGTGAGGAATCTCTCGGGCATCGGTAGACCATCGTAATATTCTCTGATCTGGGCTGGGTTGAGGCCAACTGCATCAAGGATATTCCGCTCGGTGTCAAAAGTACGGAGCACACCATCGTAGCCCAATGCACTTATACCTTGTCCGTCTGGGTCCTTCTTCATCGATCGTTGTATGTCGCGTAGGGACATGTTATCGCCTACAGGTTGTAGGTCTGCGACGGCTTGGGGCATGATTGAGCCCTGGATTTGGTTGACTGAATGGTTAGCGCGTGCGAGGGCTGCTTGCTGGTAGTTTATCCGCCATACGCGACTTGAGGATTTCGAGGAAGGATTCCGTTTTGCAAATGCGGGGTATGTGCTGAAGGCCGACGGCAATTTTGAAAATGGCGACAGGGAGCTGATGAAACAGTATATGCTGTCGATTTGAGAGATTCCTGCAGGACGTAGCGGGAGACACTGAGACAACACCAGCCACGGTGGTGAGGACGTCAAGTAGGCAACGCGAGCGGGGTGGGTTGGTGTCGGGAGGGGCGAAACGAACGAGGGACAGCGAATGTCGCAGTGGTGGCCCGCCCGTGGTTGCTCTGGAGTGTTGGTTGGCAGCGTGAACGAGGCCCAGGACAGTGAGGGCGGCGCGTAGACGTGCGGACCGACCCCGATTGGCCACTCCCGCCACGGGCAAATCTCGCTCCCGCTCTTGCAGTCGATAAGGTCGATAAGGTCGATACCGGGGACTGCATGCACTTCAGTGCAACGGTGGTTCGTAATCCTTGGCTTTGATGAGATCCTCGCCGTTACTCATGAGCCAGGCATGAACAGCTATATTCTGGAGTTGGCCCCACTTCTACTATAAACCAAAACGATAGCTACAACTCGTCATCTACGCAGTCCCTCACCGCAACGAACTCATCACCAAGAGATGGCGTAACCGTCAGCTTCTAGCCGTGCTTCTTACGGCCGCTCTTCTCCACAGCATCTCATAAGCAACTACAAATCCGCATCAGGGCCATCACGGCCGCCCCGCTACCCAATAGCAGGAGCCGGCCGCTCGTTCTCGTTATTGTCTCCGCAAGCGACCCATTCAGCTCCCTCTTCCTCACAGACTTGCGTATGCGTGAAGTACCAAAACCTTTCCAGCTGGTCGAGGTCCTCGCTGGCAATATCGATCGCCTAGACTGGGGATTGGGTCACAGGGAGCTTTGCAATCTTGTGCCAGTCACCACCAGCCGGTGTGGGCTTGAAAAGTGGCTCGAGATTTCCCTCGATCTGTGGAGTGGAAGTGATGGCTACTCATGCTGGGGATTTGCCTTCCAAGTACCAGATTGGGGGATCAGTCTGAACATAGTTGAAACGCAGGAAGTCATTGTCGCTCTTCAGCTGCGCCCCGGAGCGATATGGTGGATGGTATGCCTGTGGGTCTTCCTGGTGGGAGACAAAAGGGTATGAGATGCGGCTCGATCATTACGTGGGTTCTGGGTCACATGCTGGTTCCGGCTTATTTTTGTGGTCAAATTCACACAGGAATGAAGACTGACGTACTGGAAGGTTTGGCGAGGAGGTTGAATTTTTTCCTGTACTCTAAGGAGGGAAGGGGGATAACACAGGCACGGACCACAGACTAGGCTCAAGGCTCGAGTGTCCAGTGTCCAGCAAGAGCCAATGTATTCCACCTGTGCGAACTTCTGCCTGATACTCGATCACGGCTATAATGTCCCATGTTTGAGACACAGTCATTCGTTCAACTTTGTACCGGAGGGCCGCAGGCAAGCCCAGTTATGTGGATTAAATTCCACACCTACTCTGGATGAGTACGAGTATCCTATCACTGTTCCAGGTCGACCGAAGCGCTGGTCGCAGGTCGCTGCGCGGAAAGCAAAAAGTGGATCCAGTAGCGTCCGTGATTGGCGGCTCAACCACCCAGAAGACCAACAAGGCAATCAGGCTTGGGCGACACCAAGTATATAGCCTGCGCAAACTGGGAAAGCCGATGACGAATCGACCAAAAAAAAAAGAAAGAGTTGACATGCTCCTGTGATCAGGAGCGCATCGGGAATTGAGCCCGATGCGGGGGTCGAACCCGCAACCTTGAGATTAAGAGTCTCACGCTCTACCGATTGAGCTAACCGGGCAGAGGCTTCAATTTGTTGAAGCAGACCGGGCCTTATTGTGGATTCAGTGAACTGTGCCGCTAGTCGTTCATGCTTACCACCGGCGCCAGGCCGTGGCTAGCTGAGCTCTTCATAACTCGAGCTTGGAATAATGTTCCACGTATCAAGGTCTATCAGTCTCGGTGGTATTTTCCCAGTGAGGTGCAAGCATACTTGTGGGAGCCCATACCCAGATTCTAGGCCGCGCCATTTTAATAGTGGAGCCAGCGATAACAACACAAAGAATAATGTCGTTACGACTGTGAGAGATGGTGTGGGAAGGGGCATCATCTGTCGAATGCACCACGGTTTCAGATGTCATATGCAAGAATTCAGAATGTGTTGAGTACTGCTTACCTTCCTGGGCAGTAATTGGTGGTGTACTGGCGGGCTAGAGAAGAACATTGTGATGATCTTGACTCATGAAATACTGCTCTCTGCGCCAAACCCTGATCTGGGCAATCTGCCCGGCCTGTGAATTGGTAATGTACCAATGGGAGTGTTTGGCGTCAGCCATTAGTTGGCGTCAACCTTCATGCCGTTTGCTGGCATCATCTATCTTCTCGCTGGTAATGACGCCAGCAAATCAATGCAAGGCTGTGGCCCTGAGCCGACGTCACCTGTGTGGATCGCTATAAACCTACCTGTTCCCTTCAAATCTTGAAATCTTTTGCTCTTAGAAACGCATCTTCAGCCACTAATATCTGGAGCTCACATTGTTACTAAAAGGTGTTGGTTGGTAAGCTGTCCGATGTCGTGTCATCTCCGTTCTTCACTAACAAATACCAACCACTGACCACTTAGTACCAAGATGCAGGTTATTCACTTCATCCAGACTTTAAGTCTGTTCTGGGCCCTCACAATGGCCGGCCCTGTTCCCGTTCCAGCTCCTGCGCCTCTCCTCACAATGTCGAACACGATGACGCATAATCTCGAGGTCGCCGATGCCGAGGTGGGAATCGACGCACAGGATTTATCAATCAAGATTCAATACTACACCGACTACCAGTGCACCAAGTACAATGTCGAGTTCACCATTCAGCCCTCTAGATGCTACAACTACCAGTACAGCGGCACCCATTCGGCCAATGCAGTCTCGTGGGGCGAGGTGGCCGATACCGTGCTCCGCTGCAGATTCTACAGCGGCCGGGACTGCACAGGAGCAGTCCAAGGGGGAGAGTACGATCATTGTGCCGGGAATCTCAATCGGTACGAGAGTCTCCGGTGCGTTTACGAATACTGAGCAATGCAGAATACGGAGGTAGAGAGAGGGAGCAACGGGGACGGTGGGACGGACTGATGCGCCAAAGCCGGCGAGTCAAGGGGTGTGACGACACATTCGTATCGAATCCGCGACACATATTGACTGTGATTGTTGATGTACGAGAACCACTCTGATACAGTATACCAAGGTCAAAAAAAAAGGATACAACAGTCCATCTTGGCTCAGCGCGCTAGGGAGATTGCAGAATATTGGGAAACCAAGTGGATGGAGAAGACATAGGATGCCCTGGCGTTCGCTGGAGCGTAGCATTTTCTGTTGCACGTATCTTTTGTTTCCCTCTACGTAGTTGTATATCCAACCATCGTTCGAATGCTTTGGGCTCTGTAAGCGACTTGCGAGATTCGCCTCAAAGCGCGACCCCAGGCCAATTCTAGGTCTACTAGTTATCGGCATGTTGTCCAATGCCCGCTATCCAGCTCCAGTCTGAGTATGCGAGTGTCGCCCGTATAATCTGACGGCTCGGTCAACGCTGTAGGCACTGTCGACTTGTCCCTCTCTGCCAAACAACGTATCGACAACAGAAGCTGCTCAAGCCGTACAGTGCACTCCAGACGGAGGTGACAGTCCGGCGCGCCTCCAAGCCCAACCATGAGTGTGGACACGCAGACTGGTGATCCGGATCTGATAGTGACAGGGGCCAGGATGTGATGCCAATCTGAGTGTAGTACGAGTGCCGCCGCTGTGGCCTTCACGGCTTGGTCACGCTGCAGGTACCCATCGCAGACAGCTGGTGCAATGACCGCATCAGAGGAGAGGCCTGCAGAGCATTCTTCAATACGCCACAGCACATGGTGGTCGGCCTCCCGCATGCAGTAGCCGCATGCTCACTGGATTTGGGTGCACGCCTCTACACAGGGCTAATCAACGGCTCGTTTGCAACAGGCTTCTGCTCCGTCCACAACCTCTGGTATTTTCAACCACTTTCTCTACTATTCTCGCTATCAATGCTGTACATTCCGAACTATCCATGCTCATTACGCAGCAATAGCAGAGACTGAGCGGCAGACGACCATCATACCCAAAGCGCAAACTCCTAGCGAGAAGCCAGAACATACCAAACAAAATGCAGCACGACACACCTCCCAACATGTCCTCCATGGACGACGCCACGGCAGCCCTCATCCTGCAACTCCTCCATGAGGACAGCCAGAACGCGGTGGCAGATATGGTTGGCAAGGGCAAGCAGGTGGCCGGCGCCGAGACGGACAACCAGATGGCAATGCGCCTCTTCCTCGAGGAAGAGGTCCAGAAGGCCGAGACGCTCGTCGCAGACCGGATCATGACCCGGAGCCTCCAGACTGCCGTCCGCCTTGATGGAGAAGCCTGTGTGCTAGCACAAAGGCAAGAGCGGATGGCTACCCATGACCGAGACCTGTCCATCTCGCTGAGCGGCAGTCATGGTGGTGCAGCTGCAGGATCAGCTGTCGAGAATAAGGAGGAGGGCTCAGGCGCATCCGACACTGACGACTACGAGCAGCTGATTGAGAAGATGGCACATCTCTACGTCGCGGCGCAGCATACAGACGACATCGAAGCTCGTCACGACAACGACGACAACGAGACTTCGAGCTTCGCCGGAGACCAGCCGGAGAGCTCTGCATGGGCAGCCTCACGCGAGGCAGGAAGAGCGCCTCAGCTGCAGCGCCAAACAACATCGGGACACAAAGACCCAATGCACCAGTGCAACTCGTGCATGGAACGCAAGCATCACGCAGAGCTGGCCACCGTGCCGTGCAAGCACGAGTACTGCCGCGACTGTCTGCAGCAGCTGTTCCGCCATGCAATCACGGATGAGGTCTACTTCCCGCCACGATGCTGCAAGCTGGCGATTCGGCCAGGTCACCAGATACGCCTTTTCCTCACGGGCAATCTCGTGCGCGAGTTTGAGTTCAAAGCAGTCGAATTCTCTACTCCTCGCCGCACCTACTGTCACGACCCGTCCTGCGCCGCGTTCGTCCCGCCCTCACACTGTCTCAACGCCGTCGCCACTTGCACCCTGTGTGCGCGTCAGACCTGCACGACCTGCAAGCAAGCCGCACACGGCGGCGACTGCCCCAACGACGATGCGCTGCAAAGTGTCATTGAGCTTGCGAGACAGCAAGGCTGGCAGCGTTGCCAGCAATGTTGGAGCATGGTGGACCTCAGCATGGGTTGCAATCACATGAGGTATGTTGGGCTCGTTAGTTTTGGCAGCGGGGCCAGATCGGGTTGACACTAACACACGCATGTGATAGCTGTCGTTGTGGGTTTCAATTCTGCTACGTATGCGGCGCAGAGTGGAAAACTTGCCAATGCGACCAATGGGACGAACGCCGTCTTTTCGAACGTGCTGCTGAGATTGACGCACGACACCATCCCCGCGTCCCAGAAGAAGCTCCAGATAGAGCAGTGGAGGGAGCAGTGGAGGGAGCAGTGGGCCAAGGAGAAGTTGCCGCGCCACAGCACAACCCCGTGATCATAGAAGCCCCTCAAGTTGCGCAAGAGGTGGCTCGCGAAAGGCCAAATCCGCGGATTGCGGCACTCATGGAAGATCTCAGGATCAACCATGAATGCACCCATGAACGGTGGCGAGGTAGGCCAGGCCCTCGGCGATGCGAAGAGTGCTTCCATCTGATGCCGCAGTTCATTTATGAATGTCGGCAGTGCCATGTTATGGCATGCCGGCGCTGCAGATTCCATCGCATGTGACGGAGGAGGTTTCTGAGGATAGCGAGCGCGTAGCGGACAAGTCACTCGCCAAATGGGTAGTTGAATTTGAGCAAGCCATTGAGGCCGCCGACCCAGCCGTCGTCGTCCTCTGCAATGCCATCTCTATTGTTGCCACCATGTGGTGGAGTGCGGATCACACAAGGCACACCACCATTCCAGCTGCCCTCTCCGTGGACGCGAGGCCCGACCATCTCGCCTTCTATGCGGATTTCCATGCCAATAGTGACGCCGGCTGTCCTCTTGCCATCAATGCTGACTTCCAGCTCGCGCCCGCGATTCTTCTCGCTGATCTTGAGCACGACTTTGGTGCTGAGAGGAAGCCCGAGGGGGCGGAAGCTCAAACTTCGTGCACAGATGGGTGTGATGAGAAGAGCCTTGACTAGTGGATGCATGATACTACCACCAGCAGACAAGGAGTACGCGGTGGAGCCTGTCGGGGTGCTGACGAGAATACCGTCGGCCACGGCCTCGGTCAGGAAGTGGTTGTCGACAAAGACGTCAATAATGGCGAGATGGGGGTTCGGTCCGCGATGTATGACAAGTTCGTTGATGGCATGAAAGGCCGGCGCCAGGGGCTGGCCAGAGCTGGACAGCTGTTTGTGCTCTGGGGGCACGGGGGGAAGAGGCTGGTGGAGCTCGGCGGTTGAGGTCGGCATGAGCTGCTCGTTGACGTTGATACCATTCTGATCATATATCCCGACCTTTAGTCTATTGCGCAAGAGGATTTTGCTCGAGCGTGCGGTGCCGAGGCTCTTGCCGCGTACATGGTCCCAGGCGACATGTAGGTTTTCGGCCTCGTCCTTGGGATGCTTGCGAGCACCAGCGGCTGTCTGTGTATGGGGATCCTGCAGGTCGCTAACAGCAACCTTGCTGCCGCTCATGTACACTTCGCGCCAGGCGCGCTTGAACTCGTCAAACTTCCATTCGCCGAGAAAGCCCAGCGTGCCCATGCTGAAGGCAAGCACGGGAGGGACGGACTCGTGGAGGCTAAAGAGACTGGCGGCCCGCAGGATGGTGCCATCGCCTCCAAGAGTGGCCACGACGTCGATCCTGCTGGGGAAGTGGGCGGGCTCTGAGGTGTAGATAGGTTGCGGCAGAGAGTCGTGGATCTCTTCGGCGACGCGCCGCTCAAAGATGAGGTTGAGATTCGGGTATTCGGTCTGTATGTGGCGAGCGAAAGCGACGGCGGACTCGTTGACCTTTGGCGACAGTAGCTTGGGGACGATGAGGACGTTTCGGGGCGGCTCTGGCCAGTGGAGAGAGAGAAGGGAGGATGTCGAGCTCTCCTTGTAGGCTGGCTGGATGCGGGTGGGGAGGGAGCGAGCATCGCGTATCTCGAGGCGGCGTGCAGTCGTGGTGAAGAGCCGACACAGTGTATCGCGCGGGAGGCTTTGCCGGGGGGTCCGCGACAACAGCCTTGGAATCATGTCTGGTCGCCTTGCTCTGTGATGAGCATGCTCGTTGGCGGCGCAGGGAAAGATAATTCGGAGGAGCCGATGTCGGGGCTCTGGCAGTGACAGAGGGGGCGACCGTCCATCCTCTGGCGATCAACAGGCAACGCGGCTGGCGCAAAGCAGCGGGTTGAGGGGCGTGCCACCAGGAAGACGAGATGAAGTGCGTTTCGCCTTCGTGGAGCGGTCCTGGGCCGGAGGGCGATGATGTCGTTTAGAAAGGCTCCCGAGGAAAATGGTGGGGTTAAGCTTTGGGAGGTCGGGCTTTCTTTGTGACCCCCAGACGAAATTTTGGGGAAGGTGCTTGGGGCGGGCTGAGTGGGGCCCTCCCATGAGCTTGAGCTCGCGACCGCACACACATTGACTCTTTTACATCTCACTGGATTGGATTACACACGGCCATTGATTTAGGCCTGGCTGTCATCGCCCAAGGGTAGATAGACTCAAGAGACCATTCTAATTGCTTTGAATCTTCAAAGACAGGCAAGAACGCGTTGGAATGGCTGCCCTTCCATAGAGTCCAGGTACATGGCGCACCTCAAGCTTCCAGGTCATGGCCCCTGGCTGGCGGGACACCTTGGCTCGAGCTTCCTTTTTCTCGCGACGTAAACAACAAGTCACTTTTAAACAACTGGAGAAAAGCAACGCAGGGGAAATCATACAGAGAATTCGGACGAGAGAGTCGTGTCGGGCGCGACCTTCTCTTTACAGGTACGGGCCGCGATGGTTGACGAGGACCAGATGCAGCGCGCCCTTGCCGCGCTCGCGGCGGGTGAAGTTGCGTCGGTGAACAAGGCCGCTGCCCTCTTTGGCATCCCGCGATCCACACTCCACCACCGTTTCGCCGGCCGCGGGTCTGCTTCTCGCGCCCGGGCGCTGCTCCAGCGCTTGACGCCCCACTAGGAAGAATCCCTGAGCAACGCCGTCCTCCAGATGAAGCAGTGGGGCTAGCCAGTGTCGATCAAGGCCATCGAGTGCTTCGCAACCGAACTGCTCCAGCGTAAGGGCGACACCGCGCCCCTGGGGCCCAACTGGTACCTCAAGTTTCTGAAGCGGAACCCGCACCTGAAGCCCATCCTGGACCGCAGGACGGAGCACGCTCGGCAGGACATCCCATCCCCAGAGACTCTCAATCATGGGCTCAAATTGTACCGCGACACTGTTGCAAAATACAACGTCAAAGATGCCGACATATACAACATGGATGAGAGAGGCGTGCTCATGAGAGGAGTGGGTGAGGAGGTACCAGTCTTCACACATCGCAACTCTAAGGAGGCCCTCTCTGCACAATCCGCCGGGAATCGCGAATGGATTTCATTTATCGAATGCATCGGCCAGGACCACGTTTTGCCGCCCTTTGTCATATTCGAGGGCAAGCAGGTCATCGAGGGATGGCTCGACGGGGGTCTCGGTGACAACACTGTCACCCAAGTCTCTCCTAATGGCTGGGCGACCAACGAGATTGCTCTGGAGTGGTTACGGCATTTTGACAAAATCACGTCAGAGCGTCTACAAGGAGAACACCGCGTCCTGATCCTTGCCGGGCACGGCAGCCATACAACCGTCGAGTTCGCAGAGTTCTGCCAGGACCACAAGATCCTTCCCCTCTGCCTGCCACCGCACGTCGCCCATGTGCTCCAGCCTCTCGAGGTGGGCATATTTGGACCCCTAGCGGAGGCCTACAAGGCGCAGCTCAGTCAGCACGCGTTTCCTAGTGCCCAGCGCATCGACAACCGTCAATTCCATCAGTGCTATCGCGAGGCGCGGAAAACGATTGTCCCAAACCTGGAGTCGGCGTGGGGGCCGATCCGTCTCCTGCCTTTGGATCCGCCGGACGTGGCTGCCAACGACGCGGACGTGCCGCCCTCCACTATCAGCATAATGATCAAGGACGCCAGTGGTACTACCGTTGAAATTCGTCCCAAGGCAGGCAGTACTGTCGAAGGCGCCATCAATCACCTGATCACCGCGGCTCGGGCGGAGGCCGGCGCGTCTCCAGGACAAAACATTGTAAGGAACACAGCTTTGACGACCTTCGCAAGCATATGCTGACCCTTTTCTGCAGATCATCCAACTTCAATGATGGAAGGGCTCCTCGGAAAGGCGTGAAAAGGAGGGGGGAAGGCGGCGATGGGGAGATTGTTGTTGGGCGCGTGAGATGCGGAGGCCGTATTGGAGAGAGGTATCAAGAGCGGGCAGGACAGGAGCCGGCCAAGGCAGCAACCAGGGCACATGTACATCGGATCAAGAGTGTCGAGGCTAAAGCGCCATCTTGAAAATACCTGGAAGAGGACATTCGTGTTGCCTCTGCGCCACGGGGCTTTTGTCTGGCCATTACGTACTAGCGTAAGTGGATTGCACTTTCCCCCGGCGCTGCGGCGGCGCCGTGCCGCTTGTGGTGTGCTGGAAGTGCCCCGGGCACCCCGGCCGGAGCTGCCAGGGAGGGCAATTCCGGGGAACCGCTCGGTGCCGGACACTCGGCGCAGTTGACGACAGCAAACTCGAGCCAGGAGCAGACGGGACGTGTGCATTGAGTCATTCTAGCCGCAGGCTCGCTTGCGTAGAACGGCCTGCCAAGGCTCTAAGCGACGAATGCCTCCGCCCCGTGTTCGGGCCAATCCTCGGCGCTTCTCCGCACACAAGCGTGCATCGTGGCTCTCGGTGACGGCCAAGGAGGAGCCACATTGACGACATGTTGAATGCATTAATCAGCTGTGGGAGATGTGTCACCGGCGAGAGCTCCGTTGAGCTCGAGCTCCATCTCGTCGGTCGATCTTTCTGTGCTCGATACTTTTAATCATTGGTCTCGTGGAAGGCGTGGACACTGCCCAAATACTTAAAGTAGCCCACCCAGCTTTTCGCCGTTTGAAATTTGGAGGCTCCTCCCCCTCACTACCACCTCCACAACCCACAGTCCCGCACCCCGCACACTTTGGACGCAGACGACATCCCGACATCCCATCACCACCATCCCAACAGCTGCAATGATGGCGGGCCAAGCAAAGACATTCAACGTGGGCATCATTGGCTACGGGTGAGTTTTACAACACCAGCAACCCTCAATCCCGGCTTGCCCAGACTGACACATTCACAATCCCAAAGCCTGTCGGCCAAGGTCTTCCACATCCCCTTCATCCAGGTCACCCCGACCCTCAGGCTCCACTCGATCCTCCAGCGCAGCCCCAAGTCCGGCGACTCGGCGCCAGAGGACCACCCGGAGGCCAAGCACTTCACCAGCCTCGACGAGTTCCTCGCCGACTCCAGTCTCGACGTCGTCGTCCTCTCGACCCCGCCCGGCACGCACTTCTCTTTCGCCCAGCAGGCCCTCGCGGCCGGCAAGCACGTCTTTGTGGAGAAGCCCTTTGTCCCGACCGTGCGCGAGGCCGAGGAACTCATCAAGCAGAGCCGCGAGGCCGGCCGGCTCATCTGCGTGTACCAGAACCGCCGCTGGGACAGCGACTTCCTCACGGTGCAGCAGCTCCTCGCCAACAGTGGCAACAAGGACAAGAGCCAGTCCGGCTCCTCGGCGGTGGTGGACGCCGACATTGGCCGCGTCGTCGAGTTCAACACGTACTTTGAGCGCTACCGCCCGGACAAGCCGACAAATTGGAAGGGCACCCTGCCCATGAGCCAGGGCGGCGGCGTGCTCTACGACCTGGGCTCGCACCTGCTCGACCAGGTCTACGTGCTCTTCGGCCTCCCCGGCAGCGTCTACGCAAAGTTCTCGGTGCAGCGGGACGGTATGCTCGTGGACGCCACCACCGCCACCGCCGAGGAGATGGAGCCCGACAGCATCGTCGTGACGCTCTACTACCCTTCCCGCGGGGGTCTCACGGTCCGGGCCAGCGCGACCGTGCACAGCGCCGAGACGCGCCAGCCCCGGTTCTGGATCCGCGGCACAAAGGGCAGCTACTACAAGACGGGGCTCGACACGCAGGAGCCCCAGCTCAGGAGCGGGATGAAGGTCGGCGACGCGCAGTTCGGGCTCGAGGACGACGACAGCTGCGCGGCCCGGCTGGTCACGGTGGCGGACGACGGGAAGCTCGAGGAGCGCGCGCTGCCAAACATCACCCCGCCCCAGACATATGCCCGGTTCTACGAGCTCTTTGCACGGGCCTTGGCTAGCGGCAAGGAGGAGGACGTCCCCGTGCCAGCGACCCAGGCGGCGGATGTGCTGCGCATCATTGAGGCGGCCAAGGAGAGTGCCACAACTGGCCGGGAGGTGCCTCTTGCGAGGTAGGAGGGGCGTGGGCATTACAGAGCCGCATCGTGGTTCGGGGAAAAAAGGAAGAAGAAAAACAGGCTATTAAATATAGGTCAAGTGCATATATGAAGAAGGAGGTGAAATGCGAATGGGGCCGTCTCCTGGGCAGCCTTCCTCGTTCGAGGCTCGGTCAAAAGTCATCCACCGTGTCATGCACTCCGTCACGGTGCTCGAGACAAGGCATTCTCACGAGATGTATCAATCACCCAGATGGTGCTTGCGGCCTTCATTATCATGGTGTGTGCAAGTTCATGACACCCATTGGGGCATTCTTCCAGGGCTATCCAAGTCCAGGCGGACAAGCAACTTCATGACACTTCAATAACCCAGCAGTGGGATCCCCCCGAAGGCCACAGACAGGGCTGAGCCACAAAGTCAGCGGGCTGTCCCCGTCCTTGTGTCCATCTCGAACAGTGTCTTGCTAGTCACGACCTCAGTTTCGGAGAATTTGCCGAAACAGCTTCAGAATGACGTTGAACAAGAGCCCGAATGCACCAAGCATGGTGAAGATCTGGAAGAACTCCCACCAGTGCTTCGTACGCACCTCCGTCTCAATGTGACCCTTGATGCCTGCGCCATTCGCGGGGAAGCGGCCCGTTGCCATGTACTGCTCCATGAGCTCGTCTTTCTCGGCCCAGATCTTGCGCATCCACTGGTCAAACTCCTCTGCACTGCCAAGAGGGATGTCGGCCACGGCATAGCGCCTCCAGTAGAAGTTGACAGATTTTGGTGGTCGCCCTTGAAAGTATGTGCTTGACAAACTAAAGTAGTCCTCGCCAAACTTGCCGCGGCTGGAATCCGGAAAGGAGGAAGAAGTTAGCCGACGATGACGACAGAATGCTAAAAGGTTGGGAAACTGAGCACCAGAGAGAACTTACGGAATACCCTCGTAGGCGACCGCACAGTCATAGACATAATCGACGGTGCCCTTGAGCTCAGACAGACAGTAATACATGCCCGTGCTCCGGGGTAGCATGAGATGCTGCAAGTCTTGCTGGCCCGACTTTGCTGCCCACGCAGCCGACTTGTTTCTGCCATTGGCGGACAGGTTGGTGCCTTCTGGAAACAGCAGGAGCCACATTGGGTTAAGATACGTCTGGCCGTCCGGCTTCTTATGCACCGTCTTGAGCTTGCCAAGGCGATGCGCGAGGCGCGGCCTGTCTGTTGCCATTTTGCGAGACATGAAGATGAAGCTGAGGAACATGCAGCCGGGACCGATGAAGGGGATCCACTTAAGCGACTCCTTGAGGATGATGTAGATGTGGCCGTGCATCTGGGGATTGCTGGTGTAGCCGACCCACCAGAGGTAGAGCCAGTCAGTGTAGATCTGGTGATTGGCGATGAGGACGAGGCGTTCGGGGAAGGCGCACTCGATGCGCCCATCCGGAGTCAGGCTGAGCTGGCCTGCGACGGAGGCGTCGCCGCTGACCCTGATGACGGTGGGCGCCCACCATTGTGTCATGGTGGTGGTGAGGAGGCCAAAGTTTGCCTTGGTGAGGCTCATGTATGCATAGTAGAGGTCCTTGTCGATAAAGTACAAGGGCGAGCCGAGGATCTGAGTTACGTGTGTCCTGCAGGCTCCCGTCAGCTATGTGCGCCAAGATCACCGGGCTGCACTGAGGGCGAGCACATACGCTACGATGCCCAACGTAAAGTATATCGAGAAGGTCAGGGCCCGGAAGTAGCTCCGGAAGCGCCCATACTTTGCCCTGCCCGACGGGTGGACAAAGTCGGCTGAGGAGGTGGGCTGAGGGACCTTGTTGAGGGGCACGCGCTGCCGCAGCTCCGAGGTGGTGTCCATGGTGTGACGTCGTAAGGCACAGAGGACCTCCGAGAACGACTTCGGGTCGCCTGGGAGGTCGAAGTTTTAGAGATGGGGCGAGGCTCGAGGCGGCACGCGGGCGAGGCGGGGCCGGACTGGTGAGAACGTGAAGCTATCGCGGGGTAGAGGAGCTGCCGGGGGAGGTTCGAGCTGGAGAGCTGTGGTGAAGGTCGGAAGGGAAGGCTGAAGGCATTCGATCAAGTGTAAGAGCTGCAGGTAAGAGATGCTGGTTCGAGGGGGAGAGGGAGGGGATTTTGAGCCGGGCTGGCACAAGGACGAGGCGAGGCGACGAATAGGTGGATAGAGTTGAGCATCTGACCAAGGTGCATTTTCGGATGGGGTGGAAGCAGACGATGACGGATCGAGGCGCGGGGGGGTTCCACACAAGCTTGGTCAAGCTTAGCTTGGGCAGGGCAGGAGCCCGAGCTGGCGGCGCACGTGCTTGGGGGCCGCAGCCGGACGAACCGGAGCTAATCACCTGGACGGACTTTCCAGCCTGCCAGGCGTGCTGCATGCATGCTTTAGGCATCAGGGCATCAGGCGGGCCTTGCGAGGCTGACAGGTCTTCGAGACGTGCCGGCGATTACGATGCAACCTCGACGCCGGCATCGAATCCCTGCCACCCGCCCGAGACCCCGACATTCGAGGGCATTCTTGGGCTTCCTTGAGAGCATCAAGACCCCGCCTCTGGGCGTAGGCACATCTCTTGTCCATGTTCTTCCTTGTGTGGTACGACGAGCTGCCTGCTGCCCTGTTGCAAGTGCCTCGCTGCTGCTGCTGCTGGGATGCCAAGTTGGCGCAACAGGCTCAATGACGCACCGCGGGGAATTGTCCAGCGTGACGTGACGGGCCACGGTGGGTCCTTCCCGCGCGAGGCTGGCTGCAACCCGGGTGCTTGTGATGCACGTGCGGACATCCCATGGAAAATAGAGCCGTCAAACTAACCCGAGGTTCGAGTGTCCTCCAAGGCCTTCAACTATCGGGTAGTGTTGGAGAACCACGAGCTTGGGAGTCTTTCCTCAGGCCCTCAAACAACGGCCAGGTCCAGACCTACCCCAAGCCTCTGCCAACCATCACGTCGAAACCTCACGAGGCGCCTGCTGTTGTCGAATCCGAAATTTGAGACAATCTTGGTGTCCCCCAAGATGTTGACGGGACGAACAAGCACCTCCTGGCCTTGTCTCTCCCCCCAAAACAAGCTCAGGGCCTGTATCACATAACTCCACCTCGCCGAAAGCTGAATGTTGAGCTTGCATGTCCAAATCGCAACAGGTGCCCGGAATCCCCCGGCGAATGCACTGCAACTTTGGGCGTGCTGTGTTGCCGAGAGACTGCACGGAGCGTGATGCTGGAGCGATAAGGACCGGCTACGGGGCACTGATGTTGTGAGGTTGTTGTTGTTGTGGGGCAACATCCATGCGGTCCGCACGCACGGCAAGCCTGTTCTCAAGCGCAACCAGCATTCTTTGTCTGGTCTCGAACAAGTCCTCACCGGGACGCCCTCCTGAGAGCTCCTGCGCGGTTGACCGTATCTCAACTGCAGCTCATCGCCATCCCTCACAAGCTCAGGCAGACGCTGGGCGATAATTACGGAGCAGGCAACAACACAACATGCCGTCTGCCCCTGCGGCCATCTCCCTGCCTCCTCCTCCTCCTCCGGCCAGCCCCGAAGGCGCCGCTGTGGCAGGCTCGAGCCATGTCCGCAATGTCCTCATCTACATGATCTCGGGCAACCCGGGGCTCGTTGGCTTCTACCGCCCCTTCCTCACCACCCTGCGCCAGCTCCTCGACGAGCAGCGCTCCGGCTCGCCTCGCTTCCACATCTATGGCCAGGACCTCGCCGGCTTCAGCGACGCGGACCATGACTGCTCTTTCTCGTCCCCAGCCAACCCGCCTCGCGATCTCGAGTTCCAGATCACGCACGTCCAGACCACTCTCCGGAACCTCGGTGTAGACGCAGACAATGGCACCATCCAGACAATCCCACCGGGACAGCACCGAGATGCCCCCCGCCGCCCTTTCGACGACATTGTACTCGTCGGCCACTCGGTCGGCTCGTACATTGCCCTCGAGCTCTTCCACCGCAACATGGCACTACGTCAGCAGCAGCAGCAGCAGCAACAGCAACAAACCTCGGCCCCCTCAGCCGCCGCGCCCCTCAACCTCCGCTCCGCCATCTTGCTCTTCCCCACCATCACCCACATTGCCCAGTCCACGGCCGGCAAGCGCCTAGACATGCTCCGGCAGATCCCCGTCCTCGGCCCCAACGCCTACCGCATCGCGAGGGGCCTCCTCGCGGTCCTCCCCGCGCCCGCTGTGTCGTGGATCGTCTCGTCCGTCCTGCGTTTCCCCCCGCACGCGGCGGAGGTGCTCGTGCCCTGGCTCAAGTCGCGCGACGGTGTCTGGCAGGCCCTGTACATGGGCATGGACGAGATGCGGGTCATCCGTGAGGACAAGTGGGATCGCGAGCTCTGGGAGATTGAACACGACCCGACAACAACAACAGCAGCAGCAGGGGTCACATCGAACAGCAGCAGCAGCAGCAACAACAACACTCAAGCTGTAAATTCTTCCTCCTTCTCAGAGCCAGCAACCCCGCCGCCGCCGAAATTCTTCTTCTTCTTCGGCCAGAACGATCACTGGGTCGCGGACCACTACCGTGATCTGTTCATCGCCGAGCGCACCACCACCAACGGGGCCGGGACAGTAAAACCCGGTGCCGGTGATGATGAGGTTACAGAAGCAGAGAGCGACCACAGCACAGGTGGAAACAGCAGCAGCAGCAGCAGCAGCAGCAGCAGAAGCAACAGCCAAAAGCCACCCCCACCCTCAACGGCATCAACCCGGATCGTCGTCGACGAGGGCAACCTCCCTCATGCCTTCTGCATTCGTAAGTGGTATCTCTGGACAAAGAAGGAGAAAAATGGTCTCGTCATTATTCCTCCTCTCTTTGCCTCTCCGGTCGCGTGTGACTGACTGACATCTCTTTGCACAACAGACCACAGCAAGACGGTGGCGGAAAAGGTACATTCGTGGCTGCGCGAACTGTACCCATCTAGAGCGTAGAAAAAGTTTCTTGTACAACCATAATTAGTGGCCCCCCTGACTCCAAAACACGAGAGGTCTCGGCTGGGACGGGCGATCAAGATCATACATCCCGCGCCGTGCTGCGAGGAAGCCGGTCTCTGTGTTAGTCTGGGGAGCTTGGAGCAATAGTAGGATTGCAGCAGCCATCCACATTTGCTTACGCCGCTGACGACTGCGTGGGTGGAATAATTTACATGAGCATACTGGGCACGCAGCATGATGGACAAGCAAAAAAGCACGCAAGCGACTGTTCTCTGACGCTTTTTGTCTATTACAATATCAAGGTAATGCGGTACAAAGAAAGATGACTGCCTAGCAGGGCCCCACGAGCACATGACTCAAAGAGGTTGGCCACCGCTCATAAAGTGTAGTGGTATCTCACGTATGTACATTACTCCCACCGCCACAAGCAAGTCAGACACGAAGGTCATTTACAACTTGTCCTGGAGAGTCCCACCATGCATGTGTTTCCGCTATGTATGGATGCCTTTGTAGCCCAGTTCAACAACGCACTCCGCCTATCTTGAGAACGAAATGTGAAACAATAAATGCGAAGACGTCTCCCTTATAGGGCAACCATGCCAGCACCAACGGCAATGGAGCCCAGGACCCAGGCACC
This sequence comes from Microdochium trichocladiopsis, assembly GCF_020744255.1. Classification (NCBI taxonomy): domain Eukaryota; kingdom Fungi; phylum Ascomycota; class Sordariomycetes; order Xylariales; family Microdochiaceae; genus Microdochium; species Microdochium trichocladiopsis. The sequence continues at coordinate 261,267 of NW_025763547.1, forward strand.
CATGGCGAGGGTGCTTCCGGACATGAAGCCGCCCGTCGGCACGGTGCGAGGAGCGGCGTTGCCAGTGCTGCCACCGTTGGAAGAGGGAGCAGTGCCAGTCGCGGCAACAGCAGCGGCGGCACTGGCACTCTCGAGCTGGGCAGTGCACGAAGGGGCAGCGTTGGGGTTGCTGACAAGCTGAGCAGCACCCTTGAAGTCGCAGGCATCGGCGCGGCCTTTCTGGTTGGCGTAGTCTGTATTGCGTGGGTCAGTACTGAGATCATGTGCACACTTGATAAAGTCGGTGGTACTCACAGGCATCAAGGACAACAGCGAGTTGCTCCTTGGGGTTGCACATGACGTAAGGGCCATAGACACCAGTCTCAGTGTCGGCCTTGATACCAGCGCAGGCTGCGGCATCGTTCTTGCAGATGTAGTCAAAGATGGCGCCATAGTCCTCGACGTCGAGCTTGTCAGCCTGGCGGCACTTGGCGGCGTTGTAGGCACAGGTGCACAAGTCGGCGTTGGGAGTAGGGGGGAGAGCGCTGCCAGTGACCTTCCAGTTGGTACCGACGTTGGGGCAGGCCTGAGGAGTGTTGGTGGGCGTGTAGGAGTCCATCTGGACAACGGTGGGGTCAATCTTCTTCATCTGGGATTCGAGGACCTTGAAGTTCTTCATGGGCTGGCCAGCCTTGACGAGACCGTAGTCGTTCTTCTCCTGCTGGAACTTGAAGACAATACCGCCGCTGAAGACGTCGGTCATCTGCTTGGAATAGATGGCAAGGGTGTCCTCGAAGAGACGGCCCTCGGCGCCACCGACAGTGTTGCAACCATACTCGGCGAAGAAGACGGGGACAGAGTAGTTGCTGAAGAACTGGACCTGGACGTCGTAGCCGGACTGCTGGAAGCTGCTCTTGCCGCACCACGAGTAGATGTTGTAACCCCAGAAGTCGATGGCGTTCTCCTGCTTGCCGCAGTTGAAGTACTGCGCCATCTCGGCACGGATCTCGGCATCGTCGTTCGAGGCGTAGCCGACGCCCATCCAGCGGTGGCCCTTGTCCATCTTGGCCTTGATGTAGGCCTTGGCGTCACGAGTGGCAGCCTTGACGAACGCCGAGGCATCAGTGTTGGTGTTGTTGTTGGTGACCTCGTTGCCGGACAAGAAGCCGAGAACGTTGTCGAACTTGCCAAGCTCGTCGATGACGTTTGTGTAGCGCTTGTAGAGCTGGACGTTCCAGGCAGGAGAGTCACGGTTGATGGACACAGCCGGGTGGCCGAGATCAGCAAGAACATAGATGCCGGCCTGCTCAAGGAGCTTCATGCAGGCGGTGTGGTCCTTGGTAGGGTCAATGGCATATGTGCGGATGACGTTGGTGCCGAGACGGGCGAGCAGGGGCACATCCTTCTGGCACTGGGCCGCGTCGGCAAGAGGGTCGATGATGTTGGCGGTTGGGTCGGGCTCGAAGCCGTAGCGCTTCACCACAGCCCGAGAGGCGGCACCCATCTCGGACTGGTAGGCGATACCCTTGACGTAGAACTGGGTGCCGTTGTTGTAGAAGAACTTGGTGCCCTTCATGACGATGGGCTCGATGGCGGCAAGGGCCGAGCCGGCGAGGGCCGCCGCGGCGAGGGTAGACTTGATGTTGACCATGTTGGGCGAGCTAGTAGTGGTAAGTAATTGTCGCGGTTCTTGTTGTTAATTGTCGTCGAGAAGAAGAGCAGAGATGAGAGCGTGGTTGGGCAAAAAGAGCCTGAGAGAGTGACGAGAAGTTGGTAGTAAGAGTTGGCGTAGTCGGTGCAGGCAAAACAGGCGCTGAGAACGAGGGCGCAGGCGGCAGAAACTTGCTGGCAAGTTCCGGGCAGCCTGTATTAGGAGTTAGGTCGCAGCAACCGAAAACGAGGTCAAGAAAACGGGACAAGAACAAGTGCGGTAATGAGGTCGCACGACGATGAAGGAGTGATTCGAGGTCGGAAGGAGAGCAAGCAGAGCAAGCTGGCTGGGAGGAGCGCGAGAAGGAAAAGGAAAGGCCGTAGTGGATCCTTCTGGGGGGGATCAATCATGAGGCTCGCACAAGCCGGTACGTAGTAGTTGGCGCCAAGCGCCAAGCATGGCCAAGATCGGCCAGGGGCGAGTGGCAAGGGGTGTCCAAGGGGAGAGGAGCACACCCACACACCAGCAGGCTGCTGATGGTGATGATGATGGTTGTGAGGCCGTGGTGAGGAGGAGCTGCGAGAGGTGGGTGGGTGGGCACAACTGCACACAGTACAGCACCACAACGCTTTCGCTGGGGGGGCCGCCGTGGGGCCGGTGCAAGGATGTGCTGCAGGAACAGCCCAGAGTCCCAGGCACAACGGCGGCGCACTGGCCTGCCCTTGGTTTCTGGTGTGGCCCGCCGCGGCCAATGGCGGCGCCCGGCCGCCCAGTGCCCCACCTGCCATGCCTTGGCCCCTGGCGCTACGCCTGCCCGGGCCGCCAGCTCGAGACTTGCAAGTGGGCGAAAAGGGGTCTGCACTGCACTGCCTCATTGCCCAGCTGGGTCTGGCCTGTCGCGCTGCTGGGGTGTTTCCAGAGCACGGCCAGCCGGCAATCTTACCTTGAGCCAAAGTACCTTAGGGCAAACATGCTCCTTTTCAAGCTTAAGTTAATTACAGCCTCGCCAATCCGCTCCGCCCACCCACTTCTTTGTCCAACTGTGGGCGGCCCATCACCATCACAAGTCCACAAAACAACACGCGTCGCCCGCCCGTCGATGATGCCCTCTGCCGGCTGCGATATCAAAAGTTGCCAGACGCAGGGCTCAATGCTCGTGGTGATTGTCGCGGTTGCGTGCTTGAGCTGGATGACGACGACCGCTCGCCCGCCGAGATGGTGATCTGCCTCCTCAGACTCGCTCGCTCACCGCACCCGCACAAGTGGTCAGTGCCGCCAGAAGTGGCCCAGCAGCCGTCGCACTCCTGGCACGAGACTTGTCTGAAGCTGGCTGCGACAGATTGCCAGCCTTGGCAGAGGGCTCGGCAGTTCGCACGCTCCCGCTGTCTGTCAAGAATCGCCAAGGAGGAACCTGGCGGCTGCTGTTCCGTACCCAGAGCCATTCCGTGACCCATGAAGTGTCGCCCTCTCGGCTCCCGAGCCTGCATCTACATGATCTGCACCTAGACGCGCGTATGTGATCCGCAACGACCCTCCCTGCCGGGGTGCGGCAGGGCCAGTCTCAATTTCCAGGGACGGACTGCTCGCTCGCACACCTCGTTTCGCTACGGTGTGCGCCGTCTTTGACGTCAAGGAGGTTTGTCAAGATTGGACTTGGCCTTCCACCTGATCCTCCAAGCAGCCCACCGCTCCGGCTAGCGCGCAGTGACTAGCCCGCGCAAGTTGGCGCCACAGACCCGTTTTGGCCCTACGTGACCTCAAATTGACATACAATGTAACTCTCGCAGCAGTACTGCACAGTTCAGCGACACCGCCGGTGTTTCTCGTGATATCTGCTGTAGCACGCAAACAGCCGAGATTGACGGCGGTGCAGGCAGCGGGCAAGTCTGACTGGCCTTGTACCTGTGACCTGTGACTGCCACGGGGTTGCGGCAGCATGGACCAGGTTCCGCGCACCCAATGGACACAGTGTTGAGCACGGCAGAGTCGGGTCGCATCACACCGTAATGCACTGTCCAGGTTCGAAATCACTCGCTCGTATTCATTAACATGTCGCGCAAGAAGCTCAACAACGTCTTTCAGATGCCCAGGTCTAGGCCTCAAATTGACTTGATTTGCCCCCCAAGACCGCTCAGCGCAACGATGACCTCTGCGAATCGCAGCAGGTTCAATCCCCAACCACTCGTTACCCTTTCGCACACCACTTGTTCCTCGTGAGCCAGCAACTTCCACTGCTGGTGCAGAAGAACCGCCCACAGCATCCAGTTTCGAGCTAGGGTCACCCAAGATCCTCCCAACATGGAACTCTGCTTCTGAATTACTAGGCTGCATCGACCAAATCGGCGTCTCCGCCAAATGTGTGTGCGACCAGGTGGTAGGCATCCACATCTTCCAGAAGGGAAAGAAAATTCACGGTCGTCGTCGCCTCCGGTATCCCGCTGGCCTCCTCCTCCCTCTGCATTGCTTATCGATATATCTCGTCGACGACCCATGAACCCGACACGGAACAAGAGCTCATTCGCCTTAGCCGAGTCCCACGATGTAGGCCGCGCGCGCGCGATCGTTGTGACATGATGAACGACCAACCGATCACTTCCCATGTCGGCATCGAAAGCTGGTGTTCGTGCTCCTCGACTTCCATTATGGCAAGGCTCGGGTTTCAGAGATAGACCCCTTGAAGAGGCCGGCGCGGGATGCGAGACGACATGGGAAGGCGAGTCTGGTGGGCTAGATGCAGTTGGACCACACAAAGACTAGTGCCGACCAAGGACCTTGTAGTACAACGAGCCCAGCCCGACGAGAAAGCTCTCCCACAAGTCGTGAAGGCCGCGCGCGATGGCGACGAAGGGTCCCTCTGACATCTCGAAGGTCGTCTTTCTTTGTTTTTCTGAGACGTCTCTTATGGCCTTTGGTTTTCGTAAGTTTCCTGCTTGAATCGTGAACCTCCTTGCCCGGGGAAACGGCTGGCGTCTTGTGCTTTTGGACTAGTGTTTGTTTGACGAGCGCCCGATCGTGCGTGATCTCGAAAAGATCGTTTGTTTCTTGTAGATGTCGCGGTCCCGGGGGGGGATGGGGGGGCACTCGTCGAAGCTGCCGTGATTTTAAGCTCTCTCCCCAAAATTAGTGCCGCGATAGAGACGCGCAGGAAATGAGCAAACGTATCAGCGGACGCTGGTGTTTTACGTGTCGTCAAGAGCCTGTCTGGTGCAGTAGGTGAGCTGCCTGTGGGTCGTTGTTGCTGAACAGAAAGCACGACGACGACTCTCGCGACAGCCAAAAGAACTGCAACACCACTTCTATCCATTTAATTTTCCTCCTCGTCCGGCTTATGGGCATGAACTCACGATGACGTTATGTCTGTCATCTCTCTGCCTTGGCTTCGGGCTCACAGCACCCAGTGAGCATTAACTGGCGGACGAGACGGGGCGGCCCTGCTCGCAGCTGCTACTTAGTGCACGCAGGCAGGTTGCATTCCCCCTCTACTTATCTGCGAACCGCTCCCTCGACCAATGAGACAGGTCGCTGCCTGGCTGCCAGATGTACATATGCAAGCTGCTGCTGCGTCTGCAGGCATGCGGGCGGCATCTCGGCAACGGACCCTCTCGTTTGGGGGCGGTTGGCTGGTGATGGCGGTGCCGTCATCCTGACAGCATGCCAAGACCGGGGGGCTGTGGTGGGGTTGGAGATATGCCTGTGGTTTGCGAGAGCGTCCTGCACGGCGACGACAACCAAAGATGAGCAGGCGCCTTCAGGAATTAATTCAATTATGTTTCAAGTGGTCCCCTGCCTTGCTGTACGATCCCAGTAACAATACAGTGATGTAGTTTCACTTGGCCTTCGCAGCTTCTTTTGACATTTGGCTTAACAAGGCAATTTAAATAAACCTCGCATATCTCGAGGAAAAAAAAAAAGAAAAACCCTTGATATAAAATCGAACAAAAATCTGTTTGCATAGTTGCGGAATAGCAGCCATGGAATGGGAAACGGGCAACACTGCCCATCCGCTATTCGTGGTCTAGATTCCATGCCTGGTTCCATGGCTAGCAGGCATTATTGCAGAAGCCTAGCTCTCCTCGCCCGTCGCGTGAGAGCACGCAAAGCCAACAACGACGGGGCGCGAAACGCTCTTAACAACTGCCTACGCGCGTTTGCACTTTTGGGTTCCAACTCGGCTTGTAGGTCTGGCTCACTGATCGCGCATTTTGTGAGCTTCTGAACGTGAACATTAGGATGTCCTTGGCTCTTCGTGAATGCATCATAGAGATAGAGACATCTTGTTCTGGCTGTTCATAGTCAGCTTCACTCAACCATTGCGGGGTCATGCTCGGCCGCTGGTCGTCGTCTGCCGTGCACCCTTGCCTTGTCAAATAGTCTCATGCACGACCTTTTGGCACTCGTTTTCACCAACATGACCTGCCGCATGTAGGAAAATGCCGGGAAGGGGGGAGCTCGATGCTTTCAATTCACCGGAGAAACCCAATCGTCGGAAGACAAAATCTTCCAGGACCCGAGCGCCCTAGCCAGACCCGTGCTTGCTAATCACATTCAGCGAACCGCTGTTTTCCCAATGTAACGCACCTCTAAACCCAATCCAAAGAACCACCCGTCCCATGACCGAATACCATTGCTGATCGCACTCATTTATCCGTACCGAAACGCCCAGCCCGTCTTTTCTGCCTTGTTGCCCCTGGCCCTCGGGTTGGGAATGCTCAATTTCCCGCGTACGTCGGACGAACAAACCAGTCATCTTCAAACATTTGTGCGACGAAATACAGCTCATCCTTCCATGTCAGCTTCTCCATGGGCCGTGCAGCTGTAGAGGTCCATGTCAGAACCGTATCTTCCATTGGCACAAGTTGTGACACTACTCACCCCTGTCTGCAAAATACTGCCAACTGCCATGTAGGAAACCTCTTTGTTGGAGGGTCAGTTTGGACCAAGGATCTTTCTTCTTGACGCTGTCCCAATTCATTCTGAGCGGGTTGAAATCTCGCTTGTAATAGTGCCAGTACAGAAGCAAGATGTTGGCGCTGAACTGCAGGTTCTCCACAAACAAGGGGAGCGAGTAATATGTCTGCCATCGATTTTAGTTGCTTACTTAGATAGTGCCTAAAGTGATCGAAAGCAGGACTCACGGGCTCATCGTATTGCACTGCGCGACGGTGCCGATCTGCACTGGCGAACGAAGTCTCGTAGAGCAGCATGAAAATGGTCAGGTAGACAGTATAGAAGTGCTCAGGCTCTTTGCCAGTCATCATCTGTTTGAGTTCTTCCAGAATCTGCCTCCGGACAGGCACCAGGAGCTTCTCGTACTGGAGGTTGTAAAACTGCTCCGAAATCATCCTCGGGATCGACACCTTGTCCCCATACGGGTAGTCGGGATGAGTTTCCGGTTGCATATCCAGCATGTCGGTGCCCGGGGTGATGAATGCAGAACCCACGGAATTGCCTGCGCAGGGAGCTCAGTTTGGCATCCAACAAAGCACGCATACGTCTACCCAGGTGGACTTACGAATTCCGAACCAAAGCTTGATGTATTTGTGTAAGAAATCGGCAGGGTTTACCTTCTTGGCACCCAGACCCTGCGGTCTCTGCAAGTGCACTGTCAGTCCTCTGCCCAGCATGTCAGGTTCGGGGCAGCACTTACTTCGGTCATTACGATGCGCCGTGAGCTACAAGTACAACCAGCCGTGAGTGACCCCACCAAGCTATCGTCGAACACCATGACCTTGACTTACACTTCTTCGTAGGTTCTGCAGACGATCTCGTCGACCTGGCCAGTCATCTCGTTCCTTACTTTATCCAGCGCCAGCAGGGCGTTGGTATAGTTGTACATCATGTAGTCCTGGGCGGTTCTGTGTATATCAGCTAAGCCAAATGGCTCAATGCGCGTCTCTCGATTCCGCCCCTTCGAGTCCTGCCATCTTCGCGTCACGCTGTCGCCTGGCTGAGGGCGGAAGCGCTTGACAACAAACTGCAGGGGATAAGGCGTATGGTCCAGCTGCCAAACCAGGATGCGCGGCGTGTTGTCCACCCAGTCACTGGGTCCGAGGTCCTTCATGGCTGTTCCTCTCCATCTGCTGGTTAAGTTGAGCCCATCTCCGCGAAACATGACCACCTCGCTGAGTTTCCACCGGACACATGATAGTCTGTGAATCACCTTCTTGGACTCCAACGAGACATCTGCGCAGGTCAAGCACCCCCCGAGTGGGTTATCTGGGTCCGCACGACACTGGTGAAAAAGTCAGCTGCATTTCTAGACCCTCAAAAATCACGACACGTCTGTGGTTGTCAACCGCACCTTGGATTTCTGCATGACACAGCGCACACAAGCTCCATTCCTGCGCGTACACGCTGCCTCCATACGCCCTTCCGGCGATAGGCAGCTTCGTGTATGCTTCTTTCCCTTTCCAGCCGTTTGCGTAGCCGTGGGGGACAGCGACGAGCGATGAGCAACGGTGGGTTCTACAGAGGCGCTTGGGATCTCCACCAGCACGCCATCGTCTGACCCCTCTGAATAATCTCGACACGGCAGCGAAGTCTCGTCCAACGCCACTGCCAAATCATGGGTGACGTCTTCGACAGTATTGGCAGGTTCCTCCGGCTCCAATACCCATGACCCGTCCATGGCGCCACTAGACATCGGCCGGGGTAGGAATGAGGGATCGCTGCCTAAACTGTGGGCTGGCTCAGGCGAAAAGACCTGATAGAACGAGTTCGGGTAGTGCCCGGAATCGAGCGAGCCAAACTGATGTGCCGGAAATGAGGCAACACCCTGGCTGTTCTGGGCAAGTGGGTGGTGAGCTCCAGTAGGATACTCGTGATTCTGGAGGTGTTGCGGGACGTATGTGTCGTGACACCCTGGGTCGAGCGGCCAAGTCGCACAAGCGAAGGCGCCCACGGGATTCGAGGGGTCAACGCAGCCTACACCCCAGGTTGCCAGAAAGTCACCCAGGGGCACGTTGGCATCCGACGTGCTAGGGTGGGATGAGTTGTAGGACGAGGTTTCTACCAACCTGAGGTGGTTGACGGGACTTGGCGTGGGGGGACTGGGCAGCCCAAAGCAAAAGTCGACGTCGATGCCACCGCTCAAGCCAGCGTTGAAGGATGAAGAGTGTCCAGAGAACATGTGGGAGTTGGAGGCTAGCAAGGACGCATGGCTAGCATCTGGAGGCTGCTTGGGCAGGGAGACACTAGAGTGCAACTTCCGCCGGGGCATGCTCTGACCACTGACACGACGGGTGTCGACCGGGTAGGCGTAGGGCACGGCCCGAGCCTGCTTCCTTGTCTTACACCAGGACAACAGAGGTAAGTATCAAAATGCCATCAGGGTCAAAAGTGAAAGGAGCCGGTGGGCCCACGAGGAGTACGGGGGGGAGAGCGAGGCGAGACAGAATGGACGAAGCCGTCGGTGCGGCACAGCGTGTGACAGGGTTAGAATGATATGAGAAGGGTGAACAGAGCTCTGGGCAGTGTCTCTGGTGGAAGATGCAACACGTGCTTACAGCTGTGGCGACATGAGCGCTTCGCGCCATCGTGGGGACGGAGCGTGGATGTAACCACGCACGCCACACAACAGACCAGAGCAGGGTACTGGCGAGTAGCCGTTGAACTGTACGACTAGCGGTCGACGGGAGGAGAGGAAGTCTGTCTAGTCTGTGGGCTGGGAGCGCGGCCGGGTGATCCCAACAAGGTTTGTGGTGATGGCCTCGAGGAGCGATGGATGCCAGCCTAGGCGCTCAGACGGCCGGCGGCGACTGGGGGACCAGGCCGGGACGGGAGGGAGTGTTCGAGGTCACGGGCACCGGACAGGTAGAGAGCGGCGCTGGCATTGGGCAGCAAGCACCCGGAGATGCAAAGAAGCGGGGATCGCGAGACCGGTGACGGGAGCAAGCATCGACGAGCCGTGGAAACCGGTCAGCGCGGTGGAGATGTGGCACAGGGGACGCCTGGGCTGGGAACCAGGTGGGCAAGACGCGGTTGCGAGGGAGCGAGCAGGGGCGGTCGTCCTCAGCCGTGCGTGCGTGTGTGGGAGAGAGCGCTCGAGTGTGTGTGCTGGAGGGCGGGTGCGCGAGCGGGCGATGCAGGAGTCGACAGGCGTGCGGGAGGCTGCTCAAAAGACTGGCGATGGCTTGAGCAGGCTGTTTCTGGAGGTGAGGACGAGCGGCCGGGCGGGTCGGCCTGTCCTGGGGGCGCACCTGCCTCGAGAGATGGCCATGGATGGATGTCTTGATTGCTTTTGCAGCCCGGCGCAGTGACTTACAGCGCACATCCAGGCAGGCAGGCTCTCACCTCCATCCCCGACACCATGTGTGCTGCCCACATGCCCACCTCCAGCCCTATCTGCGTGCCTGCCCGCGCCTGTCATATCTGACAACTGACGACATTCGCATCTTTTGCCACGGGCGGATGCATCAGCTCCAACCCACGCACGGCAAGGCTTGCATTCTTCACGGGCCCTCCTGCATAGATAAGATCCAGCCCAGTGCAGGGATACATACTGACTGACTGACGGGGGGAAAGTGCTCATCTGGCATCCCTCCCACGCCGCTGCCGCGCCAGTCTGGAAGCAGCTTGACATTGTCCTTCCATGCAGCCTCGCCAGACCGCCGGATCCTTCTTCCAACACACCACCATGCCATCCTAGGATGCCATGCCATGCCATTCACCTCCCGCGATCAGCTTGTCGTCCGCTTTCCCCGCACCCCCATCGAATCGAAGCACCGAGTCTCCACATGCTATGGCGCGGCCCGGCCCTTGCACTCGGCACCGCGCCGCACCTCGACTGTACCTACAGCGTAATTTAGTGGCCCACGCTTGCATCAGGTCCAGACAAACCGCCTCGCTGGACTCGGCATGCTCTCCGCTTGTCCTCTTCCTCTCAGCGACCCGGTGTCGTCTTGTTTCAGCAGCATGACGTTCGGCTCGGACCCCTCGACATCGTCGCCAGCCACTACATATGCCCCCCCTGGGGTGGCCCCACGTGGGTTCGTCATGATGGGCAAGGCAACTTCTCGAAAGCTCAAGTCGACTTACAAAGTCACCCCGGCCGCAGAGTCGCATCTCAGCACACAGTCAATTGGCCGGCTTGGCGCGGTTCTTCTTGCCTCCAGACCCGGGCCACGACCTACCAGCTGGGAATTGTAGGGGGGCCACCTCGTCATCGCACACCCTCTCTCACCGGTCGAAATCTGGGACCCACGATCCCTGGAGCGTGGCTCTTTTTTATGATCCAATCGAACCCTGTTCACTGTCTCCCTGATATGCTGCACTAAACGTACCGCGGCACGGTATCCGTACAAAGGAGCCAGCAGTCATGGCCGCCCACTTCCGACGTTCGTGGTATTACCATTACACCCTCCTTTGAGCATCATCGTCGAGTTGGACGCCATATGCACACTCGGGCCCCCTGTCTGTGATGCATAACTCATGATAGGCACAGGCAGCCGTGTCAGTTAAGCTTGCTCATCGCATAGACGCTATCGCATCGTGCGTAGACCCCCCGTCCAGCTTTTTTTTTTCTCGCCCCCTATTGGGCCCATCTCGCCAGCCGTTATTCTCTGCCGCTTTCTGCCACCCTGATGTTGCGCGCCACGAATGGCAGGCAAAGCCTGGAGGGACATGATGAGGTGTGTTCATGCCATTCGGGCTGCAGATCACCTCGTGCCGAGCATGGGAAAGCTATGAGCTGTTATGAGACCAGCTTCCGACGTGTCTTTGTCAGTAGCCGCCATCTCCACTGTGGTGTCGTTTAGCTCAGACCAGGCGATGACACCAGCAAGTTAGCTGTGCCGGCGCCTATTTGCCGAGTTGGGCAGATCTGTCAAGCGTTCATCCGAGCCCAGATGTCCCAAAGGCCATGCATGACCAGTTCGGTGGACGTTTCTCACAGTCGGCGCAACTTATAACTAGCCCCTGCCCTGGCACTGAGGTGCGTACCCAGCTCAATGCCCATGGATGTCCGAGATCCAAGATCCAAGCCAAGTCAGACCAGCAGGAAAAAGACTTGCGCAACGCGGAATTCTCTGATCATTATTACCTGTCCCGATCACACCACAACAACAGACTCCGAGTTGCATCTTACTTGCAATTTAAGGGTCGAACGTTGCAATGCCTAGCCCGCACGCTCTGGACCAGCAGATGATTCTCGTCGAACTCGACGAAGATGACGTTTACGAAGTTGAGACAGCCCTCGACAACTTCAAAGGTGAGTGCTTGGCCATGGGGCGCAAATCTAGAAGCATGTTGGTTGACATTGAGTCATAGAACTTGAACTAGATGGTGATGAAGTTGGCCAGGACAATTTCTCCCTGCCGTCATTGCGGTCCCGACTTGAATTCGCCGCGAATACGGTTCATCAAAGTGGCGGCGTTGCAGTTCTGCGCGGTCTTGATCCCTCAAGATATTCTGTGGAGGACAACACCATCATATTCCTGGGGCTCTCAAGTTACATCGGGGCTCAAAGGGGGATCCAGAATCCTAAAGGGCTTGTTCTCTGTAAGTGCCAGCTATGGCGTTTTGCTTCGAAAGAGTGAGGGCCGGCCCAAATGCTGTGTCCACGCTAATCCTTCAAAGCCCACGTCACGGAGCTCAAATCATGGTCCACGCCGCGAGAACGTCGCCATGGAATACATACGAACCGCGAGCTGGTGCGTAGTACCGACCCGGCTCAATATTCAGGGCGATTGGGACGTGACACTAACGACTTGACTTCAAAGCCATTCCACACGGATATGGGTTGCTCGATACTAGCTATGCATGTTCGCTCAAGGGCGTCTTCTGGTGGCGAGCTGTGTTTGGTCTCTGCAGACGCTATTCACGCCCAACTTCAAGAAGAAGATCCAGAAGTGCTGGCTACGCTCGCTGCCGCGGATTGGCCAGTTCAGGTGTAAGTCCTTGCGCAACATTGCCGCTTCTGGGAGCGACAGACACTAACACCGACACATGGCACCACCAACCAGAGCTGGGCAAAGACCCCCATACATCCTCGCGCCCCTCCTGCAGGAGCATGGAGGCAAGCTGGTCATCGCTCTGGATCCCGCACGTATCGGCCCACACCCGGCCGCACGTGCAGGGCTCGTGCCTAGCCTGCGCCCAGCCCAGCACGAGGCCCTTGCCTTGGTGCAGAAGGTGGCACGCCAACACCAGGTGAAGATCTCTAGCTGCACGGGCGATATGATCTTTATCAACAATTGGAGCCTGCTCCATGCCAGGGAGGAGTACGACGACGGAGCAAGTTCCGCTCGGCATGTGGTGCGGTTGTGGCTGCACGATCCGAAGCTCGGCTGGGAAGTCCCTCCTCAGATGCAAGTTGCCTGGGATGCGGCGTTCGGGTTCCGAGCGCTCAAAGTGCCAAACCGGCTGTATCCAGTAGCGCCCCTACCTGACTATATGGAACCCAAATATTCCAACGGCACAGCCGCCTTCGTTGTCGATGACGACGACGATAGCAATGACTGGGCTGCTGTCAAGGATGATCTTGTTCACGATCAAGACGGAGACGAGCATGGGTCACACATTGGCACGTCGACAGCGCGACCTTCTTAGCAGCACCGGGAACACTACACAGGGTGCTCCTGCAGTTTGCCACCGCCACCGCCTCTCATTTCCGGTACCCAAGTTGACCTGGGCCTCCTTTACTCAGGTATGACACAGCACACAAGATGGTGGTTGGTCGACTCGTCTTTTTCTTCCTCATGTATTTCATAAAGACACACCCATTCGAATGCTTTCTTTTTCAGATCCTGGTTCCATCTCAGCGCGCTGTCTGTATTGCTTCCAGAAGCAGACGCAGGTCTCTTAGCTATGCCTTGTATGCAATGACTGATGATTTCGAGAGCTCAGAAGGAAAACCAAAAAAAAAAAAAAATTATTTTGTGCTCTGTACTTGGAACAAAAAGTGACACATGCGGCCGAAGCTCATCGACCCTTGGCCGAGGTGCAGCCCAACAAGGGGGGCCTGCTCCCACGACTGAGTGGAACTCAGCCACGGGTCCACTTTGAGGGAGTGGAACCCGAGCAGGGGTTGCTATGTAAAGCAGGGGCGCATATCCACCTGGCGACATTGTCCCAGATCACACGCGATGTTTGAAAATCGACCTTGCTTGTTCTGGGTGTGTGGCGTCATGCAAAGTGGAATTCCCACGACTTTGTCTCGCAGTATTATGTTTCCTTAAGCAGGAACTCTGGTCGATGTTTGGGGTCTAGTGCAACGAAAATGCGTTCTCGACCGCGGTTGAAGATGGAACAACACCAGGGAGCTCGGCCAACTCAGCTCAGGAACAATGAACAGCTGGACCAGGCCGGCCCGGCAAAGCCCAGGCAAGGATGGCAATGTCACGCAGCCACCAGAAAAGACCCGAGGCCCGCCCGACCAGCAGGCCTGCGCTTCCACGACTTGCCTCTCCGGCTTGATCTGGTTGGGCAAAGAAGCAACGCCAAGCATGCATGTCCAGACAGTTATCCCCTGTTCTCATCGTTACACACGATCATGGCAACTCAAAAAACCCACGACATCGACGCACATGCGCACCAGGAGATATCGGACATGCCGCTCGACCGTACGAGAGCGGGCATGCGATTCCAGGATTAAAGTTGACAAATGCGACCGAGCTGGTGTGAGGGGGGAGACGGAAGCAGGTACACGTGGCTGACCGTCAGACGTGCATGTGCGGTCACGAGTCATGGTTGTATGTTTACCCAAGGGCATTTGATAGGCCGTGGTCGTGAGCGAACCGCCTTTTTCTCCGGATCTACGCCACTTAAGGTTTCGTGAACCAAGAACACTGCTCTCTCAAGCTTGGGCAATGTCAAAGAGTGGCATGCCGTGTCTCTACACCGGCGATGGCCCCCCATCCCGTTTTACCCTCCCGTGCGGGTTGCCCCGTGGCAAGCCAGATCTCGAGGCGGGTATTGATCCAGATCGGGGACTGCACATGCAAAGGTACCTAAATGAAGTCCTGGGGCCGCAGCACAAGCTGCAAGTGTGGACGTCAGGAATTGACAGAAAGAGAAAGAAAAAAAAGAAAAACATGGTTCTATGAGATGATATCGCACAAAAATGGGTGTCTCTTATCTCGCGCGCCACATATGCAAAACCGTTGGGCTCCCAGGGGTTGCTGCGACCCAAGAAATCGGTTTGAGATAGGAGGGGCCTTTTTCTTTTCCTCTGGCCGAGAGCAAGGGTGCCGGTCACTGGGCCATGCCCCTGACCTGCATCAAAACGGAAGTCCGCCTGTCTAGGAAGCTGTTTTCGGGCAACGGAGACAAAGCAAATATGATGATGCCTATACTTGCTGTCCGGAAAAATGGGAGAGGTGAGAAAGACTGGGAGCGTGTGTGTGTGTGGGGTGTGGAAGCATCCCTGCGCCAAAAGGAAGTAATGAATGCCACACCACACACACACATCCATCTTTCTCGCGTATCTTGAGGACAAAGTCAAAGGGATGATACAGTGGGGCATATCGAGAGACAATCGAACCGGGTTTCCGGTGTGCATGTGCTTGGCCCACGCATGGGTTGAGGTAACCTAGCATGGTGACCTCTTGCGACCTATCCCGGCTGGAACCGCATCGTGACGAATGGCATACGTGCATGCATGCAAAGATGCAAAATCTATTGCTCCTTGGTGGCTATGCTAGCGCAATTGTTGATAAACGGCAGGATGTGGAGGTGTCAGATTTGCATTTGATGCACTACCTCTGCATGTCTCGTCAAGTAAACTTTCCTCTTAAGGACATGCTTAAGGAGAGGCTTCAACGTAACAAATGAAGGGAAGAAGGGGACCCGGACGCTAGTTTAGCTTCCGCTTGCTCGTTGGAGTCCAGTTGCGCCTGGTGTACATCCTCTGCCATAGCTGCTGCTCACCGTTCCCCTCGCACATCAACCCCCCCTTCCTTCTCACTCCCCCGCTTGGTCTCGCAACCACCAACGGGAACGCCCGCTTACTAGCACAAAGTCGTCGAGATCAAAGGATAGCACCATCTTTCCTTGGTCGTAAGCCCCTTCTCAGGACCCCGGCAGAAATCTGCTTCTCTGGCACTGCCCACGGCCCGCACCGGCCTCTCATACCTCGGCTCCAGCCTTTTCCCCAACTGACTAACCCCACTGGCCCAAGTCACCTCCTTTGATCGGCTTTGCCCAGGCATGCCGGTACTATCAGACTCACATTAACACCCCCAGGGGTTGATCCGGGATAGGCAGGCCCAGAAGAAACTTTTGAACACCGCAATAGATGCTTCTCACCGACTGGCCGGGTTGCTGCGAGCCACAGAGCCCATGACTGATGACGAATGAGGTGACAGATGTGGCCAGGAAGAGTTTGGATGTGGGAAAGGGTTTCTTGTCGTCAGAACGCGGCGGAATCTGCAGGCCATTAGACTATACGCCGGCCGAAAGTACCCCGATCATCTGCCAAAGCCTTCACAGCAACTTTCTCGGCGACGTGGAAGCAAGATGCTGATTCTACAACACGGGGGCTTATGTCATCAACCATACGACGCATCAGTGCAGTTGCGAACTAACCGCCTCACCGGTCACTTTTGAGCACAATTTCCTCGGATGGAAGCCCTGCCGTGTCTTACATGTGTCCCTGATTCTAGCTGAAACTCTCGTGACCGCTAAATTGTCCAAGCTAAAACAAACAGAAAAAGTTGAATGCTGACGCGCTGCAGCCGCCATGGAAAAAAAGAAAAGCAGACCTGCAGCAGCTGGCCACGAGGGAG
Source organism: Microdochium trichocladiopsis (assembly GCF_020744255.1). Taxonomy (NCBI): domain Eukaryota; kingdom Fungi; phylum Ascomycota; class Sordariomycetes; order Xylariales; family Microdochiaceae; genus Microdochium; species Microdochium trichocladiopsis. The sequence goes on from NW_025763547.1 coordinate 277,620, forward strand.
ACCGGATCAACAGTGTCTTAAGCAAGGCAATAATAGCCTAATGCCACGTTACCGTGGCACGTTGCCTCTCGAAACATGCAGCTTTGTCCTGGGCATGGCCTGGGTATCTCTGCAACAAGTACACTTTTGTTGTGTGAGATGCCGCACTTCCATCGACACTGTTCCACCCGCCCTCCACGATACGGGGCAAGAGAAAAAGAAAAGTACTGCCAGTACGTGCCGTGGGGGCGGAGGAGGTTTCGTTCAAATTGTCCTGTTGCAGCCGTAGAGCGGCGTGCTCGCCGAGACAGATCAGGTGGGCAGAGGGGCAGTGTCTGCTTCGCTGGCCGACCACACTTGTGCCTGCCCGAGACAGGTGATGATCATGCGTGGGGGAAAACCAGCTATCCAGAGCATCACTTCCTTCCATAGGGACCTAGCGTACCTTGGTAGGTAGGCAATCAATGGAAAGTCCCCTTGCTTCTCGGGGTTTGATGCAAGGACCCGAAATACAGTGAGTTGCAGTCATTGCCATTCAGCTCGATTTCCGAAACTGGGGATTCCCGACTGATGAATCCTTTTCGTTTGTGAATGATCAAGTTTCTGGCAAACACATGCGAGCTCGCGCTTCTGGGAGTCGATACCTGGTTCCGTGATAAGGAACGGCCCTTGCTCTCGCAAGACTCGGAGTGATTGTCTGCATTTCTCTAAGCGATCTGCAAGCACCTGTTAAGGGTGGTTGACAGAAGTACGGGAAACATCATGGCAGACGTCCACACCTCCAAGGATCAATGTCCTCGCCAGACGCGAAAGGGAAGTCGATGGCCGGGAATTCATTCCCTCAAGAAGGCGAGATTTTCCAGGAGTAACCAAGCGCATTGAAGAACAAAGAGATGAGTATGGTCTAATTCATCCCATAAAGTTTCGCAGGTTTTAGCTCCCTTTGTCACGGACACAAGGTTGAGCTCAAGACACAAAAGGGCCACCCATGGGATGGGAGAGGCGCTTATCGTGCCGGTAGCACCTTATCGGTCACACACACTGCGGGGCATTGCCGCCATGCTGTCCACTTTGGGGTGGTCCCTGTCAAGGAGCCAGATCTCCACGACTCAACTCTTGAGTCGTCGCCAGCGTCCCACCAGGCTCATGGACCACCAACCATGACGCCTCTTTGATTCCTGTTTCGTAACGATACCCAGCTTGGACTTCTTCCCTCCTCAACACGGCGTCTCCTCATTAGTACGACCCTGAACCCTAGTTGTCTTTCAAACCAGCACTCTACTGCCCTGCAATCACTACCGACAAACGACTCAGCCCCAAGACTCCAGACGACTTTGTACCCTCCAAAGATCCCTCGACGACCTTCAACAACATCTGCCAACATCTCCTCGGGAAAGAAATACACCAGACAAAAACCCACATACACAAGACGACGACCGCATTGAAACCCTCCGCAAGATGTCGGACCTAGACGAGTACACACATCTGCCGCTGCAGATCGACCCCCAGACAAAGACCATATCCGCACACTCGTCCGCGAGTTCGCGCGCGCTCGAGGCCGAGCTCGAGCAGCTCAACAGCCTGCACCGGGCTTTACTCTCACTCGACACGCCCGCCCAGATCCCGCCGCCCCCGGTACCCGTGAACCCCAAGCGGTCCGCCAACATCACCAAGCTGCGCGAGTCCGGCAACGGCGAGTACCGCAAGGGCAAACACGCCGAGGCCGTCAAGTTCTACACGCTGGGGCTGCAGATGGCCCTGCAGAGACCGGCCTGGGAGCCGCAGGGCCTGGTGAGGGAGGAGATCAGCGCGCTGTACGCGAACCGCGCGCAGGCGCAGATGGCGATGCAGAACTGGCCCGAGGGCGCGGCCGACGCCGAGGCCAGCGTCGAGGCGAAGCGCGTAGGCAACTCAAAGGCCTGGTGGCGCAGGGGCAAGTGCCTCATGGAGATGGGCAGGCTCGAGGAGGCGGGCGAGTGGGTCGCAAAGGGCCTCGAGATGGAAGGCGAGGAGGCGGAACTGCAGGCGCTCGGCCAGGAGATCAAGACGAAGCTCGACGCGGCGGGTGCGAGGTAGCGGAGCGCGCGGGCGCGCGCACGTGAGGCACGGGAGAGAGAAAGGAAGGCAAGGGGAGAAGAGGGGTGACCAGGATCATCACCACCGGCTCATTAAACCTGTACGTTTGCCCGGCAGAGTCTGCCTGTTGAGTCGAGCTGCCTACCCAAGGTTCCAGAGAGAACAACACGGCACCAGCTTGAGGGACACAGTCGAGATTTTCAGCATAAGCTATCATCAAAAAGTGCGGCAGAGCACTCGCGAGGGCGTGTTAGCCAGTTAGTACTTTCGCCTCGGCATTTTCTCAGACTACAAAAGACAAATCTGGCCTCAAGAAAAAAGGCATTCCCATGTTTCTATGACACTGAATATAAATCCACGGTAGTAGCGTCGGTGCCCTTCCCTCACCACTATTTGCCCTTGTGCGTGTGAACGACCCAAGACGTTGTCAATGAGGTGCCTCTGCCAACGTCGTCTAAATTGCAAGTCCTGGGGGCCTCTGCAAATGAGTACTTCCTGAAGTTGACTACGTAGATAATGCACCCCTTCGTCGGCCCCGTGCCACGATTGGTTGTCACATCCCGCCATGCTTGCTTAGGTACCTGAGTAGGTTGCTAGGCACCACTATAATCTACGTCAGATGTAATTTGTTTGTCACATGTACTCACTCGCCTATTGACCCGGAAGGCACTCTCATCTTCACTAGATCCTCAGCTGTTTGTGGCACAGCATAGTCACAAAAGTTCCAGCGAACGAGCAGGCCCGCGCACGTAGGTTTCTAAGATGATGAAACATGAAAGTTTGCAACGACGCCCGGCTCCCTCCCAAATTCCATCATTGGTGTGTGTATTTCATTGCTGGCCAATTCGTAAGATGCGTGTGAAACATGCTTAATGGTATCGCGCGGAATACAAAAGGAGCCATCCTGCCTGCTCCAATTAGAGCTTGTTTCCAATCCACCCTCACGAGACTCGTATGCTGATGACATAAAGAAATTTCCAAAGAGCGCAGCCGGCGGGGTCGGCTGGTGTAGACGCGGGTTGTTGCAGGCGGAGCTTGGACACGTGCTAGCAACGCCGGCCGTCTGGTCCGACGGGCCAGGCGGGGAAAGAGTGACGGAACACTCTTCCCTGTAACGCGAATTACTGGCAGCTCACGGTCCAGTAGCCGAGGCACGTCCGCCTGCTGTCAAGCTCTGCTTGGTGCGTCGTATAAGTTTCTCGCGTGGTGCGAGACATTGGTCGTGGAGATGATTTGGCGTCATAAATAATGTTCATGGAGCGAAGAGCCCTCCATGGCCACCGCTGTCGCTCAGTGGCTCTCAACCTCGACCTTCTCGTTTTCGACGTCGTATTGAGGCTTACGCTCCTTGCGTGGCCGCATGACGGCATCTTGACTGGACATGCGGCGGTCGAGAGCGCGCTCGAGCTTGGCACCGAGAGCGAGCTTGTTCAGGTTGGCGGCTTTGTCTTCTGAGAGCACCACCCGCTGTTGGGATAGCGCCTTGTTCTCCATGCGAAGGAGGCCATGCTCGATGTGGTGGATCTCGGCGTGAGCCGAGTCTGTGGTCTGGATGGTGCCAGAGATAGAAGGAGCAGCCATGCTGAAGGTGCTGTAACGAACAGAGGCGCGAGGAGTTGAGTCGAGCTGTAACGCGGATAACAATGGTATTGTTAGTGGCGGCTCGCTGAAGAGCGTGGCAAGAGGAGGATGTTGTGTCGTGTAGGTGTAAAACGTGCGTGGGGAGAAAACCCTGTGGAATGCGGCAGTGTTGACTTTGATGATGGCCAAGCCAAGGAGCCACGGGAATTGGACTGGTGTGTGGCGTGACGACATGAGGAGTGGATGGCGAAGTGGCCCAGGGGACCCATTGAAACACACCAAGCGTGCACGGGACACGGGCGGTACCATTCGGTCATGAGCAAGGAGATGGGGTTGGAAGCTCCACCAGCGCGCAGGCCCACGACCAAGAAGCGCCTCCTGATGCCATCCAAGGTGCCGAACAAGCAGCACACGGGTCGCGGGCAGCGCGGGCAGTGTCCAGCAGGCGTCGCAAGGTTTGGCATGACTGGGGAGCGCCCTGGCGACGGAGGCATCGGCGACCAAAGAAAGTTTCAACGTACCGAGGGGGCCATGATGGGCCGCGATGAGTCGAGCGAGGCAGGCATGGCGGCGGCGGCGGCGGAGAAGGATGAGAGACACTGTGCTGCTAGGTGATGAGGCACGGGAAATGCGAGGGCGAATGAGGAGAACAGCGAGCGAGCAAGACGGGGAGCGCACGCGCAGGAGCTGTGGGATGTGGTTTTCTGTCGATCTTGGAGAGGTGGACGACTGGACTGGTGGAGAACTGTTTGCAGAACGCTGGCTGGCGGGTGAAGAATAGAGCGGGAGAGGGGAGGGGAGGATGGGGGCGTGATGGCCTGATGAAGAACGAAGGCGAGAGCTAATAGCAGGCCACCTGGGCACGAGTGGGGGGGATGGGACGGGCCAGCTGTGAAATGAACCCAGCGAAGCAAGCCACTAGCTCCGCCACGAAGCGACCCTGGAGGCGGCAATGGCGCGGGTACACCGCCAGCCTGGGACTCGGCCGCTGCAACCACACAAGCCATCCGCCCATCCGCCGTCCCGTCCTCCAGGCAAAAGTGATCAGTCAGTCTACCAATCAATAAATCAGTCGATATATCAGTCAGTCGCGCGTCAATCAATCAATCCTGCTGCCCTTCTCTCGTCCTCGTCCACGGTGGCTTCTGCAGCCTCGATCCTTGCCAGCCACTGCTGCCGTAGGTAGCACGCTACGACGACTGCGAACAACCCGAGGCGGAGCTCTGCCCCGTTCTGGAGCGTTGATCTTTGTCCAGCCCTTCACTTTCGGGCCATGGCCCTGGCACGCCTAGAGCATTGCAGGCAGCGATCTGCTACTGCTTGACCTTTGTGTGACTGACCTGCTCGATACGTGCTCCTCCGACGTCGTCAATAAGATCGATACGTACTTCCTTAGACCTAAACGGGGGAAGACATCAACAAACGACCCCTGGTGTCGACCATCACTCAAGCAGCAGTCGGCTTCATCTCCGGAGACGGCACGCGTGCGAAAACAACGCTTACTCTGCAGGTACGTACATAATACCAACAAACGGCAAGGCCGTCTCTCAGGTGTCCCGAGATTCGCCCACTAGCTAGCTCAAAGGCTAGCATCAAACCGTTTCAAGAGCCTGCCGGTGGGGGGGCGCGCGCGAGATCGCGGCAAGTGCACCAAAGGCCGTGGTTTTGGTCCACCTCGCACCACAGACAACAGAGGACCAGGGAGATGAGCCGCTCGAGCACAATGGCGATCCCAGTTGCGCCCAGCCCACATGGCAACGTCCACTCCAGACGCTACGCGGGGCCTGCAATTCCCACGGCAGAACGGAGTATGTACTCCTTGCCACCACGAGCAGTCGGAGGTCTCTCCCCAGGCCCTCCCAACGGGGCGATGCAACACCGGCTCTGCTTCTTTTCAGCCATTCGGCAGTCCGGATGGGTCTCCAGGCGTTTCCATGGTCCACCCTGCTCATCAGATGATGTCAAAGGTTGCGGGGCTTTCTTTGTGAACAAGGACCCTTGGTGCGCCGGTCGCGTGCTGGGTCCCATCAAGGATGACGCAGGGCACAATTGTTTGTTCCTACGAGGCGAGCACGCCCGTGCCAGATTCTGACCTCAGGTCAAAGGTCCCCAGGCGGCTGGTGGCCAGACCAGAGTGGCTGCATCCACCTGCAAAGCCAAGTAAGATTCAGCGGAGGCCGGGGGTTTGCCTGATGTCCGGATCCCAAAAAACCGCGTGGCAGCCAAGCCACCCGCATTAAGGTTGCCCCTCGCAGATCAGCACGTGGGTAGCATCGACATGTGCACTAACCGCTCCTCCCAATGGACCTCGGAGACTCAACCCACGATTGTGGATGGAGGCCCGATGTAACCCGCGCATTCACCAGGATTGAGAGGCATTGGACGCAATATGACCGCGTGGGCAGGCGGCTGATCATACATACAGGCTGACTGGGAAGGGATGGACATCTCGATAGTGAAACCCGCCAACGACACATGAGTGTCCCGTCTTGCTCAATTGAAGACGGAACTTGCCGTGGTGCCAAACTTCTGACGACGGGACTGCCCTCGCGTGCATTCTGTTGTGCCAGCAAGAAAACGATAGTTGGCAGTGACTTTGGTGAACTAGCGTTTCGCCCAGCTCCTCTCCACCAGTCGTTACGCGACGTCGGAAACAGCTCAGGAGCGTGGCGGCCATATGATACAGAGGCGTTGGAGGGTTTGGCAGAGACAAAAGTTTGTCTTAGTGCCACGTGGGTGATGCTGGCCGGGGGGGGCGTCTTCGATCAGAGCGGCGGGCCCCTCCCCTGTTGCGCTCGGCAACCACTAATCGAGACAAAGGTAAATGTGGGAGGGTGCGATCTGCACCGTACGACGTCAACATCTTCATCTGAGGTTGTACCCTGCGCTCGTGTGATGGCCACCGCACTGGCCTGAAACTTTGATCTCTTCCACATGGCATGATTTAAAATGATTGGTCAAGCGAGATGCAACAAATTTGACTGTCCGCGCCTTGTCTGTACATGAATTCCATCTTAAGTCTGACGGCGATTGTTCCCGTGACCATTGGTTGAAAGAGGATGTGACGGAGCAAAAAGTCCTTGCAAATAGGATCTACAACACTACCATCCTTCATAATCTGATGCGGCAAAGGCCCTCGGTTCTCCATTTTGAAACATTGTCCATCGAAATCGTGCTTCTGCTTTGGAGTACCTGCTGTCGTGCAAAAGAAGGTGGCTTCGCTAGTCAAGCTCAGTCAATCTCCAGGCGAGCACATAGAGTAGCACCAGCGATGCCCTTGTGTGCTCTTGTACCCACAGCCGTCCGGTCAGGCGAAGCCAAAGTCGTATGCAAGGTCACCTCGAAAGTGGCTGGTTGACGCTATGCGTATTAAGAGCTGACCGAGACTGACCGTGTACATACATGTCTCCAAGCTCGATGGGCCGATGACACTCACGTGTCTGATTTTGATAACGGCCGGCCGGCTATATTCATTCCACGAATATTGCTATCCCTGATATTGGCTACCAGTCCTGCATGACCGGGGCTCGAGATTGCTGGACTGGTGCGATGGGAGCCTAGACCCATTGCTGGCTTTGATGAAAGATGAAAGAAATACCCGCCTCCATCCGCTCACTTGGCTTGACGTGTATCTCTGGTGGCCAGAGGATAGAAAAGAGGAATTCTGTTGCGTTCACCTTGATCGTTCCTGCGTGTCTGGCCGAATTGGCCCTTCACGCATGTTCAAATAATGGCTCGTCGTAGAATAGCAGTAGACGTCAAGTCCAATGCCAGCGCCAGCGCGCACGGCTTTGAGATACGTCTATGCGCCTTGATATCAAGCTTTCGCCACTTTTGCGCCTTGGATGCCCATGCCTGCACCATCGTGGCTTCGCTGGTTGGTCTCTGATGGCGACTGCCGTTACTAGATACAGCAGAACAGACGTTTTAGTCTATGCTGGGACAATCTGGCTTCGACAGCTGTGGTCAGAAGCCTGCCGCCGCTTCCTCGACCCCTGAGGACTGTGTCTGTGAGTGTGATCAGACCTGGCGTGATAGTAGCACATATGTTGAGCAATGACCTCCTTACGTTTATTCTACTACCCGTCTCACTACCATACCTTTTATCTATCGTGTAACAGCAAGCACGAGAATGGGCCGGTTTCTGGAGGACATCCAGCAATGCTTCTGGACCAAGGGTGAGGTGGTTCGCGGCGAATACTTCAGATATCCCTTCCAAGCAGATTCTGGTCTGAGTTAAGCTTCGGCAGGCGGAGAGAGTCGAGGACAAAGTAAAAGGTTATGCCTGTCATAAAAAACGCATGCAGTGCCATCACGCCGTGGCTCGCGGGATGCTATACGGACATCATTGCATGCCTAGAAAGGAAAGCACTCTAGTCACGCCAGCCGGGCTGACCCCCTAGGGGCTAATCAACTTGGGTTTGAGCGTTGCGAGAAGTTACCAGCAGCAACAGAGCTTGGCGCTCGAGTTGCAGAGACGCTTATAGAATGGTAGATACGGCAAAGAAGATAGCAGTCGGGCATGTGAAGAACTGCAGCCACGGTCCAGAAATGCAGAGGTACATATACGCACCTAGCTGGAAGGATCAGGGGTGCAGAGGGGACGCTCAGAATGTGCAGCTATTCGCAACGTCACTGGCGCTTGCCCCATAGACCCACCTCGATAATTCTCCGCAGACACGATATCTGTGCAGAACTGAGCCAAGCCAAGCCAAGTCACGACACACTTAGCACGGCATTCATCGCGGCCACCACGCAAATCGACGCCTTCTCGAGAGAGCCCAGAGAGCCCAGCATGCCGTCCGACTTTGAGAAGCAGAGCTACTGGCACGAGCGCTTTGTCTCGGAGCAAGCCTTTGAGTGGCTGGTGCCGTCTGAGCGGTTCGTGCAGGAACTGGAGCCGCGACTGGCCCGGCTGGAAAAGTCTGCTCGCGTGCTGCACCTGGGCTGCGGGACAAGCGACGTGCACAACCACCTGCGCCGGCGCGGCTTCACCAACGTCACCAACGTCGACTATGAGCCGCTGGCAATTGAGCGGAGCCGGGCGCTGGAGCAGGCCGCGTTTGGAGACACGGCGATGGAGTACGTGGTGGCTGATGCGACGCAGCTCTGCTCTGGGGATGCCGCCTGGGCTGGGCAGTTTGACCTCGTGCTGGACAAGAGTACGGCCGACGCTATCTCGTGCGGCGGCGAAGAGGCGGTGCGCAAGATGGCAGCAGGCGTCAAGGCAAGCCTGGCGACAGACGGGGCGTGGATCTCGATGAGCTACTCTGCCACACGGTTTGCCTTTCTGGACGGGCTGCTGTTTAAGGTTGACGTGCTGGCGCGAGTGCCAACGGCCAAGGCGCGGAGCAATGACCCCGACGTGCACCACTACTGCTACGTGCTGGAGCCGCGCGCGGGCGAGGCGCTGTTGGCGTGCTGACTGGCAGCCGGGGCAGCCTTGCTTGGTCTCGGCCGAGGCCGGATGGTGCAGTAATCGAAGAGGCACGACGAGGCACGACGATGAACGACGACGGCAGTTGTTCTGGTGCCTGCAGGGGAGCCAAGTTCTAAAGTTGTCATCAAGGCGGGCATGACAGGGCTGGCCGGTGTGGGCATATGTACGAGCGTATGTACCACCCTGCAGGCACAAACAAACCCCCGCTACAGCGCGGCTAACCGGCAGCCGTTGCTGCACCCCAAAGCAGCCGCCGCGTGTCATGGCAGGTGCAATGACCTCATCGGCCCCTCCTCCACGCCTGCCACCTGGGCAGCTCCAAGGCAAACAGTCACACTCCTGCACTCGCTCTCCACATGAAGCAGCCTCGGGCCTGGTCCTCGACAGGTTCCGGCCCCCGTCTGACGATTATGACGACTCCGGCCGCTTCCACTGCCATCCACAGATCCTGCACCGGTTCTCTCTTCGTCTCGGTCCTGCCGCAAGATCTCCAATATGTGCCCGAGTCGCAGCCAGGCACTCCCCAGTCTTGGAAGCCTGTAGTTTCAACCTTGCCATGTTCCCCTCTGCCCTAGTTTTGTACATCAACGATAGTAGCAAGAACCAATAGCAACACAAATAACAACATCATCCGGGCGGCCTCGAGACCTTTGCTTTCTCTGAACCCCTCTGCTAGGCAGCTCACATCGCCATGGCAGACACCGACGACATCGAGCGCTCGGCGTCCACGAAGCGCTTCGCCGGCCCACACAGCGGCAAACACCCGATCCCCACCATCAAGGGCTACCGTGAGCACCGCAAGGAGCTCGATGGGCAGATCAAGGACGAGGAGCAGGCCCAGCAGGGCCCCGAGGACGAGTCCAAGGCCGTGCGCGCCTTTCACTCGGCAAAGGCCATCTTCCAGGACGACGAAACCCCAAAGACCCGACATGAGCCATATCCCGCCGAGAATCGCAACATGGTCGACAAGTCGGGCGAGTCACGCGACAACCTGGCGATGAAAGCTTCGGAAGGCAACCAGCCTCGTGGGGAAGATTCTGGCGAGCCCAACAAATATGGACATGGCCACAAGAAGGACAAAGGCCCGGAGAAGTCTGCCACCGAGACTGCAGCTGGGGCTACCAATGCCAGAGACAAGAGGAAAGCCATGAAGAAAACCAAGAGGCATGGTGCCGGTCGACAAGTCACGGATCCTGTCACCCACCTGCCCATCACCATCCACGACCAGACAGAAAAGGACCTCAAATCAGTGCCCGAGAACGACCCGGAACCTGGCACGCATCACACAACTGCGACCGGCCCTCAGTGCCAGTCCAAGTCAGAGGAGGAGCTCGACCACGAATCGAGGACCATGCAACATGGCTACAACGGCATGCAGAGGCTTTTCCCACCGCCAGATTTCGACGACACTCGGCGCGAACTGAGTGCGATATATCAGCAAGCCGTGTACGCAGGCGCCGGAATCATTGCCTTCATCTTCATCGTGTCCACCCTTGTGCCTTCCTTTATTGGTGCTCGGTCTCTGCTGCCGAGCTTGGCTGTGCTCAGTCCCCTGGCAGCGTTATCTGTCATTGGCATTGGCCAGTGGGCAAAGAAGAAGACAAACGAACTCTTCGATGACGAGACTTGGGATGCTGCAGCTCGTGAGGAGCAGGCCATGGTTCAGCAAGACGAGCAGATTCCGGAGTCGGTGCAATGGCTCAACTCACTCTTCTCCTCTATCTGGCCGCTGGTCAATCCGGATCTCTTTACCTCGCTCGTCGACCAGATTGAGGATGTCATGCAAGCATCCCTCCCAAAGGTAGTCAAGATGGTCTCGATCGACGATATGGGTCAAGGCAGTGAGTCCATGCGCATCCTCGGCGTGCGCTGGCTCCCCACTGGAGCAGCGAGCCAGGATGCGTCAGCATCATCCGAGGATATCTCAAAGGAGGCCAACCGGGACAACGAGAGCGCTGAGAACGAGCAAGCCAGCCACCAGGGTCTGCAGCCCGAGGAGGGCGACTTCGTCAATCTGGAGATGGCAGTGGCATACAGAAGCCGGAAGTCCGGAAAGTCTATCCAGTCAAAGGTGAAGAACGCCCACTTGTATCTCAAGTTCTACCTGCCAGGTGGGATAGCGGTCCCGGTCTGGGTCGAGCTGCGCGGCATCATCATGACCATGCGACTTCGTCTGCAGCTCACGCCGGATCCTCCATTTGTGCAACTGTGCACCATTACATTCCTTGGCCAGCCAAAGGCCAGTCTCTCCTGCGTACCCCTCTCAAAGCACAGCCTCAACCTGATGGACGTCCCTCTCATCTCCGCCTTCGTCCAATCGTCGATTGACGCCGCACTGGCCGAGTACGTTGCGCCGAAGAGCTTGACGCTCGACTTGAAGAGCATGCTCGTGGGCGAAGACTTCAAGAAAGACACAAACAGCAGAGGCGTTGTCTGGATCTACATCAAGTCGGCCCGCGGTTTCAAGCAGGGTGACGGCGGACTAGGTCCCTTCAAGGAGGGCTCAAGCGACGCTTATGTGACCGTCAGCTGGGGCAAGTTTGGCAAGCCTGTGTCAGCTACACGGATCATCGAGGAGGAGAGTGAACCCTGCTGGCAGGAGCATGCGGCCATCTTGGTCACACCAGAAGAGATCAATGCGGAGGAGAAGCTTCGTCTACAGCTTTGGGACTCTGACAAGTGGACCGCTGATGATGATCTTGGCCGGGTAGAGGTTGATCTCAAATCGTTGATGAGGAACTCGGAGTCGTACAACAAGATGCAGGAGCGTGAGGACCGGTTTACTGGGCAAGATCCGACCGAGAAAATGCCTGGTTCTTTGACCTGGGCTGTCGGCTACTTCAACAAGACAGGCATCACTCAGAAGCAGCTGGAGCAGCAAGACTTCAACAGAGAAATTAGGACCATGGACGAGCTAAAAGAACATGTCTCCAAGACAGCCGAGCGAAAGCTTAGAGAGGCTAACAAGCCAGCTGACGACGAGGAAGTGCGACAACAAAAGGCCCAGGACTTCGCGGAGCTCGAGTCTTCAATGATCTGTGCCGCGCCACCATGCTCAAAAAAGCCCTCTGGAATTTTGAGCATACAGATCCACCAGATCACCGGTCTCGAAGTGCAGAAGTTACAGAAGGAGGACAAAGGCCAGGGCGGCGATCACGAGGACGAGTCCGAGCGTTCTGACGACATGCCCGACAGTTATTGTACAGTAATCATCAATCACAAGAAGGTCTACAGGACTCGCACAAAGCCAAAGAACTCGAAGCCCTTCTTCAACGCCGGCACCGAGCGGTTCATCAGCAACTGGCAGGATACCGAGGTCATCGTGTCTGTCCGAGACGCCCGGGAGCGCGAGGACGATCCCTTGATTGGCATCGTTTTCCTTCCATTGGCAAAGATGTTTGAGAAGCGGAGTCAGATCATGGAGAACTTTCCCCTCGTCGGTGGCATCGGATATGGCAGGGCCCGGATCAGTCTCGTCTGGCGCAGCGTCGAGCTTGAGCTGCCGGCACCTCTTATGGGTTGGACCTATGGCACACTTGAAGTCGTCGGGAGTGTGAAGCCCAAAGGCGGTCTGCCAAACAACCTTACAGAGAACCGGATCAAGATTCGCACAAACATGGCCAGAGCGAAAATGGCAGCGTCCGATGGCGAGTGGAAGACCAAGTCCAGGTCTGGTGAGAACCCGTTCTTGCCAGTCCGCAAGCGCCACGCCTCGGCTATGGTGGTGGAGTTTCGCGAGTCGACTATTGGACCGGACAAGACGACCGCATTCGCCGTGTTGTGGCTGCACGAGCTGGCTGACGAGGAACAAGCCACCAAGACCTTGAAGGTGTGGCGGGGCTCCAAGCAGGGGCTCAAACGCGCGACCACCAGCTGTGACTACAAGGGAAGCGAGGAGGGTGAACAGCCTCTCGGCGAGATCGAGATGACATTGAAGTTCTGGCGCGGGCTCTCGGGATACCACAAGTCGTACGCCTCCCACTCGAAGAATGGCGACATGCGGAACGTTATGGAGTGCCTGGACACCATCACCGACGAGAAGTTAGACGAGAGTGACGAGGAAGATGACTCAGCAGGGCAGTCTACCCCAAGCAGCTCCCAGGCCGAGGCCGACCAGGAGACGCGCAAGAAGAAACTCCGCGTCCACACGAACGACACTTCGTCGTCTGACGAGCACGACGGTAGCGGTAGCGACAGCGACTCTTCATCCAACATCTCGATACCCGATTTCAAGCAGAAAGTGACAGAGGTCCTCCGCAACCCGATTGAAGGCACGACCGCAGCAGCCGCCTCGGTCCTGGCACCTGGCCACAACGACCCAGACGACGGGGCGCGCGGAATCCGCGGGCAGGCACGCGACTACAAGGATCACCACAAACAGCTGCACCGCAAACACCACGGCATCATGCAGTGGCGCGTGGCGCGTCAGCTGGACCATGTGGGAGGCAAGGCCAGCCGGCTCAAGGGCTCTGTGGCGAACATGTTCAAACACGACACCAAGGAACCGGGCATTGAGACGGAGGTTTGAGGGGCCAGCGGCATTTGCTCTGGTGCCCGTTTCATTCATCTTCTATCTAGCGTAACATTTGCAATTCGTGTAGTCGGCAGCACCCAAATTGTACAGGTACAACAATCAACTGTCCTATCTCTGCTCGCCTGCTGAGAAATTACCCGCAAGGAACCGTCCGGATCTTCTCTGTCCTCGGCTCGTGCTAAAGACCTTGTCCTTTCTGCAAGACTGGCCGTGCACCATATTTTCATCATGTTGGCTCGTTCGTGGCTTTGAAGTCGGGGAGAATAGTGAGGGACTGGCTGTGCACTCATGTCACCTCTAGAACGGCTAGCTTGGCTCAAGAAGACGAGGCATAGCTCCACTCGTTGATAATGCGGGATTCGTCCATTTTCCACGCTGCAGTTTGGAACTCGCCCAGCTCGTCTCGCATCACACGAGAATAGGCAAAAGTGAGATGGCGCTTGTCAAAATCCCAGAACATGTTTGTCCAAGTGTATCTCGACTGCGGTGGTGGTACCATTGGTGTGGTGGACAAGACTTCCGGCGTTGGGGATATCGAGAGTCCGCGCATTGTGCCACACGGCCCCGAACGTGGGACTGACAGTAGATGAGCGCTTGAAACGCTCTCTCGCGTGGCGACAGTTGAGCTCCATTGCCCCTCCAGTTGCATGATGCCCTCGAGACCCAGAGCCAGGCTCACGCCGTCCCAGTTGCCTTCTCGCCACTCATACTCCTTCAAAAGCGCCATTGCCCTATGCCTAACTCTTTGTACCCGGCATTTGGCGCCGATGAAGGCGAGGAGTTGCAGCACCCCGGCTTCGTTTGTGAAGCCAATCTTTGTTGGTTTATCGTTTTGTGGTGCGGAGCGTGTCAGATCCTCCACTCTGGACAGCACTGTTTCGAATTCCTGAAGAAAGCCGTCATAAGACATCTCTGTTGGATCCGTACAACAGGAGACAAACACGACCGCCATCATGACCTGCAGCTGGAGCAGTTCCACTTTGCGGGCGTCGTCCGACGGCATGAACCCATTAGCGCTCAGCGTTGCTGTGGCCAGAGAGTCGAGCGCAGACTGGAAACTATGTAGCTCGCTCAAAAGGCCAGCTTGCTCATCAAGTGTCGCTAGATGGTCAGACTCGATGCTGGGGTTGAGGTTGTGCCATACCGTCTTGCTCTGGAAGCTGGCGAGGACGGGCAACAGGTAGTCCCAGCGTGTCTGAGCTTCCGAGATGGTTTGTGGCCATTGGGCAACAAAGTCGTCAAATATGTCCTGGTCGCCGCGTACGCCAGCTTTGCTGGACTCCCCATCACCACCGTCCGAGTCAGTATCATCATCATCGTCCGAGTCGTCTGTGATTAAGAGATGGTATGCGAATTTGGCGTGGTGGAATGGCACAAAAACATAACTGATGCTGTGACGAGCGAACATGGTTGCCATCTCGCTCTCGTCATCACCTGCATTGTGCCTTGCAAGGTTCCAGTGGTGTCGTCCTAGACCCTTCCGCGATGACTTTGGTCCTGAACGCATGTTCTTCATAATCTTGATCCCTGTTCTTATGAGGTCACCGGACCGGTGGAAATTTCCCTGCATGTTCTGAAAGACAATGAAGAGCAATGTTGCTGCCATCGTGAGGCGATTGTCAGCACCATGAAGCCGGAGATGGGACCTGAGACTGTGCAAGGCCTTGGTGTTGTGCTCGAGTGAAGCCCGAAAATGCGGACAGTAGGGTGACGGAGACCGCCAAGGGTGCGAGGCATGTTTCTCCCAGGGCTTTTCCTGTCGTAGCTCTAGGATGGCGCGCGCGTATGCTCCTATGCTAAGGATGCAGTGGCGGATGCACTGATGTATGGTGCTGTCGCGGTGGAGAATCTGGTGCCAGAAGCGAGTCCCGTGGTAGGGGGAGAGCTCAGGGATGACCTGGTCCCGGAACAAGGCAAAATACCAAGTGTCGTTGTCGCTATCGAAAATGTTTGCGCTTGACGGCATCGGAGCAGGAGCTGGTTCCACTGCTGGTCGTATGGCGACAGCCAATGGTGATCTGGTCCGAGCGGGCGCGAGGCTGGCTTCTTTTGGACGCGGCAAAAGTAACCTCTCGGCTCGAGATATCGCCTTTTTCACCTTTGGCGGAGGGTAGCCCCCACACTTGAGACTTAGTCGAGCACACTGCTCGCACGTCGGCTTTCCTTCGTCGCACTTGACATGACGGGATTTACATGTGACGCACTAGACGCCCGTGATCAGCAACGTATCGACACAGCCATGCCAGAACTTGGATACTTACACCCGTCCGGACCTTGGGCCGGCAAGCTCTCCTGCGTGGGAGTGGTGAGTTGCGCACGGCTTTGTGTTTCAGGCTTCTGTCCGAAGAGTCGCCACTGTGGTCTGCCGTGTCAGATCTTTCACTCCCATCGCCCGAGGCGAAAGATCTGGGGTGGGATCTGGTGAGCGATGAGTAGCTGGCTTCTTTCGTATGAGGCGTCATCACGGTCTTCTGGACCGGCTGCTCCGGTCGTGGAGAGCGGAGACGAGCACCCTTGGACATTCGGACTTGCGAGTGGACCGTGCCAGGTGCTGGCTTTCAGCAGAAGATAGGTCTCTAATCTAGCGCGACAGCAGTGCCGAGAGGCTGTGGCCGTCCAGCCAGGTCGCCGGAGAAGTCTCCGTGGAGCCTACGCTGGGCGAGACGAGATCTGCTTGGTTGGAAATACAGGCAGAGCGCCGACATAACCTTTGGAAGACTGTTGACGGATTGAGTCACGGCCAGAGAGACCCAGCGAGCAGTGAGGTCAAGGTGGACGCGGCATGGACCATTTGTAGTGGGACGGCTCGTGGTGTCAGATGGGCCGTGGAGCTGCGAAGGTGGAACTCGAGCAGTCGTGACGGGCGGGTGTGGCGTTGGGGCCCTCCCGGAGTCTGAGGTTGAAGAAGGATGCGGTGTGCGGCGGCTGTGCCAGTAACAAGGCAGTAGACAGAGGTAGGGAGAAGAAGCAGCGGTTGCGAGGTGGTGATATGGAGGACGAGGAGAGGGAGAGGCAGCTCGGTGGTGGTTGATGTCTTTTTTGGCAGTCGCGAGGCCAGAAGTGGGCATGGCGGGGGCGGCCTGCATCGCTCCTGCCGGGCCCGACGCCATCAGGGGGGGCGATGATGATGGATGATTTGGGGTCCGCCGCCTGCTGCAGGCCGCCAGTCCGGGCGCCGCCCACTTGAGCAGTCAGTCAGTCAGTGAGTGAGTGAGGGAGTGGCGCCCCGGCCTGCAGCTCCGGCCCAGCTCGACTTGACGACCTTGCCATCTTGCCAGAGTCCTATTGACCCTCTCGAGTGCCTACCTTAAGGAAGTGTGCTTTGGGTTATGGTGCTCAATTCCCTACTGTACAGCGGTAGTCCGTACTGTAACACGCTCGGGGCCGCCCTCTGGAACGGTTGCAGGGGGCCCAGCGCCGCGGTAGGGCTGTGCCGATGGATGGTGAATGCAGGCCTGCGAGCCAGCAAGATCGGCCCCGCAAACCACCCCCGGAACCAGGCCAGTGCCCTACATCTAGTGGCTGGCAGGCATGTCACCACGCCATTCCATTGGCATAAAAGGGGCATCCCACCAGCTAGCGTCCGTTGGCGTCCTTAGATTGGCCCAGTGTCTAATTATAGACGCCTGGACCGTTAATCTGCCACGAGTGCAGGCCAGCACCAGCAGCAGCTCACTCACTTCCCACAACCACCGCCCTGGCTGGCTGCGAATCTCCTCCTTATCCGCCCAGAGATACGTCCAGCATCGGCCGAGTGCGCCCGCCCCGCGCATCAAAGCTCCAGGCTCGCGCCATCATCTTCACTGATGCCAGCCTGCGTCCCCACGCCCGCTTGGTCGGGTGCTGGCACAGGGGTCTTCCACCTCCTCCATGCGTCCTCTCGGCAAGGCAGCCCTGTCGTGAAGTCAGTGCCGGATGGGGTGAGGCAGCCCGGCACTGAGCCTCCCCCAGTTGGACAAGTCAGCAAGCAGGACGTCTATCTCCACGTTTTCCCGGACACAGCCGGGCGTGGTAGTGATAGAACGCAGCCGATGATGATGGAATCATGCGCCATCACCGCTTTGCCGACTCGTGACAGACCGGTTTCTGATCTCTCCCTGACTGAGAGCAGTCTTGTTGGCGTCGCCTTGGTCTCGACCCCAGCCGCAAGTCATACGAGCCCTGTGCTGATCTGTACTCTGCCGGGCTGTTTGCCGAGATCAGTCATTCAAGATTGAAGACTGCAGAAGAAGAGCGCATGAGGCTTATGGGCCCAACCCAATGGACATCAAAGTGTGCTTCCACGCTCAGGGCATCGGCGCCCTCCCTGTTGACATAATCAAAGCAGTCGAGGTCTGAGAGCCTGTCAAGCCTGCCCAGGAGGTCTGGCGCGCAGGGCCCGCGGACTTCGGCTCGGGTGCCCCATCGGCTGTGCGTCTCCGCCTCCTGGGAGTGGAAGCATCGCATGCTGGTCGGATTGCCAGAGTCAAAATCACGAACTGCCGGCGCGCTTGAATCCTCGCCTAAGTTGACTACCTTTGGTAGGTAAGTAAGTAAGTCAAGGCGTCCCCACTGGGCCAGCATCATTGATGAGCCGGTGCCAAGAAATGCGAAGACAGTTGAGCCCACTCTCTTACCCCTGGCACAGCCATGAGTCATGATTGGCCATTGTTTACGACGAGACGCTACATCGGGCAACCCCGGTTTTATTCTCAAGAGACAGACATCAAGCACTTCGCAGCCCTCTCTCTACCCAACGTTTGCGAAGGTAAACTTGGGGTAGTCTTGCGCCTTGCGAGCTTGAACTTCGTCAACATTGGCAGAGGACGTCATGGCACCACCAAAAAATGCCGGTAGATGCGCGCGTCAGCATGACAACCACAAGATCGTAACCACATCCGTCCGCTGCCAACGATTTAGCCACAATCTCCTGCTCCAGACCGGTATGAACCACGTCGCGCACAAACCCACGGACGAGGCATGGACGCGATGCTACGATGGCGATCCAAACATCAGCCGGGTTGCCAACAGCTGCCTAACTCACCTGGCGGGCTTCTGTCGCAACTGCGTGCAAGAACGCCCAGAGTCTCATGGGTAAATGGGACAAGCCAATTGGCCGTCGGCGTTGACAACCACAGGCCTCCAACGTCTTTCCGGGGCCGCCCCGTGTCACAGCGCTGGCTACTTTATAGCATGACTTATCAAGCTACTAATGATTCTTTATGTAAGGATCGATCCATCGGCCTACCACGACGGAGACAGCCCGGCCCTCAACCAGCTTCAACGAGTTCCACAACGCCCGTGCCTGATTGGCTGCTGAAAACGAACCACCCCCGTGGGCGAGGATGACGGCTACGCGAGGCCCTTCCTGCCTCATCAGGCGACTCTCAGTCCTGCACCCCTGGCGTGGCGCCCAAGTGGCGCTACTATATTCGTCCTCATTCTCCCGAACTGGACTGCGTGACCCCTGTCGCCCGTCCCACGACGCCGGGTTGGATACCTGCCTACCACAGCGGCCCAAGACCAGGGCAGGGCCGCGGAAGCAATAGGCCACACACACTGGCGCCGACCTCTGTCGCAGCTGGAGAGATTCAGCCTGGTCCACAAGGCTGCTAAGCCCTAACGGCCCAGCTCGCCTAGGGCCTTGAGTTGTCGGATTGCATGCGAGCACTTGCAGGAAAGGCGACATGCATGCATGCATGCATGCCTGCCTGCCTGCCGCCTCTCAAAGTCTCGGCCAAGAGATGCCAAGTGGGGCAATCGCAGCACTGCTCACGGTTAATTCAGGCCATGACATGTAGCATTCAGAGCATGGCAAGCGGCCTCGTACCACGATTAGGGTTGTTGCGGGTGCGCCTTTGTGTCCCGCCAGAATGTCCCGGGGGGGCTGCCTAAACCTAGATGCGTAGCTGGTCGATTTCCATCGTCGCGCGTGCTCTCCGCGGAACTTGACTTCTGTGGCGGCAGAACTACCCACCTACGTTGCCGTGATCAATTTATACGTGGCAGTGAAGTATCGGGCACGTTGCAGCCTCGCATATTACAGCCTCAAGAACATATCGGGAGTCTCAATTTACGATGGAGCTCGAAAGTCTAGGGGGAATACGAACTGCACGGAAGAGCTGTACGTTCATCTTCCCAAGCACATCAACGATCCCAGCATATTATTCTGTTCAAGTGACGGCAACCACTTCACATACGCGCAAAATTGTTTATCCTGAATCTAATTACCTACATTGTAATTACCTACATTGCCCTTGCTGCGTGCACTGAACAGCACAGACCATGCACATCCTAGATGTGACGAGCTCCAACATTGTGACTGGCCGGAATGCATCCCGTCCCGTCCAGCGCAGGAACAGAGTAGCCCGCGTCTTCCCCCTCCCGGGAGTCTAGTGACGGATCCGCGTATCCCTCTGCAGGGGGGAAAAATGATCTGCCTGCGCATGCAGGGGGTGATCGTCCTTGCTTCCGTCAAGGGCGTCAGGTTCTTCTCTGGAACATTCTGCACGTAGCCTTACGGCTGGCTGGTCGAGGATTAAGCGAGTTACAGGTCCAAATGCATGCCTCGTGTTATTGGTCTAGAATACGCACCCCCATCCGGGCTTTGGCGTCACACACTTGTAAAGGAGTCTCGCAATACGCCGCAGCAGCCACACACACACACACAGAGATAACGAGTCCTGCAGAGAACGATCAGTAGACAATTTTCCCCGGTGCCTTGGAGCAGCAGCTGTCTCGAGCCTTCCCAGAGCCGAGGAAAGACTCGCTACGTGTGGTGTTTCGATATACGGTGTGTGGCGGGCGATAAGAGCTTCATCGTGTGAAGCTGCTATGCCCAGACATCCATCCAGACCACGTGCGCCAGGAGGGCCCACGATCCAGCTGGGCTGGCAGGCACAACACTCGCGCTTCCTGTGCAGCCACAGCATCAGCTCTTCGACCATGCTCACAGAGCCCAGGGGCTCGCTGCCAGGAGAGCGTCAGACATATCTTTTCTGGTTGCGAACATGAGACGGTGGCGCAAGTGCCATGTCAATGTTGTGTCGTCTGAATTACTGTGCCTCAAGAACTGCGGCAATGATCTGCTTTACGGGCACAACTGCCTGTCACAAGCTCTCTTTTTAGTGCAGACTGCGCTCGGATGGTGTGACATCCAACGCCAGTCACTGGCAATGCTTCCAATGATACGGCTGAGAGTTTATGACCGGTCGGTGTGTATAGATGCCTTTTCGGACATTGCGGCCAACGGCCGTGTCCTCCGTGTATCTCGCCATGGGACGTCAAATGCAGTCGCGTCAGATACGGCAAGAAAGTGCAATGCCCCATGTGCTTCCGAACGGAGCAACGATGTACATGTCAGTGCCAACACGAGAGTCGCACGATGCCTGATGTCCCATGCTGCTCAGAATGCCTTGCAAACTACGACCGGCCAACTCTCACAGCTGAAAGATCACTCCGACCCAGTTCAAGACAGTCCGTAATAGCTTCAATATCAGTACCAGTTACCGATGATATATGAAAGACGGGATTGAGAATCAGCCGAGCAGGAACCTGCCACACAGGAAGGATTTTTAGCACTTACACTCTGTGGGCAACCTGCCCGCGCAGCATGATGCACTTCTTGCGTCAAACCACTGAAGCGGCAGGGGCATCAACTGCTTGGCTCGAAGCTTTGGTACAGCATCACTCCAATGTAAATTTATGGTTTTGAACGTTCAAATCTGTTTCTTGGTGAATTATTGGTGCAGTGAAGAGCCCAAACATCACGAACTGAGGATGAGACTGAGGAAACAGAAAAAGAAAGAAAAAAATTCTCTTCTTTTCCTTTTTTAAGAAAAAATAGATAGGTATCTTCTAGAGCTCGGCCGCGTTCACCCATACAAATACAAAAACTCAATCCGAGCCCAGAAACCTCCGCCATGACATGAGATTGCAGAACAACAACCACCGCTCGTCATCTACGCGAGCGATCGCGCCTTTTTCTACTAGCGACCTCTCTTCTCACCTCGCAACAATCATCAGTTTGCGCCATATTGACCGATTTCTTCCCCAGCACAATACCGGGATGGTTCTTCTTGACAAAAAAAGGGGAAATGGACTCCGCTCCGAGTCCTCAGGACTGGTTACTTCGTGTTTGCCTTGCGGGTTACCGCCCAACCTTCCTCCATTTCAGTTGAAAACGTACTTGTCCGCTTTTCTTTGGTTCGAGACAGAAGAAGTCGTTTCGATAGGCATGGCCAGATTCCCAAGGCTATCAAGTAATCAAGCCCAGCCCAGCACAGGCTTGGAACACGTGTAAACGACATGGTAATAACGCTGAGGACGCGTGCCGACGACGTGAGGGATTTGCGGTTCACTTCACTGATGAGACTCTACTCTTTTGCGGCAGAGGGGCACGGATGCAGGATAGGACACACATCAAGACATCATGACGCATGCATCGCAATTGAGTTCAGAACAATCTCGTTCAGATATTCGGATGTCTATGTATGGGTGTCTGACTAATAAAGGTTATATATGTTTGAGCACGGGGTATAATTGGAAACAGAGTACAGATTAGTTTGTGTGAGTGAGGCTCGTTTCCAAGCGTGCGCCGAGCGTGGGTACAGAGAGAGAGAGATATTGCAGCAAGCTTAGGTGTTATGCAAGACTCAAAATCCTTGCGTCAGAGCGAGGGAACATTTGTTTCCCCAGCGCAAGCAGGTCGAAACCCAGCCTACACGCGATCCAACCGATCCGAGTCTACCATCGCACGGCATTGCTGTTTTAGACGGCCTCAGCCGAAGTCTGCTTCTCATCAACCGACCGGGCGGCGGCACCGGCGGGGCTGGTGGCCTGGCCGGGAGTGACAATGTCGTGCGCGGTGTTGCCGACAATGTCGCTGGTGTGGCGCTGGATCTCGACGTAGTCGTACGCGAACTCGCCGAGCTGGCAGTCGTCGAGGCCAGTCTCCTCATCCTCGGGAGAGACGCGGAGGCTGAGACCAGGGATGAGGTTCAGCACAAACAGGATGAGGCAGGTGAGGACAAAAGACCAGGCGAAACCAGAGACGGAGTCGGCGAGCTGGTAACCGAGCTGGACGTAGTTGTTGTTGACCCAGCCACCGACAGGGGCAAGAGAAGGGTCGAGGGTGACAATGTAGTCGGCAGCGAAGAGACCAGTGAGAAGGTTGCCGACGATACCGCCAATGCCGTGGACGGCGAAGACATCAAGAGCCTCGTCAATGCCGAACAGGAACTTGAGCTTGGTGGCAAAGTTGCAAGCGATGGCGCCGACCAGACCGAAGACGAAAGAAGCCCAAGGGGTAACGTAACCGGCGCCGGGAGTGATGGCGACAAGGCCAGCAATGGCACCGGAGCAGAAACCGACAACGGACCACTTGCGCTCGAGGCGGTAGTCAAGCAGAGTCCAGGTCAGGCCGCCGATGCAGGCAGCCAGGTGGGTGTTGATGAGCGACATGATGGCGCGGATGTTGCTGCTCAGGGCCGAGCCACCGTTGAAGCCGAACCAGCCAACCCACAGAAAGACCGTGCCGAGAACGACATAGGTGACGTTGTGAGGGCGGTAGGGGAGGCCGGCGGACTTGGCGTAGCCAGTGCGCTTTCCGAGCATGAGAGACAGCGCAAGAGCGGCGGCACCAGACGAGATGTGGACGGGGGTACCACCAGCATAGTCGAGACCACCCATCTGGAAGACCCAACCGTTGGCGTTCCAGGTCCAGTAGGCAATCGGGTCGTACACAATGGTCTGTTGTGAGCCACTTCGTTAGCAAAGGCTGGAGCTACCAGGTTTTGGCTTTAGGACAGAGTAGAAGTGCAAACTTACAGTCCAGATGAAAATGAAGACCATCATGGGCAGCATGCGAGCGCGGTCAACCACGCCACCGAGAGCGATAGCGGGACTGTCATGAAATTCTCAGCAACTTGATACGGGCAGTCGGTCTTGGGGCGTAGAGTCTCTTACGTGATGGCGGCGAACATGCCCTGGTACAGGCAGAACATCAAGTCCGGAATTGCAGTGGAACCGACCGACGGCTGGGCGAGGGTCTTCATCAGGCCGAAGTTGGACAGGTCACCAATGAAGACGCTGCCAGTGTGCGAGAAGGCCAAGCTGTAACCCCAGAAGAACCACTGGAAATCGACGATGGCGATGGACAGCAGCGACAGCATGATGAGCGAAAGCGCCGACTTGCGCCGGGCCAGGCCGGAGTAGAAGAGGCCGACTCCGGGAATCATGAGGAGCACAAGCGCTGAGCATGTCATGATCCAGGCGAGGTTGCCCGACTGTGTTTGTCCGTGTTAGTCTCGATCCCTACTGCAAGCCCGGCGACGGCGTGTCTTGCGCCATACCTGGTAGAAGATGTTGAGATCAGCACTCTCGCTCGAGTAGCCGGCATCGGCCTCGCCGGTCGTGCCATTGTAGGGCACGACCAGGTAAGGATCCGGAACGACGACAGTAGGGTCCGACATTGCGAAGGAGTGGCGTTGACAATGACGATGGACACTGGCTTGTTCAGAGAGTCGACAAGCTAAGACACTGCTCCTTGGTCGTGGGAGAGTGTAAGTGACCTTGCTGTGGAAACGGGACGGAGGCTTCCAAAAAAGAAATCAGGCTCGGGGCCGGGGGTCTCAGACTCTAAATACGAAGGCGGCATTAGGCAATGGAAGCATGAACCCTGGCCCCAGGGAAACCCTTGATGGAGACGTAGGGGCGAGCAGTTCCGAAATACGGTGCCCAATCCAGATGGACAAGACGGCGGACCATCACTAAAACGCAAGCCGCGCCGAAGGGGCCCTGACCAGGTGTTGGAACTAGTCGCAGATGTGGGACAGCCCTCGAGGGCTCTGGTTACACACCCCAGGAACGCAGTTTGATTACTTGCATGGCGATGCCTCCCTCCTGGGAACCTGGGCCAAGCTCGGCTGTACTCACACTCAGACTGATGTAACCCACCCTGCCACATACCCCCCTCAGCGTCGACATTTGAGCTCAATATGATCCTGCTGATCAGCAATACAGCAGAGGCCCCCCAGCTTTTCAGTGACCAAGTGCATTCTCAGAAAAACACGAACATCCCGTCCTCTCCCCGGTGAGGACGAATAATACTGTCGTGGGGAGGTCGAGTTTGGCCAGGGTTTACGAAATGAGCAGCCCGGCCAATCAGACAACAGGAAAGTGGTCAAGGACGTCTTATCTGCCAAGGGCCTGCCCAGCTCGGAGGTCAACCTTCAGCCCCAGGGCGGTTTTGGTGGAGCCACTACTGATAAGCAGAATTGCCGTGAGGGCCGCTGCGACTTCGCAGGCTCGGCATGGAAGTCGACGGGGAGCTCTCTGGAGCAGACTGGGCGACGACTTGGCGGGAGGCGCCCGGCATTTTTAAAGCAGTGGCACAGACGTCCAAGAGTGCTTGGCGCGCGTCAACATTTGGCGTTTGCAGTCATCATGTCGATTCGGCACGCACGACTTGCCTAGCGGCACAGACTGCGGCCTCATCATTTCTGGAAGCAGACAGCAGCGGGTCGGGCATAAAAGCGATCGTCTGTGGGGCCACTTCTGACAGCTGGGCATGCTGGCCGACCACGGAGTGGGCAGGCGGCGTAGTGCAGAACCCGGAATGGAACGGAAGGGTTCTCTGGACACAGCGAACGAGCTGCTTGTCTGTCTGTCTGTCTGTCAATGTCGAGGCTTGGGCCGTTGCGCCTGCAGCATGCAAAAGGACAAGCCACTGTGGCAGGCACTAGACCAGTGACAGCTTGTAATAGCTCGCATGGCATTTTCAGCTCTCGGAAACACGGGTAAGTGGCGTGGTGCGATCGGTCGAGATGGTGTTTGGGCAGGGCGAACGCAGCTGCGTGTCTGGCCGCGGTCGCATGTTGGCAAACGCGTGGAAGAAGTCTAATGGGGCGTCGTGGGAGAGGGTCTCGGACGGTGGCCCTAGGCCGGCTCCGGGGATGGCGACAGGCAAAGGGACCGCCGTGGTATGTATCTGGGCCGAGATAAGAAAGAGAGAACGCACGGAGGGTGCTGTGGTGGACTAGCGAGGCAGGGCCCTGCATTGGCGTCGTCAAGATGGGAAGTGGATGGCGGCGCTGCAGGGGCAGGCAGCGCGGACAGACACGCCTTGGCCGGCGGCGGCCCCACCGTACCTGCCCAAAGAGGCCATCTCGTGGTGACGCAGGCCGATGTGGGGTGCCTCGACGACTGCATCGCCAAGGCCTTGCAGGATGAACAAGCCGCCATCACTCATCATCTCCATCTCCATCCACATCTCGAGCTCTAATTACTGGGCATGGCTCCAATAGCTCCCTGCGCCCGCCTCGGCAGCTTCTTCATCACCGATCCGGCCACCTTGGCCCTGCACGGCCAAGCTGCTAGACCTGAACATCCCCACGACGAGCTCTGGCGATCATCGCAACCCCGTCCGCTGCCATTGGAAGCTGAGAGCCAGTGGTGTCTTTTCCACCGGCTAAGTCGGCCCCGTGAGACATCTGATATGCACGGGTGCTTCAGCCCCGAGGTTTCTTGTCGCAACTCTACCGCTGAGACAACCCTCACCTGCCAAGCTGAAGCACAGCGCGGCCTTGGCAGGCGGACAGACAGATCGAGAGACAGACAGACAGACACACGGGTTTGAAAGACCTTTGTCACCACCAACATCAAGGGCATGAGCCGGGTCGCAATTAGAAGGTTGCAGAGAAGCCCATCCCTGGCGACTGTGGTGCTATATCTCGCCGCCTTATCGCGACAGGCCTGGCGCCAAGCTCGGACCGAAAGGGTTGTTCGTTGGTGGCGGAGGCGCCAAGAGATAAGGAATTCTTCCGTCGCCCAATCACCGCCCCCAGCAAGCGAAGCGGGATCCCGGCCGGGTTCCAAGCAGACAGCTTGGCGCCCTGCAACGCCCACCTGGGCAGCCAGGCATGCATTCACACGCCGCACACCCACCCCACGCCAGCACTCTGATAATCAGCAACGGCGCGGCAATCAATTACATATTCAATCGTCAAGACATCAATCACACCTGCAGCTTGCGTGCAGCTGCTGCTGCGCCGTGGCTGCTCCCGAGGTCCCCACGCGGATGATCCCCCCGGTGGCTACGTACCACAAGAGATCGCACAAATCTGGGGTACGATGCGACTTTACATCCTCTCTGCACGGCCACAGCATCCATGGATCACATGCGAAGCGTCCCACTCCCAGGAACTTGCAGCATTCCCACTTTATTAATCTCGTCCCAACAAGGAATTGCTGCAACATCCGGCCACCCGTCGTTGCAATGTAATCAGAATTGCCAGGCAAGAGTGCACGGTGGTGGTCGGTCGAGGGGCCGAGTCATTCGATCCGGCGCGGGCCGAAGACCTCAAAGTACAATACCTGCAGGCTCCCCAGCACATGTTGGTCCCAAAATGGTGCTGCTGTGCTGATTTGTAAACCACATCGGTCATGACGCTCTATCTTGCGGGCTTGTCACTGCGGTTGGGGATTATTTGGAATTCGTGGCGAAGCACCTCGACTACGCTAAATACGCAAGTACGCAGTATGCGAACGAGGTCTAAGTTACGCTATGCTATGTCAACAATTGTCAGCAAGCAGTCTCTGCAGAAGTCATCACTTCCGTCGAGTTGACACGGCGACATCTTAGCATTCCCTGCCTGCCCAGTAGCGCTTGAGCCTACAATTGCACTTTCATGCTACAACAGTGCGAATCAACAATGCCAGTCATCAGGCCAGCATGCATTGATGAGCCGCCTGCCATACTATCACAAATCTCCTTCCAGGAGAGGTATACTCGAGGAGGTAATGAGGCGCAGTTCGTGTACGACCTATCGCTCGGCTGCCTTAGCACGCAGCGCCGGCTCACCTGAGTAAAGGTACTTTCCTTCGCTCTCGCGCATGCGCGCGAGGTTGTTGTTGTTGGTCAACAGCTTCTTTGTGAGCGTGAAATGCAAATCAACAGATTGACCAGGTCGCAACCCGTGTCTACGTGCCGGCCGGAAGAAAAAGGCAAGGCCATCTGCGATTGCCATGGTACATTTGCGTTGCAACTCAGGTGCGCGTGCTGACAGTGTCCCTCGGTAATTGGATCGCGTAAGTGAGCTCTGCCGGTACATGGGTCTGATCAAAGCAGCTTCTTGGCAATTGCTGTCAAGTTCGCGAGCACGAACCAACAGCCAAGGGTATCCAAAGTCCTTTCGAAGTACATGCTCCTCTGCCTACGTGATGAATGAACAGAACTCGTCAGCGTACGGACAAGTTGCCGAACACGCCAGCCATTGCCATTCCCATCATCCCGGTGCCGTGTCGTGTCTGTGACGCCTCACAGGCCGATCAGAACTTTGCGTTTGCATCCCGTCCCCAGCGCGCTAGTCGGTCCAATGGAAGTCTTCCCATCGAAAAGTCGCGTCTGCCGCGAGTTATGCAGGGGAGCCGCACTATTTCCTGTGTCCGCTTAAGGTTTGTGCAGCAGTAACCTCTTATCTCGACCTGCGCCATCCCAGTATCATCTCCTCGCTTGCTTGCTTTCTTTTGTCGGGCTCCAGCACAACACGGGAGCGAGACGAAATCTCAAAGGCCGCTGTCGAGCGACACAGTTCGAGTCCTGATGCGAGCAATTGCAAAAAGCGAGGGGCTCCTGCCTAGTCTGCGCGTTCTGCGTAGCGGTTCATCTGGACAAGTCAAGTTGTCCATACAGGTAAAAGGGGGAAAACATCGTGATATTCACTTATGAATTCCTGCCCGGTTCTCAATCGCCGCCACTGTTAGGGCAGATCTGGGTACTGCTTATGAGGCGTCCACTTGTTCAGAACAAAGGTCAACTGGACTTCCGGTGACACGGAAGCAGGCACTCGAACAGTTTTATGAACCAACGCTACAGACGGCATCACAGATTCCTGAGAGCATGGTTGCTGAGAATCCACTATTGGCGATGACCTTGATGAACTTTACTGACGGAGTTCTCAAAATCTGTCTTGTCTCACTTGATAACTTGTAGTCCATGGTCGGTCACCTTTTTGAGTTGGCTTGAAACACTGGACACCAGTACAAACCGTGATTGACGAGGACAGTCGGGCAAGAAAATCCAGCTCATATCTCCCATTCCCACCGCGAAACCACCCGCTTCAAGGATTTAACCGGCACAACGTCGAACACACAGCACAATGCCAAAAAGGTCTTGACAGCGAACGACGGTAGCGGTCGATGGCAACCAGCCTTAAGACCATTATTGTGTGTGTGTCTGTGTTTGTGAGGGCGGCCGGCATTGGCTGTGAGGATATAAGACTCAATATCCATCTCGCGCAACAAACAAATCAACTTGGCAGTCCTCCCCCGCGCGCGCAACGTCCAACACGGGGCAGCACGGCCAAAAGGGCAACTTAGCTCAACGGGTTGAGCGACTGGAATTTTCAGACCAGGCAAGCACCCTGCTGCTTGCTTCTGGTGTCCAGTCTGGTCCCCGTGGAGCCAAGCCCGGCTGGGTACACAAGCCTTGTTGCGGAGCCTCGAACGGGTTGAGCGGCTGGGAGACCTGCATCTTGCATCATCCAGCTTGGTCCCCGGTCGAGCCCGCGTCCAGATATGTGCCTTGCCCGCTTTGCCGCGTTGCGTTTTCCCGTTGCAGGCGAAAAGGCGTGTAGGGGAGGGGATCTGCCGGGTTGGTTTACCCAAAATTTGTGTACGGACGCGAACGCTTTGCCAACCCTTTCTCGGTCCTCGCTCGTCTCGGGGAGGGCGCGCCTAACCCCCTGCGATTCCCCTTCCTTCTCCTGCGTGGGAAGAAGAAAAAGGAACGTGAAAACGATGGGTCAAAAGCCTCTGCTTTGGCCACTTGCTTCACGGGTCCATACCACCCAACCCCCAGGACACGCGAGCAGAGTACCGCAGCCCGCAGCCCGCAGCCGCCCGCTACCGCTCTCCAGCATTGCCTCGCGCTGCTGGAGAGGGGACAAGGGGGGAGGGGCGTGGGAGGCGGGAAACAGGGCAGCAGCAGCAGCAGCCACAAAGGCAGATCGTTGACAGAATAGCCGTGGCTGTCTGCAGTAGTGTCGAGCCTCCCGCACTCCATTACCACCATCACCCACCATCACGCAGAGCGGGCGGGGGAAGGGGGTTTCTGAGGCAGAAGGTCGAGTGAGATGGCAAAGATTCGCCCTGTATACAATCGCTGGCCACCGAACTTTTTTTTATTCTTTTCTTCTGGACCTTTATTTCCCCTTTTGATAGCTTCTTCGACTGTAAGCCATGCTGGAACGGCTCTCTAATCTCGTTGCTCCGGCGTGTATTTCAAGTTGGTCGCTCAGTCGTACCTTTTCTCGCATGCAGATACAAATCTGGCGTGTCGTATAAATAGGGAAGCACACGCACGGGACAGACCACGAAACGTGCAGGGCCATTGCGTTGAACAGCGAGTATCACCCATGGCGGCTTCACGCAAGCTCATAGCGTGTGCAGGTCAAGGAATTGGACCAAGCCGTGACGGGCCTTTCTCATTCACAATGTCATGCATGCGAACACTGTCCCAAGACTTGTACATGATCGCCAACTTGAAGAGCACACGGAACAAGACCAATGATAATTCGTGGAAAAATATCCAGGAATGTTGAATTTGTTTTAATTATTGCATGCTTCGGTTGATGAGTCCGGAAGTTGTTTCACTAGTGCCCCTGCGTGGAGAGCATGGGTGTCTCTTCTGCCGTTCAAAGTATGCCGGTGGTTGTTGCTAGCCAATATTCAAGTCACAAGGCGCGAGCATTCCTGACATGGGCAATACATTCCGTAGTGCGGTGCAAAACCAACCGCAGCCTGTCCAAGAAGCCTGGACATCACTATTTGTGATAGACGTGCCTGCTTCACAGACTCCACACCAGTAAGATCCGTATTCCGGGCGTTGCTGTTGCCAGGCTGGTAACCTCAAGTCCATCTGGGAGTCTTGACCGTGGCCCAGCAGCAGCAGAACCAGCTGAGTAGTCCAGTCGATATCCAGACCCACGTGCGCAGGGCGTGATATCCAAGGTGTGAGGCCCTGCAGTAATGGCATCTTCGCGTATGAAGCCCATTCCAGGTTTTGGAATGGCTTGTCGCTATCCGCAGCCCATATTAATGCTGCTGAACGTGTGTAACCAAGAAGCCCAGGATTCGATCCTGCACGACTGGGCTCGCTTGAGTTCTTGTAGGGCCAGTGCTGCCCAAGTATTTTCTTCCTCGAAGCCGGCCAGGCTCAGGCGCCATTCTCGGCGCCAAATAAAGCGCTCAAACTCAGGCGGCGGCCAAGAGCCTGGAGAGCGGGTCCCATCTGAGCATCGTGGACTTGTTGGTGGTAGTCAATGCCGGCAGCCTGTCTCTGCTCCTTCGCCGCCCGTACTGTCGCCCAGAGCTCACTGATCCGTGCGGCGGCAGTCTTGCGCTCCTCGAGGTCATCGTAGTGAGTCCAGACACCGTAGATCCGAGGGCCACCGCTTGCGCTGTCTTGATCGTCCATTTTGAATATGAACAACTCGCCGTTGAACTCGAAGGAACTGACCGTGCTCAGATCGAGGATGAAGTTGTCGAGGCCCTTGCGGTTGAGCACCACGACACAGGCATTGCTGTCGAGGTCGTGGGCAGAGTGGCCAGCCTGGAGACAGACGAAGACGGTGCCCTCGACGGTGCCGCGCTCCCACTCCATCGAGGAGTAGGAGAATATGTAGACGACGCCGTTGACCGCAGAGTGGAGAACCTGTGTGATGCTCGGCAAGTATCGCTTGAGGACGCTCAGGTTGAGGTCGGTGATGCTCATGGTGCCGCGGTTTGCGAGGTGGGCGGAAGCCGAGGGGGCATCTGCGCTCATGTAGTACGGGGTGTCGGACTCGTAGTCGGAAGTCTGGACCATCTGTGCCTGCGCCTGGAGGTGTTGGGACCGCGTGCGGGCATGGCCGCCGCCGCCGGCGCCTTTGTGTTTGCGTGGTGTCGCTCGCGACATGGCTGGCAGTGGGTGTGGTGTCGTGGTATGGGCTGCTGCCGAGCTCGTCTGGGCGTGGTTGTCGGTTGTGATGATCGTGGCAAGGCACGCATGCAGTCAGTCGAGGCGACGTTGGGCTTGCGGGAACTGGAGCTCGCGTGGTGGGGCCGAAAGCTTGGCTGCAGGTGCAACCCTGCGCAGACGTCACAGGCGAGGGGAGCTGCCCCTCCATTCCTCTCTTGACGCATGTCATGCCATACCATGCCATGATGCTGCTCCATGTCGGGTGTGCATGTCGCTGGATCAGCTTAGCCAAGGCAGGACGGCGGCTGTACTTCATGGAGTGACAGGCGTTGACGTAGTCCAGCAAGGACGGCGAGCCTGGCAGGCTGTCAACACCTTGCCTTTAGTCACACTGGGCAGTGCGTGCAGCATGATGAGACACACCCTCACGTGCCAATGAACCTGGAAGCGTTCAGCACGGAGAAGGGGACAAAACCAGGAATAGGACCAGTGCCTGGCCAAGTGTCAACGATGACCAGTGCGTGAGGGATCACAGGGGCTCGTGTGCTGGTCCGACTCGAGATGTTCTGCACTTACCCATCTGGAGATGCTGACGGACTGTGCCGCTTGTCTGGTGACTCCCGCAGATCGACATCATCTCTGAAATGGATGATTGGCCAGCTATGACTGTGGCACAACATCGTGCCAAGCCGCGAAGATGGGCTGTGGGAAACAATCGAGACAAATGCAAGGTGCTGCTCTGGCTGCACGCTGCTTAAGCTTAAAACTCTAGTGCTGGGTATCGGACACACAGGCGGGACCTCGCCCTCCCTGCCCTCCCGCGCTGCACAGCCCGTCACCAGGTCCACCCCACCATCAACGTCACCTGCGCCAGTCCCTCACTCTCCAGCTGCCCATGTCTTCCCTACCTTAAGGTACTCAGACCTCGACATGCTCTCCTCCCCCTCTCTCGTTGCTTCCGTTGCTTATACCCAATAGCTGGCTTTGATTGCAGCAGCGGCCTCAGTGCGCGCTCGCTCGCCATCCTCGGCTCGTCCAGACAATAGACACAAACGGCAACGAACCCCGACGTCGTCACTGTCGCGCGAGGACAGTCGCGCGAACAGCAGAGATGCCCTCCTCCAAGCACGCCCCTTCGACTGTAGACGACCAACAAGATCCAGTCGAATCACCCTCAACAGCCCATTTCTCTCTATCCCGAGCCGTACACGCACGCCGCAAGGAATACACGCGACCTCATCGCATCCGCATCAAGATCGGCACCTGGAATGTCGCCGCGTGCCCAGGCACAGACAAGGACCTGGCCTCATGGTTCATAGACGGACAAGGCCTGGAGCCTTATGCGAATTCGCATCTCGCCAACTTGCATCTGTCCGAGACCAGCGTTGTCGAGAGCGAACAGCAGCAGGATCGTGTCCCAGCGGCCGACTCGGCACAGACCGAAGACAGCCACCACAACAGCGAAGAGCCCTCAGTACGACTGCTTGGAGGTGACAAGATCGGGCTGTACGTCCTTGGACTCCAGGAGGTTGTCAGCCTCAACCTCGTGCAGCAATCACTATACACGGACTCGACCACAATTGCCAAATGGAGGCATGCCCTTGAGGCGGGGCTACCCAAGGGCTACGAGCTGGTTGCATGCCAGCAGATGGTTGGCTTGCTGTTGCTCATCTACGCGTCTCCAGAAGTCGCAGCTACAATCTCGAACGAGTCAACTGTGTCTGTCGGCACCGGCCTGCTGGGTTACATGGGCAACAAGGGCGCGGTTTCGTCGCGGCTACTTCTCGGGGACACGACTAGCCTCGTCTTTGCGAATTGTCATCTATCTTCCGGCCATGACCAAACATCACTAGAGCGTCGTTGGTGGGACTATGGCAAGATCCTCTCGCAGACCCGGTTCGCGCCCATCAGCCTGACCGGCGTCGAAGAGGATGAGGAGGCCAAGATTGGGGACGAAGATTACGCTTTCCTGTTCGGCGACCTAAACTTTCGTCTGGACGGGCTGCCGGGGGAGGATATCAAACGAATTCTGACTTTACACACGACTGGAGAATACGATCTGGCCAACCCCAGCAAGAAAGTCACCGACAGGGATGACACTGTAATCGTAAATCACAATCATCCTGAAAACGACCCCGATGGAACCAAGACGCCTGGAATGGTGTCGAGGGAAACGTCATTCAACGAGGGCATGGATCGAAACGACGAAAGTGACGAAGAGCTTCCAGACCCTGACGACTTCATACCAGACCCCCACGACGATCCAGCCTCCCTTCAGGCCACGCTTGATTCCTTGCTTCCACACGATCAGCTAGCGCACACGATCAAAGACCGTAAAGCGTTGCATGAAGGTTGGCGTGAAGGCCCTATCACATTTCTCCCCACTTACAAGTACGATGTTGGCACTACAAGCCATTTCGACTCATCTGAAAAGAAACGAGCACCAAGCTGGTGCGACAGGATCCTGTATCGAACTAAAAAGAACTTGCACGACTACGAGAACAGAGTCAAGGACGAGGCCGAGGCACGGAAGAAGGACGAAGATATGCGGAAACGTGGCATCGACGCAGCTGCTGATGACGAAAGTGTCTTGTTCGACTACAACCCGACATCGGACGCCGCCAGCAGTGGCGACACCGCAGTAGCAAGTGAAAATCTCTACGACTACGACGAATACGAAGAAAGCGGAGAGGAGGACGGACACCTGAACACCCAAACACTTGACCGAGACGAAATCAAGCTTGATATCTACACTAGCCACCATCGGATCACTTCCTCGGACCATAAACCACTGGTTGGCATCTTCACGCTAGACTATGAGGCGGTCATACCGGAACTGAAGGCCAAGGTGCATGCTGAGGTGGCCAAGGAACTTGACCGAGCAG
Organism: Microdochium trichocladiopsis; assembly: GCF_020744255.1. NCBI lineage: Eukaryota > Fungi > Ascomycota > Sordariomycetes > Xylariales > Microdochiaceae > Microdochium > Microdochium trichocladiopsis. The sequence continues at coordinate 312,053 of NW_025763547.1, forward strand.
AAAATGAAGGACGCCCAGGCATAACGATAGTGGTGGATGGCAGGGAACCTAATGAATCGGACCAGAGCAAGATTGTGCCCGAGGGAGACCTCGTAGACTTTGGCGAGGTAGCATTCTTGGACAAGAAGACACGCTCATTGACTATTGCCAACACGGGACGGGTCTCGGCCACATTCAGCTTCGTCGATAAGCCCGATATCGAGGATGGCAACAGGAGACCGCCACAGTGGCTGCACGCGACATTCGCATCTGGCGATGAGAAGCTCTCTGGAGGTCCCGATGCGAATAGCATCACATTAGAACCTGGCGAGACGATCAATGCGCATCTAGCCTTGCACGTGCGAAGCATTGCTCTCGTCAGGGCACTCAACGCAGCGACAAGACAATTGGAAGACGTGCTCGTGTTGCGAGTCGACGGGGGCCGTGACCATTTCGTGCCTGTCCGGGCCAGCTGGAAGCCGACATGCTTTGGGCGTTATCTGGAGGAGCTCATCCGGATACCCCATGGTGGGATAGATAAGCTCGTGGAGGAGAAACAACTCCGGGGACCTATCCCTCGAAGTTCGGAGGTACAGAACTCGTCGCCCGCCGAGCTGTACAAGTTGACAGAAGCCATAGAGTCTCTATCGGAGAGGGCAATCGCGGACGAGAACATGATTGAGGACTGCCACATACCTCGCGATTCGCCCGGGTGGCCATTCTCCTCTGCCCTCCACGCTGCGTCCGTCATGGACTCGCACAACGCACACGTCGCCACTATCGTTCGGGCCCTCGAAGCAGACAAGCCCATCCTCGACGCGCTGAACGCCGAGGTCCCCACGCTGCAACGCCTCGAAGCTGTCTGCGAGGTGCTGGTGTTGTTCCTCCGCAGCATGCCCGACGGCATCATAACAGCGGCTCTGTGGGCTCAGATTGACAGTACCATTCCCGACCTTGGCAGGCACGGCGGGCCGTCGGTGGGCCTGGAGCAGAGCAAGAGCATCATCCTCGACATCCTCTCCAGCTCGCCTTACAACAACATCTCCTTTGTATTCCTGACGTCCATGCTGGGCAAGATCGCAAATGATGTCAACCCTCTCAACAAGGCGGAGCTCCTGGCCATCGCCAACAAGAGCAGTGGTGCTGGCGGCGGCGGCACTAACATTGCCTCGCGCACGATCCGTGGTGCCATCGGCGTCTCTCGCGGCCTCAGCTTCCGCAGGGCTCAAGGAAACCCCACCGGCGCGACCCCTCCCAAGACGACGACAGAGGATACCAGCAGCAGCACTACGGCTAAGGAGGTCGTCGACGAGGCGGCCGTGGACAGGCGGTTGGCATGGGAGAGGCAGGCCGCCGAGATCATTGGCGGCGCCATGTGCCGTCCTCCACATGCACATATGCCTGGGGCCTCATCTGGAGGCGGTGGTGGCGGTGGAGGTCACGCAGCAAATAATAAGCAGGATCAGCAAGGTTACGAAGGGGAGGACGAGTACGACGGCTCGGCCTCGACGCTGCCGCCAGCACCACCGATGTCGCCGCGCGAGAAGAAGATTACGGCGCAGGACAAGACGGCGGCACTGGTGGAGATATTCTTCCGGAAGGATGAGAATGGGATGTGACCACATGTGTCTCCTTGCGTGGACTTGCAACAAGGAGGAGGTCCCAATGCAGTTGATGATGAAGTGTGGCACTGAAAAGATGTATCGAGAGAATTCAGCGTATAAGCTAGATCTGGTTGGGGCTAGGGATGATCCGAAATGTTCTAAACCGTGGTTAAGGTTGATTAATTATTGGCTATCACATAGCGCAGTCGAACACCGAGGGGGGGGGGGGGAGGTGGACTTGCTAGAGACATGATCTTTTTGCACAGCGTAGATTCACATAATAAGAACCAATACCGTGAAAGTTCGAGCTTCTTCTGCACAGGTCGCATTTGCAGACCACGTTCTCTTCTTTTACAAGACACACATACCTGTACAATAGACGCTAGGGGTTGTGAAAATATTCTTGAAGTCGAATACTACGTTGAGGATGGCAACGGACTTAAGATGATTTTGTCTTGTCTGTATTTGAATTGACTTGTCCTAAGTCCTATAATAATGTAGGTACAGTAGGCTGATCCGAGTCCATGATGGCTCAGATCCCAGATATTTGCGCCGCCAAACTCCATCCATGTGCGATCTGCTGCTGATGATGTTAAATGACATGTGTGAACGATGACCAACAATTAAACAAGCAATTTGAACCCATAATAGAAGCCGTCACATTGTTTTTTGGCTGAGCTTTTCACGGCTCGCCCAGGAGACGAGCGGTAATGTCGCCCATGTATGCTTCTTCCAGCTCGTAATCCAGACCATTGTTCTTATCAATGCCCACGAAGAGGAAGGCCTCGACCACGCGGTCGACGTCGAAGCCCATGCTGACGAAACGGTTGACCAGTTCCCGGTTGTAGCCCTGGTATCTCCGGCTGTCGTCGACGACGGATGGCGAGGCCTGTAGCGAGGAGCGGGGCTGGACAGACTGGAGCTTCGGGTTGTGCGGCGCACCGGCATGGCGGACGGCCCATTCGTGGGCCTTGCGGTTGAAGCCGTCGAGGTCGTGGATCATCATCTTTGCGACCTCTGCGTCTTGAGGGTCCTTTGGCTCGGGGCTCTCGAATAGGGATTGCAGGGAGAGCAGCGTGCTTCGGATGGTCATGACCGGGGACCAGCGGGTGCTCAGAGTGTCGAGACAGATGGCGCCCTGGATCGTGCGTCAGTACGATTTGGGAAGGGGGACTCAAGGACATCACACTGGGGGTGGCCGTACTGTTTGGCTGCTAATGTTTGGGTGCCAGACTTTGGTGTCGAATTTCATGACGGGAGGGCGGAAGGGGTAGTCGTTGGGGATCTTGATGTCGACCATGAAGGTGCCGCCCTCGTACGGGGTCCCGGGAGGTCCGAGGATGCTGGCCTTGAGGTGCGTGAGGTTTCCGGAAGCCGGGTCGGCCAGAGCAACATAGAGGTTCGAGGCACGGTCCGCCTCGATGTCTCCCATCTCCTTGGCGATGCGACGAGTTCGGCTCGACATGGTGGGCTATGCAGACCGCGTGCAGCTTCTAATGTTCGCCTGGGTCTGGTAGTCGAGGTGCTGTGGGTATGTAGAGGCAACTGCTGTGTTCTGCGGGCGAGCCGGGGACAGGGTCTGCGAGACGAGAAAGGGCGTGCGGTGTCGGAGTTTGGGCTGGCTGCGGTGATGTTGCGTGGGGGAGGGTGTCAAACGGGCGAGGTGGTTGCCCAAGACGTTCGACGAGCCTAGATCAAGCGGAATCGGTGAGGCATGCGGCGGTCGTGGAGGAGGAGGAGGATTGTTGTCGGCAGGCGGAGGACTCGCTTGTGGTGTGTAGAGAGGAAGTGGGAGAGGAACGAATGAAGCTGTTTGCGAGCAAGTGCCAGTCCAGCCTGGCTGGGCCCAAAATAGCTGCAACATGAGGGGCTCCGCACCACCAGCCAGTCCAGCCCAGCTGGGTTCGCCCAGTGGACTTCAGGCGCCACGCCCGACCAGACACGACGTCTCCGTTACGGTGTGCAGCATGAGATCCCGATCACTGCTCACCCGCCGAGGCCAGGCACTGCAACCTGCACTGGAAGCCCATGCGGCCACGCCAGAGCCACGCTGCAGACACGCCAGCTGGCGAGTGTCCATTGCCGAGGTGAGCCTTGATGACCTCACGAACCCCAGCCTGCATCTTGGCGGAGGTCCAGCTGGGACTCGTGACCTGCTTGCCAGAGACCACGGATGACGCCAGGTTTGGAGTTCTGGCCGCCATCATAGCCAGCGACATTTGCAGGCAAACCTGTCAAAGGAAATATCATACAGTGCATCGCGAGCAGAATCGTAGTCGGGCAACACGTGCCAGCCTGCCTCTTAAAACGTCAAATGATGGCCTGGCCACCGCCCCACATGGCCTGCTCTGGGGTGCGCCGACGAACCCAGCAACCCTGCCCCTCCATCCTCAAAATTTCGTGACAGCCATCACCTCATCCGCACCACCGACGCATAACATAACACCCGACCTGCGTTGCCCAGCAATATCAGCCACGCGACAAGCCGAGGATTCGATTTGGTACATGCTGACCAGACTTACGACCACTTGACGTTGGACACGAGCCTCGACCGGAACCGCTTGGGTCCTCGAAAAGACCATGGCAACTGCCACCATGACGGTGACGGCCTCGGCCAGCCGTGGCAAGGACGCAAAGCTGGCACCCGAGAGTGAGCGCTTCCTACGATGCTGTGCCGACCTTGCGAATGCCCTCATCGAGGATCATGAGTCGTCCAAGGATCCCCGCAAGCCTAAGCGCGACATCAACCTCAACGGCCTCCGATCCAAGCTTGCGCGCAAGCACAAACTCGCGAACCTGCCGCCCCTCACAGCCATCATTGCCGCCGTGCCCGAGCACTACAAGAAGTACATTCTGCCAAAACTCGTGGCAAAACCCATCCGCACCTCGTCAGGCATAGCTGTCGTCGCCGTCATGTGCAAGCCTCATCGATGTCCGCACATCGCTTATACCGGCAACATCTGTGTCTATTGCCCGGGAGGTCCAGACTCCGACTTCGAGTACAGCACACAATCCTACACTGGCTACGAGCCAACATCTATGCGAGCAATCCGTGCCCGTTACGATCCGTTCGAGCAGGCCCGTGGCCGAGTGGACCAGATCAAGTCTCTCGGGCATTCGGTGGACAAGGTCGAATACATCATCATGGGCGGAACATTCATGTCCTTGCCCGTGTCGTACCGCGAAGAGTTCATCTCACAGCTCCACAACGCGTTGAGCGGCTACCAGACGACCAATGTCGATGAGGCCGTAGAGGCAGGCGAGATGAGCAACATCAAGTGTGTGGGCATCACGATCGAGACTCGGCCAGACTACTGCTGGCAGCCTCACCTTACAGACATGCTGCGGTACGGCTGCACTCGTCTTGAGATTGGTGTGCAGTCCCTGTACGAGGATGTTGCGCGCGACACCAACCGCGGCCACACGGTAGCGGCGGTGGCAGAGACATTCTGCCTGGCCAAGGATGCAGGGTTCAAGGTTGTGTCGCACATGATGCCTGATTTGCCCAATGTCGGCATGGAGCGCGACCTGGACCAGTTCAGAGAATACTTTGAGAATCCTGCCTTCCGGACAGATGGTCTGAAAATCTATCCAACGCTGGTCATTCGTGGCACTGGGCTCTACGAGCTGTGGCGGACAGGACGCTATCAGAACTACACACCAAATGCGCTGATCGACATTGTTGCAAGGATCCTTGCCCTCGTCCCGCCGTGGACCAGAATCTACCGAGTACAGAGAGATATTCCTATGCCGCTGGTCACATCTGGCGTCGAGAACGGCAACCTCCGAGAGCTGGCGCTGGCTCGCATGAAGGACTTTGGCACAACCTGCCGTGACGTGCGGACCCGCGAGGTCGGCATCAACGAGGTCAAGAACAAGATTCGGCCCAATCAGATTGAGCTAGTACGCCGCGATTACACTGCCAACGGCGGCTGGGAGACATTCCTGGCATACGAAGACCCCAAGCAGGACATTTTGGTTGGTCTCCTGCGCTTGCGCAAGTGTACAGAGAAGTACACGTACCGGGAGGAGCTCACGGGCCAGCAGACGAGTCTGGTGCGCGAGCTGCACGTGTACGGTACTGCCGTGCCTGTTCACGCGCGCGATCCCAAAAAGTTCCAGCACCAGGGCTTCGGTACCCTGCTCATGGAGGAAGCAGAACGTATCGCCAGAGACGAGCACGGCAGCGAGAAGATTAGTGTCATCAGTGGTGTCGGTGTGCGCAGCTACTACAAGAAGCTCGGCTACTGGCTCGATGGACCTTACATGAGCAAGTGGCTCGATGGTCGGGAGGGCCCTGAAGCTTGAACCTGCAGATCAAGGCCATGACGATTCTTCACGGCCGAGGACGCGCTTGGGAATGTCACGCTAGTGCGCCCTGGAATGGTGAGCTGAACGAGCCCCTTTGCCCGCTCACGCAGGCTGCTCAGTCCATTGAACAGCCCGGCCTTGCAGTACAATTATCAGTACCGGCTCAGGAGTGGCAGTCATGAGCAAGACACTAAACTGCTCCATTCTGGCTCCCATCCTTGACAACTCCGATACGGGTCAACGAGCTTGTATTCTAGTACCCGAGAGAGGATCACAGGGGTGATCCCACCAGCTTAGGTAGTGCCACTAGGAACATTCGGCGCTTGAGGCGGGGGATAGTGCCGAGTGGATCTCGGAAACAACGCAGCCGTTGGTCGTGGTATCCGTACGCCGTCCAGCGACAGGCCCTCATATCGCGTTCTGGGATCATGAGGCCCAAGGCGCACCACATACTGCATCAGGGTCCCTGAATAAAATTGGTTATATAGAGTGCCGGTGTTAGAGGCGCCGTACCAATATCCCCAACAATTGCATGCATATCCTCAAGGAAATGCCGTCAGTACTGAGCGGGATTGTTTATACATCACGTAGTATATCACAGCAGACAACCCCTCACACTACCTCTTGAGAAGAATACATGATCTTTCTGGGGCAGGATTGATAGTTCACATACAGTTAGTATGGAGCGGAAATGCACGAGACAAACCCAGTACTTCTGGACTATTGAACAGCATCATGACCAACAGAGGAGAATTCATTCGCCATGCTTCTAATTACCTGTGGTCCCTTCGAATGGTAATTTCGGGTGAGTGTCTCGGTGTGCACAGCACGAGACACCATTACCACCTTTTATCATGCAGCCGTGACCTTGTCTATAAAGCGCACCACTTCGTCCCGGAACCGCACTGGATCCTCGTAGAACAGCCAATGCCCCGCATCCTCGTACACACTGGCCTCGGCGCCTCCCTCGACGACTCCGTTCACGATCCTGGCGGTCTCCAGCAGGCCTTCCCGCGGGAAACAGCCGGAGAGCCCGCCGGCCATGACGAGCACGGGCTTCTCGCTAACGACCTCGCGAATCGCATCGCGGTGGTCGTAGCGGGTATGATCGGCGAGGAGCCGGGCGAGCCAGACCGGGTCACAGAGGCTGGAGATTCTCGTGAAGAAGTCCTCATCTGCACGGGCCTGGTCTGCCGTGATGCGCACAGCTGACGAGGCCGACGGGGAGAAGCGGTAGCCTAGGCATTCAGCGACTAAGCCCTTGTGCGCGTTGGCCGTGTCGTGGATCCAGGCGCGCTGGGCGGCGTGCATGGTGGCCTCGTCGTAGCAGCCTGTATGGGATTTGGCCGTGTCCCATGTGATCGTGTCGCCGCCAGTGCCGGAGCCGGAATTCATGAAACTTGGGACGCGGTCTTGTAAGGGAGCCTGATCCACAAAGATGTATCCCGCAAAGGAGCCGGTGCTTGTGAGGTCCAGGGAATCGTCGCCACCACCGCCGGGCAGGGCATCGGCATCGTGTGTCCCGTGGCCGAAGAGCTCCGCGTACGTCCACAGCACAGCAGCACCGATCGAGCAACCTACAGGGATGAACTGGATGCCTCTGGGCTGCTGGCCGGCAGCTACGCGTGTGGCACGAGTCTGCTGGACGAGGAAGCGCAGAAGACTCTTCAAGTCGGCGGCCAGGCGGGCGACGTGGTGCCCTCCGGTGGGCCGGCCAGAGCGCCCGTGGCCGCGCATGTCTGGCGCCACGACCCAGTGGTGCTGCGCGAGGGCGGCGAAGTTGCGAGTGAAGTATTCGCTGGAGCCGGAGAAGCCGTGCATGAGGACTATACAGCGGTCGTAGCTGGGATTGGCCGTCTGGGGTTGTTTTGATGCTGGGAGGGGCAGGGAGGACTGAAAGGCGAGGACGCAGCCATCGCTGGCGGTTGTGGTGTAGTACTGCATTGCTGCTGCCATGGCCGAGTGAGAGATGGCAATGAGCGATGCTTGTTGCGAAGCAAACGCACCCGAGACCCGACGGTAGCTGTTCCCGGGGATTGGTCGATGATGCAACTGAAGCTGGCCCCGCGATGGTGTTTTGAGGGTCCCCACCCCGCCGGAATCGACGCCGGAGGATGGAAGGAAGCTGCGCGAGCGGAGCCCGCCCCACTTGCCGGCGGCTGTCCAGCCCGGAGGCTGTCAGCTTCAAGCCGCTTAAACTGGAAGGAAGGGTGATAGTGTTCAAGAACTGACCTGCCTGGCTTTATTCAAAGACTGGTGATCCTGGTTGCAGAGGAAGAAGTATCCTGTCGCCCCGCATGCGACGCCATGGGAGCATCTGGCTGTCAGCCATGAGACATTGGGCAGCTTTTGCCGTGGACAAAGAAAGAAACCTTGCTTGTTTTGGAAGGCACGACCATAGGCGTGACTTGTCTCCAGTTTGTGCCAAGGGCCGGGGTCGCTGTCAGCCTACCTGTTGACATGAGGACAAGCTTGAGCAAGTCGCAGCTCCGGACCAGAACAAGCTCGTCAAGCACCAGAGCGTATCTCCTGGCTCCCCGCGCGGAGTTCGGGAGAGGATCCAGGCCGGGCCAGTGGCGTTGGTGCAGGGGTCTGACGGCCACTGGGCGGCGTGCGGGGGCTCGCCTGGGTGCGTCTAGGCATGCCCAGGTGGCCCTGCCCAAGCCACCTGCAGCCCAGAGGCTCTCTCTGTGACCGCCCTAATGCCGCCGTTGGAGCCAGTCTGCGCCAGCCCTGAGCCCGCCAGTTCTGGATCGCATTGTCAAGGACTGGCCGTGGCTTTGATCTCGACGCCCAAGTTGCGACAGGCTGACCCGGCTGGCTGGCACCACAGAGGCAGCATCCTCGAGAGCAAACGGCCAGCAGCTCGGCCTCCGCCTGTCCAGATTCTCTTTCCCAAGGGCTGTCGGTCGACTCCCTGACTCTCCCAGAATTGACTGTCCTCCGCTTCAGGACCTCCTGTTCTTAGAGCTGCTTCTCCCACTTTGAACCCGCTTTCATGGTTTTTGTTCTTCAAAGTCTCACAAAGCCACAACAAAGATCATGCAGCAGCAACTGCCGCCACATTCGCCTGTCGGCACTCTCCATGTGCTCCCTCCAGAGATCCGCTTCATGATCTACGCCCTCACTCTCGAGCCTCGAACCCTCGACTTTGAGCTCGAGGGCCGCGGTGCCCAGCTTCGTGTATGCCCGAGGACGGCGTTGGCATTTCGTCATCTGCCCGTCATTGCGCATGTCTGCGCCGAAATGCGGACGTACATTTTCGGCCACGACGACGGCGAATGCCGCTACACACCCGTTACCTTTGAGTACCACGTCCTCGCTGCCAGCCTCGGCCCGGACGGCTTCGATGTCGTCGAACGACTAGTCACCGGACCTGCTATCGCAGCCTCGGGCGTGGCTCCAGACGATCTCTCGGATGCTATGGATGTGGACAGTAACCGTAGCGAGCCTGACAGCGAAGACGACGAAGAAAGCATGGTCTTTTTCGACGACTATCTCGACCCGGAAGCCCGCGAAAAGACCTCGGCGCAGAGTCTGTCTAAAGATATGCTGGCATCCACAGCCCCTTCAGTCACCAGAGGTTGCATCACTTGCTTTGCCGGCTCTTCACGTCGAATCGTCCGTGGTGTCTTCAGCCCAAAGATCGACCATCTGGTGCTGCGCCCCTATCGGCTATCACGACTCAATCTGATTTTCAACCCAGTGGCTCCAGACCTCGTCTACATCGAAAATGCCCCTCCAATCAGACTGCTTTCCCATCGCAGGACCCCGCTAAGGTCGGCATTCACGAGGTATCTACAAGCCAAAGCTGATGACTTTGTCCGCAAGCATGATGAGGAAACAATGTCTGGGACCGTCGCATCAGTGGGTCATGGTAGCATCGTCCCTGTCGATGACACTGCGCACAGCATCGTGGGACATGAGTCTGAGAATGCTACGCCATTGCAACACGCCCAAATCATACCACTGGTGGACGACCAGAGAACGACCAGCGGCCGTTACGAAATCATCACTGTGCCAAACGAGGTGTCTATACTCAGGGAGATCCCCTGGGTCCATCTCCCACGGGGCAGATTTCACTCATTGCGTTGATGACTGAGGAACGAACGCACAACCTACAAGCACGACCAACGTGAACGGGAAGAGAATCACGCCCAGCAACAGCAAACCTTTCAAGGCCGAGGAGCTTTTCCGAAACACCACCATCATACAGCCATTTTGATCTCGACTGAGAGGTCGCTATTGTGATTTAATAATGGACAAGATCTTATCTGTCACCTCCAACTTGCTCACCACCCATTCAAGCAAGAATCAACGGTCCATGGCTCTTCACGCCATGTCTCCGACTCTTTCGACGCTTCGGATACGCTCTATTTGAGTCAACCCTAGCCGTCAGCCGCCAGTGCTTCAAGATCACTGTTTTTCCTTTGGATGCTTCTTCGACATCACTGGCTCTGCATAGTAATATCAGGAGTACCATTTCTGCGAAGCACTGTCTGCGCCGAATGGAGACGGCCCTGGGCTGTCAAGCATAATTCTACACAACACAACTCATGTGGATGAGGGGATTTCAGTTCATGGTGAGCACACTTCTTGTCAGAGGAATGTCGGTAGTTTCCGTATATATGGAGCGCTTCGCTCGCAGTTCTTGGTCGAGGATCATGACAGACAGCAACAAGAACAACACGAGCGATAAAGCAGGCACGACGCGAGATACACCTCGGAATATTCCCCAAGAAGCCCACAACCTTCGGAATCTCCACTATCTCTACCCTTTGGAATCCGCCACTGGCCAATGTCCAGTACCGCCACAGTAGCAAGGTAGGTAACTGGCGGAAATGCTGTTGATTTCCACATGACAAAGGCCTTGGGTCAGAGTGCCTTGTAAAGAAGAGAGAAAAGAGTGCAACTTGTGCAGAAAAAAATGACTAATCATTTTCTCCTCAGATATCTCGTGCCTCAATATCAGCCCACGCGGACCGAGATGTCGGTCCTTCCTCCCGAGCTCGATCAAGCCACATGGTGTAGCAGGGTCAGCGGGTGTACCGGCCACGACGCTGGGCTCATTGTTGACAGGCAAAGATTCCAGAAGGATAAGCAAGGCCAAGCCTCCGTCTTCATCATCAGCAGCTCCTACCTTGTTTCGGCTCGCGGCAGAGCTCTTGGCCCTGATTGTGGAGCAGCAGATAGTGTCAGACTTACCAGGGATGGTCTCTCACAGACTCCTCCGCCGTCTCGGCCCGCCACAACCTCCTACACTCCTCTGCCCTGGCCGCGTCCAGCTCCGGAAGCTTCGCGTCCTATATCACCCCAAAATCACGTTGGGCCGGTTCGTAGAGCCCACGCCGAGGACGACGATGTATCTGGCCAGAGAGTGGCATACATGTCCACGGAGGCTCCACGGGACTTTACACCCCCACCCAGCCCTCCGCCCACGCCGCCACACCCTCCGCCTCCTCGTCCACAGCCGCGACCCCCAAGACCGCCTCCGACGCCTCCTCCGCAGAATCTAGACGCTTGCGAGTTGCCGGTTGAGAAGTGCCAAAAGAAGATTACTCCCGCTAGCGATGAGGAAGGGGCTCAGGAGAGCCATGATCGTCCAAGTCAGACCCGACCGCCGAAGCCGGCACCGAAGCCGGCGCCGAAGCCAGCGCCAAAGCCTCCTCCGCCCTCTCCTTGCCCGCGTCCGGGTCCTCGTCTCTGAGGAGACCTATTGTTAGCGACGAAGGAAGTGGCTGATGGCATTGGGCTCAAGGACACAACGCGCCAAGGGACGGTGACTGGGGGGTTCGTAACGAAAGGGAGAGTTCTAGGTGGTTGTCGGATTCGCCAAAAGGCAAGCTGACTCGAAGAGGTGCACTGGCTGACAATATTCTGCAATGTGTTCAACCTCGAGCAGTTGAGTCGGGATCCATGGAGAGAGCAGCAGAGTAAACCCAGTCCATCACCACGAGCGGACAAGATGACTTGGGTGGTTGTGATTTAGCGATTGAGTTTTACATAGGCAATGCGCTGTGGTTTTGTGCGAAAACAATATTGTGGCCAAGGCGTGTTTATGAATCTGCGCAAGCAGGTGTGACGATGTTGCTTGTGCCCGCAGGAAGCGGTGCCCTTGAGTGTGTTGCAGCCCAAAGACTGACATGCAGGGTTTAGTTGCATCATGGCCTCGGGAAGATTGGCAGGGTTGCATCCCCGATCCCAGGGTTCCACAGGGCCGGATCCACGACGATCTTCTGGCGCCACTTTTGGGACGATGACTGCCCGGCAATTGGATGGGCTGGCCAGCTGCAATGCATGAAAGCGCTTTTGCTTTGGGAATACAGGCAATCAAGCAAGCAGATACGAGAGACAGGACGCGCTGGCCGTGCATGATGGGGCCGGGCGACTGCCTCTGCCGTGTTTAATCAAGTGAGCACGGCGGCCGTGCGGCAAGAATGGAGCCTTTGCCTGTAGATCATGCCGAAAAAGCAAGCACGCCAAGCATGGACAGGGGACGTTTGGATTGGTTGGTTCAGGGATTGTTTGAAGAATGGCGCCTTGGCATCCCTGCGCGGGCCGACCGCAGGCTGGCTCATCCATGTATCAAGGGCATCTTCGTTCCTTCTTTTCTGCTGATAGAGTTGATCGAAACGAATGAATGCATCGTGGCTGTGCCAAGCTGAATAGGTGCATGCATGAATGGCTCTTTGGGGGGGTGTTCAGCGCCTGCACAGCAGTTTTCCGGCAGTCGTGTGCCGTGCGACATCACCAGAGAGAGCCTCTGCGGTCCTGACGTGGGGGCCACTTCGTTCATTCCCCATTCAGAGGGCATCAACGAACTCTGTTCCTGAGCACTGTCCCCATAGATATTGTGACTGATTGAAGTGCCTGTCAACTCAAGTGCCTGTGCCTGACTTGGATCGGCCTAGCGCATCAGCAGCTTCAACGGCCACCGCGGCGACAGACAGCCACCGGGAACCAACCGCGGGCGCTAGCCACGCGGCGGCTGGCGTCGTGCTGCTGGTCGTCATTTGCTTTCTTTTTCCTGGCTCCGTATAAGTCATCAATCATTCAGCCCGCCCTGCCCTCACATGCGCACTGCCAGCCACACGGCAGGCACAACACAAAGGTGCTGCTGCTTCTTCGCCGCGGGTTCTCTTCCTCTTCCACCATTTGTCGCCCGCCCTTCGGACGACAACAACGACGACATCATCATCATGGAGTGCTGTCCTTCTCGCGGGAGCGTCTGGCCGCGGCCGTCGGTGTCGTCGCTGCTCGTGGGCCTGGTCGCGCTTGCCGCCTCGAGCATGTTTGGGACTGCCGTGGCCGCCTCGTCGCCGTCGCATGGCTGCGGGAGCGCCGCGCCTGCCGCGCTGAGCACCATGACCGAGGTCAACCTCACCCTCAGCACCGCCATGGGCGGCGACCGCCACTACTTCTACTGGCTGCCCCCGAGCTACAACGCCTCGCTGCCCTCGCCCCTCGTCTTGTCCTTCCACGGCAGCGGCTCCTCCGCCGCCCTCCAGGCCAGTGTCGACTACTTCACCATCCCAGACTTCAACCCAAAGTCGTCCTATGTTGTCGTCTATCCAGAGGCCACCTTTGAGGACGGCACCACCCAGCGCATGTGGCAGATCGCCCCCGAGATGGCTGCCCAGGGCATCGACGACGTTGGCTACGTCCTCGCCATCCTCGACGACGTCCGCAGCCACATCTGCATCGACAACGCCCGCATCTACGCAAGCGGCATGTCCCAGGGCGGCGGCATGACCAACCTCCTCGCCTGCAGCCCCGACACCGCTGCCATCTTTGCCGCCTACGCCCCCGTAGCTGGCGCCTACTACTACCCTTACCCCAACCCGGCCACAAACTCATGCAGGCCCACCACCGACAAGCTCCCCTGTGACCCGGGCCGCGCAGACATCCCCATCCTCGCCTTCCACGGCGGCGACGACATCGTCATCGACTACGAAGGCGGTGACCGCCGGGGCGCCTGCACGCCCGACATCCCGTACTGGGCGGAGCAGTGGGCTCTGCGCGACGGCCTCGACACTCTCGACATGGGCACGTACACTTCAGCGAGCGCCATCGAGGGATCGCTGGGCAGCGTGATCGAGAAGCTGGGCGGGAGTGCCGAGCGGTATACCTATGGCTCGGGCACCACGGCCGGGCTGGTCCAGCTCGTCTTCGCAGGCAAGAACGTCGGGCACGTCTGGCCTGCAGACTTTTTTCGGATATCTCAAAGCAGCGGTCAGGCTGTCGGCACTGGAACAACGCAGTTCAACGCGAGCAGTCTGATCATGGACTTTTTTGGCCGTTACACTTTGCCGTATGTGCTCTTTTGTCTTTCCGTGTGCCAAACCCTTACATCTGACATGGCAGCGGTGGTGCTTTCTGCCGCTTCCTTATATTCTATTATGTCGAACAGAAAAGCTAACGCACATGTAGTGACCGCCTCCTACCACCATCGCCAACACCGTCTCCGACCAATGCCGCAATGCGTGTTGTTGGACATCAGTACAGCATTCTGGGGTTCTTATCACTAGCGATTGCTCTGCTCAGCCATGTCTTGTAGCTGTGGTTATTGTCTCGCGCGCAGTCCCCCCAATACCCCGATCTGTTTTCATCGTATTTGGTTAAACCTTGCATAGCCTTGTTTGGGCGTCTTTGCCAGATTTGAATTGGAATCATTGTTTTGTTGCTTAGAAACCACCTTGTCGAGACCACTTTGAAGACGAATGGGCACGCTCTACACATTATAGAGCAATAACAATAGATATGATATTCGGGCTTGAGATTTTCGTGTCCCCCTGGATCTTACTTGCCCTGCCGTCTACAAATAAATCATCGCTCGCCTACTGCAAACATGGCAACAATTTACATGTCGAATCTCTGTTCAAGGGGCTGTGTGGTCTCGATGCGACCAAGGGGGGATGGGGGGGGGGGGGGGGCGGATGTCAACCATCCGCCTGCGTAGGTCCAAGACTCCTTGTCCTGCCCTGCCTGCCCGGCCCGCGCGCCCGTCTGGTCTAATATATCATACATCATCCACGCCTGCCGAAGAAGGGCGGAGTGTGCAAAAGAACAAGATGTATTTGCTCTTCTTCGCTAGTATGAATCAGAATTGTTTGAAATAAGAAGTTAGGTTTTAATAGCTTTATACTACCAGGTAGAATTAAAATAAATATTGCTCAAGAATTCGAACCTGGCTTCCAGATTGTTATCGTCAACGCCGTGTTAAGTTCGCAATAGAGCGGCGGCGGTCACATAGATTTGCCAGTTGGCACAGAGGACTTCTTACTGGGGAGAAGACTCGGGGTAGCTTTAGCACAGCGGAACGCCCACGTGGGATGCATGGATGAAAATATACAATGCATTTTCGCCAAATGACCCATCATATCTCCTCTACTACTCTTTGGATGAGATTTCAAAAAACCCGGTGATGCCTTCCGCCGTCTATTTGGACCAAGGAAATGGAGACAACAAACAAAACAGCCACAGATACTTTGAGCCACAAGGCGAGGCGAGGCGAGGTTCCGTGCCCCGAACCCAGTCATTATAGTCACTCACACGGCACGATCCCCCTTGCCCTGCATAATTTACTACACGCGGATCGCGTCTCCTTCCCTCCCCCCTCTTCCAAACTCGGCTATTCGCTTATAGGAGGTCGCGTCTGACGAACTCCTCACGCAGGGCACGGCCCAGGCTGGCAGGGGAGCGCTCGACAATCACACCGGCATCCTCGAGGGCCTTGATCTTGGAGTCGGCGCCGCCCTTGCCACCAGAGACGATGGCACCAGCGTGACCCATTCTGCGTCCAGGAGGAGCGCTGATGCCGGCAATGAAGCTAACGACGGGCTTGTTGGCAGTGTTGTACTCCTTGAGGAAGTCGGCGGCATCCTCCTCGGCCGAGCCACCAATCTCACCAATCATGATGATGCCGTCGGTCTCGGGGTCCTTGAGGAAGACGTTGAGGCAGTCGATGAAGTTGGTGCCGCTGAAGGGGTCACCGCCAATGCCGACAACGAGAGACTGACCCAGGCCGGCCTGGGTGGTCTGGTTGACGGCCTCGTAGGTCAGAGTACCGGAACGGGAGACGATACCGATGCGGCCGCGCTTGTGGATGAAGCCGGGCATGATGCCGATCTTGCACTGGCCGGGGGCGATGATGCCGGGGCAGTTGGGGCCGACGAGACGGGTCTTGTCCTGGGTCTTGAGCATGTCGGTAATGCGAACCATGTCTGATAGGCGAAGTCAGCATTTTCGCAAGGTGACTTTGGGTAGGAGTTTGTGGTATGCTGGGACGTACCGTGCTGGGGAATACCCTCAGTAATGCAGACGACGAGGGGCACCTCGGCGTTCAGGGCCTCCTCGATACCGGCAGCGGCAAGCGGGGGGCTGTATCGTCGGGATGGTAAGTGACTTGACACAAGAAGAGCCAGATGCTGCATGTACGGACGGGCACTCACGGGACGAAGAGAGCAGTAGCATTGGCACCAGTCTCCTTGACACCCTCAGCGACAGTGCCGAAGACGGGGAGATCCAAGTGCGTAGTGCCGGCCTTCTTGGGGTTGGTACCACCAACAACCTTCGTGCCTGAGAACTGTTAACCTTTTGTCGAGCCACTTGGGAAGCTGGCTGTGCGGCGTATGGATCGGTCTGTGGTGGTAGTGGGGGAGAGTTGGCAATTACCATAGGCGATAGCCTGCTCGGCGTGGAAACTGCGAGAAGACTGTTAGCAACATGCTGTGGTGCATCCTGAACGAGCCGAGGCGAGAAAAGTGCAATGTGGCTGTCGAGCTTGCTGTGGGCGATTTGCGCGGTTTGTGCATCGCGGAGCTTGATATCAAGTCTCTGTCTACCCCTCGCCACAAGCACCACGGCAATGGCACGGATCGGATAGGCAGTGAGGCGGACGGGCGACTTACGATCCCTGCTTTCCGGTGAAGCCCTGGAAGAGGACCTTTGTCTCCGAGTTGATGCGGAGGTTGTCGATGGTCTTGGAGTAGGGGGACGAGGAGGAGCTGTAGGTGCGCTTGGAGAGCTGGCGCAGGACGGCGGAGCCTGGCCGCATCTGTCTGGAGAAGGCCTGCATGTTGGCGAGAGGTGAGCGGCGATCGTGGGGAGGAAGAGAGTCGGGCGTTCGCAAGGCGAGGACGGGTTGAGCTGGGAGAAGCAGTCGTGGGGAGCTGCGGTTGCTTGACTGGCGATAGAAGACGGCGGCGTGGTGGGTGCGGCGACAGGGAGTTGCAGCCAGCGGGCAGGATCGCGACCGCCCAAAAAAAAGAACAAGCATCGGCCGGTGCAGTCCTGCAGTTGCCGGACTGGCACTGTGGCAGGCCCGTGTCTCGTCCCAGCTACTGGGACGCGGGCCGTGGGGGGTACGGGCCTCAGAGGCGAGGACTCCCGCAACTATGGAGGTACCGAGGGCTTCCGCTAGCGCTCCCGTAACTCTCCTTCGGACAGGGTACAGTGCCCGTCTCGGGGCCCGCACTCCCACGGGTTGCTGCTTGTATGGTATTTCGCGGACCTGAGTGGCAGCTTCAGGAGTTGTGCCCAGGGCTTAAACACTCAGTAGGTCGCCTTTGCGGGATCCTTGAAACAATGTTGAGGCGGCGACCACTTCATGGGCAATTGGCTGGCTGCCTTGTGCAGGTGGTGCAGCACACATCACTGCCATTTTGGAAAAAGCTGGAGATAGTGAACAAGCCCATGGTCAACCTTGAGCACAGTTCTCTCGGCCTGCTGGCAACATGTCGGTGCTGTGCATAGTAGCTCCCAGCGGCAACATCAAGACATCCAGGGCCCTGAGCCGGCAGTTGTGTGTCTGGGAATGGCTGGCTCCGGTTTGTTTTCGGGCCCCATCGAGCTGGCAGCAGCCAGTAGGCTCGAAGCTGAGCGGCTCACCGACAAGCCCTGCCTCGAGTCGAGCTTCATGTTGGTGGGGCACGGTCGACCTGGACAGCAAATGCTGATGACCGTCTCGAGTTCTCTTGTTGTGTACGTACCTATCACTGTCTTGGCGGTTGCGACAAAGGGCGTGAAAGTGGCGTAGGCGAAGCACCTGACGATGGGACGACGAGAACGGATCTCTACGCTCAAAGTGCGGCACAAGAGTTCGCTGCTACTGATGCAGGGCTCCAAATCTCCAAAGCCAGCACTCTAAGGCTGGCTGTCTTCAGGGACCGATCTGGCGTCATAGCTTCAGCTGGTCTACTGAAGGACTGGCAGCTGGCAGCGGGGCTGCGGGGCAGACTACCAGCTGCACCAATTCAACCTGGGCCTCCAGCAGCATGCGCCGCCCGCATTTGGATGACTGAGCAGCCTCAGCTAGCTCAAAGTCTGGCCCGGGCTTGCCATGTGCACGCGTTGTCACTTGGGCGCCTGAAATCAACCCACAGCGCCAAGCCAAGCTCAAGCAGCTCCAGTCCAGTCGACGTCGTCGTTGTCTGGCAGCACCCCATCCACCTCAACACCACACTTCGCTGCTTCAATCATCACCGCCAACGGCACATCACCCGCTGCCACAAACGCCCACCAGTCTTTCTACTCTGGCTGGCAGGAACAGAGGAAACCCCCTACACGGCGCACCAGCGCACACAGTCACAGTCCCGCACACCCCAAACAGACTCTCTAGCTCCCATTTGAGATACCGGTTCGCTCGCCACGATGGTAAGCCCTGGCCCATCCCAACCACAACATCTTCCAGCCAAACTCGGCGACACCATGCTAATATTCTCTCTACTTGCAGGGTCAAAACCAATCTGGCATGGGCGGTGCCGGCGATGGCAGGGACGACAAGGACAAGAAGGTATGTGATGAGCCCCTCATGATATCATCACCGCCACAGAGACGGTTCTGACACTGCATACCGAATCCATAGAAGGACAAGCCCAAGTACGAGCCCCCGCCGCGGCCAACCACAAGGATCGGTCGCAAGAAGAAGAAGGCTGCCGGCACCTCTGCCGCTGCGAAGCTGCCCGCCGTATACCCCACAAGCCGATGCAAGCTTCGCCTCCTCCGGATGCAGCGCATCCACGACCACCTGCTTCTCGAAGAGGAATATGTAGAGAACCAGGAGCGCTTCAGGAAGCAGAAGGCTGCCAAGGATGCGACCGGTCCCATCCCCGACCCCGAGGCTGGTGATCGCAACGCTGATGAGCGCGGCCGCGTCGACGACATGCGCGGCAGTCCCATGGGTGTCGGCACACTGGAGGAGATGATTGACGACGACCATGCGATTGTCTCTAGCACGACTGGCCCAGAGTACTACGTGAGCATCATGAGCTTCGTCGACAAGGACCTCCTTGAGCCTGGTGCCTCCGTCCTGCTTCACCACAAGAGCGTCTCCATTGTCGGTGTCCTGACTGACGATGCCGACCCGGCCGTCAATGTCATGAAGCTCGACAAGGCGCCCACAGAGTCTTACGCCGATATTGGTGGTCTCGAGCAGCAGATTCAGGAAGTCAGAGAATCAGTGGAGTTGCCCCTGTTACATCCTGAGCTCTACGAGGAAATGGGCATCAAGCCTCCAAAGGGTGTCATTCTCTATGGTGCTCCTGGCACCGGCAAGACATTACTGGCCAAGGCCGTCGCCAACCAAACCTCTGCCACCTTCTTGCGAATCGTGGGCAGTGAGCTGATCCAGAAGTATCTTGGTGATGGTCCCCGTCTTGTGCGGCAGCTCTTCCAGGTGAGTTCAAGATCATTCTAAGCAGGTATGATTATCGGGAACGAGCTCACACTCTACATCTAGGTTGCTGGCGAGAACGCACCTTCCATCGTCTTCATCGACGAAATCGACGCCATCGGTACCAAGCGATACGACTCCACATCTGGAGGTGAGAGAGAGGTGCAGCGAACCATGCTGGAGCTGCTCAACCAGCTTGACGGTTTCGACGATCGTGGCGATGTCAAGGTCATCATGGCCACCAACAAGATCGAGTCGCTGGATCCCGCGCTGATCCGCCCTGGACGTATCGACCGCAAAATTCTCTTTGAGAACCCCGACCAAAACACGAAGCGCAAGATCTTCAACCTGCACACAAGCAAGATGAACCTGAACGAGGACGTCGACCTGGACGAGTTCATCACCCAGAAGGACGACCTATCGGGAGCAGATATCAAGGCAATCTGCTCCGAGGCGGGTCTCCTTGCCCTACGGGAGCGCCGCATGCGCGTGCAGATGGCCGACTTCCGGGCGGCAAGGGAGAGAGTGCTCAAGACGAAGCAGGAAGGAGAGCCCGAGGGCCTGTACCTGTAGACGGAGGGAGCAATGCAGTGGTTTGGCGTGGAATCATCATGAACATCGATCGCCGCCAGATGATATGCTACGAAGACAAACGGCCGAGAGCAAACCCTGTGTGCAAGCCTACCATTATCGAGTCCTGGTGTGGTGAAACTACCAATGCCAAATGTGCATGAGCTTACGAGCACCAAGTATGCACCCCACCTGTGATGTTTCTTTTCCGGTGACGAAGCTGAAACGGGTGCCATGCAATTATGGGATGCTGTTGGTGTGCAATAAAGCGTGTTATTAAGCAGTTGACGAGCAGGCAAGACGGGGCAAAGGTCGCGGGGAAGGCGGCAGGCATGTGGCGTGTGTTTATTTCAGGCTGCACCAGCGAGCGCCGCTTACTCTGCCCAACCCTTGCCGATGACATGGGATCGACAAACCCGAGCACGCCAAGCAGCAACTGCCGCAGGACACCGGACATCTCGTCAAATCGCCAACTCGTAGAAGCTCCGAAAAGTCCTGCTTCTTCTGGCGTTGCTGTTGTTGTTGCTGCTGCTGCCGCTGTTGTTGGCATTCGAGTTGCGCGGCCACGTGTGCAAAGCACTGCACTTGCACCTGCAGGGGGAGGGGGTCTGAAACTGTCGTGTAGCCCATGCTGCAAGGAATCTCACAGATGTAGAGCTAGGCAACTGACGAGGCAACCAGGTCACATGGTGTTTTCGTCACTCGAGCCTTGGAAACAATGAAAGGGCCAAGGCTTGACGGTCCGTTGCCAAGCCGGTGTCGGCGAGGGCGATCAAGCCTCCGCAGGCATAAGATCAACCTGGAGAGAACTAGGATGCACATTGCAGAGACCATCTGCAGACAGTGACTGATCCTCGCCGGAAGACACTGCAAGCGGTAATCTTCTCAGAGCACGCTAAGCATTTCCAGGGGCTCGTCGCTCGCAGTCTCCCCAGTAAGACAGCCGGACACGCTGGGTGCTCGTCTTTCCGGTCTCGACAAAACAAAAGATCAATGTCCGCTCTCATCCGCTGGTCGGTTTTGTGGGTTTCTTTCCTTTTTCCCCTTTCCAACGAAACCGCGGCCTTACAGACTTGACGGGTGGACCTCGACTGCCTTGAATGCGATTCGCCGGTGCCGTTGTGTCAGATCAGGTAGCCATGGTTGAGGTCTCTTTGCTGCTCGATTGAAGCAGATCAACAACACACTCTCGGACGCCCGCCACTACGATCGCCGTTGCATAAGAGCAGCAGATCTGCGCTGGCAATCTTGGATCATCACGCCTCTGTTCGCCTACGTCAGGCGTGTCCGCATTTCAAACCAGCTTGTTCTTTATCCTGTTCGCCCGCCCTCGGCTCGTCCCCACGACCTCTGCTCACCATGGGTCAGCCCGCCCCAGCTTCGGCCCTGCCATATCCAGAACACTCGTGCATGCCATATATCCACAGCCAAGACGACGATTCTGACGACACAGAGCAGCCCGTGCCCATTATCACGGCAACAGCCATGGACTTGAAATGGTTCACCTACACAAGGACGGCCCCGGCCGAGGTCGAGGGACTTGGCATTGTGGCACACCCGCATCCGCTGCGGTCACATCCTTGCGATGATATCATCTCCCACTCAGAGTACTGCCGAGAGCTCGCGGACCAGGAGCGCGAGCGCATCGAGGCCGTGCAGCGGCTCGAGAGTCAGCAGTCCCACTGGCAGGACAAGCAGCGGCTCAACTCGTGGCCCGCAGAGACAGTCCATCTAGTCCCTGCCCCCCTGGCACCATTTGGCGGTATCAAAAGAGCAGACTCGGAGCTAGGCCGTCGGCACCAGCAACAATTGACCGATCTCGATGAGGAGATGGACGAGTCCTTCTCGCCTCTAGCTTACGATGACGATGGTGATGATGGTGGGTCAATATACGAGGAGCAGACGGGTGGCAGCGACGACGATTCTCAGCTTGGCGGACAAGGCATGCGGAGAAGACAGACTGTATCCAGTTCTTCAGTTGCGCCACAAATGGACTCGGAGGAAGAAGAGGACGAACCAGTCATGATCCTTGGCACAGTCCGGAGAGAAAGCAGGAGGCCGTCGAGTCTCTTGCGCCTCCAACAGGAGCAGGCGGCACTGCACCAGTACCGCCGCGACTGGTCTCCAATATCAACACCACCGCGCAGCCGGGCGAACACCGTCGAGAGGAAGCCATCTCTAGTCAGGGCAGGCACCTTTGGACCTACACCGCCAGACACACCCCCACGCATGTCCAGCGAGCCTGAACTCGACAGCTCCTCCAGTCCTCCAAGGTTCTCGACACTCAACAACGGCAGTGCCCAGCGTCAGTCCTCAATCTTGCAGAACAAGCAGCGCTTGGCTCGGGCTGGCACTTCTTCGCCTGGGAGCCGGAGCCAACGGCAGTCAATTTATGAGCCCGCTCCGCCGGCGTACCATGACGAACCCCTGCTGGCCATTGCAGCAAGTGCCGTCCAAAGACAACAGCAGCAACAACAACTGGAGCGATCAGAGTTCGTCACTCCGCTTTCAGCGCCCCCTCCCCCAAGACCGCCGCCTAAGCGCAAGACTTCTCGTACCTTGGCATATGCGCAGTTCTTCGCCGCGCCCCCAGACTATTGGAGCGGCTCCGGGTCGAGCACGCCAGAGCGAGTTGCCACTCCACCATTACAAATAAGCCGGGTAACATCTGCACCGTCCGTGACGGCCAAGCCTGCAATAGTAAGGAAGCCGGTGCCCTACTTTCCGCCGCCCCCGACAGCCGCCTCTGCTCCGCCTACTACAACCTCTTCTTCTTCAGCCACTGCTGGCATCTTTGGTCCCCCAAAGGTGGTGAGCCCAGGCCCGGACGGTCTTCCTAGCGCAATGCATACCGTCAACCCGGGTTTACTCACGGCTCCGGCATCCTCGACCACTCCCAGCCGCAAGTTCGGCCACCGGCCGATCTCCACTTCGGCCAACAAGTTGAAGAAGCTTCGCCTGGGAGAGAACATATCGAAATGGACGACAAACAAGGTGGGCGAGCCCATCAACACGATTGCCAACAAGCTCGGCTCTGAAGCATTCTGGCCAATGACACTGGACAAGGAATGTGACAAGGCTGCACGGATCCTGCGTGCGTTCTGCTGTGGAGAAGAAGCAGCGTCGTCCATCTTCAGCTTTGCCTCCGAGGGCAAAGGCAAGGAGCGTGCTGATCTCAGCCAGCGACGGCCGTCGCACTCAGCTCCAGCCCCTATCCAGATTCCGCCGCATGTCATGGCCAGTGCCAAGGGACTGGCGATTTTCACCACGTTCCGCGCCGGCGGCCTGCATCTCAGTGGCGCGCGCGGGTCCGGAGTGGTCATTGCGAGACTGCCCTCGACCGAGTCTGATGTTGGTCGGCAATGGTCGCCGCCCTCGGGCTTCATCGTGCAGTCTGTGGGTGCAGGACTCCGTGGCGGCGGCGGAGCCGGATCCGAGTTCAACGACTGCGTCTTTGTGCTCACCACTGACGCGGCAGTCGACGCCTTCACGCGGCCCAAGCTCGGTCTGGGGAGCGAGATTGGTGTTACTCCCGGACCCGTCCTGGACGAGGACGGCAGCGCCGACGCAAGCAAGAGTAGGGGCCATAGCCAGGCCCTAAGTCCAGCAGAGGCTGGAGGTGTGCATGTCCGAACCATGACGAGTGACGTTCGCATCCGTGCAGAGGAGCCCATCTTAAGCTACACGCGCTCGACGCGGGGAGCATGGACAGGTGCCAAAGCGTCTGGGACCATCGTCGCGGTAAGGGCAGACGCAAACGCCTCCTTCTACGGAAGCGCAGAGCCCCTGAGCGTGGAGAGGATTCTGAGTGGGCAGGTGCCCGTGCCAAAGCCGACGAGAGGTCCGCTGGCCGTGGACGGGACCGTCATGTGGGCCGAGGGAGGCTCGTCGCTGGTCAGGGCGCTGCAGGACATTGAGGGGAGGACGTAGAACAGCGTTCGAGGATGCGCTGGGCCACCACATATGGTATTTGGACTGAAAGGGGGCGGGGAATTCGGAATTATTAGGACAAACTATCCAGAAGCAAAATGTTTGCCATGTCAGTAAAGCATGCTAGCGGGCTTCTTCTTACAGCGTTTCAAGCATCACGATGTTTACTGTTTCCCATCATGTGAAAGAGAGATCGAGAAAAGAAAACCCAAGAACGAGGAAACAAAAGGGAATCAAAAGAAATACTGTCCATGTGAGAGAAATGGAGGGGAAAAGAGATTGAGTTACCAAACAACGTGCAAACAAGTGTACGGAGATAACCGATGACAATGCCAAACAAAGAGACCCAATGAGTGACAACTACTAAACCAGCAATGAAGACAACAACACAACTCCAAAAAAAATAAAAAATTCAATGCGGCCTCAATACAGGAAGATGGACCGGAAAAAGAGCAAAAAAGATGATATGCCAAGGATTTTGTCCTCGGTGAGGCTCGAACTCACGACCTTTGGATGTCCCAATATTGTTTAACTGAGTCAATCAATTGAATGATATGAGACCAACGCTCTAACCAACTGAGCCACGAAGACTGTTTGTTGAAAGGAGTTCGTCCTTAACTAAATATCTATCGCCGCTGCATCACCGGCCTGAGCTTGAATGTGCGGACTGTTCTGTGTACGACGGTGGCCGTGGAGCACTCTGCCCTCACATAAAACAGCCGTACCAATGGCAAGAATTCTCCCGGCGAACCTGAGTAGTTGGACGATAGAATTCACTAAAGTTGTGCCGTCATGTCATATATAGGTCCCGATATTGCCAGGTCTCGCCTGCAAATGCACTCCCCGTCTAATTACACTGCGGCCGAGTTTGTCGTCGCGCCGAAGTGCTTCTCACTTGCCTGCTCGCCAGGCTCCACCACGCTTCCCCCGCTGCCACTGTGCTCGTTCTCCACTGCGAAGGCCGAGGGCTTCTCGTCCTCACCCGACGCCAAGGGCAGTTGGCTTCCTTCTTCGTCCCGTCTCAGAATGCCCGTCGGATCCAGCCCCGTGTCGCAGTACGTCTCGACAATGCGAGTGATCCGCTTGATCTCGGCTGGCGCGAGCAAGCTCTGCCCGTGGTCCCGATCCCAGAGGTAAAACAGCTCCAGCTCGCCCCTGCCTGTCCACGTATCTGGCGTCTTGCGCCACTCCTTTTTGTCGCTCTCCTCGTAGTCGACGTGCCCATAGTATACGTAGCTCGCCGTCGCCGAGGGGCTGGTCACGCAGTCGCGCGACGCGATGACAACGGTCGTGCGCTTCTCGACCAGCTGCTCGCGCCACAGGATGCAGTCCTGCCAGTGTAGCCGGCGCGTGAGCGTGTGTGCCGTACGCGGATCCGCTGCCGCGAACCACTGCATCTCGAGCTCCGGGGCGTTGCGCGGCCGGCGGCGCATGATGTTGTAGCCGAGCTCGGGGAGGTGCATCATGATGGACGCTGGGTCGATCAGCACGACCGAGTGGATCTTGCTGTTGACGATGGGGTCGTCAAGGAGGGAGCGCACCATCAGTGTGCCGTAGGAGTGGCCGATCAGAACAACATCGTCGAGAGAATGCTGTGAGAGGATGCTGCGCATGGAGCTGACAAATTCGCGCTGCGAGACGGCTTGTGGGCAGATCCGACCAGACACCGGCATGAACTCGATAATTACCATGCCAATGTCTCTGGGCATGGAGCTGAGCCAGGCCAGGTATGGCGAGAGACCCATGCCAATGCCGTGCAAGAATACCACGGTCCGCTTCCTGCATCGCCCAATTTTGGGATGCTTCGCGGGCCGATAAAAGTAGCTGAAGTCAGGCGCTGCAGACCGCCGCAATGACAACAGAGTCATGGGCCGGAACGGGAAGTTTGTGAAGAAGGTGTGTAAGGGCTGGCGGTAGAAGCGGAATCCCAGGAACAGCATGAGCCAAGTCGTCGTCGTGAGATCCACGGCCCACACGGTCCAGTACCACAAGAGTGAGGCATGTCTTGTGGCAACAGGATCTAGACTCGCCCGGATTGCCGTTGCGCCGCCGCGTCCCTTGCGAAACCGCATGCCGGTGTGCTCTTCCCACTCGTCAATCAGCATCTCGAGCTCTTCGTTCTCCTCCATGTCCTCCTCTGGCTTGTGCCACTTGTTCCACAGTGCCCACAACAGCCAGTCCTTGATATCCTCGCGATAGATCTCGTCCAGATGAGCATTGCAGAACCACTTTCGCATAAAGAGGTGTGAGTCGGGAATGTTGGTGATGAGCTTCCGGTACAGTCCATGTCGCTCATCCTTTGTGATTGTGTCTAGTGGTAGACCTGGACGACCCAGGTACATTCGATATGGCAGATACCAGATAAGATACCACAGAATTTCGACTGCCCCGACACATTCGACGGCGATACTAAATGGATGCTTGATACCAGCTTCGCCGAAAATGAAGAGGGCTAAGAAGAAGTAGATGAGGCAGCCAAGACCGAGGTAACCAAAAAGCCATATGCCGCAGCGGACCAGCAGCATGGCTGGCCTGGAATGATTGATCAGCATATTGGTGGCACACAGGGCAGGATATTGAGAGCGTGTTTGTTGGTGCAGTGAATGGACTTTGCGACGTGCTAGTAAATCTTCGATCCTAGTATCACGTAGACACCGGGAATTAAGCTCGAGACAGCAAGTCCCTGTCGCGGAACCTGGCTCGAGTTGTTGATACGGCTTCTGCTTGCAGCTTGACGGCCAACGCAGATTGAGATGTCGTTGAGAGCAAGCGACGAGTGCACTGCCTCAACTTAGAACAGACGACAGGCTTGACAGCTGCGTGCACATTCTTAAAAAACCAAGTCGCGCAGATGACACCCGGAAGAGCCAAGAGGGCGAGGCTTCGTTTGGCTGGGGGACAGGCATCCATAGAAATACTGCTGATCCTTTTCCCGGGGGCTATGGCTGCCATGTTGGCTGGGTCCAGTGGACCAGGACGGTCTTGGATGGATCCATGGCATAATAACGGCAGGGCTTCTTACAAGCACATGAAGGTTCACGGTGCTTGTCCATGTCAGCGACTCCTCGCGGGTGCAATCGTTGGTGGCTCCACTGAGGCGTCCGAACGCTCGTGCGTGCCAGCTTGATCAAGGTATGACCTGTCAAGTATGTGCTTGGTAGGGTTCCATTCCGGTTTCTCTGCACTTGACAGTTGCGTGTTGGCTGTCAAGCCATGTACATGGGGAGAGTGACGTGAGCAAGGGCGGTCGATTATGGAGATCGAACATGGTTGTGACCCCGGCCAGTTGTTCCCGTCTGGGAGAAAAGCTGGGGTAGAGGCCTCGGCATGACATCCAGCGTAGCATCCTGACTCCAGTGTCGTGCGGGTTACTGGTTGTTGGCGACGAGGAGCAGTGTGCGGGGAACCGGCAGGGGAGGTCGAGACGAGCAGTTCCCGAGGCTAAGCTGGGGTTCTGCTGAACGCTGCCCTACTGGGACCCCTGTCCCAAGTCCAGAGCAGCATGTTCTCTCAGAAGCTAGAGTTCTGCACCCATCCAGAGCTCGTTGTACGCCTCATGCAAGCAAGAAAGACTGCGGCGGTGGGGTTTCGAAGAGCCGGAGGCTGCTCCAATTAGAATGTCTTTCCAATTACAGGCAGTTGGTGAGAGCATTCGAGCATGGACGATTCCTCGGTTGGTGGATAAAATGGTTCTTGTCTCCTTCAACAGGGGCTGCGAGGTTCGCGCACGAAAGGACCTACTGGAAAGACAGGTGGTGGCGTGGAGGCTGTCCTGGAACTGGTCGTGGCTTGCGAGCGACATGGACGTGATCTGCAGCTAGCAGCCAACAGCATGGGCAGGATACGTGCAGGACGAGGTCCCGAGTAGATGGGGACGTGCCTGGCATCTGAGTGCTGGACTGAAGCTGTCACAGATGCTACACGTACTGCTCCTGTAGATCTTGCCGTGGCAGGTTCGAGGCTGGGCTGGTGGTGGTAGTGGTCACTGTGGTGGTTGCGGGAAGAGGAGGATGGATGGATTGTGCAAGCCGCTGCACTGCAGGGCTTGCTTTCCTCCCCATGCCACACCCTGCAGCTCCACAAGACTTAAACCAACGTCACTTCCTTCCCGCACCGCGACGTTCAAGTCAAGTTGAGATATTGGAAGCAGGCAATGACTTCATCTGCACCTGACTTGCACGCTTCAGCGTCGGCCACACCGATCCGCACGTTGCCCGTAGGCATTACTTTCAGACTGTAAAAGGAATCTACAGGTCCTTCAACTTGTGGCGCATGGTTTCACCCGTGATCATGGCCATGTCGAAGGCGTCCAACTATGAATGCTCGACGCATGCTGGCACAACTGTGCGAACAAAGAGATACAGTCAACCGCAAGACATCAGGTGTATGCATGACAAGACGCTTTCTGGTGAGACGGTCGGTGATGCTGCATGCGTCAATCGAAGCAGAAAGACGGGCAGTGCGCGATCTCTAGCAACCACTCGACTATGGCAAGGACCACATCAGCAATCTGCTCGCTTTCAAAGAGCGGAGTAATGTTTGCGCCCAGGCCTCAGAGCTCACAGTGGCTGGCAACCATGATGAAACAGAGGCAGTTGTCAAAGAGCTAGAGGACGTGGGGAGCCATGTTGCAAACAGGTCGGGCAGGCCGCCCTTCACGGCGCGCCATTCATCTCCGAAACCTCCCCATCGTCCCGGCCGGCCTCTGCTTGGCGCTCTATATATCTCAACCTCAGACCGGGACTCACTTGCGCCTGCTCCCACAACCGTGCAAAGCCTTCACAACAGACTCATCATAGCACCTACGACCAGGTCAACATATCACCAGACCACCTGTCCTGAAATGGCATCAATCATCCAACACGACCCTATCAAGCTCGCACAGGACGCACACAACATCACTCGGAGAATGTCGGCAATACGACTCACTGAGGCTGCCGAGGAGTGGCTCAGGAAGTCCGCGAAAATGCCTCCCGACGATGGAACACGCCGCCTCTTCAATCCGGCATGGTTTGCGCTCCAGTGGCTCTTCTTTGACTGTGCCGTCCTAAGTGCTCGCGACAAGGTCTACAGCAAGCTACTCGAAGAGGACACCGTAGACGATGACGCTTTTGAGGATATAGTCTGGACCAGAAAGCTTTTCTGTCGAGCCGTCGCGGCCATTGCTGACGACCCCGAATCTATCACAGTGGATTCCTTCCCAGAGCGTTTGGATCAAGCCTTCAGGGACTTGCCCGGACTGGCCGAGCTGGCTGATGAAGACCTTGACCACGTCTGGCAAGAAGTCGCGGCCATCGCGAGGAGCTACTACGACTTGGCAAGACTAGAACCAGAACAGCAAGAAGAGCAGCTCCGCATGGTCGAAGCTGAGCCAAAACCATGGTTGCTGAACACGCCGATCGATGGCGAATCCCCCTCAATGTCGCCGGCTGACTCTACACAACTTGTGACTCATGGCGGTACAAGTTCTGGAATCGAGGTGCCCGCGGTCACAGAGCAGAAGGAGAACGAAATACATTCCCATAATACAGAGAAAATCAGCAACGACTCTCCCGAAGCTGCCGCCACTCCGCCGGCTCCATGTACACAACGCACATTGCGTCGCTTCGGCAAGGCCACTCCGAAATCGGGTTCCACACAGAAGGAGTACGAGCTGGCCCGAAGAATCCACACCGACGACACATTTGGCATGGACAACCCCAATGGTCCCTGCGAGCCATGCAGGAAGACGTGGGCGAAGAAGCACAAGGGGCCCTCGAAACCTCCGATCCCCTCGGACTGGTGCCGCGTGCAGAAGAGCCGCACCTTCTACAAGGGCGCCCGGTGCAGCGGCTGTGTGGCTGGCAAGGCGACCATGATGCACTGCAACATTGCCAACGCCCTGGAGAGACAGGCCAGCGGGCATATGGCCAAGAGGACCGGTCTGGGCTGGGCACACTTTGAGCGCCTCTGGGCCGTGCTGCTGCGGGCCTGTGACGGAGACTGGCGCCGCGCGGCTGCGCATGTGGACGACATGCCCGACTTTAGGGATCGCATTGAGCTTGGACGGGCTCGCATCAACGTCGCGGCTGTCGTCTCAGGGACTCGAACCTGGGACGAGGTGTTGGATACAGACACTCGTTTGGCTACTGGTGGGCATGATCTTCGGGAAACACAGCCAGAACCGTTGGTCCGGGGAAACAATTCACAAGAAGAAGACGCAGAAGAAGAGGAAGAAGAAGAAGAATCAAAAGAGAGCTCGGACGAAGAGCTGGTTGTCACCTCGCCTGTCGAGAAGATCACCCCAAAGACAAAGAAGCGCAAGCCTCTTCCTTCAGCCAGAGACATTGCCACGGCCAAGCGCCGACGCTCAGCACAGTCTTGACCTGAGGCCGCGTGTGCCAAGTCCCCGGTTAAGATCCCCTCTCTGGTATGAACCACCTGGGCCACGCACATAGACTATCTGGTCCGGCACCAATGAGTTCAAGCAAAAGTTCTTCAGCATGTGTACACCTTCCTGTCTCCATCTTATACCCCCATGTAACCTCGCGTCCTTCACTTCAAGCCCTCTCTTTATAGTTTAGTCATTGATAGCTCCATGGCGTGTCCTTCCCACGCTTGTATCAAGATATCCGTCCCAACATTGCGCGTGTGCCAATCATCTCGGTGTCCCAAAGTTAAGAACGTTCACATACCCCATTCCAGGTCACATTCCCCTTGGGACCTGTGCAGTGTCGTAGATGTACCAGGACTCCACATCTATTGTGCGCGACCGAGCTTGTCCTTGGCCATGGGTCCGTCCATTGTCGGTCCGTTGGGATGAGCCAAATGGGGATTCCAACTCCACAGAGTAACAACGAACGGAGCCCAGCGTGGGGTGCTTGCTTCTGCTGTCATCAAATCAGAGCTTGATGGATGAAACGCGCGCGAGATGGACAAGATGACCCACCAAAGATCGACCACCTAGACTTCCACAACCGGCCTTGGGTACAGCTGGACTTGCGCAACATCTTGTGCTCAGGCACTAGCTAGAACATGTCACCTTCCCAACACATTTTTCATTCATTCATGTGTAAATCGTGAATCATAATTTCCTATTCGTTTTTTTGGTCATGAAAATCTAAGCATGAAGTCGATCCCATCCCCATCTCTCCCCTACTGCACGCAAGCTTACGACACGACAAACGCGAGCATGGCCGTGAAGACAAGCAGCACCACACACGTGCCCGGGCTGCTCAGGCGCTCACCAGAGCTAGGTGGCGGGGTTGCGGCGGCGCCGGTGCCCGATGGCGAGGGCGTGGCACTCGAGTTGGCGCCGCCGCCAGAGCCGCCCGTCGCTGAGCCGGACACAATGGCGATGCGGCCGTCGAGCTCGGCGGTGATGGGGCTATGGGCGCCGAGATAGTCGATCTGAGAAGAAAGAAGAAGAAGTGCTGTGTTAGTCTGGCTGGCTGATTGACTGGCTGGTCGTGGCCCTATCGTCGGGCGGCGAGAAAAATGGGGGGCGACTGGATAGTAACTTACAAAGACCTCCTCCTGGGTGTCGAGGACGACGAGATTCTCGCTCGGCGGCAGGATGTTGTCGCCACCGCCCGCGATGAAGTCGAGCGTGACAAGGGTGTAGTCCTTGTTCAGGTCGATGGGCTCGAGCTTGTCCTTGGAGGGGCCGACGCTCAGGCGGACGAGCCTCTTGCCGACCTCGTTGTCCGGGTTGTACTCGACCTTGATGCCGCTGCTGATCTGGAAGAAGCTGGTGACCTTCTGGCCGTTGAACTGGCTGACGGCGCTGACCAGGCCCTCAAACACCTTCCACAGGTCCGACCCCTTGTACGTCACCTCGACGACGGCGTTGCCAAAGGGGTACGTCGTCAGGACCTCGCCGCGGGTGATGTCGCCCTGGTCGATGGACGCGCGGATGCCGCCGGCGTTGATCATGGCGAAGGCGGCGTTGCTGGCGCCGGAGGCGATGCGGTACTGGAGAAGAGCCCTGTCCAATCAAGACGATTAGTAAACCCAGTGCCACGCGTGGTTCAATCTGGACCAAAAGAAAAGGGAGGGGGGGACTTACTCGGCCGTGACGTCACCCAGATTGCACTCCTTCTTCTGGCAGGTTGTTTGGTCGAGAACAGTGGTGGTCTCGCCGACCTTCTCCTCGGCAAAGGCCTTGAAAGCGCCCGCCCAGTCGACAATCTGGGCCTCGAGCTCCGGGTCCTGGGAGGTCTGGTTGGTCATGTGGACGGGGGCGCCGTGGTAAGCCAGGATCTTGCCCTCGGCGTCGTAGGTGACGTCGATGTAGCCGACGTACTCGCCCCAGCGGTAGGCCGTGACGATGAAGACCTCGTCGCCGTCCTTGTTCTTCTCGATGGTGGGGTACTTACCCTCGGCGCCCTCCATGTCGCCCAGGAGGGTGTGGGAGTGGCCGCCCATGATGAGGTGCAGGCCCGTGGTGTCCTTGGCGAGCTGGATGTCCTCCTCGTAGCCGATGTGGGTGATGGCGGCGATGCGGGTGATGTTGGTGGTGCTGTAGATCTCGTCGATGCAGCGCTGGACGGCGGCGGTGACGTCGGTGAACTTGGTCCCGGGGCCGGGCTTGCTGATGCTCGGGGTGGTCTCGGTGGTGACGCCGATGACGGCCAGGTTGTACTTTTCAAAGATGTGGTAGGGGACAATGGTCGAGTTGAGCTTCTCGTTGTCCGAGACAATGTTGGCCGAGACGATGGGGAAGGTGAGGTTCTTGAGGAAGTCGCCGAGCTTGTCGTCGCCGCCGTCAAACTCGTGGTTGCCAAGGGTCATGGCGTCGAAGCCGAGCTGGTTGATGGTCTCTGCAATCTTCTCGCCGCCATAGTACGAGTAGTAGAGGGTGCCCTGGAACTCGTCGCCGACGTTGAGCCAGAGAGAGTCTGGGTGGCTGGGGCGCGTCTCGTCAACAAAGGACTTTATGCGGGCGTAGCCACCGAAGCAGCCGGCCTCTGGCTTGGAGCAGTTGGAGCCGCGCGAGTTGAACTGGTCGAGATGGGCGTGGACATCATTGACGTGGTAGAAGGAGATGTTGTAGTTGCCGGCGTCATCAATGAAGCGCTTGCTGAGGCGCTGGCTGTACAGCGAGTCCTCGGAGGCGGCGGCGGCCAGCGAGGCAGCGAGGCCTGTGGCCAGGGCCAGGGTGGACTTGAGCGAGGCGGCGCGCATCATGGCGGGGGCGGGTCAAGATGCTGCGGGTGCTTGCTTCAGCTGAAGGTGCTGCTTGTCGTCGTGAGGGAGCAACGGCGACGAAAAGACACTCAGGCTCGTCACAGAGAGTTGTAGCTGGCCATCCGGAGGCGGGAGACGGGCAGCTCTAATAGTGCTGACAGGAGCCGAGGCCATCCCGACTGACGTTGTTGGCGGGCATGCCAAGCCGGGCTTTGGCGAGGAGAGAGGATTCTGATTGGCGATGGCAGGCACAGGGCCCCGGTGTCCGGCGGCGAGGAGGACGAGGGCGTGCCTTGTCGAGCCTGTGAAACACGACAATCACGAGCGACGATCACGGCCGGCGGTTGGTGTTGGGGAGCTGAGCCCGTCGAGGCTAGGCCAAATGCGCCAGGTGCGCACCAGCGCGCAAGAAATAGGCTGGCGCCGCCGATCGCTGGCCCCACCACGTCCATCCATTCATCAGCACAGAGTCCAGCACATGTTGGTCGCGTCAATCCAATTCATCTTTGGCCTTGCCGGGAGGAGCACGGATGGCCGCATGTGTGTGTGTGTGTGTGCGTATCTGTGTCGTGCTGTTGTCGCCTTCACCTTCCTCTGCTTCTCCTTCGAGGCCAATAAGCACCCGGACCGAGGATCTGGTTCGCTTACAGTAAGCGTCCAGCCCAGACGTCACCCCACAGATGGGCGCTGCAGGGGCGGGTTCCCCCCCAGTTACAGGCCTTATCTCGACGAGTCGCCATGCTCCAGTCGACTTCAGTTCAGCGCTCTCGCTTCTTCGGCCATCCCTCCCGACACAGTACAGTCGTCCTGACTCGGGTCATTCATGCGCCAGCCTGCCCAACAGAGCGGACGACACCTTCCGGGTCTGCCTGCTGCTGGCCCGGCCATCGGAGGACGGCGACAGCCAGGACAGAAGGTGCCAAGCCGCCAGCGGCGCCCCCTGGACTTCCAGGGCATGCCCCAATCAGGAAAGTCGCTGGGCCTTCTCCAACCACGACCCCAACCCCGTGCGGAGGCGGGGTGCCCCCGGCGGGTTTCGCCGGTCCAGAGCCCCAAGCACGATAACCACCATGAATCTGGACGGAAAAGTTGGGAATGTCGACATGTGTCGTTGATAGGCATCTCCGGCAGAGTCTCCTCGTTGGTGCTCAGCAGGCCGCAAAGTGCTTCGCGTACAGCCCCCGCCGCCCACGGTCGGGTGGGCCCTCAGGCTCACGTCGATCGTGTGGTTGGGGAAGACGCCCGCCTCGAGCATCTTGATCTTGCCGCCGAGGCCTGCAGATAGAGAGGAGAGGGAATGTGTTAGCTGTCAGGTTTCCTTTGAAACTATGCGGGGGGGGGGGGGGGGTGGAGCCTTTGTGATGACCGGAGGAGGCAGAACTCACTTTCTTCCGCGAGAGTGCCGAAGAGAATGACCTTGCCTGGGAGCTGGTGGGCTCGCATGATCTCGGCAAGTTGCCAGAGCACCCCCCAGGCCGACTGTCGTAATGAGATTGTGGCCGCAGGCATGCCCAAGACCGAGCAGAGCGTCTGTCTTATTCGCCCATGATTAGCGACTTCTTGCTGAGCCAGCTACATAAGCGTAAGGCATGCTTGCAGTAATTACGAAGGAGACGCATCGTATTCAGCATTGAAGGAAACAACAGGCCTCTCTCCGGACTCCCCTAGATTACGGCTGCAAACGCCGTCTCGATTCCGTGCGTCGAGCGGGTGACGACGTACGACCCTTCCCTGGCCTCGAGGAATGAAGCGAGGAGGTCGTGCGCCTTGTGTTCCTGGTACCCGAGCTCTGGGTTCTTGTGCAGCGCGCTGTTCACCTCCTACAGGTCCTCCGATATGCTGTCCAGGAAGCCCAACAGTTCTTGGAGATAGGGAGGGTCATCGGAACTGACTTGGCGTTCACGTTGAAGAGACGAAGTGGACGAAGCGGCGATGTTTGTGACGCTGCTCGCGAGTAGCAGCGCTGTTGCAACGAGGGTCGTCTTCGCAACGTCCGGAATCAGTGCTTGAGTGGAAGAAGTAGAGTGACTTTTGTTGCAATCTCTATGAAGGCTTGGGAGACTACACCGCGGGGATCTTTCACTTTGATAAGCGGACTCGAAGCCCGAGGTCGGCAGCCGCGCGGGCAGACTTTTTTTCCCGAGAACCATGCCAATTCTATAATGCATGGTTGCCATCATAACCCAATTCTCCACACCATGGAATTGGCGACCGACGGTGCTCTGGCCCCCATGGTCCTCGGAGGGAGTTCGTCTGCGGCTTGCGGAGTTCCGTGCTCTACCAACCAGCGGCCCGCCCATTTCGCGTGGCGACTCTGAGGGGGATTGCGGCATATGTAGCCGCGAATGCTACATTTGCTTGACGTCCCTGTCGGCAATCTGGCAGTGAGTACCCTCCGCTGAGGTAGCATTGCATCTGCAGTGATCACCGCCGCAGTCGTGCTTGGCAGAGGGGAATGCTACGGCTTGCCCCGCACGGTGTTTTCGCTCGCGGGTGCAGAGAAGCGCACGGGAGACTTTCCCATGCTAGATAGCGTTCTGGTGAACCTTTGCATCGCTCAATATTCCAAGGCCGGCCACATAAACGGTGTCAAGCAAGATAAGTCGAAACCACGTCGCGGCGCCACCGTATCGCCAGATGGCCCTTACTGTGAGCCAGTTGCGCCCATGGCCCGGTGCGGTGTCATCTGACAGTATCGCGGTCGTACAGGTCACCATACAGGTCCTGTACCAGGTCTCGTGGCTGTGAAATGTTCAGAGGTGGCTCCAGTGTGTCAGCTGGTGTCGTTCTCCCCTCGGTTTTGAATCGTTCTACATATGGCTCAAGCACCCCAGAATGGCGTTGCGTGCTGCTGCTTCTTCATCCCATCTAGTAGAATTAGCCCGCAAATTTCCCGTTCTGTCTTCAGGAATTGTTGTTTACCTGGTAGGAACTCATTGGGTCGGTGCCGGGGTGGAGGTATTGGAGGCAAGTTGCAGATGTAGGCTCCAATATCATATGGGTGATAGGCCCTCTATGTTATGCCTTATGCGAGAGACAGAGATTCAAAGCAGCAAAAGGGAAAGGCCAACAACTTGTGCCCGATGCTGGACTCTTCCAGACAGGCCACTCATACATGTGAGTCATGACAGTATCGTGGCAATGCTTGTTGCGATCCGTCACGTAAGGCAATCTCTATTAATGCAGATACGGGATGGAGGAGTGAAGCAATGAGAGCGGTTGAAGCATACTGTACGAAGTCCATTACAACTGGGAACATGGCTATTGGCACCTCATAAGAGCGGTTCCTGCTTCTGCCCTTCCACCCTACCCTCAGCAAGCATACAGCGGCTTCGACGCTGCTCATCGCTCATCACAGGCCATGCCGTTGCGCAAGGCCGACTCAAATGTCGATAGTGCAGTCTTTCGTTGGATAAAAGCAGCAGCTTTGGCCCAGTCTGACAGAGTCCCCCGAAAGCGCGGATAATGTCGCAATGTCGCTCCTTCTCAACTCTCTCCTTAGCATCCCCTACCATTTTAATGAATATACTGACACGACTATGTGAGAGGTCGGGGCTCTACCAGCTTAACTAAGGCTGTAGTTCGGGGAGCCCCATAAGGCTCCGATACAAATGCGTCCCACGTTATCCTGGCGCTCATCGAAGTCCCTCGATAACTCCAATTTACCAAGCGGCAGTGGCAAGTAACTGTGACGGTCACAAGTACTTCGAAATGGCTGCTATTTTGCGGAGCAAACGAAGTATCTCCAAACATAACAGACCTTATTGGCTCAGATCCCTGCATTTTCTCAATATTCTAGTACCGAAGCCTTATGGGCTCTTTGAACATACCTCTGGGTCCAGTATTGATTTACTGATGAAGACGTGGCCGTGCCCAGGTTAAATTCGATGTACATGTCGGTGGCCGAGCGACTGTAAGCCCCCGCATTTGATGACTGAGTAATGGAAAGGATACTTGAATACAACATCTGCCAGAGACGGCCTTGGCTGCTCCCCTGGTCGCAGTGCTGCCACTGGCGATGCTGGCCTGAGTGATGGTAGCAGCGGTGTCGACGCAGTAATATCTAAGGGTTCCACTGTGCGTGCGGATGAGGTGTGGGTACGCGCATAGGTCCGTGTGCGTGTGCGTGATTCGTGGTGTGATGTGGTCCGTGCCACATGGTGGGCGCACTGTTGGATCCGACGGCATTGGATCTGAGATCGGAAGTGGGACTCCGAGCGGATGGGGAAATTGTTAGCAGCTACCTGTGTTTGTCTGCACTCTGCGCCCAGCTGCTTCGTCCCCAGCATCGGCCAAGACAGCAGCGGATAGATTTCCGCTCCCTTTCCCCTGCAGTCCCACCCACTCCCTGCAGGCGGCATGACCCGTGAGGCTCGTCATTGCAGGCACGCGCCTGCATGTCCCTCGCCACGGCCATGGCTTCGAGCCTCCTCAGCACTGGCAGCCAGGGCGCGGGCGACCTTTGCTCTTGTCAGCTCGACACGGACGCCCCCGACCTGACTGGTCACTCTCTCACCCAGTGTCGGTAGGTACGCGCGTCTTGGCCGGCCCAGAATCCGGTCCCTGGCTGTCGATGGCGGCACTTCCCGGCTCCGGCGTGGCCAAGCGGGCCTTCCGCCCGATACAGCCACGACTCCCAGTCTCCGGTGATGCTGGTGGTGCTGATGGCCCTCCTCCTGCTCCAGGTGGCGTCGAGCTGGGAAGGGGCCAGCGGGTTGCGTGCGAGCTTTGTCGCCGGCAGAAAGTCAAGGTTCGAGTTCCTACCTCTGTTTTCTCTGGGCCCTAGCTTGGGACACTGACTTGCAACCAGTGTGACGGTGGCACTCCGGCGTGTACGAGATGCATGGCTCGCCGAGTCAAGTGCACATATCCGGTTCCCGTGACCAGTAAATCCCATGACACGCTCAAGCGCAAAGTTGCAGAGGTCGAACGCGAGCGCGATGTGTACAAGCAGCTCTTCGACGCGGTCAGGGACAAATCCGAAGCCGAGGCCACAGAGATCTACCGGCGCATCCGCACCGGCCGTGACGCCCAAGACGTTGTGCGCCACATCCGCGAGGGCGACCTACTGCTCCAGCTTCGCCTGGCTCCAGAAACGCGAATGCTGTACACATTCCCCTACCTCAGGCAGATGCCGGCATATCTGTTCGATGGCAACCCTTACCTCGATTCGGCCCTGTACAAGTCAGCTAGTGTTCTTACAGAGCACACGAAGGCACCCGCCAATGACGTTGCAGCACCCAAGAACGACCCGAGTCTCGTCCCGTACCATGCTGCCGAGGTCGTCGATCCCCGCTTCGATCTCGTCGAGGCGTCTGCATGGACCACAGTCATTGAGGGCAACGCCCTCTTTGTTCGCCTTCTGCAGACCTATTTCCAGTTCGAATATGTCTTTTATCCCCAGTTCCACAAGGATTGCTTTCTGGACGACATGGTGGCCAACCGGGAACAATTCTGCTCTCCTTTCCTGGTCAACGCAATACTGGCATCTACATGTGTACGCTTCCCCCGTAACCTGGTCTTACTTCTGTACGAATGGACTGACAGCCACTTATACCACAGCATGGTCACCTAGCCATTCCTAACCGTGCCGCATTTTGGGACCCCCAAAGCCTCCAGTATCGACTGCTGGCCGAATGCAGACGCCTTTTCGAGCTCGAAGCGGGCAAAATCAAACTTACCAACGTACAAGGCGCCGCTGTGCTTTCCATTGTCAACGACGCGAACGCATGTGACGAGATCGGCAGCATGTACCTCGAACATGCGGTTCGCGGCGCTCGCGCGCTTGATCTCTTTTCCAAGCCCGGTGCGTCTTTGGACAGGAAATCCCAAATATCCCGCACGATGACTGCCTGGGGCGTGTTTGGGTTACAAGCGTACGTTACCATGACTTGTTCAGTTGGACGTGGAGATGAGCAGGATTCTAATAAGCCCGACTGCGACAGTGTCCACAGTTGTCATGTCTTCCTGTTGCCAATTCTGGATCGACCTCCAACAGTCCCGTTATCTGATCCTGATACAGACACTGGCTTTTATGGAGAAATATGGCTTCGATATCCGTCGAATGAGCAGCTATTCCCCATGAACTTTGGCCATTCGTTCAAGGCCATATCTGAATTCCGGGCGGTTGTGAACGAGTTCGCATTATATTCTTTCAACGCGAGAAAGAATCCACAAGATCTTACTCTCCTAGCGGCGATGAATTTCCGGAGGAAGATCATGGACTGTTATGCGCGACTTCCCAGGGAGCTCTCTGCAGCAAACATCAAGTATCCCCATCAGCTCAAACTCCAGTAAGTCACACGGACTCTCGATATCACACCGTCTGATATAGCTGACCATGCTCCAGTATGCATTACTACAACATCATCATCATGATTTTCGAGTCTGTTGTGGCATCACAGAGCGATTTACAGCCCCGCATGTTCAACATACCAAAGGAGTTCGATCCAAGCCATATCCTCGTTCAAGCAAAGAATCGATTGGAGGTGCTGCTAAGAATCTACTACCTTCATCATGGGTCGGAGTTTTATGACATCTTTATGATCCAGCTGCTTTCTTATACCGCGTTCATCCGTCTGAAGGAGCTCGCCGCCGAGAGCATAGAAGGCACGCCAGGTGATGAT
This sequence comes from Microdochium trichocladiopsis, assembly GCF_020744255.1. Lineage (NCBI taxonomy): Eukaryota > Fungi > Ascomycota > Sordariomycetes > Xylariales > Microdochiaceae > Microdochium > Microdochium trichocladiopsis. The sequence continues at coordinate 351,913 of NW_025763547.1, forward strand.
AAAGTTCGAGACGCAAAGCGTTCGACAATCATTCTCGCCGCCAAGGGTCTATATGACCAGGCTGCAAACTCGTACCTAGCCGAGGCGGTCCTTCACATGGTTAAGGACGGCATGGATGCTCAGGATCTCAGTATCTTACAGGGATATCTGACTCTGCGCAATGAGCGAGATGACGGAGCACGCAGGTCCTTGATTGCCCAGCATGTACGGTCAGCCTGGCCGATTGGTGTCGTCGGAATGGATGAGGACTTTGAGGATTTGAAACTTAGCAATCGCGTCAATGCTATGGCAGCAGACCCGAGCACGAAAAGCGAAGGGGCTACCGATTGAGAAGGATACGGTAGGCCGAGTGTGTTTTCCGGGCCACCCTTTCCAGCATGCCTCGTCAAACTCACAAGGACCATGCCTGATCTGAATATTCTAATTAATTAGACCGTTTTCCAGTGGATCTTTCGCGCTATCAGGCGCGCTTTCAGCACAAGTGATCACGTACACCAAGGCTTAGATACCAGGCCGGTTTCTGAGTTTGGCAAAGTCGAAGGTGCCAAGCACGCAGCGGAAACTGCCGATCGCAGTCCCTACTTAGTTCACCGAACGAATGAAAGAAGGCCAGATATGAGACGGTCAGCCATTCGCCAACTATTCTGTCTGAGCTGACCACTGCGAATGTCTGGCCTGGACAAGAATTTGAACGCCACCGTACCCAGCCGGGGTTAATCTTCACGCTCGCATCATTGAAGAAATTCCCGTGTCAACAGCCGATTGGCAGGCGCCGGTCATAATACCCTATAGCGTCGCGAATTATTCGCCTCGAGATAACCATTGCCATGAATTCCACCGGTCTCCGTCGCTGCATTTGCGAAAAAGTTCTGGTGACCGTCAGGACCGTCGCATTCTCAAGCCATAGACGGAAATACCTTAGCAGTGGGCATGTTAGGGGCTTCAGGTGCATCACAAGCAAGGCGCCTCTTCGCGTTGAGCCAGTATGAATTATCATGTCAGATTCCAGAGATTCCAGAGGCTGGCATTATAAAGCAGCGCGCTTCTTGTACTTTGGTAAAGAGATGGCTAGCGAGTGTCGCGAAGTGAAATGAATAGTTTCCCAGGCCCTCGACTCGGCTTGCCTGACGTATCAGTTTGTCTATCTGCCCTGTCTATCCAGTGCGAATTGATCCTTTCTTCCACCTCTCTCTGCCATCGTATAGTGTGCTTATGGGTAATAGTCGCAAACTATGCTCTCGAACCGGGTAAGATCGCTGACGCACACGTCGCGGTACACCTCGTGGTTCGCGCCCTGGCAGTCCTTGGAGGAGAAGTAGGTGCAGATGAGCGAGGCGCTGCCGTCCTTGTCGGGCCAGCCGACCGCGTTGGCCGAGTGGGTGCCGATGTAGCCGTAGTTCCAGCAGTTGCCGGAAGTGATGGTGAACTCGACGTTATAGCTCTTGCAGCCGTAGTCCTTGTAGTACTGGATCTTGACTGGCACTTCCACTGCATTGGGGATGACAATATTGTTCGTCGCGACGGTTGATAACGTGGGTCCGGGGATCGCATCGGGAGCGGGATCGGGGACAGGTCCGGCCATCGCGAGGGCCATGAACAGACTCAAAGTCTGGACCGAGTAGGAAGCCAGCATTTTTCGTTATAAGGGTTTGCTTTGAGGTTTGTTAGTTAGTAGAGGACAGATACGGCAAGACATTAGATCACTTGAACAATACCTTTTGGTACTAGTGTAGAGAAGCCTGAGATGCTGATGAATCGTGGTGCGATGCTCAGATTCAATGATCTAAAAAGCTGGGGGAGATGGCCAACTTTATACTTATTATTCGGCGCGTGTCAAGTGTAGAAGTTATATGAAGGCCTAAGATGATTCTTCTCACTCACTAATCCTCGCTATGTCATTGTTGCCAAGAAGCAGCGCTCCGTGCTGAACCTTCATTCTGTTTGCTGGCGTCATGTCACTGGCAGTGACGCCAGCGGACGGAATAAGGGCTGACGCCAAATAGCACTTCCATCACCGCGAAGCTGTCAATTTGGTCACCTCCTCCCCACGGGTCGCAAGAATCTAGCGATTGTCACCGCCGTCCCGCTGTCCCATTCCGCCGCCCCGTGCGCCAAGAGGAGATCCGCCATCGCCGAGTCCCCCTGCTTTCGACAGCAGTCCAGCAAGCCGGGGTCGCACTGGAATGCCTTGCGCAGGCTCGCACCGGCCTTTAGCAGAGCCTCGGCACCTTGCAGATCGGCTCCATGCACCGCCTCGACTAGCGGCGTGAGGCTCAACCCGTCGGGCAAGGTGCGCACGAGGTCGACATCTGCACCAAGGGCGACCAGGACCGGGACCGCCTCATGGGCGCCGTTCCGGACGGCGGAAAGCAGCAGCGACCGGTTCGGGTCCTGGGTGTCAATCCTGGCGCCTTTCGCAGCGAGCGCTGGCAAAAGGTGTACCATGTATTTATTGCTGACGGCATGATAGAGTGGCGTGCCGCCGTACCTGTCTTGGACGTCAACCTTGGCGCCATTCTCCAGCAGGATCTGCATTGGTCTCACTGCCCCTTCCCCGCGAACAGTCGCGGCTAGCAGGAGCGGCGTCCGGCCCAAGTTGTCCCTGAGCTCCAGCTGCTCCTTCATCACAGGGCTAAGCGATCCGTCGGGCTGGCGGCCATGGTCGAGGAGCAACTGCAGCAAGCCCGGCATCGGCCTGCTAACCGCAGTAGCGAGGGCACCACGGCCTTTAGCGTCCTTGAGCGTGACGTCGGCGCCGCGGCTGAGCAGCAAGACTATCACGTCCCTGAACCCGGCCTGGATTGCACGCCCAAGAGGTGTCTTGCGGCTGTTGTCCATTGGCCAGCCGCCTGGTTTGTGTCCAAGGACGTTGACGTCCGCGCCCGCATCGATCAGCAGGCGTGCCATGTCCGCCCTCGTCTTCTGCATGCCGCTCAGCGACATGGTGGGCCCGTCGTTGCCAGCGATCTCCCATAGCAGCGTGGTGCCGTGCCGAGGACACTGGGTGTCAACAGGGATCCCGGCCTCGATGAGAACGCGCAGCACGTTTGCCGAGAGCCGAGACGGGAGGAGCAGCCTGTAGACTTGGGCCTGCGTCATGCCTAGCCACACCAAGCCCTCCTGCTCGTTGATCCGCGCGTCGGCGGCCTGACATCTCTGCCGCTGGACCTCGAGGACGTATCTGAGCAGGTCGAGGGCAGCCGCGAAGCGTGCCTCCTTGTCCCGCAGGCCTTTGATCGTGCCCGAGGCGGCCATCTCGACGCCCTTGTCGAGCACCGTGGCGCCTTGGTCGTCAACGAGCAGCAGGTCCGCACCTGCATCGAGCAGCAGGGCCACTGTGCTCCGGCGACCGATGGACAGCGCGAGAGACAGCGCCGTGCAGCCGTCGCCCATCCCCATATGGGAGTTGGTACCCGTGCTGACGCGCAGGTCAACAGGGACCCCGTGGTCGAGCAGCATTCGCACCGCATCGTCTTGGCCCATGACGGCGGCCGCGCCGATCGCAGTGTTGCCCGCGGGATCGCTGTCTGTGTCGAAGATGTGAGTCCTTTCGTTTTCAACGGCCCAGGCCAAGAGAGCCTTGAGGGCGACCAGCTTGCCCTCGCTAGCGGCGGCAGTGACCGGCGGCGTGAACCAAGGACCGGGGAGCGATGGATCTGCGCCATGGGCGAGGAGGAGCTGGACCATGGCGGCGGCATCGCTCTGCACAGCGAGAAGCAGCGGCGTTTTCCCATCTTGCGGTTGCCGCTCACCGGGTTTCTCCTCGACGCATGCATTTGGGTCTGCGCCGAGGCGGAGAGCGCGCTCTGCCGTGCGGAGGGCACACGGATGCGACGCGGTCTGGCTCGCTGCCCACCACAGCGGTCGGTAGCGGTGAGGGTCATCCTCTGAGCGGATATGCCGAGCCCACGCCCACTCATCAAGCACTTCGTGATGGAAGTGGTCGGTGGCTGCAAAGGCAAGCGCGTCGCGGCTGGATAGATTATTGGCAATGAGCCGGAGCAGCTCTGTGGGCAGGGCTGACCAGCATCTGAAGCTCGCTTGGGCGGCGGCCATTCTTGCGGCGCGGGATTGGTTCTTCAGTATCTTGCTGCCGCTTGAAAACGTGGATTGCCTTGCAAGTTCACACTGCGCATCGTGGAGTTCCCGTCATTTGTGGGAAAGGGGCGACCCCTGCAGCTACGTACTGCTGCCTGCTGCTCGACGGACCCATGTCGCGGAATCATGATTCACAGCACTCGCTATCGCTTTGACCACTTTCTAGATCGTGAAGCTCCTGGCCTGCGTAAAGCAAATGGTAGACGCGGAGTGTGGTCGTCGTCAGAGTTGCATGATGCAAATCTTGGAATTTGGGGTCTGTACGCGATTCATGCGAAATGTCTCGATGGCACCCATAGTGATTGAAAAGGTCATGAGGGATCAAAGAGTTGTCGTCAACGCAAATCGGGGTTCGCTTCAACTTGGACATTCTCGCAGAGTATTTCTTTTTTTTCAAAGGTGGACAGGAAATCGAATGAATCATCATTCTGGGCTGCTTTGATGGCTGATTCGACTTTCATACGAGCATAAACCGAAAATATCGACTGGTAGCCAAATGCTCATGGGGGGCCGATGACTGTGTTCTAGGAAAGCAAGCCGCCCAGTTACGAGATTACACCGAGTGTTCAAAAAGCCGCCACCCTCTTGAGGCAGCCTGCAAGTTTGTGATATAATGACACAGCCTGTGGTCCGATGGGGAGCAGTCTAACGTCGCTATCAATTAAGTAAGAGACGACACTGAGCCAGCAACAGTTTGTTGTTGCTCTTCTTTCTCTTTCTTCATTGTTCTAGCACTGCGCCAATTTCGTGGTGTTAGAAACACCACTCGCACCAGAACTAGCATCACGATTACTCCGAATATGGATCTAGTTCGTTATATTCGATCGAGACCACACCGGAGACCACGACAGCCAGGAAGACAAGATCTCTTCTGGGATCCAGGCTTACTTGACAGAGTTTCTACGGCTACTGCAATACTGTCAGCCACACCAAGCACAATGACGCATACACCCTGGCCAGCCGCAAGAATAGAACGGAACGATATCGAGCAGGGCTCGGCACAATACCGTTGTTTGATGGCGGGTCGGGCCGAGGGCCGAACCGACAGGTGAGTGAATATTGATTCGATATGATTGGTGCCAGGTTTTACGCACTTGATCTCGTGCTGTTGGAAAAAGCAGATTGCGTCAGCGCTCTGTCGTGTGTTGGCGTCAGCAAGGTGACCATGGGTCGTTGTTGGGGCTGTGGGAGTATGCTGCACACATTGACTGGGTCTCACAAAGTATGTCGGGGGCATTAACTAGGCAGAATTGGGGTGAAGGGTGCAAGGGTGGATTTATAGTCGTGCATGCCGACATTGTTGATCTATGCGCTCGGCGACTGGATGCGCAAATGACTTTGCTGGCATCATCAGCGCTGCACGTCGGTCTTGTGTTGTCAACAGGAAGAATACTCGAGTTTCTGATCAGCTCCGGGCCCAGTCCAGAAGAGCCTTCGTCAGCCCTCTCAGTAAGTGCTGCCCTATTCTTTGGACACTATAAAGCTCAAGAGGTCCGCCGGCGATTTTGGCCCGAGAAGGCACAGACTGTCAGCAGCAAAGCAAATGCCCAAGACTTCACCATATGCGCCATTTCGTACGGAACTCATCCCCAAGTATGCTGATACAGAGTATTCTCCTCGGACTCGTGGCTGCCAGCACTGCTGTCGCGGCCCCAAGTTCCCCTCGAACTCCCGCTGCTGGTGGCGATGACAACGGCATCACGCTCGAAGCGCGTGACTTGTTGTTCAAAGTCTGTCGCCACGCAGACTTCAAAGACTGCTTGGATTATCCAGCAAATCTCGGCTCCTGCATCAAGTAAGTGCGGTGAAGCTGCTGGTGGCATGTCGCAGAGTACCTAGTCACTTGCGCTGTTCTCTCCTCTGCTGGAAAGACCACACTACTCTAGAGGGCATCTAGCAGCCACATAGCACGATCACAGACTAATCACAATCGGATACCGCAGCGCCCCCAATGGCTGGAATGACGCCATCAGCTCGGTCAAGACCACAGATCCTTTTATTTACTGCTTCATCTATCGGTAAGCAGTCATTTCTCTGACAGGCATAGGCGGCATCGAGAAGAAAGCAAGCACTCACCAAAATCCAAACGCTAGTGATAGTAACTGCTCTGGCGACCGAGGCGGTCCGGTTTACGATGACGACAGGCATCGCAACCTGGAAGACTTTGCTTGGAACGATGTCATCAGCTCGTGGCGGTGCAGCTTCACCTATGAGCGTTAGCATGCTACACGGAGCGCGAGTCCACGGGCCGAATCCAGGCTCGGGAGGCCCGTGCTAGTCAGCTTCATAGCGTTATTTGAAGAATTCTGGGCTGGAAGTCATCGAATGCGTGTGTACGGCGTCTGATCCGCGTCATAGATGGCCGCAATACTTGCATTACTCTTTATCCGAGTTGTGCCACCTTTTAACGACTAAATTGACAATTGGTTGTGCGAAGCAGTGGGACTTTTCAATGACAAATATCGAGATCTAATCTCACATCGAGCTGATTCTCGCGTCCTTTGTTTAAAATGCTGTGGCTGCCAAAGCGGGAGCGTGCTAGGCTCAGGACAAATCTGCCAACAAATCGAGAGAATGCACATCGGCACAAACGGATCCTCACGGCCAACTCAAATCTGTGACTCAAAAAGACTTCATGTTATGCACTAGGAAGGTAAACAAAGGACATATATTCCTTATGAACCCATGTCATCCCCCACAATTTCGCGCAGCCTCCTCTTCAAACCGGTTATCTTGGGCTGCACAATGCTCAAAATCCGAACCCTTGCCTGCCTCTCAGCGAAGTTTCCCTCCGTGATTGGCTGCTCTCCCGACTGCAAGACCACTGCTAAGTCGGCCGAAACTTGTCCCATGACTTGGTTCCAGGCATTTTGTATCGACTGGTGGGTCATGGACAGCAGCTCCTCGAGCTCCGTTGCAAGTGCCTCGGTCATTCTGTGGAAGATATTGCCGTTCTTTAGATACCCGTCCACAATATCAATCTGCCGCCGCCTCATATTGTGCCCCGGCCTAGCCGCCCGAGCCCGGCGGTATGCATCCGTCATTTCACGTACAATGACAGAAGACACATCCGCCTGGGTAAAATCACCCCTGAGGCAACTGTACTCGTCTTAGTTGGAGCGCTCCGCTGCTTCTTGATTCTTGGCAGGTCATACCTGAAGTCCTGACGAAATTGCGCCCGCACACAAGAGAGCTCATATCTTAGCACTCTTCTGCTGCTGGCCATTGACACCTGCAGCGAAGCTCTCGTAAGCCCGGTCGCTGTCGCTTGCGGGTGTTAGTGATCATTTCCAAGATCAACATGAACGTGAAACGCAAACGACATACCTCCAGCTTCCATGGCTAATTCATCGATGATGCCAGCAAGATCATCGCGAAGCTCACCCAATGTATTGTTGAACTCTTGTCCCACGAGTGACCAGGCTGATTCGAGCTCGGAACGCATCCGATCAATTATCTCCGCATTCCAATTCTTCTTGAGATTTCTTGTCTCGTATTCGCCATTGTGTACGCACCATGCGTGGTATTGAGCTTTTCGTCAAGCAGTGTTAGTGAGCAGCTAGATGTTGACTCCGGAGAACAGCAATGGAACTTACAAGCGTACAACTGTTGCCAAATTGTTAGCCTTTCATGATGAACAGAAACCAGCAAGGTAGTCAGAGAGTTAACTCACTGCGTGCCAATCTCCTGCTGCTGACACTGCAGCTTCTTTCCATTGCTCGCTTTGGTCGGCTGGACTCGTCTGTCAGCCAAATCAACCCCCCAAAGAATGGCCGGTAAAGCTTGCTGAGATACTTGCCTGCATATTCCAACACCTTTTCCTGGAAACAAGATTGCATGTCAAGCTGTGACTTTTTTATCATCGTGCCGGCCTAGCGGGTTGGGTCAGCGACCAGACTACAAAATGGTTCCAGTAGATGGTGTTTGAGAACACATACGTTAGTCGGCGCACGGTCTAGTAGCTGCTTCAGCCTCCGGGTGTCAGGAAGAACTGGCTGTACTGCTGCTATTTTCGTGGCATAGCCTATTGCCCACAAATCTATAGAGCTCAAGAGCTGGGGCAGGCTTGAGTTCAGGAAATTGCGCACTTCGGCCAGCTGGCCATCAGCCGCTGTTGCACGACAAAATTGTCGCAATTTGGGGATCTGTGATAATTGGATAAATGCTTGCTTGCCGCCCATTTCGCTGTGCTGCTGATAGAACTGGTTGGAAACACAGAAGACGGGCAGGTGTCCAGTATGGATTTGGGACAGGCATGCTTCTTGAAGACCTTCCGTGACATGGTCGTTGCGTGCTTGTATCAGCAAGACACGCTGTCTGTTTTGCGTGAGATTCCGTCGCTGGTGCAATGCCTCACTGGCTGCTTGCATGGGAAGCTCACCTCTCCTTGGCGGCGTTGAGCGCCATGAAATCCCCAGTGGACTGGGCAGCACTGAGTTCCTGTCTTGCGGCTTGCATTGCGGTACTGTTCTCTAGCCTGCCCCCAGCTCCGCAGAATAGACGAAAGGCATCGGCCACATCAATGTCCTGCGGAAACATCAGCACCATGTGTGCAGAGCGAGAAAGTCTGCTGAAGTGAACTTACATCAGATCTTGTGCACACGACGGCAACCCTGGGTCTCCTAGCAGTGCTCTCCAGCTCCGTGGCCATATGCTGCTTGATGATATCTTTCAGCGACGAGTGGAGAGAGTCGTCCGTGATTGCGCGACCGATTTGAGCTACGACCAAGATTTGGTCGCAGTGTGTGATATACTTCTGCGAAGCACGGACACGGGCCAAGTTGGTGTCCTGAAGGCCTGATTTTGAAAGTAAGCACGGTAGACGGTGATCACAAAAACTGCTCGTCAGACTTACCGGGCAGGTCTGCGAGAACGATCCCTGCCTTCAGGATCTGGGCATCAATATAGATCCTGAACAGTCAGCACATGGAGACCTGGTACCAGACGAATTCAATCTCACCTGATTCTCTGAGTGAAAGGCCAGACACTGTTTGAAGTGAACAACCTGGTCTTGGTCCAGCATTCAGCGGCATCCTGAGCCGTGGTGGACCAGAGGCCCCCTTCAGCCCCCGCGGGCCATTCAATCTCATCTGCCCACTCGATTAGACGTGCCGCGATTCGTTTGGTCTCTTCTTGTACAGCCTCCTCATCTGCGCTCATACTATCTGCCAAGCTGCCTTGGAGAAAGCTCTCGTCGAACCCGTCGCAATGCTTGAAAGCCGTCTCGAGCGCGGACCACGCGTGGTCCGATTCACGGCTGAATCTGCGATGTTCTTCTGGCGATGTCTCGCCGCTCTCGACGACAGGAAGATAGAATTGCCTGTAGTTCCACACGAGGTCGTTGATGAGTTCCGCTCTGCTCGCACGGGACAAATATTCAACTTCGATAGTGATTGGGCTTCTCTGTTCCGGGCGACGGTAGTGGTACTCAGTAATGACCATGGTGCATGCACTTCCAGAATTGCCCTGCCGTGCTCGGGGAGCCCTTTGTTAACAGGATGAACGCACAAGGGGCTGGGTTATTGGCCCGCGTAACACGGGATCTTACCGCAGCAGATATGTCGGGATAGTGCAGCAGAGAATTGATCAAGCTGCTTTTGCCTGCAAGAAATCAGACTCCAAATCTCCTGCTTGGCTTGGATTATGCAACTCACCATGTCCGGAGGTGCCCGATACCGCCACAGTCCGAGTTTTGGATGGCCGGAAGTCCTTCAGTGTCTGCGCATCTTTGAGAAGGTGTTGCAGTCTCTCGGCATCCACCACTGGAACCTGAGCAACTGTTTCGGCAACGCAAGCAGCAATACTGGCTGCAAGTTCGATTCCAGCTTGATAATCCTTTTGCAATTTCGGAGAGAAGAACTCATGCTGGGGATCAACCTCACTGCAAGGATTGTACGGCTCAGAGGCCACCATGCTAGCGAGGCCTGTAGCTGCTCTTCTCGATGAGGTATCCTCTCTTGTCGCTGCTGTTTGATTTTGAGTACCGGGACCCGAGGTCATACATGCTTGAGATCCCGAGGGTGGAGCAATTCCCGGACTGGCCGCCGGCAAACTCTGTCGTACTGAAAGGGAAGTGCGCGCTGGGATCAGCTGCCGCACCGCGTGGTTAGAAGCAGCAGCTGAAGAAGGTGCTACATCTCTCGGCGATAGCAGAGACAATTTTTCAAGACTCTGCACCGCGCTCTGTATAGACAGACTGCGTGGAGTCGGTGACGGTGAAGAAGTCAGCGGCGTACCGTCACGGCTCGCTCGACTGCTACCAGCTGCGAATGTGAAAGCTGGAGGTGATGCAGGTGAAGGACTCTGTGGTGTACCGGCACGGCTTGTGAGGCTTACTCCAGCACTGAATGTAAAAGCCGGCGGTGGTGAAGGCGTCCATGGTCCTGATGATGGCGATGCTCTTAAGTTCGCACTTGGATTGTAGAAGCTCGGTGGTGTGAAGAAGCTGAAGTCGCGCAATGACGTGCTTGGGGAGGCCGAGGAAACGATGGCCCCGCGGTCATTGCTGGGTGACGGGGCTGGGGAAACACGAGGAGGGGTTGAGAGGGAGGAGAATCCAGCGAAGATCACTTGGGGAGGCGAGGCAGGTAGGGCCGGTGCTGTCTGGCCAGGGACGACCGGGTGTGATTGTCGATGGCCTTGTGGTGTAGATTGGGTCATAATGGCGAGCGGCTCCAGGTGAGGCTGGCAAAGGACGGCCACACAGGAAGCGCGAGCCTGTCAGAGGGGACTTCCTCCCTTTTGTGCATCCCGGCTGGACATGATGACTTTCCCAGGTAGGCTTTGGGCTGACTGCCCCCCTTGAACCTCCCCTGAAAGTTTCAGCTTGAAATGTTGGTTGGTCGTGACAACTTGCAGAAGTAGCCCTCACCCCTGTCCCGTTCTGCGTTGCTGAAGATATTCGGTCATCACTCCCTGAAACACCATCGTTACCTGCTCGCCACTGTCAATAAAGTCTGTACTGCATGCACATTGATGCCACAGAATAAATATAAGTATTTAAGTATTTAGAGTCCACAAACTCTACTGCGTCTTTGGCGGATGAAGGATGGCTGTACTGGCAGCACCGGATAAGCTGAATCGACTCCACAATCTGCAGTTGGTCGTGACTTCCGGGCAGGGGCACCAGACCGGTGGGAACCCCTGTCCTGGATGTATTCGCCATTGGGCTGTGCAAGGCATGCTGCCGCGGACACGAGTTAATTGCCCCGGGGTGTCAATATAACTTCAAGTAGCCTGCCGACATCCGCTGACTAGCGAAACACAAGACCCCACAATGTTATGAAACAAGCAGGACACTGGAGAGTCAACCAGAACTACAATCGATTATAATAGGCAGCTGATTGATAGACCGAGATTCTCAAGACTATTTGGCAATATCTGTCCATAGAACGCAACCCACCCCGAGATTAGGCACAACGAACCCGAGATTAAGCCAACTCAACCTAGACACAACAGCCAGTTCGTCCTCGGGGCTATGATCCCAAGGGATTATCCGTGAGACGGCCAGGACAGGCGCCATATATCCTCGACAGCAGATGACGTCTGTTAATCCAGGGCCTACCCACCACATATCTATCTATAAAATGCTTACTATACACGGGATAGACTAGCCGCCTGGTAAGCAGGATTCGGCGCCATCGTGGATCACGCACCAGCTACTACTTGGCGAGGCCGCGGAGCCCAGGCGTCGTGTTCGACTCTTCCTACCATCCCATTACTTGAGATGTACAAACATCCATAGCATAAATAGATCATAAGAAGCCTTCATCAGCCCAGCGCCCCCAAGAGCCACAACCCACAGGGACCTCTCCGCGAACAGGCCGGTGGAACCAATACCTCCGGCCTGTGCCAGCGTCTTGACGATGTTGACAACGCCGAGGACTGCGGTTCGCTCAGCAGGGAGGACGGCCGCCGCGAGGAAGGTCTGCCTGGGCGCCGTATCCATGTTTGAAGTGCAAGCGCGCAGGGCAAGGAAGGCCATGGCGGTCCAGGTCCCAGCAGGCGACGATGGAGCTGGGAGCGGGATGGCAGCCAGAAAGACGGAGGAGGGCAGATGGGTGAATACCATGGTTCGGAGAGGGCCGATGCGGCGGGCCAAGGGCAGGGCAGCCAGATTGGAAACGGTAGCGATCAGGTTTGTGACGAGGAACAGAGTTCCTAAGGTGCCCGGCTGCAGTGAATGAACCGTCGTGAAGAAGTACGTGAGCCATGACGGGGAGGCCATGCCGGACCCGAACGAGTCCATGCCGAAGAGGATGAGCAATCGCCATAGGATGGCTCGCGATGCGGGCGATATGTTCGGGATGAGAGACCTGGCACGTTGCCCGAGGGTGGGGGGCGGAGGCGATGGTTTCCCCCGTTGCGCTGATGAACTTGTGGGCGTGGGCTCTGCTTCGGCACAGCTTCCGGAATCCGCGTCTGGCAGGAGCCTTGTCTCTTCATCCGGCAGCAGTCCTGCTTCCGACTCTGGGTCTGCTTCCTGATGGGAATGCTGCAGCGGCTCGGCCTCGACGGCAGAAGACAGCATCATGTTGATGACACATTTGACGAGTCCCAAAGCCGCGTAGACAAGGAACACGGCCTGGTAAGCAGCAATGTCCGTCCAGTCGTCAAGACTCTGCAAACCCTGCACCATCCAGCCGCAGGTCAAGGTGCCCAATGCGGTGCCAGCTGTTCCGAAGAGCGTGTACCAGGCGAATATGTCGCTGCGTTGATCCTGGGGTGTCAGTTGAGCAAGCACCGACTCCTCGATGGCGCGGAACGGCCCAATCTCGTTGCCGCCGGGGCTGATGACGCCGACGATGCTTGCAAGGAGCAGCACCCAGTAGTTATCGACAAAGGCGAACACGGCGCCACTCAGGACCAGCATGAGCGCGCCCACTGCCAGCACGCGCCGGCGACCAACGGCGTCGGTGACGGCCGTCAATACGAAGCTGAGGACCACGTCGCCGAGGAGGGTCAGCGTCATGAACAGACCAATCTGATCGTCAGAGAAGTCCATGCTGGACAAGAACTGCGCAAGGATCAGGAACGAAGCCCCGTACGCGTACAGGCGGACGAACCGCTGCAGACAGAGGAGCTTGACATCCCGGCTCGAGGCGGCAATGGCATGGAAGCCGCTCTCTATGGCAAGCCGGGCAGCCCACGATGGTGGTTGAGAATCCATCGGGACAGAGAGCAGCCTTGTGAGCTTGGAAGAATGAAGGAGGGAAAAAGCAATCGTGGCCGTTGGTGGTGGCTGACGCAGGTTTTCGTAGCGTGCTTTGCGTGAACTTCACGCTGGTGCAATATTTACGAGGCTGTGGAGCTCGGCGTAATGGATCTAAATCCGAGCGTCCTCTTGTGCTCCGCACTGTGCGGGCGTCCCTTCCCTTAGAACATTAGCTACTAGCTACGGTTCATCGCCGAGCCCGCGGAATGCTCTCATCCTTGTACATCTGCGCTATGTAACATGTCGTCTTACGGAATGGTCATGTGACTCATGTCTTTTTCCCGGTCTCCAAGAAGCAGCGGTTTACGGCTTGTCAGGTTGTGGATCACACCGATATGGACAAGAGTAACATGATTGAGATAATCATCTATAACTCCAAAACAATTCTAGTTACATCGCCCGAAACCCGTCTGGCATGCGGAGCCACAATAGCCAGCCGTGGTGCCACGAAATCCGCCAGAGCTGCAGCACTGGTTGTCGAAGTCTCCTCCCGCACAGGTGAACCCGCCCTTGCTGGAGCCGCAGGTCCCATCCACAGTGGGGATGTTGCTCGTGATGCAGGAGTTTGAGAAGCCAAATTGGCTACAGTTCAGGAAATTCATCGTCAGTTGGTGCTTTCGTGGAGGACGTCTGCTAGTATTTTTGGAGAGTACTCACCATCCTTGGCCACAGTGGTTGGTTGTCTTTCCACAACTGCCTGTGCTCGAGCAGCAATTGCCAAACACGGAACCGGCACAAGTCTTGCCGTTCTTGGTCCCACAGACGCCGTCAGTCGAAATGGAGCCAGAGCCCGTGTTGCAGGTGCCAAAGCTCGACTGGCAGCCCACGCCGCAGTGAGTACTACTCCCGCCACAGAACCCGCTGGACGAGCAGCAATCTCCGAAGCCAGATCCCTTGCAAGCTTTGCCGTTCTTGCTACCACACGCTCCGTCGGTCGAGATGTTACCGCACCTGCGCCGCCAAAGGCAGACTGGGACCCGGCCCCGCAGTGTCCGGCCGAGTCTCCGCAGTAGCCGCTGCTCGAGCAGCAGTTGCCGAAGCCAGAATCCGGGCGCACCTTGTTCCCGCCGGCCGATCCGCACCGGCCGTCGGGAGAGACATTGCCAGAGTCGCGACAAGTGCCGAAGGAAGACTGGCATCCTACGCCGCAGTGCGCCGATGTCGAGCCACAGAACCCGCTCGACGAGCAGCAGTCTCCGAACGACGTGCCCGTGCAGTTGAACTGGTTGGTGCCGCCACAGGAGCCGTCGGGGGATGGACTGCCAGGCCCGGGAGGCGGCTTCGGAGGGGCATTGCAGTTGCCAAACTTTGGCTGGCTGCTCGTTGGGGAGGATTAGTGTGCCGCACACGATTTCGCCGAGCTAGTGGAACGCTGCAAGCTGGGACGTACCATCCCTCGCCGCAGAACGCAGTTGAGCGCCCGCAGACGCCATCCTTGGAACAGCACGCGAGCCCCACGCCAGGGCACGGGAATCCCCATCATCTGGAACGGCATCGAGGGCAATACGTTCTGCACGGTGGCCAAGAGGGGGCTCGAGTTCCGGCAGGACTACGACTCATACCCGCTGCCCGGTCCCGGCGGTCCAGGCGGTCCAGGCGGTCCAGGCGATCCGGGAGGTCAGGGACCCCGGGGCCCAACGGGGCCTCCGGTGACCTTCCAGCCCGGCCCTCCGAGCCCAATCTGCACAGCACACTGTGGCGTGCTGTGCAAGGGCTTCTACTGCGATTTCAACCCCATCGGCCAGCCTCCAGACTTCACACCACCGGCACCGCCCAGCGATAACGAACCAATTCCGACTGGAGGTCCGGACACTGACTTCCCCACGCTCGAACCAATCCCGACGGGCGGCCCAATCCCCACAGACTGCGCCTCGGTATCCACCTGGAGGACCTACGCCCTCGGAGTGCCGCCAGGGGTAGAGGCATGCCAGACCTTCAGCACGTGCGTGTCGACCAAAGCTCCCCCGCTCCGCCGCCAGAGCCCACGCACAACCCGGACGACGACATCCCGACCGGGCCCCCGACGTTCTACCTCTACAACGGCGCCTGGGTCACCGAGTCGTCCAGCCCGCAGAGCCTGGCCAAGGCCGTCGAGAAGAAGAACGTCGACAACTGCGACGCCATAGACACGTCTCCGGACCTCGACGGCGCAAAGGGCGACTGGAGCTATCCCTGGCCCGAGCAGTCCTTCAAGGTCAATCTGTGCTCCAAGGACCTCGAGTTCCAGAAGACGGGCGACGACTACGACGTGTACAGCGGCGGCAAAAAGGTCGGCAGGTGCAGCAAGGCCTCTGACCAAATCAAGGAGTGCTTCTGGTTTCCCATCATATCGGCAGAGTACAACCAGGCCTATGGTTGCACGGGCGCTTGCTGAGCGTATGTCTGCCTGTCCCTTTTGGAGGAGGCGATGCTTGTCATTTGTTTGCTGTATCTATCCTCCCATGTTGGATTCATACGTAAGGTTTGTGTCTACTCATGAATCCGAGCATTGCTCCTTAGACGCAACATTTGGGAAAGAATGCTGTCAGGGCCTCTGAACGAGTATTTGGCGGGCTACTTATACGGGTACCAACCGCCCAAGGAAAATCGTGAATAGTAGAAGCTGCGCTCCGAAGCGCAAGGCATATACTCCTATACACTCTCATACACATTGCTTAGTCAGGGACTCCAAATAGGGCATTCGCTGCTCCAAGTCTCACGCTTTCGGCGAAGGGGGGGCCTCAATGCTAGTGCGGTTTCCAAGAGGCTATAGAGCTCGTTGTAGGCTAAATCCGTGCTCGAGCGAGCAATAGAGTACGGCCCTGCAGACTTCATACTGTGCTCGCATCTTTTTGAAGTGCCAATGTCCGCGTTCCGAACCCCCAGAAGCACTCAAGTCTAGTCGACATTCAATCCCGGTGGCTCAGCCTGCTGGCACTCGCGTCGGCTCCTAAATTCTGCTCTGGCACTTGAGGTATACGTTCGTCTTCAGCTGTCCGGCCCCCTGTCGATTGTATATGATAGGAGGCAGTGGGCCAGCCTTGCGATTGCCAACCCGGTCGCAAACATGGAAATCGTAGTGGGCGACGAACAGCACACTCGCCACAATCACATTCAGCTCCGCACACTTTGCCGATCCCGTTAGCCTTCGTGGTTTCCTACTCTCGAAATATGAAAGCACCATGTACTCACCCTCCTGGCAGGACAAGGATGATTTCCTGATTCCCAGCCTAGATAACCGTGAGGCACGTCATCGCCTTGGTGCTTGTCCCCGAGAAACCGACTGGAGTCCCACTTCAGGGGCTCCGGATAGATTGCCTGGTTCATGTGCGTGTCGGCCGTGGCGTGGATTGCGAGGCTGCCCGCTGGTACAACGAGGCCTCCGACACCTATCTCGAGGTCCTTTGCGCCGATGTTCTTCCTCACCACTGACCCAGCCATGGTGAATCTGATGCTCTCGGTGATGGCTGCCCTCAGGATGGGAAAGCAAGTCTCCCAGTCTCGGACCGAAAGTCTCTGCAAGGTATCAACCAGTGGCTCGGACGCATTCTCTGCCACCTTGCGCCGTCTCTCGAGGACATTTTCGATCTCGGTGCGGACCTTGGCGAGCCACTCCGGCTCGTTTGCTAGGCAGCATATATTGTACACGGTTGAGAAAGTGGTGTTGAACACCCCAGCGAGCACAGCGCCGATGACCGCAACCGACTGCATCTTGGACCCTAAATCTGCTTCGATCATCATCTGCAGCATGTCCTCCTCCGTACGTCCCTCTGCTTTGCGCTCCCGCGCAATCTTGGTCACCGTCAAGTGCAGCTTCGCGTAGCCCCAGACCTTGCGCAGCTTGGATGGCGTGGGCAGCCAAGGCAGCATGATGTCAATGTAGGGCGAGTCTTCGAGGGGCGTGTAGACGTTCCAGGTCTCGCGCAGCAAGACCGGGTCGTTTACGATGTCATGGACGCCCGAAGCCCGGTGCGTGAGCTGGTAGCTCAAGAGGCCGAGGAACTTCTGGGGGCTAATGATGGCCGCCCTGCCCTTCTCGTTGGCTGTGAGGCCCAGAGCGCGCATGTGAGAGTCGCTGTCGGAGACGAGGCGCGGGAGGATGCTGGTCATGTGGTCAATTTGTGCACATCGCTTGTATATCTGAAATGCGCGGCGAGTGTTATCCTTGTCAACTTCGCTGATGTCGAGAAAACCACCGAGTAGAGCGACGAATCTATCAAGGATTTTTGAGATGAGCTGACACTCCTTTTTGGGATCGGACGTATCAAAGTGCACCTACCCGGCCGTCGGGTCCAGCCCTCGTGCAGTAAGAAAGCTCGTGCGCGCTACTTCGCCCGACAGGACGACAAGATGGTTTGAACCATACCAAGAGCTGAACTGGCCACTGGGACTCTTAGAGATACCCTCAGCCAGGTATTCCGCGCGCAAGGTGATGAACCGATGCGAGCTCAATATGCCATTGCCATCTTTGTAGAGCGGGGGTGAACCCGGTGGCAGCTTCGCAAGCCATCGAGCAGAGAACCGCCAAACCACCAACGCGAGGGCAAAGGCTTCTGCGGTCTTGGCGACTGTGGACTGGCCTGAAAGCCACTGGAGAAGCTGCACAAGGACTGCTATATTTCAAGTTTGATACCTCGATGCGGTGATGCTAGGTACACATCATGGACAGACGAGGTTTGGAGAAGCATGCCGAATTGCAGTGTGCGATGATCCAGGCTGGTCCGGCTATGTGTGATAGCCGGTCAGAGTCGCATCTAAAGAGGGGCTGGGCTCCCATGCAGTCGGAAAGTCCTGCTGTTGATTGGATACGACAATCTTGACCTGTGCGCGCCGTTTCTTCCTTCCTTATCTGGGTTGAACCCTGGCTCGGATTGTTTGTACTTATGGTTGAGCGAGTCTAGGAACTCTCGATTCAATTACACTACTCACGACGAACGGCAACGGGAATACGGGATAGATCTCCGTCATTAGGTCATGTATCATTAGCATCCAAGTGACACATGTGCTTGCTGACGTGCAACTAGATGTCGTACCTGCGACGGTCGACTGCTTTGGACGCACGTCCAAATCAGTAGCGCTTGTGACTTTTTCCATTGGCATGCGGAGCACGTCCTACGTGAATCACCCCGAACTATCTGACTTTGATATTCTGGCATGATTCAAAGGTCTAGTGAGTTGTGCCTCAGATGTGCTGAACCAGGGCTGCTTCTCAATACCATGCCATAACCTCGTGAGGGGCACGTCTACGGAAGAGAACAAAAACTACGACCTTTGCACGGGCGTGACCTTGACCATGAGGGCTGGCTTTTCCCACAGGACGAAGACGCGCTGCTGCATCCAGTTGCGGCTCTCTTGCAGAAGCTCGAGATCAAAACGCCACAGCAACCGCGCCAGGATTATGCGCATCTCGGCATTGGCAAGGCTAAAGTGCAATGTCCGTTAGTTCTCGACATCTTCGCACTTGGATAGGGCTAAGAAGGTATTCAATCTTCTCTCTTAGTGGTGGAGGGCGTTGGAACTAGAGCTGTTGCCGATTAGTACTTACTTTTTGCCAAGGCAGTTCCGGGGTCCGAACGAGAAGGGCTGGAGGACGTCACGCTTGTCGTTGGCGTATCGAGGCTCGGTGCCAAGCCAGCGCTCGGGAACGAAGCTCTCGGGGTCGGTCCAGTTCTGCTCACAATGGTACGCAGACCATTGAGGCACGGAAATGCTCGTCTTTACGTAGAGGTGATGTTAGTAAGATATTCCGTGCTTAGTCTCAGGAGGGTGAACTATCTCAGCCTGAGTGCGTCACTTACGTTCTCTGGAAGGTAGAAACCGTCGACAGTCCCGCCGCCGGCAGGGGCAAGACGAGGAAATCCAGCAGGTACGGGGGGGTCTACAGCCACAGATGTGTCAGCATTTGAGCTTGTACGTACATACAGGCCGTTAACTTACACATCCTTAAGCCCTCATTAAGCACAGCTAGCAGAAACGGGAGATCGTTGACCGAGATCATATCAATCTCTTCCTCGGATGAGAACCTTTGCCGAATCTCCTGGACAAGCTTGTTATACTTGTCTCTATTCGTAAGCAGCATAAAAGTCGTGCCGCTAAGTAACGTAGCCGTCGTCTCACTCCCAGCAAGAATCAAGAATCTAGCATTGGCCGCTATTTCCTCCCGCGAGAGACCCTTCTCGTCGTTATGCCGGAGGATATAGTCTACGAAGTCCTCGCGGCCGATACTGCCGCGCTCAATACGCTCGTAGGCGGTCTGTTCGCTGAGCTGCGCGTGCTGGATGAAGCTCGGCGTTAACTTGTCCGGCCAGATCCAGGAACGGATAGCGCCTAGCGTAGGATGCCTATTCATGACCTGTCCGAATACGGTTGATGCAGCAGCTTGGAAGATCATTGCCACCCAAGGGTGGTAGCCGCCTTGCTCTAAGCAGCCAAAGGGCTTCCCAAAGGCAAGGTCGCCAATCAGATCGAAGGTAAGGTAGTTATACCAGAGCATAATATCGACGACTGGCTCCTGCGCGGCGGCCTTGTCGGCGATTTTGGAGATGAACAGGTTGACGTAGCTTATCATTAGCTCCTCCTGGCCACGAAGGGCCTTCTCGGAGAAGGCATGCGCGAGAGCGCGGCGCATCCGCCTATGCCCATTATTATCAGCAAGTAGGATATTGTCAACGCTACCGGGTGGCTTGTTGAAGAATCTCATATCCTTCTCAAAAGTCATAGCCTGTTGTGCCTTATGCCCGTATACAATCTTCCAGGTTTCGGGAGCAATCGAGGATACGTCGTTAGGGCCGAAGCGTAGCGTGGGGCCGTAGATGTCGTGGAGTGTCTTAAGCTTTGCTGGCCATTCGCCTTGGATCACGTAGTAGAGATATATCAAGTCGGTAATAGCGTAAAGCTTGGGCCCTGGGACCTTAGCAAGAGGGTGAAAGAATAGTAGATATAGCCCCCGCGCCGCCAGGAAGATTCCGGCCTGGCCGAGTCCTATTAGCTTCCCAGATAGCAAGAGCGATACGCCGGTGCGAGTTGGGCATTGGACCTTGACCTACTACGATAGGTGTAGCTACCACTACGTTGAGTAACGTCATATTCGATTCGAACTCCTAGACGGGCTGATTCATCCGGTTGCCGATGTATAGGAGGAATGTTACGACCCCGTAGTGTTGTAAATTATGTCTGGAAGTATAGACTCGATATTTGGCGCCGAGTAGCTGAACGTGCCATACTTATATACAGCTTTCAGTACAGCAGACATGTTCCGCTCTCCGCCATAGAGCCGTGACCTAATGGGGACAAGATCAGCATAGACAACAAATAGTGGCTGCCCGATGAAAGTTGCGGTACGTGTGAGTTGGTGCCCACCATGAGACTATTCGCGCAAGGAGATTGGTTGATATGCCAGCCGTTTCCATAGACCGGGATTCGCTCTGAAACTCGGCCGATGGGAGCGCGAGAATAAGGGGGGCCGGTATGTCAAGTGCCGACGCTAGTCAATGAGGGGGGGCGAGCGTCGAACTCGGAAAGCTTGTCTCGCTATTCTCAACCGATCGGCCCCAGGGTTTGAGATTCATTTGGAGCCAGAAAACATTGTGAAAAGCCCCAGAACGGCAGGCTTTTAGTATGGAAGCACACGCTCATAATTCATGAAACTGCTCGACACAACACCCAAGGCACACCTCTTCCAAGCATAGCAAGCAAGGCATCGGATAAGGAGCTCTTAAGCAGGTTCGGGATTGGGCCTCCCAGTCAGCGATTTCCGCTCGTAACCAGGTTCGGGATTGGACCTCCCCGTCACCAATCTCCTCTCTAGTGACGCAAGCTGGCCAGCTCACCGGAACTGGCGGACAAAGGAGCACAGGGTGGCATCCTGGCATTGAGCATGGATATTGGACCTCTTAAGCTCAACCGGTCTGGTGAGGAAGGGCCATAGGAGAGTTGCACGCAGCCGCCAAGGACGGTCCCGTTGCCACATAGCTTGTGCAGTTTACTCGACGACCAAGTCACACCACGAGATTTCAGCACCAGCCTCCAAGTGCGCCAGAGTCAAAGAAAGCAATCGAGTTGATGAGGGAGAGCCCACCAACGACAAGACGTGGAGATGGTTGAGTCCTTTGTTTGACTAGCAGCCTGATCCCCAGACAATAGAGTCGCAACCCGCCCCTCTACACCTTATTTCGGGGTTCTGATGATTAAAGTTCGGGGCATGTCAATGCCCCACCTCACCGCTAGTTCCGCTTCCCCATGACTTTCCGCAGCATGGCCATTCCGCGGAATCCCTTCCACGCAGGCTGCCTTCGTTTTGCGTGCATAAATCGCCATGATCTGTTACTGCCAGGCACGGACTTACAGAGTGGTCACAAAACTCACGCGAAACGCCAAATCCGGCCCTCCCCTTTGCCGCACCACCTACCCGCTTTAACTTATAGAAAATGAGGCCATTTTAGCAGCTGTAATAGTCGTATTTAGTGCATTATGCAGTATTTGGATTGCTCTGAATGCTGACGTATTTAGTATTTTGTATACCCCTATCTAAGGTGTCACAATCCAGCCTCCGGGGTGAACCGGCCTAACCGGGCTTCGGGGGTTTATTGTGACGGCCCGCAGGCTCGGCCAAGGATAAGGGCAGGTCATGCGGGAGCGGACAACGATGCCAGAGTACGGAACGTGTCCCCCAGAGCATTTTCGTCATGGCTCAGTGTCCCGCCTCAACTCTTGCAAGCAAGCAACTAGGTCGTTGCCGTCCTTTGCACACGCGAAGATGAAGCAGTCAGGTCTGAGGATCGCAAACCTGGTGGGTTGTCCAAGGCGTTCAATGTATGTTGAGACGTTGCTCCTGACACACGTTTCTTGCTTGATGGCAGCACCGTATCTCTGGAATGCATGCAGCCCAGCTGCTTGAGAATTCGGATTGAGTCCATCAGTACACAGCTTGCTCGTTGAGAGGACCACGATGGAGGTACCCGACAAGAGCTTGTGAGGAAGGGACGCGGCCTCCACGACTGCCCTTGCTTCGGCGCAAAGTCTGCCGGTCTCCTCGACCCCATCAGCGCTGACGACGAGCAAGGTAAAGATGTTGTCGTGTTGGCGCAGTAGGCTGTCAGACAAGACGAGCTTTTCGTCTGCACCATTTCCGCCGCTGCATGTCCATCGCACCCAAGTCTGCGCCAGCCGCATGCCGCCGCTCTGTGTCTTGAGACCAAAGCCGCCAATGACGGTCGAGAAGCCGTTGACCTCGAACTCCACCGACTTGGATCAAGGGGCTTGGCACGTGGTCCATGCCAGGCGCGTTTTTTAGACAGCAGGGGCCAATCATGTGCAACAAGGAATCGATTACACAATTCTTGCTGCGTTGCCTCTCTCGGCAACAGACCTCACACAATCACCGTGGCTCGCTGGCCGCACATGCCTTGAAGACGAGCGGAGGTCCACGATCGGGCAACTTCTAGCCGTGTAGCACATCGCTTGACTAGGGGTCCTGCAGGCTCGACGGTACAGCATCGCCTCCTCCAGCTGTCCCAGCCTCTTTGTTGTTCCTTATCTTGTCATCACGAGTCATCCAACCCTCAACACTAAGAGTAAGTAGGACGTAAACTTTGATCAGCGGATCAAAATTGTCCATGAGCAGGATTGCCCATGTGTTGCCATATCCAATCCAAGAGTTTTCAGCGTAAAATCCCACAGTTTTTGAAAACAACAAATAAAGCTGGTACAAAAACAGCAGACCTCTATTCAGATTGTTAGTTTAACTTCGCGTACGCTGCGTGGTAACGACTGGGTGGGGGGAATAAGGACAGGCAAGAGATTCTGGTACAAGGAAACAACTAAATTCGTAGTAATGATTACTTACGCGAACTTTGGGTGCACCCAGAAGGCATGGATCCACGCGACGGTGTGGACCACGACCGAAACCGGTTTGAGCAGATACCGCACCACTGACAGTGCGAAGCGGGGGTACTCAGCATACACCCTCGAGAACCCTGGCCAGTCCAGCACGAGCGCAAGGAAGCTGCGATAGCCCGACCTCCGCCACCGGACGAGCTGTTTGACAAAGCTGCCCGCGGCGGGTTCGACCCGCGTGAGGACCTCTGCCTCGGGCGCGCTCTGGAAGGCGAGCCGCCAGCCATGCCTCAGTAGATAGTGCGTGACGAAGCCATCGTCGCCCGTGTTGATCTTCTGGCCCATCCAAGTCTCGTGCGTCAGGGCGTGGCAGAAGTCGTCTGTCTGCACGGCTGCAGCACGGGCGAGCAGTGTCCGGCCCGCGAGACACCACACGACGCCCGCTCTCGCGTACTCTGCGGCGTTGAGGGTGACGAAGCTGTTGATGGCGCGGATCGAGGCAACCTCGGACGGCGTGATGACGTTCGCATCTCGGCGCTCAGGAGGGACAAAGGCGCTAATTGTGAAAAGATGACCGTGTCAGCAAAATGAACATTATGAGAACTACCACAATCGAATGGCTCCGCGAACGACCCACCTCTGCTTCCCTCCCGCGCCGCCAACCCTGTGGTCCTCGAAGCCGGCCAGCAAGTGTGGCAGGACCTTGTCGCTGGGCCAGTACGTGTCATCGTCGACCCAAGCTACAATCTTGCCTGTGGCTTTACGCAGCGCCACAACCATCTGCTCCCGTCTCCCCGGCCGAGGGACCGTTATAACTGAGATCGGCACGCCTGCATTGCTACTGACTCTCAATCCCGCCAAAGCCAGCAGCTCGTTGAGCCGCTGCAGATCTCGTGTCACTGTTACAATAATTACCTCACGCGGCGAGTTGGCAAGCCATGACTTGATGCACTCCACAAAGTCGTCTGGCGTGTCGATGGTGGGGACGAGGAGGCTGACGTCCTTTGTTGAGAACGCGGCTCTCCCAGACGCAAGTGCGAGAGGAGTGCACTTGGATGCATTTGTGAAGCGAAGATGATCATCATAGATGCCCAGGGTGCTAGATAGTCATCAGGGCTACTGAGTAGAGCAAGACTGCGCACTGATCGAGCAAAAGACGAGGACGTACCATCGTGCGACCAGGTACAGACAAGACCACATTTTGAATCGCTTTCTGCTGGCTTCAATTTACCTTGAAATGGACAGCAGACTTAGCAGGTCGTTCAGTAAGACCAATGTCCAATGCACAACTCTTTGTGGGCAACGCCTGTACATCGAGCAGGCAGAGCGTTGAGATTTGCTGTGGGGCAGTGCCCTCAATGTGGATGATCATCAAGGAGCTGTGTGAATCCAATACCATTGCGCTATTGACGCCTGCGGGCCAGCCTACTTACGTGAATTGTATCAAATCGTGATAAGGCCGGATCTTACTTTTGAGGGACACTGCATTGGCTGCTCCCGTCACATTTGTCCGGGCGGTATCTCCGCGTTCCTGACGGCTGAAATGACCGAGGCATGCTCGGTCCGAATCAGGACGCCACCCCAGGAACAGTGGATGCAGCCAACTCTGATACTATGAGGCCGTGACGTGGGGATCCCGAAGCTCGATGTTGATTCACGGAGCAGAAGCAGCGGAGATAGGAGCGGATCAAGCAGCTGGCCAATCAATGCTTCGGCCTGCCCCTTATGCAGTCAAGCGGCCGCTAGTCGCCGGGCTTGTATAGACTTGCGTTGCGTCACACATCCACGCACATATTCCGACCAGATGGCAGCGACAGGTGTCATTGCCACCTGCGTAGACGACCTTGCCTTGTGTCTATGATAGGGAGCCAGATTTCTAAATGTACCAATTGGCTGAGGGCTTCCGGCACCATACCGAACTTGTGGCTGGGTTCCCCTCGGGATCGAAGAGCTCGGGGTTGGGGTCGCTGACCTCCCGATCGTCTAACCAAGCCCTTGCGATTTTGATATAAGGAGGATAACGAAAAGTATCGACTACGGATGATAGCCCAGTCAGACTTCGTAGAGAACCCTCATTGGCCTGGAGGAACACGCGGTTTCGCGGCCGTAACCCGTCGCGGCCTCCCATCGTGCCGGCCGTAATACGACGGTGCCCTTGTAGCAGTGCTACTATCAGGTACTCAAGTCTTTAATGGGGCGCGAATCGAATAGCGGACCATTCAGGACTCAACGAAGCCCGGGCGACAGACTCGCGGGCTTGTATGGAGGCCTGTGACAGAATGACAAAGCAACTAGCTGACTGGTTCTCGAGTAGCTCTTGATATGACTAGAGTTTGCCCCTGCCCCCGTACCGCAGCATCATCTTCTTGGTAGCACAACATCGCGTGCCATTCTTCTCGTCCCTGCTCGGATTGCTGGTTTAAGTTGACCTACGCGTCCATAGCGTCCCCTGGCACCGCGATACAACCATCCCGGGGTCCCTGGCCACCGAGATCGCGGTCCCCAGGCCCACTTCTATATTGAGAGTTGCCGCTAGCCGCCAGATCTGCGGAACGAGCAGCCTTCTTGCCGCCATTCTGCATCAACGCCGTCTCCCCACCCCTGTCCGCCGGGACATCGGCCGCCGCCTTCTTGGAGACATCAATCGTCCTGTTCTCCACGACCCAAACCACTACTGCTGCCCCCGCGGTGGCAGCCACCGGCAGAATGTAGGCCGTTGCCACGGCGGAGTTGAGGGCCTGTTTGACGGCGGCCCTGACGGCGGGCTCCACCGCCTGCATGGTGCGAACCATTTCCTCCAGGCCCTGGCCCGCCAAGCCAAGGACCTGTTCGCTGGCTATAGGTGGGGAAGCGGCCGCAATGTCTGCCAGGCCCCCCTGTAGAGCCTGCACGAAGACGGACTGGGCGATGCTGATGCCGACCGAGCGCCCCAGCTGCTGTGAGAAGACCTCCATTACGGCGGCTACGGGTATGTCGTCGCCGGTACAGACAACTTGGACAGCCAGCAGGGAGGAGTGGACGGCCAGACCGAAGCCGGCGCCAATGGAGATCTCCGCACTCAGATACCACGCTGCCGTGCTCGTAACACGCATCTGCTGGAAGAGCACGGCCCCGACCAGATAGATAAGAGGGCCGGCACGGAGAAAAGGAAGATAGTGGCCGTACTTGGTAATGACTGTCGAGGCGAGAGCCATGCTTGTAATGTTGGACAGGGTGATGGGCAGCTGGTACACACCCGAGAGAGTCGCAGAGATATCGTGGACTGTCTGGAGGTATGTGGGAAGCAGGGTGAAATGAATCATGTTGGCGGCACCATACAGGGCTGAGAAGATGCAACAACAAGCCACGGTGCGCTGACGGGCCAGGTGTAAGGGCACGAGGCCGCTGTTCGAGCAGTCTGTATTAGTGGAATTTGATGTTGTCTATTCGGGCCTGCGCATCCCCGAGTCTGACAGCATGCTTACCTGTCCTTCTTCGCCACCTGCAGACTGACAAAAGCTACTGCCAAGAGCCCAGACCCCAGCAGGCAACCCCATACCTGGGGTGCGGCATATGATCTTGCCGCGCCTCCCCACTCGAGGGCCAAGAAGAAGAGGGCAAGGCATGAGACAAGCAGGCCTGTACCGGCAAGGTCACAGCTGCTCAATTTTGTCCACATGGGGAGATGACCCTTGGGGCTCGGCTTGGGCTCCAGGACAAAGAAGAGAGTCGTTACGGCGACAAAGCCCAGAGCTATATGGTCACAGTCCTTTGTTAGCCCCCAAAGTCTCGGCGGCTTTGGCAGAGGGCATTAGTGGCAGTAGACACACTCACGTAACTGGAGCCAGAAGCTAAACCGCCACTAACCCGAGTCTGTATGTCAGTTTGCGCACTCTAAGCTGCAGAACAGAGCAGCTGGAAAGACTCACAGTCAGGTACGAGTCTGTCAAGGCTCCCGCCATGCTTGGTCCGGCGGTGTAGGCGACCGACTGCACGATGAAGAAGAGAGATATAAGCTGCGGCCGCCTGCGTATCGGGATGTGCCCGATAATGGCAAAGGCTCCGGCCATCATTCCAGCGGCGCCGAGTCCCGAGATAGCGCGGCCAAGGATGAAGACGGCCGAGCTCGGCGCGGTGGCGCACAAGACGGTGCCCACTTCGAAGCCTGCGAGGGCCACCATGTTGAACAGCTTAGGCTCGTAGAACGTGATGAGCCGGCCGAAGGCGAGCTGGAACGGCATCTGCGCAAGCAGGAAGACGCTCGTGTACCAGCCAATATGATCGAGCGCCTGGAAATCTGACGTGATGGCGGGGAGCGCGGGACCTGGACCAGATGCTAGTCAGCATATGCATATGGAGTGCGGCCTCTTGAGGGAAAGGCTGTGCCAAGCTTTCGTTACCTAGCATGGTCGCATCCAGGGCCGTGAGCAGGCCCGCCAGACTAAGCGCGAAGGTGATGAGGCAGAGCCGAGTCATTGGCACCTCCTCACATTCGGCCTCAGGGACATCGCCATCTCTCGTGCCCGATGACCCTTCAGCGACTGCGACGACCTCATGTCTCGCCGGCGATGGCTCTTGCTTGGTGTCCGTCATGCCGTGCACGGTGGTGTCGAGTCTGCTCGCGTGGTCGTCTTTCTTGCCCGATGCCATCAGGAACCCGGATATTGCTAGGCCTAGGCCAAGGAGCACCCTTTACTTATGCAGTCTTTGTACAGCCTGGCCAAGTAAGTCCATGACTCCCGATGGGGGACCATCCCTACCGTGCCGGCGGCTGGGCTGTGCCAAGGCCCAATCGGTAGCCTGGAAAAGCCGGAGTTGCGACGCACGTATCGGAAGGGTCCTGTCTCGTTGGAAAATCCAGTGTAGAGCGGCAGACGAGCTACGCATTCGAGACGGAACGAGTACAGAGCGATCCTGACCGGAGTCATAATCATCCGACCGCTTTGAGAGACGAGAACACCTTCTCGCACTGGTACTGCAGTAGGACCATGTGCAGCCAGCCACCAGCGAGCCAATCGGCAGCCGACATAACTGATGTGACGTATAGACGTCCGCTTATAGGGCGTGGATTCTGTCCCGCGCACTTGGTCGCGAATTCCGCCCCCCTGAATCACAGGGTCCAGGTTCTCCGCTCTGCTCTCATGGGCAATGAGGCACACATTGTTCTGTACACATGGATGCCATTTTGTGCTTGGTTCCCCGAGTAACGTTGTTCCATTTTCGGCACGTATCAAGAATTTGCGCCTTGGCCGCATGAGACCTGAACAGCTCTGTCCTTGACAGAATTGTCACTGTTGAGTCTGATACGTGGAGTAAAGGCGCCGTGCTTCCGAGTCAGTACACCATGCAAGGGTACTCATGGCCCGATAGAAAATGTAGCAATATTCCAAGGTCCGGGCGTGATCGCTCGACCATCGACGGAGCTGAATCTGTCCGTGACCGGTTTACAAAGCGGGCAAACCCGTCATCAGAGTCCTTTCCTCGCGTCCGATACAGCCACACGTAACGACTTCCGGCAGGATGGAGCGCCCAGTCCCAATAGCCATTGTGGGCATGGCCTGTCGCCTGCCCGGCGGTGCCAGCAGTCCTGAGAAGCTCTGGGATCTGCTCGAGGCAGGTGGTAGCGGCCACGGTCCTGTCCCCCCTACGAGATGGAACGCCGAGGCATTTTACCACCCCAGCTCTGATGCTCGTGAGTCTCTCCCCTTTAAGAGCGGATACTTTCTACAGGAGGACATCTCCGCCTTTGATGCAAGGTTTTTTCGTGTTCCGCCCAGGGATGCGCACGGCATGGATCCGCAGCAGCGGGTGCTGCTCGAGGTTGTATACGAGGCGCTCGAGAACGCGGGAATGCGACTCGAGGACGTTAGGGGTTCTGATACGGCGGTATTCGTTGGTGAGTTTAATAGGGACTATGACAGGATGATGTCAAAGGATGTGCAGAACGCGCACAAGCTGCACATCCTAGGCAACGGAAGCGCGCTGCTCGCGAACAACATCTCCTACTACCTCGACCTGAAGGGCCCATCTTTCACGCTGGACACAGGATGTGTGAGTCTTCCTGAAGCTGGGAACCAGGATTCCCACGCTTCCATGACCCCATTCTCGATCAGATCTCGCTGACGATAAGATAACGACCGCTAGTCAGGCAGCATGGTTGCTATACACCAGGCATGCCAGAGCATCCGATGCGGTGAGACCAGTATGGCAATCGCAGGCGCCTGTCAGCTCATGATACATCCTGATCAGAGCATATATATGAGCCAGATCACGTAAGTCTTCTCTTGATGAACATTGTGCTACTAGGTGTTAGTTTCTGCTGACTTGCTCTCCTTAGCGGAATGGTAAACCCAAATGGGAAAAGCTATGTCTGGGACGAAAGGGGAAGTGGATATGGCCGTGGCGAAGGATGCGGCATCGTCGTCTTGAAGCGCCTCGACTATGCCAGGCGTGACAATGACACGATCCACGCAGTCATAGCGAATACTGGCATCAACCAGGACGGCAGAACGGCCGGAATCACCCTACCGAGCAGCGAGGCCCAGATAGCTCTTGCAAAGTCGGTGTACGCTGCTGCTGGCCTCGACCCAGCTGAAACTCTCTACATTGAGGCACATGGCACTGTGAGTGAAGCCCTGTACATCTGTGTTGGACTTCTCGAACAATTGTTAATGTGACGCATTTGCCAGGGGACTAAAGCAGGTAGGCTTGTCGACCGTCCTGCACAAGCTCGTGGCATGCTTGGGCAGAGGACCATCTGACAGTGAAATAATAATAGGTGACCGGGAGGAAATCAGCTCCATCCACGAAGTCTTCTGCAAGGGCACCAGGAGGGAGCACAATGTCCGTGTGGGTTCCGTCAAGGCAAACATTGGACACCTTGGATGCGCAAGCGGTGTCTCGGCACTGATCAAAGCGGTCATGGTCTTGAAGAACAGCCACGTCCCTGCGAACATCAACCTCGACGTCGTCAAATCCTCCATTGCTAAGTTCATGGGCGGTTCGCTGGAGGTCGGTACCCAACTGCCACAAACAGCATCTCATCCCCAAGAGGTTGTGCTAATGCAAGTGTACCTGTGAACAGCTCCCGACATCGGGGGTTGCATTGACAGCGCCATCCTACCAGGGGCCGCGCAGGGTTTCCGTCAATGGCTTCGGCTACGGGGGAACCAATGCCCACGTTATCCTGACGACGGCGGACGCTGCAGATTTTGACACGCTGAACAGATTTCCGTTGGTCCAGAATGGTCTGAATGTACACGCGAACGGCCTTGATCACAGCAAGGGTCATGACAGCTTGGATGCTAACACTGAGCCTGATAATGTACTCGAGCAGACCGATGGCATCACTCACCACGCAGCAGTGGCTGCTATAGGAGCTCTAGAATACCCAGCGACAGCGGTGCAGCTCTTTGTGCTATCTGCTGCCTCAGAAGTGTCACTTGGCGACATGGCTACAAGGCTCGCAGACTGGCTATCCAGGAGGCCCTTGCACAGAGCCAAACTTCGCGACCTAGCATACACACTCAACGTTCGCAGATCGAGGTATCAATGGCGCAGTGCCATCCTAGCAGCTGATGCCGAATCGCTCATCGAACAACTCGCACAGATCAAGCCCGTCCAGGCCCCGGCAGTCCAGCCAACCGTGACCTACGTCTTCACAGGCCAAGGCGCACAATGGCACGCCATGGGACGCGAGCTGCTGCAACTATCTGGGCGGTTTCAAACGTCGATCACGCAGTCAGCGCAACTACTCCTCGACTGGGGATGTGCCTGGAACCTGGTCGACGAGCTGCTCAAGGACGAGGAGGAATCACACCTGAACGAGAGCGAACTCTCACAGCCTGCCACGACGGCGATCCAAATCGCCCTCGTCGACCTCTTCGACAGTCTGTCGGTACGAGCCCAGCGTGTGTGCGGGCACAGCTCTGGTGAGATCGCTGCCGCATACGCCGCGGGAGCTCTGACGCACCACGCTGGGTTGAGAATGTGAGTAATGGTTTCCATAAAAGCTGAGCCAGAACGGATTGGAGGACGGCAGTGGACTGACATAAGCTCTTTTTCTGCAGATCCTACGAACGGGGGATCGTCTCAAAGATGGCCAGGGATACAAATACGTGCAAAGGTTCGATGCTGTCCGTCGGTCTCGGCGAGAACGAGGTCCGCCCATATGTCAAGCTGGCTGGGGAGGGCAAGCTAGTGACTGCCTGCATCAACAGCCCCGAGAGCACAACGGTGTCAGGAGACGAGGCAGCCATTGACGCCCTGGCCCGTGTGCTCACAGAGAAGGGCATCTTCAATCGAAAGCTCAAGGTCGACACGGCGTACCACTCGCCACATATGCTCGCCGTCGCTGACAGATATCTGAAGTCGCTCGAAGGCGTTGTTGAGCATGGTCTGGTGCGGGAGGGTACAGCCTTTTTCTCGTCTGTGAGCGGCGAGCGCAAGATGGATGGCTTTGGCGCTGCGTACTGGGTCCAGAATCTGGTCTCACCAGTGCAGTTCCAGAAAGCCGTGGCCATGGCCGCCGCAGACATTATCCAGTCTGCCACTGGTGAGGGACGATCTCGTGCCAACGTGTTCATCGAGGTGGGACCCCATGCAGCGCTCAAGGGTCCGGCCCGACAAATTCTCAACGACATGCCAGGCTCTAGGTTCAAGCATGTGTATGTGTCACCTTTGGTACGGAAGCAGGACGCTCTCCAATCAACACTGGAAATGTTGGCCAAGCTCTTTGAGGCGGGGAGCAGCACATTGGACATGGCTGCGGTGGGCCGTCTGTGGCCATACCCATCATCCTCGCCAGGCCAGCCTCGTGTCCTCACGGACCTCCCGCCTTATGCGTGGGACCACACGTCTACATATTGGCACGAGGCGCGCCTGAGCCGGGAGCACCGGTTTCGCAAGTTCCCACACCACGACCTGCTCGGTGTCCTCGATGTCGGTGCCGACTCTGGCATGCCCCGGTGGCGGCACTATATCGACTGCGAGTCGCTGCCCTGGATCCGCGACCACGTTGTGGATGGCTTCATCCTGTATCCCGGCATGGGCTACGTCTGCATGGCTGTCGAGGCGCTCAAGCAGGTCTTCGAGCTGCGTGGCATACCTGGCTTCGTTAGCGAGTTCCTGCTGCGCGACCTCAAATTCATAAAGCCGCTAGTCGTAGGCCGAACGGATGGCGATGAGCAACAGCAGCCAGTCGAGGTACAGCTCACGCTAAGCCCCGAGGAGACGGGCGCCCCTGGCGAGGCCAACAAGGGCCTCGTGCCTTGGCAGGTAGTCCGCATCTCTTCGTTCGACCCGGCTACCGCGCTCTGGATAGAGCACTGCACCGGACGAATCAGCGCGCGGATGCAGCGAGCCGGCACGGACTTTGAGGTCGACTTTGCCAGCACCGCATCGGCAGAGGTCGAGATGCTCGACCAGATCCGGTCCCGAATCACCGATGCCTGCGATCCAGCCGATTTCTACAAGGCGCTGGCATTGTCCGGCAACTTCTTTGGCCCGACCTTCAGCTCCATGATAGAGCTTGTCCTGGGCGACCACGAGGCATCGAGCGAGGTCGTGATCCCTGACATTGCCAGAGTCATGCCGGCCCAGTTCCAGCGCCCTCACCTGATACACCCGGCAGCCCTCGACGCCCTCACCCACTCGGCGTGCGCCCTTTACCAGCGCCACTGCGGGAACCAGCCCTTTGTCGCGGCGGCCATTGACGAAATGACCATCTCAGCCAGCGTCAGCAGCGAACCGGGCACGCGGCTGTCCGTCGCCGCGCAGATCACCAGCAAGACTGCCCGGACAGCCTCTGGCGTGACCCGCGTATACCAGCAAGACGAGAGTGGCACCGCGAAGCCCGTCGTCAAGCTCGCGGGCTGGCGCATGCACGCCGTCGGCGAGGCCAAGCTCCAGGGTCAGCCTGGAGACGGACACGAGGCACCCTTCTCGCGGAGCATGACGTACCGGATGCAGTGGGCGCCCGATGTCGACCTGATGACCCGGGACGAGTTCGACAGCTACCTCGCGCAGCGGGGCCTCTTTAGTCTGGGTTATTCTCCAGCTTACAGCCAGGCAGAGACGCTGTTCCTCAACGAGTCGGCCGCCTACATTTACCTTGAACGTGCCGTCTCCCAAATGGCAGACGAGGGGCTCGCGGTCGATAGCACGCTGCCGCACCTGCCTAAGTTGTGGACATGGATGCGCGCCCTGATGCAGCCCGAGAACAGGCACATGATCCCTCTGATCCCGGAAGTGGACATGCCGTCGCTACCGCTCGACGAGCCCGAGCAGCGCCGGAGCAGGCACGCCTGGATTCTGCGCCAGAGCGCCCAGACGGGCCCGACGGGCTCCCTCATCGAGCGGATCGGGTCGCAGATGCCCGGGATATTGACGGGTCGAGTCTCGTCGCTGACGCTTATGTTCCGCGACGACGATCTGCTCGATCGCTTCTACGCTGGCAGCCTAATGGCGTCCAGCAACATGCAGATGGCTGCGTACGTGCGGCTCCTCGCACTCAAAAACCCGGCCATGCGGATCCTCGAGATCGGCGCCGGGACGGGTGGCGCGACGCTCCCACTCCTGCAGGCACTCGGTGGCGGCAACGACGACGATGACGACGGACAGATCAAGGATAGCCAGACCGGATTTCTGTTCGAGCGGTACTGCTACACGGACGTGTCGGTGGGGTTCTTCGAGAAGGCTCGCGACAAGTTCCGGCGGTGGGCGCACAAGATGGACTTCCGGCCGCTCGACATCACGAGGGACCCGCTCGGCCAGGGCGAGTTTGGCGAGGGCCAGTTCGATCTCGTCGTCGCGGCCAATGTCCTCCATGCAACCCCGCGGCTTGACGAGACGGTGGCACACTGCCGCAAGCTGCTCAAGCCCGGCGGCCGCATGATCCTGCTCGAGATCACCCGGCTCACGCTCGGCATGAATGCGACGTTCGGCACGCTGCCCGGCTGGTGGATAAGCGAGGACGGGCGGGAGAACACGCCCACCGTGTCCGTGCCGTCCTGGGATCAAGTGGTCAAGAACAATGGGTTTGCGGGCGTGGCCATTGCGGCCCCCAATATCCAGGATGCCACGGCAGTCGTCACGACTATGGTGTGCAGGGCTGTCGGGCCTGCTGTCACCACTGAGCCACAGCAGCGAGTCATCTCCATACTCGTGGGGAGCAAAACTGAAGGCACCACCCAGGTCGCCGGCGCAATCAGCCAGGCTCTCAGGGCAGAGGGGGCTCAGGTCGAGGTGGCAAACCTTGGCAGCGCCTCCATCGATGAAGGAGCTTCGTATCTGCTGCTTGACCACGTCGAGCAGCCGCTGCTCAAGGAGCCCAGCCCATCGACCTTCGACGCAATCCGTCGTCTTGTCACCACCGCCAAGAGTGTGGTTTGGGTAACATACCAGGAGAGCATCAAATCAATCAACGCAGCCGAGATGAAGGGCATGGTCAACGGCTTCACCCGCGTGATCCGCAATGAGAACTCGTCCATCAAGATCGTGACGGTGGACGTTCGGGGATTGCTGAGTCGCAGCTATGACGCGCGTAGGCTTTTCTCGGTAGCCCACAAATTGGCCCAGATCACACAGAAAAGCTTCTGGCCAAGCGCAGAATTCCTCGAGAGCGACGAGCTTGAGTTCGCCATCGGCCGCGCAGACGAGCACTGTGCCGACAATGCCGTCCTGGTCCCTCGCCTGCGGGTGGACGACAAGTTCAACGCCTGGGCAGCGAGCAGGCGGGCAGACGCGGGCAACTGCACCACCAAGCACCGCTTCCACGACTCAGGTCGGCCCATGCTCCTGGAGCCCGAGGTGCCCGGATTGCTCAACACGCTGCGCTTTGTAGACGACACAAACACTATGGCAAAGCCCCTCGCGCCTCACCAGATCCAGATCCGGCCGCACGCCAGCGGCCTCAACTTCAAGGACATCTTCGTAGCCATGGGCCAGGCACCGCCGGGCACCGTCATGGCTGGCGAGCACGCCGGCGTTGTCACCGAGGTCGGCTCCGACATGATTGGCCGATACGCGGTCGGCGACAGGGTGAGCGGATTTGGCGCAGAGCTGATGGCCAACTGCCCCCGCCTCGATGGGCTCGGGGCGCACAAACTGCCTGACCGTTTGGGGTTCGTTGAGGGTGCTGCCTCGACATTGATCTTCGCCACAGCGTGGTACGGCCTGGTGACTATGGGCAGGCTGCAGAAGGGCGAATCTGTTCTTATCCGGTATGTAGCATGTGACACTCCCGCTGCGCTGACATTGAGCTTGAACTTCTTTTCGAGGGATCCCTACTAACGTCTCATTACAATAGTACGTTCTGATTCATGACATGTGACCCGTCACCCATACTATCTTGCTCCAGCTGTGCTTTTCTACCGTATTATGCCTCTAGACATGATCCCCTGAAGCGAGTTTTCCTGGATGGCATCATTTGTACACTAACAAATGAAGCAGACTCGGGCTCCGGCGGTGTCGGCCAAGCAGCAATCCAAATAGCTCAGTACCTTGGCGCCGAAATATTCACCACGGTGGGAAAGGCTTCCAAGCGGCAATTGGTCATGGAAACCTACGGTATTCCCGCAAGCCATGTCTTGTCGTCCGGCTCGGACAATTTCAAGCACCGCATCCTGCACCAAACCGGTGGCAGGGGTGTCGACGTGGTCCTCAACTCCCTTGCAGGCGAGCAGCTGCGGGCCAGCGTCGAGTGCCTCGGGGCCTTCGGCAGGTTCATCGAGATAGGCAAAGCCGACATATACAAGAAGAATCACCTCGGAATGGCTTCCTTTGATAGGGGCATCATATTTGCCGCTGTAGATATGATGTTGATACTTCACAAACGCCCGCGTGTCGTGGGCAACGCTCTCAAGCAGGTATTCGCGCTCTTTGAGAGCGGCCACCTCCGAGCCGTGGCCCCCGTCACTACTCTTCCCATGAGCAGGGTAGAAGAGGCGTTTCGGATGATGGCCAACCGCGACCACGTGGGCAAGATCGTTCTGGTTGCCGACGAAGACGAGCAGGTCAAGGCTACCGTCGGCCCTCCGCCAGCCCTGAGACTGAACAGCAAGGGGACATACGTTGTTATAGGTGGGCTTGGCGATCTTGGCCGGCGAGCGTGCTTGCTTCTCGCACGCAACGGAGCTGGCTGTGTCGTTACCATGTCGAGGAGCCTGCCAGACGAGGCCACACTTGCAGAGTTCAAAGCCGAGATGGCGGCTGCAGGAAACAGTTGCCACCTCCAGTCAGTCCGTTGTGATGTCAGTGATGCTGGCAATGTCAGGGCTCTTGCGGAGAGGCTCAAGACTGATCTTTGGCCTGTTCGTGGTGTTATCCACTCTGGCCTGGCCCTTGCGGTAAGCAACTAAATGCACTTATCCGACAAGACATTGCAGCCGGCAGGCGACATGCTGACTCTTCGCAAGGACCGCCCCATCGAGCTCATGACGCACGACGAGTACATGATGGCCGTGCGGCCCAAGGTCCACGGCACGCTTAACTTGCACGACGCGTTTGCCTCTGACATGCTTGACTTTATGATCCTCCTCTCGTCGTCGACCGGCATCATCGGCAACAAGGGGCAGAGCAACTACGCGGCAGGCAACACATTCCAGGACGCCTTTGCAGACGCCCAGAACGCCAATGCTGGGTCTAGGACCCGCTACGTCTCGCTCGACATTGGCGCCGTGGCTGGCTCTCGCCACATCGCAAGCCTGCCGCAGAAAGGCGCCGAGCTGCAGAAGCTCAACATCCTCTTCATGACTTTTAGCGAGGTGATGCTGCTGCTCGAGTACGCCATGAGCCCGCTCGCGGTGTGCGATGACTTCTCACACAGCATCGCGGGCATTTCCAAGGACACGATCAAGACGATGCAGGGCGTTTCTTCATCGGCACGCGTCGTGAGTCCCATCTTCAAGCTGCTGCCAGAGGCAGACGCGAGTAAAGATGGCCAGGACGGTGCAGCCCACCGAGATCAGAAAAAGGCACAGCAGGATCCGGGCAAGCTGGTCGCGCGCGCCAAGACACTTGAGGCAGCATCTGAGATCATCGCGGCAGCCACGGCAGCCAGGTTTTCCGCCTTTCTCGATGTCGAGGTACCTGTCGACGTGCCAATT
This sequence comes from Microdochium trichocladiopsis, assembly GCF_020744255.1. Lineage (NCBI taxonomy): Eukaryota > Fungi > Ascomycota > Sordariomycetes > Xylariales > Microdochiaceae > Microdochium > Microdochium trichocladiopsis. Next base: position 389,122 of record NW_025763547.1, read on the forward strand.
GTGCAGCTGGCCCTCGACTCGCTCGTGTTGATCGAGCTAAAGAACTGGCTCTCCAGGACCTTCCAGGCTCCTGTGCAGGCTTCCGAAATTGCGGGGGCACTGAGCATCAACGCACTGGCGAGTCTCTTGGCTGGACGATCCAAGTTTATCAGTGACAAGACACGAGCATCAACTGCTCCCAAGGCGGCCATCGTGGCAGACACGGACCTGGACACAGCCGGACCGAGCCTGAATGGACACGATCACAAGGTGAAGGGCACGAATGGCATCCAGAGTGGCATTCCTGACGCCAACAGCACCAAAAAGGTCCAAACGAGCCACAGCTTCAGCTGCTGCAGACACTCTGCGCATGTCTCCAAGCAGCCCCTGCCTGATCTCGACGACGTGCTCGACTACGTCCTCTCCAATAACGCCCACTTGCTCGACGGCCCAACCCGCCTCAAACTAGAGCAGGGCGTTGAGCAGCTCCGCCAGCCCGGCGGCCATGCCCGCAGCATCCATGCCCAGTTCCGCGATTCTCATGACGACCCGGCCGTGGACAACTGGTCGGCAGATCTGGTCGCGAACGCACTGTATCTGCAGCGCCGGGAGCCCATGGCGCCCTACTCGAGCTTCGTCGGCGGCCACGCGGACAGCGTTGGCGACGACGACCGGCAGCACTCCCAAGCCGAACGCGCCGCGCTCCTCACGCGGGCGCTAGTCGAGTTCCGAGCCCAGATCATCAACCACGATGTTAAGCCCCAGTGGTTTTTTGGCAAACCGACGTGCAACTCGTCGCTGCGGTGGCTGTTTGATGCCGTCCGGGAGCCTGGCCGCGAGGTCGACCAAATGCGCCTGTATGACGGGCCCGACTTCGCCTCGAGGCACGTTGCGGTGCTCAGCAAGGGCCGTGTATTCAAGGTCTCGGTCGAGGACAAGCATGGCCAGTCCGTCCCACAGGCCAGGCTTAGAGCCACGTACGAGGCCATTCTTCAGGCCACGCGGGACGGGGCAGACGTCTGGACGGGCATTCTGACCGTGGATGGACGCAGCGAGTGGGCAAAGACACGCGCGGGGAGCATTGCCAATAGTCCAGCCAACGCCGAGTATCTCTCGACCATTGAGTCAGCCTGCTTTGTGCTGTGCCTCGACGACGGCGCCCCCGAGTCCGATGCAGAGCAGGTCCGCCAGGCGTGGTTCGGCAACGGCTTCAACCGGTGGAGCGACAAAACGACGCAGCTTGTTGTCGCGGCCAACGGCAAGTCGACGGTGATCCTCGAGCACGCAATGCTCGACGGCATGACGGCGTGGCGCTTTTCCGAATGGATCCAGAAGGCTATTAACGAAGGCTCTGCCGAAGCTCAGAAGCTGACGCAAGACGCGAATGATAGTGATGAGGTTGCTCGCCCTATCGACCTGCACGAGGTCGCCTTCAAGTCTACAGAAGAGATCGACACCCAGATGCTCGTCCTACGCGAGCGATACCTCGCCGTGACGTCCCGCGCCGACTACGCCAACTACATGCTCGACACATTCGGCACGCAGGATCTGATGGCGTGGAACATGCCCGTTAAGTCCATCCTCGACACAGTCGTCCAGCTCGCCGCGCGTCTCTACTACGGACGCAGTGTGCAGGTATGGGAAAGCGTGTCTATGGCTGGGTACCACCGCGGCCGCAGCGACATGCTCCAAGCCACGACCGCCTCTGCCGTCGACTTCTGCACGCTCGCGCTGCAAAATACTTCGTCTCTGGCCGACAAGAAGGCCGCTCTTCTAAGTCTGGGCCGCGACTTTACCGCCAACATGCAGCGCTGCCTCGCTGGGCGGTCACACCTGCGATTTCTCGAGCTTCTCAACAACGCATGGCCAAAGGACGAGCCCAAGGCCGCGCTCTTCGAACCCGGGCTGCTGTGGCAGAGGCCCTGCATTATCATGCACCACGTCCCCAGCGGCGTGGCGTGCGCCAACATGACACACGGTGTGCAGCCGCCAGACTGCTTCTTTGTCAGCGTCAGTCCTCGAGATTATAGGTAAGCAGATATCTCTCCAGGTTTTCTTGCTATTCTTCTAATTTCTTTTATGCTCGAAACTTGAGCTAATTCTACATTTTCATAACTAGTATCTACGTCGCTATCGATGGAACAACGGGTAATACGAAACTATTCACCCGTCGTCTTGAGGAGGCGGCACAGATCATCAAGAATATTATTATAAAAGGGTAGATAGAGGTTTTATTAAGCTGCCTTATTATCATTTTCGCCCCGTAGATTGAGTCTACTACTTCTAGATGTTGTGTACTTATACCCATGTAGTTATGTATTACTGTAGAACCCCGATCACAGCTGCCACTACATACCCGTCCGTTTTCTTTTCCTTGTAGTTTTAAACTTTATATGCTACTCTATAATTTGTAGTATGCGAACTTGTACTCGTAGTCACGGCTCACTAGTGGCCCAGTCAAGTGGTCCAGTAAAGTGTAAAGTGGTTCCAAGGTTGCTACGCAAAGTTGCTTGCTGACTAAAAGAACCCCAGGGCACGCTTTGAAGGAAGCCGACCGACCGCTATCGTGAGGCACAGAATGGGGCCAACCCCCTCTCTGCACAAAAGGTCGCCGCCGGCCACGGGGGATGCAACCGATTCAACCCTGCACGCAGGCAATGACTCATTCAAGTTAATGACCAAGCAATACATGATGGGGGAAGCATACCCTGCTGCCGGACAGCAAACCTGGCTGCACCTAGCAAAGAATTTCACAACCACGTGAAGTGGGCAACGAACGAAATGGATGAAATGCACAAGCATGACCTAGTCGCCGACGGCGGGGGCAACACCGACGACGACAACAACAACGATGACTACTATCATCACTCTTTGCCTGGGCTGTTCGATGAAAGCCTGCATGTCGATGATGCCGCCAGATACTTTCGCAAGCGCCAGCTAGATGCAAGAGAGCGTAAGCCGCGCAGGTTGCTGTCCTTCCTCGACCTTCCGCCCGAGATTCGCAACCAAATCTACGAGCATTTGCTGTACAGAGCACAAGGGCTCAAGCTCGTGCCCCTAGCGGACGCGTCTCACCTGCAGAAGCAGAAGCAGAAGCAGAAGCAGAAGCAGCAGCAGCAGCAACAGCAAGACGAGCCAACGGCAACAACGATAACCCCAGCGGCCAGAAGCAGCAAGGACGATAACAACACCGACGATGATGACGATGACGATGATGATGCCCACGGCGGCGGCGGCCAGCAGCTCCCCTTGGAACAGCACATGCAGCAGCAGGCGCAGCGGCGACAGGCCCGCGCCGTGGAGCCCTGGTTCGGAAGCAGGCACAAGGCCGCCAGGAAGCAGCACCCTGATCTTCGGGGCCGGCCCGCGATGCAGCTCGTCTGCACGTGCAGGCATGTTTTTCGCGAGTTCGCGCCCCTGGTGTACTCGCGCAGGATGGTCTGTCTGGATGCCGGTGCCGATATCAGTCTGTCGCGTCTCGACGGACTGCTGCGAACGCGGAAGGGGGGAAGAGGAAGAGGAGAAGGAGGAGGAGGAGCAGGAAGCAGCGGCATGGCGACCGAGCTAGCCTCGCCCCTAGAGTTCATCACCAGCATGGACATCCATATTCTCACACCGGCCAGGCCGCGCGAGCACGGACGCTGGTTGGGCGCGCTGAAAAGCATGGCCGACAAGTCACCCCAGCTGCGGCGGCTCAAGTTCACGTTCAGGCACGACCACTACCGCCGGCAGTGCAGTCTCGGCGTATTTCATGACGACCAGTATTTCCAGAAGTCCAGCAGAGGCTCGGAGGCCCTGGTGCGCTGGGGCCGTCACGGCGGCCACCCGACCCCGTTCTGCTGTGTTGAGCTCGCGAGAGATGCCGCGCTCGCCAAGGCGGTCGTGGGGTTCCGCGGGCTCGACAGGCTGGTCATCCAGGCGTGCTATTCGAGGATATGGCCCGAGGTGCTGGACGAACGGGTCGACCCGGCGCTTGACTTGTTCCATGTTACTTTCTTTCATACGATTCCGGACGACGAGGGGCATTTTAATTCTGCAAAGGTGCTGAAGGTGGATTATCGGAGGCGCGGGACCGAGGTGAATACACATGGTGCAATATCAGAGCAAGACTTGGTGACTCCGGGCAACGCGGGTACGCCGACATCGTTTGGGTGTCGACTCGGGCCTGTGCAACGTTACGCGCACTCCATAGGATTCTATGTGTGATAGCTTGGGGCTTTTACATGTGCATATTTAGTTCACGGGCATAGGCATAACGTCCGTAACACCGACCAAAGTGGACAATTGTGCTCTGGGCTCACCGAATGGTCATCCGCCAAGGCAGTACAACTTCATAGCTGATTGTATGTCAAGTTGACGAAGTGGTTACAGCCAGCAAGAAGAAAACTCCAAAAGCCCCCTCAGTCATCCTAGATCAACTTCTTGGAGATATCAACAATGATGCAGTTTCTGAGCCTTGGTTGGTGCTACAGGTTCAGCATTGCTGCGATGACGCCTGCAATTCTTGTTCTGATACACTTGCCGCACTGGGCTGATCACTGGTTCTCGCCGCCGGGAGGGGCGGCCTCTCGCGTCTTTCTTTTCTCCGTTAGCTCCAGTAGATCGGCATCTTCCTTCTTGTTCTGGAGCAACCTTTCCGCCGCCTTGCACATCTGCTCCTCGGCCGGGCACAGACTCCCGGTGGTCTGAATTGCATCGGTCTCGACAGCCGGGGTGCGTCGTTTGAGTGTCTTGCGGCGCTTGTTCTCGGCGTACAGCTCCCCGGCCACGTCGTTGAAGTCACACAGCGCGTCCTTGAAGCTCAAGAGCACGCGCGAGCACTCGGACAGATAGTTCACGAAGTGCGCCACGGTGAAGAACTCCCGCTGGCCATGGTCCACACGGTCGATGCACGACACGGTGAATTCCTCGTGGAGCCGATGGATGTGGGCGAGAGGTTGCACGGGGAGTTCACGCCTGGTATTCTCCGTGGCGACCATGATGGTGTCAAGCTCATCGTCGGTCATGTCGGTATATTTTCCGTTCTTGTATTGCTCGCTGGGAGGAGCCTGGGTGTGTTCGCAAGAACCTGCGCCTTGCGTCAGCGGCGGCGGCGAAGGCCAGGTCGTCACTGGCGCTGTGTGCGACATCTCGAACATCTTGGCGTTGATACACAGCGCACTGACGAGCTCCACCACAAGTCGCTGCATTTTGTATGCAACACTGCCCGGCAGGACGGGCTCGGGGCATGGCAGGGCAATCATGCTGGCCAGCTCAACGTAGAGCTCTCGGGCGGTATTGGGAAACGGGGCTGCGTCAGCCCGCCGGTGGTGCTTGAGGGGGGTGGGAAGTCTGGCAGACATACTGGATGTCTGCGCGAGGTTATATGGTTTGTCTTTGGTTTGGTAGTTCGGAGTAGCTCTGTTGTCCACTTCAAGTTGTTCGCTATTTTGTGAGCTACATGCGATGGGATTGATGAATGCGATTCTGATTATATCTCAACTACGAATGAAGAGGCTACTCGACCATTTATATACGAGGACGGCAACAATGAATGTTCACTTTTCGACCATGAGAGATCTAGGAATAGAAATAGATGCCCTGTTTCATTCCACTACGTTTCGTGAGACAGCCTCAGCCGGAGTATCGATTCGCTGAAGACATCCATTTCTGCAGGATTGCATTGCCGGCACAACAACAAAGTTCGATGCCGTGCTTGGTGGCAGGCCAGTCTCCGTGGTTAGCGGGAAGTCATGGTCAACAATCCAGTGGATGAAACGGTGATGATGATAATGAAAACTTTCAAGAGGACTCCGGTGTGATTCAATCACTAAAGCTCACACGCAAACACAAACAAGTAGCTGCGTCCGTGTACAGGGCGTATTGCTTGGTCACCGACAATGACGTTGTTTCTTTGTCTGTCTGGATCGCGAGCTACGGCGCCGCCCGTGATCGTTGTAGGTCATGCCCACCAATGAGGGTCAGGCAAGGGAACGGGCAGAAGGGGCCGCAGGTATGCAATGGTATCACGTACCAGTTCGCCAATGCTATAGTGCTGCAGCTGCACTGAGGATAGTGGGCCATCCTCTCGCGGCTTCCGTCGGCCCTGGACAAAATTAGGGGTCCGATTCCCGCCTGCGGATCGGGCAGGTCGACCTGAACATGGAGAATGGGTGCATGAGACTTTTAGCAGGAAACAAGCATTTAATAAGACAGTCCTACAGGCATAGATCAACGTGACCTTCATGCTTTGTGCTGCCATGCAAGACAATACTACACTTGACACAACGAGATAGGTAGAATAGCCCACTTTGCGTGCCTATACTAGGACATCAAAGGCGCGGGGGGGGGGGGGGGGGGGGGGCAGGTTCGTAGCAGTCGTTGTGAGACGAGAAGCTGAACTTTCGTCCCCAGAGTTCATGTTTATGTGAAACACGCTTCCGCTATGATGCCGCTTCTCGTGTTTCTTCTCAAAAGTGATTCGTCATCCCGTTCTTCTCAGTCTCCATATAATGTTGGTATCAGGCTATATTATATGTGCGCGGCAGAGCTCCCTGCCTCATTTTTCCAGCTCTTGATCTCTTGACCCTTGATGCCCTCTTCCTCCTTTGTCCACTGCTTCTGCGTAGCTATGCTCCCAGAATGATCAATGAAGAAAAGCAAAAACATGTGTATATCATATATGATGGGAAACGCTCTCGGCAAATGCTATTCCTCCTCCTCCCCTCGGCTGCTCATCGCTTAAAAAAGAGTTCATAAACTGCCCATTCTCGCGTGAAGGCAAGTCCTCATATATGCCCAATTTCAAGGCAACTCTCCTACTACAAAAGAAAATGACATCACGTCATCAGCGCAATGTGCTTGAGCTCGCTCTGGACCTGCTGGCCAACCTTCATGGCCACGTAGTCGACCTCCTCGCCCTCGTCCTTGCCGAGGTTGAACTGCTCGGCGCGGACAGCCTTGGCCTGCTGGACGAGCGACGGGATGGGCGCGAGGTCAAAGTCGCTGCTGAGGTGCCAGAAGAAGGTGCTGCTGATGCGCACGAGGGGCCGGTCGGGAAATACGGCCTTGCGCTTCTCGATGACGGCCAGCGTCCTCTCGTTGACCACGACCTCGTGGTACCCGGCCTTGACGAGCCCTCCCGTCAGGTGCTCGATCTGCTTGCCCGCCTGGACGAGCAGGTAGTTGCCCTCGGGGATCTTGACGGGGATCTTCTTGCCCGTGTTGCGCGCCCAGATGTGCAGGCCCGGGTACCGCGAGCGGCCGTGGATGGTGAGGAAGTTGAGGTCCGTGTGGAACCCGGCCAGGATGGTGTCCTGCTTGCCGTACTTTTGCAGGTCCGACGCCGTGGGGGCCAGGAGATGGGGGCTGTTGGGTGTGGTGTCAGTTGATTGTTCAATCTTGTTACTGCTCCAGTCCAGAGAGAGGCAGAGTGTGTGTGCTTACCCGTACTTGCCGGCGTCTGAGAAAGTCGTCGCGGGCAGACCCATGCCAACTGCAGCCATCTCGGCAACTCCCGTCACACTGAATATAGAAAGAGATATATCAGTCAATGTCTCAGTTGCTGCGGGGGAGCATTTCCAACCCCGCGGACTGAACCCAGCTTGTGGAAAATACATACGCGCTCTTCATCGACGTCCCCCACTTCTCCATGACCGGTGTCCAGCGGTCCCGAATATTCTCCGCCCTGGGGATGACGTTTGGCGCGTTCAGGCTGGGGAACTGCGTCTCGTATGGGGGCACCTCGCTCATCTTCCAGAAGAAGCGGCATTTGGGGTCCGGCTCGTGGCCGCCAATGTCGAGGGGTCGCTCGCTGGGGGCGAGGCGCTCGATGACGTCGAGGCAGGGCTCGTCGACGGCGCACTTGGGCTTCTCGGTGTTCTCGAGAGTGACGCCGACCTGGTAGCCAAGGTCCGGGCGCTCGTCCTCGCGCAGGGCGTCGGCGGGCTGGGCAAAGTAGTCCTCGAGCAGGTCGAGGAAGGTGACGTTGTCCTGCTCGGCGACGCGCGAGTCGTGGAGGATGAGGGCGCCGTAGGTGATGAGGGCGCGGGCAGCCTTTGCGCACTCGGCACGGGCGGCGTCCGAGTCGGCGCCGTGGCGCAGGTAGACGTCGAGGTCGATGATCGGGAGGTCCATGGGCAGGTCTGCCGTGGGAAACTCCTGTGCTGAGCCCATTGTGTGTTGTGTGATGTGTCTGTCTGACTGTCTGTCTGTTTGTTTGTATGTGAGGCGGGGTCACGGTGGGGATGAGGCGGTGATGCGCGGTGGCGGTGGTGATGGCCTCAAAAAGGGACGACGGTGTGCCTTATGTGCAACTCTTGAGGCGAGGGAGAAAAGAGACACGACGAGCCGCGTGACAGAGCCCACGTGCGGCAGCCGTGAGGGGGCGCGTGTCGTGTGGTTGTTGCAGCTGTGCGAGGGGGAGGACGTGCAAGTAGGCCGGCGAGGACCCCTCGTGCGATGCGTTTGAAGTCGCGTGCCGGCGCGGTCACACGTGCACTGGCGTGGGAGAAGAGCTGAGGTGTGTCTGGTACCTCCAAGTAGCGTAGCGCAGCGGCTGGTGTGGCCTAGTGACGCAGTGGCGACAAACAAAACAACACTCCGAAGAGCTGCAGTAGCGGTGGCCGGCTGTCTCCGGGCGGGTGTGCCTGAAGTGTGTCTTTCGCTGGCTGGGCTGGGGAGGGTGGTTGAGCGTGAGGGGCAACAACCTTAAGGTGTGCCGGGCTATCTGCACAGAGAGAGATAAGCTTGTCTTGTTGTGTGGCGGCGGCGGCGGCGGCTGGTCAAAGGCGGTCGTGTAGATGGCGATCTCCCAGGAAGCGTCGTTGGCAATAGTCCAGATATGCTGAATCAGTCGGGTCAAAGCCACACAGGACGGCGAAACGACGACGGGACGACGGGCCCAGCAGAGGTGCGGCCCGGAGAATATATAAGTTGTCACATGTTCGGTCCCTCTGCTCCCTGCCTGCGTCGTGGGACGACGGCACTCCCGCCGCCCGGCGGGCGTAACGCGGAGAGAGACCACCACCCTGGAGGACGGACCCGGCACTCTGTCCAGAATGGGCTCCCCTGCCGGCCCAGGACGGACACGCACGCAACACGCATCCATCCTTTGCTGCTCTCTGCCTGCTCTCTCCCGTTCCCCATTTCTTTTTTTCTGGTCCCCTTGTATGCCTGCTTGCTTAGCTGCTGCGGAGTCCTTCGGCATTGCCCTCAGTCCTGCGAGTTTGACCAGCGGATCCATGGCAGATCTTCTTTGTGCTGGCGAGGACCCGCTGCTCAAGACAGGCAGGTCCCTATCACGACTAGCTCAGATGGTATGCCTTGGCATCGGCACTGTCGCGCTTGGCCTGCACGCATGGACATGAAATAGACCAGACGAGATGGAAGGACACGCAAAAAAGAAGACATTGGGGGAAAACAGACACAAGAGACGAGAAAAAAGGAGAGTGCACCAGTGCTCTCGTTTCTTCCTGTCGATCCAAAAGGGCGCCATGTGTGTGTGTGTGTGTGTGTCCCCGCCTGGCAGCTCCCCCGTTCCCGGAAGAAGAAAGAAGGTCCTTTTCTTCCTTCTAGCCTCCACCGTAGAGAGCAGGTCTCGGCACTTGGGCGGCGCGCGCGAGTCCGCTGGAGGGAAAGGCGAGTCTAAAAAGCCAAAAACTCCAGAACCCACATGGCATTTCCATGATCCGCCAATCATCATGCATCATTCATCATTACCGGATGGCTGCTCTGTCTATTGTAGCTGTTCTGGTCACGGACACCAAGGTTATCCTAATTTTGCTTGTTTTTCGTACACACTATGAATGGATAAGACTGCCTGGATGTGGCTATCAAACAACAAACATGTCACTGCGTGACAACAAAGCAGAAAAAAGGCAGGCCAGATATCCCCCATTGGCTAGATGTTGCCAAAAACCCACGGCAGAGCCTCACTCAAATCCATGCTCCCCGGGCGCCCGGACATGCAACACGCGCGCGCATCCATCCCACCCGGGATGCTTGAACCACCAGCCCAGCTTAAATCCTCCGGTCGCAGCCGTTCTCCGGCCGGCCGGCGCCTCCTCGAGGCAGGGCCCCAAGTCATACCACAAACATCCCACCATTTGCCAGGGCGACCTTTTGCGGGGGAGAGGGAGACAGTGGGGCACCACCCAGCGCACACACACGCCAGCCCCCAAGGAAGGGCCGGACAGCGAGATTGAGATCCTGCGGCGGGTGGTCCGAGGTGGCAGTCGGACACCGGCGGGCCAACCTCTCCTCCCCACCCCACTGCAAGACTCCCAGTCGTGGACACACACATTCACCAAGCCCACAGGGGATAACAGCAACTCCGCCGGACTTGCGGGCATATTTTTTGCTTTGTCAACCCATTTGGAAACGTCACATCGCTGTCCTGGCAATTTAGACCTGTCCGCCATGTTCTTGTTGATTACCCGTGCCTATGGCATCTGGCCTTTGGCCCTTTTGTCCATGGGGACAGGGTTTCTTTCTTTTTCGTAATGGCGCGCATTGCCAGCATTAAGCACCTGCCTCGTTGTCGCTCTTGCCCAGTCCAGTCCGGCATCATTCGCAGCCGCTTCAGAAGAAGACCGGCGGGTTTACGTCGTCTTCCGTCAGAGCACGCGACACCCTGATGGCTTCAATGGCGCCCTATGCTGGTTAGTCAGATGTAGCAAGGTCTGCCACGCACTCAATGGTATGTTCGGTATTCTGTGGGAATGCGGAACCTGTCCGGTAATTGGATTTTCTATGCCTCGGCAATGCCGCCCAAGGGTGACTCTTCACATCCCATATCTGTCTTTCCATGGGAACAAGAATGTACAAAAACTCCAAACGCCAACCAAACCAGGAAAACAGCCCGCCTCGCTTCATCTGAATGGGGTCAAGGGACAAACCCCGAAAACCCAGTGTGTATCATAACACTTCTATGTGCACGCAAGGCATTCATGCTTCAAATTAGTGGCAGCGTTGTTCGCCGCATCTGTGGGACTTCCGACACACTGGCTGGCCTACTGGAACAGCTCAACTCAGCTCCCCTAGTACGCCGAATCGGCCCTGCGGGCAGGAATGGGTGGCGCGGGCTTCTTCGATCGGCTGGGCGGCGGTGGCGGGGCCTTCTTGGCCAGAACACCGGATGACGCAAGACCAGTGTTGCTCGTGGTCCGACTCAAGCTGCCGTAGCTGGTAGCTGGGCTCTCGCTACGGTCGTAGTCGGGGCTTCCAGTGCTCGTGCCCGTGTCATAGTCGTCCGCAAACACGTCGCTGCTCTGGTTGGTCGACACGCGGCTCACAGGTCTCAGGTTGTTGCGCAGAGTGCTGACATTTGGCGGCGGCGGTTGCTGCGTGGCAGACTTGACGCGCAGCAGTCCATTCTGAGGCATTGGGGGCGGCGGAGGCTCGCGGTAACCTTGGCGGCTGGCAGGACCCTCAAATGTGCCCCCGTACGTGTTAGCACGAGTGATTGTCGGGCGGCTGCTGGTCTCAGACGAGGCAGAGCCGTTGCTTGTGATGCGGCCAGAACGGATGGGCAGGCGGGGCTCGGGCTCGTCCCTGGGCTCGGGCTCCTCGTGGATGTCCTGACGCGTAGCCCAGCGCTCTGTGCGGTCGTTGCGCTCCGAGATTGAGTGCGCCGTGTTGCTCCTGCTCCGAGTGGCGCGGCGCGAGCCGTGGTCTGGAGACCTCGGACCGCCGCTAGAGATGTGGCCTTGCCCTCCGACCCAATCGCGACGGACACGGCGTAGCTCCTCGGCACAACGCTCGTAGTACTCGAGCTGTGCATCGAGCAAGCTGGTCAGATCCTGTGTGCTCTCCGCCTCGGCTTCTTTGATGTCTTGCATTCTGCGATACACATCCTCGCTCGATTCTTCGTACTTGGCTCTGGATGCGCGGAGCTCCTCCTCGAGGCGGAAATCCTCGCGCTTGGCCTTCTGGATCTTGATCGTGTTGGCATCGTAAGTGAGGCGGCGGTTCTCCAGCTTCTTGCGGGCGTTCTGTAGAACATTGTGGTCAGCATGGGCACGACCGACATTTAAGTGCGCGTACTATCGAAGAGCACAGAGTTCTTACCTGGTATTCCTTCATCATGGCTAGAGACCGCTCCGTGGACTCGAGCCAGTACGACGTGGCGTTAGCAACGTAGCCTTCCTGGATGCCCGAGATGCGTTCATTGGCAGTGCCAAGAGCTGTGGGACGTCGCAAGCGTCAGTTTTGGTTGGCTCCTCAAGTCTCTCGCGCACCACTTACCGATGAGGCAGTTTCCAAACTCCGAATTGGGCTCGAAGTCCTCGCCGTGAGCGATCATGGTCCGGCCAAGAAAGCTGACAGGCAAGCCCTTCTCCTTGTCCTCGAACGAGTCGCAGCGGCGGGACAAGTGCTTGACATATGTGTTCATTGACTTTTGCAGGCGCTCCATTCCTATTCATCAACTTCTCAGTCAGAGCCAGATCATTGTATGAGTGGATAGGGGCGTGGATTGTAACGTACCCTCGTGCCGGAGAGCCATTTCGGTCTCCAACGCCTTGAAGTCGTCTGTATGGCATGTCTTGGCCTCCTGGCCCATCTTCTCGCCGGCCCATTGGAAGGCACGGTCGAACTTTTTGGTGAAGTTCATGTTGAAGGTGTTGTCGCTGGTCTCAAGAGGGTGGCTGTTTCGTGATCAATGGCAGGCGCAAAGGGCGATATCGACGTAGCGATGTCGGACCGCAACGCAGATGCAATTGCAGTGTAGCGTAATAGTTTTGGGGGATGACGAGGACTGAGGCGATCAACGCGCTGCGAGGTTTGCCGGAGAAGTAAACCGTGGAGTGGATGGTTTGAGCGAGAGACTATGGAAGAGCAGACTGAAGGAACTTGTAAGGAAAGTGCTGTCAAGCAGGACCCCGTGTCGTGTCGGCAGGAGTGACCCATGCTGTTATCAGAGAGGGTGGCGGGCGTGCTGGTTGGGGCACACATGCGGAGGAGTTACACCCGTACACCATCCTTGAGCTAGATTGCAGGCCGTGTTAGCGCACGCTAGCTCCAGGGACGCCGCGCCTTGGGACAGGCCCTGAACCAGGCGAGACAAGGAACAGGAGCGCGCTAATGCGGCGGCCATGACAGGGGTGTGAGGCCTGGACGCAGGGGCTACTGCTTGGCCCCCAGCGGTGGGCATCCAGCCAGCCTGTTGGTGTGGACCACTGTGGTGGATGTTGTCCTTGGCTGCGCAAGCCAGCCTGGCCAGAACGAGCACCGTCCAAAGCCAATGAGCAACCGGTCTTGCGGGGGGGCTGGCCCAACATCTTTAGCCGGTGGCACGACTGGCGGCACGCGGAGAGCCAGCAACCGCTCGATATCGACTGACAGTTCGCTGGTCATCGGAAGCATGATCGCATGAGCCGATACAGCCAAGCCATTGATCTTTCACTGCTCATCTCCAGCGGACCTCCAGCTACAGAAGCCGTCAGGCTGTGAGCAGAAAAGTCCGGACACTCTGTAGGGGATTTGATTGGGTCAGTGCCCGTACTTTTCTGGTACCCACCTCGGCCGTCTTGGTCGCCAGCATGGCGTGGGCGTTACTGTTGACTGCATTCTCAGATACGCAGCGAGTGGCATGTGGCAAATTCACGCCAAGAGGCATGTGTGAACCAGGCCAGGGACAGGGAGGGGGAGGGAGTGGGAGGGACCCGGGGAATGAGAGGTGCACACGGATATGTACAAAATGTTCGCAAGGTGGTAATCTGCATGCCCACGCCTTCTCTGCATCAAGCATCGCTTCATGTATTCTTGTCAAGGCATAATATGCATTGTTCAAAAGCCTGCTTGAAAAACGGCACAACTCCAGGTCCATCGTTTTGTTTTGCTTGCGTACCACGACTACTGATCTACACCGTCTTGTGGAAAAAGGTTAGCTGCATACAAGTATGGAGCAGAGACACAACAAATGTCGATCTCCTTTGTAATGTGGTGTAACAATGACGACAGGCGACACTTTGCAAGCGATGCAACGCTCAGGATGAAGAGGTTAAATTGGTCCAAGCCGGCGAGCGACAACCTCTCTGCGCAACATCGGTGCAATATCCGGGAAGCAGAACTGGTTTGTGCGACCGAGCCAATGGTGGTTGGTTTGCAGGGGTGGTTCTAAACAACTGCATGCGCTGGAGGGGGGAGACGATTGCGAGCTGGTGGCAATCGGCCCGCAAGCTGATCAAAGGGATTAACATCTCACGCATGCAAAGAGTACTTGTTACTTGGCTTCAAGGTCTGTGGTGAACTGATCAAATGGCAGCCATTCACCCAAAGACTCGTGGTGATGCTGGCCCATGAAACAAGACACGACTGCGATTGACGTGCGAGAGCCAATCGTCCAGCTTACGGCTGGCCCAGTGCGCGCTTCTTTGACGCCGAGTTCATCAGCGCGCACTCAACTCGCCCTTTGAAGGATGAGCAATGTCCACGCTAAATTTGCCGCTGCTCGCTTCTGGCCGATTTATCTTGCTTATTGGTATCCAGCCAGCCGGTGGCCAATATTTAGACACGAGCTCTTGCTGATCTTTGAGCCAGGATGTGATGGCGATATCCAGCGAGGTACATACGGCGTGGTCCGGTGCAGGCAGGCTTGGCACATGCAGCCAAGAATGCCCATCGACAAGTATGGGACTGGCAGATATGGATGATAGCAAGACTTGGCAACGAAGCTTGACGGTTATCTTGGGGGAGAAGAGCCTGCACTGGTCTTTGTCTTTTTTGCCTCGCCCCGAGTCTACAAGCCACATGCAGGTGGCCCTTGAGGTTGGGGTTTGGGACGACAGGGGAGGTACGCTACATACTATGGTACGGTGTCCAGCCCCGTCCTTCTAGAAATGGAATGTGGTGTGCAGGCAGGTGCAACCACACCATTTCTTGTTGGTGGCGGGGAAGGCGCTGTGGAGCGGACAGAGCAGGAAAGACACCTGCGCTTCTTCCAAGGTTCCTGCAAACAACAGACAGCCTCTGCCCACATCCCAGGTTGTCGGCTGTTCGTTCTTCCATGAGACTCTTTGTCAAGCGGCCGTAGCTAAAAGTCTTGTGCAAGAGGGCAACATCATGGATCAAGCCGCACACAGCGCTAACAAGCAAGATTTGGCCGTCGCCATTTTAGTCTTGTCGTCTGGCCCGGGGACGGTGGCCCCCGCCACGCTAAGGGCAACACGGGGAAGGCTCCGTCGGGCGATTTGGAGTTGGACAGCGATAGCGGCCGCCAAAGCAGGGTCGGCCAAAGTGCTTGCAGCACCTAGCCCTGACCCGAGCGATGATTAGCCTCCGATTGCGCAATCCAGCATTTTCCATCGAGGCACAAGTGCTCTATGCAGCAGACAGCAATTTGCAAGACAATGGCCCGTTGTTTCTGACTCTCTGTGATTCTGGACCACTACTGGTCGAGCACGTCCAACCCAATCCTCAGGTCCAGAGCGCAACACGAGAGATCATGAGCAGCCCGCCTCCACGTACCCGCAACACCGACCCGCCGACGCGCAACACGCTGTCGCAACATCCACCAGCAAGCGAACGACTGCGCCTCCGCAAGAACCTTGGGGGTTGGGCTAGCCACTCGTGCAGAACCCACTTGCACGCCTACCTGGTGGAATGTGCACCGCGACCAAGTGTCAGGCTGATGATATCCAGGAGTCGATATTGGACCCGGCCACGCACGCACGCGCCCCGGGCCTGTTTCAGCGCGCCCAGTCCCGTCCTCACAGTGCACCATCGACGTCACGCCTGCGCGCTAGCTGTCTTGTTGTGTTGATTACCTCCGCCGACATTGTGAATGTGAAGCGGCAAGCAGCACAGCCTCCTCGCTCGTGTTTCAAGGCCGTGCCCTTTCCCGTGGGCGGCAGGCCAGCACTTGACGCCGGGGAGGACGGGACCTGCTGGTTGCGTTTCAGCAGGCGCAGCTGGTCGCCCAATCGGCCACCCACGGCCTAACAGCAGCGCTTCTGCCAGACACGGCGGCGCTAAGCAGCCTGAAATAGATGCTGCACGCACAACGCACGCGTTTCTACCAGTCCTCCCTCCAGCTTATTACGTCGAAGATGGAGGGCTCTACGGGATGGAACGGGGGACGTGGCTTTACCACCTGAGTGAGCTCCCAGGTGCGTGCTCGTGCTGTTGTTCGCTGCATCCAGTCCCCTGCGGCGTCTGCCTTTGACAAAGTTGGGTCCGGCCTACGCACTTAACGGTGAGCTTCCCTTCCCCACAAAGGCGCGTCTCGCTGCTTGACGACGCTTGCCCCTCCAAGGCAGTCTCTCCCGTGTTGGGTGGGAGTAGGGGCCATCGCCCATGCACAATGTTGATTCCTTCCACGGAACATTTTGCATCCTTTGTCAGGAATCCTGTCGTAGACTCGTGGGCAAAACTAACAGGAGTACCTTGCTGCAAAGCACGACCCCGTGACTGTGCCTCAGCGTGCTTCGACATGCACATGCGCCCTCACTAAAAAAGTCTTGCTTGATTTGTTTGAGGATAATTCCCAGTTGTAGATCATGCTAACCCCCAGATTGGGCCCGTGTACACCAAGGCATATCCTCCCGACTGCATTCCTTCAAGCAATTCCATCATAACTCTACAGGATGATATCGGCTATGATGATCCCCAGGCAGTTCAGCAATCCCCTGTGGTGGCGAGAGCCACGCTGCTCGAGGTGGTGACAACGGCTGCATCAAATTCTGCATGCTTCTGCCGACGCCATGACCCCCATATCCATGCTCGTAAGACTTCATGTCCGTCGTCTTGTCGTCACCGCTGCTGCTGCTGCTCCTGCACCCCGACTCGGCGTCAGAGCCGGGCTGCAACGGCGGGGGGTACGAGTGTCCAGTGTGGTACGTATGATAGTGGTTTGTATGGCTGTGGTTATGGTTGTTGTATTCTGGTGACAGTGATATCGTCGGGAACTTGTTGTTCCCTCCCGCCATCATCATCCCTCCTCGAGAGCGGTCGGTGCCGTCACTCGCTCCTCTGCGCTTCCTCCTGACCCTGTACAGTATCAGGGCGGCCAGGGATGCGAGCAGGATGGCGCCGCCGACACCACCGCCTATCCCTCCTGCTAGGATCGCCACGTTGGACTGCGATGACGACGACGGCGATGCGGGGGAGTCTTCGTCCGCATGGCTAGGGGGGATGTACGGCGCGGTTTGCAGCGGTGGTTCCGTGGAACTGCTCGTCGCGGTAGTGGCGGAACTCGTGGGCGGTGGCTGTTCTGAGCTCGTTGAGCGCAAGATTGTCGAGCTAGGCTTCTCGGAGAACGGGCTCGAGGCTTTTGACGTCGCGCTGTCAGGTTATTGCAGCAAGGGCAAGTTGAAGTGTCTCGTGGTCAACCCGCAGGTCATGAATCATTACCAGCCGCCGAAACAGTTGGGCTATGTCAGTCCCGTGGATTCCGGGGATGGCGGCGGAGCATCTGCGAATGAGGCTGCGTTTGAGACTGTCATGGGGAGCACGGAGAATCTCGTTCGCAGCGCCAGGTGCTCGGCGTTGTTCCAGAGTACCTGCTTAGGGGCTCCTTGGGAGATATGACGTCTGGCCTGATCTAATGTGATATATTGGATGTCTACATCGTGCGTGGTCTGCTCGCGCAATTCGTGTGACCAGCCCTTTCGTGTGACAATGCTACGCACGCGAGCCAATGACGCTGGTCCCATGTGTCAAGTCGAAGAGCTGCCTGACCACTTCCTCTGAGATCTCCCGCTTCCTACTTCGGCATATCGTCAATGACAGGTTGGACAGTGTTTTGATCTCCCTACCGTCCAGCTCGAAGGCCTCGCCCAGGCGAGCGCACAGCTGGTCTAGCTCATTTTCACTAGGAACCTTCTCGGCGCGGGACAAGTGGTGTCTCCATATCTTTGCCCTGCCACTGGGATTGAGTCGTCCATAACGTAGACGAATCACACGTGATATGACAGCCGGGTCGATGTCGTCGTCCTGGTTGGTCGTGAGGAAGATGATACCAGGAAAGTATTCCAACTGCTTGAGGAAAATAGCAACAATGGCATTGTGGAAGTAATCCCCAATCGAGCCGCCACGAGTTCGTTTCGCGAGAAAGGTATCAGCCTCGTCGATCAGAACTACCGCAGAGGCCCGCAAGGCGAGTTCGAGCAAGGCCGTCAGACGCTGATCGACTTCGCCAGGATGGTCCCCGAGGTCGCCTGATGTGACACGGATGAGGGCTCGTTTTTGTTGTTCCGCCATCATTTCTGTTCACGATAGATGAGTCATTAGCGATGGGCAGCAAAGGCGCATGCCTGAGTGGTTTTCAGGTAGCCTTTAAAGACTTACCGGCCGTGAGTGTCTTGCCACAGCCGGGCGGACCGCACAGCAGAAATATCAAGCCCTCTCCTTTCCCAGCTGCCACGTCCATACCCACAGATTTAGTGTTGTGATCGGTGATCAGATCAAGAAGCATGTCCTTCTGAATCTGGGGAACCTCCAGTTTTCCAAGCGGATCTTTGGCCCACTCGACATTGTTGAGCAGATCAACGTCGAAGTAGCCCCATTCTTTCCCTTGCAAGCTGTACCCTAGCGACGTTCCTGGGCAGAGTAGGGCTTGGGCATCTGTTGGCTTGAAATCCTGCCTGTCAAAAAAGCTCCATAGCCCGAGTCTATATATGGTGATTTTGGATGACAGTGTCCACAAATCAGCTGGACTAGGCGCGTTGTTCGATAGCGCTGCATCCTGATCATCTTCCGCGCCCTCGGACGAGCCGCTGCTGTAGAGCGGGTTGCCTAATGCCGGGAAAGCGCGCATAAAGGCATGGTGATCCAGGATGATGCGGCCAGATAGCTGGAGGACAACAATGTCAGCAAGTAGGTTTAAAGGTTGGCAATGATACTTGTCTGCAAACCCACCGCTTTTGGCACAAGGTTGGTTTCCCAACCCCGCTTAGACTCCTCTGGCACCATGGCAATACCTGTGAGAAGTCAGTAAATACGTCGCCTAAAATGAAATTCTGGAGTTTCCTTCCACCAATCCTACCTTGGTATTGGAAATTGCTCGCATCGACATTTTGGCACCACATCTTGCCCCTCTGGACGAGTCTTGGAATCAAAGAGTTCTTCTCCTCTTCCCCGAGGTACTGCAATGGGAAGCAGTCAAGGTCTGTGATCTTCTTTGACCCTGCGAACTCTTTGATACGCGTCTTCTCCTTGGTCAATCCGAACATGGAGCCATTGTATCCCCATCGCAGCACTTCGATGTCAATGTACTTCATCCCCGTATTCTCGTCTTTGACAGGCTCAGATAGTCGGTGGAATAGGAAGCATTCTGGCTGCTTTGTCTTGTGAGCTTTAGCTGGAGTCTTGATATGCTCGCCATGCACCAGGAGCTGGCCCACAACAACACTACCTGCTTCGAATATGAGAGGTAGGTGCTTGAAGTCGATGAGTCCCTTGTCTACAAGGCCTGTCTGTACTTTGCCAAGAGCTTTGAGGTTATTCGATATGAAATCGTTGAGCCATCCGAGGTGCTGGGTTTGTTCTGGTACGTTGCTTGCACGTGTAGCCATCTCCCGCAGCTCTTTACGGCAGTGGAACAGCGCATAGTACGGCTTCTCGAAGATGATAGGATCGGCGCTGGTGCCAATCTGTGAGTGTTTGCCAATGATTGATCGGAGTGCCTCTTGCATGAATTCACTCTGAATCTCAAGGCCTGCTCCTTCGTTCTCCCCTTTGTTGTTGACCCGGTCCCGCTCCACAATCGCATACTGGCTGTACGGAGAGCTTGTATCTCTGGCGCTCACGCCAGATGACTTTTGTATGACCAGGGGTTCTCCTCCCTCCTTTCGCTGTTTCTCCAAGAGCTCAGTGTAGGCGTACTTGATGACTATCGCACGACGTTAGTTGTGGCTATGGCCATGATACGCCTGGGGGGTGCAACCTGAAGTTTTTACACCTCCTTCATCCTTCGCGCCCATTTTCTCCTTCAGTTTCAGATAAGGCTCGAGATCCATCATGATCTTTGACTCTGTAGTATCGTACTGGTCGCTCGGAGGCGTGAAGCAGGCAACGACTTGGGGCTCAAGGGGCACGTGCCGAGATCGGCGACTTCGTTCATGCGCTCAGGGGCGGGGGATTCCAGCAAGCTTAGGGTTCGCGCTCGGTTGTCAGAGCTGGAAGAAAAGAATACAAGGCATTGGACTTGCTGTGCGGCGGCCGATCGTGCCACGCAGGCTTTGAGGAATCATGGAGGGAGCGGGGGAAGTCCTGATTCCTCGGCCATGAGCGAGCCTTGCCGCCCAGGCTGTGGTGCCAATATTGCGATGGCAGGGGTCAGCTGCGCCGCAAGCTGCAGGGCCGGGGTCGTTAATCTGATGTGCATAGAGCTGAGGAGCCATTGGGGCGAGGCCTTTGGTCTCTGCAGGGGAGACGGGGGCGGGCCGCAATGCTTATCCCCCCTCAGCCCTCCTCATCATTTCACTCCCTCTTCTTCTACGCAAGCAGCATCACACCGAAGACTTTACTAGTGCTTTTGACACAAGTCAAGCCACGCTCAGCCCGATATGGCGATCCAGAGCAGCAGGACTTCGTAAGTGCGCCTAGCAGGATGACAGTCTGCCCCGCTGTGCTTGGCAGCCAGGAAGAACAAGACCACTGACTGCATGCAACCAAGAGATGAGGAGAATCAGGCAAATGCAGACAGGTCGACTCCCGACCTACACAAGGAAGAAGATCATATAGTCCTCGACGAGGATGCAATATACGCTAGAGCGACAGACTATCTGCGCTATGATCTTCCTGAGTCCGGCGTAACTCTGAGAGATTTACCAGCATTTGACAACTCTGCATTCTTTGGCATCACAGTCGAGGACGAAAATAGCAACCTGCAGCTGGAAATAAGTCAGCTGGTCCGCTTTGCTAGTCAGTCCGAGGTACCAGAGATATTCAACAGCTTTGGCACTTTGGGCATCACGGACTCAGTCGGCTATTCCGAATTATCAGACATAGTCGGCCAGCTCGAGAACGCGCTGCAAATCATCAACCACGACAATGCACTGGTGGCACTAAGTCACTATGTGACCGAGGACAATTACGACAGACTCATGAGATCTCGCGTTCACCTCAGAACGCGCTTTTTGGACCGCCCTGCTGGCGTTACGGGCCATCGTCCTAAACTTCTCCCAGACGGAAGACGGAATATGATGGCATATCATGCCCTGCTGGATCATGTCTTTCGCTCGCTTGCTTGGTGGATCGTCCGCGTCACTGATGTGAGGAGCTTCAGCAATCATTACATTGCAGTCCTTGCACGTTGGTCAGTCAAGCTCAAGACCATTGCCCTGGATCCAACACGGTGGGCAGAGAACTCGTTGGCGCGCGCAGAAGACGTTCTTCGACAAATCAACACCATGCAAAAGAGTGAAGATGTCATTGTTATCGAGTTTCCTGGAGATGAGAAAAAGCCGGTCGTGTTTCCAAATGACACTGATTGGGACATCGGGTACTATCAGGGCAAAAGCTTGTTCCGTGATCAGCTCCATACGTTGGTGTCCGCGGTGTTATCCTCCCTCGACGTCCGATTCCTCCTCCTTGGAGACCAACTGCGCACGCTTCTCTGTCGAAGTGGGCTCGACCAAGAACTGCGTCAGTTTACCATAAACGGGAGCGGTGCAATCCAAACATCTACCAATATCAAGGACATGCTTCGAAGCTATACAGCTCTCAAACTTCTGCTGGCAATATCACGCAAAATAGGCCAGGTCGAAGACATTCCGGCCAGTCATTCGGACAACTCAGTCAAGGTCGTCTGGAACTGCCAGAGTGACAATTCTCAGCCCAAACCTGATACAGGCACTGTTGAGACCACTCGACTGGATCATGTTGTGTCTCTCCTCCTGCCAATGGCCATTGCAGGCCAGTCTGCGAGAGTGACTTCCCTAGATACACTACTAAGCGTTTTCGTGAGAGCAGCAAATGAACCCCCACAGCCTGCCTTGCAGGTATCAGTCGAGAATTTCCCGAGGCTTGAGGTAAATTTAAGCATGCGATGGAATCATGCTGCCAGATCACGAGATGCCAAGAGGGAGGCCGGTGTTTTGCCGCCGTTCAAAGCGCCACTCATGGTTTCAGAGGACGGTGAGGGACTTTCCATTCTTAACCACTTTGATAGCTCATCATCAGAGTGGTGATGAGGATCTCTGTGTAGTTTCGCGCTACTAACCTAGTCCTCTCGTTCGCACAGATACAGAAGTAGACATCGGCAATGACTCCCCCGAGTATTTGCTGCGGCAAGGTGTCGCACAGGTCTTGCAGGACTATGCATCTCGGAAGGCCGAGATCCTGAGCTGGACTGTAACACAAGATACTGTCAGCGTGAGCACAAAGCGATACTCAAGCACTGCTCTAGTTATCGCTATAGGCGCCATTCTCGGCAGCATCCCACTACCCTTCGTTGTAAAGGATAGTCTGCCGGGTGTGGACCCCTTCCAGCTGGTCATGTTCAGCTGGCTCCTCGTCGGTGCTTTCCTCGTGGTGGCCAAGAGCCGGTACGTGGAGAACTGGCCGTGGCACGACTTCCTCCGCATGCAGGTCGTTTGCCGGAGTGTCTCAGAGCTGGCCAAGGCTGCAAGAGTGGACAGGCAGGCTGTCTTGCTACACCTTCTACATCACGAGTATCGACACCCCTTGGTTTTCAGTGGCCCATATCCGGGCATGTTTCGTCGCCAGAAGGACTCCGGAGGCTTCAACGTCGACGTCCCCACGCAACACGCCACTATTGTAGCAGCTGGGTTCATCGTCTTCGAAGGTTTCGAGTCGCAACTTGATTCGGACAAGTTGGAGAAGCGCACAGTCATACAGGACACGCGAGAGGGCAGGGACGGCGAAAGGCTTGCGTTTCAGGTGGATGAAATGTCTCGTACAGTAGCTGGGAAGCGTAGGCTTAAGCGTATCAAAGGGCAAAACGAAGAGGAGGAGCAACGCATTATTCGACGTTTCGAGGTACTTGGTCTCTCGACCAAGGACTGGAACTTTACTTAGCCCGGATTTTCTAGAACAGGACAACGTGAAATTGAGCATACTATCATCTTCGGTACGAGACCACTTGGCCCATTCTGGTCGTGCCGCCAGTGATGATAATGGCGATCCGCATTTCTCTTCAAAGGGCTGATGCTAGAATAGATTAGATGAATAATAAGGCTTTCGATTGCGAGTATGACTGGCAAGTTGCGCAACACTTGATTCACCATAGGAACAATCTCACAACAGTCCAGCATATACTAAAGCAATAGGACTGGTGCTTAGAGTGCAACGGAAAGAAAAACCAAAATCATCAGGCCCTGAAGTGCTTCAGTGGCAAAAATGCACGAGTGACACAACCACTGCCCATGTGGCTGTTTACAATGCATCGCCTGCACCTGAGAACAGTGGTAAGTAAATCATTCGGCGTGGACATCAGTACGTTTGTGTGAAAAGACGTGTGGGCGCGATGGTTGAGCAAAACCCCCCCGAATCTGCCAAAAATATAACAATTTCGGGCAGGCGTGAAAATTGATAACACGGCAGATACTTAACTAATGCACTTCAAGTTTGACTTGGAGCTCATTTTCTGGCAGTCGCAACCCAGTAATACCGTCTTCACGGTGTAGCCGGACCCCTTGCAGGCCCAAAAAACAACCCCGGCCACAGAAAAAGGCCAAATCAACCCCTGAAAAATCCGCACCACCACGGATACTGACCGTAATGCAAAAAATGAAGGCGTCTGTAGACGCCCGCTGATGCTATACAGCGACATTGGCCTGATTCGAACAGACGCTCCCGAAGGAAATAGATTTCTAGTCTATCGCATTAGACCACTCTGCCACAATGCCTTTCCTGTGATTGGTGAGAGGGAGTGGCGCTATCATATAATATACAGGAAAATTGTGGAGATTTTTCTGGAAGGCTAGCCCATTCTTCGAGGCATTCCACTGATTGTGGCGGGTGCCAGTCAATTTCTCAGGCTGGCAGCAATGTGGATTTTTCGGGTTTTCTTTTGTGGATACCTAGGTACATCGGTCCGCCGTTCCACGGCACCTTGTCAAGAGACCCAGATTGATCAGCACAGAGTTCAGCAGGGTCGTAAAATTCGTCGTAGTTGTTTTCTGGCTTGCACCATTTTACAAGGCGTCAAGACAAAATGCTTTGCTGGGCCTTGTCTCCCGTACATGATTATATTGAACTGTCGGTTCGATAGCTCCTACTCAAATAAACCCGCAGGGTCCGCCAACTCTCGAGCGATGTACTAATCGCTTCCATTCACTACTCATCACTATTTTACACGAATATGGGAAACCCAAGTAAACGCGACTAAGGGATACAGTCTCTCTGGAGAAGGAAGGACGGTCTTTCCGTCGAGTTGACTAAGAGGAAAATCCCACGGACACTGACTAGACCTTGCGGATGTCGACGAGCAGGTCGCCGTTGCCCCAGGCCTCGTTGGAGCCCTTAACGAACAGCACTCCATCAGCCGCTTGTCGGGTGCAGCGATCCATGATGGCGCCGGCAGCACGGGCGACGTTTGCGCTGTGACACGGCTCAAGGTTAGCATGTGAATGATGTGTATCACGGTGGGAAAGTCTTACCAGCTCGAGGTGGCGCCGTTCTTCCCAGTCTTAGAGAGTCCCGTAATCTGGGTACTGCCACGGCGGCAGAAATTGACACCACTGATGGACGAAACGCAGGCCTGGTTGCCCAAGCCGGCAAGATAGTTGATGCACTCGACAGCTTCGCTAGCCTGTTTGTGATGCGCACCAAGTCAGTAAGTGCGAATACTTCCCGAACCAGGCTGAGGATGCTTTGCGAGTCTGTATCTGAGCGCTTACATGACCAAAGTCAGGGGCACCGAGGTCGTCTCTGCACGACACGTCGCGGCCTTGGAGCGAAGGCGCGGCGCTGGCGAGGGCCAAGAGGCCGAACACAACGGAGATACTGCTGGCAAAGGTAACCATGTTGCTTGTAGTGGATGGAAGCTTGAAATGTGCTAGTAAAATGGCTTGACAATGAATGCGGAAGAGCAAGCTGATCTGAAGGACGAGCGTTGATGATGGAGATGAGAAGATGCAAAGACACCTGTATAGCAGCCGGGTTTTATACCTTCTCACGTTGAACCCGGCAGACTGTCCGCGGCGACGGCACCATATGGAATCTGGAGATGGCACTCGACCGCTCCACAAAATGCCATTTCACTAACAATTAAATCATGCCCATTAAAGAGACTGCACTTATTAGTGGAGTGTTCTTGCCTTTCATCCAATCTAACTGATTGAATGTCTATCGATTAACAGTTGCGTTGTCTGAGCTACATGCTCCATGAATTCAGAGATTAGCGTCTTGGCGCCTCGAGTGCCACCTTCAGATTCCAAATGGTGGACGGACTTCTCGTGCTCGCCACCCAGGCCGTCACTTGGACCCAGAAATGCCAGGCTGTACACCATATCCCTGTGTGCTTGTGGAGCGGTTTAGCTCCAGTCTGCGGACGGCAGAAGCCGCGACATCCCCGAACCTGGATCTAAAAACAGAAGTTCTCCACGGCGAGAAATAATGAAGCCGACCCTTACCACTGATTCGCATCATGGGCTTGGATTCATGCGCCAATGAATAGGCGTAGCATTGTACCATAAGCTAGTACTTGGCATGGCATGATTCCGCCGTTGCAAATCTTTCCTCAAAACAATATGCAAGGCGTACAAAACAGCATCAGCCAAGAACTTTCCAACTATGCCATTTTCTACAGACCTGCTTCGAGGATCTTTGGCCGAATCAAGATCAAGGGAGGGTTGGCAGGAACACCATACGCATTGACCACCCATCTTTTACGCACCGGCAGCCCAGTGAAGTCTGTGCATCCTGAGCCAATGGGAGTACTGTCCGTACGTAAGTCTAAGGGGCTTGTGGGGAGACCTCGCTTTGGACCCGTCGAGTATATTAAGCCATCACCCCGTTCTCATGCTCTGATTGCTGGATTTACACGGTGAGATCCACAACGCCTGACCGGGCCAGTGCCGTGGGTCGATTTCGACCCAGGCGCTCTTCATGGCAGCGCCGGGCTTCCCGATCCGGTACTCTAAACCGATCTGCCCCGTTTTTAAGGCTGGCATGAAGCGGTCAACGCTCTCCTATGTGTCCGTCCGATTTCGTCCGGTTACCTCATACCGTCAGGAACAGGGCTGCGAGTACCACCCGGGGGGCTGTGTTCTTGGCTTAACAAACAAAGCGATCTTGAAGGCTGTGGCTTACCGAGGGCCTTTGGATTTCTTCAACAGACACGCTGATTAGCCCCCATCATTACACAGACCCAGGCGTATGGTACTTGGACCTGCCTCTCGGACGTTAGGATGCGATGCAATTTCGTAATTTGCCGTTGACCCCATTTTTGGAAACATATGGGGCTGTGCATTGCCTTATTTCAAGGAAACACATCAGTTCAGATGTCCGCCTTCCTACTCTATGTAGCTTCATAACCCTTACCATCGAACAAGTGCTTAAAGTCTTTCTCCACCAGAACATGCTACGTGAATAAGTACAAGCAGTAGATCCGTAGCACGTTGCCGCACATATTGCGAGGCCCACATCATGCCTCAAATCACGTGGGATGAATACAAGTCCATTTTAGTCGATCTGGCAGTCGCGTTGAGCCACTGTGCACTTGATCAAGCTCATCGTGTGCCCTAATGAGTCCGCCTTCCGCGATTCTCAAGGACTCTCTCGCCAGCTGTATGTGCTACCTCGAAACCGCCCCTCGCCTTTTCAGACCCGGTCCACGCCCTTCATGATATCCGCAAGGATTGAGGTCTGTTGTCGGTTGCGTGGTAGAGAGCCTCGTGATAAGTGGGAATCATCTACCCCGCAGAAACCTCGCCTCATGCGTCAGGATCAGTCAACACGCGCTGGGAGCGTTACCAGTGGCTCTTGAGGGCTTCGGCGAATAGAAATTATGACGTAATGTGAGCGAGTAGGCGCCCATGGTTTATACAAGGTATGGGCTTGATTCCCGTAAAGAACTAAAGTATCTATCAAGCACGATATGTGAAGAGTTGTAAATTCGCGTCTTGACTATCTTATCATGATCCTGCTTGGGTAGCCGAAAGCAGATCGGGCACAAGAATCCGCTAGATACTTTTGCTCTCAAATATCTGCTATGATTGCCTATCTTCTGGAGAGGGTATGACGGATTCCCTTTCAGTTCTGGCACTGAACTTCTGGGTGGGCACTATGCGATCGTTGCGCGATCGTGAATCACCCTCCTATTGAATTCTACGGGTGAGTCGGAATATTCTTGCGCTTTCCCGCAAGTGGCGATTGCTCAATTTACTATTCATGTTCAACGCCAGTAAACAACTCCCAGGGATTCGACACCAAGCATTGTCTGCTGGCCGCGAACAGACGAATCGGCAGCACGCGGTATTGATTATTCCATGATCTAAGGCTCGCTCGGTACTGCGCAACACCATCGCGGAGGCCACGGCGATGCTTCGTATTACCAGGATGAGCAGTGCTATGAGAACCAAGGACGGGAGAAAGCTCTGAACACAATTACCTATTAGGCTGGTGTGTTTCCCTTTGCTTCGAGCCAGCGGAAATGCTCCATTCAGGTGTATATCGCTGCTAACCAAGATGATCAATCCCAGAATATCAGACCAGAGCCCTCATTAACCAGCTCCAAAAAGCACCAGCTCCAAAAAGCCATGGAACTTCTGTCATCCCTCGGCCTTCATCTGTACTCGCGATCGACCGCTGTCGAAAACATATGCACGGCGGTTTCACAATGGGCCATGACTTCCCGTGTGTACAAGCTCGCGTCCGTATTCGTATAGATTGCCTTGCCATACCTCCAAGATAATCCCGCATCACTTTGCCTGATCAAAAGCGGGGCCAAGTACCATTCGAGATAGTGATCGTCGGATACCTCGGCGCAGCAGGGGTTATCGCACGATCCCTACAGCGTTGCTTACCACTGACAGGTAATTTAGCCTTTGATAGCTTTGGTGCCTCGGAACATGGGCAATTGTTAACAGGCGATCTTCCGCTGGTCTCTTTCGATCATGGCGCAGGCCTGCAGTAGCTTCAACGTGACCTCGCAAGGTGTCCCTCTGCAAGGCCATGAGGGAGTACGAATGCTTTGCTGGAAACCGCCAAGGTAGCACCAGCGACTGACTACATCGGGCAGCGGCAATTCCCATGTCACTTTCGAGCCATGATGATCTGTCGTGCCGGGGTCTATACCCTGAAGCAGCGCGGCACCTTTGCGCCGGTGATCATTTTCGCTGAAAGCGCTGTTATATACCATTACATCTTCCAGCCAAATCCGTCCTGTTTCTTCTCTTTCCCTAACTTCTCAACCTCACAGGAGCAGTCACCAGCAAAAGGGCAAACCCAGGCGTCAGGCTGCTAATCATGATGATATTCATCATCGCCCCCTTCCGCGTCCTCGCGGCGGCCCTGACACTCTGCCTGCTCCTCCCGCCCGCGGTCGTTGTCCTCGCAACACCAACGTCCTCCACGCTCCAGGCCTGCTCCGAGATCGCGGCCCTGCTACCCCCCAAACAGGTCTACCACCCGCAGCAGGACCTCATCCAGTACAACCAGGAGCGGCAGTCGTACTGGTCGACGGCCCTGCGCAGCGTCAGGCCCGCGTGCATCGTCGTCCCGCAGTCCGCGGAGCACGTGTCGGCCGCGGTGCGGGTGCTCGGCCGGTTTCCCGGTGTCGACTTCGCGGTGCGCAGCGGCGGGCACGACCCGAATGTCGGGCACGCCACCGTCGACGACGGCGTGCTGATCGCCATGACGGACATGGCTGGGGCGAGGTATGATGCTGCGTCCGGGCTGGCGTATGTGAAGCCTGGCGGGGAGTGGAATGATGTGATTGGGGACTTGGCGCCCAGTGGTGTTACCGTCGTCGGGGGGAGACTTGGTAGGTCGCCTGATTTGCTGCTGTTCATGTATCGTGAATAAGAGCGTTAAAACTCTGTCTGTCTGCTGATCCCTTCTGCCAGGTCTCGTTGGAGTTGGCGGTTATCTTCTGCAAGGAGGGATCTCCTTTCTTAGTGCCCAGTATGGCCTGGCTGCCGATGTAAGTGTCCTGATATGGCAAAGAGCATCTCGAAGAGGACCGAGGCGCCAGCTGACCGTATTCCAGAGTATTGTAGGTTGGGAGACAGTAGTGGCCAACGGGTCAATCATCAACATCGACGCGGCCCAGCACCCTGACATTGCAGTCGCCATGCGCGGTAGTGGCAGCCAATTTGGTGAGCCAACTCATTCTCAGCGATCCTTTCCCCCAGAAAAAGCCTTTGTACTAATCAAAGCGAGCACTTTGAAAGGCATTGTCACCGAGTTCAAGGTCAGACCGCACCCAATCGGCAAAGTCTGGGGCGGCGTGCGCGTCTATAGCGCGGCAATGGACGACGACCTCTACGCGGCCCTGCACGGCTTCGTCTCTGCTGGGGCAGCAGACCCGAAGGCCGCCGTGATCCACTCTACCATCATTGCCCCAGCAGGTGTCGAGGTGCACTTCATCTTCTACTTTTACGACGGGCCCGAGCCGCCCTCCGAGGGCCCATTTGCCGAGTATCTCAAGATCCCTGCGCTTTTGGACGCGACTTGGACGAGGACGTACGCAGATTTGGTAAGTTTGGGGGTTTGCTTTTTGTCTTAGTACAGGGTGATATTGTGGTTAATCGCATCAACACAGCTCAAAAGCAATGGCGAGTCAGCCAGGCTCCTCAACGCACGAGTCTCGTTCCGCGTAAGTACCTGCCGCTCCTTCTGGGCCATTCATCGTAACAGTGTGATATACTGACACTATGGGCCGTTACAGACCTACACGATTCCCTTCATCCCTTCTAACCCCTCCATCTACACTGCTATCCGTGACAAGTACACCGAACTCGCGAGCCCGCTCCGCGCATCCGCCCAGTTCAGCGTCGACTTCCAGCCGCTCCCGTCCATCGTGGGCGCCAGCTCCGACGCCGCGGGCGGCAACGCCATGGGCCTGCGGGGCAGCGACCCGGACAGGCTGATTCTCGAGTTCCAAGGTAGCTGGACGACCAGCCTGGACGACGCCAAGGGGTACGCGGTGTCGCGGGCGATGACGGAGTGGTTGGACGAGATGGTTCCCGTGTGGCTTGCCGAGGAGAGGTATCTGCCGCTGTTTATGAACGATGCCGCCGGGGACCAGAACGTGACGGGGAGTTATCGCGACTATGCGCGGTTCAGTGAGCTGCAGAGGGGGATGGATCCTCGGGGGATGTTTGCTAGGCGGTTGGGCGGGTTCAAGTATTGATGAGGAAGTGGGGGAATATGAAACCAAAAGAAATGGCCCTGTTGATGTCCAATTTTTGAAGCTCCTTCTGGTCCTCTATGGCGGATGCAGTCATCACACGCGGAGTTCAGTGTTTACTGCAAGTGCAAAGATCCAAGATCCTGCTTGATCGGCCGGTAAGCCTCCCGCTTCTCGCCACCAAACTGCCTGACAAGCCACCGCCTCCGTCGGGATGCATCATGGTGGTACCAATACGGAAGCCAGCCACCGAGCTCCGTGAAGGCGCGTGCCACCCACTCACGGTCAATTGGATTCTCAGGCCGCGAATCTCGGCCACCAGGCAGCGGCCTCAAACCCGATTTTTCGAAATCGATTTCCACGACCCTCGGCGGGGGCAGGAGCTTCTGCTTTACGATATCCAGTGATCCGTCACTCGTCTCCGCCGGTCCGGGGCAGATGACAATATTCCGTAGTGCCTCGTCACGATGTTTAACTCCGCAGGCTGCCAGGCGAGCCTGAGCGTCAAGAACGGCCGCCCAAATCGTCATGCGGTATTCTTCCGCCGAAGGGATGAAAAGCTGCCAAAGGTATTTGCGCCACACGCGATCCAAGGATGGGCCAGAGATGTACTCCATGAGCAGGAGCCGGACTGCACGGCTCTCGACCTTCGGTACAGCAGGGTACGACACCGCGACATCGAACGTCCAGGCACCGTAGTATGTCGGGGTGAAGGACGGCGAAGTTGAAGAGCTAGAGCTAGTTGTCTTGGTAGAGGAGAGCCGCTCGTGGACGGCAGCTTCGCGAGAGTAGTCCCCATCGGCCTTGTGTGCGGCGTTGAGGTACGCGTTCTTCCTCCGCAGGCTGTAGTACACCAGGTCGTAGATCTTGGCAACTACTGTGCTGGGGAGGTTGAGATAGCGAGTAGAGTGCCCCGACACGGTGCAGACGGCAACGTATACATCATCGTAGTCCTTCTTTCCGCCGAGGATCTTGGTGATCTTGAGTGTGATTGTGCGGTGGGAGCGGAGTACGCGATGAGAGGTACCCTTTGCTTCCAGAGGAGGATTTCTCAGGACAGCCTCCATGCGCGTTACAGACTGTAACCAGATCTCATCGGCATAGGGACCTGTTCGCGGGGAATCTCTGTGCCAGAAGGCGGCGGGGGGTTTGTGAGGGCGTGCTGAGAATTTGTAACCTGGCCGGTAGGGGCGAGGCGGGTTGTCCTTCATATGCTGGTCGCGATCCAGGCGATTGACCGGCGTGAGCAAATGACTTAGATGCCCAGGCATTTTGACGCGCTGTCGGATATGAAGCAGGATTGGCAGAGGAGTGGTGCTTGTTGCGTACTGAGCATTGGGTCAGAAGTAAAGGACGCGGTCTTCACCGCGCATGGTGTCAGTCGAGTTCTGAGCCCTTGTTGCTGTGGAAATGGTCGGCCTGCCTGACACACTGGAAACTCAGGCTCAATGGAAAGCAGCGTGTACAAGCTGTCGAGATAACCGTTCGGCGTGAGGCAAGCACACACACTACGGCCAGCGTTACGCGTGATAGATCGTTCGGAGCAGTATGCCTAGCGTACCTTGACTCTGCTTGTTCACATGCCGTATAGTTCGTGCCTGATATCCAGATTTTCTGACCAAAACCACCGTAAACCCAAGAATTCCTCTACGCACATGCCACATAACCATGCTCGAAACTTCGTCAACAAAGCTCAACGATGACTGAGGCACAAAACACGATGCGATTATTCATAACGTCATTTCTAGCTACTGCCATCTAATCCCCCACAGACCATCTACCGCGGAGACCAGCTAAACGTCACCCCCACGGCCTTCTCCACCGCGTATACCGTGGCCTGCGTCTGGCCCTGCGGCACGCTGTCGGCAAAGAAGGCCGGCGAGCCGCCGTACGTCAGCGCCTGGCCGTTCCAGCCGAAGCTGCTGCCCGTGACAACATCGGCGCTGCAAAGCAGGCTCGAGTCGGCGGCGTCCTGGATTGCGCAATTGCCCTTGCTCGAGTTGAGCGTGAAGGTCAGGCCGTCGGGGTTGGGCGTGGCCGTATAGGTGGCCGGGGTGCCGCCGGTGGCGTACCACTTGCCGCCGCTAATGAGGAAACCCGCAGCCGAGGCTGGGGTGCCGGTGGATGCGTACAGGTAGCCCTTGCCCGAGAGGGCGACGGTGCCGGTGGGAGCGGGCGCGGCGGTGGTGGTTGGGCTGGCAGTCGTGGTGGTGGTGGTGGTCGAAGGTGGAGGGACTGAAGTGTCGTACTTGGGGAGGTACTTGATGCCGGTCTCTGGGCAGGTGGAGGGGCTGCCAACGGGGTCTACGGGGACGAAGCGGCCGTTGACGACGGAGCCAAAGGCGTTGTAGTGGTACCAGAGCTCATTGAGTTCCTTCTTCTTGTTGCAGTTGATGATGACATCGTGGCCGTGGTGCTTCTTGAGGGCGGCCTGGATGTCTGCGCGGGTGTAGGTCTGGGTGTTTGAGGGGACGATGCCGGCCTGCTTGAGCCAGGCGTACGAGGGCAGCGTCTTGAAGAGCTGGACGGCGCGGACAAAGTAGTCGACGACCTCGTCGCCGGGCTGGTGGCGGCGGTAGCACTTTGGGTCGAGGGTGCTGATGCAGGTGCCGTGCTTGTTGAACTCGTGCTCCCAGAAGCTCTCGTCGTTGCCCTGGTAGTCCTTCCAGTACGTCTGCATGTAGTTGAGGGTGCAGGGGGCGCCCTGGGCGAGGACGGCGGTGATGTTTGTGAACTCGCGCTCGGGGGCGCAGTACTGCTCGTAGGAGCCGTCGCAGTTGTCGGGCCAGAGGCCGTGCAGCGTCCACGAGTCGGCGGGCCCCGTCGAGGGCGCCGTGTCCCAGAACTGGGTGAGCAACAGCTGGCCGCCAGGCGTGTTGTAGCAGCACGAGTTGAGGCTGTCCGGGTTGGGCGCGTGGCAGCTCTGGGGGCCGGTCGCGAGCAGCGGGCACTGCAGCTGGGCGAGCCCGGCGAGCGACTCGAGCAGCAGGCCTGCCTGGGGCAGGAGGCACGTCTTGCCAAACATGCTTGACTGCTGCTGTAGACGGAGAAGAGGGAGAGAGCGACACGGAACCAGGGCGGGCTGGCAGACTACGTTCTTGTCAGTCGCGGTCGTGATGGGACGTGGACACAAAGATCTACCTACATGAAATCCAGGAGGCAGATCTCCCGCAGGGCCCTGGCTTTATACATGGCCCAGGGTCTGACAGCTCCAACACTAGCAGCCAGAAAGGCAAGTGGTCGGGTGGATCGGGACGAGCTATCGCCACGACGACGTTCATGTCTCGATAGCATCGACGAGCAAATCAGCGTTCCCCGCCGGTCCCCGTGGCCGGGCCGCCGAGAGTCGCTGCCCGCCCGACCAGAAGGCTAGGTTGATTAGCATGTCCCTTGTTCGTAGCCTCAGCCTGGACAGAGGAGACAGAAACCAATTGCTCGCTGTGCTCACCGAGAGCCCTCGTCTGTGCCTCATTTCGACATGCAGAAGCGTACTTGTCCATCCTCCTCCCAATTGCCATCAAACAGGCACGTGCAAGACCCCATGGGCAGGGGGCCCCATTCAGGGCAAGAGCAAGGGGGTCACGGTGCCAGAATGAACAAGGCAATTGCCTATGACCCCACCCCCTGATTCAGCTCTGCCATTGGCCACGCCTCGCAACTGACACCTGCCTCTTTCGTCTGCACGCCTACCAGCTGACGCCAAGCCTAGGCCCGATACAGCAGCCACCTCGAGACAAGCTTTCCCTTTGTCCCGTTACCCGCCGACTTCCGTCCAAACAAGCATCCCCGTCACACGAGCCAAGCACCTGCAGCGAGCGCGGAATTCTCAGCCGCACGCCATCGACGACAGTCGTAGGGTGCTGATTGGCGCGGTCAAGGCACGGCACGCAGGCTGTGGGAGTTGCACCGACTGCCATCGTGGTTATCGCCGTGGCCGTGATTCGCTGGTAACGCTCAGTTGAGACCGCCTGGGTGGTGCATGTCTCGATGTTGCTCCCGATTAGTCTTGACATTTTCCACCGTCCTTGTTGTTGGTGCTTTTCCGGGCGTCGTCGTAGTGAATTTGACCGAAGACGTGGAGTTGGGTGACAACAATCGCTCACGCAATACTCGCTCATGTGGCCGTGGCCTCCACTAGTATATTTCAATCATGGGTTTCGTCCCGCTTTGATCTCCTCTAGGCAGGCGTTTGGCGACCTCCGAGCTTCGTGATTTTCCGGGTCGCACGAATCAAGTAAGATGGTTTGACGGACAGTCAGCCTAGGTGGCCTGGGTCTCCTCCAATTTATGCGCAGCGTGCTAGCATCCTCCCCGTCATATCATTCCGTGGAACGCTTGTTATTAATCCGTCAACTATGGAAGCTTATGATCCGCCATATATAAAGGTAAGTACCTACGTAGCATACTCGCCCTGCTATTGCACAGCAGTTTGATAGTGGTCTGTACATGCACCAGTCGATACCAGCTGCGGGTAGACAACAAGCCGCACCCCCGATAACTCTTACATCACAGGCCGGCATGATCTGCTCTGACTTGTCCAGAAGCGAGCTTGCGATGAGAGCCAAAGGATCACCAAGTAGAATTTCTTGTTGAATGTACTTGCGCATTTCCGCTGTTGCACTGTGCAGAATTATTTGATGTGCCAGTATCCCTTCGAACCTGTCCAGGTCCAAGATAGAAAGATGCGGGCCCTCCCTCCCTCCAGCTCCAGCAGCATTGCCAAGCAACTCGAGATGGCAGGGCTAAGCATCTGCGCTATCACGGCCGTGGTCAAAGACCCGCACCTGCTGGACACGATCGTGAGGCGAAGAGGCTGTCGAGAAGGCTGTGTTGTGTGCTGTGCCCCAGCTCTAGATCGATTGTATTTCGCCCTCTCAGACTCGAAGAAACGGCAGTCAATCTTATCATAGTGTCGTCACCATGCGTAGGGGGGTATATTACCTCGGAGAGAAACGCCAGAGAGACGGCGGCAGGATGTTCGTACGTCTCAATGCGGCAGTGGTCTGCCAGTCTCCACGGCCAGCCTTACTCGGCGAGGCGGTGGGCCTTCTTGATTCGGGCAGGCTGCCATGGATGCCCCTTGTGGAGTGTTCGGACTTTTCTGCTGGCCGCCTAGCTCGGCTCGGATTGGACTGCGCTGCTCATGACAGAATATCCCGCCATCAAGACTCCACCCCGGAGGGAGGACCGGTAAGGCTTGTGCGCGTATCTTGGGGCATCAAGTCCGCCCGGCGTCTGCGCGGAGGTCATTGTTGAAGAGACATTGGCTACCAATGGTCGGCGCGCTTCGGGGCCGGGGAGTGGGCTCACTGCATGTGCCATTACACGTAAGCATATGAGATGGTTCGATGAGAAGCCGGGTTGACGACGGCGCCTGTGCCCAAAGCCAGGATAATGGAGGATGACAGAGACTGGGCCAGTTGCACAGTGAGGGAAGACGACACGAAACGGTTTCGGGAGTGCCTGAGCCACTCAGTTGTTTCTTGAATCTAAGAAAAGCCATACTTGTGCCAAACATCTGGCTCGACAGCTAGTTGAACGAGCAGATCGGCATCCCTGACATACCGCAAGAGAGATTGCACCCCCTGGCCGAACCGCATCCGGCGGACGATCTCGACCGACTCCTCCTCGCTGCGGGACTGTATGAGCCGGAAGAGCTCGTGATGGCTCCTGAGTTCGTTCTCAGCGTCGTCGAGCTTCTGCCGCATGACCTTGGGCTGCATGTGCTCGACATAGTGACACTCGGTCTTGCGCCCGGCACATCTGGAACAGAAAGGGCGTGCCCCATTACACTAGTCGAGCTCGGTCAGTCCTCGACTCGGCTGTGCTTGATCTGACTGACCACACTGACCTTCGTCTTGCGCCGGCGGCACGGCTCACAGGCACCGGAGCCGGCTCCGATCCTGGAGCTGGAATGTGCAGGGGTCCGGTCGACCGCGCTGTCGGCAGCAGCCGGTGCTGGGAGAAGCCGTCGCATCGGCCGTGGTTCAGGGTCATTTTGAGATGCCATGCTTGGCATCCAGGAGGTCGAATAAGCCCCGTTTGAAGTGAAGCGCATCGGGAGCTATTACCGAAACGAGGCAGTCTCACCAATACTTGGGTGGTAAGCAGCAAAACCTCGAGATTGGATTCTTGATAGAACCCAACAATCTACGTACAAAGGGGTTTGCTATAAGAGGGTTTGCGCTAATTCGGAGCACATGAGCCAGACAGGCGAATTGTGCTTGACAGACCCCTACGCATCAGCTTCTGGCAGCATTTGTCCCTTGCCGTGATCTGGACATTCCCTGTGCATACGGACCAAACAGTCCGGCAGTGTGTTGCACAGCATCTCCCCACGCGGCGGTTCAAAGGGCGGGTTCTTCTTGACATATTGCTGGTGCGAGTCATTGTTGCGTGTTCTTGACTCCCGCTCAACGTCATGTCGACGCTCTGGTCTTCAGGTGCCCATCGTTCCAGCCAATGACTCGGAGGCATTCGGCTGGGCTGCCGGTCCGGGCATATCTGATACGATGGCGCCGATACTAGCGCCCGGACGATGGCGCCGATACTAGCGCCCGGACTCAGACCCTGGCAATTCGATCAACGAAGAAGTTTTGGAATCACCTGACAATATGGAACCCTGCCATGTCTAATTCCGGTGCGGCTGGCTGACCTAAACTGCATGGAGCTCTGACTGCATGCCTCACTGGCACACATCACGTCGGACTGAGAGAGACTGGAATAGCAAGACTACATGGCGTGGTTTATCCTTCTGGGGTGCCCTGCGGCCCCCCCCGGGTTTTGTGCCGAACACTCCAGAGAACTCCAGGCAATCGCAAGAACTCTTGCGGCATTTGGCCCGACGACAGTGGATTGGTAACAGCTCACCCCCCTGGCTCATCCCATTGCCAAGTTCGAATAAAGACGTTGCCCGGAGCGGTAACTTACGCCCGGCGAATGTTGCGCCACTTTTTGTCATGATGCAGTCACCGTTTGGTCATGAGGGGTGTTGCCCAGCTCAGCTTCCCTGCTGATCCTCTTCGCGGTCCCCACAGATTCTTTGCCAGGCACGCAGCCCCTTGAAGGCGCGCTGCACGAATGACAAGCCCGATGTTAGATTCGACTGCCGCCGCCAGACGGGCTCCATGTAGCCGGCCCGGACCGGGAGCCGCGCTGTTCTGCATTGCTTTGCCCCGTGCAGAGGACAAGATTGGCTTCTTCTCATCCTGTAGACTGCTGCGAAGATACAACACCCTTCCCGAACTCCTGGCACACTACCACTAGCTCGCCTGGCTGGTAACCTCGGCATTTCCCCGACACTATTTACTGCATCTGCTGAACATGGGGATCTTCTATCGAGTCTACCGATCGAGACGGAAGGCATGAAGCATTTATCCTTTGCAGCCTCGGTGCAAGAGTGCGCGCCGTCACCATGAAGAGACATGAACATCATTCATGACTGCTCGCAGTTCAAGGATCTCTGGGACTCTGAAGCCCTGCACATGCACAAAATACCAGTGATGCCGCAACCAAGACAAAAAGAGGTTCCAATATTTTTCACATGCAAAGTGCTGATGTGATTCCCCTCTTCGAGGATAATGCCTCCGCCCCGCCGCGCGCCCAGCTCGTCACAACAGACAACGCCAGGGCATTGACAACCAACTCCCCTCGATCTCGATTTCTTTTTTTGCTTTTCTTTTCAGAGGGCCTGGGGCTGCCATTCGGTGCAGCTGTGCCATCCTGGATTGTGCAGCAGTCGATACGGTTGCGCTGCGTCGCGGCAAAGGTGGCCGCGCCGTCGGAGCCGGGCGTGGTGTCAATCCTGATCTGCGTGCCGGCCTTCATGTACCCAGCGGGCCAGACGCGGGTCAAGGTATTCCCTATATATTGTTTTGCAACAGAATGCGTTCGTGAGTCACGTCGAACATAACTTTTCATACTCTTGGTTTTGGGGTTTCTCTTTCCTTCTTTCTTTCCTGTTGAGAGAGAGAGGGGCAACAGGGGCAAGAAGAGATGTCCTGATGACGAAAAAGAGAGAGGGAAAACGTACCCTTGGAGATGCTGTGGATGTTCGTATAAACCTGGACGGCATCGTAGTACTTGTAGTAGACGGTGTTGGGCGCGTTTTCGTACCAGGTGGCCGTGACGTGCATCATTGCGTGATTCCACTGGAAGGTCGCGGCGTACCAGCTTATGGTGAATTGCCTACTTCCCTGGGCGCCGGTGATACGAGTGTACACGCCGTGGGTTTGGCCCGGGTATAGGTACTGGCCCGTGCCCTGGTAGACGTTCATGGTGATTCTCTCCGCACTGTTGGCTGGGTTGGTGAAGAAGAAGGCGCCGTCGGTGGAGACGGAGATGACGTTTGTGCAGACGCCGTATGCGCAGTACGGGAACGGCAGCTGCACGGCGGCGACGCGACCGTACTGCCCGTTCGGGTTGAGTCCGGGACTCGCGCCGGCGGCGTCCCAGGCGCCCCATATGGGAATCAGGTTTTTGTACTCGGCCTGCTGCGAGGGGATGATGCAGGCAGCGATGGTGGTGCTGGCCAGCGCGGTCGTGGTCGTGGTCAGGGAGGCGGCGAACTGGGTTCTGACCACGGTGACGGTGCCCGCGGCGACGTCAGAGCAGGCCTCAGAGATGCGCGAAGTCGGCCAGTCCGCGATAGAAGTCGGTGTGGCGACGGCGCGGCGGGCGAACCTGGGAGTGGTTCCGTTGCTAGGCAAGGCCTGAGTGACGACGTCGGTCAGGACGGCAATGGTGCTGGGGCCCAGGTTGGCGATGGCCGACACCTCGACGTCGAGGTGTTCGTGGTTGGTTGTCGATGAGGGTGCGGCGGTGGGCTCAGGGGCAGCCGCCGACAAGGGTTCTGATGAAGAAGGACCCTCCTGGCGGGCAAACTTGCCACCACGCTTCCAGTTGGCATTGCCTGTGAATGTGGTGGTCGGGCTGCCGGTGTTGACGGTGACAGTCAAGGTGGCGGTAATGATGGCCTTATTGGTCGGAGTGGCGGAAGTTAAAATAGTAACCGAGGGGGCTGAGTAGCTAATAAATGACGAGCAGAACTCCTGGCCCTCGGCCTTGAGGTATTCTATAGACGAGCTGCAGATGGGTTGGCGGTCAGCCCGCGAGTAGAAGAAACTGGCGGATATTGTCCACTGAGTCCTGTCCGGGTCTGTCCTACCCGTATTAGTCGCGAGGGTCGCGTTATAAGTCGAAGTATACAGAGTACACATCTGGCCCAGGATCCACGTGCCCGACGAGGTAGTCTTCTGGACCAGATAAGTGCCAAAGGCACCACACTTAGCCGCCTTCCCTGTAGAGGGAGGGTGGGCAATGTTGTACTCGGTCTGGGCATCGCAGGCCGCACCACATAGGCGAGGGTCGAACGGCTGGTCCTGGTAGATCTTGTAGCCCATGTACGTCCACGTGCCGCCGCAGTCGCGTAGAGGAGCCTGCATCGAAGCCTTGCCCAGGTCCGACGGAGGTGAAACGTAGCCGTCAACGGGACGGCCCACAGTAACGACCGTATAAGCCGTCGAACCGGCTATGCCGACCTGGAACTCCTCTCTATATGAGCCCTTGTAGGTAGCTGTCGTCTTGTCGAGGGGTACTCCCCAGAAGCTGCACATGATGTTTGCAAATGCGGCCGGGTTCTCGCAGCCGGGGCCGGGGCTGACCATGGGGCTTCGCTCGAAAAAGATATTGAAGGCCAAGCAGCCAGACTGCTCATCACACTGTCTAGCACAGGCATCGACATCGTAGCCAGTCGTCAGGACGGTGTAGCCCATATATGCGCTGGCGCTAGTGGCGCCGTAGAGATTCTTAAAGCTCTGGACATAGCCAGAAGGCGTAGCGGCCCCGGAAGCAATCGACGCAATCTTAGGGTCGGCCATAAAGGATGCATAGCTCGAGACGTCAATATTGTAGATGTTAGAGATGATGGGTTCCGGGCCGCAAGCGTCACGTGCCGCAAGCTGCTCCGGCACCGCACGCTGTTGGGTCGAGGTTGCACGTCTCTGAGCACCGCCATCCTCTCCTGCAGCGTTGATGGGGACGCTGGTGGCAGCAGGGAAGACGCTCAAGGGGGTCTCGTCCACCTCGGCGGCGGCAGTAACGACGGCAGCGTCAGTATCGAAAGAAATAGTATGCTCTAAGAGACCCGGAATGAGGTTGACTACGGGGTTAGGCAGGCTCTTGAGGAAGTCGGTATCAAGGGCGTCTGGCTTCGTATTGATGTCATCCAGGGCAGATGCAACCGCTGCAGTGGCAGCGATGAGCAAGTAAGACCGCATCATTAGTTGTCAGGGACAGCGGCTATATGGAAGGATGGAATATGAGGCTGCTCGCTTGGAGATGGTCATGGGATGCCTCCCAAGATTCCTGGAATCGTGACAGTGGAAGTCAAGTTATTTTATATGTATACCTGTCTTCTGGCAGGCCGCCCGTAGAAGCAAGGTCCTGACCCCTGAGCAAGAAAATAAGGTCTTGCTAATCTAGGCTCGCTAGGTCCGTGTCAATCTATCGGATGATTGCAAGACTACTACAGTCCAGAGGCCTAATAGAGCGCGCTAGCCAACGTTGGGACGGCGGCAGCGAAAGAATCAAGAACGTGGATCCACAGGCCTTTGACATAACCTTGAGTTTAGAATCTAGACGCAGGCAGGTATCTTCGCCGGCTTACCATCACTTTTGAGGTCCAGCCGAAAAGTCTGGCCCCCTTGCACGCGTGAATGTCGACTAGTTCACTGTGCTCTAAAAGGCTCAGGAGGCTGGTCGCTAAGAATTGCAGGTGATGCAGATATCAGCTTGTCTTAGGGGCTCTATAAGGTCTCCAGTTTGCCTGCCAGCCATGTGTAGATTATTTAGCAGAGATCCCACACCACCATCCCAAGAGCTGAAAAGGGTTCGGATCTATCAATCTATATGCATCGCTTCGCCTTGATGCAACTCTAAGCCACCAAAGAACAAGGAAAGCAAACTCAGCGTTTCACCGGACTATTTCCGTCCGCCCTCGCTCTGTTAAACCTGCTGGCTGTCCTGTGGCACGTTCTCGATCACGGGGAGCGACAAGGATATATCCGCCGAGAGCGTCTCGACTGGCGGCATTTTTTCTATGCCTGTGCCGCCTTCCAGTTTGTGTTTGTGGATGGAACGACCGTTTGTGCTATTGAGGTCAGAGCTGTGGCGGCCGGTTGTTCATTTTCTCGCCATCAGAGGCCACTCCGCCCACGATCTCTATCTATGCGATGGAAGAATGTATTTCATTTGCTGGTAGGAAACGGGAGCTCACATTATGGCGCATAATTTGTCATTGCCCCTGCAAGTGTGTAATCAATGGTGGGCGCAACTTTATCAATTTTCACCACTGGCGAACGAAATCAGGCGGAGGCTTGCGAGGCCCAATACACAATGCTAATTATACTCTGCGCGTTTGAATGATCTTCGACATGGAGAGGTTGATGATTGCGGTCAATAGATCATAAAGGCCGAGCAGCTTTGCTATCGGGGCGCACGAGATGAGGTCATCGTGGTCGTCCCAAAGAATCTCTTATTTGCTGGTGGTGCTGATGATGTGCATTATACTCCATGTGGTTGTGTTTGGAACGACCTTTCGTGTTGTCAACTTGGGAGCGTGGCTGCTGTTAATCGTCTTCCCGCCGCGCGTGTGGACAAACGCAAACGAAGAACTGGCATCACGCTGTTGTTGCTGCTGCTGCTGTCGATGTGGTCGAAGCCTCTGATAGGTTCTCTGTCCGGGGCCACCATCTAGTGTTGTGTCTGGGATTCTGTCATACAGTGTATCGGGAAGGACCTTCGCGGCCCTAGAGTCTTGCCCCGTGTCAGACCTTGATGTGCAGTGATGGTCCGGCAGAAGAAGCGGCAGATCTTGACGAGTTGAGCGCAGCGCCATTTATCAATGCGTTCTTCCACAAATAACGGCGAACAAGTATATTCTTCTGCCGTGGCCGGAATAATGCAGATACTGCTCCACGAACGACTCCTCGTCATAGACCACTCGGATGACGATCTTTACCAGAGTCGAAGCTGTGGACGAATACCAGTCACCTGCTCGCTTGGCACCGGGAGCTCGCCTTTCTGCGATACACAATAACAACAAGACAAAAGGTTTGCGAGCCTGGATTTGGCCGTGCTATTTGGCAGAATGTTCGCCGCTGGCAATAAATCTGTGCAGACGCTGGGAGGTCCAATTCGCCAGACAGAGGGCTCATCGAGACAAAAACCACCGTAACTATTAGAGTATTGATATCATACCTACAAGAGTAATTGGTATCAGTCTTTTCCCCGTTTGCTGGCGTCAACGCTGGTAATGACGCCAGAGAACCATCTTGCTGGTAGTGACGCCAGCAAACTATCTCGTTGGTAATGACGCCAGCAAACAATTTCGCTAACTATGAGACGAATAAATGGATGAAAGGCTTTAGAACTATGTGGAATTTCAGCTTAGCAGGATGGCCCGGCAGGTATATGCGTTAAACGTGTACTTCGAGTAATAGGTATAAAGTTCCCTGCTTCCAACAGACCTTGAGATCTTTCATTCTGAACTTCATTGCTAGCTAAGCGTTGCCTTAGAACTGGAAGGTATTGTCAAGCAGTCTAATATTCTACCTTATGTGTCCACTACTAATAAATACCGATTATCAAACAACTAGGCAAGATGCTGCGGACTTACTCTGTCCAGGCTTTAAGTCTATTCTGGGCCCTGTCGCTTGCTAGCCCCGTTCCTGCTCCTGCTGCTGCCCCTACTCCTGGACCGGTGCTATCAAATGTCACGGCGCACGATCTCGGGATGACACGCATCCCCTATGACAATTTGCCAGTCAAGGTTCAATATTATACCGACTACGGCTGTACCAAGTACAATACCGAGTTCGTCCTTCAAGCCTGGAAATGCTACAACTACTCCTATACCGGCACCCACTCGGCTAACGCGCTCTATTGGCCTGACCGCTTCAACAAGGAAATATTTTATTGCTCTTACTACTCTGGCAAGGACTGCCAAGGGTCGCGCCAGTCTGTAGATTGGGACCAATGCAGCAGCGCGGTGTCGCGTTATGAGAGTGTTTTTTGTGACTGGAGAGCGGAGTTCGAAAGTCCGGACGGATAGGCAGACTGGCACCGAGGAAGGGGACGGGGTCGAGTTACGGCTTCTCGAAGACATCTATTTCAGTTCACGACAACCGTCACTTA
Organism: Microdochium trichocladiopsis; assembly: GCF_020744255.1. Classification (NCBI taxonomy): domain Eukaryota; kingdom Fungi; phylum Ascomycota; class Sordariomycetes; order Xylariales; family Microdochiaceae; genus Microdochium; species Microdochium trichocladiopsis. The sequence goes on from NW_025763547.1 coordinate 432,536, forward strand.
TGCTCTGTCAATATACGGTGTATACAGCTATGCTGTCAAGGAGCCCTAGATACGTCCATCGTGGGCGTGTCAAAAATCTGTTGGTGGACTGCGGTCTGGATCATAACATTCCGTTGCTTATAGGAGTCATCTAGCGCGATTGCCCAGAATGAAAACCTCGTTTACTGGGGGGAGCTCGCATGGCCTCAGTGATATGCCAGCCTGGAGAAGGATGTGCACATGTTGAGTGCGGCCTGCTGAGCTGTGGATTGCCGCACCTATGATGAAGAGCAGTGCCATGTTCACTTTGTGCCCAGTGTGAACAGAGGATCCGGGCCGTTGTCTGATGAGCCTGCAAACATTGAACAGCTGACTTTCTTCCTGAGGATGCTGGTGGCGCTGGTCTGAACTCGCCGAGAGATTGGGCGTCGTTGGGGCAAAGCAGTCCGGCTTCACAAGGCAGTCACAACCTGGCCAGGGAGATCCTTCAGCGCAGGTACAGCACTTGACATTTTCAGGCACCTGATGGGCATCACCAAGCACCGACTCTTTTCGGGCGCTCCTGCCCAGACTATTACGCAAGCTTCCTCTGCATTTTCCACTCCTGAGCAGGAGGTCGCCCATCCTCACGAACATTCACCCAACCAATTCTTCAGCGCACAGCAGGCTCTTGCTTGGTCTGGTGCTAATACTCATCACCACCTGAGGAGGCTACAATGCCCACGGCCGACCTCTGCACCATATTCCTGCCCTGAGCCTCATCAGACCGAAGCGTACCACGAAGGCATCCGAGAGCAACACCCGACAAAGTCTTCTGGGGAAGACGACTGCTGCTGCATCTTGAGGAGCCCACGCCCGAGTGCACTCCTCGGCACGGTATTCATCATGGCACCCAAAACTTTCCACTCTTTCCCGCATTTGCCGCCCGAGATCCGAGCCCTCATATACGAGGCAACAATCCAGCCTCGCGTTGTCCATGTTCAAGAGAGACACGAGTGCAAAGCCAGATTCATGGAGCGTTTCCGCACGAGCGTTCTGCCACCCGACTTCGAAATTGACGACGACCACGTCCATTTCGCATACAACTGGCTGTACAACCTAGATATCGATACGCCAGCGTCTCAGAAGACCCTTGATGATTGCGGCTTCAGCGTACAAAAGAAGGCAGAAGAAGGCCCGAAGCGGAATAGGTTCCTCGGCGATTTAACCCCCGAAATCAAGCTCAATTGGGTCATGGATTATCAGGAGGTTGCCTGGGACCTTATGCGCAAGGCAGCTTTATTCAGCCATGCCCCGGTACCAGCACTACTGCATACATGCAAAGAATCCAGAGGGACGCTACAGGTCCAGGGTTACAAGCTCGCTTATGCAACCAGATCCGCTCCTGCCCTGACTTGGTTCAATTTCGACATCGACACCTTGTTGCTGAAGGCAATCGACCACACTTGCACTGTTCCGCTTCCCGATGGCCACGACTGGGACGTCACGCAATTTAAACCAGCAGACCTGTTTAGGGTCAAGCAACTGGCACTGTCGGGAGCACAAAAGCTCCTTTTGATAGACGGAGATGACATCTTCCCATTCGGTTTTTTCACAGATCTCTTTGAATGCCTGGAGGAGCTACACATTATCGAGTGGCTACCACAGAATTTCTCTGAAAAGACCAGTCGGCCTCCTACCCAGAATCAGGCAGAATGCTGTTGCCATCACGACCCTGACAAACCATTGTGCTTGTACGAAGAACTTTTCCCAGATTTGGAAGACCAAGAGTCTTCATGTGGTGGTCATGACAAGCAAGACACGCTTGCTGATGAAGAACCCAGCCATGACTATGACGAGAACCACTGGAATCACCTCGAACCTGCTGACTTTCATGGAAATGGGGATTTCGACTCTTCCCGAAGCATCTACACGCGAGAGGCATGGACAATTGTTCCGCAGGCCGAAGAGGATATGTACATCCAGAGTCGGCAACACAAATACCATGTCCCATGGGATATGGAACTGGAAACTCTTTCGCAACACGAAGAATATCTGTCTCTCATGGGATACCCCGACGATGACATATATGAGTATTATGAAGTTGCAACCAGGAGATTGCAAGTTCTGCTTGAGGAGATGTGCCGATGGATCCCGGAGATTGTTGTGTCTCACGTTATCCCAGACAGCTCAACATTGGAAAGTCTCCAGAACCTCCGACGACTTGTATGGAAAGACATCAGTCTTGCAGGAGGCATTTGCCGCTGCCGCGAATGCCGCTATGGCCTCCATGGCCGGGCTCTAGCATAAGGACCACCAGAAACAACGCAGAAGCAGGGAAAGGGACGGTGTGGGCAGATACGGTCGATTAGAGCAGAGTTTGTGGCATATGCAGCCTCACGGAGAGACCACTTTGCTTACTTAGCTACCAGATTTCGAGCAGCCGGTCGTACCAAATAGATTGTAGGCAAGGAAACACCTCAGTTAATTCCTGCTTGTCATGGCTCCGCTGTGATCCTTGAGTGGGGATCATTATGGCAATTACTAGGTATGACCACCCAGGCGGGCAGACCGGCTGCAGCCATGATCAGGATTGTGCCGCTGTCGAAGCCCATACAGTGATCCTAATCTTTGCATGGGAAAATGGTTCACATTCACGTGAAATGGACGTTTCGATGTTTTTATCATGATTATGCCTAGCCCATAGGCAGCCGTGAGAGTGACGACATGACCACCAAGTCCCTCATCAACCTCAATGTTCTTCCCAGAACGCCAGACAAAGAAAGTGAGCCAAGGCATTCAGCTTGTGCGACCATCGCTCTGGACCAATAACGAAAAAGATAAGCAGCAATACCAGGCCAAAAGTCTAGACCGTACCGCTGATGCTGAGCTCCCGAATCTCCTGCAGCACCTGCTCCACGCGCTGATCGAGGTGTCCCTGGGCGTACTGTTCCCTCGTGTCGGCGTCGAGGTACTGCTGGACCTGGGCCATGCGGCTGTACGCCTCGGCGCAGAAGCGCAGCTGGATCTTGACGAGGGCCTCGAAGCTCGGGTCGAGGTAGGGCACGCGCAGGTCGATGAGCTGGGGCAGCTCGGTGCTTAGTTGCTCGTTGAGCTGCTCGTACTGGGCCCTTGCCATGTCCATCTCTTTCTCGGCGCGGGGCAGCTTGGTGACGTCCTTGTCGGGCTTCTCGGCGAGCTTCTTGACCTTGGCGCGCAGGGCGTCGTAGTCGAGCATCTTGTGGCCGCGCTTCTTGATGCCTGTGTGGTGCCCGGTTAGTCGTCAGCCGTCAGGGACATATGGCCGAAGGAAGCTAGCTAGCTCCACAACCATGCTGCAGGTTCCCACGTGAGAGTAAGGGTACGTACATTCGTTGACATCTGGGAAGTAGGCGCAGAATCTGGTGATGGGATCTAATACTGTCGTCCGGTAAGGCCCGTCGAGCGCCTTGATCGTCTCGGCGTCGAGGTCTTCCACCGCCTGCTTGTAACTCCTGCTCACGCCGTCTCGCGCGCCCGAGTCGCCGTAGAACGCATCGATGGTCTCGGCGATGCGCATTTGTGAAGCAGTCATGGCTGCAAATTGCCGCGTTAGCCCTTTTTTTGTTCATTCCACGATGCCCACTCCTGGAAGAAATCCCAATCCGGGGGTAATCCAAGAAGTCAGCCTTCCCCCCTCTGTCAAGCCGCCGCACACATACCTCGCAATGAGTCAAGGTAACCCCTGGCCTCCTTTTGTAACCGATTGGACGCGGCCTCCATTGTGCGGAAGCGGCGCTCCTCCACCTCGTAGTCGCGGTCGTTTGTCTTTTCGACATGGCCCGTCTTCATCATGACCTGCGTCGTGGCGCGGTTGACATTCTTCTTGAAGCCGGCCCACGACATGATGGCGGCGGTGTGGATGTCTGCAAGAGGGTTGCTGTGTGTTGGAAGCCTCTTCTTGGGCTAAAGGGTGGGATCCGGGGCCCGCGTCGTGGTGGCCGTCAATGTGTTGGGAAAGAGAACAATCTCTGGCGATGCGGGCGCGGGGTTGACCAGGCAGACGCCGCGGGCTGTTCAGGGGGGACGTAGGGTGGCAGAGCTGCTGGGTCGAGGGGTATCGTGGGTTTCGCGAGAAGACAGGCGCAGAGATGGGTGTGCAGGTCGAGGTTGGCGAAGTGTGTGTGTATGTGTGGTGAGCGGCGAGAGCGAGGTGTTGTTGCTTTTGGGCCGCAGTCGAGCAGCATGACGAGATGGCCGGTGGCTGAGCCTTGACACGGGCGGCACCAGACAGCCGGCCAGGGAATGCAAGTGGGGGCTGCGACGTTGGCTCCGGGCGGAATCGACGTCAGCGACGGACAGATCGACTTGCCCGTGCCAGGCACCAATGAATGGAGGCAGGCGCTCTCCCAGGCTAGCGTGGACGCTGCGCCTCGTTTTCTCAGCTTCGTCCTTCCTTAGCCGCGCCACGATCGCCCGCTCCACTAGCCACGAAGTACCGTACCCGCAACCCTCAAAGGCTTTCTCCATGGTGTCAGTCGGGCCCGGCCTGCAATATCTTGCGCCGGCATCGCTAAATTCCGCCTCCCGCTACATCTCCTACCTTCCCAGGGCCGGACGCCGAGTTGCTCAAGACTCCTCGGCCACGGACATGTCTGTCTTTACCCCCCGCTTCCTGGTGGCCAGCCTGGGCAACAAGGAGCCTTATGCCCAGTCGCTGCACTCTGCCGGCCATTTCGCTCTTGCCTCCCTCCAGCGGACACTTGGACCCTCACAATCGGCCTTCTCCAGAGACAAGAAAGACCGCTCCCTGCGTTCCGATGGAACACCCTACACGCTCAAGCAGTCACCCACCTTCATGAACGTCTCTGGTCCCTGGGTCAGTAAGGCCTGGAAGCAGCACCTCGCAGACCACAACCTCAAGCCGCAGGAGCTTGCCCTCGTCGTGGTCAGCGACGACCTCGAGGAGGCCTTTGGCGTCGTCAAGATCCGCAAGTGGCAAGCCTCGCACCGCGGCCACAATGGCCTCAAGAGCATCAACAGCAGCATCAAGCCAAGCAGCTACCCCGGCGCGCGGTGGCACCGCATCTCCGTGGGGATAGGCAGACCCGTGGACCGCGACCAAAAGACCGTCTCGGACTTTGTTCTGAGCAAGCTCTCTTCCCACCAGCTAAGCGTCATCGACCAAGACGTCGGTTCGCGCGTGCTGGAGTGCCTCGAGAGCCTCCGCGAGGCGTGGGAGGCAGATGTTGCCAAAGCCGCACAGGGGCCCTGACATTGCAGTCGGCCCTGCAGGTTTTTTTAAATTCGCAACTGGTGTCGAGCTACTTTGTCTACATCTGTGACTGTGCCGGTGAGCTTGACCTTGCTCAGCGCTGTACGCAAGGCCGGAGAAGGCTTGCCCTGGACTCGTGGTGCCACCTTGGGCATAGTGTCTCACTTCCAGCATTTGCACGTTAAGAACGCCAGCGCTCACGTTGCCATTGTTCTCGACGCGCGCCTTAATGGCCGAGCAACGTAGACGCTTACAAGTCAAATGTGCCTTGAGGGCTTGCATGCATGCATGCCACACTTTTCTGGTGGACCAGGCAGTCGGACGGTCCGCTCCGTCGTGCATGATTAGACGGCCTCGGCGCTGCCCCCGATATCTTATCACCCCGATGTCGGCTCACACTTTGCGGTCCTGGTTGAACAACCTTGGGCTCTGAGCATGACAACACAAGCACATCCAAATGGAATCAAGATGCTGCCATTTTGATCAAGACCCCTTAACCACATCCCATCTCGGCAGTGCCGCCGCGCCACCCAACCATGTCACTCGCGCAGCAGTCGTGTGAGCTAGGTGGTCCTCTCAGCACCTCCGCCGCCACGACCACTACCAACCATGACCACGCCATCGAGCTTGAAGAGATCAACTTGGAAAACGCTTACGAGGATGACCGTGGGCGACAGACCAGCGCCCCCTCCTCTCGCCCAGCCTCAATCCGACTGAACACTCCAGTCCTTGCGGGAGCCGAAGGCTTCCCCCTTGATGGCGGGTATGGCTGGGTCGTCGCCGTCTGCGTCTTTGTCGCCAATGCGCACACGTGGGGGATCAATGCATCATGGGGTGTGCTGCTCAACCACTTCCTCACCAATGATAGCTTTCCTGGGGCGAGCAAGTTTCTCTATGCCCTCATTGGCGGCTTGTCCATTTCGCAATCTCTCATCATTGCCCCAGTGGCTGTGGCGGCCCATGCCCGCTTTGGCCCTCGAGTGACGATGCTCGCCGGCGCTCTCTTCATCTTTGCGGCACTCTGTGCGGCAGGGTCATCGACGCAGATCTGGCAGCTGATCCTGACACAGGGTTTCGTCTTTGGCTGGGGTATGGGCTTCATCTACCTGCCGGTTAGTGTCTTCCTGCCGTGTATCTCATGACCCCCCAACTACTTACACAGAAGCGGATCCAGGCCATGGAAGTACTCCCTCACTGGTTCTCTCGACATCGCAGCCTGGCAGTCGGTCTAGCGGCGTCCGGCGCAGGTCTCGGTGGCCTCGCATACAGTCTGCTCACAGGACAACTGCTACAAAGATATGATGTTGTCTGGACGTACCGCATCCTCAGCTTCGTCTCTCTCGTCATGAACCTGGCATCTGTCGCCTTCCTGCGCCAACATCCCCTCTGCCGCCAGCGCCGCCGCGGCAGCGGCGACGGCATTACAGGTAAAAGCCAGCACCAGGCCCTGAACCCTCGCCACTTTGGCCGTGTCGAGATCCTGCTCGTTGTGCTCTGGGGCTTCGTCACCGAACTCGGCTACATCACGCTTCTCTACTCGCTCCCGACCTACGCGACGTCGATCGGCCTAGATCCGGTCCAGGGCTCCGTCGCACAAGCTCTGCTCAACCTCGGCTCTGCGGTCGGTCGCCCGATAGTAGGGTACTACAGCGACCGGGTCGGGCGGATCAACATCGCCCTCGCCGCCACTTTCGCCTGCGCGCTCTTCGTGTTTGCCCTGTGGCTGCCCGCGCACAGCTACGGCGCGCTGCTCGCCTTTTCCTTGCTCGTGGGGACCGTGTGCGGCACCTTCTGGAGCTCGATATCCCCCGTCCTGGCCGAGGTCGTCGGGCTCGTCGAGCTGGGCGGCGTCATGGGCAGCATCTGCTTCGCGCTCGTGCTGCCCACCACCTTCGCCGAGGCCATTGCCATCCAGCTCGTGGACGGCGGCGGCGGCTTCGGGGCGTTCCTGAACGGCCAGGTGTTTGTCGGGTGCATGTTCCTCGCCGGCGCGCTGAGCCTGCTCGGCCTGAGGACATGGAAGATTGCCGACAAGGAAGTCGAGGCGGAGCTGCTGCTCTCGTCTCTACCGAGGGCGACGACGGAGGATGAGGAAGCCAATGTCGGCGAACATGCTCGACGGCGCGGGCCCTCTACGGAGACCATGCGTCGAGCAGGTGCTACGGGTTCTCAGAGCATGTCTGCGCCTGCGTCTGCTGTTGATGACGCCGAACTCGAGAGGGGAAATGTCTCGTCGACGGGTGCGCAGGCTCTGATGCGGCCTAGCCAACTGCACATGCAGGGCAGTAGACCCGGTAACGCCGGTGCAGCGCGCGGTCTGAGCGGCCACGGGCGGTTCTGGCTCACCCCTAGACGGGCGTTTCGGCTTGAGAGAGTCTGACTTTTCACGTGAGTCGTCAAGGGCTAGTCCAAGTCCAGAAAATACACCACAGCGAGATGGAAGCCAGTGGAGGATAAGTAGCAAAGATGAAATCAATAATAATAAAATTCAAACGACTTTTTGTGGGTAAACATAACACGCTTGCTATATCCCTGGTCCTACTCCTGGTATCTTACTCAAGAAAGAAATCTGACATCATGACCGCTTGCTTGAGAAATTTCGAAACAAGAAGGGTTGAATGCTGAAGAAATATGCTTAATCTGCCTTTGCTGTTCTTGCACAAACAAGTGTAGACAGCTTAGCGAGCGACATCGCATCGGCAAGAGCCCGCCTGCCCGCCCTTTCTCAGGGCGCGCGCGCCATGTCCGCCTCTCCCCCCGTTTCTCTCACGCTCTCTCTCTTTCTATTAACTCAGGCACAACTTCTCCAGTCGCCGCCAAGGCTGGAAACTCGTAAAACAACAGCCTCAGACCACTGCTAAACCCGGGCATCTTGTTCAGCAGCCTGCTCCTCAGCTTGCCGCCGTAGAAGTTGGGCATCCACTCCTCGTTGTCCTCGGTCGTGGCGTCGTGGTAGCCCTTCTTCTCGAGGTACCTAAGCCGGGGGTGGATCTCGGCGCCCAGGGCGTCGGCGTCCTCGCAGTGCCACTCGATCTTAAAGGTGAACATACGGATGGGCGGGATCGCCTTGTACCGGAACATGAGGGCGTTGAGGCGGCTCATGACGTCGAACACGAGGCGCCCGCCGTGCGCGGCGAAGTGGTCCACCACGGACCGCATGATGTGGGTAAAGTCAGCCCTCGGCGTCATCCACGCGCCGGCCTCCATGAGGACGAGCGTCGGGCGGTCCGCGGGCACAGAGGGCAGCCACGAGTCCGTGTCGGCCAGGTCCGCGACGGCCAGCTCGAGGACTGGGTTCTGCTCCTTGTCGTTGTCCATCTTCTCGTCGTAGTGTGGAGTTGCTGGTGTCGTGGGTGCCGGGGGCAGCGAGGTCGCGGAGGATACTTGGTACGGTGTTCTCGTGCGGTATAAATGGCCCGACGGCGGGAATACTCTCTGGCGCATGTGCGTGAACTCGGGACTGTCCACCTCCACCCATCGAACATGCGGTCTTGACTTGAGCCGCAGGAACCGCGTGTCGAAACCTGTGGTCAAGTTGAGTATCGTGCAGCCCGTCTCGTCGTGGTGCGCGTCTGCAAACTTGAGGCAGTACACGTCCACAATCATCGCCCGCAGGCACATGAGCTCGCTGGCCAGGTCCGGCTTTGTGCCCAGGCGTGAGGATGTAATGTTAAGGCGGTCGGCCAGCTCTGCCGCATACTTGTCACCAAGGATTGACTCCGTCCCCGACTTGGCGTCGATGGATCGGAAGCATAGCGCGGCTAAGGGCGGACAACGCAGTATTTCCGATTCGGGTATCATTGGCACTCCGATGCCCTTCGAGGACGGAGCTGTCGAGGCCGTGCTCGTCACTGTGCCGGCTGTGCTTTCTATCGCCGCCTCTGACGATGTGACTGTTGATATCGAATCGCGAAGCGGCCAGTCCATGCTTTCGGTGGTTCTTTGGATCGTGACGACCAGAATAATGACGCGAATTGGCTTCCGGGGTACGCCTAAAAGTCACCCGGCTCGTCGTCCGTATGCGTAAGGTCTGCCGGAGCTCGACAATTCAGTGTTGGACTAAGGTGGGACACAATCTGAGAGTTCCAAGCTGGCGGCCGTCTACAAAACAGACAGACCAGGATCGTATTGTTCTGTGCTTGAGCTGGAGGAGTCCTGCTGAAAAGTAGCAGCAAGGTTTCGGAATCAAGAGCTTCGCCGCCGTATAGTTATTGAAGGAAGTCATTTCATGTTCCATGTCCGACGACTCCAATCCAGCCGAGCGGCCGATTAAAGAGACACCGGGAATCGCGGACATAACCTCTGAGATGGAGGGGAATAGGCACACCTTGCTCGTGCCTCCATGCAACGTGCAGATAATCTTGAGCGCGACAGGGGCATCTGCACGACTTCCTTGGCTTGTTACCGCGTAAGGCGGATCGCCTACATGCCCTGCCACACTGATCTGGCAGTTTCTTTTTCCTCATGCTGTGCTTTTTCCTCGATCGCGTGTTAGTCAAACACCTAACTTCTTCGTCATCATCACGGCATGCGGCGCGCGCCCATGAGCTTACTTCTACGCGCCACCCCCGGCATGCGATCCTCTTCCGAGCTGTGCCAACAACAGTGCATGCAGATAATGATGCGGGTAGAATCTGTAGGATTCGGCATGCTGCTCCTGGCCTGTCCCGCCTCATCAGGCCGCGTAGCCAAGACACGCACCGGAGAACGTGGCCGAGCCTACCAATGATCACATTGATCCTTCAAGAAAAAGTCTGTTGGCCACAATAAGATAACTCGATATTGCACCCCTGCCCGTGGCGCACCACCTCGAAGCGGCTGCCCGAAAGAAAGGGAGCCTGCGTGGCAGGACCCCTGAGACCACACCTGATCTGACCAGGAAGGTGGGCGCATCAGCTCGCGGGGATTGTGATGCGATTCTGCAAGGTCCGTGGCGGACAGGCATCGCCGGTGGTTGATGTTACGCAGGTGCTCATGTACACACAGGGCACAGCAAATCATCCAGCCCGTGATCCTCACACACCGGTCCGGCCCCGTTTCACGTCGCAATCGCTGGGCTGATGGGACAAGGACGGCCGGGCAGGCTATCCGGTGCGGGCCGCTGCTAAGAGGGGCATCGGCTCTAGGCTAAGGCCGTGTCGCAGTGACCGGGGACCGCGGAAACGGGTTGCAGATCCAGCCTCTCAGCACCCTGGTTCACTCTTTGTGTGGATATCCCCACGACGAGCTGTCACATTTTCAAGTGCTTTGTTGCCATGACCGGAGTTGAGTGCGCAACACACAAGAAGATCCTGGCGCCGATATTGGCCGATGTTGATGCATGTCTTCGTATGGGCGCGGCGGAAAAGTTGTGTTGGAGCCCTGCTTTTCGTCGATTCTTGTGATAGTGCCGATGTCGTCGATTGTGGCATGGTCGGCAGCAGGGGAGGCAGGGTGATCTTGCTGTAGAGAGCGAGACTCTGCATGATCACGCTTATAGGACGCTTGCGCCGGGCAAGCAGAGTGTCGCGACAGAACGGGGCGATTGAGATCGGGGGAACCACAACGCTTGATGGTTATTAATCTTTCGTCTGTTGTCATCTGTCGTTGGGGCTTGCGTCTGGCGTGAGACAGTGCTGGCCTGGCAAGGGAAGGCGGCCGGGTAGCTGCAGCGCCGCGCCGCGCCGTAATTAGCTGGCAGGCACCACCAACCAAGGGACTGGGAAAGTGGTCGCGTCACAGTTCGCGCACATCATTGATGTGGCCATCCACCTCTAGCCCTGGGGGTCCAGTCAAGCCGCGACAGACAGACCTCGCCTCATCTCGCACGCCAGGCCCTCGCTCTGCTCACCATCCGCCCGACACTCTGTAGCTATTCCATCATCGTCATTGTCTACCTCACGAGCACGCCAACACCTGCGAGGCATTTCTACCTGGACTCCATTGGACCACCCTGCTCGGCGCTGTAGCCACAAACCCACGCGGCGACCGACGTGCCCACCCGTGCGCAACCTGCAACCTGCAGCCTCATCGCATCCCAGCAGCGCTCACGCCCCACCACGTGTTCTCCAGACCAGGTCCCAGCCTTTCTCTCGCAGCTCACCATGGGAGCAGACGACGTCAGCGCCAGGGCGAGAGCCACTGCCTCGAGCGCCTATGCCTACGGCAGGGATACTGTCGACCGCGTCGTTGACCCTGCCGTCCGCCAAAAGTATTATCAGAGGTCTGCCGACCTGGCGTCCACGCGACCCATATTGACTGTAAGAACTTCCCTGCGACTGTTGCCGGCTTTCTTCTACCAATCATTCGACTGCCGGGTCGCCATCTGAATTCTAATTGCTGGGGACATTTAGAGCTTCATCCTCTTCAACTTGGTATTCTCCTTCATCCCGGTCGTCTTCTTCCTTAGCTTCGCCGTCTCCACACTCTGCCTTGCTCTTGTATCCGCCCTGTGCTTCACCTTCTTCTGGGTCGGCGTAGGGCTCTGCTTCCTGGTGCCAGTCCTCTTCTTCACAGTCAGCGTTGGCGTGCTCGCCTGGCTGTGGGCTCTTGGCGCCTTTTTTGCCAGCCGCTATATCTACAGCCTTGTTTACCCCCAGTCTGCAGAAGCCAGCACCAACGGCATTGCGTCCGACGACAAGGCTGTGATTTTCCCGAGGCTGGAGAATGGAACGAATATTGGCGGGACGATCAAGACCGAAGCGTCCGAATTCAAGCAGTAGACGCTTGGGAAGGTAGCTTGGTTCATAACCAAGGTCTGGTGGTTCGTTAGCAAGACCCGTGGAGCCGCATGCTGGTACATGCAGCACTGTTCGGGCTGAATTTCCTCCGCGGAATGCTCCCGCACTGTTCATTACTGCGAGCACCACGAACGTTGAGGTTGTATTTTACCTTTGCGAATACTTAACTTGTCTTATAAAAAATGCATTATGTTGCGCTGGAGAGGTCCATTCCGCCTGCATTTCCCAGGAGCCCAGTCAAGCTCACATATGCCTGCGAGACACTGCCTGAGCACAACTGGTTGGCTGTTCTGGCATAATCGATAAGATGCATCGTCATAGCCGTGCCCCTCCACCGCAGCTCACCCCACCACAATTGAAGACATGATAAGCGTTCTTGGGTGTTCCAGCTTCACGCAAACAACACCCGCTCGTTCGACTTCCACTTAAAGCGCGTGCTTTCGACAAGCACAATGGAGCACGATACCAAGACCCGTACGCAGCAACGTCTCATCCCTCGAATGCCGTCATGGACCACCGACTAACCACATCCTCGGCCCCACAGCTCCTTACGCGACAAGTGACAAGACGTCGTTTGCGTATATATCGGCTCGAGACAGGTGGCCCGTCATCATTGTATGTCTTCGAGCATGGCTACTTGGTGTTGACTCTCTGCCACTGCGCAATTGTGGTACTGACCGAGCCCCAGACTGGTGCCATCGACGACGTCTTCCGAACACTTTCGGAAAGCAATGATGCCGAGAAGAACGCCGAGGGCAAGCGAATCATTGAGGACCTGGTAGCCTTGAAATATGAGCTACAACATGACCGCAAGCTATCGTACGCATACACTCATCGCCGCTTGTCCTCGACCCACGACCGTTTACCGAGCCAGACCAATAACACCTCATTCTCGACAGACCGATTCGCGATGATGGCACGCCCGACGTAGCCCTTTACAACCACGAGCTGGAGGCACTTGGCACACCTTCATGGTTCAACGTCCCGTGGCTGTTCAGCGAGTGCTATCTTTACAAGTATGGGGAGATACCGTCGCCAAACTGTTCGTCCCGGCGCTGACTATTCGACGCACAGGCGCATGAGCACATCCTTCAGCATGTCGCAGCACTGGAAGTCGTACGACGTGTTTGCGCGCCAGAAGAACGACACGTTCCGGTCTTCGCGGCCGGCCGTCTACGAGATCGCGACTCGCTTCAAGGACCTTGTCAACGGGCTGGCTGCAAAGACTGAGGAGGCCGCCAACAAAACCCCAGAAGAACACGAGGAGGCCCAGAGGCTGCTATTCGTCGAGATGTGCGAGATCTGCCTATGGGGCAATGCCACAGATCTCTCCCTCCTCACCAGCCTGTCCTACGAGGATATCCAGAAGCTTCAGGGTGCCAAGGCGCGCAAGGAGTCGGAGAAGAACATCCTGGCCAACGACCTCCAGCAGGCGTACGACACGCTCAAGAAGGCCCGCGACGAGGGCAAGAAGGAGCGCCGGGTCGATATCGTCCTGGACAACTCTGGCTTCGAGCTCTACGTCGATCTCATCCTCGCGTCCTACCTCCTCACATCGGGACTCGCGACACTTGTCGTTTTGCATCCAAAGTCGATCCCGTGGTTCGTGTCGGATGTGCTCCCGAGCGACTTTGCCTCCATCCTCGGCGCGCTGGCGAACCCGAAGGGGTTCTTCGCCGCGTCGTCGACCCCCGCCGCCGAGGACGGCAAGGACGCCGCCGCCTCCTCGTCCAGCACGGCGGCGGCGCCTTTGTCTGACGCCGAGGCTGCCGACATCTCGTTCGTCTTCTCGCAGCTGGCCCAGCACCATGCCGAAGGCGAGCTCCTGCTGAGGCCGAATCGGTTCTGGACCCACGGCGGCAGCTTCTGGCGGCTGCCCGCCTCGGACCCGGAGCTTCACGAGGATCTCAAGACGAGCGAGCTCGTCATCTTCAAAGGCGATCTCAACTACAGGAAGCTTACTGGTGATGTACGTTCTTTTTTCTTTTTTTTTTTTGCCATGGACCTTCCAGTCACGACAACCCCCAACCTTCATACTTTCTCCTCGCCTTTATATATATGCTGATCTGTTTGTAAACTAGGCCATGTGGGATCCCACCACACCGTTCACCGAGGCCATCGGCCCCCTCGGACCTGGATCCGGCGTCAACGTCATGGCGCTGCGCACTTGCAAGGCCGACGTGGTGGTTGGTCTCCAGCCCGGCCTGGACGAGGAGCTCCGCGCCCGCGAAGGCGGCGGCGGCGACAGCGGGTCAAGGAAGTGGGCCTGGAGTGGGCAGTACGCCGTCGTGTCGTACTCGGGAGGCAAGTAAGAGGAACAAACGTGACGAGTGGCATATAGTGAAACGGAATTTCTTTTTAGGGGTTGGATACTAGAGCTTAGTAGATTTAGAGAGCCAGCAGGCATCCTAACGCAGTCTCCATCATATTCTTGAGTAGGCAGTGTTGTCGCTAGGTTCAAACATGTAGCGAAACGATCCAGAACCGCCGATGCGTGCTCGTAGCATGGCGGGCGGATATCAGCTCACGAAGCACGTCTGTGGCAGAAAGAATGAGGATTACACATGTATTCCGGCCAAAATATTAGGGACATATTATCGTGAAGTACCACAAGTTCTGTTACAGGGAGCACCACTCCTCCGACAGGGGAATAAAAGATCAATCATCCACGCCACGATACTCTGCTCAACGTCATCGGATCTTCTCCACGCCTTTCATTCTTGGCCTGACCATGCCTGACACCACAATTCACCTCAGTCAGATGGGCCTTACATGTTCATCAGGACAGCAGCACCGCCGAACAGGGCAGCAGCGCCGACGGCACCGGTCTTCATGGGAGCAGCGGCACCAGTCGGGCGAGGGACGCCTGAGGTGCTGGCGGCAGGGACGGTGCTGGACGGGGTCGCGGCGTTGCTGGTGAAGGGGACGCCGGTGGTCGACGAAGCACCCGAGAAGGCCGGGGTGGTCGTGGTGGCACTGGGGTTGGGGGTGGCCAAGGCGGCGGATGGGTTGAGGACCCTATATGCATTGTGGTAAGGTATGGTTCTTCTTCTAAAAGTCTTACCGGGAGAATCGGAAGAGAAAAGACCGAGGACTTACTGGTCAATGACGTGAACAACACCGTTGGCGACAAGAACGTCGGGGATGACAACCTTGGCAGAGTTGACAAAGACCTCGCCGTCTATAACGCGAATGTTGAGCTCAGAGCCATCAAGAGCAGTCAAAGTGGTGTCGGAAAGGCCGCTGCTGTAGCCGAGAACACCGTCAACGACGTGGTACTGGAGAATGCCAGCGAGAGCCTCGGTGGACAGGTTGCCAGTGATGCTGCCAATCGCGCCAAAAGCATCGTTGCTGGGAGCAAAGATGGTGACGTTCTGCAGGTCGGTCAGGGCGTCGCCCAGATCGGCAGCCCCGACTGCACCAGCAAGGGCAGTCAGGTTAGCAGCAGTCAGGGTGTCGGGGATGCTCCCAGGGATGGTGAGGACCGAGTCGATGATGTGGATAACACCGCCGGTGAAGTTGAGGTTCTACAGATTCTATCAGCATCTGAAACGTAAACAGAAAGTCAAGGAGCCTGCGAAACACGTACAGCAGTCACTACAGTGGAGTTCAAGCGGAGACCACTGTAGAGCACGACATTTCCGTCCTGGACGACACCCTCGACGCGTTGTCCACCAGTGACGTTAGTGTAGGTCTCGTTGGTGAGAGCGGTGGGCACAAATGCGGCAGTCTCGGTAAAGTTGGAGCCGTAGTAAGTGCCGTTCAGGATGTGGTAGCTCAGGACAGCCTGGATGAAGTCTGGCTGGGCTAGCATCATGGCAGTTGCGGGATCGGCATTGCTGATGAGACTGTTGAGAGCCTCGTTATTGGGAGCCAGGATGGTAATGTTAGACAGCTGGCCGATGCTCTGGCTGACGGCGGTGTTGTTGCTAATCAAGGCTGCAAGTCAGGTTTCAGTCGAGTATGTTCCAACGTGGCTGCTATTCATAATGGAGAAGGACATCAGACTTACAGATCAGTGTCGACAGAGTCTCATTTTGCGAGGCAAGCGCCTCAGTCAGGCTGGGGAGTTGCTGGGCCACAGCGCGGCCGGCTGCGGCGAGGAATAGGGACTGGCGAATCTGCATGTTGCGTACGAGAAGTTGGCTTTAGGTGGAGAATGTGACGCGAGGGGATTTTGGAGAAGTCGATCAAGTATGAGAAGCACTGGGTTGCTCAGTTCCTAACGTTGGGCATCCTCTTGGGGCATCACGGGTATTTGAGTCCACAGAGTCGAGATGTTCCAGTTCCACCTGGCCTCTGGCACTCACAACGATATTCAGGCCGCCAAGGTGCGCGTTTCTGCCGGACCACGCCTTGGCTCCACTTGCAACGCGCAAAGGTGAAGGTCATGATGTAAACATGCCCATGAAGCTGGCTTGTGTATGTCTCGATTTCGTTGTGGACCAACCCTGGCTCGTACAGGGTGTCGACCATCGACCCAATGACAGCGTCTGGTGGCTAGCAAGCGCACCCGGAGTGGCAAGCGGGTACACCCTAGAGGCTAGGATGGGGATCAAATGCGGGGAGGCGCAGCAGGTAATGCTTTTGTCAGATGTCCTCTCTGTCACGCCATGTGCTTTGACGAGCTCTCCAGGCCGTCCCTTCCGACCAGCCAATGTGACATGCGCGACTAGCAATGGCTGGACTCACGTTAGCACAGCGCTGCATGCCCAACAGGGTCCTTAGTGGCAGGATACTATTAGTGTCACTGGCTGGATTCGACACTCTTCCCGAGCTCGCGTTCCAGTAGAGAGGGCCCGGGACAAAAGTCAATGTCGTCAGAAACGACCCTACCCCTGACCACACCGCTGCGCCAAACAAGCAGCTTGCCCCTGGCAGTTAACCGGCTTCCGCGTTAGGGCTCGCTTTGGGAATCCGGGCCATGCATTTGTTCCAGAAGCTGCCTCTCGGATGGAGAAATTTCCATGGGCCGTCTCCAGCTAGCTGCTCATACTGTTGACATGCCATCTTTCCAACCACGCATATAGCAGCAAACGGTGACTGTCAACCAGCGGCTCAAGTTCGATCAACGGAAGCATGCATAACATGATGCGTCATTCGTGAGGCTGTGCTTGTTGCTCATGTCCTGGATTGCTGGGACCGGCAGCGGTTGCCGAGAGGCGTGTCGTGGTGTCTTGGCAGGCTTTTCAAGCTGAAACTGAGGTTAGTGGTTGGATGGAGACGCCATGGGAATCAAGGTTTGATCTGGGGTAGGAGATCCCTGCCGGTTCGCTGGACGTCCTGCCCTGTTCGGCCAGAAACAGCCGAAGCAGACAGACAGAACAAAGGACGACTGATGCGGGCGATCGAGGAATGTGAGGAAGATCCGGCAAAGAGAGGCAGACAGGGGTGCTTCCCGTAGTGGGGACGGCTTCTTGACTTGCGGGGCTCAGCTCTGTCTGACATGCAGGCCCGCTCAGACCTGCTTGCCCGGGACCTGGTGCAGTCGCCAGGGCGGCCAGTTTTGACCGACAATTTCTCCCATGGTGCGCCGCAATGTCACAATCCTTGGCCTATGCCCAATGCCACGGACCAAAGCCCTGACTAGCATGCTCCGGTGGTCCCAGTGGACGGGTTTGTCCAGACGGGCAGCTGGCGGGTGCGCCGTGTCTGCTGGCCTCGAAGCGGTGTTGGTAGATGCCGCAGGCCGACAAGCTCGGTGGCCGTGGTCGATGGAGCTGGATCCGATCTGGCCAGGGACAGGAGAGCTGCCCTGGGACGCAAGCATTGGCGATCTGGAGCCAGGTTGCAAATCGAGGACGTCAGGCCAAGGCTGCCAAGCTCTGGAGAAGGCTGGCCAAGGGTTGCAGGGATGCGTTCCAGTCGGTCTTGCTCGGGGGTCCGAGGGACAGTCACAGTTCGGGGTCCCTGTCGTCGTCGAGCCGACGCTGTCGGGCCCTGCGATACATCGTCGGTGCATGCGCAGCCGGCTGTCCATGGTCACATCATGGGTGTCGCTGTTTCTAGAGCTGGGAGCGTTCCGGGGCGGCTGGATGCTCGAGTGCTTCTCACGTAGTTTGTGTCTCAAAACAACCTTGGAGGGTCGGTGGGCAACGGTCCAGGCACTGCTTGACAGCGTACGTTAGTGTAGCGTTGCCAGCACGGTTTACGCACTGTGACTGGCTTCGCACTAGAGCCACCTCAGGCAAGAGCACGCGCGAGGGACGACGACATGACGGGAAGCCACGATCCCAGAACGGAACTGTGACAACCAAATCTTGGTGAATGAGCCTCGCAGCTCAACGGGACTGACAACCTTCACTCGCAGTGAGCAGAGCACCTGGCATTTATCGAAACCCCCTCACCTCTGCGACCTCGAAAACGTACTCGACCCTTGCTTTGCCCTTGCCGTGCCGTTTGACGAGCACGAGAATACCTGGCCAGTGCGCCACTGTTCTATGCTCAACTTCATCTGAGACCCCATGGCCCTTCGTGGTGGAATAGACCAAAGGCAGCCGCGTTTCGGCGCATTCTCAAAGCCAAATTCGCCATTGCGCCGAGCGGCGCGTCGTCCTTCCAGCCTGGAAACAAGGGTGCCAGGATCAATGCTCGCCATTGCGCCTCCATCCAGCAAGGCCGAATGACCACGCAGAATTTGGCTCTCGCCAAGCGTCACCATGCCGCGAACGGGGCTGTCACAAGCTAGGCAACAACCTCAACATCAACCGCAAGTCCGTCGGCCATGCTGATGGTGAACTGGTCATCTGCCATTATATCACACGTGCAGCTTTCCCCCATAATCAACTACGGCGGCAAGCTTCCTCAGCAACACAACAGAGGTTTCGTATCAGGTCGTCTCACCTACCAAGATACCTCTGCAGTCGTTCCACTGCCTGGAGGCTCTCATTGCCATTCCCACCGAAATGGAAATCTCCAAGGTCAAGCACAATCTTTGTGTCTTCCTCCGCAGCACCCGGATCAGCGCCGTTCGCTACCATGCCTGCACGGACCTTTGACCTCAGAATCACCGTGTACGTCGTGTACGATTCATCCCATATGCCACCGATCCACTTATACTGAGCCTCGATGGGTATGACGCCATGCCCACTCGCCTCTTTGGCAGCCGTCGGGTTTCCTGAGGCTTCTCGACTTGTGAAATCCACGTCCACCTCGGCATCGGAATCAGCGTGACGGGAGCCTTCCGTCGCGGTGTCAGCATACGACGCGTTACCCGAGAGTCTCCCTGCCTCCTCCACGGATATAAGTGCCGTGGCAGCCATGAAACAGCTCTTGTTTTCCCAGCTGGACCGCGGACTCAGCATCCTCGCCCACCGGGCCATGGCTTTCCTGCGCACGTCGTAGTCACGACTTTCGATGGCCAGGTGCGCCGAAACACCCAGAATATCGTCATAGAGCACACCAGACTCGCGAGCCTCTGGAGATAAAGAGTCCAGGACTCCGCTTACACGATCGAGCACATCAAGTATGGTACTCTTAAAGGTGTCCCACGTGCTCGCAGTTGGATCAGTTGATGACGAAATAGTTATGTATCCAGTCTGAGCAGCAATAAGGATACGCTCAAGAGTGAATCTTTCAGCATCAGTGAGCCCCGCCGTGAGCATCTTCGCCTCCAGGTGTTCTGGTAAATCCAAACCATTTCTGGCCTCAGCCTGCAGAATCGGGGCATTCTTTTCCAGTCGCTGTCGAACAACGTCCAGGAAAAATTCGAGCTGGTCCTTGTAGTGTGCTTGCTCTGTCAGCAACTCATCGTCAATGGCGACCTTGCTGGCATACGCCTTTAAGCCGGCTTGGTGCGCATCTTGAATCCACGTGCCAAAAGCAGTGAGGAACGACATCCAGGCAGATTCGATCTCGGACAGCGTTGAGTGCTTGTCCAGATATGACAACGAGTACCTGCCCGGCTTCGATTCTTTTTTTGTGGCAATAATGCGTGCGTGAGTCAGGGCATTACACCGTGGATACAAGGGAGTGTAAAGCGCATTCAGGCTGACCATGCGTTCGAGCAGCATTTCCGCGACGCGAACACCGTCATCATCGAGGTCGGCCGCGATGGTCGGGGCTAGGCCTTGGTCAGGTATCGAATCGCTGCCAGCATCCCACCCGCTGTGTGAGGGCAACACAGCCTCGTTTTTCAAGAGAGCAAGGGCCTTGGAAGTGAGCTTGTCGACCGCTTCTGTGTTGCCATGAAGATGCTCAAAGGCTACCAGGAGCAGTGTCACGATGAGAGTAGTCCTCGGGGGACTGCACCCAACGCAACGCGACGGCGGAATTCCCCTAGCGCTTTGGCGTACAGCGACAACGCCTGTGGATAATGATCAGGAATGGAGGCTCGTACACGATGTCTGCTCGGCGACGGCAGCGCTGTGAACAAAGGCGTGGACGCAGCCAGAGGATCGCATTTCCGTGCTCTGTCGAGGCTGCCAAGAGCAAGAATCGCATTCATGATGCATTTGTCACGCGCACTCTCTCTGAGTACGCAACGGCGCCAGAAATCGCTGAAGGCGTTTGCGCCGAGCTGGTACGCAACGTGATATCGGAAGTGATCAAAGTATATGCCATACTTGGAATCAAGCCACGTCGACGAAGCTCGGATCGGACTTGCAAGCACGAACGCCCTCGCATGGCAGCTTGCCAGAGATAGCCACGCCTGCTTACATTCTTGCGCTCCAATTTGTTGGCCGTGTCTCGGGAGACTTGCCGAATACACGCAAGACCGGCCATTCTGCAGGCACCGAGAGCATGCCGGTTTTTGTTCGTCGCATTTATGGTGGCCTTGTTTGCACTCACGACAACCTACCACCACTGTCAGTGTTGAGCCACGATAGCAATCGCCTTTCTGCGTGCATACCGGATCGCCCCTTGGGCCCCCAGGCTCTCTTCCTCTGAGGTTGTGTTCGTGTCATGCTGTCTACGCAGAACTCATCGCGAGAGCCTGCCCCGGGCTTGGTCTCGTTGGCTTGCGGGCGGTAAACCAGCTGGTGCTGGCTTGGTGGGGACGCCATTGTGGTTGCGATCAGTCGTCCTTATGTACGGCTTGACGGCGAGCAGCCCATCGCTGAAGCACTCAGTGCGTGCGCGACTCAGCCGCTTTGACATGCTCGGTCGCTTGTCCAACAGTGGTGGTGAGCCCTGCCACACAGACCGATGACCTGAATGAAGTTGGAGCGTGGTGGGTTGGCACGTGGACTTGACACCAGGCGCGGCAGAGAGAACCCTGAAGTGCAGCACTACGGCACTGCCCCACACGCGCAATGCAACCAGTCTGCCACGCCTCAACCACTCCCGCCCACTCGTGTCCTTGACAACGACCCATGCTGGCCAACAAGCATGACACAACGCGGGATGCCTACGGCATACTCGTCTGGCTTGTTACAACAGGCTCCCAGAAGGGGCTAAGCTCGGCAAAACTGCATTTTTGCAATAACTGAAAGTCCAAGGTCTGTCGAGTCGAGGTTCGACAAGGAACAACAGTGCAGCATCGTCAATCATTGACCGACGTCTAGTTCGTTGAGCAGGGAGGCGTTCAGCTTGAGAGATGTGGACCTGCCTCGGGGCGGTGGCCACGACATTCCTCGAGCAAGCGATGATATGCCTTTCGCGATGCCGCTGGGATGGCCTCGCTTTCGCAACGACGCCATCATCAGTGCTGCACTTCACCGATTACGAGCGCTTTCTTAGACATGAGAACCAAGCAGTCCATTACGACATCGGGACTTGTACCACCCACTGCTGTATGGATTACTGGGCCCAGCGTTACTGTTGCCCCTCAACACCACCACGCTCGATCTGGAAGTCGATAGTTTGTTTCTGTAGAAGCAGCACTCTCTTCCACTGGTCTGTACAGGGGGTTTCTCCGGCATTGTGGACGTGGCTTGCTTTCACCTGCAGGGCCTCTCAACGTCGAGACCCTGTGCTGGGTCCACCCAATCCTTTGGCGGCCCGAGCATGCGGTGGTACACCACGAATTTGAGGAGATGGATCATACAAGGAGTCCAATCTTACCGTTGGAGGGCTGACTGCTTCGGGACCCCTGTTCCCCGCGTGCAATGGTCTCGATCAATCCGAGCATTGTGTTTCGTCAGCACAGGTGGCTGCAGCCTCCCACACCTGTATATCTCCAATACTTGCATCGGTGTCAAGCAGTGGCGTTCCTTATGCTATGCTGACTCGGGTGACATCACCCAACAGGGCACTGATAATCAGCCCCCAACGAGGCCATGTCGTCCTGAGCCTTGTCCTCGGGGCCGCGCCCGGGTCCGGGACACGCCATGCCCCCAAAGACGCATCTTGCGCATACTGCCGCTATGGGTGTGGGGAACGCCGGACGCCAAGATGTTCGGAAGTCGACAAGGTGCCACGACTCGACACTATACTCTCTTGCACTCCAAGCTTCAGCCTTATGAGGCTGGGCAGATAGCTGTGAAAGTCCCTACTCCACCTCTGTGCGACCCTGCTGTCGTCGCGTGTGGAGGCTCACCTATGCCAGCCACACCGAGCCGTGAGCTCCCACAGATGGCGTTGCCGGTGGGATGCAGGGGTACTTGTTGCCGGCTTCGTCATCCTGTTGCCTCTTCCGCGCAAGTCTTGTCTTTATGTGCAGCGAGCGATCTGTTGGAGAATCGCGCAAAAACCGAGCTTAACAAATGTGCATTTTCTCCATGCATGCATGCATGACGCCGGAGATGGCCGCCTCGGGAGTTTCCCATGCCGGGCTAGGGATGTGGTGTAGCCACGGACGCCACCGCATTCAGCATTGGAGGAAACAACGGGCCACTCTCCGGCCCTCTGGAACACGGCTACATCCCTCCCGTTCGTCGAGCGGGTAACGTTCCACCCTTCCCTAGCCTCGAGGAACGACCTCGTGTCGAGACACCAAGTTCGATGTGAAGGTTACCTTGCGACTCACAAGGCGAGTGACTGTGCCGCTACACGACTCTGTCATGGGGACTTGCTCAGTCTATCTGGCGTACCAACGACAACAGTCGTGATACGGGGACGATGTGCCCAAGACCAGCATGCTGGGCCTTGGGGTGCCAGGCCCAATGCTTCGTACATGCATGTAAAGCATGCAAGCAGTATTTCGCTACCCATACGCGCACGATTATTCGTGATGAGTATTAGTCAGCTCGTGTTGCATTCTTGCAGTATCTTCTTTATGCGGTGTGCTCCCTTCACTGGATTGAGTGGTGGTGAGATCCCGGGTCTAAGGGGAAAGGATCCCCTGCACCTTGCATGGCTATTTCTGGCCCGGGAGCATCTAGACCGGTTTGTCATCTTCAAGCTAACCGGTAAAAGCTTCTTTTTTTTTTTCACCGCCGATGATGACATCACGTAACTCCGAGTTGTGCCGATGCCGTTCGTCGGATTTGACAACCAAGAGACGGGGCCACTCGCAGGAATGAGGTTAAAGTGATAGCTATTATGGGCGTGGAGTCTGTCCTCTTAGGAAAAGACACTTCAGAATCAGCAACGTAAATAGATCTTCGGGTCTCTTTACACGCAAGCATCGTTTTCCCGGGCGTCTCTGCGATGTCTCCTGTCTACGTTGTGTGATTTTAGGTTTGGGGGCAATTCCTGGTAGGCCACGAGCAGCAAACGACAACAGAATCTCGCTGGGTGGGTTCCCACGATCGGCAGTTTTCAAGACCATGACACGATAGGAGGACACGTCCTGCCACTGGCTGACTGCGTTGTGATTGTATGAACCTGAAGCCCAATGCGTGTCTAGCAAACTCTCCTCTGTATTGCTATTCTATCTCTCTATCTCTCTTTCCCTCTCTGTGCGTGTTTGTGTGTGTGTGTGTATCATCTCATCAGCAAGTCTACCATCCCGAAGCACGCACCCACACATCCCGGACCACCTCCCCGGCCCCTGGATCCTTTTCGTCCGAGTCAACGACCAGGTACCACCCGTACATGGCGCCCGTGATGCACGCGTGGTTCGGATACACGCGGACGACCTGGCCGACCTCGAGCGGCAGTGGCGGGAGGACATGTTCTTCACCACGGGCGCCCCTTCCCGCCCCTGCCTCACTTGTAGGTGGCAACCACGCCGCGATCCCGTGCTCCTGGCTGATCCTGCTAATCATGATCCTCCTGCCGCCGCTGCCGCTGCCGTCCACGCCCTGGGTGCCCAGGATGCCCCAGCCGGGGTACATCTTGCACGGCTCCCTGCCCAAGCCCAGAACGCCGACGGCGATGAGGGCCTCGGGCTCGGCGCGCTCATGGTCGTTGTACACGCTGCACACCTCTGCCGCGACGCTGAAGGCGACGTGGGCCTCGGGCTCGTCGATGTGGTACAGCTCTGCAGTGGTGGTGGTGGTGGCTGTCGTGCTTGATGTTGTCTCGGATGCGGTACCAGACGAAGGCGACGAAGAAGGAGGCACGGCGTTGGTGGCGAGCTGCTGGATGTCGCGGACCGCGTAGACGCCCGCGTGGAGCTCGAGGGTCGTGGTAAAGGAGCTGCTGCTGTCTGTTGATGACGATGGCGATGACGAGACGGCGGCGATGGATCTGCGGAGGTTTGCGCTGTCGCTGTCCGCCGCCGAGGATGACGATGAGGACGACGACGACGAGAGCAGGTTGCCCACGGAGATGATCTGCGGGGAGGCGCCGACGCTGATGACCAGTTGTCTCTGTTGCTTCTGGCTCGTGGTGGTGGCGGCCAGGGAGGCAAACGCGGCGCCGCAGTCGCGCAGGGCCTGCATGCAGCCGTCAATCTCCCCCGCGAGGGCGTCCATGGCGTCCCGCGGGGTGTTTCCGTTGTAGCTGAGGCTGCTGTGCGAGTAAAGACCCAGAAACTCGACCTTGGTGTTGAGCTGGGCGATCCTGTCAATGAGGCCACCCTTGTTGAGCGCCGCGGGGGGCAGGCCGGCGCGGTGGTAGCCCGTGTCGACCTTGATAAAGACCTTTACTGGGAAGCCGGCCGTGTCGTGGAAGGTGGTGGCGAGGGGCTCGAGCTGGGCCGGGTGGTCGACGAGGACCGAGATGGAGCCCGGGACGCCGATGCGCCGGGCGATGTGGGCGAGGCGGCTGACCTGCGAGGGCGGGAGGGGAATTCCGTAGAGGATGTTGACGCTGCGGCCGGCAGACGCGTACTCGGCGATGAGGGGCACCAGGTGCTCAATCTCGGCCAGCGTCGAGGCGACGAGGTTGATGGGCTGCGAGGGGCCGAGGTTCTGCACCTGCAGGCGGGTGAGCTCTGTAGTCTGTTGTTGGTGTCTGTCAGCCATGGAAGTGTCCCTCGTGTCGATCGTAGACTGTTCCCTTCCCTCGTACCTTGTGAGTCTTGATGTGTGCGCGGAAGCCCACGCCCAGCGCAGCCACGGCCTTGTCGACGGCCGCGCAGTTGCGCCGGGCCACGGCGACGTCCATGATGGCCGCCGGCTTGGGCACCTCGCCCACTGTCTTGCCCACAAACAGCCTGCACAGCTCCTCGCGAGTCGGCGCGCTGCGCTGCGGGACAGAGGCTGCGAATGAAGCCATTCCTTGTCTCTGTGTGTCTGTTCCACTCGTTGATGTGTTTCTGTCGTCCAAGTGACTGTGGTTGGGTCAGGGAGAGGATGTTTGGGTCAGAAGGAGAAAAAAAGAGAATCATCAAAGACCCAAGGAAAAGGCCGCAACTTGGGCCCAGTGTGTGTGTGTGTATGCATGTGTGACTGACGGGCTTGTAGCCGGAGGGCGCCACCATTCGTATGGGTTCAGTCCAGGGTCCTGGCCCCGCGCCCCGAACTCCGTGCCTGGCCCGCCGGCTCCGGGACCGCCGTCCGTAAGGCAAAGGCAGCCCCACCATCCGGGCCAGGGCCGGTGTCGGCGATGGTCTGTCTGCCTGTCTGCCAACCAACCAATCGACAAGGTCGGCGGTTGATGAATCGCCGCACGTCACAGTCGATGCACGCCGTGGGGCAACCAAGCAAGAGACAATTGCAGCTACGCTACTTGGATCGTGCCTAGGCCAGGAAGGAGCGGCACTGACAACAAGAGCGACCCCACAGGCTACTGCCGATGCACACATGCCCAGTGCATGACTGGCTGTAGCCACAGTCCTCAACATGGCAAATCCGTCACTTCGATCCAGAACATCGTAACTCACTGGCGTACCTTGTCATGTTGGTAATGGTGAATCCTGTGCAAGTGGTTTGCAATGTGATAGCATCGCCCTGTTAGGCAGAACGTGGCTTTTATCTTGGCTCGTGTCCCCCAGCTTGTCCCTTTTAATGCGACAGCATGTGCCCGTCTGCCCGCGTGACAAGCGCTCCAACGAACGCGACCGCGTCTGTCCTATCTGTTGATGCTATGCCCATACTCCCTGTCCTCTTCTAGGGAGATTTCCAGCCTGTGTTCAGGCGCTGGCTCTTCTCCTTCCCACCATGCCTGTTCCCTGCTGGCGTTTTCAGAGGTGCAGAGGTCGTAAGCAAGTGGCTGGCGAGTAGAATGGCGGCACCAGACCTGATCGAGCCACTCCGTTTGTCGTGCAGCGTCATGTGCACACGAAAATTCTTCCGCCCTCGCTTTTCGAAATTGTTTGTGGTCGTTGATTTCCCAACTGTCGCCAGTCATGCCAGCGACAACCAAGCTCCTCATCGTTGTCTGGTAGAACCTGCCTCGCGCACTATCCTCGGCCCATCCGTGTTGCCACAAGAAGTTGTCTGCTGCCTGCCTGCGGAGGTCCCCGAAGATTACTCGAATAAGTCGCACTAGACTCGAAGCCTGCCGTCCTTGCTCGTCCTCGTCCCATCTGGAATGTCCTCGACAGGCATCCGCCTGCTCCGTCAAGATGTCCACCCGAGGTCAGAAGTTGTCACATCATTGTTTCCTGCTTGTCTGTTCTAACCGATCTGTAATAGACTCTGGTTGAGCAGAACGGGCCGCTGCCACCAAGGCAGCCAGAGGCATCAGCAATATCGCTGAATATGAGGAACTCGCCCGCCGAGTCAGCAGGTCCCAACGCGTCTTGCCTGCAACGACCCGTGTCGGCGTGTACGAGACCTTTCCAGACGAGAACAGCGACAAGGACAAGAAAGACAAGGTTGTATCTCGACCCATCAAACGAGCCAGAATCAGTACGCTCTTGCCAGAGGTCAATGACACGGATCCAAGTGAAGACGAAGGGAAACAAAACGTTTCTGCTGGACGGTGGAAAAATGCCAGCAGCTCTCGCGCCCTCCTCGCATACAGCAAGCGCAATGAAACGATCCAAATCGTCGGCCACCATCACCGCATCTTCACCTTCAAGGCAACTCTCGGCAGACTCGACCCAGCCACGTTGAAGCACGCAAAAACTTCAACGTGCATGTAGACATTGACATCATCGACACCAACGTGTCTGTTCCGGAGCTCCTGACCAAGTTCAAATTCTATGAGCGCTTCAATGGCGAGTCCGAGTCTGATGAATCCGACGAGGACTCCCAAGACCACAAAGGCCACACGATAACTCATCGAGATCAGGGCCAGGAAAAGCCCGGAAGGATCGCCTCCGCAACCCAGGCAGAGAACGTAATTCGTCTCCTCTGCTGCAAGTGGGGGCCAGGCATTGTTGCATCAGGACGGAGCCCAGAGGCTCACAACCACACGAGATCAATCCTGGACCCGGATATCAAGCCGTTCAATGCGGCACAGAAGCCGCATGCGCTCATCTATCCTGAGAAAAACAGAGCTGGCATGGCTCGATGCCCCGCTTCCGTGGTCTGCAGCCACTCCATGCAAGCCTAAGGGCATGGTCGGATTTCTGAACTGACTGGGTAGTATAATTCCCCGAGGTTTAGAGATATAGAGATCTAGAGGTTTAGATGTTTAGAGGTCTCAATCTTCGCAATATATTTGTTCCACATCAGCCTACAAAGTTGTTCTAGACTAGAACCAAGTCCTAGATATCACAGCCTTCCCCTATGAAACTAGATAGCGCCGACCAGAGTCTGGATGATGGGCAGCAGCTGGGCAAGGACCGTGCCGAAGGCAACAGCCTGCAGGTTACCGCGATTACCCGCGATCTTTACCGCGTCGGCGAGCCCCTGCAGCGGGGTGAGGAACTGGCCGACAAAGCTGCGGATGGCCTCCATCTCGGCCGAGATGGCGCTGTCGATCCTGGTGCCGAACCAAGCTTATATGGAGCGTCCACGGGTGGACTGGTCGTTGGAACAGAACCTGTGCTCTGGGGGCTGAAACAAAATCATGGATGCTACTTCTGTGCTCCTTTTGAGTAACTGATCTGAGCGCGATCTGAGATCTACTGCGAAGAACCGCATAGCCTCTGCCATTTCAATCACCATCACATGTACTGGTGCAGACCTAGGAGCAATGCGCGGTGGCAAAGAAGCTGTCAAGGCTCCACAGACCACAAGCAATAACAGGCCCTCAAGCATTCGCCAAGCATGGCAGGCTGGCCGCCCTGTTGGCGCGTGTGCTTAGACACAAATTGCCCGAAACCACGAGGCTTTGAATTCTCCGCGATGTTTAATTCGGCTTGGCATACCTCAGCACTTCCAAGGTTTGTCGCAAGTCGACCAGATGTCACATGATAATGTGCGCGCAGCCTCGCTGCTCGTTCCGCAAACATCACAAAACTAGAAATGTCTGGTTTATCGTGCTGCAATGCTCTTCGCCGAAGACAACACGTCATTCGTATTCCGACGCTGGGAGCCGTGCACTTGGGCTTTTCCAAGCCTATTGTCGTCGTGCGTGTTTGAACCCACGCACGGAGTCGGACCGTGAAGCCCAAGGAACGCGGAGTTCAATTCTTGTTTGTCAATGGGCACGCACCATGTGATAAAGGCCCTGTAGGGCTGCATCGCTGCATCTTATCCGGGAAAGGGGGCCACCGCAGCACTTCCACCGCGCGTGCTTGACTGCTGAGAACGATCTGATGGGCCAAATGTCTATTTCCAGGCCCCAAGAAGCATCTGCGACAGAGGGTCACTCTGCTGGTCTGGTGCAAATCGTGAACACAAAAAGCTTGAGCCGGATTAGGCAACCCTCGCCCACACACAGCCAATCAGCAGTTGCTGCCCGACACTAGCACACCACACTCTGGAGCTACGTGCCAACCTACCTTAGGTAGAGAGACCTTCCTCGCCCTGTTGAACAAAGCGGTTCCACGATCACACCTGACATCACTTTAGAGTCCGTATTATACCCCAAACTCCGTTCCATCTCAGCGCAATCGCATCTCGGTTCGCAGAGCTTGATCCATCCATCCACCTTTGGGACTTCTGCGTCGCACAACGTCGCACACACCTCATCCCGTCTCGCTCCCGCAGACCGTGGACGCCCGTTCTGTAACCCGGTAGTCCTTCACCCGCTACCTGACGCAGTCGCAAAGATCTCTGCCAGCGAAAGGAGTTTGATTTCGCATCTCTCTGACAGGCCAAAGGAATCTCTGGTAGTGCAGTGGCATCGCAACACGGCGCGAAAAGCTTTGTATTCCATTTCTTCATTTTTTGACCTCTTGACCTGTCTGAGAAATCTATCTAAAACCTCCTGGCAGCCACAAGACGCAACGACGCGACGACAGAGATGGAGAAAAATACTGCGTACAAAGACTTATCAGATCAACTCTGAACCTCGTGACATTTTCCCATCCACTCTGCTCCCTGAGTGTGCAGACTTTGGTTGCCTTGCCGACTGTGACTCTCTCTCGCCATCTCGTGGTTTCCTCATCCGAAAAAGAATCCCATCTCGCAACCCTCCCCTCCGCGCTTCCAAGAGGCGCTGAAATACCAAGGCCGTAATTAATGACTCCTTACCCGACACGGTTATCTGGTCTCTATCTCC
Organism: Microdochium trichocladiopsis; assembly: GCF_020744255.1. Lineage (NCBI taxonomy): Eukaryota > Fungi > Ascomycota > Sordariomycetes > Xylariales > Microdochiaceae > Microdochium > Microdochium trichocladiopsis. Next base: position 462,239 of record NW_025763547.1, read on the forward strand.
CTGGTGAGAATCTCCATCCATCCAATCCCCCAGCATCAAACGAATAAGGCACATGCAAGCAAAACGACCACCCTCAAATAGCCAACGCAGCCAAAAGCACACCCAACGCCCACCACCCCCCTCCTCCTCCTCCAAGCGACGAAGCACCAGCATGCACAACACCAGTGGGCACCGTCGTCGTAGCCGCCGCGGTGCCCTCACTGCCTGTAGTGGCCTTCCTGGTCGTCGCAGTCATCGACGCCGCAGTAGTAGTAGCGCCCGAGATGCTTGTCGCATGCCCCATCGTGCCCGTGCCCGCGCTGCCACCACTACTGCTACCACCATGACTGGCCCCCGCGGAGGATGTCGTCTCGGCGTGCGTCTTCTCACTGGTTGTTGGCGGCGGCGTGCTCCCCGCGAGAAGCAGCGTCGACGCCACCGCAGCAGCGTAGTACTCGGACCCCGTCGCCGTCATCATCGCCGTGTTGTGGATGATGTGGGTGCTGTCTGCCACGATCCCTGCTAATACGGCGCCGCTGCTGGCATCGAGCTTGTTGTGCCGCGGGAGGAGAGGCTTGACATTGTCCGCGGCGGCGGCCTGAGCGGCAAATTGGGGTTGGGTACGTAGTCAGTATGAGTGCGTGCATTGCGGCCATCGCCAGGTCCTTCATGGCCACACGCGCCTGAGGGAGGGATGAATCGCGTGAAATTTGGGACTCACCGTGGTAAGCACCGCCAGTGAGCACGCGATGAGCGAAAGTGTTGATGTCTTCATGCCGAAGTCTTTGCAATAAATCGACTGTTTCAGGGCGCCAAGGCAATTTGCTGCGTACGGGCGTCCGCTTCGCTTCGCCGACAAATGTTGGCAGATAAATCTGCAAGGATCTTGAGGGTGAAGATTTCTGGCAAGGCAGTTCTCGTCGATCAGACGCTTCACTGTCCAGGAGATATTTTCAATCTGCCGTGTTATTCAGGAGCGAGAAGGAGTGTTTTGTGATTGCGTTGTATACGACTAACGGCCGAGTTTCCAAAACCCGCTCCCCCATTTCACCAAGACTTGTCGTTCTTATATCACTGCCCTCCCTTCCCTTAGGAATGGGTCCTGCCAAGGGCGCCAGAGAGCCACACGCACGCTATTGTGCATTGTCGATCGCTGCCATGGACCTTCGGTGTATCCAAGCTGAGCAGCATACAACAAGCTACTCCCCATCATCCATCACTAAGAATTACAATAGCCTCCCCCCCCCTTCCCAATGGAAAATCACATAGAAGACATGGCTGTTTTGGAATGTACATACGCACGCCAAGCCGCGTCACCAGCGCGGCATAGATCCGGCCTCATTCCCATGCTTGATGTGCATGCGGACATATTTGGCGTGAACGAGAGGTAATTCGGGAAACTGGCCCACCGATGGACGGAGTCGGGATGGTACGATTCAATAGTGTCATCAATCCTGTCCCTGGCTGGATCGTCGTTGCGTTTGTCTCAGCCTCCCTTGCGAAGAGCCGCGTGTGCCCGGATCCACCCGGACACTAATATGCGTGTCGGCATCGCTTTCGTCTGGGAGGCCCACGAAGCGAAAAGTTGCATGAGCGCTGTGCAACGTGAGTTAGGTACTGTCCCATGATGCACTCTGTGCTCTGCTCAGCACTCGGCCGCCGCCCGAAGCGCGCGGCCTGTTCACGTGCTCGTCTGCGTCTCCGTTGAAAGAATGGTCCCTTCCTGGGGAACTGAGACATTTTGTCTCCCGGGCTGTGTGCCCGCTAGTCTCAGATTCGCGTCTGGGGCTTCGGTCATGGATTTTCTGGTCATCTGGTTCCTGGGGTATGCTAGATATGCGTGCCAAATAGCGTCATGGGCGGAAATGCCACGGCGCCGTGCGTCAAGGCTTGTCGCTTAGTCATCCGCTTTTGGTTTGTCGAACTTGTCGAGCTTGTCAAGCTTGTCGAGTACTGGGCTCGTCTCGTGGATTTGGGGAGGCCGAAACCCTGAAAAGTCGTTCGTGCCTCCATCCCCAAAGCTAAATCTCTCAGGTTGGAACTCCACTTCTGCCCTTGCCACGCCGTCAATCTCGGTTGCTGGGCTGTAGGCTGGCTCATTGTCTTGAGGATACGCCGCCAGCTCGTGGATCTGAGCCGGCGTATCTTTGTCGGCTGGCTTCGGCTCCTCATGGCCGGTTGTGTGCCCATGGTCTGCGCGCTCCGCATCCTGCGCTGACGTGGGCGCATTGGGCTTGGGACGATAGTGTCTCCACAGAAAGTAGCCCGATGCAAGCGCGAGCAATATGCAGGCAACACCAGCACCAACGCTGATGCCAATGATGGCTGGTGTAGATAAAGCATTCGATGAAGTAGTTGATGGAGAAGGGGTTGGCGTTGCAGCTGCCTCGGTTCGTCAGTCTCCATCCAGCATGCCTGATCCAGCCGAGAAGCTCCAGAGAGCAGGACAGAATATAGAAACGGTCGTGGGGACGCCATGCAGAGGACAATCACAGATATATGGCATGACGTGGCTGCCAGGCGGGCACACTGTACTTACAAGGTACTCTATGATTGCAGTCCACCACCATGTTGCAAGTCGAGTCGCCGTACATGTACTGGTCCTGGTAGAAGTTCTGGTAGCAGTAGAAGGTGCCGTAGCCATTGTCGCCGGTGCCCACGAAATCGCCATCCTCTGCCGTTCCGTTGAGGACGGCCTTGAAGGTGGTGCCGGTGGCGGTGAAGAGGGCGCTGGTGGACTGGCCAAACCAGACGGCGGTCTGTCCCTGGGCTGTCTTGACGACGGCAATGTCCTCGGGACTGTTGTCTAAGGTGGTGTTGAAGTAGGCCATCTGTGAGGAGTAGACCAGGTCCTTTGTCCTGCAGTCGGCCAGGACGACGTGCTCGCCTTCATCGCGAGGCGAGAGGACGCTCCGCGGCCGGCGGGTGAAAAGTCTGATGTCGGTCGCCATCATGAGTGGCGCACGGGATCCGAGTCTTTGTGCCCAGGCTCAATCAAAAGACGCAGGCGGGTTGGAGGATGCAGCATCGAGACATGTCGTGTCGTCCTCTCGTGATGCGAGGAGGATGGACGGGCAGAGGAGAGCCGTGTGCGACGGGCTGAGGAGGAGAGCGTCTGGGGACGGCAGGCGCTGGCTCCGGCAGAGACCCCTGGGATGGGAGGTGGCTTGAGGGACGGGGAGCGTGCTGGGGCGATAAGACGGGAGGTGGCAGGGCTGAGGCAGGGATGAGGCCGGGCGATCCTTGGGGGCGGACATGGTTAGCTGAGGTGTCTGGGCGAGCAGAAGCTCCGTGCCACCCCAGTTGGGGGCCTAGAACATGGGAAGGCTGAATGAGGGCGCATCGTGGCTGCTGGGGGGGCTGGAAATTGCATGGCGGTCGCTGCTTCGAGATGAGGTGAAGTGGCTGCCCGCCACCGGCTGGCAACCTTGGAACCTTGCGGCGAGCGTCCTCTGGGCAGCCCCTCGGCCGGGAAGGAGCGCCTAGAAGACACCCGTAAGACATACCAACTGCAAGCTGCAGCGTGCCCCCAGGGCTTAGGACCTCGTTTGATTGGTGCTCGTCGGCTGGGGTTACGACCGGGAGCCCAACGGCGCGGCGAGCTACTGGGGAGAGGAGGTGGTGGGGAACGGCAATTGTGACACCTCCAGGCTCCAGTCCCCGGGAGTGCCTGGGACGGGACCTGACTAAGAGCCCTCCCAACTGTCTCGGAAGCTTCCTGTATTCAGCAATCTTGATTACGGAGCTTGAGGTACTTCGAGCTCTCATGTGAGGACTGTTCGTGGGAGCCTTTCCGGATCGGCCCGGCAATGTCAAGAGCATCGCGACACCTTGCTTTGGCTCTGCACGCTGCACGCTGCACGCTCACTGCCACCAGGCTGAAAAGCCCCCCCGTCCGCCATTCGCTTAACGCACGCCAATCCTCGTCACGCTGCGGGCCCTCCTCATGCGGCTCGTCAGATAATATTGGTGGTCACACTGCATGCACCCGTGCGTGCCACCGCCACCATTTCTGCATCAAACTTGGCGCCCCCTCCAGAGTAAGCAGCCCATACTGAAACATCCAAAATCTTTCGCCATCACGAGGCTACAATGTGGCGTTCGCCATGTACGACGAGACCGCTGGGGAGCAATATTCCCACGTCATTTGCCCGGTTCGAGGGCACCAGGTTCAATCGTAACGCAATTCTGCGGATCAAGCTACTGATTGCTTCCACAACACTACCTGTGTCCGCTATTCAACGTGATTTCACGAATTCGCGCATATCAAGGCTCCCGCAACTACGTCCTAGCCTGAGGGCCCGCCCCTTTGAATCTGGGCTCCCTCTACGTAGTACCTACCCCACCCCTGAGTTTTTAGCACCCATTCAATACTGCGGATCCTGGAGGCTGGTCTCATTTGATCCGCAAAATCGCGGAACGACCGACTATATGTATGCAGAAGATGCTTCGGGTGAGACAAGCCCGTTCCGCTCGGGTAGAAATGCTTAACGGTGATCGTCAGAGACACGTATTGCACTACTGCAAGGACAACTTTGTTCATGATGCGGTGTTACTTCTCGTGCGGCCTCCAAAGTGTGGATACTAGACAAGCCGACTTTCAGGTAAGCATCGAACCACAGATTTCGCTCTCGCGCGCATTTTCACAAGCAAGACGAGACGCCCTTGTCATGTTGCACTCCGTGTGAAAACCACTTTGCTTGACTGTGCCCCGGAACTCCGCCTTCTCCCCGCACCTTTTGTTTCAGTGGGGAGATTTTCCCCATGTACCGAACGGGCATCTGATACCTCTGATACCTCTGACTCGAACAAATACATACAACTTCATAAATTGGGCACAGTCTGCCCGCTGGGACTTGGGTGGAACAGCTGTTAAGACGCCAGAATTCCAGAGGCATCATAGAAACAGCTGGCCTGGTCCGCCACATCAGAATACCAAGCTGGACAAGAGAGAACAAGCACAGAACGAGAAACACAAGCTTATCTGAGTGAGATTATTTCCTGCATGACAATGAGACAGCTGGTAGTCTAGAACATCGGCAATCGCAAAAAAATGCCCCTTCCTAGCCAATTGCAAACCCATTTTCCGAACTGGAATAGCCGCATGCCGCCTTCTTTTGTAACCAAGAGGAAACACACATCTTTTACCAGATGCGCTCCCAGCATCTCCGGACAAACGACATCTGCGCGAGCCTCTTCTTCTCGTTCTCCTCGATGCCGCCCTCCTCCCAGTGCCTGCACTCCTCGTCGATCTCGGCCTTGCCCGAGATGAGGTCGGCCTCCGCGGGGCTCACCATCTTGGTCTTCTTGAGGACCTTCCACAGGACGAACATGAAGACGCCCCATGCCACGCCAAAGTAGTTGGTCACAAAGTCGCGCGTGTCCCAGGGCACAAACGAGTTCCAGCCCACAAAGATGAGCAGCAGCACGCCCAGGCTCAGGCCGCCGTACGCCGTGTAAGGGGCCCAGGGGGCGCGGTAGGGAAGGCTGGCCGGGTCCATGCCCTGCGCGGTGCGGGCGCGGTACCACCCGACATAGGCAATGTACATCATGGTGTAGGTCATGATGAGCGCCGTCGTGGTCAGGTCGACGAACCAGAAAAACACCTCGCTCGAGTTGTTGTCGGCCACCAGGAACGAGATGCACGTGATCAGGGACACGGCGAGCACGCACCAGATCGGGACGCCCGCCTTTGTGCACTTGAGGAAGATCTTGGGAGCTTGGCCATCTGTGAATTTGGGTAGAGAGAGAATGTTAGTTCCTGCAAATTGCTCTGGGGGAGGGCGTTCTGATGGGTGGGTGGTAGAGTCGCATCCGGGGTTGTCTTTCTTCTTTTTCGTTTTTTCTTCGGCAGCCCCAGCGCTTCAATTCTTTTGGGAATTTTTTCACTAACCTTTGGCGAGACCATAGAGAGTTCTGCTCGCAGAGTACAAGTAGGCATTACCGCAGCTCCATCCGCTGAGCAGGATCGCCGCGTTGATGACGGACGGCAGCCCCTCGATACCCAGGTTCTTGATGCCGATGACCCAAGGACTGGCACCAGCGCCGGGCTCTCCGCTCTTGATGGCACCGAGGAGGCCAGGATCCGTCGAGGAGCAGATGATGCCGACGCAGAGGACGCCGACAACGTAGAATCCCACAAGGCGGTAGAAGACGAGCTTCGCGACACGGGGAATCGTCCGGCGAGGGTTCTGAATTTCACCAGCGGCCAAGGCAATCATATCCGGTCCCGCGATCGTAAAGGCCGCGTAAATAACGACTTCCCACCATGCGAGGAAGCGTCCGGTCGAGCCGGTTGTGTAGTACGGGTGCATGAAGTCGCCGTTGCCCCAGTTGCGGAACCCGTAAGCGTCGTGCCTGGGGTTGCCACCCGACATGGTGATTAGCGTCAGGAAGCAGAGTCCAAAGAGCAGAATGACCTTGAACGAGGCCATGATGAACTCGGACTCGCCATAAAACTTGACGGCGATGACGTTGACGGCGACGCACGAGACCATGGCGAGCGCGATCCAGGCGGCCGGGTTGATGTCTGCGTTCCAGTACTGAATAACGGTCGACACGGCGGAATATTCCACGCAGACGAGCATGGTTCCGGCGAAGAAATACGTCCAGCCCATGGCGAAACCGAGAGCCGGGTCAACATAGCGGGAGGCAAGTTCGAAGATGGATCCGCGGATCGGGAGGTAGGCGCACATCTCGGCGACGCACAAGTTCAGAGGCCAGACGAAGAGCAGGCCCCAGAACATGTATCCGAGGACCAGAGACAGAGGCCCAGCCTTGCTGAGAACACCGCCGACACCGACCTGTTGACAAGCGCAGCGCTCCGGTTAGTCTTTGTTTTTCTTACGCCAATAGAGCCAACCACACGCCCGGACAACATACCCAGAGGCCGACACCAATGGAGCCACCAATGGCCATAAGCTGCACATGACGAGGGCTCAGACCTCTCTTGGTCTCGAGGACACCCTCGGATGTGGTGAAGACGGCTGTCCCAGCGGCAGCATCCTGGTCGCTCTGCGACGACCGGAGCCCGAGCTCTTTCTCACCCGACATGGTGGGCGACTTTTGTATTTAAATGTTGCTGTCGTAATTCCCTGTGCAGATGTCGACGTGGACGAGGGGTCGTATAAGTCGGGGTCTAATAACGACAAAGGCCGAGCAATGAGCCAGACTGCTCATGAACGCAAGACCACGCTGTCGAAAATACGGGAGGGACTTGGCGAAAAAGAAAGACGAAGAGACAAGGCCCCAAGATAACGAAGCACAAAGATTGCGGCGATCATGGCTTCATATATGCTTGCACGCACACACACCCAAGGTGCAGCAGACACCCCGACCTCCAACTCCGTCAAGGGATTCCCGCCCGGGACACGACTCGCTTACAAGCGACCAAGAGAGCTCCCCTGTTTTGCCTTCACTCACACGTATGACATGGGGCCAGCAGATAACAAGTGCCCGTCCGTATCATGGCCGCACGATTGCTGGTCGATCCCGGGCCCAGCATCTGGTGGGGCCGCTGGAGACTTCGCCTTTCTTTGGGGGTTCGGGGGGGCTTGTCTAGCAGCCAAGACCTGGCTAAGCTCTACTGGCATCCTAATGGGAGAAACGCTGCGAGAAGGGGGGGCGCGATTTTGGAGAAACAGCAGGCCCCTGGCCCCACGAAGCAGGACGCCAAATTCCGGGGACCAGGAGAAGCGCAGTGCGACACGGTGACCATCAGAACCAGTCCTTTGTCCAAAATACGTTAACCAGCTATGAGTCGGGCGGGCGCAACCACCAGACCAGACTGGTGATGTGAATCATTAATGGGAAGGACAGGCCTGCGAGCTGGGGTCGCACCAGTTTCCTGCAACGGCGGCGTCACAGTGCTGTGCTGCGCTGTCGCTGTCCTGTTTACGGGCAAAAGGTGCCCGGAAAGGAAAAGATAACGCTGATGCTATGTCAAGCCCGCAGGCCGCCCCAGCGAGTCAAGAGCCGCCCCTCGCCTCGATAACGAAGAACAAGGGTGGTGGCCACACTACCCACCACTCGGCAACATTTGGGGAAGTGGGGATCAGCAGCAGCAGCAGCAGCATCATCATCATCATCCAGGAAACAACGTTTCATCAGCGCGTGGCTCTCGCCAAGACCGGCCGATAACCGACCTGGCTCACAGTCCAGGACTGGCCCATGGTTCGCCGGGCCAAGCAAAACGTGGCTGATCGACTGCTTAGCTGCTGGTGGGACCAATCAGCAACCCGTCTCGGCTGTACCTGTCCTTGTTGGCATCATTGCCAAGGGGCTGGCCAGGCATTAACCCGCTCTACCGGTAGACCGCACATACACTGCATACTTGAGGAACGCACCGGATCACCGACCAAAGCCGGATCAGCCTCCGACACGTCTGGCAAGCCTCCGAAAAGACTCAGCTCAAGCAGCACTGCAGCTGTATGATTGTCTTGGATCATATGGCATTCTGGATGGGACTTCCTCCTTGGGGTAAGGACCTTCACCTCCATCTTCAGGCTCTATCTCTATCTCTTCGAACTTGTCTTCCCTAGCAATTAATTAACCCACGAAGTCGTGGGATCCGCATAGCCACGGAACCATGACGCAAGCTTCCCCAGACACATCCTCCTCACACAGTTGCGCCCGAACCGCGACTGTTCCGTTCGGCTCCGGGTTTGGATTTTACCATCTCAGTCTCATATGCTCAGCAAAAGCTCCTCACGTGCGAAGCTTTTCCAAGCAAATCTCTCTTGTGTCGCATCTACCAAGCAGGGCTGGCGCAGACGAGTCATAGCGGCGTGGCTGTCTATTCTCAGCTACGTTGTCACACCTCTTCTGGGCATTTCCTCATCTCGATAAGAAAACCAAACGTGTCCGTGCATGCTCTGGCTAACAAGCACATGGCAAGGTTGTGGATGGTGAGGCGGCCCACAAAACGGTGCCTGCAAGCTAGCATTTTGACTCCCGAGATCGCTCCTATCTAGCAGCCCGTGCCCGGCTGGCTGCCTTGCATGACTGCCCCCAATTAGCCACTATCTCTTTGAGCAGCCCGAGCCTGAGGCTGATCGTCGCCTCGACTGACGGAGCGGGCTTCGGCACACACACGGCACTGGTCCGGCCCACAGAAGCTGCAGTGAGTGCGCCCCTACTGCCGCCGCCCCTGCAAGCCTAATGAGACCTCTGCCGCCCGCTTCTAGAAGACATGCCCAGCCTAGGCACGTTACTCGCGTGCCAGCTGCGTCTAACTCCATGTCCACGGAATGCGACCCCAGATTGAACCCCAGATTGCGAAGCTCATGTGGACCATGGGGTTCGTGCTCATCTGGAGTAAAGGGAAGACACCGGAGATCTTGTGGTCCGGTTGACCGTGTGGATAGTTGTGGTTCGACTTTGCAGTAAATCTTACGTTATGAAGAGTGGTCAGTGGCCAGACGTGAAGTTGCTCCAGGAACGAGCCGTCTGCCGGCGTCGCTTCGGTGAGCTAGGACTGCCTAGGGGCCAGGACGATGACAGGGGTGGTCTAAGGCCCGCTCGCCGAATGGCGCCTGGGTCGGAGGATATCAAACGTGCCTGGCAGGCTGGTGTGGTCGGCTAGGCCGACGGCTGGCGCCTTGGGGCGTCGTCCTCGTTGCGCGGTGCGGCACAAGGCAAGGCGGCTGTGTGTGGGCTCCACTTCCACGCACAGGGCACCAGGGGACCGCGTGCGACTGCCAGATGAGGAAATCGGCCAAGCACCGCGAGACGCTCGTCTTGGACTGCTCGACGCCAGCTCAATTAGCGGCTTTGTCCCATGTTAACGCAGACGCGCGTGTCATGCTTGTTCTGCGGATGATCTGGACGGCGACCTGTCCATCTCTATGGTCTTCCTCGCGCCCTCCCATGTCTCGCTGCGTGAAGCTTCATCCGGAATCCCGCTTCCTTCGACCAGCCGATTGTGAAGTCAATGCTGTGGCGGCAAAGAGCCAGTGAAGTACTCTCGAACACGAGCTGAATTTGCTTGGAGGCTGGATCAATCAGCGAAAGTCTCGAGTTCGTGGCGTTCAGCCCGATTATTCGGCTATACTCAGCCAGCTGCCGTTGGGACTCCGATGAGTCTCGTGCTACAACCATTCTGTCCACGAGCACGAGCAAGGAGCATATTCAGGGCGACTCGCAAGATGTGGTGGTTTTGACCCGAAAGACTGGCCTTAGCACGGCCCCACCCCCGGAAAGGCAGATAGGGGATTCCTGCGACAATACGGCTCGTCGCAGCCTCAGCCGTGGTTGAAGTGTCAGCTGAGAGTGGATCGACGGTTGTACTTCCCAACCTCGGTCTAGTTGGACGACTCGCGTCTCCAGTGACGCGTGAGGGTCGACGAGCTCGCTCATGGCGTGAGATAGCTACTCGAGCGTCAATAGGAACGAGAACATCTCATAGAGCGCCGCCAAAGGGATCATTGGACTGCGAAACTCCTTTGCCGTTCTCCACGACCCGGCGTCGCTTCGCCTCACGATCCTTCTCTGACAGCGCGCTGCCAAAGACGTCGCCGTCTGCTTTTGCGGCTGGTTTGGGCTTCGGCTTCTGCATGCCCTGCTCCTTGCGAGCTCTCTGGAGTGCGACAAGATCTACCCGGTCTGGGTCGCGGCACTTCTTGAGCTTGCGTATCAGAGGCTTCATGGCCTTGCTGCATTCTGGCTGTACACAAGTTGTCTCATTAGCACTTACGCCTGCGCCTTTGTTCTCTCAGGAGTCAACATACCGAGCGGTAGTAATTCTCGAATCGCTCAGGAGGTTCTTTTTGCAATGTTTCTACACATTGACTGATGACCGTCCACACCTTCTCCTTCTCGTCGTCGCTCTGGCCGCTCATTACTTGGTTCATCATGTACTCCACGAGCTCGCGATCCGTAATGGCCAGAGCACCAAACATGATCTGGCTCGGTGTGAAATGGCAATACGCGTCCGTGACTAGCGGGCTGAACTTGAGAATGCCACGAGCATTCATGTGTGCGTGATTCAACCTGTCCTCGGCGAAGATGGCATACCGGCGAAGCTCCATGATGGCTCCATCCAGGGCCCGGAAAGGGTGCTTGACATCAAATGCGAAGCGGATCGCCTGGCAAAGCACGTATTCCGCGGCAAGCACAGACTCGCCAGTGGTGTTGGGCAGCTCGTCGACAAACTTCTGCAGGCGCATGAAGTGGCCCTCGGCCTTGCAAGCGAAGAAGACGCACGTCTTGAGCAGTTCGGTCGGTGGATATGTCATGATCGAGTTGGTCGTGTAGAAGCGCCGCAGGAAGATGGCCGCCGTTGCGCGGATGTCGGTAGACAGCTTGAAGTGCGTCGCGGCGCGCAGCGTCTCGACCGTGTAGAAGGTGAGCAGTGTCAGCTCTTCGTCGGGCGTGAGGAAGTCGGGCAGCGGGTCGACGGGTGGTGAGGAGGCCTTGAGGCGGTTTGTGATGTTTGTGCGGGCGAGCGAGTTGGTTTGCTCACGGACAGAGGCTAGTTGAGCAGGTGAGAACGACCATAGCCTGTACTGGCTGGTCTGCCGGTACCTGGCGTCTTCAGATGCCATGGTGCTGTGGTGAGGTGTCGATTCGGGCGTGAAAGAAGATCTGCTCGAGGAGCCGCGGTCGTTGCTCAGGCGTGATCGCAATGTGATTCGATGACCCTAGCGGGAATCGAAGGCAAGTAAAGGCTGCCTGGGAAGGTCGTAGGTTCGTCGTGGTGCTACTTGAAGCTTGAGGACTCTCCTGTACCTAGGCTGCGCTGCTGGGAGGCGCGAGGTGCTGATGCTCGCGTGTCGCGAAGTTTTGGAAGCTGCAGCGTGCAGGCTCACGTCTTCGTTGATGAGCTTCATCACATCGAGGCACCGCTAATTGACGTCGAACAGCAGATAAGAGCTTGCCTAGGACAGTAATCCAGCATTAGTGAGACGCACTCCACACGGTGCCTGGACCCCACTCCACCAACCGTAGAAAGTTGGTGAACAATACATGCGCCGTGGCTTAGGCCAGACATGAAAGTCCATTTTAGGAGCTTGTAAGTGGATGAATACCAAATTATCGATCCATTACTTCTACGTACGACTCGTTCAACCTCACGCCCTCGGGTGGGTTTGGCCAGCCCAGCCTTCCAAGCAACCACAATCGTCAATGTCAATTGTTATGACATAATACTCTCTGTTTTGCATCATCTGCAATCACCATTCCCTTGTGGGCTTTTGGACTTCTTCAAGTCCTTAACTGACAAGCTGGAAAACGGGCACTTTGAGAATGTATCTGTGAAACTTCAGAAGCACGCCATCAGTGATTCGCTGACACACTGGCATTGTCGAACATGGCCATAACGCAAGCATCGCAGCTCCCGCTGTATGAATTTTGCCGTTCCTTCCACCAAAGGCGGAACCACACATCCGTGGTTAACATCTTACTCCTCACTTGACTTTTCCATCAAGCCTTTATGACCTCCGTGTTGACTGTAACATTTGCAGCTGGATCCAGACCATTGTTGGTCGGATCTGGATTCGGACTCGCGTGGTCGATAACAATGGTGGCTTGGGCAGGTTCGCTGCCCGATGGTTGATCGTAAGGAACCTCGTTGGGAGGATGTGCAAGTACACCTGAAAAGCTTCTGGTAACGTGTCCGCTCTGATCAGCATCGGCCATGAGTGTGATTAGAGTCCTGTAGAGTCTTGCTTACGTGCTGCTGCGAAAGACGCCAAATCGCCAATGAGCCGGGACAGTGTCGAACCACGAATACATATGGCGGCTACAAATCCTTAGGTCAGTTTCAGTATCAGCACGCAACGACTCATAGTGGGAGAGGATTCCCACACTGGAGACAGCTCTTCATCTCCAGCTCGCGAAGGGCTCTCTTGTGCCTGGAGATCATCTTCCGCTCCGACCAATGTCATCTTGAGCGTCATTGGATCGGTGTACATCATGGCACTGTACTGCTCGATGTAGGTCTGTTTGCCGATTTGAAAAGGATGCTGTGTGGACAAGTCAAGGTGGTAGCGAATTCAGAATTCTTGCCGTCTGCGATCGAGTGAGCTTCTGTGCACCGCTCGCCCGGTCTTCGCGCGTCGGCTTGTCTTCGCGGGGAAGGGAGCTGAAAAGGCCAGCCAGAGTTCGAGGACGACAGAAGAATCGACAACGGAAGGAGTGTAGCCATTCATCCTGGGAGGAAAGGGAGACCCAGGCGGGTTAAGTATGAACGGTCGAGAGCCATGGATGAGGTGCCTCAGGTCAGACGCGGTAAAGGGGGCTCCAAAAGGAAAAGGCACGAACATGTTTCGCAAGGTCGCACTTGATTGAGGTTATCTGGTTGTTTGCTTGCCCTGGTTTTGTGTTGCTCGCCACCACCACCGGCAGCAGCGGGACCCGTAGGTGCGGAAGGACCCCTTGCTGCGGACGGGCATCTCTGGTTCAGGCAGACATTCCTTTGCTCCTGGATATGTGCTCAAGGGGCTAGGCTCCGCGGCTAGGAAACATAACTCCGCGGCGAGCTCTGCAGTCATGAAGGCGCTATTTGTCGGCATTGTTCATACTTGTTGCTTGTATTGCCTATCAGCCCATCAGAAGCCAGGCTCTGTACGCCTTCATGGCAGATCAAACAAAGTACAATCAGGTCACAATCATTAATCCCTTACTTCCCACACGTTTAGTATGTTCCGGTGGTGCACGCGAAAATGCAAGCGGCAATACGGAGTTCCCTTCTCTCACTGCAAGACAGAATATCAACATGGTGGCTCCGATAGTGTGGTTGCTGCACGCTAGAGTGCAGATTGCACGGACGAGAGAGTGGCAAGAGGCATGCTCATGTATGAGATGATAAACAGACCCATGGTCAATGCTGCTAAATTTTCCAAGGGGAACTGTTCCCCTTCCTCAATCAGAGGCTGCAGTAATGAAAAGTGCGACCTGACATATCCTTCAGATCGCACGAGTGGACTGCAGCTGCAGTCCATTCAAGGAACTATACTTTGGGACAGAGACACAGCCATGCACTTCTAACGACAACACCGCCACCTTTCTTTTATTGTCGAATGCCTTTTCTGCAGTTGGGTTCAGATAACTATGCCGTTAGATTGCTTCCGCGACGAACAAAATACTCATCGGAATTTCCGCATGCGTGATATAACGGAACTTTTCCAACCCAAGTAAAATACTGAAAAAGAACGAAAATTCCGAAAAATATTCTAAAAAATTCGAAAAAAACTGCCGAAGCTGCTCTTGCCGAACTACAATCACATGCGAGTGCCAACAGTCAAGATTTCTAAAACAAACTGTTTGGTAGTCCTGCGAAGTGCAGCATTCATCTGATACACCACGCCTAGTCTTTCAAGCCCACAGCGTCAGCACATACACCACGAGGACCACCCTTTTTTGCGGAGAAACCAGTACTTCCACACCGTGCAGTCGCAGTGGCTTGATCTTTGTGCTCCGTCCATAAAACCAGGTATTGCGGGGGACAATGCTCATCATGCACATTCCGCAAAAATCGCAAGTTCACCAAAACAAGTATCAAGAGATCCATCCACAAGGTCGGACATCTGTCAATGCTACATTTGACCGTCTCGTCACGCTCAATTACTCGCCAAAGTGAAAAAGCCCAGCTAAACAATCATAGAGTTGTGCTTGCTGTCTAGAATTTATCGACAAACTGGGGCTCCCCGCATTCTGGCGAGAATTCGCAACCTCTAGGGATTGCCGCAGGGCCCCAGGTCTACCGGCGACTATAACTTTGTCCGTGCAACCCTCTCCTCCTTGTTACCGCCGTCAACCAGTCACAAAGCACCGGCATCTGTGAGGAGGCTCTTGAGCTGGCTCTTCTTGGCCTGGAGATCCGAGTTGCCACCAATGTGCTGCTGGGCAATGTAGACGTTGGGGACGGTGCGCTGGCCGCTGATCTCCTGGAGAGCGTCCTGGATGGCGCTGCCGTCGTCTACCTGGTCGAGCTCGAGGAGGAAGTACTTTGCGCCGGTGCTGTCGAGCAGGTCCTTGGTCGCCTTGCAGTAGGGGCAGTAGGACTTGGAGAAGACGGCTGTCATAGTGGCAGAGAGAGGTTAGCAAGACTGCGTGGTTGCCAGACAAAGAAGATAATCCGCCTCGAACGGTGCTGCTGCAAGAGAGAATGCGCGCAGCTTGGCCGAGGGCGTCCACGGACGAGACGAATTTGGTGACGTACCAACAGGGTTGCTGTCGATGATCTGCTGGGTCTTGGTCTTGGCGGCAGACATGGCTTCGGGTGAGACTGAGTGGAACAGTCTGCGGAAGAGGGACATAGAGTTGTGAATGTGAAGAAGAGAGACAGTCGATTGTCTACGAGTTGGCGAATGCGGCAGGCGTTGTTGATATGGGGGATGGCGGGCAGAGGTGGGGGTTTATGAGGCGTACAGTAGAGTCTGCTGCAAGGGCGATTACCTTGACCCGGCCGCCGAACCAGTGATGCAAGCGCAGCGGCGCTCGCGCAATCGGCCGTGTGGAGCCGGCCTTGAGCTGTGCGCCCGCACTCACTCCCGCACGCCACCCTTGTAATGCGACTCTCATGATTTCAAAGCAGTCGTTCATCAGCATGGCGGTGCACGCCGGCGGCGACGCCACAGGCTTGCATTACCTATCTCAGCAAGCCAAGTCAGATATTCCAAATACTTTCTTTCAGACGCTTCGGGATCAATTGCCCAAGCCCCCTCGCGCTGTCATCAGGGCCGTGGACGACCGAGGAAGATGAGAAGCTGTCTGCAGCTCCACGATGACGCCATGTCTTGCTTGCGAAGCTCATCACTTGCAACGCAGGCCTTAGTCAGCGACTGGTCCTTCTGGGGGAGCCAACTTGATGCGGTCAAGTGCTCCCTGCAGCGGTCTTCTGAAGCTGCTGGGTCAGTCTGGCAGGATCCTTGGATGACAGCTCCTGCGCGTGGCTGTCAGCAAGCTAGGAAGTCTGAAAGCCGATGGTAGCTTTTTCCTTGCCTTAAGCTACGCATGGCAATCTAAGACAATAGGGGTGCAGGGGCAGAGGTCCCTGAGATTGCTTGCTCAGGGTATTGGCCTGGCCTAGTCGCAAGAGTGCCCATCCCGCCGGGATCGCTGCCCTGCGTTGCGTCTTGACAGCCTACCCAACCAGTCCATCATCCCACCGCTGGACTCTTTTTTGCTTACTGCTCGTTGTTGTTATTGTTGTTGCCAATCAGCAGTGAGCCAGCAACTCATTCCGCAGCCTACCGGTCTCCGATCCACCCTACTCCCGACGGGGCTGATTGCTCGCCTTGAGGTGAGCAGCCTGACGCCTGGCCTGCCTGCCAACTCGGCTCCTGCTTAGCGCGTCAGACACCTGCCCGCAAACCAACCACGTTGTCACCGACTGGGCCCCACGACACTTCACCCTGCGAGGAAAAAAGCATCATCCCCGCCTCCACCTGCTTCAGGCACCCCAATACCTGCGCTTCTCTGCCCTTCTGGCCTTGTTCTCGGGGCGCGCTAGCATCATCGACCCTTCGGCTGCCTGCAGTCGTCGAAGCCGCCCGTCACATCACGATTCGCCTGCCGTCGTGGTGGATACAGCCCCAGCTCGACAACAGAGAGCCCCCCTGTCTGCCCTTCAGACATCGCCCACTACGCTCGCACAACACACCACATCATCAAAGTGTAGTCGGGCGTCCTTGCACAAGGACTTGCCCATACCCACGCCAAGGTGGCTTCCAGTCAGGCAATCCTGGCATCCTCTGGTGCCCTCCAGAACATCACCGCACTCCTCCCGCCTGCGCTGGTGCCCTACGTCGACGCAACCATCGGCCGCCTCTCCGACACGCTTGCCGGCTCAAGCGAGTTTCTCGAAGCCCAGGGCATCTCCCCCACCATTGTCTACTCCACGCTAGCCTGTGCTGCCCTCGCTCTTCCCATCGGCATGTCTCGATACTTCTACCCAGGCCGGAGCGACCTGTCTCCCTTTGCGTCCCAGCCCGACTCACGTGGTCCTTACGTCACCGAGGACGACTTCAGCTACATCACCTCCGAAGACCTCGAGAGATCGCTCGACTCGCGCGGACGCCATGCCGAGTCATCCAACGGCAGAGAAGAGGACGACGTGCTGCTTGTCAAGTCGGAGGCGGTGATCTATCCCATTCACTTCCCGGCATTCTCCATCGGCGACGGCAAGCTTTACGTCAGAGATGTCAGAGACCGTGTAGGGCTGGTGCTGGAGCTTAGCCGCGCCCAGACATCGAGGATACGACTGTACTACAAGGGCCGGCAGTTGAAGGAGCTGGAGGTGCCGATCCGCACATATGGTGTCAAGAACAACAGCGAATTGCTGCTCGTCATCCCCGACAGTGGCGCCACCGACGACGAGAGTGACAGTAGCGAGGAAGAGGTTATTGTGAAAGACCCTAGAGACCAGCAACAGCAACAGCGGCGCAAGAAGAAGAAGGGGAAGTCTGGAAACAAGAAGAAGAAGAGCTCCAAATCTCAGCGAGACGAGGAGCCGTCTGCTGGCTCAAACCTGGACATTCCAGGCTCAGCTGCAGAGTCGACCTCGGGAGCTCCTTCAAGGCATCCCTCGAGGGTCCCTTCGCCCTCGGTTCCCTCTGGAGCTGTGGCGCAATTGGATGCCATCCGCAACCATTTCGAGTCGGAGCTGGCGCCGCTGTGTCGGTCATTCATGGCAGACCCCCCGAGAGACCCCAAGAAATGCGAGGATGAGCATCGCAAGATTAGTGAGACGGTGCTCCAGCACGTCATCTTGAAATTGGACGAGGTCGACACCGGTGGCGATCCGGATATCCGTGCCAAGCGCAAGGCACTGGTCAACTATGTGCAGGGACTTTTGAACGACATGGACAAGAGGCTGCCTGCTGGGGTCAAGGCCAACCGGTAACGGGCCCAAGTCTCATCTAGCATTTGAAGCGTCAATTTCTGGATTCCTGGCGAGATGAAGTCTGTGTAGAGGCGGAGCCGCGGCGTATTGCTTGGCAACACCACGAATTGCATTCCATCTTAGCGCCCCGAAGGGTGTTCCACTTTATCTTTCATGTAGACTACGGACGACATGCATTCATCGGCGTTGCAACAGTGATCAATATGCGGTGCAATAGCAATTGTGTCTTGAAATCCGCATGCTGTCGGTATGAACACTGTGAAAAGTCATTGAGCCCTGTGGGCGTCTTCTCAGCTTTGTCCATTATGTTGGCATTCAACCCGAGCACATGCCACTGCAATCAGACATGATGCACAGACGCCTTGAAATCACATGCCGAAGCTATGGGGCTCTCACTGGCAAGATCAAGAGACCCGGAGCTGCAAATATCGACTTCACAGGCTCGGCATTGGTTGTGTGCAATGAATGAGGGGGTTTGCTGATACGTCATAATTGGACATCCGCCTCGTGGACAATGCGAAGCGACGCGATGACGTGCAAGGACAGGCGTGCAATGCATGCCAGCCTCGTTTCAACCCAGCATCGCGTGGGCGAGCCTGAGCCTGGGTCCAGAGATGGTCAGCCGCGCCGCGCAACATGCCATGTGGGGGGGGAGGGTGGTTTGAGGCCGCGCAGGCAATGCGGTCCGCTGCTTACGAAAGGCGGCGGACGCAGTTTGTCGTTGTTGGTGCCGGGTAGGGGGTTGTGGCTCGGCGCTGCGCTTCCCAAGCCCTACATTAGGTAAGCACTGACCACACAAAACAAAAATGGAAGGGGCGACCTTGAGCACACAAAAGCCCTCCTCGCTTCGGCCACAAATTCCCCACCCTGCCAGAAGGAGACTAGCGCGCCTGCCAAAGCCCAGAGCCCGCGCACCGCACTGGCGAGTTTGAATATGGCCCGATAATTTTCAACCCTCTTGTGGCATACACGGCTGGCCGGCTTCTTGATTTGCGACCATCACAACACCACAACACCCAACGCCCAGCCGACTAACGACCCCAGTAAGTAGAGTCTCGGATCTCATTGTCACGCCCTTCACGACCAACATCTCCTTTCTATTCCCGGCTACGACGTGGCTGCTCTCTCTCGTCCTCGTCGCGCGCAGTTTCTCGCAGTTTCTTCAACCGGTCTTTTGTCCACTCTTTATTCACATAATTTCCAATCCAGTATCAACCGCGGTTGACGATTCGCAAAGATGTCGTCCTTCGAGTCCGTTGTAAGTAAACACTGAACACCATGGCGAGCTTTGTCCTCGATGCTGCGGAGGGGAAATGGTTGGAAGCTGGCACGGGATTGGACGTGGTTGTCGCTCGGGATATCGGTATACACGCACACGACATTGGGCCACCCATACATTCGATGAAGCTTTGCATAAGGCATTCGACGCTGCGACAACAAACACGACATGCGAGTAGGATGAGGCTGGTACAGCGGACGGCACGTACGAGTCGGGATTGGGCATGCATCGGGACAGGCACCGAGACATACACATGGCAACATCGGACCGAGACTGACCTTGGGGTTTCTCTATAACAGGTTGTGATCGATGGCAAGGGCCATCTCCTTGGCCGCCTTGCCTCCATCGTGGCCAAGCAGCTGTTGAACGGCCAGAAGATCGTGGTTGTCCGCACCGAGGCCCTCAACATCTCCGGCGAGTTCTTCCGCTCTAAGCGTATGTGCACATTCATCACCCCCCCCGGGCAAGGGCTCGACGCCTCGCGAACGAATGTCCTTGACTTGGCTGCCTGTTATCCATTCGGGCAGTCGGCCGCGATGACGAGCCCAGCCGCACAACATTTGAAGCCACACACACAGAGTCGCTGACACAGGTCCTCTCTACAGTCAAGTACCACGCCTACCTCCGCAAGATGACCCGTTACAACCCTACCCGCGGTGGTCCCTTCCACTTCCGCGCTCCTTCCCGGATCTTCTACAAGGCCGTCCGTGGCATGATCCCCCACAAGACTGCCCGCGGCGCCGCCGCCCTTGAGAGACTCAAGGTCTTCGAGGGTGTCCCCCCGCCTTACGACAAGGTCAAGAAGATGGTTGTTCCCCAGGCCCTCCGTGTCCTGAGACTGCAGCCCGGCCGCAAGTACTGCACCGTTGGCCGCCTCGCCCACGAGGTTGGCTGGAAGTACCAGGATGTTGTTGCTAGGTACGTTTTGCCAAGCGTGGGAAATTTCACACAGGAGGAACACACGCTGACCTTGTTCCAATCACAGACTCGAGGAGCGCCGCAAGGCCAAGGGTACCGCCTACTACGAGCGCAAGAAGCTCGCCCAGAGACAACTGACGGAAGCCAAGAAGAACGCCACCGTCGACAGCAAGACCACCGAGGCCCTCAAGTCTCTCGGATACTAAGTCTTGGGTTTCCTGAGAAGGGAAGGGTGTGCTGGTCGTCTGTCGTCTTTACGGGTTTCGCTGTCGTTGTTGTCTCCCATCCTCTGCATCTTCCGCGTCTGGCGCATGTCTTGAATTCGCCCGACGAAAAAACAAAATTCCACCACCTCACGCATCAACAACGGCCACCGAAATGAACACACAATACACACACATGAATCCAACCGCGATTCGTCATCGACTCTTTTTTGCAACTTAGATCCGGCGTGTGGGTTATTTGGGGGTTATATCATCAAAAATTCTCGGGCAATCATCAGATCTGGGTGCGACCCCCCGGTCTTTTGGTTTTCTTCTCGTCTCGGTGCTCTCGTGGTCTCTTTTCCTTGCTTTCTCTCGTTTTGCGTCGTGGCGTTGTATCACACATGGATTCCCATGTCATCCTCGTTCATGGGTCATGTCGTGTGTTGTTATGGCATCCACAAAAGCACGGAGAATGGCGAGGAGAGACGTCGGGTTTGGACCGAGGACGAGAAGCGGGGGAACACCTACGTCTCAAAGGGTCAGGTTGGGGGTTTATGTCTTGCCGGCTCTGGTCCGTGTTCAATGGAAGAGACAACGTTCGTCCATAGAGTAACGAATGAAAATGAACCAAAAAAAGTGAATCAAAGAATACCCCCTTGTCGTCATTGCGAATGGCGTCCGTTGCTGCGTTGTGATGTTGTGTTTGTGCCGACCATGGCCATTGGTTGCTTGTTGTTGACAGTGTCAAAACCGGCGCGCGCAAGGTCACGAGCCGGCAGCAACGAGATCAGCAACACACTGCGATGATGAACGCGCATGTCACGCGTGAACCTGGCCCAGTCAACTAATTAACTCCCACCCGCCGTGTGCTGTGCCTCCCGATTTTCGCACAGTTCGTTGTGGTGTGCGAATTGTGTGGGTCCGGCCGGCCCCGGAGGGCCCGTGGTCCAGAGCCCGCCTGCCATCCCGTCCGCCGCTCCTGGTGTCCCTCGGCAGCCAGCTGGGACCAGGCGGGCAGCCGTTGGGGAGAGCGATGATTAAGATAAAACACCATGTCACACACAGGGTGTGGGTTAAAGAGCGGCCAATATAGTCTCTTGGAGATGCATCTATGTGCTCCCGTTCTTTTCAAAGATGTTCTACGGTGCCTGGCTGCTTTGCACTTTGCCACGCACCGGGTCTGATTGAACCTGCTTTCACCGTCGAGTTGGGGTTTGTCTTCGTTAATTCTGTAAACAATTGACGCTGCGTTGAGACTTGCATAGAATAAATTCAGAGGATATGTTTTTTGTTTTCTTGACACAAAGTCCCGACTCCAACGGGCATGTTGTAATGTTGTTCTTGATGCTCAGCGTTGCAAAGACATCGAGGAACGCCAGCTCCGCACCGTAGCAGCCGAGGGACGGCCCCGGGGGACACAAGATGCCAACTCCCCCACCTTGCAGGCACTTACAAGGATGCCCGCCATCCCGCCGCCCGCATTCCGCACAATCCAGGGTCCGGAACTTGGGACCCCTCGTCGTTAATCGCTTCTAGATCCAGAATCGACCAGCATTGCGAATTCTGCCTTGCGCATAGCCCGGCTGCTGCTTGATTGTGACGCCTGTAGTGCACTGTCTGTCTTTGGTCTCGGCTCCGCTCCAGTCTCTTCACCAGGTCAGGGATCGAGGGAGGCTTGAACTTCCTCACAATACACGACCAAGTGACCATAGCAGCAGTATTCCCCCAAAGCATAGAAGGTCATTCCTGCAGCAGCCCAATATCACGAGTTCCACACCCACACCCACAATGACTTCCCCAGCAACAGCACCACCAGATCTTCCCAGCCCGCCCTTCCTCGCTGTCCCCGGCATCCAAAATTTCCGCGACACCGGCGGCTACCCGGTCTCGTCGGCGCCGAACAAGATTGTGCGGCGCGGCGTGCTCTTCCGCGCCGCCGAGCCCTCGCAGGTCACGCCCGAGGGGATATCGCGGATGCGGGAGCTGGGCATCAAGCACGTCTACGACCTGCGGTCGGTGCGCGAGTTCGAGAAGGAAGGGCACGCCCGCCCGCCGAGGGAGTGGGAGGGCGCCGAGAGGATATTCGCGCCCGTGTTCCTGGACCAGGACTACTCGCCCGAGGCGGTCGCGTTGAGGTTCCGGAGCTATGCTAGCGGGCCGGAGGTGAGTGGTTTTGTCTGTCTGTCTTTTCTGAAGGCTGGGCCTGGCCCAAACACAGGTCGTAGAGTTCCTGGCCTGTTGATGATGTGGAGATCTGGGGAAGATCGTGGTACAACTTATTTCTTGGTATCATGCATCGAGAGAACACTGAGAGCTACCGTAAAAGGTCGAAAAGAGAGACTCGCTGACAAGACAAAACACCGCCCCAGGGCTTCAAAGCAGCATACATGTCCATCCTGCGCGCCGCCTCGGCCCCGGAGAACACCAAGCAGCCATACGCGTCCATCCTGTCGCGGCTGGCATCGGCGACGGAAACCCCGCCCGCGCCGCTGCTCGTACACTGCACGGCGGGCAAGGACCGCACGGGCGTCATCTGCGCGCTGGTGCTCTCGCTGTGCGGCGTCGCCGACGACGTCGTCGCGCACGAGTACAGCCTCACCGCGCTCGGGCTGCGCGAGATGCAGGAGAGCATCATCGAGCGGTTGAAGACTACCGAGGAGGCGTTTCGGGATAACCCGGAGGGGGCGAGGGGGATGGTTGTTGCTGTGTAAGTCCTTTCTTTTCTCCTTCCTTTTCCCCTCCTTTTCTTGTCTTGTCTTTGTATTTGTTTTTTTCCATCATTTCTGGTATGGTTTTGTGCTGGGGCTTGTTTTGTTCTTCTGTGTTTCTGGGTTGTCGTGCGTCGTGAGGTCCTGTTCACCGCGACCAATTCCATCTTCGGGATGTGACCGTCATGTCAGTGCTCTTCGCTAATCACCCCCAAACGTTGTCCGAAACAGCAAGGAGAACATGCTCACGACCCTCGAGCACATTAACCAGACCTACGGCTCTGTGGAGAAGTGCGTGCTGGAGCTCGGCCTCCTCACACCTGAGAGTCTTGCCCAGCTGCGGAAGAACATGATTGTCGATGAGACCGAGGCAGATGCTTCTGGTCTGGTGGTGGACTGGAAGGAGCATGCTAAGATGCTTCTCTAGGATGTAGAACTGTAGAGGTGCGATCTCGCTTGGGGTGGTCGAGGCTATCCGGCCACGCGAGCCCAGCTGGCCAACTTCATTGACCGGTAGAGTGCATTCAAAGAACCAGGAATTCTGGGAAATCTAGAAAGACAAATCCTGCTATGTTCTTTCGCTCGGATAGATGAGACTTTGCCTTGATATGCGTGTCGAATTTTGAAAAGGCCAACGCATTTTGACGGGTTGATTCAAAGAGGATTTAAGTGTTTGCCAATTCTCATATGGACTGTCAATATATTTTTGTGGCACTCAAGTTAGCGTGAGGAGCGGCACAAGATGTCTTCCGTCGTGAAAGAACAGTCATTGATTAAATCAGGGATTTCTTCCGTGGCTCAAAGCCTTCCCTATTTTCCACTTCACATAGTTTCGCCTCACCGGTGTGGCTTGAAGAACACAAGACATCACTAGCCGCAGAGCTCTTGGCACTTTTCGGGAGGTTGAGTTGAACATCAAGATGACCTGTCGTTCATGATCTCGAAGATCACCACAACCATCAGAGCTGAGTATTGTGGTACAGGAACTCGATACCGCCAGTAATTCGACATGTGGAGCGTGTTACTTTTAGATATAATACAGGATGGGTTGCTCTCACTCTTTAGTGGCCGAGTCCGGTGCCTAGCGACGTTTCATAATCATACAACCTGCGTCGCCACAGTGCCGACCGGCCGCTCCACAAACTCCATGATGCCCTCGACAATGTTCTGCCGTGCGGGCTCGGACGCGACCTTGCTGCCGGCCAGCCAGTTCATCCAAAGCAAGCGGGTGATGCGCTCCTCGGGGATCTGCCCAATCGTCTCCCTGGCCGCGCCGGTGCCCGAGGTGTCGTGCGTGACCGTCAGGTGGCCGCTGTTGTCCCGGACCATCAGCAGCTCCTGCTTCTTGGGGAACTTGCCGCGGTTGAAGACGGCGCGGAAGTCCCTCATCGCGGTGCCGAACTCGTCGTCCCCAAACTCGGCCGGCCTGCCGGTGCTCCGCGCCTGGACGGCCCGGACGAACGCGTCGCGCAGGTGGTGGAAGTCGGTGTCGCGGATCGGCACGATGCGGAACGCCGAGCGCGGCCGGACCTCGCGGAGGATCTCGGTCCACAGCTTCTCCCCTTGCACGGGGTCGAGCAGGGCCTTGCGCAGCTCCTCCTTCTCGTTGGCCACCAGCGTCGTCGCGATCGGGTTGATCTCCTTGACCAGCCGGGCCTGGATCGCCGCAATGTCCTGCGTCGCCAGGTAGTACCCCACCATGTAGACCTGGATGCCGAGGAAGCTGACGGTGCGCACGCCCAGCCCGACGAGGGTGTACTCGACGCCGTTGACCTTCTCCTGGGCGGCCTGCGCGCCGAGGTGCAGGTCCAGCGTGCGCGGGAAGGTCGTGATGGTGCTGTTGCCCGTGGGCACCAGCTCGCGGCCCTCGTCGTCGTGGATGACCGTCTTGCGCTTCACCCCGCCTTCTGTGACGAACGGGTCGACCTTGTCAGGGCCGGAGGCGGGCGCGTCGAACTGCGTCGGGTTCCGCACGGCGTCGACCAGCCGGTATGCGGTGTAGCACGTCGCGATGGAGCCGGCAAGGGCGCCGCCGAGGAGCACTGCCCGCCGGTTGCGGTGGTAGTCGTGATGCTGGGTGCGCATGCGGTTGAGGTTGATGGTCTCGTAGGCACGGCTGCCCGAGTGGCGCGCCGGGCGCAAAAAGGTCCGGCATTGCTGGCACGGGGTGGTGATGGGCTGGCCAAGGCTACGCAGGGCGCTGCGCGCCAGCCCCGTGGGGACGGAGCGGGAGGTGATCATGGCCCGGTGGACTACTTTCTTCTGCCGGCCAGCGGTAAAGGCGTTGCGCTGTCGTGTGTTGCAACAGGTGTTTGGAGAGCTGTCAATGGAGCTTTGTCGTTCAGCGGGAGCGCGCCATGGGTCGAGTCGTGTGGGTAAGCTGGCTGGCTGGCTGGTGGCCGTGATGCTTGTCTGGGGTTGTGCCTCGGTTGGTGTGGTCGTGCCTGGGAAGCTCTGAGGTCATCGGATCGAGCGGGCCTTGTGCAAAGATCTGACGACGCTTGGCCGGAGGCTCAATTGGAAAGTGGATCCTGGCCGGGCCGGTGCCCGCCGGAGCGGCGATTGTTAGTGTAATCAATCACTACCAAGCCGCAATTGTGGCTTTGCAAGGGGGGTCGTCAGCCACCCTCAAGCCTCGCCCAGCGTGACGTCAAGTCAGACTCTCTGGCCGGGCTGACCCGGGCGGTGCTTACGGAGTAATTGCTGCTTAGGGGTGGTCCAAGGCTGCCCAGCGAGTCGAGTGGGCAGCGGGAACTCTCGCCCAAACGGCCATTCCGTCGCCGCCTCCGTCTAAAATTGGCATTGCTCACAAGGCTCAGAGCACACGACCATCCAGCCAGCCTCACGCCACGATCAGCACCATAGTCCTCGCGCGCTCATGTGCAGCCAGTCAGGGACGCTCGTGTCCGAAAGGCTGCGCTTGCCTCGCTCCCACCCACCCAGGCGAAAGAGCAGCTGGCCTTGCTACGTTCCATCTGCCAAGGGCCCCAACACGAGAGAGTGCGACGAGACAAAGGCCGCACCGAGTCACTCCGCCAATAGTGCACGCCTGTCGTCCTGGTCTCCACCTGAAAGTCCCGTTCTGAACGTGCTGTCACTGATCTGCCGGCCAGTGCTCGTCCGTGGCGCCAGAACAGGCAAGACCCATGCGCAAAATTGCTCGGTGACGACAGTGACGGTTCGTCGATGGTTCGCCCACAACACGATCTGCACCGTTCGACACAGATTGGGCCACGAGCAGAGGAGACTGCCCAGGGTTCGTGTTCTCGGCATGGCATGGCAACAGGCTCGCTCAACACTGAGTATTCATCTTCTCGGGATGGAGCCATCTACACACCCTGGACTCGCACGCAGGGTCCCCGGCAGTGGGATTTCCGTATCCTGGTTGGGTTTCCAGGGCAGTCCGATGAGGTGATCCGCTTTGCAAACATCGACATCGACGATGCCAAGGTGAAGAAACAGCGCATATTATCCATTTCGACCAAGCTTGACGCAGCCGTCCGTGTCGCGGGGCGTCACCTACCCATCGGCGCCCAGAGTGCAACTCTGAAGATGGGAAAGTCACCGTATTCGAGCACGGCACGTGCATGCAAGACCAACCACCGGGCCCTGCAGAGGCTGCAATGCAAACAGCGGCCGGCTCTGGACCCCGTTATCATCCTGGCGGATCGGGGATGTGGGATTGCTTGATTGCTTGGGTTGCGGTGCCAACGCTCGGTTGCCCTCTGGCCCAGCGCAGTCACAGTCACGGCGCCTTATCTCACATGACGTCTTTGCAGCCAGCCCTGGGAGCGGCGGGCCACTACACGAGAAGTCCATCCATTCACGACCCCGCCCCGCCCGCCAGCCATGCCAGCCATCCTGGTCGACAATACGAAAAGGGCAGGCCGGGCCAGGGTTGCGCGGGGATGTTTCTCACTCAGCCAATCCTCCGCGGCCGCCCGGGCAACAGAAGCGACCAGAAAGAAACATCCTCACGAGAGAGCCCGCACACCTGCAGACAGAGTTTGGGCCTCATGCAGGACCCGACCTCTCCGACCTCGCCGTTCCTTGCCCGCCAGCCTCGCCATATGCACGGCTACCGCACCAACCCATCTAGTCGCTAGGAAACGGCCAGTCCACCAAACACAAAAGGCGATAGACAATAGACGATCCCTCTTCTGCACGTGGTTGCTGGGAGGCACCCGCCGCCGGGAGGGCTCCCAACCTCGCCCTTGGCCGCTGGCAGATCGCCCACTCGAGGCGAGGCCCGCTCCACCATGACGCCGAAGGTTCCGCCCGTCGTTGTAGCGACGGGTCGTTGATTGGCAGGCCCTGACAGTAGATCGCAGCGCAGCAAACCTTGCGAGCCACGATGGCTGGCAAAGGGCCGCGCCAGCCCAGGCGGAGCTGCCTTGCCACTTAGGTCCTAGGCTGGCTAGCGGGGGGAAGAACTTTGCGGTCTTTCTGCGGCGGTGCACTTTTCCGCGCAGCGAGCGAGAGAAGCGGGGACCGAGACATGGTTGCTATTCCTGGGCACCACAGTGGGACCCCTGTCCCGACTCTTCGTAACCTCTGCCCACCTGCCCGTCCTTTGACTCAGCTGTCCACACCCACGACTGGATGCAACCTTGCAGCGCCCGACGACACCACGGCGAGGTTGACGTTGGAGCTAGGCAACGGGCGCCGCCGAACACTCTGCAGGGGGGCTGTACCCGTCCAGCCTGCCAGCCCCAGCCCCTGCCTGCTTGACGCCATCCTGCCCTCCAGGCTCCTGCTCTTCGCTGCTCTCGCAGGTCGGCGCATGTCCCCCAAGCGGCCTGTGTATAAGAGAGTCGCCCGTCTCCCCCCTCGTTCCTGGACCTGTTCCTGCTTGGCATCATCACGCATCACACAGCAATACCAGGACTCTCGCTTGTTTCCTAGAGATCACTCGCTACATCTCTACGCTTTGGTTCCCGCATTAATCACACACAAACCAACAACACCACCAACAACTCATTCACAATGAAGTCTGTCGCTGTTGCCATCCTCGCCTCGGCCGCCGTCGCCGTCGCCGACTACGCCGTCACCACTCCCACCTACCCGGTCTACCCCACCGAGACCGAGTCTGAGTGCAGCGACGAGGAGTCTTCCACGGTCTACAGCACCGTGACCTACCCGTACTACAACACCACCACGACCTCGGTGGTGTACCCCACGTACCCTACGTACCCGGTCGAGTCGTCCAGCGAGACCTACGAGACTTACGTGCCTACCACCTACGACACCTACGTGCCCACGTATGAGCCCACCACGTATGAGCCTACCACCTACGAGCCCACCACGTACGAGCCCACCACGTATGTGCCTACCACCTACGTGCCTGTTCCCACTGGCACCGGCGGTACTGTCTACCCTACCGCCAACACCACTCTGCCCACCTACTACCCCCCGACTACTCTGTCTTCGCACACTCCTGTGCCTCCCACCTACGTGCCTACCACTGTTCCCTCCGGCACCACCCCCGGCGTTCCCAGCGTTCCCAGCATTCCCACCGCTGGCGCCGCTGTCAACAGCGTCGGCATGCTCGCCGTCCTCGGCGCTGTTGCCGCCTACTTCCTGTAAGCGTCTGCTCCCACGAGCACGCGCGCACACAGGCGTCTTGCGCGGGTCTCTCACGACCTAAGCAACGACACAAAACACAAATCACATTCGCTACACTCCTTTGATTAAAGCGTCACTGAACTTTTGCACCAAAACCGGCGTTGGCGGCGCACATCCTCTTCGGGCGTGAGAGAACCATTTTTGGGACCAAGGGTTCGGCGCGGATTCACCAAATTAGATCACGACGGGAATATTTTATGGCTTGTTGGAGAACCCCCTACCGTAGATAGGAAACTTCATTTTTTGGAAACGCGAACGAGATATCATGACCGCATCAAGACTGATGACGACGACGGGATTCATGATTGGGGGGAGGGAATGGATACGTAATTATTAATTATACTTTGCTGGGAAATATAAACCCCTTTCACACACACATACGCATCATTGTTCCTTACGTTGCTTCACACTGTGATTGATCTTTGGAGAAACATAATTTATGGGGTTCAAAGCACCAGTTGTGTTGTTTTGTCAACTCTTACTCCAGAACTATTGATATGCGTCGGATTCACCGCGCCGCTTACACGAGGCGAGGCTGATTGAGTGAGCCCGGCCTGAAAGGAATGTGCACTTCACAACTACTGCCTGTATTTTTGATCACCGCACGCGCGCTGCTTACACAAGGCTGAGTGAGCAACGGAAAACGTGCACTTTGTCTGACACAGGCAAATACGCGAACACTTTAACCAAGGCAGCCTCGTCGGCTGTGGTGGTGGTAGTGGGCCCACAGTGAGAAAGACATGGATGGGGGAGGTCCGACACTAAAACGACAAAGGCACAACAAGGCGGCAGTGTGCATGAGAAGAGTGAGAGGGGGGGGCCCGGGCAAGAGGGCGAGAGAGAACGAGAGCGAGGCAGACAGAGAGGAAGAGCTGAAAAGTGAGATGGGCGTCGCATGCGTGCGTGCGGCAGTGCCCGGGGTCGGAGTGGTGGGTGACACAAAAGCGAGTTGAGCGAGTTCAGTGGGGCCCCAAGTTCATTGTTTCCCAGCCCGTTTCCCATTATTGACTGGGTTCCCCTCACGTCAGCGCAGCAGCCCGCAGGCCGCATGCCCGCTGTCACTGTCACGGCGGGCGGCCAGGCGGCCCAGCAAGCAACTCTGAGCGTCGAGCACAGTCTGGGCATGAGGCACGGACACTCTGGAGGTGCAGGTACATGTAATAGATTACGGGCGGATTGGGCCGCCTTGCTCCAAGTGGGTTCACCTGCTGCACTGGGCACACAAAGGACACGGCGGCCGTCCCCATGTGGCCGGCCATGTACTGCTGGCTGGCCCTGTCGTCGTTGGGTGGATTGCCGAAAAGCCCCCCCCCTCCCTGCTGCTGACGGAGTGAAAATTGTTGACCCGGGGGTGCTTATCGGTGCGGTGAGAGAAAAGGAGCTTGCTGCGGCAGGGGCCCAAAGGAAGGAGGATTTTGCTGGGCAATATGCAGGGTTGATGAGGATCCGCAAAGAGAGCTGCTCGAAAATATCTGGATTCAGAAGGGATGGGATGTGATGATGTGATGGGGGGTTTCAGGAGAAGGGCCGGCGTGGCAGGCGGTGCGCTCGGAGGTAGGATGAGTTGGTCTGCAGATGGGGGAGTCAGACACCTGCATTGCACGGTTAAGTGTGGCAAATCAGAAAGCTCTGCTCATCGAAGGACGGGAGAGCAGTGCAGCTTTCTGGGGTGATTCATGAAACGGGTGACATGATACTTTTATAGCGCCTGCACAAGACTGTTCTTGAGTGTGCCGGTTCATCGTTGCGTAGGTGTTGGGCGATATTCACAGCGTCGTCTCGAGACGACACGTCATGGAGATTGACCTTGAGCTGGCGAACAGGCCGGTATGGATGCTGCCGGACCGTGCAGAGCAGCTCATCATCCCTCAAAGGAATCTACAAGGTATATCGATAGCACCCAGAACAACAACAATAACGAGATATCAGAGAGTGTTGAGAAAACAGTGAAGCACTGTGGTGCTCAAGAAAACAGATCGGAGAGGTGGTCCAGTGCTTAGAAAGCAGTGAAACTCGCTTTCGCACGTTCTTCAAACCCTCCCTCTGAACGCGCTGTCAAGGCCTGCGATGCATCCGTCGGAACTCTCGTCGAACGATCTCAAGGCTTCTTCACTCAGAACTTCCACAACCTGGCCAATTTCTCGACATACTGCGCAATGCACGGGGTATTGTGTGGGGAAATGCCTCGTCGATGTAGATGGCAGGGCTGACGTTAAGGTCGAAGGTCCATTTGATCTCCCTCGTGCGCTAACCTTCTCGCCGTGAACTTCTCCCGACTCTCGTAGACACCATGAAGCCTGAGACGGGACGAGGTGCTAAAGTTTATTCAATTGCAAGAAGAGCAGTGGCATTTGTCTGGACGAGGAGTCATCTTTGCGTGGCTGAGCAGGCAATCTATCAGCAGCTGGAAACCTCTCAGAAATGGTTAGAAATGCAGTGCAAAAAACCGACCTTCCAAGCTGGGAGTAGCGCCCAACTCAGAGCTGCGCAGACCAGGGTCACAAGTCCAGCCAATGATGGCAACGAGCTGACCTATCACACAACACGATGTGGCCCTTGAGGCATGTTCGTTCGAGATCGAGAAGGCAGCTGGCGTCTTCTCGTAAGTGGACGAGACGTAGGTTCTGATGCTGCCTCAGAGTCAACGATCATCGTGAGTGTTCCTGCTTGATGGTCAAGTTTTGCAGTTTATGGAGGCTCTGCAAGACAGACCATCCCTCTCCGTTTGTGATCATTTAAGTTTTAGAGTCTGATGCTACACACAAAGCAACCAACCGCGACATAAGCTGTAGAGCATCTGCGGGTCGCCGCAAGTTGCATGAGGCTCTAAATCTCGTTCCACATTTCGTCACACCACGGAACTACAGGATCTCTCGCAACCCACAGCAACTTTAGGTTGTCTAATGCAGTGCCAACTCAGACGCAAGTCTCGATGAAACTCCGGCTTGCTAACAGGCCAGAAAATCCATCAACACTGTACAGGGTGTCGACATTGTTCTGCAAAGGACCGGGTCAATATTTAGAGCAAAGCCTACCTGTCTAGGCTATCGCTCTCAACAGACCGGCAACCCTACCAGGAAATCACGAATTAAAACAAAGCTTCATTTTCCCCCAACTGGTAATACCAGACTTCACGGCGAATAGCCCTCGTTTCTATTCGTTCAAATGCGGAGTGACAATGACTGGCACCCAGCCCTATGTTCTTAACTGAGCTAGCCGCAGCCCTCTGTTGCGATAACGCTGCGTGGCTCACAGCTGGACAAGGCAGGCTGGATAGGCGTTTCGCCATCTACTTCATGCCCCTGAATCAGGACCAACCCACAACATTCCGCGCATCGGCACTGCAAGACTTAACATCCTAGGTCGATGGCAATTATGGATTCAGAGGGAGTGGCCTTGTCCCCGTTGGACTGTCAATTCACCTCACTATGCGCCGAGAATGCTTCTGAGTCATGTGCCTCCTCAAGTCGTTTGCCCTTGTGAAAGCCTTGTCACAAAGCGAGCACTGATGGGGCCGCTGCCCAAAGTGCGCGTTGATGTGGTCCTCTCTGATCGCCTTTCTCGTGAAGTTCTTGCCGCAATGCGGGCAGTTGAACCTAGCGTTGTCCTTGCTCGCCGGCGTGAGGTCCCGCGGCACAGGGCCGAAGCCCGTGTTGGCAGGGTCGTCTGGATGGTAGCTGCGGACGTGCTTCTCGCGGTCCTTGTTTGTCGAGAAGCCAAACGCGACGAGGTTGCAGCCGGCCACGGGACAGAGAAAAGGCCGCTCATGCCGCTTGGTGTGTGCGTCCCGCAGCTCCTGGTTCTCGAAGCCCTGATAGAAGTAGTCGCAGGCGATGCGGTCGCACTTGAAAACATTGAGGCCGTAGTACTCCTGGAATTGGGCCTCCTCCTCTCCTCCCTCCGCGAGAGCGAGCCACGTGCTCTCCATTCTGCCCCGAATCTTTTGAATAGAACCTTCAAGATCATGAAGGCTGATTTTGTTGCGTTGCTTCGCGTCGCTTGTCGCTTCGTGGAAGTGAAGATGCGTCCTAATGACAACCATCGCATCGTAGAAGGAGTAGCATCGGAAAGCTTGACAGTCAGACTCTGCTTTCTGTCTGGCGTCTTCTGCCTGCCTCTCCGGCTCAGATATCGCACTTCTTTTGGATCCGCTATGATCTCGAGGCTCGAGGCTCTTGGCAAAAGCAGTTGTGAATGCTGTGGCTGCCCTGGAAAGCTTGATCTGGAAGCTGCCGCCCCTGACAGGGTCTTCAAATATGCCAGTGCCGTTTTTCAGCACGACTCCGAGGTGATGGTCCCATTTAGACGCGGCATAGTCTTGAAAAGCATAAAACTTGTCCTCAACAAACTTGTCAAGCTGTTTCGGGTCGTCGCCCGGGCGAAAGCAGGACCCTCCTAGGTATTGGAGGCAGGCGATGGCGAGTTCACACTCCACTACCCGTTCATCGAGGTTTTCACCTTGTAAGATATGTCTGGTTCCGGCTCAATGTCAGCAATACTGTGGCAAGCCTAATTCTGCCCGCTGCTGGTGTCAGATAAACTTACTCTCGGGCCGTGTGATGGACAAATGTTATCCTCCCCTTGAGTACTTGCACCAATGAGCCGCATGTCTGGTCTATGTCTTTCTGAAGCCTTCCTTTGTAGTAGTCGAGGACCAGCTCTCCGCTATGCTTGTCATGAGATATGACAAGAGCAGCTTGAATCTCATGCCAGAGCAATGGCCTCTTGCAACAAGCCAGCCAACCAAACACGCGCTGAGCACGTTTCCACCCTTTGGGGCTCAGTTGATTCTTGAGACGTTCGACAATTGCATTGTACCTGTCTACAGGGTTAGCAAGAGGTCGGTGCGCAAATGCAAGGTGATCTTACGCTGAGGCCAGGTCCCGGGGGAATCGACTCTCCTCTAGCTCTGCTAGAATGTCCCCGACCGCTGACTGTGCGAGCAAATTATCCATGACGATTTGAGCGTAGAGAAACATTCCTAGCAGCAACACAGTCAGCATCCTTCTGACCTTCTCCTGGACTTACACCAGGAACACTGCCAGAAACTCACCATCTGATCTTCTCAGGATTTGTCTGCGAATCCGCTGGATGTCATTCTCGTCTAGGCCGCGGTCCTTCATTTTCGCTTTTTTGCCATCAATGTACAACCCTATATCATCTTGTACATGTCTCGTCGTCATCTCGATTATTGTTGTTGCCCCCTCGACAACCTTCAGTTTGCGTATGTCCGGCAGGTCCCTGCTCACCAGGAGAACGCGTAGCTTTCCCGGTCTGAATTCTTCGCATCTTTCCGCCAGTTTCGCGAGGAAATTCACAACGACGCGGCGAGTCTCGGAGTTGCAAGAGTCGATCCCATCTATAATGATGAACTGGTTCATGTCGGCATCCGCGAAGAGCTCTAAGAGAATCTGTGCCGTTTCCTCATGGTTCAGAGTGACCTGCCCCTTGGCTTTCTTCTCATGGCAGACCGGCAGTAGATCTTGAAAATGCCGGAGCATCTGGCGTAGAAGAGATCTGTAAATGGTCATGGTGTCGTTTTGCC
The DNA here is from genome assembly GCF_020744255.1 of Microdochium trichocladiopsis. Lineage (NCBI taxonomy): Eukaryota > Fungi > Ascomycota > Sordariomycetes > Xylariales > Microdochiaceae > Microdochium > Microdochium trichocladiopsis. The sequence goes on from NW_025763547.1 coordinate 496,344, forward strand.
TGGAGCCTTCCTCCCGACAGTAGAAAAAGCTGGTCTTGAAGACCGGCTGCTGATCTTCGATGGAGAGCGCGGCGTCTCGGGCGCTGTCCTCGGGGCCTATGCTGGACCGGTACCTCATGCACCGATCAATGATGGATGAGGCCAAAACCGTTTTGCCTAGATCCCATTTGGTCAGCAGTCTACATCCATGTATGCAAGACACCAGGCTACACGCACCGCAACCCAGTTTGCCATGTATCCATATTATGGAGTGTCGGGGTACCGTCTCCGGGTTGAGCCAGTTAAGCATATGATCGTCTTGCAAAATCCATTGGCAAGTATTTTTGGCCTCCTCTCGAATGTCCCGGAAGCGCTGGTGATGCTCCTCCTGCTCCTGATCAACTCCTGGTGTCGAGAGCCACGCCAGCATCTTCTCCAACTGATCCTCTTTGCGCTTCGCCTCGGCATCTCTTGCATTTCTCAGGAGCACTCGGCGATCCTCCTCGTACTGACGAATGTGTCTAAGAAAATCGTCTCGATCTTCCCGGTAGTCCTGAACATGCCCGTTCAGCCGGTATGAAAAGTCATCGAGAGCCTCCTCAAGAGCGCCCTCCTTGCACGAATCCAGCTGGCTTTTGAACAGCTGGTGATGCTGATCAAATCTCCTGAGAAGAGCGCGAAATGAATGATTGACGTAGTCGTTCCAGTTTGCCTTGAAGGTCCGCTTCCATCCTTCCCCAGAGGTAAGCGGCCCCAGCACGTCGGCATGGAACAACAGAACATCGTGGTACATGTAAGCGAGGGCCTTGCGCAGCTCGGGCCTGGCTTGCAGAAGGTCTTCATGGGGCACCGTGCGTGGCACGCATGTGCCCAATTCATAGTATGCGTTGAGGACAGTATCAAGGATTGATCTCTCATCATTTGCACTCTGCTGGGACAGTCAGCTCAGTGATCGGGCACATGACGTGAAAATTGGAATTGGGGCTAACTTGCCTTGAGTATCTGCTTGGTTGGCCCCCATATGAACCCTGCTTGCTCCTGGCTCAATCGTGCAGCATCTACAAGTTGCTCGAACGCCAGTAAAGCTGACTGGAATCTGGCGAGATTGAGCATAGACTTCTGCTTCTCCTGACGTATCTGGAGTTCAAGAATGTCATGCTTCACGTGGTCGCACGTTACATGTATGAATCGATCGGTAACAGCAGCCGGATGACGCTGTCGAAAGGAATTGATTGCATCTTCGAGGATGTCTTTGGCCTCAAGGGCAGACATAACTATGCCTCGTGTCGAGTAGAGGCTGATTTAGAGCAATATCCTCGAGCGCCATCAGTTGACAATGAATTTGACGGCAAGTCTTTGTGTACACAGAGTGGAAGATCTCCTGAAATCAAAATGTCTGCCGATTCGTGGGGGTTGTTGTCATTTGTGGCTATGCGGCTGGGAGGCGCCCTGATTGCCAGTCAATTCAGCCAAAGCAGGGTACGACAGCCGCACACCTACAGATGGCGTCCCAATAGCTTGACTGCAGTGCTTCGAGGGCGGAACAGGGGGGTCGTCGGCACCGCCCCCCAAGGCTGCGTTGCATTGCAGCGCAGGTGGAGAGGGGCCTCCGCCGCCTGGTTGCCTCACTGTTGCCAGTCAGCCTTGTGCGCACCGCAGCGGACCAGCCTCTGCGGTTGTCACAGTAGTGATCCTGGTTCCAAGTTGGAGACTAAGCAGACGCATCACTACGTGAAACTCCATGGAAATCTCAGAGTTCAGAAGCAGAGCCTGGGGATCAAGCAAGCCGTGAGACCCTCATGAAACTCCCGCCTGGAGTTTCTCGATGAATTGAACCTTACGAAGGGCGGAAGTTCTATCAGTCATGTCTTTACATCATATTCTCAACGATGACCCACCCTACAGATCGAACTTCAGCAGTGCTGAACCGACCTCGTACGGCTCTTTTCCATCTCTCTATCCTGATCCTCACATCGATCTTGATGATCTGTTTCTAGATACGCAACACCAGAGCACTTACGATGACGGCAATGGACTACTTGAAATCCCACCTGATGCACTTCACCAGATTGAGGTGGGCTTCGAGGATTGGGCCACCATGATGCACCCAGTGGCAAACGAGTCAGATGATCATGCAGAGTCGAGCCATCCGACATCAGTAGGCCCGAGTGAGATACTTGAGCAGGATATGATTTGCTATGGCATGGTGAGTCCTTCCTTTGCAAATCACAACGAATGTTCTTCTGACCCTTCGTGCCCAAGCTGTATGAATACGATGTCAAACTCGTTTCAACAGACATGCAAGAAGTGACCAGCACTCTGAAGGCCTCCGCAGACGGACAGCAGTTGGCCTTGGACAACCATTTACAGAAGTTCACCGTGATGAGGAGGACGGAATCTGCAGTACTGTGCTTCGAAGACGGCTCTTCATTTGGGTATCTGAGGGAAGGGCAAGCTCGAGTCCTTGTCTCCATCATGGAATCGTGCCCGGCTGTCACGTTCGAGGGTGTCGCGCGCACTCACCTGCTCATCGAGCGAATCAGCAAGATCTCGAAATCTCCGGACCGATTTGTCACTGTCGACATCAACGTCTATGGCCCCGAGAATATTGCCCACCAGATTGGGCAAGAACTGTCCAGCAACAAGGCATATCTGCAACAACCTGACCACTATCTGAAAGACTTCCAATACAAGAACCCTCATGTGATCAAATTTCCCGGGATAGACGTGACCTCCCGACGCCGCAACGAGGTGCGACAGGCTGAGAAACCTGAGGCGGCAATTAGTGGGAAAGAGGACCGTTTGCAAAGGATGCTTGCAGAGGTCCACGCCACGCTGAACGAGGTGGAAGAGCCTTCACGAACGGAAGGCGACAGGCGACTTCGGACGCAGCTTCTTCCGTAAGCACCCAATGCCATTCGACGGGGGAAAAGTATCATTACTGATGAATTCCTGTTTGCTAGGCACCAAGAGAGGGCTCTCACTTTCATGGCTCGGCGCGAGTCTGGTGAGATTCCTGACGAGGATAGACTTTGGAGGAAGACAGCCATCGAAGGGCAAGAGAAGTACGTTACCAGAATTCTGTGAGGGAAACCGCAGATTTGCTGACACTTTTTCTCAGGTATATTCATAAGATCAGCAAAACCCTTGCGAGCGAGCGGCCCACGGAAAGGGGCGGTGGGGTCTTGGCGGATGAGATGGGTATGGGGAAGACATTGACAATGATTGCTGTGATAGTTCAGACACTGTCGGAGGCACACCGATATGTCGTGGAGAGGCAGAGCTCGGCCCACCAGAGTGGGAAAAGCAATATCTATTCACACTCCACCTTGGTCGTGGTCCCGTCAGAATGTGAGTGCATTTTGGAATCTCGCTGGTCGAGCATGGCTGCTATTGTAGGAACTAACGCGTTGATAGTACTCATCAATACTTGGACGAAACAGATCAATAAGTAAGTCTGGAGATGCGACGCATATCTTTATTAAAGCCTGGCGAATGCTGAAAACACGTGAAGGCACGTTGGTGACGATCTCACTTACGTCAAGTACCACGGCGCCGGAAGGCTCAAGGACGCAGAGTCGCTTTCAAAGGCCGATGTCGTTATTACAACCTATCACACACTTGCCGTTGAGTTCAAGGAGAAGAGAAGCCTACTTCACAACATTCACTGGTTTCGCGTGGTTCTCGATGAAGGTAGGTGGTAGCCCACATTTTGAGTCATCCCACAAGTCCCATCACAATGTACTGACCACGTTCGCAGGGCACATGATCCGCCGACCTGCCACAATTTTTCACAAGACATGCTACGAGCTAGAAGCACGATCGAGATGGTGCTTGACCGGCACTCCTATTCAAAACAAGCTTGATGACATCGGAGCACTCTTCGTGTTCATCAGAGCTGAACCATTCCACAGCATGGCGCAATTTCGAAGTTCAATAACGCTGCCTTTCGAGCGAGGCGACGACACTGTGAAGGACAAACTCGTAATGCTCTATAAGTCTCTGTGCATAAGTCGTCCTAGAAGAAAAGCAGAGCTACCAGAACCGATTGAACGCCTCCGAGAGCTCGAGTTCACACAAGAAGAAAGACACCTGTACAAGAGAACAGAGAGCATCATGGATCGAACAATCCGGCAAGTTGTCGGCCATGTTGAGCAGGAGAAGACCTTTGGTCTTTTCCAGACATATCTGCAGCTCCGCATTTCCTGTAACCACGGAACGTGGCAAAAACTCTTCTCGTGGCGACGCAATCGACTGCAGGAGATGCGCGAGGCCATCGAAGCTAACAGACTGGACGCTGAAATTCGCTGCGGCGGTTGCGCGCAGCCCCGGCCGAGCCTCGACAGCTACAAGCATTATCCGAGTTGCGGCCATTTCTTGTGCTCAGACTGTCGCAAGGACCACGCGGGAGACCACAACATTGACCGCACAGACGGGCGTTGTCCTCTCTGCCGTATTCAAACCCGGTCTCATCATCATCACCACCATCATCATCGAGAGCCAAATCAGGTGCCAGAAGTAGTTCCTCTCTTTGGAGACGAGGAAGAGACCCAGCCGGCAAATGACCATGCAATGCAAGGTCTCCAGGAGGAAGAGGATTATTTTGAGGATTCGGGGCACTCGACGAAGATGATGGCTCTGATGGAAGACGTCAAGGTTGATCTGGAAAGAACCAAAAGGTCCGTATAATTGTTTCCCCGCCGCTTGTGGCTGAATCGAGGCTAACCATACTGCTGCTCACAGCATCATTTTCTCATGCTGGACGAGTACTTTAAATTTGGTCGGCAGACATCTAGAGAAAGAGGGTGTCAAATATCTCCGTATTGATGGAGAAACACCGACGAAGAAGCGACAAGATTTACTTGATCAATTCGACAGCCAGACAGTTCGAGTGCTTATCATGACCACTGGTACGGGTGCATTTGGGTAAGGACACTATCGATCTGGTGCATATTATGCAGTGGAACTATGTCTCACAGTGCACCAAATACAGGCTCAATATCATGTCAGCTCAAAGAGTGTTCATTGTGGAGTCGCAGTGGAACCCTAGCGTTGAGAACCAGGCGATCTCAAGGGCAATCCGCATCGGTCAGACCGAGAACGTGCTTGTCACGCGATATATCATGAAGGGAACTGTGGAAGAAGTGAGTAGTCTTGGTGGCACCGTGGAGATACAGTGGTGTCAGCTAACGTCATTACAGGAAATGATGTCCCAGCAAAAGAGGAAGCGTGACGCAGCGAGGTTGGGCTGGTAAGGGGAGGTTGAGCCCAAAAGTCTGGGTTTTATGTGAAGACAGGCCAAATACTAACGTTACCGCCGTTGCCGGAACAACGCCTCGTGGCTGGCTAGCCACCTCTACCCGGAGACGGTATCTACCTTTTCGCCTACCTAGCCATAGATACTTAGCCTAATCAATAAACCAGGTGCGCAAGTCTGCTTGGGCGCTTGCTGGGAGGAGTTACAGGTCGCACAAGAAGGCCCCTAATTGCCATAAGCTCGTAGCTTGTGTTGTTCCAGGCAGCTCCCAGGCCCCGACTGACTCTTAAAAAGCAGTGAAGCAAATGGCCCCCCAAATCTCCTCTGCTGGCAGTGGCCCCACCTTATTAGTCCGATTGAATCTCCCGAACAGCCCCGCTGACGGCTCAAAAAGCAGTGAAGGGGAACGAGGCTGCACGCGAGCCTCGTTCCCCACGTTCTGCGTCCGTTTGAATATTCAGCGCTTGTAAACGTTCTGGGGCAGGGCATTACTGGAATTGTCTTTGCAAAGCAAGATTTAAGACCGAGCGCACTCTGTGCGATGCTTGCCCGCACTGCGCCATCCCTTGGGCAGGAGCACAGGTTTCATCCTTGACGGAGACATCAGCTAACTCGACTGGGGTTGAGAAGCTCACGACGTAATATGGATCTGCTCAGCCTTGTTCCGTCCTCCAAGACCGGAACAAAAATGCAGTGAAGGATACCCATTGGGGGCCATCACAAGCGCGATACACGCATGCGCTCTAGCAACTGACCCATGTTTTGCTTTTGGCCATTCTTGGGGTCTTCCTGAACTGATGATGGTGCGACCACATGTCTGGTGTGCCGACTGGTCTCTCGAGATCTACCGCCGTATTGCTCATTGTCAGGATTACACCACGGGATCGTTCCTGCAAGGTCCTTGGCAAGTTTGGCGCCTTATGAAGATGACCCTAAGCAACGGGGGTCTGCACCCCGGTTCAGACGGTTCGAAAATGTCAAGGTGGCTGGAGCGGCGTGGAATCATTGGCGAATGCAAAACGTCGTATTGGCTGTTGCAACAAGGCAGACCGTCTCTAGGACTCTATTTCGTTTCACTGCTTTTTCAACAGCTGTAGAGGAGTTTTGACCCTGGATGACCCCATGATTTTACCAGGGATTCTTGCAGGCACAGCCCCGGTGGGTCCTAAATTATGAACTCTTAGTTGTAATTAGTCAACTGGGAGGGCTCGGAGGCAGCTGAAAAAGCAGTGCTGCTCCCATTTCAGGCAACAGGAGCGATGTCCGCAATGTCCCCGGGTCGTGGTGTTCTGTGTTTCCTTCCGAAATTCACCGGGTAATGAAACCAGTCTGTGTGCTTCACAGCCTGGTCTCTCGAAATCTACAATCATTGAAGAGCATCACACCAGCGGGTAAGACATGAGAAAGGGCGCATGCCCGCTGAACAGGCCCTTTAATGCTCCCACTCAATTGTTCTGTAGGCCTCGATGCCCCTCATTTTCCATCCGAGCTTCCGTCGCCGTCGATGGAGCTGGACTACTGCACTGCTGTTTTGTGCCGCACCTAAGGGGCGTCATTCTCTCAAACCTCACAACTGCTACATCTTGTCCATCTCTCTTTGGTTAATCGTTGGAATTTATTTTTTTGTAGGAAGGAAGAGGGTGCCTAAGCTCCGACGAGTCGCACTGCTTTCAGATTTGAGCTAGCATGCATCCAGCTTTACGCAAATTTTCTCATCACTTCCGCACCAGTGCATAATCCAAACATAAGTGTATTACTATCCACGACGGCCAATTGAGGTGTAACTAAGCAATACAAAAGAATAGAAATGGGTGGCAGAGTGGAAATTTAAACAAGCGACCTGCCCGCTGCCATGGCAGGCTCTTGGGCAAGCCTCTGCAGCGCCTTCTCATACAATGCGAACCACGCCTTCACACGAACATGTTGCTCCCGTCGCAGACGAGAGCCGTCAAAGAGTACCGAGATGCCGAGCCGACCGTTGGCCACGCCGGCGACAAACTCAAAGAGGGCATATTGTCTTGCCCTTGTTGCGGAGGGCGGCTCGATGTCGAATGCTGCCGTGGCATTAGTGCTGCGATGGGTCTCGTCTGCGGCTCGGCTCGTCTGCGCAGCTGCCATCTCCGCCACCGATGTGGCTTGGAACAGCGCCTCCTCGCGCTCGAGCTGCTGGTACACGCCGCCGTAGTTGAAGACGATCTCGGCTGGAAGCTCGTGTTGAACGAATTGCCGCGCAGTGTCTGCATTGGCAAAGCGAGAGTGGAGATAATCGCGGCTTGCCGACCCCTTGCCGCAATCCTGTGTGGCTGCGGTGATCGCTTCCTGGGTCTGTGCGACAAAGCCGATGAGGTGGCTAAGTTGATCAGAGGGGCGGCCGAGGTGGTCTCGCTCACTCTCACACAGGAGCTGTGGAGATGGGACATGGACGGGATAAAGCGTGGTGAACCACCCGACGGTACGAGAAAGGTCGAAATCGTCGTCATCAGGATTGTCGCGTCCGTGTCCTTCGTTGAAGACGGTTGGCAAGTGCCTGTCGGGGAATGTTTGTGCGAAGGAATAAAGCAATGCCGACAGCATCAGGACGATTGGCTGTGTCTGGAAGAACTCCGTGCAAGTACCTAGGATGGCCTCGGAGGACTGTTCGTCAAGCGTAAAGGACATCGTCGCCTCTGTGTCGGGTCTTGGACTAGCATTGAGTGTGTTGTCGCAGTACCAGTATGACTTGGGTACTGAAGGCGGTTGCGACGCAGCCGCCACCGCTTTCGGACGGTGAACGAGAGCTTCCCTTCGTTGTGCTTGTCGGGTAGACCAAGCCGCGAAAGACGTGGTCGGAAGTAGTAAAACATTGGTCTTGGGGGCAGACGCGCCGACGTGCAGAAGCTCTTCTAGGTCACCGAGAATGACGCGCCAGGACACCAGATCGACGACGAGGTGGTGCACTGTGATGAAGACGGATTGCGCGCCATCAACCTCAAACAGGACCACCGCTACGACCGGACCCGTTGTTATCCCAAGGGAAGCTCTCACTCGCTTGATCTCGGCGGCGACTTCATGGTAGTCGGCACACCGGAGGATGCCGACTTCGATTGGCTGACGCTGGTGTTGCGCTGGGATGAACTGCTCCCAGTTTCCAGAAGGTTCTTGCCGGAAGCGTGCCCGGAGGATAGGGTGAGCCTGCAAGACTCTGTTGATTGCATCTTGTAGTGCAGGATAAGTTATTGTCGTCTTCAGCTGGAGATAGAAGTACTGATCGAAGCAAACAGATGTATCTGGCTGGTACAAGAAGAACAACTGCTGGATGGGAGACATAGGGACGATTTGCTCCACGTCGCCGTTGCCAGTGCCATTGGAAGCCTCAAGCAAAACTTTGTTCTCATTCTCAGGAATAGGAGCAGGGTTCTCCTTGGCGATTTCTTCCAGCATCAGCCCTGCGGTCTTGAGCTGGTTGATCGTGCGGACCGTAATGTTGAAACCATCCCGCCTAGCAGCCGATGATAGTTGCATAGCTGTGATGGAGTCTCCCCCTAGCTGGAAGAAGCTGTCATCAAGACCCACGGTTGCGGTATCAAGGTTGAGCACACGAGCAACGATGCCACACAGCTGGCGCTCTCTGTCCGTGGCAGGCGGCCTGCTTTGGCAGCCTCGTTCATGATTCTCTTGTTTCCACAGAGCCGCAAGCTGATTTTTGGACAGTGACGACCCGGCCCTTCGAAGCGCGCGGCGGTCCGTCTTGCCGGAGATACCTCGCGGTATTTTGTCTACTACAAACCACACCGAGGGGATCATGTATCGGGGGACGCGTTCGCGAAGACACTCAACGGCGTGTGGAGGGGGACTCATTATCTTGATGTTCAAGTCGTCCTTCGGTGTGCTGCCGCGACCGGCTGTTGTTGTGGGGTCTTTAACACCGCGTTGTCCATCAAGGACGACGAACACTGCAAGCAACCGATTGCCGCCGATCTCCCCTAGAGGACTAATGATATCAGCCGCAACCTGTGTAGCACGCGTGCATGATTGCAACACGGCGGTCTCAACTCCAGTGAGTTCAATGCGTTGCCCGTTGATCTTGGCCTGGGAGTCTTTGCGACCAACATAGTGCAGCTTGCCATCAGGATCTTGCCAGACGAGGTCGCCAGTCTTGTACATGCGAACAGGGCGAACAGAGTCTGCATCCCGCCATTTTTGTGTTGCTGATGCTTGGGTGAGCTGCATGAGCCAGGATGGCTCGCGAATAAAGGCTGCCGCTGTTTTGAGCTTGTCGTGAAGATACGACCTGGCCAGGATCGGCCCTTCCACAAGAAGCTCGCCGATAGCACCAAGCGGTAAAAGCTGCCCGTCGTCGTCTCGATTGACGACCCATCCACGACCGCCGACAAGTCGGCCCATGCAGCTCGGGTCCAGGCTCGCATTCTCGTCGTCGAGATCCACGCGCTCGACGCAGCACAGCACAGCGCATTCTGTTGGCCCATAGCCATGCAGCATAACCTGGCCTGGGCGGCGCCATCGTGCAAAGTCTGCAATGGTCGATGCCTCACCAGCAAGCATGAGTGTCTTCAGACCAGGCACCTCCTTTGGCTCGATGAGTCTTGCGACGGAAGGCGTCAGGTAAGCAGTGTTGACCTTCATGTCGGATATGGCCTGGCTCAGATTGTTCCGAAGGTTATCGTCAGACGGAATGCACACAGTGCCGCCGAACAATAACGTGGTGATGATCTCTTGTATGGAAGCATCGAATGCATACGAGGCGAACTGTAGGACTCGCCTTTTGTGACTGCGGTAAGATCCAATGGCCTTGCCATGCTCTGTACAACTGGTCGCCACAGCCTGGTGCTCGAGAATCACGCCCTTGGGCACGCCGGTGCTGCCCGAGGTAAAGATCATGTATGCTGCTGAATCCGGGCCGGCTCTGCGATTCTCTAGGGTAAACTCACGATCCTCTTCCTCCCCGTGAAGTTCGAGAGCCGCCATGAGGCGTGGCCCAACACCTACAACCTTTCGGCCATGGCGCTCACCGGCCGTACTTGTCGCCTCTTCAAGATCCTCCGAGGTCAGGAGGATGCTACCATGTACTTGTTCAAGTACCCGCCCTGTGGCTTCCATGCTCTGTGTATGATCAAGTGGTACAAATGCAGCACCCGCCTTGAGAACAGCCAGCATCGCCACGACTGCCCATCTCGACTTCCGGAAACGTAGTGGCACGCTCATAATAGGACTAACGCCACTGTCGAAGATCTGCTGTCCTGGCGCCGTAGTTGGCAGCCATCGAACGATTTGCCGAGCGAGTCGTGATGCTGTCCTGTCGAGCTCCAAGTACGTCATCTCGCCGTCCCAAGCACTCACCGCACAAGCGTCTTGGTCCTCTCGAGCAACGCGCTCAAACAGTCTGTGAATGGTGCGGCCAGCGGTAGGTGGAAGACTATCCCGGTTCAAGTTCCACAACTCCTCTCGCTGGATGGCAGGAAGGTTGTCAACGTGGCTGAGTAGGGCAGATCTGTGCGCTCCTTGGCCCTGACTTCCTTGTCCTCCACATTCGGCTCCCAAGGCGGCCTGCAACTGCCCTACCATATGTTCAAACTGGCTCAACACTATCTTCGCACGCCAGTCCGGCAGAACCCGTGAGTCGGCAACAGAGACTGCAACATGGACCTCTTCTCCAGAAGCAGAAGGGCGGCATATTACAGTCAGAGGATACGTGCTCGAGGCCTCGCCGCCAAGAGCGCCGTTGGCCTGCTCTGTCAATGGTTCCACATTTGTCCAAATATCATTCCCCACTACTCCATTATCGCTCTGTGATTCCTCCTCGTGCGGCTGGATAATGAGCAACGTCTGAAAGTGGCAAGCCCTGGCTGCATTGCCGGAGACCTTCGCGATGTTTTGCAAGCCGAACTGCTCAAAGGGAATCATTTGCGTGGAGTGTTCCTGCACGCGTCCCAGGAAAGCTGCTACAGTCCCTTCGTCACCGTCTCCTCCTTGATCATCTGTGGACCCTGAAGATGGCACTTTAATCAAGACCGGAACGGTGGCAATGGTTGGCCCAATGACATCCTCGATGCCGGGAACTGCTGCACTGCGACCCGAGACCGTCGCGCCAAATACGACGTCGCGCGGGCCGCCGCTGCCGCCTGTAACATTGCGGACTGCCAGTGCCCATGCTCCGCGGAGTACCGTGGCGAGTGTGAAGCCTGATTCACGGCTACTCGTTGTGTTTGGTATCGCGAATGTCGATGAAATGGAGAAGGCAGATCCGTTGTTGTTGTCTGCTGCTTGCAAACGCTGTGGGAAGGCGATGGTCTCGTCGCTGTTCTCATCGTCGAGTTGGGCAAAGGTGTCCGCCCAAAATTGTGTGGCGGCGTGCTTGTCTTGAGCGAGGAGATGCTTGACGAACCTGTTAAAGGGCAGATATAGCTGTTGTGGCTTTCCTGGTACCAGTGCCGCGTACGCCGAATCATCGTGAGCGTAGATGTCGCGAACCAGATTTTGCACGGCAGGAAGGACGTGCCCGTCGTAAAGGGCATGGTGGATGGTCCAAACGAGATGCGTTTTCCGGGTTCTATTGTCGATGCTTGACCCCCCGCTGGGATCTTGCTTGACCACTGCGAACCTCAGGAGCGACCCTCCAAGCTGCATTGGTTGCGTCTTGTCTTTTGCGAGATATGTGTCAAGTTCATCATTTGTGTGGAACCAGGAAGAGTTGCTGGATGCCTGTTCGGATAACGGGTCGTGCTTGAGGAGGACCTGCATCATGGCACCGTCGTCCAGCTGGACAAGACACGTCCGCAAGATCGGAATACGCTGCGCGGCGACGCTCCAGGCCCATCTCAGCCTTCTTATATCGGTGGGCTCTGAGATTTGCATGACGTGCTGCACAACGTACGCGCCTGGTGACTTGGTTGTGAGCGCCATCAAGCCTTGCTGTAGAGGCGTGGCTGGGTACACATCCTCAACGTTTTCCACAGAGGTTGAGCACAGCTCCGCAGCCCTTGAAGTGAAAGCATTCACTTCGTTAATACCTTGCGAGAGCAGCAAAGAAAATGGCGCCACGTCCTCCGCTTCTTGGTCGAGATCCTTCGGAGAGTCTGCGGTCCTGGCTAGCGAGCATTCAAGTGCCATGTCGTTCAACCTGGGGCACGTGAAGATCTGTGCGACGGTGAGCCTCAGCCCGACCTTTCTCGCCTTAGAAACCAGTGCCATAGCGCGTAGGGAGTCGCCACCGAGGCGAAAGAAGTTATCGCGATGGCCAATGTTTTGCTGGTCAATTTGCAAGACCTCACTCCACAAAGAGCGTAGGAGGATTGCCTCGTCGGCAACGTGGACTTCTTGGCTGGAACCGGTGCCCTTGACACCCGTGACATCAGCTGCGGCACGCACTTGGTTGACTTCGAGCATTGAATACGAAGCTCCAATCTCGCGCAATTTCCGGCGATCCGTCTTCCCCGAGCTAGTCAGCGGCATGGTCGTATCGATGGCGAACCAGACACTGGGTATCATGTAGCTGGGAAGGGATCGCCCAAGACCGTCCTCATAAGCAGTGGTGTCGGAAAGCACACCGACGCCTATACCTCCATGGTTTCGAAGATTGCTCTCAATGTCCGCACGGAGCACGTTGTCTTGGTTTGGTGGTACGGAGACAAAGACGGCAAGTATTTGTGGCCGAAGTTCCAATGCACCATCATCCTTGGGATGAACGATGTCCGCGACAACCTCTTTGACGCCATGGACTGAAAGACAGTCAAGCACATGATGCTCAATGTCTCCAAGCTCTATACGCTGACCTCGAAGCTTGACTTGAGTGTCCTTCCGGCCAAGATATATGAGGCTGCCGTCGCTTGTGTATCGCACGAGATCTCCAGTCTTGTACACACGGGTTCCACGCCTTCGGGCATGCAAGGGGACTGGTGGGAGTAGCAAGAACTCGGGATCTGCTACAAACGCCTTGCTTGTCTGCAGAGAATCGCCAACATAGCCCTCGCCCACGATGGGTCCCTCGATGATCAGCTCTCCAGTCCCACCAAGGGGCGCAAGCATGTTGTGGTTGTGCGGATCGACAACCCACGTCACTGCTCCTGCACCCTTGCCGATGCTGACGGCCTCGCGCTGGATACCACCCTGGAGAACTCGAACAGTGCTCGTGGGTGTACATTCTGACGGGCCATAGCAGTTGAGGATGCGGATATGCTCTGGCCACCTGGCAATATCGCTTGCCCGGAGCTGTTCGCCGCCAAGATTCATTGTGTGCACTCCCGGCATTTCCTTCGGGTCAAGCATACGGCAGACTGAGGGTGTCAGGTCTAGTGTGTTGACATCAAGCCGCACGATGGCTTCTGTCAGGTTATTTTTGAGATCCAAGTCCGAGGGAATGCATACGCAGCCGCCCGTTGCGAGGACCATGATGAGCGTGTTGATCGAAACGTCAAAGCTATAGGATGCAAAATCCAGAATTCGTGTGTCGGGCCCAAAGCGCATAAGAGGCGCCTGGTGGGTAATGGCTGACGCGAAAGCGCGGTGACTGATCATGGTCCCCTTGGGCTCGCCAGTCGTGCCGGAGGTGAAGATGATGTACATAACAGCCGAGGGATCAAAGTCGCTGCTTCTTTCGGTGATAAGGATGTTATGATCATGGGAATCTGTGAATGACAAGTGTTTGTCTAGAACGATTGTCGTAGTCAGGACTTGGGACACGACCGGGTATGCCGATCTTGAGGCGATGCCCGTGGAAGCGCCGGTCATTTCGACAATCTTGTGTAGTCGAAGTTTCGGCAGAGAGGGGTCGAGCAGGACAAAAGCAGCACCAACTCGAAGGGCTGCCAGCATCGCCACAATCGTCCACTTGGACTTTTCAAAGCAGACCGGGACAACATCGTGAGCTTTGACGCCAGCTTCTCGCAGGCTTTTTGCCAGAGACCTTGCACGCTGGACTATCTCGAGGTATGTCAGCTCTCCATCCCACGCAACGATGGCCGTCTTGTCTGGATGTATCCGAGCTCTCTGTGCCACGAGATCGTGAATAAAGGCATCTGTCGTGGTAGGGATTTTGCTATTCCACTTCCATATCTGCTCGAGCCCTTTAGTGCCAAGAACGCTAAGGGTTGGGACTGGACATGTGCTGGCTGAGACGATGCTATTGACTGCATCACTAAAGCACTGCCCAATGCGAGTGGCTTCAATGTCATCGATCGCGTGGCAGCTGTCAATGATGACTTGCAGAGAGTGCGGGCTGTCGATGGCCCTGAGTGAAATATCGTACTGATGAAAAGAAATAAAGTTAGCACTGGGTGCTGCAAGTCTTCTTGGGAACTTGTCACCCACCTCAGTCGGATCGTAACCACCAACTAATTCAACCTCTAGATCCTCCTGACCACCCGCGGGTTCCGCGCTCGTACTCTCACCCATTTTCTGAAACGATAGAACACTGTTGAACAATGGCGCATCGCCCAGACCGAGTGCGTTATGCACCATGGACAACGACACAGTCTGATGCGCCAAGCCCTCGATATGCTCAGACTGAAGTCTCTCCAAGACTTCTGCCACACTCATACACTCTTTTCCTGCCCCTTCGTTTCCTCTTCCGAGCTGAACACGGCAGGTTGTGACGCCAATCAGCGGGCCCATGATCAGCTGCACTCCAGGGATTGGAAGATCTCTGCCCGAAGTCAGGACACCAAAGCAAGGTGTAAGATTGCCCGTGTACCATCGAAGCACCATCGCCCACGCGAGTTGGATTACGATCGCGGGCGTGATCTCCAAGGTTCGGCAGAAGTCGCGAATTCGAGCTGTGTCAAGGCCGGGGACAGCAACCGAGGTAGTACCAATACTGTGGTGATGCTCGGCAGCAGGTGGCGCTGGTAGATGAGGGAACATGCATGGTTCGCAGTCCTTGAGGCGGTTGGTCCAGAAGGAGACGCCCTGCTGGTGAGATTGCTGCTCGACATAAGCGACAAATTCCCTATACGATGTTGACACTTGTTCGACCATGGTTGGAATGGGCGACATTTGTAATGCCGCAAGAAGTGCAGTCCGTATATCCTGCGCGAGTACCGAGGTTGAGTGGCCGTCGATAATTGCGTGATTGATGTTCAACACGAGGTAAAAGTCCACCTTGCCATTTTCAGGAACTCCAAAGATTGCGAGATGGTGTTGCAGGCCGCTTGGCTCGTAAGCTGGTGGTGCTGGGCTACCTCCAGTCTCTGGCAGCATCGCGTCGTTGACATCTTGCATCCTCGCATGGTCATGTATTGAGATGCAGGGCACCGGCCTACACAAGACGACTTGCATAGATCGTCCATTGCCGGGGAATTGGTGGACGAAGATCGCTCGGAGCAAGTCGTGTTTCTGGACGACTGCCTTCCACGCCTGCGCAATAATTTTGCTGTCGATGTTGTTGCTGCTGCTTGTCCTACTGGCACTGGCCGTCTTGTCTGCACAGTGAGGGTAGGGGATCTTGAAGAGAAGGCGGGACTGGTAGCTCCTCGGGTCTTTAATTTGGCTGACAAGAATACCCTCTTGAGCGGGGGCTACTGCGAATATGTTCTCGATGTCGTCGACAGACTCAACATGTGCCAATTTCGGAAAGACATCATTGTGAAACTCATCGAGGGCTTCATATGATTCAAAAACGCCAGGAACGTCCGAGAGTGTGAGCTGAGGTCTAATGTCCAAACTCGCTGAATTAGTACGGGTGAACTCGGGAAGCAGTCCTTGTGCCAGATCTTCCAAAGTCTGTTGGTATTGTCCAACCCATCCGGCCTTCGTGATTCGATCTTGAACGCTCCTCGGCATGACCAAAGTTACCGATAAGCACTGTCGACTCATGCCAGCAACCACATCAAACACGGCGTGGCGCCTGAATCCCGAAGTCTCGTGGTTCGAAACCATGTCTCTTTGCCGTGGTTCCTGTGGAGCAGGAACAATCTCGAACAACGAATCCTTGCGTTCCAGTTGGCCATATCCACCGCTAAAATTGAACATGATCTCCGCAGGGAGATTTTCGATGAACTGTTTCGCGGAAGATTCGCTCGCGAATAACGAGGCAAAATATGATGCTGGAATTGCGCGCATTGCGTCTTTGGTATCGCGGACAATGTGACGCAGACGCTCGCTAGATGAGTTCGGTGCCCCGGGCTTCTGTGGCGAGATATTGACCGGGCTCAAGGTGGTAAACCATCCACACGTCTCTGAGAGGTCAATGTCGTCGTCCCAAGTCTCACGTCCGTGGCTCTCATTCCAGACGGCGGGCGGCGTCCTGTCGATGAAGCTCTGCTCAAAGGAGTACAACAGCGTGGCGATCATCAACTCCGTGGGCTTGGTCCTAAACATATCATTGCACGCGCCGAAGAGCAGGGAAGTGCTCTCCGCGCTCAATGTAAAGTTCTGGCTAGTCGTGTCTTGCAAAATCTGACTTTTGTTGTCCATGTCCCAGTACTTGAGCATCGGCACAGGGATATGTACCTTGGCGGTGCCCCCGGCATCCTGGGGTGACATGGTGCTGATGTGGGACTTTTGCATCCGAGACCATGATGAGAATGAGAGCGCGGGCGTCGGGATGCGAGCCACTGTCCTGTCCTCTTCTGTGTTGTTTCTGGTAAGAAGCATCTCGAGATCCCGCAGAACGATTCTCCATGATACGAGATCAATGACTAGATGATGGACTGCAAGGAATAGCTTCGAACGTCCATCACCGCTGGCGAGGTGCTCAATGAGCACGCCGGAGACGAGAGGCCCACTAGTGATGTTGATTCTGCTGCGGCACATGGCGATGGCACTCGAAACGTCTTCGTCGGTTGCACAGATTACTTGCCTGAGAGTGTATGAATCTTCCCCCTTTGAAGATATGTATTGCTGCCAACTCCCTAACGAGTCTTGCTGAAACCGCGCTCGTAAAATGCCATGTGTTTGCAGCACAATCCTCATTGCGCGATGCAGCTTCTCCAAAGATATGCTCGCGTTGACCTGGAGGAAGAAGCATTGGTCAAACAAAACCATGGGATCATTTTGAAACCCGAAGAAGACCTGCTGAATAGGGCTCAGCTCGAAGCATTGTCCATCGGGGACATCTTGAACCTCCGCACCCTCGCCAGTAGCCATGACGACAGAGGAGGTTGCTTGCTGGCCGTTTTGAGCTTCAATGACACCAATGATCTTGCCAATAGTCTTGAGTCTCAAAATCGTCGCTACAGGCACGTGAAGTCCTGCAGCGCGGAGAGTGGATGATACTTGCATTGCAGTGATGGAGTCTCCGCCTATACGCAGGAAGCTGTCGTCAAGGCCGATTGTGCCCTGTTCGATGTTCAGGATGCGGGACCACGTGTCCTGGATCAGGCATTCCGCATTGCTGGACGGCATCCTCTTTATGGTGCCGGTGGCGTCTCGCTTGGTTGAAAAATGCTGCCTGTAGCAAGTTGTACCGACTTCACGCAATGCACGCCTATCTGTCTTCCCAGATGTCGTGAGTGGTAGCTTGGACGCTACGAGCCACAGTGACGGCACCATGTAGTCTGGCAGACATTCGGATAGTTTTCCCTCTACCTCAAGCATGCTCATGGTGGCCATTTCCACTCTTGAATGAGTCGAGGCGTCATTTTGCTCGCCGGCCATGATCATGAACGCCGTCAGAGTAGGAGCTATGTCATGCTCCTTTGCGGCAATGATCTCAACGACAACGTCAATCGCTTGAGGAACTTGGGCCTTGACTTGGAACTCGACCTCCGCGAGCTCCAGTCGTTGACCTCTTAGCTTGACTTGATTATCCTTGCGGCCAACGTAGATGATGTTGCCGTTCATGTCGTACCTCACGAGGTCGCCGGTGAGATACATTCTGCCAGGGCTATGAGTACAGGGCCAGGGTGGCCTTGTCACAAATGATGCTGACGTCTTGACAGGATCATCAAGGTAACCATTTGCAAGAATGGGTCCTTCCACGGCAAGCTCGCCCACGGCGCCGAGAGGCATTAACCTGGTGAAGTTTTGCGGGTCGACGATCCAATTGATAGAGCCGATGGCTCTTCCCAGGGGTACGGAGCCAATTTGAGGGCAAGCTGTAGAGTCGATCTGACCTCCAGTGCTGATGATGGCACACTCGGTGGGCCCGTACATGTTAACCAGCACGGGAATGGACCTAGTCCAGCGCTCAACGTCGGATACGAGCACGGCCTCGCCGCCGAAGATCAGAGTCTTGAGCGTGGGGACACTATTCACGTTCAGGGCACGGCTCACAGATGGCGTGAGCAGGGCTGTGTTGACAGACAGAGTCCTGATACTGCCTGCCAGATCTCCAAGCATATCATCTGGTGAGGGAACGCAAACGCACCCGCCGTACATCAAGGTCGTGAAAATCTCCATAATCGAGGCATCGAAGGTGTAAGACGCGAACTGAAGGACCCGAGAGGTGTGAGACAGTCCAATGGCAGCACCATGGTGATAGGCGCTGGAGCTGATGGCGCGATGAGAGACACAGACACCTTTGGGCTGGCCTGTGGTGCCCGATGTGAAGATGATATAAGCCGCTGAAGATGGGTCTGATACCTTTGTGGCCATGGGCGTTGAGTCCTTTCTGGATTTCTGAATGACTTGCAAAAGTCCCTGTGTGACAATAATGGCTTGTCGCCCTTCACCAAAGTTTGTGGCCGAGTATCTTCCTCCAGCCAAGATGACGCGTACCTGAGCCTGCTCAAGAATTCTCGCGCGACGTTCTGGGGCGTGTTTCGGATCGAGTGGTAACAGGACACCACCCGCTTGGAGCACGGCCATCATTGCGATGATAGTGCACACAGACTTATCAAATGCGAAGGGAATGATGGTGCCCTGTTTGATCCCTAGATCCAACAAATGTGTCGCAAGGTTGGCGGCATGCTTCATAAGCTCGTCGTATGTCAAGCGCCCGTCCCATGCGTCAACCGCGATGGCCTGACCCTGCATTGTACGCCTTTCTGATATTGATTCGTGGATGCAGCGATCGATAGCCAGGGGCATATTGCCATTCCATCGTAATAACTGTGTATAGTCCATTGGTAGCAGATCACCAATTTGGTACAAGGGAACATCCGGTGGTGCGGTCAGTAGTTCCTGTGTGATTGCCAGAAAATGGTCCACAATGCTCGCCATCCTCCAGCTTTCGACAACTCGAGGATCATATGCACAGGCTACGCGAAGTCCGTTGCTGATACCGCTGACTTTGCCATCAAGTTGACAGACAAGAGTGATTGCGTATGTAGTGAACTCGCGAGTTTGGACCGTGTTCTGCCACTCGCCCATGGAGGACTTGCCGTGAGTGCTGTAAGTATCCTCTACGGGCTGGATGACCATTAGAGTCTGCATGCTGCCTGCGGCACTCTTTGCCTCAGGGCTAGCGTTGCAAATTTGTTGTATGCCTGTTTGCTCGAATGGAATGCTTGTAGCAGCCTCACTGGCAACTTGAGCGAGATATCCAGCGACCGTGGTCTTGGTCGCGACGACTGCTTTCTTCTCGTGGTCCAAGGGATGCGCCGTGGGGGTGATGGGCACATTCACACGCACAGGGATTGTGGCGATCGTGGGGCCGACAATCTCCTCGATGCGCGGAAGTGGCACATTGCGGCCGGATACAGTCATGCCAAAGACAACATCTGGGGTACCAGTCTGGCGATTGACAGTAAGAGCCCAGGCGGCCTGCAGAGTCGTAGCTATGGTCACGCCACTCCTGTGCGTGCTTTCTCGTGCGCGTATGGCACATACACGCTCGATCAGTGCGTCGGCCGCGACTTTGTGCCCAGCATTGGGAAGGGCAGGGAATGTTGGCAAGTCGAAGTTCTCAAATGTTGTCTTCCAGAATTCTGATGCAGCATTTTGCTTGTCGTGGCCGAGGATGTACCTGACGAAGAGGTTGAAGTCGGCTACTGGCGAGGACATCGCTGTTTCAGCATTGTAACTCTCTTCGATCTGAGCCTTTATCAGTGGCAAAGAGCCGCCATCGTACAGAGCATGGTGAATGGTCCAGACAAGCCAGGCCTGGTCACTGCATTCCTCAGTAACGATTGCATATCGTGCAAGCGGGCAACCGAGTCTCATGCCCTGCAACTTATCCTGTACCAGATAGTCATCGAGCCCGGACCATTCTTGCCACTGGATGTCTTGGTCGATGACCACTTGTAACAGACCAAAATCGTCGTGCTGCACGATCCGGGTGCGTAAGATCGAATTTCGGCCTACAACAGACTCCCAGGTCTCCCGCAGGCGTGACATGTCGATAGGCGCTGCAAGCTTCAAGACGTTTTGCAGCACGTAGTCTCCAGGAGACTGGATCGTCTGTGCCATGAGCCCCTTCTGCATGGGTGTGCATGGGTAGATGTCTTGCACGACACCTGGAGTTGTATTACACAGGTCAGCGACCTCCTTGCAGCATACCGGTATATTGACGTTAGGCCCGAGCAGTGAGAAGGCAGGTAAAGTGTCGTTCCCATCTGACCAGAGAGCTCCAGCACTACGAAGACACTGCGCAACCTGTGTTGCAAGATCGCGTAAGATTGGGTTCTGGAAGATTTGCGATACTGGTACTTCCAAGCCAGCTTTGCGCGCAGCATTTGCGAGCCGCATCGCGGAAATAGAGTCGCCACCCAGGCTGAAGAAGTTGTCACGGACATCTATATCGTGAAGTGGTAATTCCAGGATCATCGACCACAACGTGGCTAGTTGGTGCTCGACGTCTGTCTGTGGACCGAGGCGGGATTTTGCATCGTCCGCTCGTCGTAGAGAGGCCAGCTCCGCCAACGAAAAGCGCGAGGCCAAGTCGCGCAATTGCTTGCGGTTCGTCTTCCCCGATGTAGTTAAGGGCAATTCAGAGATCTGGAACCATACAGCAGGCAACATGTACCTCGGCAAGTTCTTCGACAAGACATCGGCGGGCACTGGACTCTGGGCGAGTACCTTAATTGGCTCATCGACAGCCGTTGCACTGTTGCTGTTGAGTGTATGATCGTTGTCTTTCCCAGCAACAAGGATCGCAGCTAACAGCGGTTTCATTGCTGATGAAGCCGGCGTGAAAACCTCAGCAACCACCCCGCTGTAGGACCCATCCGACGGGAGACACCTTGATATTTGGAGCTCGACCTCCTTCAGCTCAATACGCTGCCCGCGAAGTTTGAGTTGTGTATCCGCGCGTCCCACGAAAGAGAAACTGCCGTCGCTGTTCTGTCGAACCAAGTCACCCGATCTGTAAACTCGGCCGTTCGTGGCTGGATCCCTTGATCGCCACCACCTCGGTTTCTCAATAAAAGACTTGGCGGTGCGTTCAAGATCATTTAGATATCCCTGAGCTAGCCCATGGCCCTCGATAACTAGCTCGCCGACGACGCCGATAGGGACTAACTGATCGAGATCGTCGGGGTTAGCCACCCAACAAGCACATGCCACGGGAAAGCCAAGTCTGGCAACATCTGTCCACGTGGAAGGACCGGTGTTCATGACAGAAAACACGCTGCATTCGCTGGGACCGTATCCATTCATGACCACGGTACGATCCTGCCAGCGTGCAAAGTCATTCAGGCTACATTCTTCGCCGCCCAGAATAATAGTCTGCATCGTGGGGACATCTGCTGGGTTAAGAAGCCTTGCGACTGTCGGCGTCAGGAACGTGGTGTTCGCCTGCAACCTGTGGATAGCACCGGACAGATCGCCGAGCCGGTCTTCCTCGGACGGAATGCATATACAGCCTCCGAACATGAGTGTGGTCAGGTTTTCCATGATCACGGCGTCAAAGGTGGCTGCGCTGAACTGCAGTACTCTCGACTCACGGCTGAAGCCAATCCTCGTGCCGTGCTCGTGGCAGCTCGTGGCAATGGCCACATGCGGGAGCACGCTGCCTTTAGGCACGCCAGTGCTGCCAGACGTGAACAAGATGCAGCAAGGGCTATCGAGATCAGGCTCTGGAAGGGCTCTCGCACGAGTCGCGTCAGGATTTGTCGCGATGGCTGCTTCGTTCTCAGCCATGAGGCGCTCAACAAGGTCCCGACTGACAGCTAGTGTTGTGATGTTGTCCTGTCCACATGCTGCAACAGATGCATATCGCGCCGAGGCCAACACCAAGCGGGCATTGACCTCGCCGAGTAGAGTCAGGCGGCGAGTCGTCGCCTGCGCTGGGTCTAGCGCGACAAAGCAAGCTCCAGATTTGAGAACGGCAAGCATCGCCACCACACTCCATTTGGACTTTTCGAAACATAGGGGGATCATCTCGCCGACGCGGACATCCAGGTCGTGCACCAGGTGTCTTGCCAGGATGTTGCTCAGTTCATCCAGCTCGCTGTACGTGAAACTGCCGTCCCAGGCACCCACTGCGGTCTTTGAAGGCCCCAACATCGCTTGATGCTCAAACTCTGTGTGGGCAGCCTTCAGCGCTCGGGGTGGAAGGTGTTGGTTCCATTGCCACAGCTGAATATTGGTGGATGGATCGAGGACATCGATATTGCGCAGTTTTCTGTCGATAAACATAGATGATGAGCTGAGATCACTGCTGACCATGGTGGCAATGGCAGTGCTGAAGGTCCCAACGAGACGGTCGGCTTGGATATCAGTAAGATCGAGTCGGTAGTCCAGGAGCACGCGGATTGCTTCAGTGCTATCAACCGCTTGAATGGAAATGGCATACTATTTTGAATGTCAAATTTTAGCAAACAGAGTTCTGGGGTTGAAGATGATGGCATAGATTCCATCTATCATTTCACTGATTTGGGCGAGAAAAATAACTAAAAGGGCAGTGCCGAGGAGGAGGACAAGGATGAATAGTTTGGGGGTGGGGGAGATCTGAGATTCAAGCAGAGCTGATTTGGATGATTGCTGGGAAGAAATACACACCTCGGACGGATCAATGCCACCAACAACCTCAAAGATTACACCGGATGCATCTTCGCCAGCCTTCTCGGGGTGCACGCTATAAGTGCGCCTTTGGAATGACATCACAGAGTCGAACAGAGCAGCGCCGGGTTCCAGACCCAAAGCGGCGTGGATAGCAGCAAGCGGAACGCCCTGGTGTCTCAGGCTTCTCGAGTACTGCGCGTCGGCTTCTCTTACCAGGTCATCCACGGTTTTTCTTTCTTTCTCCGCGAGTCCAGTGCGCACGACGAGCATGCCAATGAGTGGTCCGAATATCTCTTCGACTCCATCGATCGGCAGGTCCCTGCCGGAGCTCAGCATGCCAAATGTTGGCGCCTTGTCACCCGTGTACTTGTTCAACACAAGCGCCCAAGCCGTCTGCAGAACACTCGCAGCAGTCACTTCATTCTTGGCACAGTACCTGCGAATATCGGTAGTATCAATGTTGGGAACCTCGACGCGCACGGAAGTCTGGCGCAGAGATGAGGCTCCGCCGTCATCTTTTGCTGGTCTGGTGGTTTCTGACAGGTTCGGAAAATAGCACGGCTGCGTACCGGCGAGGTACTGCTTCCAAAAGGCCAGATCATTGGCATGGTGTTGTCGTGACATGTATGCGGTGTACGCGCTGTAAGAGACTGCCGGCGCCAGCGTTTTCGTGGGTGATTGATGATAAGCATTTTTGAGATCGTTCAGCACGATCGCAATCGAGTGGCCGTCCACGATAGCGTGGTTCATCTCCAGCACGAAATACACCTCCGCATCGCTGACGTGGTGGATGGAAGCATGGTGCTGCAGCTGCCACTTGGAGTTGTCCGTCCCATGTTGTAACACAAGAGCTGCAGCCTCGGCCGAGGAAGACCTGTCAATGTCAATGTCAATGTGTGGTTTCTTCAGAATTATTTGCGCAGGCTTGCCGCTTCCTGGATGGTCGTTGATGATGACTGCACGTAGGAGCGCATGCCTTGCCACTACCGCACGCCAGGCTCGTTCCAGCTGTGCCAGATGGACCAGCTGGCCGGCGGACCTGGCTGAGACCTTGATGCTGATCCTTGAGCGGTAGCTTCTGACGTCTTTGGCCTGGCTGATGAGAATACCCTCTTGCGTCGGCGCGCAGGGAATGAGCTCGTCGATTTCATCCACCGATGCAATGCCGAGCTCAGGCATGACTGTATCGTGGAACGCCGAGATGTCCCCGTAGGACGTGAAAGTGGATGGTGCGTCCGCCAGAGTCCATCTTCGTTGCGACTTTAAGCTCAGCTGGCTGGCGATTGACTGCAAAGCGATTTGGCACATTTTCATCCACATGGCGATTTTCTCTCGGTGTCTTGACTTGATGCCTTCATCGAACAGCCATGTAAATGCAAGCGATGAGTCCATGGCATTGACAGTCACGTCGAACACCGCATGTCGTCGGTACTGGAACTGCTCGGGAGTACCTACATCCCCCATTGGCACGTTGCGGAAGAATGCTCCATTCCGCTCGAGCTGTTGGTATTTGCCGCCGTAGTTGAACATGATCTCTGCTGGCAAGGCCTTCGACACAAACTCCCGTGCTAAAGATTCATCCCGGAACTGAGAGAGAAAGCAATCTGCGCCACCGTTCGGAATGGATCTCATGTAGTCCTTGACACGTTGGACATATTCTAGCAAGTCGCCGCTGTCTTTTGGGAGAATTTGCACCGGATATAGGATCGTGAACCAGCCAACGGACCGGGAAAGGTCGAGACTCGGATCCCACACATCTCTGCCGTGGCTCTCATTGAGTATGACTGGCAATGCCCTCTCTGAGAAGACTTGACTGAAAGAGTAAAGAATGGACGCAATCATGAGCTCGACCGGTTTTGTGGCAAATTTGTGGTTGGCGCTGCCCAGAATGGCCGTTGTAGTATGTTGGTCAAGGGTGAAGCTCTCAGTAACGAGTGCTGCGGAATGCTTGCGTTCGGTTGGTGACCCCCAATATTCTCGCAATACTTGACTGCTAGTAAGCGCATAAGTCTCATCCACGAGCTCGACCTTAGCCCTGACATGGTAGTCCTGCAAGAATGCCCACTCCTCAAATGGTAAGGGCGGCGGTGCGATCGGAGTCTGGCTTGGGCCAAGCAGGTTCTCCAAGTCTTCAAGGATGATTCTCCAAGAGACGAGATCGACAACGAGATGATGAATCGTGACAAAAAGGTACTGCCTTCGCCCATCGACATCGTCTATGAGAGCAGCGGAGAGCAGAGGTCCATCAGTGATCTGCAATTTTGAGCGATGTTGTAAGATAATGTCGGTCACTTCGTGGTCATGGTGGATCTGGTGCGGCTCAAGATGAAATTTCCGCTTCCCGTTATCGTCTGGTGACCTCAGGCGCTGTTGCCAGCTACCTGTTGACGACCTCTCAAAGCTTGTGCCAAGCACTTTATGCGTCGAAACCAAGCACAGCAAAGCCTCCTCTAGACGTGTGAAGTCGATAGTGCTGCTGGGTTCTAGCAATATGCACTGATCGAAGAGGACATGTGGATCATGTTGATGGAGGAAGAAGAGCTGCTGAATTGGCGTCAGGGGAAATCCTTCGCCTCGTGCCAAGGCGGCACGACCTAGTTCAGATGCCCTGTCGTAATCGGAAGATGCCGAAACGAGAGCAGCTTGAGTCGATTTGACCTTCCAGTGCTGAGTTATGGCGTTGATCGTCTTGTACTTCAGTACATCTTGTGTGGAGATGTTCATCTTAGCGGCTCGCGCTGATGAGGAGACTTGCATCGCGGTGATCGAATCGCCACCGACCTTCACGAAGCTGTCGTCCACGCCAATGTGCTCTGGGGGAATGTTCAGGATGCGAGCCCAGATAGCACGGAGGGCAAATTCTTCTGAAGATGATGGTTCCCGCTTTTCGCCACTTTTGTCAGTTCTTCGAATCGTCTCCAGTTGGGATGTCGTGAGCGCGGCGGCAATCTCTTGCAGCGTTCTGCGGTCTGTCTTCCCAGCCATGTTTAGTGGCATGTTGTGTAGCTCGAACAGCATGGAAGGAATCATGTGGGTCGGTAGTCTCTCGGTAAGACTGTGTAGAAGGTCTGCAGGGAGGAGGCGAGGTAGATACTGGATGTTCCCGTGTTGCAGTAAAGTGTTTTCCGGAACCTGGTTTGCGGCGTCGCGTTTCTTCGAGAGAGCAACAAAGAGAACAATTTGGTTGAACATGGGCACACCATTCTTCTTGATGACCTCGACGGCAAGATCATCTACCGTGGGCAAGCACAGCGCAGACTGCTCCTCGATCTCCGCGAGCTCTACACGCATTCCACGGATTTTTACCTGGGCATCCTTGCGGCCCACGTAAATGAGATCACCGTCAGTGGTCAACCGCACAAGATCGCCAGTGCGGTAAAGTGTGGTGCTGAGGCTAGTTGGAAGCCCAGATTGTTGGAAGGAGAGTTGGGTTCGCCATTTCGGGCTGCTGATGAACGCCGCTTGCGTTTTTTCTTGGTCGTTCAAATACCCTCTGGCAAGGATTGGTCCCTCGACGAGCAGCTCTCCGGTGACGCCGATGGGAAGGAGAATCTCCGGGTCCTCATGATCGACAATCCAGCAGATCGAACCGACTGCTTTGCCAATAAGACCGCTGAGGTGCACATTCTCCGATGTGACTTCTGTTGCGGCGCAGATGACCGCTGTCTCAGTCGGGCCGTACAAGTTCATCAGTCGCAACCCTTCGCGTGGCAACCACCTAACAATGTCACTTGCCGCAAGTGCCTCGCCACCGAAAAGCAGAGTCTGGAGGGAAGGTACATCGGCCGGTTTCAAAAGTCTTGCGACTGAAGGAGTGAGCAGCGCAGTGTTCACAGCCATCGACTCCATGGCCAGTGCCAAACCGTCGGTGCGCTGTACCTCAGATGGAATGCAGACTGTTCCGCCGAAACTGAGTGTTGTGAGGATCTCAAAAATTGATGCATCAAAAGTATGGGAGGCGAATTGAAGGACTCGTGACTGGCGGTTGAGCCCAATTCTGGTACCGTGATGGTGACAGCCACTTCTCAGTGCGGCGTGCTCGACAACAACTCCCTTGGGGGTACCTGTGCTGCCGGATGTGAAGATTACGTATGCTGATGACTCCGTCATGACAGCGGGGAGTTGATTGGCGTGTCCGACGTTGTCGGAAATGGTATCTGCCCAGTCCTGGCCGACCGGCATGACTGCCACAGAATCCCCCGGTTTCTTCCTTGGGACATCGCGCTCAGGGACCAGCATGAGTCTTGGTTTAATTTGATGCAGAATAGAATCAAGACGGGCGGCAGGCTGGAAGGGGTCAAGTGGCACAAAGGCAGCGCCTGCTTTCAGGATTCCCAGTATTGCAACCACGTACCACGAAGACTTGGGAAAGATGAGAGGTATGAGGTCGCCCCTAGAGACAACCTCAGACTCCACCAGCTGACAAGCGAGTTTCGTAGATATTTCGTCGAGTTCCTTGTATGTGAAACTGCCATCGTAAGCGACTACGGCTTCTGCCCCCGAGTTGTGTTGGGCTTGATGCGCTATCGCATTTTGAATACAGAACGGCACTACTGGTGGAGGGATATTGTTCCAAGAGAGCAAAATCTTGACATCATTATCGCTGGGTCTGTCAAACGACGACATAGAGCGATTCGGATTGGCAGTAGCAAGACCCTGAATGGAGTCGGTAAAACAGCCCATCAGTTTCTCCATCTGTACCGTGGTGATGACAGACGTGTCGTAGCTGCACCTAACCTCAACACAGCCGTCTGGCCCGAGCTGACAAACGAGTGTGATTGCATAGGTGGTGAATTCTCTCGTTTGGGCCATGTCACGCCACGTGCCAATTTCTGCAGTAGCCGATAATGCCTTCGAAGTTGACGCAGGTTGAACCACAAGCAATGTCTGAAATTCGCAAGCGGCTCTCGTTCTGTCACTGATTTTGGCAATTCTCTGCAGCCCAGTCTGCTCGTGGGGGATCATGGCTGTGGCGTTGTCCTGAATTCGCGACAGGAACTCGGAAACCGTGGATGAACTGTCCACCCGGACCGCGACGGGCACGGTGGTGATGGTCGGCCCTATGATGCCCTCAATGCCAGCTAATGGTGCATTACGACCAGACATCGTGGCACCAAACACGACATCGCGCTCCCGAGTGTTGCGTTGTACGACTAGCGCCCACGCGGCTCTGATGATTGTAGGGATGGTTGCATCCATGTTTGTGGCCATCGACAATTTGCAAGAAGCTTGCATGGTCGCATCGGCAACGACCTCGTGATTCCTGCCTGGAACAGGAGGGAAGGGTTCGCACTCTATATCCCTGAAAGTGTCCTCCCAATAAGCCTTTGCAGCATCGGATTCCTGATTGATGATGTGGCGAACGAAGCTGGAGAAGGAAGGCTGTATCCCTGGACTTTGATGCTGGTAGATTTGAGAGACGAGACCCTGCAGCAAGCCTACAGAAGTGCCGTCGTAGAGGGCATGGTGGATGGACCACACAAACAGCATCTTACCGGTTTCGGACTCTTGGACAATTGCATATCGGTTGAGTGGCTGACCGATTGTCATCGAGCGCTTGTTAGCCGTGTCGAGATACGCCTCGAGGTCGTCCGCATGGACCCAGACAAAATCTTGCTCCTTAAGTACAACCTGCACGAGGCCGAATTCGTCTGACTGGACGACCCTCGTCCGCAATATCGGAACGAGGCGGACAGCCTGCTGCCAGGCCTCCTTAAAACGCTCAATATCGACTGCATCGCTGAGCTCCATGACGCTCTGCAACACATAGCTGCCAGCCTGTTTAGAGGTGAGGGCCATAAGTCCCGCCTGGAGCGGGGTGCAGGGTAAACAGTCCTCAATATCATTCACTGGGACCTCGCATAAGCGGGCTGCAACGGTCTTGCACGAGTCAATAGCCGCTCTTGTTCCTTGAAGCAGGGAGAACGGTTCTGGATTTGTCACGTCGACTGCCGGTGAGGGACTCTGGTCATTTGTAGCGATGACTGCTGCCAGCTGGGACAGCCGAGGGTTCTGGAAGACTTGAGCAACAGATATGGCAACGCCAAGCTTTCTCGACTCGCTGGCCAGTTTCATCGCGGCCACAGAGTCACCACCAAGTCGAAAGAAGCTGTCTTCGGCACGAATGCTGGTCGCTGCAATGTTCAGAACCAATGCCCAGAGCTTCTGGACCTGCTTCTCGGCTCGTGTGGACACAGCGCGGTTCCCACCCCCGCCCTCTCTTTCGCTGTCGAATTTTGCGACTTGGGACACCGTGAAGCCAGCCACGATTTCCCGAAGTCTTTTGCGGTCTGTCTTGCCCGATGCTCCCATTGGCAGATGGTCGATTGCGAGCCAGAACGTCGGGATCATATAGTTCGGCAAGCGCTCTGCAAGCTTGCTCTCGATGGATGCAGGCATTGAGTACAGGTCGACGTGGCTGTCTTGAGCATCGCGCCCAGTCCAAGATGCAAGTGGCCCTGGCTGAGCCTCGCCACCCGCCAACTTGAAAACGAGGAATCCGACTAGCACCTCGTTGCTTCCACCACGAAACTGGGCGACTTCAACAGCAACTTGTACCAGGCCGGGCACACAGGCTATAATGTGGTGTTCGCTTTCGGCAAGCTCCATACGCTGGCCATTAAGTTTGATCTGGGTGTCCTTGCGGCCCAAGTACTTCATGACGCCTTGGTCACCGACGTACCGGACAATATCACCGGTCTTGTACAAGCGCCCTCGCCGGCCCAGAAAGCTTGGTGAGTTTCGTCCACTCTCATTTGCGTACCCTTGTGTCAGCCACAGAGGGTCGGAGATGAAAGCCTCTGCAGTGCGCTGCTCGTCTCCTAGATAGCCATCGGCAAGCTGCGGTCCCTCGACCACCAACTCACCCACAGCTCCAATTGGCATGAGTTTGGCATGATCCTCAGGATCAACAATCCAGCTTGTCGTGCCCACTGGGAGGCCGATACAGTTCCTTTCTACAGCTGCAAGACCTTCATCGTGGAGAGCGCAGAAGATGGCGCACTCCGTCGGCCCATACGCTTGGAGGACTACATCCAGATATCCATGCCACCGCGAATAATCGGCCGGGGAGCACTTCTCGCCACCAATGATAGCCGTTTTCAAGGAGGGGACTGTCTCTGGCTGTATCAGCCTCGCCACTGTGGGCGTGGCGAAGAGCGTGTTGACTTGCATTGCCTGGATGGAGCCTGCAATGTCGTCGAGGCGGTCTTGTGGGGACGGGATGCATATGCATCCGCCGAAGACGAGAGTGGTAAAAATCTCCATGATGCAGGCGTCAAAGGTATATGAGGCAAACTGCATGGTCCTTGTTGAGGGAGTGAAGCCAATGCGCTGGCCGTGATGGGTGCAACTCGTACTGACTGCGCTGTGGGACAGGACAACACCTTTAGGAACACCGGTGCTGCCGGATGTGAATAAGATGTACATGGTCGTGGATGGGTCGGACTTGACGACGGGCAGCGGCGGGTTTGGGGCGGTGGTGATGAGTGCTTCCCAGGAGGCTGCACCGATAGCTATCACTTGACGGCCTTGGTTCTCAAGCAAATGGGCGTTGTCCTCTGATATGATGATGACCGTTGCATTCACTTGTGCCATGATCAGGTTCCGCCGCCCTATGGCTTGTGTAGGGTCGAGGGGGACGAAGGCAGCTCCAGCCTTGAGCACAGCGAGCATGGCGACAACAGCCCAGCGTGACCTTGTGAAACAAAGTGGCACAATATGACCAGGTCCGATGCCGGCGCTGGACAGGCGGCGAGCGAGAAGTGTTGCCAGCTGGTCGAGTTCAGCATACGACATGTCCCCATCATAAGAATTAATCGCCATTTTCTGCGAATGGACTGTGACTTGGCGGGCGATGAGTTTGTCTATGCACTCCTCAACCGGAGACGGTACCGCATTGTTCCACTGCCAGATCGTTTCGAGGCTGGATCTGTCGAGCATGTAGACTTCTCGTGTTGCGACCTGAATTTTGCTGATCATCGAGCTCAGAGTCGTGCTCAGGGTCTCGGCAAGTTGAACACCTTGGGTGCGGTTTAGTGTGCCAGAATGGTCGAGCATAATCTTGATCTCAGCTGGCTCATCCACCACGCGGACTGATATCGCATACTGTGAGGTTTCGGTCATTGGTCAGTCTATTGATTGCTAGCATGATTCTTGGCATGCCCGCAGAGCAGAAGTAGAACTCACTTCGTTAGGATCGGAACCGCCAATAACGCGCCAGGAAAGCCCTTCCCCAGGCTGGGTCAATGCTTCACCGTCGCCCTTCTGGTATGAGATGATCGTATTGAACAAGGCAGAAGACCCGAGCCCCAAGGCGCTGTGCACCGAAGCCAGCGGCGTCGTCTGATGCGGAAGGGTCTGGAGGTAGTCCGCTTGTACCGCCTGTAGCACTTGCAATACTGATTCAGTGTTATTGCTGCCATCTAGCCGTACCTTTGCCGTTACCATACCAAGTAGAGGTCCAACAATGTGGCCGACATTCTTGATCGGGTGGTCGCGGCCGGAACAGATGATACCAAAGCAAGGCTGCTGAATTCCCGTGTAGGCTTTCAGGACAAACGCCCAGGCAGTGTGGATAAGGGTTGCAGGCGTGAGCTCATGCTCCGTACAAATACCTCTGATGCCAGTTGTGTCGACATTGAGCACAGGAGTCATTTCCGTAGTGGCGCTGTCGAGATCTTCACTGAAACTATCGTTGCCTTCAGCTTGCGGAAAGTGGCACGGCACGGCATCGGCAAGGTACTCTGTCCAGAACCTTAGACCTTGTGCGGTGTCTTGTTTGTCGATGAAAGAAACAAACTCGCGGTAAGTCTGTGCGAGAGGCAAGAACTCAATGAGCCTGTGGCCAGCAGCATTGTACAGTGCTTTGAGCTCGTCGAGCATGATGCCGATCGAGTAGCCATCAACAATGACATGGTTGAATTCCATCACGAGGCAAGGCTTGCCGGTCTCGGCTGCCTCAAATACGCGAAGACGGTGCTGCAGTCCTGATTCTGAGTACGGCTCCGTGCTCGTCTCGAGGGCTTCCAGGAGCTGTTCCTGAGTGGGTATAGTTTCGACATGGATGGAAACAGCTGGGGCCTTGAGTATAACGTGCATGATCCGACTTGTTCCAGGGAAGTCTCTGACAAGCACAGCCCGCAGTATTGAGTGGCGGAGAACAATGCTCTGCCATGCATGCTGTAACAGAGCCATATCGAGAGCACCACTCGTGGTGGATAATTCCAAATGTAATCGCGTGCGATATCTCTGCGGATGTTTCAACTGGCTGATAAGTATCCCTTCCTGTATCGGTGTGGTGGGGAAAATGTCTTCGATATCCTCAAGCTTGACTTTGGTGCCCATCTGAGCTATCGTATCCGTGGCGAAAGTCGAGATCTGGTCATAGGAATGGAAGACGCCAGGGAAATCTGCCAGTGTCCATTGGAGATTTTGTGATACTAAATCATGTGCCAGTGTCTCCAGTGCTCTTCTGAACTCCGAAGCCCATCCAGCGATCCGGTCTTGGTATTTGATCTTTGTCGGATACATGAGATTTACCGCAAGCTGCCCCTCATTCACGCCGACCATGACATCGAAAATGGCATATCTTTGGAACTTGGGATCCGTGAGTGGACCGGAAATATCAGCCCCCAGCGGCAGATTGCGAAAGAGCGCATCTTCGCGCTCAAACTGCTGATATCGCCCCGAGTAATTGAACATGATCTCTACAGGCATCTGGGCCACGAACAGGCTCGCGGCATCTTCGCTGGCAAAGCATGAAGTAAAGTGGTGCAATCCATTATGTGACATGCTGCGGATGCAATCTTTTGTCTGGCGAACCATGTCGTGAAGTTCGAGCGACTGGTTTACACCGGGGTTCATCAGCTTGATCGGCGAAAACGTGGTGAACCAGCCGACCGTCGTGGACACATCGATGCTGTCCGTCCAGGACTCTCTCCCGTGTGATTCATTGTACACGGTGGGTAGACGCCGTTCCGGAAAGGTACAACTGAAAGAGTAGAAGAGTGCCGCTATCATGAGCTCATGCGCTCGCGTGTCGAATGCCCCATTGGCAGATCCGAGGAGTGCTGAGGTTGTGTCCCTGCAAATTTCGAAATGGATGCTGTCTGTCTCATTTCTATCAAATTCGCCCCAAGCATCGTGTTCAGTCGCGTGTATCTGAAACGGCAGCTCGTTATCGCGTGCCTTGATCGTGCTTATGTATTCCTTTTGAAACCTCGCCCAATCTGGAAATTGAATCGATGAGGACTTGGGAACAATGTCCTGGCGCAAAATAGTGTTAAGGTCTTCAAGAAGCTTGCGCCACGAGACAAGATCAACGACGAGATGGTGAATTGTGATGAAGAGGTTCTGATTTCCACTGCCTAGATCAAAAAGTGCAGCGGCCACCAACGGGCCATGTTCAATGTCGAGACTGCCGCGGCACATGGTGATTGTCGAAGTCATGTCGGCGGTCTCGTGGACTCCCGAGACATGGTATAGCTGGAACGAATCATTAGCTTCCAGGCCAATCCGCTGCTCCCACTTACCTCTATCGTCCTGCTGAAACTTGGTGCGGAGGCTGGCGTGCACAGAGATCAAGCGATGCAGGGCATTTCGGAGGGTATCACTGTTGGTGGTCTCCTGCAACGCGAGGAGGAAGAACTGATCGAAGGGAGTCCGGGGGTCTGGCTGTGTTCGGAAGAAGAGCTCCTGCATGGGACTTAAGGGAAACGTCTTCCCGTCGTACTCTGTAGCTGTCACGAGCGCTTGTTCACGTGGGTGTTTGAAAGCTTTGAGACTCGAAGAAGCCGCAAGGATCGCCGAAATTGTCTTGTGCCGGAGAATTGCTGCTGTTGACACGTTCATCCCGATGCTCCTTGCCTCAGCAGAGACTTGCATTGCCGTGATGGAGTCACCTCCGATGCGCAGGAAACTGTCGTTCACTCCGATAGACGACACGTCAATACTGAGCACGCGGGAAAACAGCCTCGCCATAGCACACTCTGCATCAGTGAGGGGCAGCTGTTCCGCTGAGGGCCCAGACTGGTGTGGCTGTGCGAGTTGCGCCTTGGTCAACGACGAGCCGAATTCTTGTAAAGCTTTGCGGTCTACCTTGCCGGATTTGCTCAACGGGAGACGCGGCAGCACGACACATATCGTAGGAACCATGTACGTGGGAAGATGCTCGGCCATAAGGGACTCAGCCGCTAATGAAATCGCCACTGGCAGAGGATCTCTGACTTTCCCATCTTGCACCACGACGAAAATCGCAAGTGCTGCAGCAGTCTTGTCATTCTCTGGACATATGACTTCCGCGGTGACCTCAATGGCACCCTCGATGGCGGCGAGGGCGTGATACTCGACTTCCGCAAGCTCAAGTCGCTGACCTCGGAGCTTGGTCTGCGAGTCCTTCCTGCCCAGGTACACGAGTACACCATCTGGGTTGTACCGGACAAGGTCGCCTGTCTTGTAAAGCCTACTCTGGCGTCCAGGGAATCCGCTACCGCAGCCGTCAAGCAACCACTTGGGCGAACTTATGAAGGAGGCTTCTGTCTTTTTGGGCTGGCCCAAGTATTCCAGACCAACTGTCGGACCTTCGATGAGCAGCTCTCCGACTGAACCGACTGGCACAAGCCTGTCATGGTCTTCGGGGTCAACAACCCAAGTACAAGTGCCTGCACCTCTTCCAATATTGGACAACTCGAGTCTACGCGACTGGTCGTCGTTTATCGTGCTCGTTGGCGTACACTCCGATGGACCATAACTATTGACGATTCGTATCCGCTCAGGAACCCGGCGGATGTCGATATCTCGCAGTGCCTCTCCTCCCAAGGTGAGGGACTGAAACTTGGGCAATTTTGTGAAGTCGATCAACCGCGCGACAGATGGCGTGAAGTGGATGCAGCTAATTTCCATGCCGGCCATAACGCCCTGGAGGTCATCTCGTCTGGCTGACTCGGAAGCGATGCAGATGCAGCCGCCCACGGCTAGGGTCATCACGGTGTTCATGATGCATGCATCGAAAGAGTACGGACAGAAGTCGAGCACGCGCGCACGGGGCACAGTCAGCCGATGTGCTTGATAGTGTAGAGTTGATGCGTAGGCGCTGTGTGGGATGATGGTCCCCTTTGGCTCGCCGGTCGTGCCGGAGGTGAAAGGCACATACATTGCGGATGACGGCGATATCGTGGGCAGAGGACGACCACGAACTGATTCGAAGCTTGTCTCAAGTAAATTTTTGTCAACGACGACAGTTTGATCGACAATTGTTGAGATATTCACTGCTGTCGAAGCATTCGCGAGAGCCAGATTCGCAGCAGACTGTCGGGCGATGCTTGCTACACGAGTCTGTGGGAGGGAAGGGTCAACCAGAACGAAAGCACCGCCAGCACGCATTACTGCGAGCATCGCGACGACGGTCCAGGCCGACTTCTCAAAGTATAGAAGGATGAAGTCACCTTTGCGGGCGCCAAGAGCCAGCACTTCATGTGCCAGAACAGTGCCGCGTGGTCTAGTTCTCCATAAGTCAGATCCCCGTCCCATGATGCAATCGCGGGGTCCTCTCGGTACAGGTTGATTTGCCTTGCAATAATATCATGCACGCACTCCTCGATCGTAGGGGGCTTCAACTTGTTCCACTGCCAGATTTTCACCCGATCAGTCGGCGTGAGTGTTTCGAGGTCTGCCAGACGTTGTTGCGTACCCGCAGTGCTGAACTGCTGGATGACATGGGCAGTCTGTTCCACCATGGAGCGAACCCGCCACTCTTCTACAAGAGCCCCATTGAAGCAGCATCGCAACATGATGGTACGTTCTGCCGAGACTGTGCACTCGACCGTCAAGGCGTAGCTCGTGAATTCGCGCGTGTCAAAGGTCTGTACCCACTTTCCGACGGCTTGCGTTTGGTCTGACTCCGTAACACCGGATTTCTCAGCATTGATAATGAGCAGAGTCTGAAAGTCACAGGCCTTCTTTGCATAATCGCTGGCCTTGGCAAGGTGCTGTAGGCCTGTCTGCTCGAAGGGAATCATAGCGGTTGCAGAGTTCTGCACATCTTGGAGAAACTCAACCACTGTAGACTGGGAGCTGCGTAGTGCTGGAACATGCACCCTGCAAGGCACAGTTGCGATAGTTGGGCCGACAATGTTGCCAACATTCGGGATTGCCATGTTGCGCCCTGAGAGCAGAACACCGAACACGACGTCGTCATTGCCGGTGTGTTGGTTCACGACAAATGCCCACGCCGCTCTCACCAGTGATGCGATGGTCACAGCACTGTGTATGTTCGGTCCATGCTGGAGCGAAACAGGACTGGTCTCAACCGTGTCACTTGCGAGCTGTCCCTTGTCGCTTTGCGGGACAGGCGGGAAACAACTACCACTGTAGCCGCTGAAATACTGCTGCCAGAACATAGTCGCCAGGGACAGATCCATCTTCACCATGTGCCTTACAGCAAGGTTGAAGTTGAAGTGCTCAACCAGGATCGAGGCGTTCTCATAGCGCTGCTTGAACCGCTCGCGAACCATATCCATGGACTCTGCATCGTACAATGCGTGGTGAATCGTGATCGCCAGAGACCTTTTGCCAGTGTCGTTATCAGTAACCATGCATTGGCGAAGCAGAGATTTCCCGAGCTCCATTGGCTCGAGTTTGTCCTTTTTGAGATATTGGTCTAGATTGAGACCTTCGGCCCTCTGCCAGATTGACTCTGCCTTGGTAACGATCTGGGTGAGCCCATGCACGCTGTGTTGGATGACCCGAGTCCTCAACACGGGGAAATCTTGAACAGTCTGCTCCCACGCGGTCCGAACTCTTGTTTCATCCGCTTCATCCGATAGCTCTAGGATACTTTGCAAGGTATAATTGCCTGGCCTGGCCGAGCTCAGCGCTAGCAAGCCTTCCTGAAGCGATGAGCACGGGTAGGCGTCGACGATGGAGCGGACGTCCAGGCCACACTCATGAGCAGCAAAGTTTTGAAACTGTACTATATCGCCAGACTCCAAGGAGAGTAGTGAGAAAGGCCTGACAACATCATCCACGGCCTGCTCAGAAAGACCCTCATCACCCAGCACTCTTTGTGCTTGGGCAGCCATGTCTGCAAGTCGGGGATGACGAAAGATGAGCGCGACTGTCAGCACAAGCCCCTGCTTGCGTGCCGCACCGACGAGTTTCATGGACGCTATTGAATCCCCGCCAAGTTTGAAGAAGTGATCGTCTCTTCTGATACGGTTTGTGTCTCTGAGGCCGAGTAGGCGGGCCCACAATCCAGCCAGAGCGAGCTCCTGTTTTGTGGATGGCATGGAACTATCGTCTCGATCGAGGCCATCACCATTGTTACCGAGGAATCTGATACTGGATAAGTAGAGAATCGCCGCGTCGCGAAGTCTTCGTCGGTCTATCTTGCCTGAGGTCGTCAAGGGTAGGTGGTCGATCGCCACCCATACGTCTGGGATCATGTAGCTAGGTAGACGTCGAGCCAGCTCTTCATTGACCAGGTGCGGTATCTCATATGGCTTCAAGTCGAAGCTTCCGTCGCGTGACGTTGTCGTATCCTTCGGAGAATTGGGGACCACGTATGCTGCCAAGGTGACAGCGTGGGACTCAGATCCAGGAGCTCGCAACACTTCAGCGACAACGCACTTGGCCTTCGGACCGAGGGATGCCAGCATATGGAACTCAACCTCAGCCAACTCGAGCCGCTGGCCGCGAATCTTGACTTGGGTGTCCTTCCGCGTTACGTACAGAAGCCGCCCGTCGGCGGTGTACTGAGCTAGATCGCCTGTTTTGTAGAGCCTGCCATGGCGGCCTGGTGCCCGGAGGCTACCCTTCAACAGCCACGGCGGGTCTTCAATGAATGCCGCTGTCGTCTTTTGCTCATCGAGCAAGTAACCCGATGCAAGGATTGGCCCCTCAAAGCAGAGCTCACCCACTGCCCCGATGGGCAAAAGCTTTTCGTGATCGTTCTGATCCACGATCCAGGCGGCGCAGCCGGTCGGGACGCCGATCTCGCGGATCTTGGCACCATCGATACCTCCCATTTCTTGTTTCTCAATGAGGCCAACAGTGCACAGTACCGCGCACTCTGTTGGCCCATACCCCTGAAAGAGTTCTGTATGCCGCCACATGTCTAAATCTTCCACCATTGGCGTCTCGCCCGCTAATAGGACTTTGCTGATACAAGAAGCCTCAAGCGGGTCGATGAGGCGAGCCACAGATGGCGTGATCACGATGGTATTTACACTCGTCTTGCAAACGGCGGCTGTCAAGTCGTCGCGTAGATCCAACTCAGAGGGGCAGCAGACTGTGCCGCCGAAAATGAGCGTCGCGAAAATTTCATGTATGGAGGCGTCGAAGGTATATGCTGCGAATTGAAGCATCCGAGTGCTGGGATTATGCCCGATAGCTGCGCCGTGATGGATCAAACTAGTGACAATGGCGCTATGTGGAAGTAGCACGCCTTTGGGCTGGCCTGTGCTGCCTGAGGTGAAGATGGCGTACGCGTTCGTGCTTTCCGGGACACGGGGCAGAGAGTGTTGAACAGCTGTGGTGTACGCATTCTCTTTCGCGAGTTTGTTGAGTGAATCGAGGCTTATGGTTGTTTTTCGAGTAGCGGAGTCCAGGACAATATCGGCGTACAGTTGGGAGGTGAGAGCTACCTTGGCCACAATCTGTCCCAGAATGTGTGCTCTACGATCTGCTGCGCCCGAAGAGGGGTCCAAAGGGACAAACGTAGCGCCTGCTTTCATGACTGCGAGCATGGCAACGACCGCCCACTTGGATTTCTCAAAGAATAAGGGCACGAAATCGCCCACACGCACACCGGCAACCACGAGATCCTGGGCAAACTGTGTCGTCATCGTGTCCAGCTCCAAGTAAGAGATACTACCATCCCAGGCGTCAATGGCGGTTCGGGATGGGTCATCCTTGCCTCTTTCAGCGACTACCTCGGAAAGGGTTCTGCCAACCGCTCTGGGGATACTTTGATTCCACTCCCAAATCATGTTGAGATCATATGGCATGAGCACGTCCAACTCATGTAGGCTGGTGTCAACCGGAAGCTGGTTAACCTGCTCCATCGTGTAAGCTAGTCGTGCCAGCATCCTCTCCACTTTCCATGGTTCCAGAACCCGAGAGTCGACGTGCGCAACGACCGTGACTTCGGTTTTCGATATCGTGCTGATAATAACGAGCGGATAGGTCGCGACCTCGTCCAGCTGCGTGGTTTTGAGCCAAACACCAACGGCTGTCTCGCCTTCTCCAGTCTCTCTCTTGTCTTCCTGCGTTTGCTGCACGATAAACATGGTCTGGAACTTGCATGCTCGTGCCGCCTCGTCGTTGATCCGTGCGATGTGCTGTAGCCCGGTCTGCTCAAAGGCCATCATGTCGGCTGCCTGCTCCTGCACGGTCTCCAGGTACTCCTCGATGGTGGTTGACGGGAGAGCTGGAACACGTACACGCACGGGGACAGTTGCGATCGTGGCGCCAATCATCTCGTCTACCATTTCCACTGGAACTGAACGCCCAGAGAGAGTCGCGCCAAATATCACGTCGTCTTCTCTCGTATAGTGATGGACAACCAGGGCCCATGCTGCGCGGAGCTGCATCGCGATCGTCACCTTGCTGGTTCTCTGAGGCTCTCTTGTGTCATTTTGGAGGCTGGGGACCATTCGAAGGCTCTCAAGCGAAATGATCCGTTCTACAGATACATCCGGTCGTCCGGCTGGGACGTTGACAGGAAGGGCCGGGAAAGCGTCGGAGTTGTAACCGAGAGTTGCCCACTCCCAAAAGCCCAGTGCGGCTGCTTGAGACTGTTCCAATAGGTGCTGAACAAAAGTCCGGAAAGGTGGCAGTTGCTTCACCTCTTGTCCGAGGCAGAACTTTTCAAAGATCTCTTGGATAATAGGGAGTGTGGCCCTGTCGTAGACTGCGTGGTGCAGGGTTAGGACTACCGCGGTGGGCATGGACTCTTCCATGACAATGGCGCAACGGGCAAGTGAGTCGCCCAACCCCATGCTTGCAGCAGGAGAAGCTTCCATTTCTATCGTCTCGTCCACGTGCGAAATTTTCTCCGCGTCTATCACGACTTGCACAAGTCCGATATCCTCGTGGTGAACAATGCGTGTGCCGAGCACAGGTACTGCCCGACAGGTGTGAGCCCATGCTCGCTTCAGCCGCTCAAGATCAACAACCCCTTCCCGAAGAGCGAGCTTGCTTCGCAGGATATAGCTGCCCTGATCTTTCGAGGTTAGCGCAAACAGGCCTTCCTGCAGCGGCGTGCACGGGTAGACATCGGTGACATGCTCCGGGGCGACGTTGCAAAGCTCTGCCAGAAGCGCTTTGCACTCGCCAGTATCTTTCACTTTGTCCTTGACAAGCGAAAAGGGACCATGGTCCACAGCTCGGATGGTCTTTGTGGGGATGCAAGGCAGCTGTGTGAGCTGGGCTAATGTTGGATAAAGGAAAATCTGCTCCGTGGTGAGCGAGAACTGATCCTTGGAGATTTCGTGTGAGACTTGCGAAGCCGCAAGGGAATCTCCGCCGAGTTGAAAGAAATTGTCGTGTTGTCCAATGGTGTCCTGAGGGATACCGAGTACCTTTGCCCAGATCTGAGCTAGGTCACATTGATTACCAAGTACGCGGCCAAGATTAGTGTGAGATATCGAGCCCAGTGTATGGTCATCATCACTAATCTGAATGTCTCTGGCAGCTTGAATCAGATCCATAGTCTCTCCAGGACCTGTATGAGTGCCTCCTCC
This sequence comes from Microdochium trichocladiopsis, assembly GCF_020744255.1. Lineage (NCBI taxonomy): Eukaryota > Fungi > Ascomycota > Sordariomycetes > Xylariales > Microdochiaceae > Microdochium > Microdochium trichocladiopsis. The sequence goes on from NW_025763547.1 coordinate 537,138, forward strand.
AGAATCCAACGCTGGGAACGCCTCAGCATCGGAATTGCGGCCATGGACATGCATAGTGTCAATAAGTTGATGGGTATCTGTGATATGATCACAATGTTGGTCGAGTCGTTGGCAACGGGAGGCCCATGTCTAGCAGGACTTGGTCGAATTTTCAGTAGACATGTCACGGCTACTTTTTCTGTCAGAGAACACTGACACTGACCAGGAACCCCTTTGAACGGATTTCATTTTCGTACAATGATCTTGGAATATTAGTCACAGAGATGGTTATCTCACAATTTCATGGGCTTGTAATCCAATGCTGTTGCATCCCTGATTATAGTTAGTCAGACAAATACAGAAGATAAACACCTTGTCTGGCTTCAATGTGTACATGCCGTCAGCCTAGTCCCTGGTCCCATTTGGTAGTGGCAGACCCCCTGGTCTCGTTTGGTAGGTTGCGACCCCTGTCACGGAGATGGCACTGTAACCATTCACCCGAGGAACAGGCTTCGAGAATACTGCTACCCCTCCCCTGTCACTCCTACCCTGACTGTCCTAGTGAACTCTGTAGAGGGGACATATCAAAGACGGCGCATTTTGCGACCCCAATAGCCTGCTCGGGCTTAGCGGAAGCTTTGGTTGCCTTGGCTTTGACCCCTGCTACGCCAGATAACCAAGTCCACCTCACATGTTCCTTGGCGCAGACGAGGATGTACTGTAACTTAGCTTCAGCATACGCAGCTGTCACTATGCAAATGCGTATAGATTGGCCAATGATTACTCTTCTTAAGGCATTGTGGCTGCCATAGATCGAACGACGTGCCACGCCATTGGCCATTTCGAGGGCCTTCGACCTAAGCGAGAGGTTACAGTGCAGCAATACCTTGCGTGCCTATGTGTATCGAACATTCTAGTGTGTGTCTTAAGGTGCGCCAGCACTCATTATCCAGCAGAGCTTGGCGCAAGATCAATATCATAACTTGGCATCGCTGTGACTGGAAGGTGGCAAGGCTTGGCTGAGATGCCTGGGACAAGCCGAGTGCGGCGCAGCGCGGGATGACAGATTCGATGGTGATATGTCCCCTTACTTGAAATCTTGGTCCGAAATGCCCAGGGTGTTGGTTGATACGCCCCGGGGGCGGGGTTTCTGTATCAAAATCCAGTCAGCTCGAAGCGGTGGTCATCCCAGTGGATGTAGAAAGATGAGGACCAGAAGTCGATGTGGGGGGTTGAGTCTGGTCCAGGGCGTGTTCCCGCCGTGACCTGTTCGTGACTGAAAAATAAACGAAAATTGCAAGAGCCAGTATCTTTGATCAAATAGATGCGGGTTGGTCCTTCCATCCAAATTGGCCCTGCGATCCAAATCACTTCATTTGATCATGGCACGCCTTGACACTCCTCCACCAGAGGGTGGTGAAATTCCTTTGACGGAATCAGACGGTACACGAACTCGAAGATGGATCACTAGTGTATCGACACGAAGGGACGCAAAGCTCCAGCCAGTGTTCGACAAGCCAGATAATTCGGAGTCGGAAACTCACCAGGATCCAATTACACCGCCAGGCTCGACATCGCCCTGGATCGATAACGATGTAGAGTTTATCGCATTACTGCGGCGAGCTCTTCGAGACTGTGACCAGCGATGTCATAGCATTGGCAGCACGAATAGCGAAACAGAAGTCTCTTGCCAGCAAGCTGCACTAAGAACACTGATGACTGAGATCGATGACGACCTGCTCCTCAACAGGGACATCCGTACCGTCACATCCACATTGTCGATTCCAGACGAAGAAAAAGCGAACATTGTGCAGTTGTACTGCAATGCCTGGCGTGCGACCAATGTTGACATTGCTGCACAGCATGATGCAATGGTTCCAATGGGGGCGCACGAAGGGCAACCGCACGACACGGCTTCAACTTGTGCTGTATTTGGTGGCCAAGGTCTGCGATGCGACTGCCTTCAGGAGCTTCGAGACATGGCGCGAAACTATGCCACCCTCGTCGAGGACTTGCTGCGAGATTCCTCCAGGCTGCTGGCGGGACTTTCGGCTACCGATGCGACCACCCGACAATACTTCCGCCAAGGCTTCGACGTTGCATCATGGCTTGAGCATCCGGAGCAGGCCCCGGATGACCAATACCTCAGAGCGGCACCGGTAAGCGCACCGCTCATCGGTCTGGTGCAGCTGACTCGATACGCGATTGCCTGCAAGACGCTCGGCGTGACCCCTGGACAGTTCTGCGCCCAACTGTCCGCAACGACAGGCCACTCCCAAGGCATCATCACTGCGGCAGCGATAGCAAGCGCCACCGACTGGCCTTCATACCACCAAGCGATGCAGACTGCACTGACTACACTCTTCTGGATCGGTATGCGAACGCAGCAAGTCTGGAACTCTGCTGGGGGCTGCTCACCAGTGTCTGCTGCCATGCAACAGGACGCTCTCGATCACGACGAGCGTGCGCCATCGCCGATGCTCAACATCAAGGGCCTCACTCGCGCGGCTCTGCAGGAATGTCTGCATGCCACCAATCGTTACCTTGGGACCCCCAGAACGGGTGGCGACAAGGATCAGGCAGCCCCCGGGCTGAAGATATGCATGGTCAACGGACCGCGGCACTTTGTAGTCTCGGGCCGCCCGCACCATCTTTATGGGCTGAACCTACAGATACGGAAGGTGAAACGACTCCAAGCACACGGCGAAGCTAGGGGGCAAGCGGGGAATACTCTGGCCATCACGAGCAAGTTCCTGGACGTCAGCGTCCCGTTCCATAGCACAGCCGTCGCGGCAGCAGTGGCCCTGGTTCTGCGGGACATTGAAAATCTGCATCTTCTCAGGGCTGCGCTGAGGATCCCTGTTATCGGTCCCGAAGAGGCTGCAGATCTCCGCGCGTCACCTTACGATGGAGCCAATAACGTCCTTCCACAGCTCGTAAAGCTCGTGGTGAGCAAGACCGTGGATTGGGATATGACGCTTCAGGTCACGAGACAGCAGTCAGCGATGTCGGCACCTAAGCAACAAGACGAGTCGACGCTCATGCTGGATTTCGGGCCTGGTGGAGTCCATGGTATCAGTTCGCTCCTCAAGGGGTCGACCGCGTCAAACGCCCTCGGTGCACATAATTATACTGGTCTGGAGGATGATGAAGCGATAGCTCAGCAGGGAATGACTGCGTTCATTGTCGGCGCTTGGAGTGACGGCAAGCCCTGACTTGGCGAGAAGGGCTACCTGCACAACTGGTTTCGGGCCCGTAAAGGAGGCGAGCGGGTATAGACCTGCCAAATCTGGCCCCGCGGGGGCGTTTTGTGCAGGTGGACAGAAGCGATTGCTTTACAAGGAGGCCGAGTCGTATGGCGAAGAATTGGAAACGGATATTGATAGAGTTGTGGCCAAGGATGACAAGCCCGATATGTGGAGAACAGCCTAGTCCCCGACTGGACAGATTTACGGTGGTTTGCTGGGCTCGTGCATTGGCGGCGCTTACCGAGCCGCAACCAGAAACTGTTACATGGTAGCTGACTCTTGTTCGGATGCAACCTGGATCCCAGTAGTTTTCTTCGGGCTTGGCCTTCGGTATACCCTAGCATACCTTGATCTCGGCACTGGTGCGGGCGTGAATATAGCGCTTTGGGCATGACTTGCTGGAAATCCTGAGGGTTATTTCCGTGACACATGCAGCGCCCTGCACCAAGTTCTCTTGATCTATATGCACAGTGTCCGTCAATCGGGATCATGCGGTGTTCACAGGAGCTCACTGACCTGGCACACTGCTTATCTGCATCAACTTCCGAGGTGGTGATTGCTGAAAACGGGCAGTGAGGACTACCCCTTGCTGCTGCAAAAACTTTCAGCTCATTGCACAGTCGTAATCCCTTACTGCCTATCTCACCTCGCGCTTGAATGCTGGACGTTACGGCCGCGAGAGAACCTGTAGACAATATGCCAGAGAGTGCAGAAGAAGGCAATCAGCGTACTCACAATGCGACCAATTGTGATGGCGAAGCAGGAAATGCCACCGAACCAACCATTCTCCTCTCGAGGCGCGTTTATGCTCAGAGCGATCCGTCCACATTCGTGCCTGGTACAACAATAACCGCGAATCGCACAGTCATTCTCTTATGTGCGATCATCTTCACGGCCTCTGCGGCTGGAGGCTTCCAGGGACTTCCAGCAGCACGTACCTTCGAGGACATCCTGTGCAGGCAGTATTATGATAGCGGCGAGCCAGCACAGGCGGATTCCACGCCGGTGGTCTCACTACCGCCTGGCGAGGACGAATGCAAGAACAGCGTGATTCAGGCTAAACTCGTGTACCTCTTTGCGGTCAACAATGCTGCCACTGCCGCCATAAGCTGCTTGGCTGCTATGCCGTGGGGCATTGCTGCTGACAAGTGAGTGTGGATAGCATCGCCAGCGGTGATCTCGAAATGAAAACTAACAATTCTAGGCTCGGTCGACGATTTGTACTCGCAGTTTGTCTTTACAGCAACGCGTTCTCCATGGCGATCTTTATGCTCGTGGCTTGGATGTCTGATATCGTGCCTATCGAGCTAATATGGGCGTCGTCTCTGGCCGGGCTCGTCGGGGGCGGTAATGCTGTTGTCATGGCATCATTGTCGGGGATGCTGGTCGACATTTTGCCGGAAGCCAAGCGGTGTGTTTATTTTTCTCCCTGGTACTCCCGTCTTTCACGTAGAAACAGGCCTTACTAACGTCCTGAGAGTGCTGTTGGTTTCATGAGGATCAATGTGGCCGCCATGCTGGGCCATTTGATCGCGCCCGCGATGGTGGGAGCGCTGATGCCATATGTCGGCGCGCGGGCATTGATGGGGCTCGGCTTGTTCTTGATGGTGGCTGCCGCTACCGCAACGGGACTGCTGCCAGAAACGCTCAGAGCGGCGGAACGCAAAGACGCAAGCAACAGCGGCTCGGGGAGTGCCAGTGATGAAGGCAGATCCCAGGCAACCCTGCCGACCAAAGCCTGGGTCGCACTCAAGGACTCTTTTGCCGTTCTCGAGTCGAGGCCGCTGGTCTTGTTAGTCACGACAACGCTGCTCGCCCTCCCAGCCGGTCTGTGCACCTTGAATCTACTATCTCTATACACTTCAGCGCGGTTCCACCTCCGCCTGGCAGACACGGGATACATTCAGACCATATTTGGCATTGCCCAAGCCATTGTGGCCCTGGTCCTCCTTCCGTGGATATCCCAAATCACAATGCGTCCTCAACCACGCGACAATGTCCAGCATGACGACGGCGCCGGCAATTCCACGGCCGAAACACAAGAGCACCCTACAAGCGACCACCAACAAGAGGCTTGCGCGTCCTCCCTCCAGATATTCACCGATGAAGTCCGCCGCGACCTCTCCCTGGCTCGCATGTCGATCGCCGCGCTCACCTTGGGTGCCGCCATCCTCGGGCTCGCTCCGTCACTCGCTTACTTCATCGCCGGTCTCGTCGTCATGGCGCTCGGCTCCGCGGCGGAGGGGCTGATTATGGGCCTCATGTCTGCGTTCGTGAGTCGCCCGGACCGCCGCGCGCGGCTGTACACGCTCATCGGCATCCTCCAGGTTGTCAGCGCGTGCTACTCGGATCCCATGCTCGCAGCGTGCTACGCCACGGGGTTGAAGCTGGGCGGCGCCTGGACGGGGCTGCCGTACTTTTGTGTGGCCGTGTTTTGCGCTGCGCAGGGTGTGCTGGTTGCCCTCGTGAGGGTACCCCGCCGCCGCGGGCCCGTCTGAAGAGGTTCTGCTGGGGAGGGAGCAGGTTGCAATTGAAGGGCGTGGGTGGCAATATGCGATGGCTGCAGCTTAAGAGGCGTTGTCCCAGCTGTAGGATTCTGTGGTTTGTGGCTTCAGCGTGCTCAGCCATGTGGGGGGGGCACTGCGCTGAAATACTGAGGGGTCCTGAGAGAAGCTGGAAAAGCAGTGAAGCGTAGGTCGTAGGGCTGCACCGTAATAGGATAAGCGCTGTCGCATCAGACACGAACCACACCACCCACCTCCTGCAACAACCGGTGCCATAGACCAAGGTCTGAAATGCTCTGGCCAGATGCGGCAAACTTATGCAAGGACCAGTAGGAGAATTCTGCCCGGCTGAGTTTAGTGCCCCGTGTCAGCGCCCTGGCACCCCCTGCCAGACCTTCGGTTTATTTGTTGCCTCTGGTTCACGGTAATTTAAGCGTAGTTGAAGGCCCTCAACTGTTGCCAAGAGTGGCCCAGCAGCCAATGAGCGCAAAGAGGACTTCCTGAAATGGCACCTTGTTGTTGCTAGTGCTCAAGTGGTGCCACAGACAAGCACAAGCCACTTGCCAGCCGCCCCACCGGGCATGTCATAGCTTCGGCTCAGATCTGCTGGATTGGCTCGGCTTGGCTTCATTATGAGGTCTACGTGCTGCGGCAGTGATGGTCATTCACAGCCTAACACTGGCTCCGACCACTATCGGTGGCTAGCTCCCTAAGTGTGCTTCAAAAGGAAACATTTCGCGCCTGTTCACATCAATTCCCCCCACACCGTGGTTGGGCTGGTAAGCTGACCGAGACGCTATTGGCCATTTATCTGCTTGAGTTCAAGTGCACTGGCGCGAACTTGTTGCATTACCAAGCGTTTGACACTGCTGTAGCCTATTGGCTCTGAGCCTTGTCAATCCGCAGCATTTACGTTCCCGAGGCATCTTGGTTTAAATCATGTATAAAAGAAGAAGAATGAACCTATGCCCGGCAATTTACGCTGCAACACTGAAGACCGACCCCAGAAGCAGCCGAGTAACCGCACGCAATGACCATCCAGGGTGTATTACAGAAAGCAGCAATCTGCATCGGATCCGTCTTCATTGCGCGATGGGGCTTCCACATAGTATCCTGCTTTCACTTCTACTTCCTGCGCCGCACCGGTGTCAAACAATACCTCACCGGCGCTGATGGCAGCGCCTCGAAACCTGCATGGGCATTCATCACAGGCTCAACCTCGGGTATCGGTAAAGCTCTCGCCCTGGAGCTCGCCGGCCATGGCTTCAACATCGTCCTCCACGGCGCGAACGAGGGCCGGGTCGAAGCTGCCAAGCGTGACCTCCTGGCGCGGTTCCCCGGCCGGTCTGTGCGGACGCTGGTGCTCGACGTCAAGCTCTGCCTCACGCTCAGCGATCCGGACCTGACCACGTTACTCGACGGTGTGGCAGAGAAGTTCAGCGACATTGACGTACGCATCCTCGTCAACAATGTCGCCACTCCTCAATTCCCCCCAGCGGAACGACCGCCGTACGAGCGCTTAGAGAACTGCACATTCGAGCAGCTGCGCACGAGCGTCGTCATCAACGCAGCCAGCCATCTGCTCATCACGCGCGCCATCTTCCCCAACATGCTGAAGCACTCGGCCTCATCGCCATCGCCAGGAGTAGGCATCACCACACCCAGATGCCTGATTGTCAACATTGGCAGCATAGCGTCGCGCTTCCCCAACTTCCCCTCCTACGCGCCCTCCAAGGCATTCACCATGCGCTCCGCCGACCTCCTCCGCCTCGAGAACATGTCCTACCCGCCCGGCCCCGGGACCGTGGGTCGAGACCACATTGACGTCATGGCCTTTGACGTCATGAGCGTGACCGAGACCGCGACCATCACGACCGCGATTGACCCCGTCTCCGCCATGACCCCCAGTGCCACATCCTTTGCCCGCGCGATGGTGCGGTGCATGGGTTATCGCGGACCCGATGCCGCGCGGATCTACCCGTGGTTCCCGCATGCCGTGTTCATGGGTACCCTCGACCGGCTGGGCGGGCGGATCAGCGACTGGGCTCTGTTGGCAATCATGAGGGGGGTGATGGAGGAGGGCAAGACAAAGTATGCGGTGCACGGGGCGGTGAAACGAGATTGAGGTCTCTTCATCGGAGGTGTGATTGCTGGGATGCGGCGGGAGGCCTCTGTGCAAAATCGAGTAGTAGCATATGTTGCCGTTTATTGAGGACTTGTATGGTATAACTTGGCGCCTGAGGAAGTGCGAGAAGACACCGGATCACTCGGACGCGAGCCGTTGGTACGTGATCAGGCAGAAAAACATTGAGTGGCGTGCTCATGCTAACTAAAGTCGGCTCGCGCTCTCATGGCCTCTGCACATTGTATGCTTATGTTTCATTTTCATGGTTTGCGGCCCTCTATCCGTAGCGTTTCGAATGGGCAAGGAGAGAACGTGCATGAAAGCAATATCGCTGTCTGACATGTTAGTGGGAAAGAGAACGTCTCAGGAGAGGGTCAAAAAGCAGTGCATGTTGCCACGAAAGGTGGGAAGGCTGACAGGTGAGCCAGTCATAGCCAAAGATGAATGATCAATTAAGCAGGCAATTTTCGTCACAGCCAATCGTTTTGAGGCACATGAGCAGCAGTGCATTGGGCAAACTTGAGGTTGCCTCGCCCGACACAAGAGAACAAGGCAGAGAACACTCAAAATCACGCTTCTACAATCCCACCAGACCCCACGAGATCGCTATGGTTGAACGAGCTCTTCCGGTGATGTAAGTCGAATAAGCAACCCTCCCCCCCCCCAACACCTCAAGAAAGAAAGAGAGAGAGAGAGAGATTATTGCAATAGTATGTGTCAGATAATTAAGACGGGAGATTTTCCAAGCCTGTGCTTCCAATTCCTGATTCTTGAACGTCCAGGGCAGCCTCGGACATATGAGCAGGCTCGTGCACCTCCTCACGAACCCAAATTTTCAACATGTACGGTCTCTTTTGCACGGGTCACCTCTGCTGTGACTGCTGCCAAAATCAAGTATTGCTAGTGCCCAAGGTGATCTGTCGTGCTATAGTTTGTGGAGGAGAGCACAATATATGATGTTGCAAAGAAGGTCAAGAACACGACGTTTTGGACCAAACATGATCTTGAGATGCTGAGGCTCTTCTTCAATTCTCGATAGAAATTGGTATCAACAGCCGACGCATGACCTCGCTGCAATGAATCGATCTCGTATACCCGCTCGCGGTTCTTATCGGGCATAATATAAGTTTCCTCAGTCATAAGATCGTCGCCCCAATAGGCGTGCTGCCCCAGGCGTCCCCCGCCCAAGACGAGCGAATGCAAGATCCATTAGCTGACTGCCGAGGCTGGTGACAGAACAAATCGGACACTCAGACGGATCTTCATCGGCGTGGGCTGACGCCTTTTATGTGTCGGGTTTCCATTTCACTGCATTTTTCATCTCAGCTGGGCAGACGTCTCACATGGCTCTATGCATCCCTCAGATCCCCGCATGTTCTCAATTCTGGGCTTCGGCACAGCATACACTGCCTTGTTGGTCCTCGCTGTGGACACCTCTGCCTCTCTCAAGCGGGTATTGAGGCCCCTTGCCTTACCCGCAGATGCATTTAGTTCCGGACTCCCAGAGGAGCAGGCGTAGACTTGGATACTATCAAAACACAACTCCTTCAATCTGTGGCGTAACGCATATGCTGCACCACGAGCCTTCTCTGGGTTATCGAGTACTCCCATATTGCCTCAGTAATAGTGTACAACAACCTGCAAAAGCTAGTACGTGGTCTCATACTCTACTGGTTCAAATGATATCGATTCAAAAGATCCTGCTCTTTTGAAAATAAATGAATCCGTGCTGGTTCTTGCTTTGCACCTGGAATCTCATTGTCAGCATACAAGTTGGGACGGCAACTCATCATGAGGTGATCCCCCAATCCTTCCCTCGAAACACTGAAGATATCAGTGAATCTCGAAGTGTACATGATTCTGCCCACTCGCAAAGGCACCCTAACGAAGTCTTCACCCCTCATTGAAGGGAGGCAAAGAGGTGAAACCCCATGTCGGGTACATCACACCCCCCCCCCCCCCCCAAACAAAAGGCAACAATGTCGGCGCAGCCGTAAATGGTTTAAAAAGCAGTGAAACAGCGACGCGGTAAATACTTTTCCGGAACCAGCCAAATGATCCTCTGTAAGACGTCCCGCGAAGGGCTACAAAGGCAGTGGAGCGGCCCAACCACGCTGGCTTGGGCAGCAATGCAGAGTGTGTAGGCCAGCGTGCAGCAAGGCAAACGTGGTCTTGCTTGCGGGCGCAGCAGCAGGCTCGCAAGGCTTTGGAGAAGGTTCCAACTCAAAGACCCTTGCAAGGTGACCCACGAACCTGTCTTATTTCCTTGGTTGACTATGATCTCTCTTGTAGCGCAGCTTCTTAGAGACGGAGGCTAGCACGGTCTGGCTGCTATGAGATACCATACGTACTCATTCAAAGTCGAGTTCCAATGTAGAATGACCTGTCCCTGTGACCGTTCCAGAGCGGGTCAGGCTTCATGCAAACGACCACACCACGGCGTTTAGCCTGCGCCCGCCTTATGGCCCAGTCCGTCAAACTGACTGATTGGGTAGGCGAGGTGTACAACCACGCGCACGAGTGTGCGCTCGTGCTGTCACGGTCACTTCAACATGATACGTTCATTGATTGTTTGTCATTATCTTCGCTGGGAGACTGCTCTTCAATCATTGCGAGGGCCAGCGAAGGCAGAAAAGTGCATTTGGAGGCAGATCCGCGGTCTGGCGGTGCACAGTAACCCTGGAGTGGAGAATGAGAAGGCCCCAGGGGGCGAAAAAAAAGCAGTGCAATGGTGTTGCGGGACAGTTAAGGTTTTCTGGTTCGCGGAAAAGTGGAGAGGCTCTCGAGTCGACCAGTCCCACCCCAAGGTCTCCAAGGAGGCCGCCAGGCAACCACGGCCAAAGCTGCAAACCGACAGAGTCCTGGGGAAGGCTAAGAAAGCAGTGAAGTCGACATGTCCCTGCCTGACTGCATCGCTAAGAAGGGTCAACGTGGGATGTTTTTATCTCTGGGCGGCGGAGAGCGGACACAGATGTAACCTAGCTCGCAACCTCGCAGAGTTTGTTGGCTGGCATCTTTGAGAGCGTTTGGAACACACTAGAAATGCAGTGCAGGCCAACAGAAGGCCTACAACCACAGCGCCACTTCAATCAAGACTGTGGCAGACTTGACACTTCTAGAGACAACTCTAACACTGGTTTGGGAGCCCATAACGCCGGAATGGAGTAACGTCTGGATGCAGTGGTTGATTGCGCGGAGAACAGGGCGCAGTGAGCCGTATAAAGGTTGACGTGGGCTACTGCAGTCACACCACGTTTGGTTACATCAAGCTCGGCGATTCTCGTTGTTCAAACAACTGTGCACGCCTCGTGAATTATCCTGGTCTGTATTGTGCCTCGAACTCGTGCGGTCTGCCGTATCAAGAGTCAATCCCGGACGCTCATGTTCGTGACAACCTGTCTACCCTTACACCGCATTCGTAGGGGCCGTTCCAGAAGGGCTGGCTGCCTGACAAAGGTTTTGGTGCGCCAGCGTGATGAAATGCCTGAGTACCGGTCAATCAGAGGGGCCAGCTAAGGCTGCCGCACAGCAAAGTTTTAATCATTCTTTTTGGTGAGTGGCCTGAAATAAAAAGCAAGGGAAGGGACGGTTTCCTTACGAGCATGCAATCCATTGAAGGCTCCACGCCCTAACAGCTGATTGATCAGTGAAACGGAATGCACGAGCTATGGTGCGCAACCGAACTCCAAAATTACCTGCAAGACGCCCGCTAGCTTGTGAAGACGACTTAGGAACACAGCCGGCCCCCCACTAATAGTAGCCTCGAGTTCTTGTCGCTTGGTATGGAGATGGTTTTCAAAATCTGAACAACGATGATCCGAAGACTTGTTGCAAAAATTGGCATGTTTCGTTTGACAGTCAAAATTTTATGCTTTTTAACTCGCAGTTCTTGGCGCATGGGCCCAGGAGAGGCTAAAAAAGCAGCGAAGATAGAAAATTACGCTGTATGGCAAGGCTCTCCAGGCACGTGTTGAAGGATGTGTGTGGGGTCTGGGGTGCGTCGTCGCATTAGCTGAAGTTGCTCCGTCACTTGACTACTACGAGGTACTAGACAAAAGGTGCCCCGAAATACTAGACACAATGAAGTGTGCTGTATTCATACTTTGCCATCATCGGTTGTTTTATAAAGCAACGTCCTACTGATGCCCAGAAAAGGAGTGAATGGTGAAATGGTAGAAAGTCAGTAGACGCCACGTGGTGAGGCTTATTAGCCTGGGACGGCGGCGGGCACATTATTAGCACCCACGTGGCCCAAAGAGGTCCCCCGTCCCCTGCCGAGGACTTAAGGAAGCAGTGAAGAAAGGCGAACGTTGCCCATCTGGATCCTTTGCCTGCTATTGGCGTAAGAGGCATGCCGTATGGATAGCGCATTGGCCAGGGTCCACGGTGTACCCCCGTGCACTTTCTTCCTATCACTGTATTGCTACATTAAGATGCCAGGCTGCACAGCTGGCATGGCATTGTGCACGGGGACGCACCACACAGAAATAAAGATGCTGGACGCGGGAACGTACGAGACTCGCAGCTCGATATGCCTGTGCGGAAGTTATATCGCCGCTTCTCTAGGACTTATTTGTCTTTGTTTCACTTTTCAGTTCTAGCATTCCCTCTAGTCGAGCGAGGATTAAAAAGCAGTGAAGTTGTTGCGAACCAACAGTTGCCTGCGCCACCATGCTGCACCCCTGTCCAACTTTTCAGGATCCGGCACCTCCAGCCCGGTTCGTCTGCACGGCAGACATCGGATGTTGTGCACCAACATGGTTGCCAGACAAGCCCGGTTCAAGGATTTGCAGTGTGCGCGACGCACGTCTGGGCGATGTCCCACGCTGGAGCACTGACACTGGGCGCCTACTGTCGAACAGTTCGCTTGACGCCATCCGCCGTCCCGGCGGCGGCCAAGGAGGCTAGCGGTAATTTCCGCAATCCAAATCGCACATCCTCAGATGATGGCAGCAGAGAGGGCAGGTCGTACGCGAAGGAACGTCCTAGTAATGCATCAAAAAGCAGTAAATGTTGGAAATGGTAGAAAATTTGTAGACGCCAGGGGGGAAGCTCACTGCTCTTGGCCTAGCCAGCTGGGGACGAGGGATGGCACGCGAGCACCCAACTGGCACCAGAGAGGGCTCTTCCCCCAGCTCTCTTGCTGACGGACTAAGAAAGCAGTGCAGGACGACGAAAGTCCGTGCACGAGGCATGCTGCAGATCCCATGTCCACTCTCGCGCACGCACTTGCTGGCTGTCACTGTTTGCGCGCAGGCCGAGGAGGCGCTGGCACGGCAATTGTGCTTGGGGATGCATTCTGCCATGTGCAAAACAAAGATGCTAGTCGTGTGATTGCACGAGGCTCAAGAAGACGATTCGTCACTCGTAAAGACAGATATTATTTGTGTCTGCTCTGTTCTTCATTCCCAGCTAGCGCTTGCATCATGTCGAGCACCGTTGAAAAAGCAGTGAAATAAGGCTGGCGCTCGTCTGCAAGGGGATCGCCCCCACCACTCTCTACCCCGCACACTCTATTTCCAAGCTCAGCCCTTGGGAGGCAGCCCAGCGCCGCCTCCATCACCACGTCTTCCAGCGCGGCGGGGTTGTCAGCAATGGTAAGCGTGCTTTGGGTTCTAGACATCGCCCGCCGCGCACCAGAAGGCCGCCAGAGAGACGCGCGTGTACCCGGCTCAGGGACACTTGGGCATTGTGCGACGGGCGCACGTTGAGACGCACGTGGAGATGGTTCGGCATTCTCAAGGACGGACGCTGGCGCCAAGAATCCCTTTGTCCCTGTTCCGCTCTCCATCTCCCGGCACTGCATCGCGTCGAGCGCCGTTCAAAAGGCAGTGAAGGCATAGAGTGCGACTATAAAGCCACCCCCCCCACGTCCACCCGACGCTTGGAGGCAGCCTTGGAGGCAGCATCCTGGCTGCACTTCCAGCGCCGTTTGCTCCGCAACAGTAACCTGATTACCGTAAACGTTGCACAACGCGCCGTGCGCCAATTTGGCCGCTGAAGATACCCATGCTTGTATTCAGTCCGAGGATTCTCAGCGTGCGCCAGACGCACCATTGAGACGATGTTGTCCCACTCCTCTGAAGCGGAGCCTTTGTGCGCCAGCTGCCAGGCAATTACCTTCAAGCGATCCGCCGTCGTCCCACCAGCGGCGCCACGGAATGCCAATCGATCCGCCACCACGGCCAAGCGGGCTAGCGGTAGTTTCCGCATTTCTAATTCAACCTCTTCGGATGATGATGAAGATGGCAGCAGAGAGGTGGTCCACGGTGGTGGTGATGGTGGTGGCGGTGATGATGATGACGACAACTGCATTGCAGACGTGAAAGCAGGGACCAAGATCCCGCCAGCAAGGGCCTCATCACACTCCACGCCGACAGTGTCCTACGTGCTCCATGAGACACGGCAGTCTTTCCTTGACTCGCTCTCACAAGGGTGCCGCTTCTGCCTGCTGATCAGCAGCCAGCTCGTCAGGAATGACAAACTGGGGAGACAGAACGGTGGAGATTCTTCGCCAGACCCTGCGCAGAGGCTGCGCACGATCAGAGGCAGATCTCACAGCAGCAGCGGCAAGCATGGCCGCGTCTTTGGCGGTTCGCGGTCGAGTCGCCCTGGGCTAGGAAAGCCACTGGGCGATGATGCTGCCGCTAATAGGCCAGCGACTGGTGGAGGGACGGGAGCAACAGGGGCCAATGACCCATGGGCCGAGCTGGGCGGCAATTTCATGATTCTGCGACGCAGCTGGCCTATCCACAGCCACAGTAGTGGGCATGTTGTGAGGAGTGATGTTGTTGAACAGCAACCACAACAAAAGTCCCAGAAACCACGACACCATAAGCTCGCCGGCCAAGGTTCGGCATTACGTGAAGAACAAGGGCCCGGAACAGAAAACGAGATAACGTTGATGGAACACTCTGCTGCAACGGCCGATGTCCACGTCTGGAGCCCGGCCGGTAGTGCTTGTCTGCGCGTAATCGATGAATTGCCATGTAAGCGTGCCATCTTATCCTCGAAGAAAGCGGGTGAGACACCATGTGCTGAGTTGGGTGCTGAAGATTCCTACTGGCTGAATCTTGTATGAGAAAATAGGGGTTCAAAACTGACACTTATGGTGCATCAGCCGACTATGAAAAAGTCTACCACAGTTCCGTAGGAAATTCTGATCACAATCGAAAGAAACGAAAGCACAAAGAGATTGATTTCAACGGCCAAACGGACGACGCAGATCCCGCTGCCGGTCCACACCTTGTCGTCAAAGACAGTACCGGCTCGGAGACAAACATGGCTCTGGCACGTCTCTGGCTCAAAGACTGTCTTGCACAACACCACTTCTGCAGAACGGGCGTGTCATCTGGCCAACGCCTCCCACGGCGGCTGATTGATGTTGGTAATCCACAGCGACCCTTCCTACTGAACGTCAACGCTCTGGTTGAAAAACGCAAGGTCTCGTACGTCGCCTTGAGCTATTGCTGGGGAGAAGGTGAACGCGTAATGACCCTCAAGTCCAATTATAAGCAGCACCTGGACAGGTTACCACTGGAGAACCTACCCAAGACATTCAGCCATGCATTCGAAGTCACCCGGAAGTTGGGGTTCCAGTTTGTCTGGACAGATGCATTCTGCATGATCCAAGACAGCCCTGAGGACAAGGAACACGAGCTGCCCAAAATGGGCGACATTTACCGCTACGCAGTCTTGACCATCTGCGCCGAGGGATCACCGAATGCCCATGCTGGGCTCTTTCAGCACAGGGATGGTCGTACTGCCCGCCCATGCAAGATCAAGCTGAGCACAGCTCACACTGATAACACAATCATCTCGTCCGTGGTGACTCTATCCACAAAGTTTGTTCGGACGGACTATCTCGAGCCGCGTGGCTGGATTTTACAAGAGGAGATTCTTGCGTGCCGGCGCCTGCTCTTTGGGACGCAGATGAGGTGGAGCTGCATCACTTCGACAGCAGAAGAGGTGCGGCCATTGCCCCAGCCACGGCAAGGTTTGTTAACGGGTGGCCAGAGGAGTCCTGAAGACAAGCTCCGGATGTGGCTGTACGAAGCGCCGCGCATGCTCGCTGCGGTCCCTGATCGTCTGCGGTCATATCGCTGGAATCATTTCGATGCGTGGTACGGCGTGGTCGAAGTGTACAGTCTCAAACAGCTGACCTTCGCAGGCGATGTCCTCGCTGCTGTCGAGGGGCTGGCTCAAATGTTTGCTCAAGCACACAGAGTGACCTACCTGGATGGGTTATGGAAGGAAGACATACAACTTGGTCTGGGCTGGTACGTCTGCAACAATGAGAGACGCAATGTGGCACTGTCCAGCGATTGCTGGCCATCGTGGTCGTGGGCGTCGGTGGGCAAGGTCGCGTTAAGGTTTCGCAAGTGGCATACGCAGGCGGAGCACCTAGTGAACGAGGGCGCCCAGCTGGTCAATGCCACACACGAAGGCACCGACCTACCGGATGTCTCTGGTACGCTTAGATTAAGAGCCAGAACAATGGTTGCGTATGTCCGGCCACGGACAGACGATGGTATACCGCGGAGGCGTGGCACTGTAGGAGGTGCACTACGAGCTCCGTCACGAGCGCAACCTGATATCGATGCCAGGAGACGGTCAACCCCCACTGGATCCTGTGGGCAAACGTTTCCAGGCCATGGCGAGCGATCACGTTTTCCAGTCATGCTGTACAGCGACCCCGACTGCCAGGTGTGCATTGGGCACGCCGCGATGGATCGGCAGCCTGAGAGCTTTGTCCAGGATGGGAGGACGGTCGAGACTGTGCTGTGTGCACTCCTGCACGTGCAACGAAGTGACGACCTGAGATCGATCCGCTCTTCTGGCCTGGTGCTTAAGTCGTCCGCTGCAGAACCTGGAGCCTATACTCGTAAGGGGCTGGCGCTTTTCCACGATGTCGAGGTCTGGTCGGATCACCCTCTTGCCCGCCGAGACCACGAGCCGATATTTCTGAAGTGAGCATGGGTGGAGCCTGGATGTACTCGTCCAGTCCTTCTTGAGCTGTGGAAGGCACGCACCTTCCACTCCGTGGCCACAGTCTGGACTGGAATGGGACTGCTCCTCCCGTTCGCGCACCCACGACTGTGGTCCGGCTCATCATCTGTTATGGCTCGCCTTCTTCTGTGTCCATATGCTGCACAAACTAACCTCTGACAGGGCGAATGGAATCTTCTCTTGCCAAAGGCCGACTCTTGTCTTATGAGCTCGTCAGCCATCATCTGCCATCATCACGTTTAACATCGAGCAGCTCTCTGCGTGACGCTTTTTACGGCTGTCTTGGGCGATATCTGTCGCGCCTTGCTCGAGCACTGCCTGCACGGCTGATTCACTTTGTGTGCACACAGCTGCCACTTGTGGTCATAGACATCGCTTCGGAGGTATTCCATCTCCGAAATCAAGTCTCATGCCATCAAATCTTCTTCGTTATAAGCGCAGTCATTCTTCGGCGCACTGCAACCCTCTGCCTTCCATATTTTCAGCCCACCAGTGGGAGCAGCGACCTCAGCACAAGCACGCCCACCTCGTCCTAACACGGCAACGTCGCCGATATCACAACCATCGATCCATTACAACCTGCCCTCGAAAAAATGGACTTCGTTCCCGCCGTTCCTGGCAGCCACATCATCATCAACACGACGCACGTCGCACTTCCACCCAAGCCAGGCGCTCCACCACCACCAATCCTCAACCCCGTCGCCGACCATGCCACCGTTGGTTTGATCGGTCTCTTCATTCTGATCGGCTGCATTATTTGGTGCTTTGGCCCATCAAACGAGGACGAGCGTGAGATTCGCAGGAGACTGGGTGAGGATCTCGACAACGAGAAGGCATGGGAGAAGAAGTGGATCTTTGTCAATCCTGAGAAGCGGCGTCACAGGCTTGTGAGCTTCTCGTTCGTTGTGCTGTGGCCAGTGATTGGGCTTCTCTGGTGGAACGTCGTCATGGTCCGCAAAACCGAGGACAAGAGGATGAAAGAACTCGAAGAGGGCTTGGCTAGGGCGAATAGGGGGCCCTTGGCTGGCGCGGAGTCGGGAAAGTGTAGAATGCCCCTGCTGTAAGGAGGACGGAAAGTTCTGCGCACTGGTCACAGTAGGGTCGAGTTGGATTTACTTAGGCTTAAGAGCAATATGGAACCTACAACAGCATAGTGGAACATCATCAAGGATTCGTGCCACATACTTTAATGTTATGATACGGCATGACTGCGCGGTGCTCACCTGCACCAAAAATGTCAAGAATTCTCTAAGCATGGATTTTCTTCATCGCGGAGCAACCAACGTCCGCGACAGGAAATGACATTAAGGCTCGAGACTAGCGGATATCTATTCTTACGTATCTACGAAACTCGCGGCATCCCAGCCCTTCTCTTCTGCTCTGCCTCGCGGTACTTTGTAACCTTGATTATCACCTCATGCGCCACGTCTTCAATACTGCGACCATCCATCAAGGCCCCTAGACCATCATCTTCATCACCATCGCCATCAAACGCGGACCTCAGAGCCTCGCACTCCCAGCACAAACATATCCGATAATCACCTCCATACCGGACCCTGTAAAGCTGGCTCGTGTACTCGAGCGCATCTTCATATACGCTGCTGCTGCCGCCGCCGTTGCCGGGGCCACTTTTGTCCCCGAACTTGTCGTTGTGCTCGACGACTCGCCCCGCCAGGGTCTCACAGTCCCGCGCATACTGCTCAGGTGAAGTGCACATGTGGGTATGCCATACGAGATCAACATCCAGCGTCGGCACCAGCATCGTTTTCTTCCGCTCCCTTTCTTCACCAACACCTGCCCCTTCAGTGCTGGCCCCAACACAACGACCCGGGGCCACCGCGTCGTCGAACTTGAACAGCCCGAGAAACCGCTCGTACCGCCTGACCGCGCGACACAGAGTCCCAGCCAGCGCGGGGCTACGAATCCACAGCATGCGGTCCATCTTGTCGACAAACACGGACTGCCGCTTCACCGCGGTCGTGAGCATGTAAATCACCGGGAAGTCCGGGTCCCCTTCGCCCAGAACCGAGCGGAGCAGCCGGATGTACGCCTTGTCGCTGGCCGACGTAAAGATGTCTGGCTCCGGGAGGTCCGTGACGTGAAGGCCGCGGGATTTGAACGGGTCGGTGGACGAGCCGGGCTTGCCGTACAGGCGCAGGGTTTTCGCCAGGCGGGACGCACGCGTCGCCTGGGCGGTCAGGAAGCTGAGGAGGTCTGGCTCCATGCCGGTGCGGGAGGTAAAGGACGAGGCTACCTCTGTGGGTAGGTTGAAGGTGTGGTGGTCGTCTTTGCTGATGGCGTTGTGCTGTGAGAGAGCCGTGCACATACGTCAGTACTGCGCTTCAGGGGAAATCGACGTTCTTGGAGGGCCGAGAGTTTGTCAGTTAACAAGAATCACTCACTATTTTCTCCCAGGGGAAAGTAATCTTTGCTAAGTGGGCGAGCGGTACATGGCTCAGCTCGAAGCGCCGCAGCAAGGCTGGATTCAGTAGCAGCGCATGCCAAACCATCAAGACGTCTGGGGGTTCAGGGCAATCCTTTGTGTCAACTACAGTACCATTTCGGAAATCATGAATGACGAAAACCCTCACTTACCCAGTGGCGGAGGCTGTATGTCCTCAAGTTCTCCACTCGCAGCGTTCTCGAGCGCCCTCACCCAGCTCAGAAATCTTGCTGCGGCAAGCTTCAGATACAGGTCCCACTTCTCTTCCCTGCGCTTGGGAAAAGTCGGGTCTTGCACTCGAATCACGGTCGTTTTTGGGGGCGGCGTAACTCGGCTCGAGAAGCTTCGCTTTGGTGATAGTTTCCCATGGTTCGGATAGTCGTGAGGGACATGAACGACACGAGTGTGTGGTTCTATACTCAGTGCGGTGTCCAGGGATGTCGAGCATAGGATATTGACGCGGAGGCTCAAGAAAGCTTGAAGCAGCCGCAGGTGGACCGCGCATTGTGCTGGTGTCGGCAGTCGTGGACCATTGTTGAGGTTTCGTGGGTGATCAAAGTTGAAGATGCGGAAGTCTGGCGCAGGAACTTTTCCCTCTGGATTTGGATCATGTTGGCCGGGCTCTGTGGAAGCGATGTAGCTCAGAGGTTGGAAGTAATTCAGACTTGGCTGTAGATCTGAAGGGCGGTAGAAGGATTCCCAGGAGCATATTGGCGGCGGGGACGGGTCTGAGATGTGTGCCATCTCGCTTGCTTGTGATACTCAAGAATCCTCAACAACTGATGGCAATGAGTGTTGCTGTGATATTAAGGATGGTCGTTCGCGGATGGTCGTTCGCGGGATACCAGCTTGGCTCGTGCCTTTGTTGAGCAGAACAACGCAGACATCCTTCGCTAACCACGAGGCAGTCTACCGTTCTCGTGTAAGTCGTCCGGCTCAGCCGCAGTGGGTAAAGCTGGGGCGATCGCCAATTCTGGGGCCCCATGCGATGAGGCGCAGCCACTGAACAGGCCCCTGCACGTCACCCGTTAGCGCTTGCAGACCCCCGCGGAACAGCGCCGCACTCCGTCTTGACCCCTGCAAGGCAGAACGCAAGCCATTCTTGTCCTCACCGAGCACCTCATTTACAACCTTCGGCTCAGTATGCCGAGTATGCCAGCGGTACCGGACGTCATGGCTCGACTCTCGAATGTTGCCACCATAGCTATGGTGGTATTGCCATCTTGAACAACCTTTCCCTCTTCACAGTCTGGAACAAGTAATTCTTGCCAAGGCAGGGCCTGATTCCCGATCTTTGACTCAAGAACGAACATTATCAAATTTGGCGGGCGCAAATCCACAATGGCCACAAAGACCCGGGGACTTTTCACGAGCACGCGACTGAGCAGGCACGACGACGTACAAGACTCAGTGCTGCAAGACATCATCCAAATCATCAGAGACGCCATGAATGAGCCCGGTCATTCTCACATCGCAACAAGATGGTCTCCCATGCCATCCGACGCAAGCACAAGCCTCCGCAAGGAAGTCGAGGACCTCTACTGGCACGGCGCCCGCGCCGAGGTGCAGCATGTTCTCGACACTCTTTTCTGGTGGGAGTCACCAAAACTCAAGGACAAACTGATACCAACAGACGATGAGAGGGACACATTTGTTCACGGCTTTGACACATTCATTGACCAGGTCAGCCTAGATGGTCGTCGATTCGCCACACAAGCCGCCAGGTGCAGATATGAGACGTCGGGTCCAGAGCATACAGGTTTCTACAGAGTCGCTCTGGAGCGCACAGCCCAAGACACGAGGAGGCAGATCCGGGCTGAGAGGATCAAGTGTGACGTGCGGGAACAGGCTGAGGCCCGGTTGACACATGCCCGCGACTCTGACACCCTCAGCAGAAGCAGAACGAGAATGTTTATGCGAGCGATCGGTCTACTGGACATTGACAAGATCCTCGAGCACGAAATTGGTGGAAAGTATAATGAACCAACGCAGGACCTGTCCAAGAGAGAGAAAGCAGACCAGCCCCAAAGGTCCGCAGTGCCTCAGCTGGAAGTCCGCTCCATCAACAAGAAAACTGGGCTCCCTGTGGTTGCCCCGGTACTGTGCTCCGCATGCAACGATGCGATCAGAGGCAGCTCATATGAGTACTTGCAACAAGACCATCCCTTGCCACCCGGCGCGCACAACAAAGACGACATGCAACGCTCCAAGCTCTCGAGGCGCTTCACAATCTGCGAGACATGTCGCAGCGTCCTTCCCGTGAAACTGCAGTCTCGCTTCAGCAAGACCTACAAGCACTCTATCATCACATCGGAGCTTACAACGGCGAAGCACAGCCATCAGCTTTGCAAATGCCCCGTGCGAACCTCATCAACCGCGGAGCACATGGATCAGAATTTTAACAAATTCCCCATGCACAAAAGTGCAAAACACTCTGGTGTTCTGGATACAGGCCCAGATCACCGAATGCAGATCTTCAATGGCGAATCTGTCCTTGGCCCAACAACTTGCGGCTTGATGAAACTGCCCATGGTTGTGGCCAGGGCCAGCAAGCAGGCGATGGAAGTCGCGCCACAAGCTTCCAGCTGGAGATCCTCGGCAATGGTGTCTACGACGCGGCGTTTTGTGGGCAGTTTGACAAGAGATAAGTTGCCTGGAATATCATCCAAGAAGGGTGAAAGCAAAGTGCCAAGCCATAGCGGCGTTGCTACACGCACGACTGGCTGCGAGGCTTACGGCGACAAAGCCCCAAACAGCGACAAGGACAGCGGGGGAGGGATCGATGGGCCAAAGCACGGTCTGGCAGCCAAGGTGGACAGCCAGTGGGACGAAGAACGCCTCGGTGGGCACAAGTCACTGAGATTAGGTCCGCTCATGTTCGAAACTGGCATCCCTGAGAATGGGAGGTCGGTATTTTAATCTTCATCTCTTGGTTGATCGTGCTGGTGTACCATATTTCATGCTGACCATGTTTGTTGCCATATTACAGTCCGCGCATACTTATAAGTCTGAGAGACGACCTGCACTGCGGGCCTAATAGGCCCAAAGTAGGCACCGGAACGGAGCCAACCGATCGTGGGTTGGCTCTGGGACTTACCGACCGCATCGACTCAGACTTCGAGGGTGAGAAAACAACCACAAAGATCCGGCTGTATCGGTCGACTAGTGAAGTCTGGAGAGACCGTCACGATTCAGAAACAAATGTTCGAAGACGCATCGCATGCGTCGAGAAACAGGTCGTTGGCTCGCCATTCTCGTGTACCGACAACGCAGCTGAGACCGCCATTCTGGACGACCTTGTCATACTCGCTCAGCGTCTGTCGTGTCCGCCGGAAGGCCAAACCGTTTCTGACTGTGACGTCAAAGCCCTCGAACCGCAAGACTCGACGGAAGTTCAGGCCAGCTTGGACCTGCTTATGGACAGACTGAAGCATGTGCTTAGTCCGAGGCTTGACAAGTACTTGGATGAGATCATCCCCCAACTTTTGAATATGCCTTCGCATCTTCTCCCACCGACTACTATGAGTCAGACTCGTTCAAAGCATGCTTCAGATTCCTGGGCGTTCTGTGATTTCATTATGAGGAGTCCTGTATGGCACAGGCTCGCGGGCCCAGAACTTCAGACTCACCCTGCCAGCTCTCTGAAGGAAGATTCAAAACACAGCGCCAATCATTGCGGAGAGCTTCTGTACACCATAAGCTTTGTCTGTCATCCTAATCGCGGACGCGGCCGTTCAACAAAAATCAGAGCTCAGCAGACAGAGCTGCCGAGAACCAAGTACGATGCCAGGCGTGGTTTCACGCAGGACTACCTGCTCTCGCCGAGCCAGTCTGGACAGCGACACTCGTCCGACATGTTTGACTCTCTCCAGGAGTTCTGGCATGACTGGGCAGGATTCCGGCAGAACCTGTATTGCTACCAAGACCTTTTCCCGTGGGATTGCACAGAGGCATATGGCCGTAACTTGATAACCTGCGGCACAAGCACTGGGAGGCTGCCGGCTTGCAATCTCGCCAAGCACCTCTGGGCATTCCCGTACGACTCGTGGTCGCTCATCTCGCTGCACCTGACCAGGGCTCGGACAGACTATCCTGGCAAGAGCAGCGCACAGCTCAACGACGCTGAATGGGCACAGAACCGTCTGCTGCTGGCATGTGCGCTGGAGGAGCTTACTGTGGCCGCAGGGTGCATGGCGGAGCATCCCCTCTTCCGTGTGGCCACGGCCTGGCTGGCTACACCTGTGCCGACCTCTGATGACACGACTTCAGACACCAAGACGCTGGACATTGACGACGAAACCGACACCGATGACGACGACGAAGTCCACCTCGACCACGACGATCATGTCAAGCTTGGCGGCATCCATCGAGCCCAGCCTTTCGGCTACGCGATGCTGCATAGCCCTCCAAGCAAGCCCGTCCTCGCGCCATGGGTCCATCTCAGGCACGCCGACAAGGTTTCCGAGTACGAGGACCTGCGGCGCGCAAAGATGCGTGCCTTTGACGTCGGCTTTGGTGCGGATAATGGCGGCAGTAGCGAGCGTGCCGTTCCGCCACATCATGGACAGCGGAGCCGCCTGGGGTACACCACAGGCAGAGACGAGGATAGTGTCACCCCCAGCGGTGGCAGCAGCAGCACAAGCGATAGCGCAGGTAATATGTTGACCCCGGACGGAGGGTATTCCGCGGCATATCTGATGGCGACTAGGCGTGTCTTGGACGGAGGCCAACAAGGTTGTAGTCAGGGGTATCAGGATCTCCCGGCTATATACACGTCCCTGCTTGTCGACGGCCATACCGCGGGTAAAGGTAGAAAGGGCGGTGCGGCTTCGACTCGATCATCATCTCCATGGTCTGGAATTCATGGTTCTGGGCTGTCTGGCAATGCGGGAAGCACGCGTGCGGGTGCTGGTGGCAGCAGCCCCTGGTTTTATGACTTCAGTGGCATTTTATATCAGGTTGATGCAGGCATCGGCGTGGGGGGAGAGGACGCTCATGGAACTAGTCATGGTCACGGCGGCGGCGGAGGAGGAGGAGGAGGATACAGCGAAGGTGGTGGCAGTAGCGGTGGCGGTGATAGTGGAGGAGGTGGTAGCAGTGGCGGTGGTGGTGACAGTGGAGGTGGAGGAGGAGGAGGTTACGGAGGGTTCTGAGACTTTCTCGCAAGGATGGATTTTTCCTGATGCTAGGACTCAACAATCTAGATCGGGAACCACTTTGGCCGCTTGGGAAGCAGCCTTTAGCTTGGGTGTCTCGTAATTTACACCAGGTGGCCTCGGCGGCGAGCCGAAAACAATGCCCTTGGACCAAATCAGTCATATCGCCGAATACAATAGTCGGGGGCCCGAGCATTCACCGGCGAGGCTTAATATGAGCACTCAAAAAGTTCCGGTAGCTCTGATTGTCTACGTCAGACAACACCACCTCAGCACATCCCCTCACAATTAGGGACCAGATTCTTATGTTGAATTAAGACTCTGAACAGATTTCATGTCCGTTCCTGGCAGTAAGAGGCATTTGTTAGATCTCCTTCTTATTGCCGTAATCAAATCCTGCACACTCTTCGAATCAAATTAATGAAGCTTTGTCCTGTCCCATTTGTTTATGTCGCACTTGCTATGCGTAAGAGAGCCAACCAGTCATCGGCATGCAGCAATGGGATTTCTGGTCGTGTTTTTCTTTCTTCGGAGTGAACAAGCAAAACTGCTTCCCACTAACGAGACAGACAGAATACTATAACCCAATTGAATTGTTGACATTAATGCATCTCGTTCTGTATGGTCTCCTACCGATATGCAGGGTCGCGACGTTGGATGGAGTTGTGGTTTGGTGGTGGCTTTTGACCCCCTGCTGTGCCGTCAACCGTGCGTCGCAGCGCCACGTGGGGTCGCGGTTGCCTCATCGCGCCGCTGCCAGGCGACTAACTGCACCACGGGTAACGGCCTGGTCAAGCAAGTCGCGCTGGACACGCTCTGCAACAACGAAACGCGCAGCTCCAATTAAGAGCTCACGTCGGCCTGCCGCAGTCATACGCCATGAGTGACAGTCCCTCCTCAAGCCTGTCGTCGCTGGCGCACTTCAGCGGTCCTTGGAAGAGCAAGCTCCAGCGCGAGGCCTTGCTCCAGAAGAGCTCTCTCGACCACCATCCGGCATACCCACTCCACGACCCAGCATCGCTCATCACCACCTCATTGCCCACCTCCTTTGAGCTTGGGACCGGCGCCTCCATCTATACGCAGTCACTGCTGCCCGCCTTCCACGAGGCGACGCACGAGATCATCCTCGTCACCTGCTTCTGGGCGCGTTCCGCCACACTAACTGCGGTGGCCGAGACGATCCAGGTCCTAGCTGAGCGTCGCCGCCAGCTTCTCGAAAGCCAGGCGGAAGCAGGCCCTGAGGGTGACGCGCTGCCAGTCCTCAGAATCCGCATCTGCTTCTCGTCGCGCTCCCTCTTCCAGAAACTATTTCACACCACTTCCAAGGATGGCTACCTCTATCCTCCATCGTCATGGTCGGAAAAGCTCGGCCTGCCAACACAACAGACACTGCGCAGCGGCAACATTGACCTCCAGGTCAAGAGCCTCTTCTTCTTGCCGTTCTGTGTGATGCACCCGAAGTTTCTCATCATCGATCGGCAGCGCGCCTGGCTGCCGAGCTGCAACGTGAGCTGGGAACCCTGGCTCGAAGGGTGCATCAGCTTCACCGGAGACGCCGTGACAGGTCTTGTGCGGTTCTACGAGGCTGTCTGGGCGAGGGACAACCATCTTGACCAACCACCACCACCACCACCACCACCACAGGCGGGCCCTGGCCACCTCGGCCACACCGCCACCAACCGCAGCACATCACGCCTTGGGCTGACTGCGATCCAGTCACCGGCTCGTCTCTGTGTTGACCTGGCGAGACGCCCACTGCCCACCATCATACTGCCCTCGTCACATCACCGCAATCCGAGGTTTCGGCCATTTCCCTGGCAAGGTGCGCCGTCAACGCCGCCGACTCCGCTCAACTGCGCCATACTTCGCCTGCTGGACATGGCGGAGAATTCCGTCTACATGCAGACACCAAATCTCACTTCCACGGCTGTGCTTGATGCGCTGCTGGACGCTCTCCTGCGCGGTGTGAATGTCACAGTCGTGACGAGCAAAAACATGATGTTGATAGAGCAGATCGTGACCGCGGGAACAACCACGTCTTTGTGCGTCAAATCGCTGATCAAGAGGTATCAAAGACATCGTGACATGGGCCAACCCAAGAATTCATGGACGGACAATCAGCAACCCCATCACGATATCGACCTTGAAGCTCAGCGCCACCGTGTGGGCTCACTCAAGATCTCATACTATCATCCTCGCCAGGCAAACATGGCTCGAAACATGAAAGAAGAACCGGTCCAGTCCCACCTAAAGTTGACCATTGTCGATGAGCAATACACAGTTCTTGGATCGGGCAATATGGACAGGGCAAGTTGGTTCACCAGTCAAGAACTCGGTGTCCTGTTCCAATCAGGCGAGCTTGCTACTACCGTCGCCAACTCGGTCGCAGAGGTGTTGCAGGGCAGGGCTGACACCTTGTACTCGTCGGAATAGATACCAAGTCATACTTTTCCCTCTGCTGGCCGGCAAGATGTAGCCGAAAAGCGACCCAAAGCGTACCCTACTTCATTGGCATATTTGCACCATCATCCAGCCTTACAGCAACTCCAGTGATCGGTGGTGAGCCTCGACCGAGTGGAGCTCCCCAACCACTCAATCGTGAAGACCCCTGTGTACGGTTGAAACGTTGTATGACAGGCATTGCCCGCCAAGATCTGGCTGAATGCAATGGTACCACGCGCCGCGGAGATGCCTTGCATGGGTTTTCATGGCTATGCAGACATCACGACTGAGCTCAATCGTCAGACGTCGCAAGGTTGTCGATGAGGACGCTCACCGATCACGGAAACGAACGTGCGCGCAATTCTTGGCGTGCTGCTTCAGTCATTTTTGAAAACATGGCGTCGCTCAGTGGTCGTGCACAGAATTGTTCAATTCCTCGTTGTCACACTCATTTTACCACCCCTATGACTGACCACTGCCATCCTCTTCGGGCGCCTGACCAATTACTGAGCAGCCAAGCCAAGTCAGCCTGCTAGCGTCGAGCGTGTGGGATGCCATGCCTGTAAGCATATGGTCAATAGTGGGCAACACCTTGGCCATGATGACAACTTTGCAGGGGAGGAACACGCGAGCGGCACGCACTGGGCGCAATGTTTGTGGCGGGGCCAGATGCCCGGATGCGGGACTGATGCGGGCGATTGTGCCAGATCCCAGCTCAGCAACGCCATGCCCTGCATCCTGGTTGGCCGGCCCCCACGGGGCCTGTGTCTGAAGAGGAGAAAGACGTCCGTCACCACGCTGTGGCTGACCTACGCCAAGAACCAAGCGTGATGCCGAGCAAGGACCAAGTCTTGTTGCGCTCAAGCTCACAGTTTAACGTTCGACAGCGACTCGTGAGGAACTGCCCAACTTCTGCCCTCAGGATCGCCCTCCTGCGCACCTATTGCAGTCGAGGGAAATTACCCGGGATTCTCAGGATCAGGTTCCCTTAGTTCGGTTAGGTCGGCGACGCAACCCACCTGCCCCGCTCAGTTGCATCTTGTGGTCTGGCCATAATCGCATCCCCGCCAGAGCATGTGAAGTTCCAAGATGTGTCCCGAGCATGGAAAACCAAACCTGCGGCCAAGGCGTCCAGGCCGCTGGACATCTCCGCGTGGCTGTAAAAGGCCCCGATGAGGATGGAAGCCGACTGGTTCGGCTGTCAAGTTGGCCGCTACGCCATCAAGCCGACCGACCGGGAACCGAAGCCAGAACGCCAAGATTTTGCGCTACTTTCTTCCCCGGGTTGGGACAATCTTGACCCTTGTCAAGGTATGAGAAAACAGGGTCCCTGATCCGCGCCTCTGGATTCATAGTCGAGGAGGAGCGAGTACTAGAGCAGAGTGTTCCGCTGTGCCCCATGGGCAGCCGGTTCTCCCTAGCTCTCAATGCTCGGATTTGGGTTTCTTGTGTCACGCACCTTGAAGCATCACCCCAGTGTCATTACAAATACACGCAAGTGTTTCAGTACCTCCACCAACCTGGATTGCCGCATGCGGTCGTGATAAGGCTCCATTGTCCGAAAAGCGTGCGCTTCTTCTCTTGCCCGTGTTTCTGCTCCAGCGGATGCTAGATCTTCGACAAGTAGAATCGTCCGACAACTTGCTCATCGTGCACAACCATGGGCGCAATCCAAGAATCGGCGGGCAGACCGCCCGCGTACGATGCCGAGAAGGACGTGCCGCTCGGGCGCGAGCCAAGTGCCCAGTCCTTCATTGTCGGATCAACCGACCAGACGCACCGGAAGCTGAAGCCGCGACACATCCAGCTCATCGGAATCGGTGGAACCATCGGAACTGCTCTCTATGTCCAGATCGGCCGCGGTCTCATGCAGGGAGGCCCTGGCAGCTTGTTCATTGCGTTTACGCTGTGGTGCACAGTCATTCTCGCCGTCACGATGTCCATGGCCGAGATGGTCACCTACCTGCCCATCTCGTCGCCCTTCATTCGGTTCGCTGGTCGCTACGTCGACGAGGCCTTCGGCTTCATGACGGGGTGGAACTTCTTCGTCTTTGAAGCTGCGCTGGTGCCGTTCGAGATTGTGGCCTGCAACGTCATCATTCACTTCTGGAGTGATGTGGTCCCGGCAGGTGTCATTATTGCCATCATCTTGGTCCTGTACGCTCTTATCAACCTGCTAGCGGTCAAATGGTACGGCGAGAGCGAGTTCTGGGCGGCTCTTGGCAAGGTGCTGCTCATCATCGGTCTCATCATCTTCACCTTTATCGTCATGGTCGGCGGCAACCCACAGAGGAATGCTTTCGGGTTTACTTACTGGTATTCGCCTGGCGCATTCGCCGAATGGTACACTACAGGCAATCTTGGACGGTTCATGGGCTTCATGCAGTGCCTCATCCAGGCCTCGTTCACGATTGCCGGCCCCGACTACGTCTCCATGTCTGCCGGCGAGGCAGAGAACCCGCGCGTGGTCATGCCAAAGGCTTTCAATGCGGTCTTCTATCGCCTGACGACCTTTTTCATGCTCGGTTCGCTCTGCGTCGGCATCCTTGTTCCGTACAACGATCCGGAGATGATGGCTGCCTTTTCCGACGGCAAGCCCGGTGCCGCCGCCTCGCCATACGTAGTCGCCATGAACCGCATGGGCATCCCCGTCCTGCCTCATATTGTCAACGCCATGGTTCTGACGGCTGCCTTTTCTGCCGGTAACAGCTACGTCTACTGCGCCTCGCGATCGCTGTATGGCCTCGCGCTCGAGGGCAAGGCGCCCAAGGTCCTGCGCAAGTGCACCAAGAACGGCGTGCCGGTCTACTGCGTCGTCATTGTGCTGCTTATATCGCTGCTGTCGTTCCTGCAGCTGGGCGAGCAGGCCGCGGTCGTGCTCACCTGGTTTGTCAGCCTGGTCACGGCCTCGCAGCTCATCAACTTCAGCTGCATGACGGCCACGTACCTGTGCTTCTACCGCGCGCTCAAGGCCCAGGGCATCAGCCGCGACTCGCTGCCGTACAAGGGCTTCCTGCAGCCGTATGCCGCCATCTACGCCTTTATCGCGACCTTCATCATGACCTTTGTCGGCGGGTACACGGTTTTCCTGCCTGGCAAGTGGGATATTCCCAGCTTCCTGTTCTCGTGAGTGGTTCCCGCCCTTCAGAAGAGTTCTTTGCTAGCAGTAGTGACTAACGCCGATACAGATACCTCATGATCTTCATCTGCCCCGTCCTGTTCATCGGATGGAAGCTGGTGCATCGGACGCGCATGTACAAACCGTCCGAGGTCGACCTGCACAAGGACATACCCGAGATTGAAGAATACCACCGGACATTTGTGCCGAGTCCTCCCAAGTAAGTCTCCCTGCCAAGGCAGCCTGATGGGGTTGGCAGTAGACACTAATCCGCGCCACGCAGGAATGCTGCCGACCGCTGGTTCAACTGGCTGTTCAGCTAAGCTCGACGTCTTTCGTGTCTCGCTCGGGAAGGGAACCTGGTTTGGGACTTTAGGCGATGGGGACGACCTGACTTGTGGGAGTTTCACAGTGGAATACTGCCGCACCTGAGATTGGCCAAGATGGCGAGTCTAGCAATGATGAGCTTCGTAGCAGAATTAAAATACCGAGCATCGGTTCCCTCCTCATTTGACCTTGCAGTATGATGCATGTCTTAAACGTTGGGACATGGGTCCGATAGTCGAAGTTTCAAAAGCGCGAAGTGGAAACTACGAGGTGAAATTCAGGAACCAGAACACGTCGCTATGCAATCGCGCTTTGGTATAACGACATGGTTGTAACCATGATGTATTACTGGACGTGTATCTCTCACGGACAAAGAGTCTCCGGGATAGTGGCGGGACGCAGATATGTGTGTAGGATGACGTAACCCCCCACTTCAGCCCAGCAGACAAAGGCCCGTCGATTGATATGTTCATTGCGATTGTTTCTCTTTTTTCAATATTCATACCGGGCCGTCTTTGGTGGCTCACATGAGGAGATTCCTTTCGTTTCAGAGCGTCGCCACAGCTGCACTTTGTAGGCCCAGAGCACCAACACCGTGCTGTCTTGCATCGAGGAGTCCCCCCACCCTGGGCACTGCGACCTTGGCACAGATAACGACGACGACGACGACGACGACAAGACCATTTAGGTCCTTCAGCATCTCCAGAGTTCCCGGCACCTCGCCCAGCAACAGCACTGCCACCACCACCACCACCACCACCATCACCATCACCATGGCCTCCTCCTCGCAGGACGCGACGGTAAAGGACATCACCATCATCGGCGGCGGCATCATCGGCTGCACGACCGCGTACTACCTGACGCGGCACCCGGCGTACAACCCGGCCACGCACAAGATCACGCTCCTCGAGGCGTCCGCCTCGAGCTCCGCGGGGGGCAGGACCAAAGACAGCATCTCGGACCCGGCGACGCTGGCGTACCCGGATGATCACGATCAGGTTGGAGCCGACACGGGTGATGGAAGCAGCAGCAGCAGCGGCCAGCGGAAACAGCAGCAGTTGCAGCAGGCATTCAACCCGGCCCACGACGGCATCGCGTCCGGAGCGTCGGGCAAGGCGGGCGGGCTCCTCGCGCTGTGGGCGTTCCCGGCCAACATTGTCCCGCTGAGCTTCGGGCTGCACGAGGATCTGGCCCGGGAGCACGGCGGGGAGCGCCGGTGGGGGTACAGGAGGTGCTGGGCCAGCCAGGTCGAGTGCCGGGCGAGGATTCCCGCCTCTCTCGCCGCCGCTGCTGCTGCTGCTGCTGGCGGTGGTAGTGGTAGTGGCAGCGGTAGCGGGCAACCGGAAGAAAAACCGGACAACGCGGCGGGCAACACAAAGGGCCTGCACAAGGACCACAAGAAGACGGCCGCGGCGCTCAATCGCCTCGGCGTGCCGGACGACCTGGACTGGCTCGTTGCTTCTGGTGCTGGTGCTGCTGGTGGCGGCGGCCTAGAGGCGTACGAGAACATGGGCACGCCGGAAAACACGGCGCAGGTGCACCCGGAGCTCTTCACGCGCAGCATGGCGGCCTTAGCCGAGGAGGCGGGCGTCAAGATCATCACGGGCGCGAGGGTGACGAGGATCAATACCACCAGCACCACTGGCAGCGGTAGTGCTACCACAAATGATGATGCCCTTGGAAACTCGGCAGCCGCCTCGGTCCAGAACGTGACTTATGTCCAGAGCAAAGACGCCACCACCACCACCACAACACAGGGACAAGGTCAAAGTCAAGAAGAAGAAGAGGAAAAAGAGATAACCCTCCCGACAACGCACTGCATCGTCACCGCCGGGCCCTGGACCCCGACCCTCCTGCCCCGGGGACCGCCCGTCAGCGCCTCCCGCGCCCACAGCGTCGTCATCAAGCCCGCGCGCCCGGTCTCGGCGTACGCCCTGTTCACGGCGATCACCCTGCCCGCGGGGTTTCCCGCGCCCACGACAACGACTGGGCGAAACGCTACAACCAAAAAGGGGGAAGCCGGGCGGCCGGCCGACGAGGAGGAGCAAGAGCCCTCGAGGCTGAAGCGCCCGGCCATGGTCGAGCCCGAGATCTACGCCCGCCCGGACGGCACCGCGTACGCGTGCGGGCCGACCGACACCGACGTGCCTCTTCCCGCGGTCGCGTCCGACGTGCAGGTCGACGAGCGCCGGTGCATGGACATTGTGCGGCAAGTTGGCGGCATCAGCGACGAGCTGAGCCCGAGCACCAACACGAGCACCACCACCACCGCAGCACCAGCAGAAGCAAAAGTCCTGGCCAAGCAGGCGTGCTACCTGCCCCAGGGCGGGCCGTGGATCGGTCCCGTCCCCGGGCTTCAGGGTGTCGTCGTGGCCGCGGGGCACACCTGCTGGGGGATACAGAATGCCCCGGCCACGGGGAAGCTGGTCAGCGAGATTGTCCTGGAGGGCAGGGCGAAGAGTGCCAAGCTGGGGGGTTGTGACCCGGCTAGGGTAATGTAAAAGAACAAGAAAAAAAACCAAGCCTAATATTACGCCTGCTTATTTCTTCGAGTGAACAACACCATGCGGCAATGGTTGAAATGGTGCAACACTCACATGTGTGTATATCGTGGCGACTGGAGAAGGGCCTGCACGCACAGAACCCGACTGACAAGGCAGAAACTCCCTAACATGCAAAGGCAACAACATTGACATGTACCAATTTAGCATGAACAATTCTCGTGCGATTTCATTCAAAGTTGGGTATCACACCTGTCCTTTCATTTCACATTATATCCAAGTTGAACGAACGTATTGGGGTATTGTAAACAAGCAAAGCCAACCAACCCCATGATATCTCAAGTCCCAACTACTCCTCCCTTTTCCCTTCTTCGTCATATTGACTAAATCTCATCAGTCGTCCATAATTTGACAGCCAGTTTCAGGCCGAGTAACTAATCCGCTCAGATTTTCTTCTCGTTGTCCGATGATGCGTGACCCGCGGCCGTCGCAGAGTCGTTCGCGTGAGCTTGGGCAATGACCTCCTCCTTGTGGTACAGAGGTGTAAGAGGAGTCTTCTTGGCGTTCTTCTGGAAGAACACGTAGCGCTTGATGGTGTACGGCAAAGAGTGGGCAAACCACCAAGGAAGCGCCACGCTTGTCTGGTACTGAGCAAACTTGCGGTTGGGCACGGCAAAGATGTAGTCGAGTTCCTCAAGGGTTCTCTGCTTGGTCTCTGGGACGAAGAAGAAAATGAGGACAAAGGCGACAGCGTTGAAGCCGGCGTAGACACCAAAGGCACCAACGGGCTTGGCAGCGCTCAGCAAGAGCGGGAAGGTAAGACCAAGGGCGGCGGCGAAACTGAGGCAGGTGGCCACCGCAAAGCCCATACCGACTTCACGGTGAGACAGCGGGAAGACCTCGGCGGAGTAGGTGAAAGGCACGGGGCCTTCACCGGGGGAATAAAACGCCGCGAACATGAAGACGAAAAGCGCGACCAAGACGGTGCGGGCCTGCTGTCCCTCAGGAATGAGGGTGCAAAGACCAGCAGCCAACAGCGTCCACATCATGTTGGGGAAGGTGAAGAGGAGCAGGCTGCGGCGGCCGAAAGTGTCAATGGTCCAGAATGCGGGGAAGCAGAATAGCCAGTTGACGAGACCGAAACCAAGAGAGCAGAGCAGGGCCTGGTACTCGGTAAAGCCAGACTCCTTGAAGACGGTGGTCGAGTAGAAGGCAATGATATTGATACCACAGAGCTGCTGAGCCAACATGACGACGAACGCGGCAATGGTGGCGCGGCGGATCCGGGGAATAGTGAAGAGCTCCATCATGCGCTGGAGATAGGTGCTGTTGCCAATGATCTCGAACTCGACCGACAGCTGGGCGTGAATGTAGTAGATATCGCGAGCGACCTGGATTTCGTCGAAGCGGAGGCGCATCAAAGACTCCCAAGCCTTCTTGTAGCGGTTCTTCTTCATCAGCCAACGAGGGGACTCGGGGCAGAAGTAGATAAGGCAGAGCAGAGGAACGGCGGGGATGAATGGGGCGCCTGGTTTTGCGGATCCTCGTTAGTATGTCTCATGGACTGGGAAAACAAGGTAGCTCACCAAGCATGAGACGCCAGTTGTGCTCGTGGTAAAAGACACCGACGTTGACGCAAGTTCCGAGGAAAATACCAAACGCAGTCCACATCTGCCAACTCATGACGAGGGCACCGCGAACGGACGCAGGGGAGTTTTCAGCAGCGTAGATGGGTACAGTAGAAGCCTTGATACCCATGCCGACACCCATGAGGAGACGGCAGATGATCTGCTCCCACCATGTGTTGCAGAACGCGGAGCCAATGACAGGCCAGATGCAGAAGTGAGCCGAGACAAAGATGACACCGCGGCGACCGATCCAGTTGTTGACGGGGTCGGAGAGCCAGCAGCCAATGAGAGCAGAGCCGATGTAGGGACCAGCGTTGACGAAACCGACAAGCTTTTGAATGTGTTAGCCGCGAGATACGGGCGGAAAAGAGCGGTCCGGGGACTCACCATGACCTGGCTGCGGCTAGATTCGTCCGCAATGCCGTAAACCGAGGGGAAGAAGATGGTGGCACCGTTGGAACCAGTCTGATCCCAGCCTTGCACACAGGCACCGATGGAGCAAGTGAAGATGGTGAGAATCAAGCGCCACGGCATTCGCCAGCGGTGCTCGACCTCGTCGCGGAGAATCTTCTTCTGGTTGTCGTTGAGAGCGTGCTCCCCGGTAAGGTCCTCGCCATAGGCTTCGGGGTTCTGCGCGACCAGAGCACCCTGGCGCAAGGCGGGGAGGTGCTCGACGAGGTCCTTCTCGCGGGCGAACTCCTCCACGTCGGCCATGAGCTGGGCATATGGGATACCTGCGAGGGGGTTCTTGATCCTGAGACGGGGAGGAAGGTGGTTAGTTGGGGTTCCATGCGGAGCATTGCTCTTAAAGCCGGCTTGTGCCAACACCTACTTGGCCTCGAGGTTCTGGTTGATGTTGACATCCTCGCGGTGGCTGAGGCCTCGCTCGAGGGAGTTGCCACCCTTGGTGGTGTTTGGGTCGAGGAAGGGAGCTGGCTTCTCGTTGGACGCCATGGTTGCTGAGTGGCAGACAGCAACGTGGAATGCAATGCGGGTGGTTGCAAGTGAAGGAGAGAGAAGGAGAGACGCGGAAGGTGTGACCGCGGTGGGCGTGCGCCTGCACTTATACTGGCGGGCGTGTGCGTCTTGCAGCAGCAGTAGCAGCAGCAACACCAACACCAGCACCACGCGAGCGAGCCGAGTCAATGCGGGCAGCAGCAGGACTATGGCGTGGCCCTCGAGATGTCACCAAGGCAGCACAGTACGGGAATACAGTTTGGCATGGGGCGGGCGGGCATGGGCTTGCCCTGGTGCGGCGGCGATCCCAATGGATCTCCTCACCTCTTGATCCATGGCCTCCCCTCCCTCCCCCTCTGGAGGAGGAGTCAACTCCCCATGGGCAGGCCGTCCACCAGTATGCACCTCGATGGAGCTCGTCTCCACCAGCGAGCGACCAGGACAGGACAGGAGAGGAGGGGTGGCTCCTGGGCCAAGCACGTCCAGCGCACTACTCTCCTAGCTAGCCAAGGCGCACAGAGGATGCACAGTAAAAGGATGTACCTTGTGCGTGCTTGCTTGCAGACTGCACCTGGGCACTGCTCGCGGGCAGGGTCCCGTGTATTGTCTCTGTCGCGCTGCTCGTCCTGGTCGCAAGCGGCTGCCGGTTGCAGGACACGACGTCAGCACCCGTTGGCCCTGGCCGCGGAGGATGACGCCCTGCAAGCCACGCGCAGGGATGGCCAAAATCCCCGCACGGCAGAGGCGCCGCCCAAAACAGTCGCTCCACAGGCCAGTGGCGGCGCCAGACGCGATCGGCTTCTCCGCCACCACGCACACCACCCCGACCACCACTCGCTCAACATGCAGCTTTTCTCACGCATCCCCGGGCGCCCAATGGCATCCCCTCGCCAGCACCCAGCATCAGCACCAACAGCTTGTCGCTGCCCGGCGCCATCCCCTTTGAACCCCGATCAGCAGCGCCAAAACTCTGGTCGCCCGTCATCCCCACACTCGGCCCTGTCGTGCCTGTCGAGCTGCTCAGTTGGTGTCTGTCTATCTCTCTCCTCTGCCTGCCGGCTATCAGCTTAAGCGGGTTCCTCAAAGCGGCCAACCGCTGGCCAAGGCTGTATCTCGTATCAAACCGGTGGCGGCACGGTCACGGTCCTTGACCTCCCAGGACATTAGCATGGGGAAGTCAAATATCGGAGCATCAGACAGTATCTCATTCTCGAGTGTGAGTGCTTGGCGAGTTCTCTTGGGGATCCAAAGGTGCAGATGAAATGGGATCTGGAGCACAGGGCCTCAGCATCCAACAGTTCTTGCAGGTCGAAACCACCAACTCAACATCGAGAATGGCAGCCATGAATTAATGCCATGCTTGCTCTTAGCGATTGTGCCAACCACAAGGCTGGGCGCATCTTGGCAGTCTTGCTACCGCGACATGATTCCTACGTCCGCCTTCGGGGGCAAAAGTTCTGCAGGCTCGGCTTCTGGCCCCATACACTTTCTGCAGGAGGACGACGACGAAGGAGGCTAGTGAGCATCTATTGCCCTCGACCACGCAACCCTATCATCGCTAACGCAGGTCCTCAGCAACTCTATCGTGTCGACTTTGAGGCATGACCCTTGCCTCAACAATCAGAGTCGTGCTGGCCAACCTTGAAACAGCCTACTGCCATTCGGGCTTGAGAAGCTGTTGTGGAGGTCCAACAGCAAGCACCGAACGCCAGCAGCCTCCAGGGCTGGTCAAACCCGTGCAAGGCTGCCGGGAACGAGCGTGCCGGGTGTGGGGTGGACCGTTTGCGACCAGCGACCCCTGGGGGTTTCGTAGGTGGCTTGCCGTCTAGTCCCACACAGCCATCCACACCTCGCACGCTTGGTCGTGTGTGTGCGAGAAACTTTTTGCCATTCTGGCTTGGCCCCGCGTGCCTGTCGATATGCTCAGTAAGCTCGAGAAAACCAGGCGACGCTTGCATCTTGAAGAGTACGGGCCGACTACGCATGGGCGCGAAAATTGACGATCACTTCCCTTTGCCCATCTGGGATGGCACGACCACAGACACTACGCGAGCTTTTCCCCAGCTCGCAGTTTGGGGGAGTGCGGAGGATGTGGGGCTGGGAAATGTGCCCGCATTCTGAGCGTCTAGGTCCAGAGCGGTCAGTTCCCACACAGCAACCCGCAAAGCCTGCTTTCCCTGCGCGTCGCTTAGACTGTGGCAGACGGGGCTCTGCATTTCCATATTGAACATTCGCCGCGAGTCGGGCTCACCATCTTCGTGTGAGGCACCTTCACCGGGCCAGGCCCCCAGGAGTGATGACAGCCACACAACCCCACCTACGGTCACGACAAGCTCAACGCTGTGCCGCAAGCACTGCCAAGGGAAGCTTCAGCGGGCTTGTGGTTTTGGTGCGAAGTCGCCAAGAACCGCTCGCCGGTAGCGTCTGGGCTCAATCACCACCAAGCTCACCTTGCGCCCGAGTGTGGGGCTCATAAGTGGCGAACATCCGCAGCACCGGAATCGAAAAGCAGCACACTTGCGACGTACGAAGCTCTGCACGAGTTTGGCCGTGTACGAGCACGGCCATTCAATCGAGCAACACACCGAGGCCCTTACATGACTATGCCAGCGATGCTGGCTCATCAGTGTACCGTGCATCACCAGCACGCGTTGTGGAAAGTATTCGTATCAGCATCCCTATGAGCCTCCCCCGGACGAGGAACTGATAGCAGTGAAGATCTCGTTTGCACCCAAATCTGTTTGGTCGCAGTTAATTCTGCAATTCTGAGCACGTGGTAGCTGTTCGTCAATGTCTCGTCTCGTCTCGTCTCGGGTTCTCGCGGGTAACTGTCGCCCAATGACCCTGCACCAGCGGTAGCCGAAAGCCCCTGAGCCCTGGGGGCGGGCCCGCAATGACGTAGCTGTTGCCCTGCGATGTCGACCTCTCCCGACGGCAATGTCAACAGCACAATCAAGGCAACCAGTCACGACGCATCCAGGGCAGCATCCTGGCGGTTCCGCACCATCGGCAAGCGTAGCCAGCATGTGCTGCATGCCCAACCACTGGTCAGAAGAATATCCAAGTCGGGTTTTGGAAGTGCTGCCAAGTCAGGACGCAAGTCACGCGAGCATGGCATCGGGCCGACTGGGCTACGCGGGTCGCACGGCTGCGCTCGCTCGCTTTCCTTCATTGTACCGCCCCTGCGTATTGTGCCAGCCAGGTGTCCGACATGCGCCGCAGATTGGGCCAAGTTTTGCAACAATGGATGAGCGAAAGTGCACAGGCTCGAGATTTTGGAGAGTAGCTGTGTTGTGGATACTACAAACTCCGCCGCGTGTCCGCCTCGAAGCTGGCACCGTGTGGGCAGCGCGGAGGATGTCCTCGAGAGGAGCCATCCCAGCTAGCGCCGCCCGCCCGTTTCGCGAGGCCCATGCCATCCTTACGATCCTGGCGCCACTGTTCAATGGCGCCTGTCATCTGTGGTCGCCGACCGACGGTCATACTAGTCATGTACTGAAATCTGCGAATTCGGGGGTTCTCTGAGACAGTCATTAATTTGCATGCCATACATGCATCACATTGGACATAGATACACATGGTAGGATCGCACCCCGCGGTGCAGATCTATGCCACTGACGAACGCTGTTGGCACCGCGCACACACCATGGATTGACAGCTTGTTGCCACCCCCTCGCATCTGCCCGATCCCCAGAAGATCTAATTATACCAGCAAGTCAGCACAGGCTCTCGTGCCATTAGGGCCGTGATCGTCGATAGCATGACGCCTCGGCCGATTGTCCCTCGGGGCTTGCGCTTTGCTTGAAACAGCACGGGATGTGCCTTAGCTTAGGGTGTGGCTGATCGACCCTCCGGGGACGCCGCATGCGGGGAAGAGAGGGGGGTCTGGGGTAGAGACCAATTTGGGGTTCGTGAGTTACGACATCACGGACGACATGCTCGTGGGGGAGACTGAGACAAGAGAACCCCGTGACCAGCTACCAAAACTGCAAAAGCCTGTGCCTCTCAACTCTCTTGAGGGCGATGTCAAAACTCTGTCGAGACGTCAGATCAGAATGAGAGCGACTGGGCAGCAGGCAATTCAATCTCCGCGTCCGCTCTGAGTTGGTTAGGAGGGGATGTTCGGCAGAGACTAATGACTTCATACCCTAACATTGGATGCACTGTCGGCGACTCGGCCGATCTCGAACTTTCACCCAAGTCTTGTTGGCATTCTAGAAGCGATCTGACCTGCAGCGCCGTAATTCCTCCCCGGCGCAAAGGCGCACCCCCGTGTTCAATGAAAGCTTCATGTCCATCCCATCTTGCGTCGCGTAGGGCTGGTGCGTCGGGTCATGCTGCGTTATGCACTTCTGCAGTACCATTACATGCTGTGCATCGGCGACGATCAACACCCGATCCAAACCGGGATTGATCGCTGGTCCAAAGTTTAGTTTCTGCATACCGTCCCTGGCTGCATGGAGCGCGGCCGCAGATTGGCGAGGAGCAAAATGGTCGGGAGATGGACGCCGGTCTCGACCGTTCTCTGCACGATGTCGTGCTATATGCCTGCCACCCTGCCTTGTGCCTGTCAGGAGCAGAAGATTTAGAGAGTGCGTCACGTCGTTTTTTCACCTTGCAGTGTCACCACATTTCATGCAAGGAACAGGGTGGACGATGCAGGACAAGAGTATCGGGGCGGGTATCACGATGTCACATTTTAGAGAAGTCCTGTCACATCAAGCGACATAGGCTACAGACCATAGCATGCTGGACTTGCTTTACGACTGGATTTGCCAGTCGTGGTTCTGGATAGCCTATTGCTGTCCGCTTGCCCGTTCTGTGACTGTCCGGTTCTCGTCATCAATGGCTTCACTGAGGTGTAGATGGGCCTGTTCATCTGGCATGCCGTTCCCCAGCTTCACAAGACGCCAACGTTCAGTCTTGGCGTCTTGACTAGTGATGTTTCTTTTTTGCAGAATGGGAGTGTTTTTTGCTGCATTTGAAACGGCGTTCTCCTCCTATCGTCATCTCATCACGATTCAACATATCATATTTTCCCGGCTGACCCCAACATCACAGGTACTTGCCGTAAGCGTTTCTGCATATCGGCACCCCCGTGCTTGGGGAAAAGACCACACCGCGTAAAAAGAGATACACTTGCGCGGGGATAGATGAGCCGTCCACAATTAGTACTTCCACAAGAACAACGCCAAGATGGCTGTTCTATGCGCTTGCGCAACTGTTCGGCGGTTCTCGACGCCAGCACCGTGTGGAAGGACACAAGTGACCTAGATCTCTCTACTTTGGCTGCCTGCTCCGTCAGCGCTGCGCAACGGAAACTATGCATATTTTGAATATCCCCCGTGGTCTTTATCTGGTGCACATTTGCATGGCTTGCTGCCGTAGTGTCAAGTACCCGTGCCCTACAGGTGTTGGATTGCGGCGAGCTAGGTAGTCAAGTCACGCTAGCAGAAGCATATGCAGAGCCGCATCCTCGTGGGGTCATGCCCAGGAAACCTCGCCCAGATGTCACGTTACAGCTCCCGTGTGGAGCCGGGGAGGCTTTGGAGGCTTCGGTTGCGCGCGCAAAGAAATGCGCGGCGGTTGCACGGACGGCTATTGCGGTGGAGAGAGGAATCCTGTGGAGTCGGCTCGGCTGCACGCTGTGGGTATCAGGTTATTTTACTCCATACGGAGGTACTCCATCGTATGCCGGGGCAACTGGGCTGGGGTAACGAGAAATGCGGGCGTATGTGCGGGGGGTGGGTGGCGGGGACTTTGTTCCCCTACTCCGACTTTTTCAACTACCGGAATTTCCCTTGAGCATGGTTGTTTTTTGTGCTCGTGGATAGCGGGATGCATGCTATTTTTGCCCCGTCCAACTACACCATGCATGATGCATCAGGCCATCTTGGCGTGCTGTAGCGGCGCCCGGTAGTGGTCCCCGGCAATCGAGCGCCGCTGGGCTCTTTTTACGTAGTCGTTTTCTGTATCACGGGATCGTGGTCCAAAGTCTTTGTCCCACTCATGCTTTTACTGGAACGCTCGGTCTTCGGGGATATCCGAGATAGTTTGGGCATCATTCTTGGGACGCGCATATTTGCGAACTGGAGTTGGGCGGATATCTCCAGGGATACTGTACCCACCCACAAGTCGTTTTGTCGGGGCCACGAGACTTTTCCACATCGCTTGACCGAGCTGCTCGGCAGCCGGGCAACATGGGCATCCTGCTGTGCCCAAACTCATACCTTCTGCGATATTCTCATGCAGCGACGAACATTCACTGTGTGTGAAAAGAAAAAGAAAGCACGGCTCTAAATCAATCCCCTAGGCTGCGCTGCCCCTCTTCCCTCTGGACATGAACATGGCATGTACACGCGGCCGCCAATCGTCCACGGTGAGCCAAAACCGTTAGATCGTTCGGTGAGAACGACCACTAGCGCATAGCAGGGTCTTCCTTCCTTAGCGTGTAGTTGGCTCCTTCGAGACTGATGGGGATCTGCGGAGCAAAGTACGCGAG
The DNA here is from genome assembly GCF_020744255.1 of Microdochium trichocladiopsis. NCBI lineage: Eukaryota > Fungi > Ascomycota > Sordariomycetes > Xylariales > Microdochiaceae > Microdochium > Microdochium trichocladiopsis. The sequence continues at coordinate 579,077 of NW_025763547.1, forward strand.
TTGTTGGCGCGACTCGTTGCTGAATATCGTTTCTGACCATGGTTGGTTTCTTGTCCTGCTTGTGTATGCAAGTGTAAACACTGCACCGGCGGACAGGACAGCTACGCGCGCGGGGACACTTGTTTGATAGTAACGGCCCAAGTATGTCGTCTCCATCCAAAATCGTTCTTGCAGAACCTTCGGCCTACCTGCAACTCTCCATGGACCCATCTTGTCGTCAGATGTCCACCTCGTAAGTCTTCAGGCGGCCTTGCATCGTTCGAGGTTCTCGGGCAAGCGGGATGCGGAAGTACCATGGTTTCGTGGGCATTCTCAACCCTTGTCCCAATACATACATGCCCGCATCTCGTAGGAGACGTGCTGCGAGCACGTGATGGGCATACAGATCCAATGCTACGCTGTGCTGACAAGTGGTATGCAAGAGCCGGGCACGGGGTAACGGCACTCACAAGCAGGATAGCCTACCGACACCCTTGCCGACATGGCATGATCTGGCTTCGAAGTGCCGGCTTCCGCAACTCGAGACCGAGCATGAAAAGGGGGCAAGTATCGACGTGTGCAAGTTGTGGTGTTAAGCTTATCCGGAATGGATACCGAGAACTATGTGAGGTTGCTCAGACACATTAATCATATCGTGTAGCACAACATGATATGCCGCTGGGTAGTCATGCTTCTCTGTCCTGTGTAACACTTCTGGGTTTTCCCCCGCCTTGTCACAGCCTGGTCTGGCGTACCATTCAGCGGCTGCTGCTATCACCGGGGTTCGTAGTCCATGCATGTGGCGTATGCGAACAAAATACCATGCCAGCCTGTACGATCGCAAAATGCCACCTCTCGTATCGTCCATGTGACCTGTGGCTGCTCACTTCACAATGGCGGTCTGATGGACAGTCATAGTTGCGACCGATCCAGAACACAGGCCATCATCGCACTGCTTACCCTCGTATTTTCCCACAAATCCGCAGCGGAATCGATCTAGCCCGGTGATGTCCACGGGCGTGTCTGTTTTCCATACCGAGCAGTGCGATTGCACACCGAGTAAATACAGCAAGGCAGTGCCATATATGAAGTACGAAGGAATTATCATTCATCACGGCCCGATTGTCCTGCATGACAAGAAGTGCCGAGAGTTCTCTTCGTCCACGTCAAACCCCGCGCCCACCACACCATCATCCGTAAGGTATGCATGCAGAGCTGACATTGGCCAAGCGAATATTAACCAGGCGGCGGGCGAAACCTGACTGAGCTCGCCCGCGGGTGTGTGCTTGACTCATCGCAGCAGCTGCTGCTGCTTGCTACCCCGCACAAAGAGCTCTGATTGAGCTTACGCCCACGGGGTTCAAGGTGATCTCACCAGATCGGGCAACGCCAGCCGTGGTTGGAACTTTTTAATCATGGTTTTGTGGCTTGCGTTAGGCGCCGGTCGGAGGCAGGAGCTTTTCCCGACTTCAACATTTCGGAGATCCCGACGTGGGCTTGACCGAAGCTGGGCACATCGCCCTAGCGAATTGTTTCACGCCTTGCCAGAAAGAGCAGCGAGCGCTGTCTGCGAGTTGGGCATTGTTTGGAGTTCCAGGACTTGAGAAACTTGCAATCACTAGTGAACACAGCAAACGCCGGCAGGTTTTACCAGTATTGGCTAAGAGAAAAGCCTGTTTATAGCTGGGATTGGGATGAAGTATTTCCACTTGTACCGATTCTCGCAAGTATTGTAAGCTCTCGAAGCAAGAGGCTGTCTCAACATTTTACGATGGAAGCGAAGGCATATCATCCATAAACTCGTCGCACTTTGCTGTCATGGCCCATACATTTTCGTTCTTTTAGCCTTTGGATAGGAAAGCAACGTTTGGCGGGACTCTTACACGGCCTCGCCTGCGCGCTCTGAAGTTGGATCCCCAAACTCTTGCTCCCGTGGCGAGGTATTCATCCGTCTCACAAGAGAGAACCATCTTGACCACACCTCGTACATGAAGAAGAGCGAAACTTTGATCTGCAACACGTCGTGGTTTCCAGGATGTTCGAAATTGACCCCCCCTAATGTTGACACATCCTCAGAGGTGGGTGGCGCAGGATACAGAATTGTCCATCCGACGACCCGACCAGCACACCCACCAGGTCTCAGGAGTGCTCTCGTAGAAGACTCAGCCTGGTACTCCACGCTCCTCACGTCCTTCTACCCATTCAACGATACACAAAGTTTTCACCAGCTCGTGATACCATCCCCGAACTCTATTCCTGCCTACTGGGCAGCCATCTTTGCCCAAGCAATCGTCGCCCCGAGACGGGTGCCCTTCTCATAGAAGAGATACGTCAGGCCGTTGCGCGTCACGACGACGGGCGACGCGACACGGTCTCCGCTGCTGTCCCCCTTACCGCTGTACAGCACGATCGGCGTCGCGCCGACCCTGCGCAGCGTCTTGTCGATGGTCCTGGCGTAGATCTTGCCGCTCGAGGCGTGGTACAGGATGTAGTGCTGGCCGTTCCAGTTCCACAGCTCGCCGCCCGAGACGTTCTGGCCTTCCTCGGGCCCGGGGGCCACGACGTAGTCCGGGCTGACGGTCCAGACTTTTCCGTCGACCGACTCGGCGAGGCGGATGCGGCGCCGGTTGTCGCGCTCGTTGCCCATGTAGAACATGCCGTACTTGTACTTTGAGCCCGCCGCGCCGGCGTTGGGATGCCGGAAGACGCGGGCGTAGCTGGACTCGACGACGTTGGGCCCGCCCATGGCGTTGGTGACGGCCTCGCCGCCGTAGCCAAACTTGATGCCGTCGTCCGAGTACGCCCAGCGGGTGACCGAGTTGCTGCCGTGGAAGTACATGATCATGCGGCCCTTGCCGCCGTTGGCCTCGAGGTTCCAGATGGCGTCCGGGCTCGAGACGTGCGGCACGCTGTAGCGCCCGGCCCAGGTTCGCGAGATGACCGGGTTGCCAGGGTGCTCGGTCCAGGGGCCCTCGAGGCTGTTCGAGTACCGCAGCGAGATGCCGCCCGGGTCGTCGTGCGGCGCGTAGTAGATGTACCACTCGGCCAGGGGGTTGGCCAGCCACCGCCCCGCGTGGAAGACGCTGGGGAAGATGAACTCGTTGGTCGGGTTGTAGATGGACGTCGCCGGGTCCGTGATGATGCCCTTGTACCAGAAGACGGGCCACCCGGCTGGGGCGGGCAGCGTCTGGGCGGCGGCGAGCGTCGCCCCGAGCACGCCCGTGAGCATGCTGATCAGCTTCATAATGCTAGCGTGAAGGTGGACGGGCTGAAGAGCTCGGTGGCCATGGTTTCATTAACCTCGGCGACGGCTATCTTGGGATGTTGGTTACTTATATCCGTCGCGCGGTTTTCGCTGTGGACTTTCCTCCCTGTGCGAAGGATCAATGGAGAAGGCTGAAACGTTACCTGTTCACGTCATCTATACGGAGAATCCCGTGTAATTGGGTGGTAATTTTAGAGAATCCTTCACGCACTTCTCCCTGCCAGGATTGACCGCTGGTGAACGCGGTGACGGCTCAAACCCGTGTGCAGATTTCCCTGATATGTCTAACGCTTGGGGAGGTCTCTCCGGCATGAACGATGCTTTGCGGGTATGGACTTGAATAGCAACGCATCGTCCCGCGGCATGCAGGCTTGGAGGAGACGGGACACCAGAAGTCAATTGGGAACAAAGACATCAGAATGAATGTCGACAATATACTCCACAAATTTGATGTCAGCAACGTGGGATACCGGATGCCAGGGGCCGGCTTGGCACGCCTTGTTACGATGTTCGCGGTGCTAGAAATCCGCCAGGTTGTGGATATCATCGTTGCTGCGGCTCGAAGGATTCCATGCGCACATTCCTACTCTTGACTAGGCGCACAATACAGACAAGTGCGGCCGCGCAGCATCGAGGGCCTGGGATTGACTGGCCACCAGTGTTCAAGCTAGGCCATACCAACAAGCCTTCTCAAAGCTCAATGAACCCGTCAGAGTATTGGTCACAGTTACACAATGTCCTCAGCTGGTTCTTCTTCCAGTATGCGCCGCCAAGCCGTTTTCTCGGCATTTCTGCCCCAAAAGATGATTGACCAACAAGAAGGGCAACATGCGCCTCTCAAGTCTCAAACTATGGGATTTCTAATCAGAGACACCGCACGCCAATCCCCATCACGAGCGTCCAATAACGTGTTATACTTGAGCAAATGACATAAGTGGGTAGCACTTCAGCCCTGCCAGGATCGCGCGCGGTCTGATAAAGGTAACATTCAGCGCGGGGGCGTCCGCTCATCACAATTAACTTCAACTTGTCAATGGAACCGAGTACCGAGAGTGGGCATTGGCGGCAGCGCAAGTATAACTGACGTGCAGATTCGATTCGCGTCCAGCAACAACTGAGATTCAGACAGACGGGGGCTCGAGGCCGGTCTGACGCAGGGTCTGTTCCTCTACTGAACGACGACCTCGAAGAACGTGCGCCTCGCGTCTGCGACACTGAAAGCACATCAGCCTCCCGGCTTCCTGGCATCGCCGCATCCCTCCGTAGACTCGTGCTTGGCGTGTAAAATCTACTATATAACATGCGTACAGAAGTAGACATCTCTTCTTGGGGGTTCCTGTGAGCCTACCACTGCTGAAGGAAGCCGGTCCCATGATTCCACCGCCGTGGTTGCTGTAGACCTAACAGTAGAAGCCATGTGACCTAGCAAACCCACCTGCTCAGTGATCGGGCATTCAAGGCAGGGGCTACGGGTCTGAAATCGGTTGTGACGGTGGGTGTATCTGGACGCAGATTCTACTTGCCATCTTGCAGCGCGGTCGACCGTTGCACTTTAAAAGCACATAAGGACGGGCTTGATCTTGTAATCTGAACCAGAAGTGTGGTTCTTTGTCACGGCATGGTACAGAATACGTCTTTTTCGGGTTTTTGTCTTTGAGGACTGTGGGGTAACCACACAACGTTCTACGACCAGCTGATTTCATCAACATCGGAACTCACCCACAAAAGAAACCCTGTGCAGCGCAAACAACCGACACCACCTATTATTCCAAGGGTTTTCATGGAAAGCGCCAGGAATAATATCCTGTGCATAAATATATGTACATGACTCATGCCGTCTTTGCCCAGATGAGAGAGTATTGATATATAACAAAGCCATACCAGCATAACACTCTGAAAACAAAAACACCTTTCCACACAACAACAACCTCATCCCACGCACGTTGTATCCCATTTCCCAACTCCCCTTTCCCCTTTCCCCCCTGTGTTGTTTGGTCTCAAACCCGCCGCTGCTGCCGCCTTCTTTTCTGCCCACTCGACGGCTCGGTCCGCCCACACGGGCCATGGATAACGATATACGCCGCCACGGGATTATCCCGGGGGAAGAAATTGCCCGCGAGCCGCGTGGGATCGCACGTCCCGCCCGTGGGGAACTCGTAGCCGAGACAGGTCTGGGCCGCGACGCCGAAGCCGGCAAAGGCGCAAGTTGGGTTGGCCATGCAGCTGGCGCAGCATTCCTCCTTTGTGGATCCCGCGAGGGAGATGGGCGTGCCCCCGTCGGGGCTGGTGCTGCCGAAACCCCCGATGAGCATGCCTTGGTAGGTGGAGAGGTAGTTGTCGGGGCCGCAGGCGGCGTAGGAGGTTGGGGCTGGGCCGATGAGGAGGGTTGTGGTGGATGTGGCTGTGGTGGCAGTGATGGTGGTAATGGTGGTGGTTGTGGTGATTGTTAGCGCCGCGGTGGTGACGGAAGTTAGGATTGTGCTTGCGGGCTGCGGGAGGACGGTGGTCGTGGTGAAGCGGGTGTTGAGGGCAGTGATGGTCGACGTGGGCGTGGCGGCCTTGACGGTCGAGGTTGAGATGCACGTCGAGGTGCTGGTGATGGTCTTGACTGTGGTTGATGTACAGAGCTTCCCAATGGGACTGCGCCGCCGCTTGTTGGAGTTGCCTGGGAATGCCTGGCCGATCGGGGTGAAACCGGCCGGGGTCGCGACGGTGACGGTGGGAGACACGCTGGTGACGGTCACTGCGGTGGCGGCAGTGGTGGTGATGCTTGCCGTGGCCGTGGCCGTCCGGGTGTCGGTCGTGTAGACGGTCGCGGTGCTGCTCAGCGTGGTGGTCACCTGGGCCTGCGTCCTCGTCCCCGTCGAGGTGCTCGTCTTTGTTGTCGTGATTAAGACGGCCACTGGAGTCGACGTCGTCGTCGACGTGCTGGTGATGACTCTGACGGCGGTGCTCGTCCTCGTGCACACAATACCTGCTGGCCCCGAGGACAGCAAAGCATGTGTTGGTGTATGATTGTTGCCACAGCTGTGTTTCTTGCCCGGACTCGCGGCCACCGACACGGCCAGTGCCAGCGTCGGCACCAGATACACTGAAAGCTTCATGCTGCAGACAGAGCACCACAACACCAACGGGCTTTACAAAGCGAGTGTCGAACCTGTCCAGGCACAAAACGAGTGCACGCACCGGCAGCAGCAAAGGGATCCGGACTCAACCACAGCATCACAGCCGGCCAGCAGTAACCTCTTGTAAGAAGGGGGCTGACATACACATCCAAGTACAATCCGTCCATCTCGGGCCCCGGGTCCAGGCCTTCCCGGGCGGCGGCGGCACTTGCCAGCGGAGCATAGCAAGGGGGGAACGCGCGCCACGGTCTGGCCACTCTCCGGAGATCGACCCGGTCCCGATCTAGCGGAGATCTCGCTTGCATCTGGCAAATTTCGTGGCGTCACCCAGCACGCGCTTCGTGTCAGCTTGGTTCGCAGGCTAGAATAGGCCAAAGAGCCATACGCCATACGCACGGGCTGGGAAAGCACCAAAGAGTCCAAATGACGCGGCAGAATGGCCTGCCGGCCTGGTCAGTGGTAAAACACGGAACTTCCTGAGAATTCGTAGCCAGCACGGGCGAGATCAAGTGGCTAGTGCCGAGTTTCTTCAGTCATGCAAGTGGCAACAACAACGAAGCGCACCAGTCGCGTGAAAGATACAGAAGAGGAAAGAAGAGAAGGAACTGAGAAAAAGGGACAAGAAGAACAAACAGGTTAGAAGAAATCAAAACTGCTGGGTGTCAAGAACAGCCGTGCAAGCTTACAATGTCCCCATCGGGACGAGTTACAAAGTCTCCCCTCAACGGACATGCCCGCCACGGGAAGACGCCCAAGAAACAAAAAACAAAAAAGCAGATCTCGTGGCGTTCCCGACTGCATGGAGACGGGAGTCAAATCGATCAACTAACTTCAGGCAACGCAGGGGGAGCGTCAAAGCCGCCGCCCTCTCTCCCCACTTTGGACCGAAAAAGGCTTCGCGCGGGCGGGCGCGTGCCTCTGTACTGTATCCCAACTTGGGCCAAAAGTCAAGCGCCTCGGCCGCCGCCGACCACCAGCCGGGGTGGGTCTTTCCAAAGGGCGGAAAAGGGTTCCGGACCACCTGATCTTGTTGCCAGCATGCATCTCACGAACGGCGTCCAAACCTCGTCCCTACTACGTAGTAGCCGCTCGCTCCTTCTGTTTATTTAACCACGGTATAGTTCAACTGGAGAATTGAAGCCCTTCCTTCCCCCACATACTCACCGGCCGGATTTCCGGACAAATTTGTCCATAGCGAAGATCAACAAGCCAAAGTACGTAGGTATTATTCTTTATTAATCAAGCAAGGCGGGACCTCTCCTAATTGAGATCTCGAGTCTGACAGGGGAAAGTAAAGGACCGTTCCTCCGTCTTACTTGGAAGATACTCGGCTGCTCCTCTGCCATTGATGCTCCGGACACCAAAAAGCCTGTGCAATAGGACTGCAGCTTCATATGATGTGGCAGTTGCCAGGAACCTTGTCCTTCTTACGTGACCTACCGAGATCGACGAAGTTGTCGTGGGCTTGACACATATCAGAGCAGCAAAACAAATCTGGAGTGAAGACATCCAAGGCGTCTTGGTTTCCTTGAATGCAGGCGTCTGTCCAAACGGCCATACGCTGGCCACCAAGGGCAAGATCGACAAACTGCCAAAGAGCACATCGGTCACCACGTAGAGCCACGGTCAGAACTAGACAACGAACCACAGCTCTGCACTCTCGCCATCGAACTAACATTTGACTTGCGAATATTGATTCAAACTAGTCTTCTCTCTAAAAAGTCTTGAATGCCCACAGTTTGCGGCCTATGTGCTGGACGGGAGTCCCCGGCCCACACTCACAGCATCCGGGATCGTCCCCTTGGCCAATCCCACGGGTTATCCACTATACTCCCATCAATGGAACTGTACTCAAATGCAACGCTGATCAGCGGGGGGAAAACACCACCAAATTCCACTTCAGGACATGATGTGAGGGCCGCCTCAAGCAACCAATATGACAAATTCCAATCGTCGAGATGGACCCCTTGTCGTGCCGGAGCTTGCCACAATGCTCCAAATGTCAAAACGCCTCGCTGTGAAAAAATGCTGTTCGATGATATTCGAGCTGTAAAACTTCATTCCGGCTGGTGGCACTGACAAAGGGATTTCCTCTGCTCCCACACTTCTGACCGCACGAACAGGCCTGATAGCAGTCCATTAGAACGACACCCCACACTTCAACAATAGAGCCGATCCCCAGTTCACCTTGATTCTGGGGCAGACGAAGGATGCCGAAGCCCCAGCATCTATGACAAACTTTCGTTCTCAGGCTCTTGGCCTTGCATAGAAGCGGTGCTCGGCCCTGTGGCTGGTCCTTGTGAAAACAGAGTCGCACCCGCCGTGCTAGGCCCAGCAGAGGAGTTTGTCGCTGATGACTGAGCCATAGAGCCTTCTAGGCTAAGTCCATCGAGTGCGGTAGTCGAGTTCGCCCGTACAGGGATTGTGGTAGCGGTGACCGTGTCCACAGCCATTGCTGGAGAGCCAGTTACTGGGGTGTCACTAGGGAAGAAGAACGGGGCGGCTTGTGGTGTTCCCGGAAGAACGCTTGGCTCTCCTTGTCCAGCACCCTGGTCCTGAGTCCAATCCGGTCGCGGAGCTGGTGGTGGCGGTGGTGGTGGAGGCGGGTGCGCCACTCCATTCCCAGTGTCGAGGGCAATCTCGCTGCCATCGCCCATGTCATCATCTTCAATATCGTCGACATCGTCCAAGCCGTCTATGGGCGGGAAGGGGCCAGGGATGGCATCTCTCCGAGGAGCACGCCGTGGATCGTGGTAGTCTGCAAACTCGTCTTTGGAGTTGAGGTAGGCTCGCAGGCCAGAGACGCCGTGACCGGAGAACACGCAGAACACGCTACGTTGGTGATCGTTGAAGTCTGGCTCGTGTTAGAAGGCGGTTTTCGATCAACCAGCTCGATGGCTTGGCTACGGGGAGGACTCACCAGCTGGGGCATCGCGACAGAATTTTTCCAAGTCGTCTCGCAGGAACGCTGTGACACCGGTCAAACTCAGATGTGTGAGCCTCGGGCAGCAATTGAGTAGCTTGATAATGCTCTGCGACCAGTTAGCTTGCGGCCGTGACAGCACACAACATATTCTCAAGGACTACGTACCGGCAGTGTCAAATTGACGCAGTAACTCAAGTGTACTCGCTCCAGGCTGCTTGTGTGGTATTCGTGGGGTAGAGGTCTACCATGCTGGTCCTGGCGTGCTCGGCTGCGGTGATTGGCACGAGCGAGAGCGTACATGCTGGCATCGGTGATGTTGGTGCACTTGACCAGGCCAATGCGCTTGAGCTTGGGAAGCGTGGCAAGTCGGGTGACCGATTCGTCGGTAAGATGCGTCAAGCAGCCAAGGTCGATGTAGCGAATCCGATTGCAGCTCGAAACCAGCCGCTTCACACCCTCATCTGTGATGTTGCGGCAATGGCCCAAATGGATGTAGTGGAGGTTCTTGCTTAGCCTCGAAATGGCAAAGACTGCCGCATCGGTGATGTTGGTGCACTTTGCCAGGACGAGGTTGCGGAGTCGGGGTGCCACGTCGATAATCTTCTCAACTGCAAGGTCGGTAAGTTGAGCACATGACGTCAAGTCCAGGATACGCAGGTGTTCGTAGATCTTGAACGCGGGAAGGTTGAGGAATGCCGAATCATCGATGCGCTCGCACATGGCGAGTCTCAGCTCACGTAAAGACTGGCCTTTCGCCATGAGCGTTGTGATGGGTTTGTTGCCGACTGCTCTGCAGTTATGGAGATCTATCTCAAGAATGTTGGGGCAGTTTTCGGCAAAGGCAAGCACCGCCACGTCGTTGACTTGAGAGCAGTCGTTGAGTTTAAGCTGGAAGAGTGCGGCGTTAGCAGAGAAAAGACACAAGGACATGGGGGTAAACTTACTCTCTTAATATATCGGCAATTCTCAGCCAGGGTCTGGAGGCTCTCATTGGACACGTTCTTACACGCAGTCATGTTGAGACCTTGCAGGCGACGGCAGTTCTCTGCAATGGCCATGATGGTGTTTTCTGTTATGTTCTCGTCTCCAGATATGTCGAGAGCGAGGAGGTGGTGGTTATTCGTCACGAGTGGGATGAGCCCCGAGTCGGTGAGTTGTTTGCAGTTTGTGAGGGTGAGACGCTCCACCCGCGAACAGACAGCAAGCGGCTGGACGCTGCCATCGCTGACGTGCTCTGCCAGTGCAGCGAGGTTGAGGCGTTTGACAAAGTCCGCATAGGCAAAGTAGGGCTTTGGCTGGCCAACGTCACGCTGAGGGGCGAGGGTGGCACAGATGGCATGGTGCTTCTTCCAGGACGAGCAGGCAGGGCGGTGCCACAGGATCTCGACGACATTCCGCGACCACCTCTTGCAGACGAGCATCGCGTGAAAGAGGTCTGAGGCATCGGAGAGGCGCGAGAAGATGCTGATGAGGATCTCGCTGGGGAGGGCGGCGATGGTTGAAGTACACTCGGGGTCGTTAACCTGCATGTCCTGCATGTTGGGCACGACGCCGAGGGAGGTCTGCGAGTCGTTGGCTCCGAGGTAGAAGTCGGACTCCTCGTTGTCGGGCGGAGCGGGGGAGTTGGAGGATGACGAGGCCCTCGAGTCGCGCGTCTCGTCGGCAGCAGCCATGATGACGGAGGCCAGGGGGCGGTGGACGAGGCCGGTGCTGGGAGGCGGCGAGGCGGCGGGTGTTGCGGGAGGTGAGGACGAGTCAGAGCGGCCACGGTCGGCTATGACATCGAGAGACGGGGCAGCCGAACGCATGCCAGGAGCGGTCGTCGTGATGCCAGCCCGGGACGGGAGGAGTGGCGACAGCGGTGGGAATCAGATGGCGGGGATCCCTGGAAGCCGGCGGGTGCTGACCAAGCTGGGGTTGAGAGTCTTGGGGGTGATGCGATGCGAGCGACGGCGATGTTGGTGATGCGATGCGCGAAGGCAGGCGTGCGAGCGAGGGGTCGGGATGGGTGACGGCTGTCGTGCTGGTGGTCGTGGTCGTGGATGTTGTGGTTTTGTACCAAGTCGAGGTCCGTGGTCGTGGTGTTGTTTCTTGTTCGGCAGCGTTTGGGCAGCACGGGCACGGCACCAGCGGCGGGACGACAGGAGGCAGGCGGCCCGCCTGGGCAGGCTGGCGACAAGAGGGCCCTGTAGCTGGACGGGGGCGCTGGGGGCGGACAGGAGGTACTCCTAAGCGCTGCGTGCACCAAAGGGGTACTTTTACACCCAGGAGGCAGGAGGCAGGAGCAGGCGCTAAGGGAAGTGGTGCAGCCTTGGGCGACCATGTGCGGGCGTGGCCGCCCTGGGGAGCGTGCACAACAACCCTCTTGTTGGCAAGCATGCATAGTGCAACAACGGCTATGCGGTATATTCATCCATGGCACAGAGAACCACAGGGCAGAGTCAGGCACGTCTTGCCAAGGCACGAGTGAGGGGGAGTGAGGGCTTCCGGCCTGGGCAGAGGGTGCGACGGGACCGTGTGTGACGAGGGACGCACGCAGGTGACGGGCACGCAAGCCTCCAGCCAGTCACATTGCAGCCATCACACGGCAGGGCGGCTACGGCTGCTGACTTTGTGGGCACGCACGCACAACACACCCAAGACAAGACAGGACAAGACCAGAGTGACGACGGCCAGCCTGCTCCCAGCCAATTGCTCGCACGCGGCTGGGTCCAGACCCGGCCATCCATCAATCCATCCTTCCGTCTCAAGATACGCAGGACAAAGAAATGCACACCAACGCCACTGTCAAGGCCAAGAACCCACACTGGAGGTCCTCACGGGAGGTCCTCACGGGACAAGCATCATCACACTCCTCTGGCCGACACCTTGACAAGCAGACTTGGCAGGTCAGGTCAGGTCGGAGCCGCGTGGGCCGCCTCCAGCCTTGCTGCTTCGAGGCTAGCTGGGATCTCCCCCCAATTCCATCATGGCGGACCGTCCGTTGCTCCGTCAAGACCAAGAAATGCCACTGGCCTGGCCTGGCTCCTCCCCATGCTAGCGTCCAGATTGTCCAAAAATAGCAGCCAATCACGTCACACATCTCCTTGGAGCAACCACTTGCTCCAAGAGTCAACAACTTCGTCGAGCCAATAACGAACAATGCTATCACGTATTACAAGAGAATTCAGCTGCTCGCGCTCCTCTTAGACCGAATCTGATAAGAACATGTTAACATAGACACAAAGCTTGACGAAGATCTCGACAGCAGGACAGTTGAACATCATTATCTCTGTCCAAAAGTTGGAGGTTGGAAGTTGTGTTTACTTCGAAAACAATGCTATGCCATGCTATTTAGAGAATGCTGTAAGGTTCACCTCATTCAGGCCATATAATGACCACGAAACTCAATCTCCACTCTTCCATATCTCTAGGAAACGACGATAGGCAGCTGGCCCTGCTCCATCAACCACGTATCCATGTCCTTCTCAACCACAACCTCGGCGCGGGAATCGGGCTGGACGGTCGTCAGCTTCTTTTGCAACTGTTTCGTTGGCTGCCACCCCATCAGAGATGTGACGAGCTGCCTTTGCACAGCAGCCTGGCTGGTCGACCTCGTCCGGCGGCAGCGGGTCGTCATGTGCGCACTGAGCCGCTCGGCATCACCATCCATCATCTCATCCACTCTCCTCCCAGCAGCAGGCTCTCTCGGAGAAGTAGGCTCCATGTACGCCAACACGAACCAGTCCGGCCTCCCACTTCCCCCGTCCTCTGCGAACAACCCACCGCCACCCGCAAAGTTGAACTCCGCCGAGTCCGTGGTGCAGTTGAGCATGGCCGTCTTGAGCCTGGGCATCCGCGCCGTCGCCTCGGCGAAGGCTTCGACCAGGGGCGCCATGGTCTCCGCGCAGGGCGTCGTGCGGAACACGTTCCGGGGCTCCATGGCCGCGAGCCCGGCCTCGCGGGCAAAGCTGAACTGCTCGTCCCCGAGCTCCGAAACATCCTGCGCAACCACCATATTCCCGCTGTCGCCATCGGTCGTCGTCCAATCGTCAATGTCAAACTGCGGCGGGAGTGCATCACGCGGAGGCCGGCCGGTAAAGTACCACCCTCCCGAAGGGGTCGTTTCATAAAAGTTGATCTCGAGGCGGCGCATCTGCTTCCAGCCCTTCTTCTTCCCCGCCCCGTCGTCGGGCAGTCCACGGAGAAGACCCGGATCAACCACCCCCGTGACCGTCAAATCCGTCAGACCCCCCGCCCTCCCTGCGAGTTCACAGATCGCGCGGCTCAACGGGTCATACTCTTCCCCATCGCCACCATCCCGCACCGTCAAGACCGGCGGAGCGACCCGCTGATCCCGCCAGCGCATCTGGAAGAACAGCATCTCGGCCCGCTTGAGCCTCGGCAGGTCCAATGCTGCCATCACCGCGGCGAGCTCGAGCCGGTTCTGCCGCCGCAGTGTGGGGAAGCGCTTCTCGTTGTCGCTCACGTCAATGTCGATCGCCTCGAGGTTGGGCATCCTGCTGGCCAGCAGGTAGGGCACTTTCGCGTATGTCATGCGGAACCCCCACCGGTTCGGGGGCTGCTTCATCACGAGCTCGCTGATGCTGTGCAGGACTGGCAGGGATATGGAGGAGGAGGAGGAGGGGGGAGAAGTGGAAGAAGCAGAAGAAGGAGAAGAGGAAGGGTCGTCAGGGAGCAGCGCGATATGGTGGTGGAAGTATCTGCCCTCGTGGATCGAGGCTCTCGTGCTGGTGGTGCTGCCGGCATTACTCCCGTCCAGCACGGAATCAGCCCAGTCCCACTCCCCTTCCACTGAATACGGCCGGTCGCTCCGCGAGAACGGGTGGTTGATGCACAGCCGCAGGCCATTCTTGCTGTCCCCCACCCCGGCGGCCAGACTCGGGTCCTCAATCTCCCATGTCTTGAGGACTCGGAACAGCGCGCGGATCGCCGTCGTGTACGCGACGTCGTTGGCCCGGCGCTCCGCCAGGGTCTCGATCCGCGTGCTGGCCTCGCGGGAGTAGGAAGGGAGGACGATGTCGAAAGTGAGGGATTTGAGGAGGTGCTGGCGCCGTTGCTGTCTGCTGTGCCTGCCGCCAGAGGGGCCGCTGAGGGAGGAGAAGGTCTTGCGGAAGGTGGGTAGTTCGTCACTGGCAAGCCTAATGTGTGGGAAGGTCAGGCGCTCGATAGACTTCTGCCATTTGCGGGATATGGTTGCCAGCGGGGCAAGGGATGTTGTAGGCTCTGAAGAGGAAGAGGCCGAGTAGCGTGACGATGTTCCGGTGAGTGTGGATGATAGTGATGTTGTGGATGATGATGCCGATATGCTTGGCGGCGACGACGAAGAAGATGCCGACGTTGCTGTCCTCTTCTTATCGTATGGGCTCTTGAGCCGTAGGTGTCTAGGAGCCAGGTACGACACGATGTGGTCTATTATTTCTTGCGGAAGGCGGTCCATGGTTGTGGTTGTTTGCAACACCAAGGGGACAGCTTGTGACTTCCAACAGCGTCGAAGCGAACGTGTTCGTTCTCTCGTTATTGAGCCAAGAAAAAGATTGCACAATATCCCCGTCTTGGCAATTACAATCTGTTATACAGTTGAAGACTAGAACGCCAGCATGAGTTATGAGAAGGAAAAGTGAACAATGGAGGGCGGACAGGCTATATCAAACGGGAGCAACCCAAAATGATGTCAACAAGCACCATGCTTAACCTCCGGTGTCCACCAAAAATAGGTTCGATAAGTGCTCGACGCGATGTGGCACAGCACTAGCGCAACACAAATAAGGACACCGGCGAATAAAGCGAGAGCCACGCCCACCGAAGCCTGCGAGCCCGAACTCCGGAGCGGAAAGCAAGCTGCTTGACCGCCAGACAGCCTCCGTACACCACGGCGAGGGTTCCGATCCGCACAGCCTTCTCCCAGCACTCTACGACGATTGGTGGTGTCCTGTGACGACTCGGCGGCCGGTCGATGCACTAGCGCCAACCACGGCCTCGAGCGTGTCCATGGCATTGGTGCTGCGGCTGAGCCGCATGGCAGAATGCTCCGGCGGGGAAAGGGGGTTTGATATGCACTCCGGCACCCCGAGCATGGGTGGCCGGTCTTGCCGGTAGATTGCACTGCAGTGACGCAAGCTTAGATAAGCACAAGGTAGCTCACTGCGGCTTTATGGTCTAAAGAGTCATTCGAGATGTGCCAGCCGTGATCCTTGGAGATGGCATGGGCTTGTGAGGGAGCCGGGACTCCAGGAGGAGCCATTGCTGTTCTATTACCAGACCATGAGAAGCAGAGACTGGGCTGCAGCATGTACTTGACAATTCGCATGAGGCAGAGCCATCTGTCGAGAAATCGATGTATACGGCTGAAGAGCCATGCTTGTGATCTTCCACACTTTGATCCTGCAACAAAAGGGATCCCCCAGCTGGACGATGGTTGCTCATCACAGTAAGCGGGCCCCAGCGGGACTGCCAAACATCCCGTTTCGGCAGTTGAGTGTCCCCGCGAGCCAATCACCGCCCGCTCTTGGGGCCAGCACGACTTGTGCCCCACATTTCGGGCGGAGAACGATCAAGTCGTGTTGGTTTTTCTCCGGCCGGCTGGGTCGTCGCTCTCTGTCTGTCTGCTGTGAGCTGCACAGGCACGTGCTCTAGGCTTGCCTGCAGGTCTACGGAGCAGGGAATGCACCCAAGTTTCTATTCCTGTAACATCTGCCGCACGGCAGTGCTCGCGATCGGCGTGTTCATGCCGGCAGTTGCAATGAGATCCGCTTGACTCAATGCCATCCCCTTCCAGGAGGTACTTCCCTGGACCGGGCAACCAAGGCTTGCTGGAGGTTGGCGGAGCATGCGTCACCTTACGACCTTTGCGCCTCTAATTATTCTCGCGATGCTTCTGTTGCTTTCACCGGAAACTCGCTTCGATGCCAGCTGTCGGATGCGGCTTAGCTGCAACCGCGGGATTGTGATTATGTTTGACTAAGATCGGACATTCTTGTTCCTCACAGCAGAGCGTATGATCGCCACGAAGGTGTTGTATGCATCCTTTGAGTGCACTCGTCCTTCGAGCCATCAAAAGCTGCTCATCGGCCGCTCTCTACATTTTAGTGTCACATAATTTCTTCGCCATATGGGCAAAGAATCAGTTCGCCCTGGAAAAGTAAAACCATTCCTCCCTTGATCACACGGAGTGAACAAGAATTCAACCACACCACGCCTGCCCACCCCTCCCTCTACTACAACGCCTACCAATTTCCACATGCTTGTGAACCGCTCACTTCTCCCCTATGCCCATGTCAATCATGATCTTGACGTGCTTGTCCTTCTCGTGGATCAACGCCTCGAAGCCGTCCTCGACAACCCGGTCCAGCGCAATCTTGCGGGTAATCATTTCCTGAGGCTTGATGGTGCCTTTTTCCAGAGCCTCAATGACCTTGCCAAAGTCGCTCGGAAGGAAGCACAGTGCTGTGGATTGTGGTGATATGACGTCAGAAACCGCCCGCTCTAGTTCAACAGTTTTCATCGTCGGCTGCGAGAAATACTCACATCCTTTGTAATTCTTCTCGTGAAACACCAGCGAGTTCGGGTCAAACCCGACCTTGCCATGCCAGATGGCCAGGTTCACCACGGTCCCTTTCGCCCTGACCGCTCTCGTCGCCGCGTCCAGGCTCTTCTCCACGCCCGCACAGTCAAAGGCGATCTCGGGGCCGTACCCGCCGCCGAACTCGAGGCACCTGGCCACCACATCTTCCTTTGCGGGGTCGATGAGGTGCGTCGCGCCATACTTCTGCGCAAAGACCTGCCGCTCGCCCGCCATCTCTGCGGCAATGATCTTGCCCACGCCGAAGGACGGGAGGCACTGGATCACGGCGAGGCCGATCGGGCCTGTGCCAAGCACGAGGACGTTGTCGCCGGGCTTGATGTTGGAGATGGAGATAGCGTGCCATGCTACTGTCAGAGGCTCGACGAGGGCTGTGCAGTGTGGTGAATCTCAGTAGACTAGGACCGGGCCGGGGGGCTCTCGAAGGAGCAAGGCGGGAGGGGGGGAAACAATAAACTCACCACCAACCTCGAGCGGCACAGAGTCCGGCAACTTGAACACGGCGTCCGCATCCGCACACACATAGTCCGCAAGCCCGCCTCCCCGCCCGCTCAGCCCCAGGAACCCATTGCGCGTGCAACAGTTCGTGTGGCCCTGCCTGCACGGCACACACTCGCGACAATAAAGCGTCGGCTGCACGGCCACCCGGTCACCGGGCCTGATCATTTCCCCAGCGGTCCCGTTGCCAAAAGCGCCCACCTTGTCGCCGACCTCGACCACTATCCCGGAGAACTCGTGCCCGATGACGACGGGCGGCGTGTCGCCCGTCAGCGGGTGCGGGTTTCCGGGCAGCGGGATCAAGTTCTGCGCGTGGTGGTACTCGTGCAGGTCGGTCCCGCAGATGCCAATGTACGCCGGGCGCACCTTGATCTGGTGCGGCTGGCACTGCGGCTCGGGCACGTCGGTGTCGAGACGCAGGTCCTGCGGGGCGTAGTAGCGCAGAGCTCGCATGTTGGGCGTGCAGGCCAGGAGAAGAGGGTGTCGACTTGGATATGTGTGTAATGGTTTTCAGACAGACAAGAATGGTCAGCCTGTGAGGCGCCGGTGGCGGTGGTCTCTATCTGAAAGAAGGACGACTCCCGTATGGAGTTCTGAGATGTGTCTTCGTCCCAGGCGCAATCACCAGGAAAAGTCTGGTCGGAACGTTCTACCGATTTGAATGCTGCTACTAGAACCACCTCGCAATGGCTTCGCAGTGTTTTCGTTTGCTGAAGCCTGATTCATTCGGGCAGAAGCTCCAGAAACAGACGAGAGGAAATAACCAGCGGGCCATCTTGAATTAAATAATGTTCACTTACAGAACACGCGAGGTCCCGGAATAAACTTCCCGTCTGAATGAGGGGGGAGCTACTACTCCTCCGCTTGCCGCGTGAGGGGTCGCCTTCCCACCCGCAAGAATACGTGCACCGGTGACCCAGCGTTGTTCTTTGAGCATTGCGATGCTCATGAACCAGCCACTGGGAATGCGCGTCTTTCCCGTGCCGCCTCGAGTGTGCCGGTTCCCTCAGCCATGTTCTGAGGCTCTATTTGCCAAAGCGATGTGTCGTCTTAACGAATGATTGACCGGTCCATGGATGTGCCCAGTAACGCGATACGCGGCTCCAGGACAAGCATACCGACGAAAGACAGCCAGGCCATGACTCGAAAAGGCAAGCAAGCCTAAACATCCCTTCCCGAAACACAAACTGCCGACTCACCCCAACCGTGTGTCCTGCAGGGTCAACTGATCCCCTCCGCCGTGGAGAAGAACGGGTGCTCCCCGCACCAAAGCCAGAACCCCCTAATGTGGACGCTAGAGCGCGGAACTGCCGGATGGGGCAATCCGGTCACAACACCTTACCGCGAGGCCTTGGCTCTTAGGCTGATATCGGCTTGGAGGCCGTGTCCGATGCTCGTCCTACATGCCGATGATCAATGACACACGGTATTGGATCCAGCAGGCGAGCGAGCATCTCTGCCCCGCACGAAGCGCGGGCCCAGAAGCGGTAACACGGTGCCAGCTAGGGCAAATCCGGGGTAAACCCGTCTCGATCTCTCCCACCCCACACCATACCACACAGAACAGACAAAACGCAATGGCGGTACGAAGCTCTATTGCATTAAGAAGCTCCACAGTCAACCTTCTTACGGTGCTTATTTGTAGCCAACGTGCTTGATCATCCAGTACATATATCTTGGATGAGAGCCTGGCGTCAGCCATAGACTTGATTCGGCGGAGGCTTTTGGTAAAATCGCCGCACAATGCAGGCTCGCTATGCTGAATATACCCGTGGCGGACGGTGGTAAGACCGTTAGTCAAAGATCAATTCGTAATCGTCGAGTCTCTCGTCTTTTTCGTGGGATTTGTATGGATCTAACCGCTGAACTGTTGCGTGAAACTGCGGATACACCAGTAACTGAGCGGACTGCAACGAATAACACAAGTCCAGCGCAAGGCTTTGCAAATCCCGGAACGCTGACCAAAGTCAAGAATGACTCTTCTTTGCACGTACGTGTCTAGGCGCTTTGCTAAGCATAACATGGTCGCTGTTTTTATGCACTGCCAGCTCAACCTACCACTCCACCGTACCGAAGCTAACAGGCTTTATTTGACAAGCACACCTCCTTGTCGGACGAAGTGACCCCGGACTTCCTGTTTGGGCAGTGGTCTAGTTTTGGGGTCAATGGCATGGCGTTCGACCTCAATTGACAGCACATGTCACACAGCCCGAAGGCCTTGGGTTTTAGGCTTCTCTAGGCATAACACGGTTCCGCTTCTTTTCCTTGCCTGGATTTTCTTTTGACATTCGAGGTACCTAGAGATATATACTCGACAAGAAACCGGGAAGGTTCAGGTAGAGAAATGCGACTCCAAGTCGCCAATTTCCGTGTCAACAGATCTGATGTCTTAACAGTTGCAAGCCCGACACGATCTGCTGGTATACTTGGCCAGTTTTTGTGATGGATCTACCTGATAGCAGCACCCGCCTACTTGAAGGACGGGTTCGCGTTGTTGTAGAGCTGCTCAAAGTACTTCTCGAACCACGAGCCAGCCTCGGGCGCAGGCTTGAGGGCATCAGACTTGCCGCAGTTGTAGTCGTAACGAGCAGCAGAGGTGTCGCTGGTGCCATCACTCTCACCACCAGGCTTAATCCAAACGATAGCCTCAACGAGAGAGTTGCCAGTGTTAGAGGTAGGGCGGGTACCGAAACCAGTGCCAATGGCGTTGCACCAATCACCCCACTCAGCCTGGCCAGTAGGCTGCTTGCCGCTACGGCCCTGGTCAACGATGAAGCGGGCATCCCAGCCGCGAGACTTGAGAAGAGGCTGCAGCGCGTTGATGTATCTCTGCTCATCGAAGTTGGGGTTTGACTGAGCGTAGCTAGGTGCAGAAGACAGGGAAAATGCGTTGTAGTTGGCGACGTTGGTGGCGAGTCCGCGAAGAGCCTTTGGCGACCCAGCGTCCTTGTACAGTTGCGCGAACAGGTCGGCAGCGGGACCAATGTTGGCGGGCCATCCGAGCCAGCCAGCATGACCAGCATCGAGATACATGGCGACATTGGGCAAGTTGAGTTTGGTGACGGCGTACTTTGTGCACTCGAGGTACGCCGACTTGGCGTTGGAACACTTGGCAACGTTCATGTTGGTGACCATGTTGGCGAGCGAGTCGGGTTCTGAACATTGAAGTTAGATAACGACATCAGAATTGGATAAACTGAAAGCCTGAACTCACCAATAAGCAACAGAAGGCGAATGTCAGAGTACTCCTTGAAAAGGACGACGAGAGCGTCGATGTAGGCCTTGTAGTTGGCAACACCGCCATTGGCGATGCTGTACTCGCCGTTGGACGCCGCGGCGGCACAATCACGGTCGGGCAAGTCGTACACAACGAAGATGGCAGCGTTGGGCGGGCTGGCTCCAGCTGCATTGGCAGCACGGATCTCCTTCAGGGTGTTCTCAGCAACAGCGATCTTGGCTTTGGTGTCACTTGACGGCATCTTTTTGTCAGTACTGACCCATCGCGGAGGCTTGGGGGACGACTTACATCCACTGGAAGCTGGGAACCTTGGCGACCTTGGCGGCGTTGGCACCCAGAGTAGGGACGGCATAGGCAGAAACCTCGGATGCGTAGAACGAGTTGGCCCACATGTTGACTCCAGCGAAAGGGTTGCCTGTGTAGGTGGCGGTCGTGGCAGCACGCGCCTCAACAGTGGCGGTGGGCACGTCGGTAACCTGGCGCTCCTCGACCACAGGAGCGGCCAGAGCCACGGAGCTCAGAGCCGAAAGGCAGAGCCACTTAGCGAGCATGTTTGCGGTGGAGAATGGAATTCTTAGGGGTCCTTGATGAGAAGAGCTTGCTCGTGAGGAAACATGTTGGATGAAGAAGGCGAAGAGTGCTCCCTTTAAGCTCGACGACTCCCTTGGGGTCCATCGTATGACGCCCGAGACTGTCGACCTAACCAGTTGCATTCATCAACACAGCCCGTCCCAAATCAACTTCAATATGGCGGCGTGTGAGGGACCGACTGCCACTGATGCAATACCAATCACAACTAGCTCATGGAGTTGCTTGGCAAAGACTTGACGGGTTTCGGCTCGACGATCCGTCCAGAACAATGTTGGCGGGTCCATTCGGTATATTTGCCTCTCGGCAACCAGCTCTCTACGAGGCCGCTCGGGGACCAACTTTACCGTCTACTGTCACAGCGAGTCTCCACGACGGGGCCATCATTACGGTGGGCGCGCCAGGCGACCAGGTGAAGGTCGCGGTCAGCCTTGAGGTGCGATTGAAACAAGCAAGGATTGGCGATGGGATATTGCTTAACTCGGAGGACCAAGCTCCAGGGTGGCCGAGATGGGGAATATGCGGAGAAGGGCGAGTTGGCGACGAGGGTCAGACTACCGGAGGGCTTTGGTCAAGTGCCGGGCTCTCGAGTCTGCCGACAGGGGCCAGCGTCACAGCGAGCATGTCGGTAGTCCCAGCTGGTGTGCGCGGCGAGGCAATTTGAGCCTGAACCTGCGCTGCGGGATACATCGCCTTTCCAGAATGGATGCAGGTTCGTCAGCTCAGCATCATAAGAGGCGTAGTGCGCCGTTGATGATATTGCAGTCAATCATGATGTGGCTGAGGGACAATGGACGGCGCCGCAAGGTGTCCCGCCTGATGGTCACAAGGGTTGCTCTCAGCAGGGATGTCCCTCTCGGAAGCCCGTCTCAAGGCGAGATCTGGGTTGCATCCGCGATTATGGATGATCGTGTGCAAGGCGAGACTGAAGCTGAATCAGACGACAATGCAGTGCATTGGGATGCTGTCCTCGGCCGTCCTCTGAGCAGCGCCGGAGAGAATGAGGTCTTCAACAAAGCCTGGTCGGACGCGGGTCTGGTGCCACGTGTGGGGAAGGCACGGCTTGGCTCTGTTCCTGCCCCGCAGACCCTTGCCCCTGTCTCGATCACTCTTGGGCCTGCTTAGCTGAGCTTCCAAGATAGGGGATGGCGATCGCATCACCTCTTGACATCCACTCTAGCGCAGCACACCACACTTCGCGACACCTGGCACAACCCTCCACCCGACGACAGCCGCTCCCTCAATTGACAGCTTCCCTGTTCCCTACCTGGCCCTTGTTCGACAGCCACTCCGCCAGGCTTCCACCCCGACCAAACTCGGGTCGTCGGCGCCATGTTGTCCGGCGTCCTTATATTCAATCAGAAGGGCGAGAACCTCATCTTCCGCGCCTTCCGCAACGACTGCCGCCCGCGCCTCGCCGACGTCTTCCGCATCCAGGTCATCTCAAACCCTCAGGTCCGCTCGCCTATCCTCACTCTCGGCAGCACCACCTTCAGCCATGTCAAGCACGAAAACATTTACTTGGTTGCCATCACAAAGAGCAACGCCAATGCGGCGCTCGTCTTCGAATTTCTGTACCGGCTGATCCAGCTCGGCCGAGGCTACTTTGGCAAATTTGACGAGGAGGCTGTCAAGAACAACTTCGTCTTGGTCTATGAACTCCTAGACGGTGAGTTGGATGCCGGGAGGCGGTCATTGCCTGACGCATTTGTCACTGACTAGAGAATTGCTACAGAGATCATCGACTTCGGCTATCCGCAGAACACAGAGACCGACACACTCAAAATGTATATAACGACCGAAGGCGTCAAGTCCGAGCGTGCTGCCGAGGATTCTGCGAAAATCACAATGCAAGCCACGGGTGCTCTGTCATGGCGAAAAGCAGACGTCAAGTACCGAAAGAACGAAGCCTTTGTCGACGTCATTGAGGATGTCAACTTGCTCATGTCGGCGACCGGCACAGTACTGCGCGCAGATGTGACAGGCCAAATCATAATGCGAGCATACCTATCAGGAACGCCAGAATGCAAGTTCGGCTTGAACGATCGCCTACTACTCGACCACGACGGCCTGCAGACATTACCGAGCGGAAACAGGCTGGGGACAAAGGCGACGAAAGCCGCGGCTGGCAGCGTCACTCTCGAGGATTGCCAGTTCCATCAATGTGTCAAGCTTGGCAAGTTCGACTCAGACCGCATCATCTCGTTCGTGCCCCCAGACGGAGAATTCGAGCTGATGCGGTATCGAGCCACCGAAAATGTCAATCTGCCATTCAAAGTGCACGCCATCGTGAACGAGGTCGGCAAGACAAAAGTTGAATATAGCATTGCAGTCAAGGCAAACTTTGGCAGCAAGCTCTTTGCGACAAACGTTGTTGTAAGGGTACCAACGCCACTCAACACGGCGCGCATCACGGAGCGCTGCACACAGGGCAAGGCCAAGTACGAGCCCAGCGAGAACAACATAATATGGAAGATCGGTCGCTTCACTGGCCAGAGCGAGTTTGTGCTCAGTGCTGAGGCCGAGCTGACAAGCATGACGAACCAAAAAGCGTGGTCGAGGCCGCCACTGAGCCTGAACTTTAGCCTTCTCATGTTTACGAGTTCGGGTCTGCTTGTGCGGTACTTGAAGGTTTTCGAGAAAAGCAATTACTCCAGCGTCAAGTGGGTTCGGTACATGACTAGGGCAGGCTCGTACGAGATCAGGTATGTCGAGGCGCCCCTCATGCTCGGGTTTGAGTCGGTGCTAACTACTACTGCTAGGTTCTGAGCTGGATCATGAGTTGACGATGACTATTAAAAGCTCGCACGCAGGCTGTCTTGGACAGAGACGGCGTCGTTGTTCGCGAGTCTGGGACTGTGAATTCGCCGGCCTGTGACACAACCTGCACGCGCCCTGGTGGCTTCAAAACTATCCAGTATGCCTGGGAGTGAGGTGCAAATCGCGTCTTCGAGATGGGACACGCTTAATGGAATGGAGTTGTCGAGACTTGATGTGCACAGGGGTGTTACAAGCCGTGACGATGGAGCGCCAGGGCACTCATATTTGCAGTCACACGACTATGCAGGTGGCATCCTATAATGCTGGGAACCACGCAGGCAAAGATAAGCGAAGGTGGACCATATCCAATCAATGATAGAGAGGTCACACTCGACAACAACGACCTCGAAATACGAGGGCGGTCTGAGTTACATGGGTTTGGATGTGATAACAATGTGTATTTAAGTGCATACTCTTCAAGTCGAGGCTGTTGGGACGTGGTGGTGTCAGAGAGTGGCACGGGCGTACCAACCTCGCGTAACACGGCCTGACTATCCAGCTGAATGATCGTCCTGTCTTGGTTACTTAAAAAGCAGGCTATCCTGAGAATGACCTGCCTCCTTCGCCCTAGCTTACTACGACTGCATTGCTGCAGTCAACGTCAGACGACGTTGCACATCGGACCTTTCCAGCCGGCAGAAGCAGGCTTGGCAGCAACAGCTCCCCGGTCATGAGCAGTCGCACAGAAGTACTTGAGGCCATGTGCCCGGAACTATCCACTGCACTGGTGTCGCTGGTTGCGATCTGCATCCGGACACCGACGGGCGGGAGGAGATGTCGCTACAGGCCGTTACTGACCAATTGCGAGCTCGGCCTGTCACAACGTGGGCTATGCTTTCTGCCAGAGTTGCAGCGAGGCTGGGGTTAGCCTGTGACATATACCTAACATGGTCATGGCACTAAATGACCCTCTGCAGTTGCGCGGAAAGTGGAGGTTTTTGCTCATTAAGGGTGCAATACGACTTTGGTGCCCAAATTGGGGGGTCCATGCTGGCGACTCCAGACGCCGGCACCATTTCTGTCCCCAGTCTTGTACATGTATGAAGAATGCACCGACCAATTGCGGCGTCCTTTCGAGAGCTACCAGCAACACGGCAAACAACCACCGGCCCCCCTCCCCACCCTAACAACAACTGCCGCCGACTTCCCCACAGCCGTCCCATCTATTCACGGAACAAGACGGCTCCCCAGTTTGGCAAAGCTGACGACGATGACTCTTGGCACCTAGCCTTCCCTGATGTCTTTCAAGTCACCCCACCCCCATCTCCAACCTTGGAAGGCGGTTGTGACTTCATACCTCGGGGCAACTCTCCGCCTGTCACCAGATTGGTCCAGCGGTGCAAGGCCAAGTCCAGCCCTGACATCAAGAAACCTTCTCGAGCTGCCTTCCAGGGCATAGCTGCCATGCAACTTGCACACGTCGCATCGGTTCCTAGCCCTGCTCCATTCCACGGTAGTTCGACCATTATTCAAACCGCGACCTCTAACAGGCCGTGGGGCCCAAGGTGGGGGGTCCAATAGTAAGACACGCAGCTACGGTACCACACCGTGAAAAAGCCTGGGCATCTTCTTGGTGTCGCAACCTCCACATGTCGATCTCGTCGCCTAGCCACACGTAGACCTGGGGTGAGATTGGCGAATCAGGGTGGAAGCGCAGGGAATGTGCCCTGTCCTATGCTGTGACACTTCCTTTGACCGCAAGAAAAGCAAACGGATCGAGCCGGTTTATACCAACCCCAACCATGCACCCCTGGTGGTGCTTGAGGCTGGACAACAGTATAAATACCTCGAAGTCACCCACGATGCCTGAGCCTCAAGACCTGCGATACAGCACAACATCAGTGCCTGTTCCTTCTGGTGTGACCCAGGTTTTGCTGTGCAGTGGTTCCGCATTCGTACTTATCCTGGACGTCACAGCCACTTACAGCTGGTCCTTGGCTCCTCATTGCAGAAACGCGGATCGTCCAGCCAGTACACCACTGTGCTCAATACGGTCACCTGAACCCGTGGCAAAGATTGCTCGGAAACACATCCTAAGGAACAATCATCCTGAAGAACGGCCTGCACACGCCACTTTTTCACAAATGAAGTCCACACTCATCCTCTCGGCCCTCGTGGCCCTGGGCTTCTCCAACCCCATCCCCGTCTCTTCCCCATCCCAAGAGACCTCCACCACCACCGCCCTCCTCCTCTCCTCCCGGCAGACCGCCGCCCTCAACGCCGAGACCGACCGTCTCCTCTTCACGGCCTCGATCGGCAGCTTCATCGCCTCGCGCGACGCGCGCAACCCGGCCACCCTGGACTGGTCGTCCGACGGGTGCTCCAGCTCCCCGGACAACCCGCTCGGCTTCGACTTTCTGTCGTCATGCTACCGGCACGACTTTGGCTACCGCAACTACAAGGCGCAGGGCCGCTTCGACGACGCCGGCAAGCTCCGCATCGACAACAACTTCCGCGAGGACCTGTACGACCAGTGCGAGCGTGAGTCGGCGCGCGACTCGTGCCGGTTCACCGCCGACGTGTACTACCAGGCCGTGCGGTGGTTCGGGAGCCGCCAGGCCACGATTGTGGAGGAGGGCAATGAGCTGGTGCTGCTGGTTGATGGGACTGAGGTGGAGAGGGTTTCGGTGCGGTGAAGAGATAGCGTGTAGGTGTAATTTTGGAGGTGCTGGGGGAGGTCATGGGAAGGTGATGTCGGTGTTGCCAGAAGCTGGAGCCTTCTTGTCGACTTTCAGATTAGCTAGACTAGTGGGCGTGGGGTGGGCAGAGTAAATGTCCTAAACACATCCACGGTCGAAGGAAAGACCCGAGAATGAAAAAAATGTTTGCCATATCCAGTAGGCTCTCGCTGCTCCAACAGATTGGAAGTTCTCGACCACAATGCTTGATGTGACTTGTGTCCACGCTACACTGATCACCTCGTCGAAGCGGCCGTTGCAGCAGACTGATACAATCTTCAGCCGGTACACAACACCCTCGCTCAACTGCCTTCATAACTGCACATGATGATGTCCTGGTGCGCTGGCACGCCACTGAAAAGGGCAGCGCAACGCTTGGCCACGACCGACAAATCTGGCCTATCGCAAGTCTCTGCGCGAGGCTGCTCTCTCTCACACCTCTGACGTAATTCAGTCGTCCTCATCTTCATCATAGCTTTCGTTCTTATCGATGAGCTCGTCATCGGATGAAATCCAGGCGAAGTCGTCGTAATCTGATCCTTCAAATTCGTCACCATCAGGGACGCTCTCATCGTCAGATGAGATTGAGATGTGATCCGGCACGCCCCGCTGGCTGACGGCCTGCCGAGATGTCTGAGCCATAGATCTCGTTCTTCTTCGCGTTCCATGTTCAATTGGTTGTATATCAGGCGACGCCGCCACTACTGAGTCGGTGTCCGTTTTTGTGCGCACGGCCAGGGTCTTCGTATTGTTCTGTGCTCCATTTCGCTTCCTCTTTCGTTTCCCGGCATTCTTTTCCGAGCCAGAAGGCGCTTTACTGGGATTCGCTGCCGGAATCCTTGCAGGTTTTCTCATCTTTGCTTTTTGCGAAGCACCTTTGCGCCGGCTAGCACCACTTCCCCGTAGCTGTCGAGTATATCCCCATTCCGCGGCTTTCTTGGCGATCTCCTTCTCGGATTGCCGTCTGGCATCCAGCCTCGGCACGCCTTGCTTCAACAGCTTCTCATACGGACTGTGCACATGCCGTATGTGAGCCAGCACGCCAAGCACAGCCTTCTCCTGTGCGCTCAGTTGCCCAGTCCGGCCCACACGGCCGCTGTGCTTCTTCATCGCGCGGCTCACCACGGCATCGACCTCTCTGCGCGGCGCCTTCGGGAAGGCAGCGAGCACGGTCTCGAGGTACGTAGCCTCGAGCTTCCCGTCCCGTCTGCGCACCGCGTCCGCGCGGTCCGACTTGGTGGCGGCGAACGAGGCCGCGACGGCGTTGTATACTGTCTGGGGCACGCGGATGCCCATGTGCTTACCGCCGGGCTTTTCCACGACATTGTAGACGGTCTGCCCCGCGAGGTGGGTTTGCTTCCGGCAGTTCAGCGTCATGTAGGGGTTGCCCTTGGGGACGAGGCGGTACCCCGGAGGCGGTGCCGAGTTGAGCGGCACCGTTGGCTCGTGGTATTCATATGTGCTTGGCATGGTCTGCGGCTCGGGTGGTCGCAAGTGCTCAGGAGAGTGGGAGTAAAGGTGCCGCAGTCCGGTCTGCTTTGGTGGGGAAAGTGAGGGACTCGCCAGCGCTGTTGCTGCCGAACCACGTCATGATAGGAAATTATTTCAAAGAATGCCGTGTCGAGAAATCGCAGTTGCTCAGCACAATGTGTGAGCAACTGAGAATTGGCGCTGCTCAACGCAGTGGACGTAGTAACAGCTGAGTTATGTCGGCCAGGCTGAGCAGCCGGGTCAAAGGTCTGGCCGAAAATGAGTTTGTTTGCTAGTGCAGAAACAAGTTGACAATGTGTTGATGGATTGGAAGCGCTTTGTCAATGCTCGTGTGGTCTGAATGATGCGAAACAAGAGGCACGTGGTGCCCAGCACAAGGGTTGATGTCATCCAAAGAGACCTGCGTTCGGTCGCTCATGTGTTCGTGCGTGTGTACGTGTGGCGGTGAAAGAAGATCATTTGAGCAGACCATGACGCGTCCATGGTGGAAATCTTCTTTTCGAAGCTCGCAGGCGAGGATCTTGTGAGGTGGCTCACCAGGCTCAAGTGACTACGCTAACGTAGGAATGCAAGCATGCATGGACTGGAGTAGGTGGTGTGGTTGTGTCGTGGTGGTTGCACGGCCTTTGTTTCAATCC
Source organism: Microdochium trichocladiopsis (assembly GCF_020744255.1). Classification (NCBI taxonomy): domain Eukaryota; kingdom Fungi; phylum Ascomycota; class Sordariomycetes; order Xylariales; family Microdochiaceae; genus Microdochium; species Microdochium trichocladiopsis. The sequence continues at coordinate 607,905 of NW_025763547.1, forward strand.
CCGTGGCTACCCTGCACCCTTAGACAGTTGGACAAGACAACTCTCGCCTACGGCGGCATACGGTCCAGATTCAACGACCAACCAAGACAATTTTTCACAGTAATCGAACGGATCACGAATCGGATTAGCAAGAATGACATACATGGCAGAATCGCAGACTAGAGGGCTTCGCCAATTTCTACAAACACTCATCATCCACGAAGCTGAAATCAAGAGATTGCAAGACAGAACCACCGTAATTTTTTGTTGGAATTATCAAAAACGCCGTGCCCATGCTTGTCATCGACTCATTTGGTCCCAAGATCCGGAGCTCGCACTGATGTGTGCTCATAAAGTCGCCGGATCGCTGGCGGATACAGCTTGCATGAGGACTTATTCTCGCCCCAGCCAGAGCTGTGCGACCAATTGTGCTGGTGGCCCGAATCCTGATGGTCACTCGTCGTGCCATGTCATGCTTGAGGTTAATGCCATCCAGACCCGCCCCCGAATACGTCGCTGAGTCCCTTGCCCGTGGACATATACCGCGACCGTGCCCTCTTAGGCCCAGAAACTCAAGCAATGTTCTCGCTCTCCATTGCCATCTGCTCCTCAATAGCCCGGGCGTCGTCCTTCTCATCATCCTCGGCGACATCTGCAACAACCAGAGTCAGTCTTGAACACTCTCTCACAACCCCATCCCTTCTCGAGACTCGAAACAACTACACCCCTTCCCGCGCCTCCGCCACCGCGCGAACATCCCCCGAAATCTTACTAACCTTTCATTTCCTCCTCCTCCTCCTCGCCCGCAGCAGTCGCCCCCTCCTCAGCCTCCCTCCTCTTCAGCTCGTTTGCGATCCTCCGCTCCAGCTTCTGCTGCTGCTTCTTGCCCAGCGCCCTCCTCGGCCCGCTCGTGGGCAGGAGGCCCTCCCTCGCGCCGCGCTTCTCGTCCGCCTTGAGAGCGCGCGACTTGTTCCGCCCGGAGGCGGCCTTGGACGTCTGCTTGCGCGCCTTGGAGGCCCGGGCTTTCAGCCGGTTCTGCGAGGGCCCGTTGGGGTTCTTGACTGATGGCATGGTTTTTGTTTGGTTTCTGTGTAGTCTGCGTTTTTGCTTGTGGTCTGTGTGGGTGTGTGTGCCTCTTTCTGTCTCCCTGTCTTGTACTTGCTTCTTGACTTGGGCAAGAGCGTTGGGATAATAACAGAGGAGTTGGTGTGTGTATGGTCCCTAAAGGAGGATGTTGATACTTCTTGTCCAGTGGGCTTTCAAGTTGTGTTTTTGGGAAGGGATGGTATCATCTGTTTCAACTTCTGTGTGTAGTGAGAAGCTGCTGTCCTCTGAGCATACATGCGGTATGAGTGCTCATCGGGGAAGGGAATTATTTTAGGTCGCTGGGGTACGGATAAGGACTTTAATGTGGGGAGCCCAGCTGCTGATAAGGGAGTTCCGGAACTGGAGGGCTCTGGAGTGGAAGTGCCCCACTCGTGAGCAGACCTGCAAACGGGGGGCGTGATGAGGACTTGGTCGTGAAACATGTCACTTCTCACAGTTTTGTTCATACATTTTGAGATCCAAAGAATTCAAGTAAGACCATATAGAAGGCGCTCTATTGTTTGACCGCACGTATTGAACATTGTCTTAAAAGACGGGGTATCGCTTGCTATGCAAAATCACATGTGCACGAACCAAGAAGGCTGCGCTTTTTCCTCCCAAAACCGCCTACCACTCGAGCCGATCGTCACAGGTCAGGCTCACGTCAAACTGCTCAGCACCGTTCCACACCTTGCCCCCGTTGTTGCACTGCGCAACGACGCTGCGCAGGTCGCTAATCATCCCGCCAGGACCGCTGGCAATCACCGCCGTCCGGCCCTTGGCCGTTCCCGCGACAAACTCCTTGGTCAGCGCGATCAGGTCTGGGTGCACATCGTGCCCCTCGCCACCGATCTTCTCGATGTCCAGCGTCTCGCTGTGGACAGACCCGCTGGATGACGAAGTGGCAGACGCCTCCTTGATACGCACGGCTTTGCTGTCGCCCTTCTCGCCCTCGCTAAGGTCCGTCCTGCTCGCCTGCGAGCCGGGACGGCTCGACTGCTCCCGAGTGACGAAGATGTGCATGCGGATTCCATGCGTCCTGGCGGCGGCGTGGAGCACGTTGATCTCCTGCTGCACCCAGCGGACGTCGTTGCGCTTGCGGACGGCCCAGACGAGCTCGATCTTGCGGTCCGCGACGGGGGCTTGCTCGATGAGGCTCAGAAGCGTTGGGAGGACATAGGTGATACCAGTGCCGCCGGCCACACAAAGAATATTTACATCGGGAGTAAGATTATCAGCAATCGACTCTCCGTAAGGGCCCTGGAGGATGACTGGCGTGACCGCTTCGGTCTTTGACTCGGCCAGCTTCTTGACGGCAAGCTCTGCCAGTTTCTTGGTCTCGCCCTTCTTGGCACGGAAGATGTAAGAGTGGGTGGCCTTTCCGTTTAGCACGTTGGGGAGGCTGAGAGGAGTGAAAGGGTGTGACTGCCAGATGCTGCCCTGGGGGAAGCAGAGGTAGAAGTGCTGACCAATCTTCCAGTCTGTGGGGAACTTGAAGTCGAGTCTGACGACGTCGCCGTGGTCCGCATCCGGGAAGTTGGAGATGTTGGCCTGAGCGGCACGGAAACCCATGGTGCTGTCGGGCAGGTGCTGGTAATGCACGAGGGCCGTCCGAATGATGCGAATGGCACGGTCGACAAACCAGATGAGCAGCCCGGGAAGCATGAAGCACCTGAGCTGGACCCAGTGTGCCCAGCAAGCGCCAATGTAGACCATCGCCAGGACGTAGTGCGCCTTGCGGAAGAACTCGTAGCCAGTAAGGCGAATGCCCCACGGCGTGCTGAGAGCGAAGATGAGCAGAAGCAGGATGAGGGCGACAATGCCCCAGATCATATACAACTGCGTGATCCACTCGATGGCGACCTTGGGCTGCGGCTGGTAGAGCTTGACCTCAATGATAGTCCAGCCGATGGTGTGGAGGACACCTTGGACGACAATGATGTAACCGAGCCATCTATGGAGGAAGTTGAAGCTCTGGTAAGGGATGCCGGTGATCAGAGACAAGATCGACTCTCTGCTGGAGAGCATGATCGAGAGCGGGGTGAGGGCATAGGCAAGGACACCAATACGGTCTGACCAAGGGCCCAGAGAGCTTCTGGTGTTGTAGACGCCGGGCATGTTCTTGACAGGGGTGATCCAGAGGCCATAGACGATGCCAATGAAGCTGAAGATGGTGATGTAGCCAGTGAGGATGGCGAGGATGAGGACCTGCAGCCGAGTGGTGCGGCCAAAGATGGCGCGGACGCTGTCTGGAAGGAGATGGCGCCGGAGCCCGGCGCTGACTGCGGCCCGGAGCCGCTGGCCGGTGCTTGCCACGGACGAGGCGGCAGAGGGTGACTTCTCGACATCGGTGGGCGTGCGAATGACCTCGTCGGCTCTTGTAGGGCGCCATACCCGACGAGAGAGGGCCCAGAGCAGCAGGACAGCACCGCCGGTGGCCCAGATGATGCCGGTGTAGTACATGCCGACATCGTGGGCGTCGTATACGGCATCGAGGTAGGTACAGGAGCCCGGGTCGTTGGTACACGGAATCACACGGTCTGCGTAGCCCCAGTGCGGCTGGAGGGTCCCCTCGCTCATGTTCTGGATGTGGCGGCCCACGAGGGCGTTGGTGTGGTCCATGGCGGGAGCGGCCATGATGGCTCTGCACGTTGTCCGCTGGTCGTGGGCGGCGGGAGGGATGGACAGGTGTGTGCAGAGGATGCCCTGGAGTGGTGATGAGGACGACGAAGCTGGGTAGCAGAGGCCAGCTGAAGACGTGTAGGTCGACAACGGGAGGCAGCACTGGATATATCGTCAAGATAGACTCCGGCCGGGGCCACTTTGGCGCAAGCTGTTCCGGCAGTGGTGGCAGGGATGCGGACCCGTGGGTTGCGGGAAACTTGCTCGCCGCCACGGTCCCCGGCGCCCGTTGTTTGAAACGCAAGGGCTCATGTTGGCTGGACCCGGCGGAGACAAAGGCGGGCAAACCATTGTCTCGACACCGGGACAGCCCTGGAAGCCACCGCGTTCACTGCCCGGGAGGCAGGCATCGTGGGAGGCGGCGAAACAAGAGTGGGTTGAGCAGGAATGAGCAAGTTTAACGACCCACTGAGGCTCTTGGCGAGCAAGTTTCCGCCATCTCCACCGGGAGGGGCCATCGCGGTACGGGGCACGAACGACATCCATCAGACATACAGGTGAACCCCGGTTATGCGGAATAAAGGAGACATTCCGTTCAATCCGCTAAAATGAGGTATCCGCAGTATTGAGGGGAGGTCATTCTTGAGGTATTTCACGCCTATCCAGGCTCTGTATTCTACTGAAAGTACATGCGGATATCTCTCTGCTGTAAGGCTTCAATTGATGAGTTCGTAAGTACCCTTTCCTGCTTATTGAGGTAAGAAATGAGGCCAGTATCACCACCTGATTGCTCCTGGTAAAGGCGCAGTCGGCGGAGGGCCTCTAGGGCCTCAACTATGGTGATTCGTGGCTCAATTTCAAGCTCAGCATTATCGTCGTCGTCGTCGTCGTCGTCGCTATTGCCTGCCGGGGTAAACTGGTCGAGAATCTGCTGGTCAAGGTCGTCGGATTCTTCAGTCAGATTCTCGTCAGCCGGGTTCAGGAAGTTATGGATGTTCATCACCTCCTTGACGTGATGATTAGCCTGAAGCCTCTGCAAGCCGTACGTAATCTCGCGAACGGCTTCTTCATGAGTAGCAGCAATTGCTGCCTCAAGTGTGGCCTGCTGGGGGTCTCTAGGGGCCTCCATGAGGCCTTTCTTGAAGCACTTCGTGATAGTTTCAGGAGTCACATCTAGCTCCCAGGCTTGGATGCCCCATCGCAGAGCCTTTAGTACGTTCATTGTACTAAGAGGGTCTCTACCGGCGTCATATTCCGACAGCATATAGCGTACCCAGTACCGTCGCCAGTGAGATTTCCAGGCTGCAATGATTCCCTGATCAAGAGGCTGTGTTTTGCTTGTAGTATTGGGTGGCAGCCATATGATAGCGGTGTTTTGTAGGGGGGTCGCACTTGTCAGAATAGCTTCATATCCGGCTTCATGAGCAGAGAAGTTATCCATCAGCAAAATGACGCTTTTACCAGCCATTTGGCGGTCGAACCAACGTAGCCATTGCTCAAATATAGTCCCTGTCATCCAGGCCTTCCTATTGTGAGTCCATTCTAGGTTCATATGGCGGATATCGACCCCCGCAGCGGTGAAGGCGCGAGGCCTTTTTGCCTTGCCAATGAACCATATTGGTAAACGGTCAGTACCTGACCAATTACAGCAGAGATGGGCTGAGATCCGGGCCTTCTCCTTTTTGCGGCCTGGAAGGCTGCGCGTCGAAAGAGAGCGATCCGGAATCATCTTCCAGTAAAGACCTGTTTCGTCGCAATTGTAAATGTCATCATGGGAATACTTCGAGAGGATCTGTCGGATTGAGGCCATCTCCTTCTCAGTATTGACGATATTGACACTGCCTAGCTCTCCATGCTGTACGCGTAGTTTTATATCGTGTCGGCTTTGGAAACGATAGAGCCAGCCGTTCGAGAACTGCGGCTTTTGGTCCTTGTATTGAGGCATTTGCGCCCAGAATTGCCGTGCTTTTGCCTTAATGACTTCGCCCGTGATAGTAATTGAGCTTTCAGCTTGCTGGCACCACATATATAAGGCGCCTTCGAGGTCGCGGTGAGGGTTATTATTGACCCGCGTCAAGTCGAGGGCGCGTGGCTGCTGTAGTGGCTCGCTTAGGTACGCGAAACGGCTGCCGAGGATGTCGGTAATGGAGGATGTCGAGATAGGCTGGTCGTACTGCTTCAGGAACCATTGCTGTAGCTCGATATGGGAGTCTGTCGGACGGAGACGTCGTCGTTCGCGAAGGGCTAGCTTCTGCGCAGTCGAAATGCGTCGCCGCGACGGCTTCAAGTTTGAGGGTGCGGTGGCGCGGGGTGCCATTTCGGGGGGTCAAAACGCGGTCCAAACGCGCCCCTATTTCACTCGGATTAGCGGATTTAGGTGGTGGCGATGGCCTCGCTTTGTGCGTAATCGATGAACGCGAGGGATTAGCGGAATCGCATGTGTTTTGAAAGGAAACAGCCAGTTCATCCGCAGAAGCGAGGGAATCCGCTTATGTGAGGTCCGCATAACCGGGGTTCACCTGTACTAGCCATTCGTGTTCGAGTTGGTGACTTGGGCCATGGGGAGGCGACTGAAGTCTCTGTGTAATACCGGCAAAGGCAGCATCCTCAATCGCCTAGGCGGCTGTTGATCTTCGACGACAAAATAAAGAATGAGGCGCATCCTTATCCCGCAGCCCTTGTGTCGCTCGTGGCAGCCACCTCCGTTTCAAGGTTTAGATAGAGCCGCCCGACGGAACCTTGCAACCTTGCAGCAGCTCGGCCGCTGCAGGCAGGGTTTCCCCCCTTCCCCACTCCCGCTACACCCTCGGCGGCCGCCCCCTCACGAAACCGTCTCACCCGTTGCGCCATTGTTTGTGATGGGCTCAGCGCCCGGCGCTGACCCCGTCTCCGGTCTAAAGCACCGGCTTCCCCATGAGCACATTTCTCCGCTGGCCCTATCGTCCGACAACTCCTCTGGTCTGATCTGATCTTTCTAGCCAGACTCTTTCCCTTACCGTTCGCTCGCCAAGTCGCTCATACTTGCTCAAATTCGCGACCTCACGGCACGCCGGTCTCGCACTACATCAAGCCAGCGCAACGACATCACGAGGCCATACATATCGACCAGAACCACTGGTACAAAGCAACTCCAGCCCTCTGCTACGTCACAATAACCTGGCTCTCCACGCCTCCAACTCTCAACGCAGCTCGGAACCGTGAAGAACACCTCCTCCCGAAACATCTAGGAACAAACACACCTTTCTCTCTCGCCCAGCATGGATCACGGTGGCATGGGTGGCGACGGCGCAGCATGCAAGATTAGCGTATGTTGTCCATGATGCTCCCAAGCGCTCTTTGGCTTGATCAGGAGGCTGACCGTGACTCTCTGCCCTTCAGATGCTGTGGAACTGGAACACAGTCGACGCCTGCTTCCTCTCCGAAACATGGCAGATCAAGAACGACGGCATGATGGCCGCCTCGTGTATCGGCGTCATGCTGCTCGTGGTCATTCTCGAGTTCTTCCGACGCATCGGCAAGGAATACGACATCTATATCGCCCGCCAGTTCCAGCGACACGTCAGCGCCCAGACTGCCGCCTCGAAGGCCCCAGCCAGCGACGACAACAACAACTCGTCGTGTTGCGCGCCGCCACCGGTCGAGGCGCCCGTCTACGGCCCACAGACAATCACCTTCCGCGCGTCGCCGCTCCAGCAGCTGATCCGCTCCGTCATCCACATGTTCACCTTCGGCATTGCCTACATTGTCATGTTGCTGGCCATGTACTTCAACGGGTACATCATCATCTCGATCTTCCTGGGCGCGGGCATCGGCAAGTTCTTCTGCGACTGGCTGGTACTCAAGGTGACCGTGGGTGGTGACGATACTGGCAAGGGGCCCTCAGGGATCGAGGACGCCACTATTTGCTGTGGTTGAGCTGGGCGCCTGCATTGATCGCCATGCACGGAGAGACTACTCGACTTGCACCCCGAGTTGTCCGGCACCCGTCGTTGGAATTGCCTGTCGCAACTATACCCTGATTTCGTGCGGTGTTTTTATGTCTTGTCAAGAATGACGTTAGCGAGAGCAAGCTGTGTTGTGTTAGTTTTTGGAATATGAACAAATATCAGACTATCAATAAATAGGTCGAACGCAATGAAGAACCGGCGCTGCAAGCCGAGACACCCAAAGTTGGCAGTCCCGAAATGTAGGCCTCTGAAGTCCCCCCACTCCAGTCCTCGGTTCCAGTCCTAAATCCTGTTCCATTGAGCCAATCCCGGACAAGGGGGTTTGCAGATTGTGGCACATCATTTCTGGGATCGCCAGGGACTCTGCTATGCAGAAACCATGAAGGGTTGTGAAGCCCAGACACTCGACTACTAGTATGCATGAACGGGGGTCAAGATTTGAGTAACCGAGGATGCATATTGGAATGCTTCTCGTGATTGCCATTGCGGTGTGCCCACTACAGGTCTTAATTGTACTGACAACCTGAACCTGCCACGGGGAGCCAATCCCATCGCGCTGACCAGGCCGCATAGAACACGTAGTGGACGAAAGCCAGCAGGCCAATCACATCATGCTTGATTCCTGCAGTTGGCGGACCCTGCTGACGCGGGAGGCCAAGCTTTGCTGACAGCCCACTTAACTCCAAGATCGAAGCTGGGAAGTACGATGAGGTTCACACGTTTGCATTTCTGGAAGATGCGATCGTATTTGCTATTGTCCGTTCCCTCTAATCCTTACCAAGATACATATGTCCCAATGATTGGAGTTCCAAGCAATCTGCCTGCGTAGGGGCCCATGCAGGGTATGGAGTCTGAGTGTGCCCGCCTGGCTGGGACACGAAGTCGGATGCCGCGCCTTGGCGGCCCAGCAATCCCCTAAAGCCCTTGAAGCCACTATGATATAATTTCTCAAAGGCTCGGCAGGGGGGCTCAGACGGTAGGTGCACGACATTTCCTTCTCCAGGTCGATGCGCTGGAAGAGAGTGTCACTGGACAACCAGACCGACTTGCGAATCCGCGTCTGCTCACGGCCAACTGTTAGGACTACCTGTACTGCTTGACTCAAGGTGCTGACTTGGACCGGTGCTGCGCTGTCAGCCAAACCCTCCCTGCAGATTGCATAATCGCCCGCCCGGGGTCTCAGCGTTGCGCAGGCGGGTGGTGCGGATCCGGCGCTGCGCTAGCCAAGCCGGACTTCTCGTCGAATCCCATCCCATCTGTCCTCTGGACCACAAGCCGCTCCCTTTCTTCCATTCCCAATCTTTCGCCCGCGCAACAGCCACGACGGCGCACGACTACGGCAATCCCACTGGTCTGCGCCCGCTCCGGTCTCGAAACTACTTGCATCCATCCGCCACCAACGGACAAGGCTCGCTCGCTGCCCATTGCAGGCCCAAGCCGACTGTCGAAAGTGCCAGCCCGCACTTCCGAAGCTACCGATTTCGCTCCAACGACGTTGCATTACACACCCGAGACTTCGTCTTTACCGACTGCTCCGCGGGCTGCGTTCGGTGGACTTCCTTCTCACCTGCCGAACCACAGGCCTTAGTTCCGACCATACTTGTACTTGCTCCAGCTCGAGACATAACACACACCATGGCTCTCTCGAGGTTACAGCTCGCTGCGGTCCTTGCGTTGGCCCCCGCGGTCCTCGCCCACGGACACGGCGAGTCGCATATCCCAGAAGGGCAGACAATTTCCGCCGAACCTCTTGTACGTTCAAACATGTTTTGCACCTTGGAGGCTGGACAAACCCTGCTTGGGACAACTGCGCTATCCACGATCGCAAGCTGACGAAGCGTTAGGACACCACGATATGGATTCACATTCTGTTGCAGACTGCTTCATGGGGCGTAATCTTCCCCATAGGCATGGTCCTAGGAGTGAGTATTTTCCTTCCCCTTCCCTCTGTAAACCGGGCAGGTCTCCTGGGCATCCGAGGACTAACCCCTACCAGATGGTCAAATCAAGGTGGCACGTCCCCGTTCAGGTCGTAGGCACCGTCATCGCCATCCTCGGCTACTTCCTCGGCCACTGGCATGGCGGCCGCGAGTTCGTCCACAACAATGTCCATTCCAAGTTCGCTTCGCCGCTCTCCTTTCTGCTCTTCCTCCAGATCGCTTTCGGCATCTACCTCAAGCTGCACCTCGAGCGGGGCATCAACGGCCGCATCCGCCCCTGGATCAAGATGGGCCACGGGATCGTCGGCAAGGCTCTCCCCGTGCTCACCTGGACGCAACTGCTATTCGGCGGCATTACCGCCCTCGGCTTCTGCCAGGGCGAGCACGTGGGACAGTGCGCCGCGCACTTCATCATGGGCAGCGCTTTCATCGCCTACGGCGTGCTCCTGACCATCCTCCTCATTGTCGGGCAGCAGTGGCTCAAGCGCACGGGCCGGTCGCAGGAGTTCTTTGACTCGGCCGTCATCGCCGCGTGGGGCTGCGTCAACACGTTCACCGAGCACCGCTGGGGCACCGAGTGGGTGCGCAACGACTGGCAGCACACCACCATGGGCATCGTCTGGTGGTGCGCCGGCCTCGCCGGTGTCTGGCTCAGCCGCGACCGCGACGGCCGGCCCCAGCGCAACTTCATCCCGGGTTTCGTGCTGCTCATCACTGGCTGGGCCATGAGCGCCCACCCCCAGGAGCTCATGGTCAGCGCCGAGACCCACAAGCTGTTTGGCTACACGCTCATGGCTGCGGGCCTGTCCCGCGTGATTGAGATTGCCTTTGTCGTCAAGGACCAGGTCGGCATGGCCGAGGACGGACGGACAATCAACAGCTTCCAGTTTGTGCCTGTCTTTGTAAGTTTTGTTGTTGCACCTAACCCCAATGGTTTGTTTCAGAAGTCTTGGACTAATTCTTCTGGCCTCGCACGCAGCTCCTCTACGCCGCCGGCTTCCTCTTCATGGGTGCCACCGAGGAGCAGATGTCCCTTGTCGCCGGCTCGGGCATGGACCACGTCGCATACATCCTCATCCTCTTCTCCCTGGCCTTCCTGGTCTTCCTCTTCGCCAACATGCTCATCACCTTGTACGACCGGAGCACGAGCGCCACCGCAACCATCAAGCTCGGCGGCGGCAGTGGTGTCGGCCCCGCTAACGGGCACGCGACCACGTCAGCGAACGGCCACGCCACGCTGCGTGACGCTCAGGAGTTTGAGCTCGAGGGCCTCATGAGCGAGGACGATGACGACGATGTCGAGAACGGCCGCAGTGGAAGGGAGAGGAAGGAAGTTGAGCGGTCGTAGCACACATTTTCTTTCTGAGCTATAAAGATGTTGCTAAGTGGAGACGGATTTAGGGTTTTGGAGCTGGAGGATAGTCGTGTTGAATCTATATAAGGTCGTTCCAAGGAGCACTGGTTATACTCTTTCGTGTCAGCGGGAGCTGCGGCACAAAACATGGCGCGTTGCTTTGAAATGTCAAACAGTGGCGGCCGCTTGCGAGCACTTGTACAGGAAAGAGAAAATAAGAAGAAACAAAATATATACGTTCCGCTGTTCTGAAGGGAATCTTCTGGTCTACTTTGACATGACCTTCCATGAGCAGGGCGTGATAGTTGTGGGTCAAGCTCGGGTGTGGCTCTGCCGATCCGGCCGTCTCGAGATGACCGCACCTTTATCCTCCATCTTCATCGTTCTTGCCCTATGCCCTGACCATCACACAGCAATTTTGACTGTACGACGTAACCCTCGGCAGCGAAGACCAGGCGCGGGCACAACGCGAGGTATTGACAAAAACGCTCGAAAAGCGCGAAGAACTAACACAGGACGAGAAGGAACGAGTCAATGAGGTCGTGGACAATGCGGGAATCCGCCCGGAAGAAATTGATCTCCAAGCCGTCCATCAGTTCTTCATGTTAATGCCCGGGATTTTGCAGGAGCCAGTGAGCCACGGCGCCCATATCATCGCCGAAATATTCCTGAGAACCCCCAACCAGAGCAGCCAAAGGACCGAGGTTGCTCGCAAATGGATTGTGGGTCACTTTCTGCGAACGAATGTGTATCCGGACTCTAATCAGGAGACGGTCAAACCCGAACGAGTGCAAAGCTCGAGCGATACCGTCGGGTTCAAATCAAAGTCGCAGCCCAATTTCCGGACAACGGATCCGGACCACTTCAAGATCGTCAGGCGAAAACCCGGTCTCAACGCCCGAGGCCAGCGACCTTTGGGATCAGGGACAGCTAAGTTGTTGAGCGACCAGCAAAGCATGTCTGGACTGCATCTCGACGGGCCGCGCAATCTTTCTAAAAGTCCAGAACTGGAGATCGACCGGACAATGGCCGAAATTTTGGCTCTCGTCAACAATATGGTGTTTACGCGTGTCTGGGAGCCCGACATCATGAAGTCAGCCAGCCCCTGAGCTGGTCTACCTTGTCTGGGTCGGGAAGTTCGGCGCGACCTTGCATCTTTTCGGGAAGAGTTTATTTCCAGGCACGGATTTTCTAAGCTAGTTGATTATGAGTGATTCGGGCTGTCAATCCATGAACGCCAGAGGAGCTGGACTAAATGAAGAGGACGCTTCAAAGTGACTCGTGGTAACACTAACTGTTGCTTCTCCCAGTCAGTGTACCTTGGTTGGACATAAGCTGTACCTTATAGGGCATGTAAACTGTTTGACAAACGCTAATAAGGACGCCTAAGCAAGTCTCAACAATACGGTGCCAGACTCTCAGCCATGTCTCAGCACGAGGCAGGACCAAGCAGTAGCTAGACACACAGATAACTACACAAGATATCGATTGTGGCCGGGGCTATCATTCCTCCGGTCCCTCTTGCGGCCTATGGCCACCACCTCATCCCCAACCACCACCACCCCCGTAACCCGAGCAACCAGAGCAAGCCTTATAAGTCCAAACAGGAGCAGTACTCAGCAAGATCCTCCCAAGGAAGTGTTCTGAGAACACTCCGAAGGAGCTTGGCCTAGCGGTTAGACAACTTGGTTCCCTGCACTAATGGTCCTACCCAGAAAATGAATCTGAACTGGACCGATTCAACTTGGTGAAAGGACTGAGATACCAGCTTGGCCGCCTTTTTTCTCTCTTTTTTGCCCACCCAGTCAGTATGCCACTGTGAGCTTACATAAGTCTAGCAATGAGCCTCTGGAGGCAACATGCCGGCTCGACCACCATACGTGAGACCTTGACAGCGCTTGGTGATATTGTGGTGAGGTGTATTTGACAATCACCTCTATATATACAGCGGAAGAGCTACAGGTCGCCTTGTGAGCGTTGCTATTGCTTCAGGAGTGGCTGTCACTCAGGATGACGTTTTCGAAAACATCAAAGAACCCATGGGCGGCCCTCTTAAGATTCGGTTTATATACACTCCCTTCTTTGACTCCACTAACATTTGCTTGGGGTGTTTATTTAGCTGAACTTCATACTCGCGTGGCTCCAGAGACAAACAGCACAACCCTCTATTGTGTCTCAGGGTGTTGTGGCCGCACCACAACCAATCGACTCTTTCTACTCTAGTTGTGCCGGTCTGGTTATCACAGTTTGCACCCCATTACAATCCACATTCCAAGAACGTATCACAAGGGCCTGCTCCCAGACGGCCTTTGCTTGCTGCTTTAGCAGCAAGTGTCATCGACAACTAGGAGCGAGGATAAATCTCTTCTTCTTTGTATGTATGTCTGCCTTGCCCATGGGGAACGTGATGACAGGCCCTTTTCTGTATCGTACCACGCCCTGGTGTCATTCTACTCGACCCCCAACATTCCTATCTCCCTTATTGGGCGCCAGACATTAATGATCCGATCAAAGGTCAGAGCTCCGTTTTTGCTTGCAGTTTTGGGGCCGAGTCGACCACCTTTATATTTCGTTCAAGCTGTCAAAGACTCGTCGCCGCAGAACTCATGATGAGCGCCGCAGACTAACGCGTTGATGAACCCCGCGAATTCTAGACACAGATAGAAGCCCCTGCAATTCATATGCCAATACTCTGCTACATTCTGCTTACATCTTCGAACATATTTAACCAAAATGCCCTCTTGGCCGGAAGTCTCCTACCAGCATGACTCTGGAAATGCCCTGACATGTCCTTGCCTACAGCTCCATGACCTCGTTATCTGCGCTGGTATCTGCTGTAGAAGTTAGTAAACCACATCCGATATCCAGAAGGCTTGACCCGACTTCATGCACGCGATAGCCCTAAGGCTTTCAACGACATCGTCGAAAGTCATATCAATAACCCGTACCCCACTCTGCGAGCCAAGCCTTGACAAACTCCCGAATTTGAGTCTTGGCTTCCGCGACAGGCTTCGGGGGGAAGTCTGGCGTCTGTTCGCTCTCAAAGACACCATTTTCATCCCAGTGGTGGACAGCCTTGTCGATCAAGATGTAAGGCTCGCTGACAGTCGATTCACGCGGAGGCAGTCCAATGGCATGGACACCGGCAGCACGCCATGGATCCCACTCGCCATCCAGCCAAGCAACCCGCGGGTAGCTCGCAGCGAAGCCGCCAAACTTGTTGACAATCTCGAGATCAGCAGGCTCAGTGATGTTGAAAGCTGTTTGACAAATAACAGCTTGTGACTCCAGATCAATGAGTCTGGAAATCATAGACAGCTGATCCTCGGGTGTGCCACTGCCAGTTTGGAGATAACCCCACTGCAAAGAGTTAGTCCTGCGAAACACTCTCAGATCATCAGAGATCTGTGACATACCTCTGTGCAAACCTGATACTGCCATAGCCGCCAGGTCTGGCTGTGGTCAACGGCAGCAAGCGTGCTGGCACTGGCGACGCCAAAGCAGGACTCGTCATCGCCCTCGCAGGCGAAGCCAACAGTTCTGTAAAGCCAGCCGATCCAGTTCAGCGTGCGGTTGGTGAGAACTCCCACTTCTTCACCGTAGCCACCGACAGTCAGAAGCTCCTTGACAACATCTCGCTTAGCCTCGGTGTTGTTGAAAATGACCTCATCCGAGGAGATGGTTTCGCAGTAGTCGAAGAAGGAGTTGTCGCTCTCCTCTGGGTCCCAGTTGTAGCTTTGCAGGCCGTAAATGCCAGTCGACAGAACGCCAGCGAAGTTAAGATCGTTGGCTGTGCCGCTGTACCCAAAGGCCTGCTTGAGCTGGGCCGGGTACTTTGTGCCCTTCTGCTTAATAAGGATGTTGTCGACCGCATTTTGAAGCTTCTGAGTAGTGATAGAGCACTCGCCAGGAGCGTAGATCCTGGCAGCCTCAAAGTACTGCCAGTAGTCCCAGATTGCTTCCGGGACACCCGAGGACGAAATGGCACCATAATAGACGTCGGGATATACCATACGCAGGAAGGCAACGTAGGAGCCGGCATAGCTTCCACCATAGGCAATCCATGGTGTCGTCTTGGGGTTCAAGTCGACATCCTCGAGACCTTCGAACTTGACGTTCTTGGCAAAGAAGGCCGTATCGGCCAGTGACTGCTCCGTGGTGAGGAACCGGAGGTTCTCCGTGCTGAAGTCCTCGGTGGGGTAGCTGGTGCCGTAGTAGCGGTGCTCAAGGATGACTCCGAGGCCACCAGTAGCCTTTGTCAGCTCGTAGACGATACCCTTTTCCAGGAAGGGCAGTCTGCCGGCACCACTGGTCTCTCCGCCCGCAAGGACGATGACGGGGCCTCCGGGCTTGTAGTACTGGGCGTCGAACCAATAGCGAAGCCCAAAGGTCTCGTTTGAATGCGGCTCATACTTTGACTCGTTGTGGAAGTGGTCCACGGGAGTCTGCAGGAAGTACTCCTTGTAGTCAGGTGCGGCGGCTGCCACATCCTCGACACGAGCATTGCCATGTGTCTTGGCCTGTAGCTGGGATTAGTCTCAGATGCCGTGGGGCCTCACTGGCGATGATCATGTTGGCGGATTTACCTGCTGAAGCAGCCTCTGGATGTGAAGGGGCGGTTGAAATGCCTGGGCAGAGGCAGCGAGGGCTAGCACGCCCGCAAGGGCACCAAGACGGACCATGACTGCAAGCAGACAAATGGATGGCACGATATGGATGTCACGCAGTGAGAGGAAACCCACTTACCGGGAACCAGAAGCCCTGCCTCCTCGCGACGTCGAGCGGGTCGACAATGCCTTATATATGTAAGTTTTGCAGGCCAGTAACGGATGCGGGCCGATGCCTTGCTGCAGATCCAGAACGAGACCAGTCGATGGTGACGAGGCCGTGTCTCTGGCTTTTGGAGAGAAGATGCTGGGGTTGCAGCGAGGGCGCTGAGGGAAGGCGGCTCGGGCCAAACGGGTTCACGATCGGCGGTGCCTGCCGTTGCGAGCAGCAACGCAACTGCCAAGAACAGAAGGTGCCTGACAAGGCCCCGGGAAGGGCCCACCTCGGCACCCGCCCCTATCGCATCCCACTCTCCGCCGCAATGTTACCGCACTGTACATACTGTACAGTCCCGTGCCATCGTGTGCAGCCACCAAACCATAACACACAGTGCGCGCTCACCCGTCCCGTCCGGTCTGCTGGGGCACGCGCACGTCTCCCGGACGCCTCAAATGATGTGCTGGCGAGGGTGGGATTGTCATTGATGCCTCCTGCGCCGTAAGGGCCTACGAGTGATCGGACGCCCACGATGAAGCAAGACAGTTGTCCGACGGTTCAGCGTCGCCAGGCCAGCTCAAGGCATAAGGCATTGGTGTCCGCACAGCCAGCTGATTCGTCTTGCTGATTGGTCACTCGCCCCCAACCCCTTCCCAAAAGAGCGAGGCAAAGCTCGTGCTTCTCACAGTGGTTGCCAAACCGATTGAGCGTAGCATCCACAGGTGTTTTTATCGGGGAGCGCTGGTTGTTTAGGCAGCTGATCTAACCTGCGAGTTGTTGTGAGTACCTAATGTCCAGCCTACAACTGACGTTACAGCAGGTTGGAGAAGGACTAAGCCTCGAGAAAACCAACCACGATGGCTGGTTCTCATTTCTCGCTGTGACATTCAAGCACGGCAAAGATGAAGTATTCTGGTGCTCCGATTTTGGCTTCCATATGCGACCATTCAAGGCATTTCATTCAAGACTTGACAGCTGATTCAAGTATTGCCTCAGTGTCTTGGTCATCTTGACGATTATCGCTCATTATCAAGACCTGCATAATGTGGTCCGCCGAAGGCGGGTTCCAGGACGTGGAGCGGATAACGAATGCCCTTGTACTTATCGAGGTAATTTGACGTGCAATGACTCGCACACCCCATTGATACAGCGGAGTCTACTTAGAAATCCAGATGCTGGCAAGACAACTGGCGTCATAAAATTAAAAGATGCAGACGATCAGTCCAAGTCACGGCAGCTGGGCACACGCAGGCATTGAACTGTTGCACAACCTCGCTGTGTATGACGATCTGGCGTCACACATCGGCACGAAGCAGATGTTACAGACTGACCTGCGTCAGCGTTACATTCCGAGCGTCGTTGTCTTTAAATCTGGGGTACATGCGAGACACGGCAAGGCGACTGTCGAAGAATTGTGCTCGGGCGGATTCTGGTTGCTCTACAGAGCCACTCGCTGTCCGTGACCACGAGGTAGAGTTTGCAAAAATTGCAGGTTCCGATTGGGGCCTTGACCTGGCTAAGTAGGTGTTTTGAAGTGCAGTCATTCTTGCTTGGGAGGGTATGGGGACTTGTCACACGGATGCTTAGCCGATAATGGCCTCAGCCTGTCAAATGTAGGAAAGTGCCCGAATCAAGCGTCACGGGAAACCATGCAGTCGTCCATGCGCGCAGCATATAACGCTCTTGGGAGCTTGAGGATGTTTGCCAGGCTTCCCGGTCCTGGTTACATGACCTCGTCGTCTCGGAGGACAGTCAGTGATATTCTATGAGCTTATATACGTTGAGAGACAACGAGCCAGAGGCCACTCCCAAAGACAGTAAACGAACGACATGGTTACACAACAGTGACTTGACATGTCAGACATGTGATGACTCTTGTGCTGCTTGGCTATTCATGCTACGAGAAACACGAAGCAGTTTTGAGCCTCTGGATACCTCGTGGGGCTGACCAGGCACACACACAGGAACACCTTCGCACAAGCCGGTGTTCTAACGGTGTCCGGGGAGGAACATTCTAGCTTGCTAACCACACCTCGAGCGAAACCAAGTCCGGTGCGCACGCTCTGCCGGGGATATAAAACCTTCTTGGTGCTGGGACTTCTTGTCTTTCTATTCCTTTTCACCACCACTCCAGGACACACGGTCTTGACTTGAGAGACACGCTCGTTACCTCGCCACTCTCAACGTCAACACAAGTTTTTGAAGCCATCGCCATGCGTCCATTCTCGATCACGGCCCTCATGGGTCTCTTGTGAGTCGACGTCGTCATCCCATTGTGCCTTGCCGTTGGCGTATACTGACCAAACACAAAGCATCGCGGGTGCTTTGGGTCGCCCTCAGCAGCTCGAGCCGAGCATCGTGACCACGACCGTTTTCGAGTGCGCAAGCAGTTGTATCTCGACTGTCACCGAGACGGTTACCCAAAGCTGTACCACCTTGTCTTCAGGCTTGCCTTCCTTGTCGTCAATTACTTGGACCTCCAGCACGGCTTCGTCTCGCATTCACACTCTTTTCACCAATTCTTCACTCGCTTCGGCACCCGTTACTTCTACTGTGTCCTCTTCTGCAAACGTCACCTCTTCTTCGGCAGCTTCATACACTTCTGACAGCTCTGTCACAATCACTGTGACCATTGTCCCGTCTGCCAGTGGCGGCTCGTCGTCGACGACTTTGATCGATCTCACCAGCTCTTCACAGCCTGTCCCCACTGTCTCAAGCTCTATTGTTACTGGGCCGTCGTCCAGTGCGAGCCTCACGGGCACAGGCAGTTCCGGCCTATCATCGTTCAGCTCAGTGTACTGGTCAAACTCAAGCAGTAATCCTGGTCACAGCACAGAATCCGTGACCGCGACTTTGACATGGACCGGGACCGGCAGCGCGTCTACCCTATGGCCAACCGTATCTTCGTCCCTGCTCCCACCTTGGACCACTACCTCCTCTGCCCCGGTCATCTCGTCAACCGAGACAGCGTGGTCGACCACGAGTTCCTGGTATGTAGGGTTAGTAGATCATCGATATCGCTCGGCCATAGTTCCAAGCTAACAGTGTTTCAGCAACTCGACCCTGCCTACAGGCTCTGCTTCGACTACCAGTGGCAAGACGGCCTCTTCGCAGTCTCTCACGACCGACTCATCGACAAGTGACAGCGTCTCATCCACTGCCACCAGAAGTTTCAGCCAGCCAAGTTCCATAGGCAGCACGACGGGAATTACCCTGACTAGCACCGTGACCGTCACTGCTTCGAGTTCAACAACCAGTGCAACCGAGGCATCGGTTTCCAGCTCTGCGACACCTCCCTTGGACTCGGGCTCTGCAAGTTCCGGAACGTCGAGCTCCAGCACTGGCTCGGCAAGCGTGTCCAGTACAATTGACAGCTCCAGCGCTTCGGTGTCGCAGAGCACAGACAGTGGCTCAATGACCAGATCGTCCACTGGCTTGACCCTGACTGTCACAATCACGGATTCCAGCACCACGATTTCCTCTGGAGTGGCTGCCACCTCGACTTCCAGCCTGTCCACTTTGGAAACCAGCTCTTTCTCGTCGCTCTCCTTGTCGTCCTCAAGCATTAGCAGTATTAAGTCTTCAAGCTTGGCCATAGGGTCAACTAGGACCTTAACTGTGACAGTCACCGCCACGGCTACTTCCTTAGGCGAGAGCAGTACTGATTCCACGACCCTGCCGGTCTCTGGAACTTCGTCTTCATCGACGTTGCCAACAGACATCAGCAGCAGCGGCAGTAGCTCTGGGACTGAAAGTACCTCTTCTGGAATATCTTCAAGTTCGTCGAGTGTCTTGGCATCGGAGTCGTCCACGGAATCCAAGTCGACCTTGACGATTACCATCACCCGCACCGGATCCACGAGCATGACCCTGAGCACTAGTGTCTGGTCCACTACCCCAACCGGCAGCGCCTCTGCATCGTCAGCCTCGGTCACCAGTCGCTCTGACGTCTCTGGCACGGGCAGCTCGGCGACTTCACTCTCACTGACCACGACAGGCGCTTCCAGCACGTCCCTCACGTCAGACAGCACAAGCAGGGTGACAACCACCCAGACATCTACACTGAGCCACTCGTTGACGACAAGTTTGACCCAATCGGATTATTCTGCCTCAAGCACGACACTGAGCTCCAGCAGTCTCTCAGGCGCAGTTTCCAACTCGAGCAGTGCCACAGTCTCAGAAATTACTGCGACCGTGACTGCCACTTTGACAGACACTGCTTCCGTTTCGTCAACTGGAAGTGTCTCTTCAGGTTTGATGAGCAGCTCAACCTCTGGCATCTCCTCGTCAGACTCGACCACGAGCGCCACGAACAGCATCAGCAGTACTAGTTCTCGTTTGACGTCGTCAGGTCCGACTGGTACAGCTTCAGCCACCGAATCGTACTCGACCACAAGCAGCGCCTCCGGTTCCACAACAGGCAGCACCGGCTCAGTGGCTTCATCGCTGGCAACTTCTACAAGCTCTCTCGGCTCGAGCACAAACACCGAAGTCACTTCCACAATCATCATGACCTTGTCGCTGACCAGCTCCGTCACCGCGACGGGCAGCCCCAGCACCAGAGTCGGAAGTACCTCAACCCGGACTGTGACCTTGACACCAAGCGAGTCAATTACTGCCACCAGTGCCGCGGATGCTGTCACTGGCTCCGCGTCGTCGATCTTGTCGTCGACTTCATCGTCGGGGTCTTCAGATTCAGAGTCCCTGTCAGCAACCTCAGACGCCTCGCTCACTGCTTCGACTCTCACCGGTTCAGCAACCGAGTCCGCTTCGACCATCTCTCTGACCTTGACCATCACTGATTCGGTCTCGACCAGCTCTTCAGGCTATGAGGTGCCGACTTTCACCCCGAACACTCTGACACGTACACGCACCGCCACTGCCACCGTGACGGGCTCTTGGCCTTCGTCGTCGTCCGACTTCGCAACAAGCAGTGTCGATGCAATCACCAACCCCGCCAGCACGTCCTCATCTGTCATCACGAGCATGACCGCCTCGGTCTCGTCGTCCTCGACCTTTGGATCGACAAGCTCTGGCATTGCTTCTTCGGAAGTGACAACGGTGACTTCGTCCGTCTCTGGCACAAGCTCTGGCGCCGGTAATGGTGGCAGCGACTCGCCGAGCACCGTAAGCGTGACAGTTACTGCCACTGGCATTTCTTCATCGTCGGCATGGTCGTCTAGCTTGATTACAAGCACTCAGAGCAGCACCCGCAGTGCCAGCATCACAACAAGCACTGGCCCAGCCTCCTCGGCGCCAGCTAGCTCGTCATCCATCGGATCAGACACCTCTTCCTCTCCCACGCTGTCCTTCTCAAACACCACAATCACAGTCACAGCCACGAGCACGGGCAAGGGCACGGGCACGAGCACAGAGTCATCGGTATCGGCATCAGGCTCGGCGACTCCATCGTCAATCTGCATCACAAACTACGGCGGCTCGGTGTCCTGCACCACCCTGGCTCCTGCAATTGGCGATGACAACGACAACGACAACAGCAGCGCCTCCACGTCATCAAGCACAGTTACGCCGACACCGTCGGTGAAGCCGACGACCTTTGTCACCTCGCCGGCCTTCACATCCACTCTGGTCGATGAAGCCGAGCCAATTGGGCGGCGCGGAAGAATGGCTGCCAAGTCGGCGGCTTGAACAAAGGCAGATACCATGTATGTGCGAAATGAGTCAACACGTAAGAAAACAGCATCGTCAGCGGGCATTCGTTTGATGCTTTGTACCCGTTTTATGCTTCGTGGCCTCTGTACAGAGCTGAGGCGGATAGGGTGTGTGAGAGAGAGAGGGGGAGAGGCAAAGATGGCACAATCCATCTCGTCTCGTCTTCCGGCTATGAATATGTAATGTTGCACGCTTGTAATGGCTTTTGTATGGACTTTTGCAGCTGGGGAAGGGGCTTTTTACAGATCACGGAAGACTGCCTGGTTCTTTGTGTCTTGTCTGAAGAATAATGTGTACCGTGTATGGCGTGTAAGAATCATGACGGAGAGTTGCAGACGTAATTTCGCAAAGCCGGGTCACGGGCCCGTGAATACATTGTTCTCCTACCATGCTCTGACACTGCGGAATCGTGTGCGAAATGATCGTGCGGATATTATGGGGGAGTTACAGATGCGACCGTGCCCAGGCTGGATGTTCTGGTGAGTGGCAAAGCGTCCCTAGCAACAGCACTCTGTCAAACTATCGCTCCATCATGACCAGCCCGGCACGAAGCCATCACCAGAGGCCAGGCGCAGTGCAGTGGTCCGTGCCCGAGGTGGAGCTGGGGTGAGCTGGAATGGCTCTGGGGATGGACCGCGTCGGCTGCCGCGTTAAGTGGCTAAAGTGGGTCTAAGAAAAAGGGTGCGCGGTTTTACGTAATCCAACAGTGCCTCGCGCAACGCAACGCATGGAATTTCTGGTCGGGTTCTCGAAGGTATCGTGAACTGCCTGGCTCGGTAGGGTCCAAAAACAAGGTCGCGGCTGACTGCGCTTCATCTGTTTGTGTTGAGGCGCCAATGGCCTTGCGACTCAAGACATGGTCTGCCCCAGGGTCACTTGATGGGGAGCATGCTCGCCCGCGGATGCTGGCGTCGCTGCCAATGGCTGGCACGCCTGAGAAATGACACGATGACAAAGGGGCACGGAGATAAGTTTACGACTGGCAATGGTGATTGGCAGTGGTGGTGGAGCAGGCGTCGACGGGAGTCCGGATGAGCTGGATCTGGCGTGGCAGGCCACATTTGCGGAGCAGTGATTCGTGCAGCGGCGCCCTGGGCGGAACCCCAAGCCTTCCAAGGTTGCAGCTCTGGGCCTGCAAGGATGGCAGCCCCTGCCGCAAGCTAGGCTCGACTAGCACGAAGCACGACGGCGTCACGTTCCTGTGCGTGTGTGAGTGTGTGCGCCGCAGCCCGGCCTCGGAACAGGGCAGGAGCAGAGGCTGCGATGGAAGAATGAGGAGGCGCCGCAGCAGCAGCATCCTGGACAGTGCCGAGTTATGGCCAAGTAAAGCTGGCGTTGCCACTCGTGCCCGGACGTCGTCTTTTGCTCCCCCTCTTTCATTTCAGGATATTGTCTGCCGCCTGCTGATGTGCCTACGACGTCCTTCGCGATCCACGATGGCACTGGCAACTACGAAGTCGTCGTAAGCGCTAACCAGCCCGCATTGGAAGAGAGGGCCGTGATACCAGCAGCAAGAAAGGCAGTCGCCATCAAAACTCCTCGTAATCTGTCAGCAACACACGGGTGGCCAGCAGGATCCCGGCTCACAATCGCAGAGACGATGGAAGCTGGGAGACCAGGGCAGTGGGGGCGAGACATTGATGCGCACCTGAAGCCTGGCTCGTCCACAGGCCAGCAAACGTCGCAGATGTCGCAGCCACCAGTTGCAGCCGGTAAGCAGGCGGGTGCGCAGCCTGCAGCAGACGAGAAGCCTCGAATTGGCCACAGCGCTATCGATGGGAGGAGAGGCAGTGATCCAAAAAGTCGCACTGGTGGTGGTGGTGGTGTCGTGGTTGATGAGGGCGAGGAATTGCAGGGCAGGGCTAGACCCAGGGCGTGTGCTGCGGCGGGCGCGCCAACACCAAGTGCGACGAGCCATCTCGAGCACGCATCGACGCTGCTGGGATTGAATCGCCGCCAGCCGTCATCCGCCCACGCAGTTGCTCGCGCACCCTCTGCTCCGCAGCCTCCTCGCGCAGACTCGTCCACCTCGTCGCCCCTACAGCCGCACTTGCATCCTCAACACCTCTCCCATCGTCATCTCCAACAGCACCGGCACCAGCACCATCCATCCGCCATCGCCGCGTCATCGCCCGCGATCCCGCCATCATCGCCAGCTGCATCCTCATCACCACCAGATCCTGCATCGCCGGCCTTCTCAGCGACGCGTCCCCAGCCGCCGCCGCCGGCCTCCCACCATCCCCACGCGTCCTCGAATCTGCCGCTGCGCTCCCCATCAACCTATCGCCATCCGTTTTATCCATCGCCGTCGCACGACTCCCAACCGGGCTCTTCCTCGCTGGCCGCGCCGCCGGGAGCCCTGAGCTCCATCATGGCGTCGACGAACGGCTCAGGCGCCGGCACGGGAGGCTCGCTGCGGCCTCCCTCGGGCTCACCTCTGCAGGCGCCTCAAGGCGCCGGTCACCTCTCGCCGCCAGCACCATACAATCCCACCACCAGGGACAAGTCCTCTGGCAGCTTTTATGATCCTCTTACAGACACCACACGCGAGAGGAAGCCCTCAGACTCCTGGAGCAAGCCGGTAAGCAACAATTCCCTGCACACCAAGGGCAAGATCCGCCGTCCCAGTACAGCGACGACACCAAGTGGTTGTCCCGGCACGCTTTCCGATGATTCAATGCCTCTTACAATGTTGCACGCGCCCCGTGCAGCTTGTAGCCCAATGCTGCCGTTTCGCGCTGTGGAGCAAGGGATGTGACATGTTCAAGGTTGGCGGCCGTGCCACAACCATACCAAGGCTCTGCGCATTGCACCCACCTGGAACAACAACAGCCCGCTACCACAGCGTTTCCCGAAACGTCAGCCATTACACATTGCCTCTCCTCCAACCGAGCAGGCCACAGTCATGCCTCAATAAAAGTCGCAGTGCACTCACTAATTTTCCGTCGCGCCCATAGTCACGTCCGGACCCGTACGACTATACGGAAAGAAAGCCCGACTACGGTCGCTACCATAACGGCTACGGCTCGCCTGTCGCCACGCACCCAAAGCCTGCGCCGACGAGCCCGGTCGCGCTTTCGCACCCACGGAACGGCGATCCAATCAGCCCATCACATAAGGCTCTTCAGCTGGGCTCCCCAACAGCAAGGCATCGCACAACCCACGATGCCATCGTTGCGGCGCCTCGCCATACGCCAGCTCCATCTCTGCCCTCTCTCCTTAATCCTGAGCCTGTTCCGGCTCCCGCTCCTTCCAGCGTAAGTATTGAACTTCCAACCCCCTATCTAGAGCCTCACCTGCAAATTACTGACAATCGAACTCCTGTGCCCCTAGACTCCGAGTCGTGCCGCCGAATTAATGTCGTTCTCCAACATCCTCTCCAGCGGCCCGGACCCTGTCCCGAAGGCGAAAGCCCCGATCATCCCCGAGCCCAAAGACAAGCCGCCGCGGAAGAGCAAAGGGCGAGAGTCCCGAGTTAGAGACTCGGTTGGTGCTTCGTCTAGGCGATCATCGTCTGTGAATCCTCCCAAGGAGCCAGGCAGCCGTGCTCAAAAGCGTCAGGCCAACGGGCAGCCGAAGCCAAAGATGCTGTCTGCCGATAAGGAGAAGAAGATCCAGAACTACTTGGACTCCTTCGATGCGACGATGGACGACCTTGATCTGTCTGACCTCGAGAACGAGTATCAGATGTACTCAAGTTCGGCCAAGAAGCGCAAGCTGAACATTGGTAAAAAAGAGCATGAAGACCACATCGCGCGTCGGGCCGAGCTTTCGGCACAGTTCAACAGGAGACTGCGACCTCACATCACTGCTGGCAAGCGCAGATTCGACGAGCTGCATTATGAAGATGCTCTGCAGGAAGTTCGGGAGCGCGAGGTCTTCGCCGAGAAGGAGCGAAAGAAGGACATGCAGCGCAAGAGACGTCGCGAGAAGTCTATGCAGGTCACGATCGAGCAAAAGGAGGCCGCGCTGGCCAGAGCCCTCGCCGCCGAGGACGACGCCGAGCGAGCGAAGCACTTGCGCGATGCCGAACGTGCCAATAAGAAGGCGCAGCAGACCAAGCTTATCCTACAGAAGGGTATCAAAGGCCCGGCCCGCAACCTTGGGGGCTCAGACCTCAACTTAGAGGGCGGCATCATGTCATCATTTCAGGTGTCGGACATGGAAACCGGCAGTGCTCGCAAGGGCAAAGGTAGAGCTGGCGCCCGGCCCAAGAAGTCTAAGCAGCAAAAGCAGGCTGAGAAGGACAGCGCCGAGGCGGCCCAGGCTGCACTTGATGCCGGTGAAGAGCTCCCGACCCGGGAGGAAACCACCAAGATCCGCATCAAGCTTTCCAAGAACAAGGACAAGCTCAAGGAGAAGCGTGAGGAGGACGACGACGAAGGCACCGCCACGGAATTGACCGTAAAGGAAAAGAAACGCAAGAAGAAGGACGACCAGCCTCCCGTAGACCCGCTGGAAATGCGCTACCAGTCCAAGGGCTACAACCAAATCTACGATCAGATCTGGCGCGACATGGCGCGAAAGGATGTCACAAAGACCTACAAGTTGGCGGCCGACTCGTACGCGACCAAGGCTTCGAACTTGAAGAAGACGGCTATTCTCGCCTCCAAGGAAGCCAAGCGCTGGCAGCTGCGTACAAACAAGGGCACGAAAGACTTGCAGGCACGCGCGAAGCGATGCATGCGTGACATGATGGGCTTTTGGAAACGTAATGAGCGCGAAGAGCGCGACTTGCGCAAGGCCGCGGAGAAACAGGAGCTCGAGAACGCCAGACGGGAGGAAGCCGACCGCGAAGCCGCCCGGCAGAAGAGAAAGCTCAATTTCCTCATTTCGCAAACCGAGCTCTACTCCCATTTCATCGGCAAGAAGATCAAGACGGACGAGGTCGAGCGCAGTACCGACAATCCGGAGATCGCCGCCTCGGCTGCACCTACTGCGGAACATGGCGCGAAGCTCAATGTCGAAGAGCCCACTGGCCCAGTTGGCTCCAAGGTCACCGACTTCAACTCGCTCAACTTTGACGAGGCCGATGAGGACGCACTTAAAGCAGCTGCCATAGCTAATGCTCAGAATGCCATAGCCGAAGCTCAGCAAAAGGCCCGCGCCTTTAACAAGTCGGATGCCGACATGGACGAGGATGGCGAGATGAATTTCCAGAACCCCACTGGTCTTGGCGATGCCACCGTCGAACAGCCCAAGCTTCTCAACTGCCAGCTCAAAGAATACCAGCTCAAGGGTCTCAACTGGTTGGCCAACTTGTACGAGCAGGGTATCAACGGTATTCTCGCAGACGAAATGGGTCTCGGCAAGACTGTCCAGTCCATCTCTGTCATGGCGTATCTCGCAGAGGTCCACGACATCTGGGGCCCATACCTAGTTGTCGCCCCCGCATCTACCCTCCACAACTGGCAGCAGGAAATTGCCAAGTTCGTGCCCGAATTCAAGGTCCTGCCATACTGGGGTACTGCTGGCGATCGTAAAGTTCTGCGCAAATTCTGGGACCGCAAGCACGCCACGTACAAGAAGGACGCCCCCTTCCACGTTATGGTCACCTCGTACCAGCTGGTTGTGTCCGACGTCGCCTACTTCCAGAAGATGCGTTGGCAATACATGATCCTTGACGAGGCTCAGGCCATCAAGAGCTCGCAGAGTTCGAGGTGGAAGGTCCTGCTCAGCTTCCATTGCCGAAACCGACTGCTGTTGACTGGTACCCCTATTCAGAACAACATGCAAGAGCTTTGGGCTCTCTTGCATTTCATCATGCCGTCGCTCTTCGACTCTCATGACGAGTTCAGCGAATGGTTCTCGAAGGACATTGAGTCTCATGCGCAGAGCAACACGACTCTCAACGAAGACCAGCTCAAGCGTCTGCACATGATCCTCAAGCCTTTCATGTTGCGGCGTGTCAAGAAGCACGTACAGAAGGAACTTGGTGACAAGATCGAGCTCGACGTCTACTGCAACCTGACCTATCGCCAGCGCGCCATGTACAAGAATCTGCGAAACCAGATCAGCATTATGGAGCTTATCGAGAAGGCCACCATGGGCGACGAACAGGACTCTGGCACACTGACTAATCTTGTCATGCAGTTCCGAAAGGTCTGCAACCATCCAGACTTGTTTGAGCGCGCGGATGTCACCAGCCCGTACTACTCTGGTTACTTCGCGGAGACAGCTTCTTTTGTTCGCGAAGGCAACGATGTGCTTGTGGGCTACTCGACACGCAATTCGATCGAGTACAATGTGCCTCGCCTGGTGTGGAATCAGGACGGACGGGTACAAAAGCCCACGCGAAGCAATGCCAAGGCTGGTTTCAGGAACAAGTACCTCGACCACATGATGAACATCTGGTCCCCCGACAATGTGCGCGACAGCACGACCGGCAAGGACGCCTTCTCGTTCCTGCGTTTCGCCGACGCGAGCATAGGTGAGGTCCACAAGGCCGGTCAGCAGGACGTCTTCACGCGAGCGGCCAGCCTCGCCACTAAGAACGATCGCCTGAGCCACCTGCAAATCGTGTACGATGAGGAGGAGGACAAGAACTTCACCCCTGCCCATGCAATGTTCCAAATCACTGCGCGCTCAAACAGAAAGCCATTGGCGGATATCACCAAAGAAGGGGTTCTCGCGAATCTGATGAATGTCGCTCGCAGCGAGTGGGACAACACTGGACTTGGCAGACTCGAGCAGGCTGCCAGGCCCAAAGCTGCAGCAGCACCGATCGACATATCATGCGATGGCACGAGCGCACCCGAGAAGGAACGGCAAGAGACGCTGTTTAATGTCCCTTTCCGCAGAGCGCTGTTTGGACCCAACACTGTCGAGGAGAAGGCGCTGGTGAACCAGAAGATTCCGGTCGAGCGGTATCCCTTGCCTGCTCTGTACCCGAAACCCGACAACGACAAGCGCAAGTTCACGGATATTGCCGTTCCCAGCATGCAACGCTTCGTGACGGACTGTGGCAAGCTCGCGAAGCTCGACCAGCTGCTATTCAAGCTCAAGGAGGAAGGCCATCGTGTGCTGCTGTACTTCCAGATGACGAGAATGATCGACATGATCGAGGAGTACCTGACATACCGCAATTACAAGTACTGCCGACTCGACGGCTCCACCAAGCTGGAAGACAGAAGAGACACTGTAGCCGACTTCCAGTCGCGCCCAGAGATCTTCATCTTCCTGCTGTCAACTCGTGCTGGTGGTCTCGGCATCAATCTGACATCTGCCGACACGGTCATCTTCTACGACAGCGATTGGAACCCGACAATCGACTCACAGGCCATGGACCGTGCTCATCGTCTCGGTCAGACACGACAGGTTACAGTGTATCGTCTTATCACACGCGGCACGATCGAGGAACGTATCCGCAAGCGTGCTATGCAGAAGGAAGAGGTGCAGCGCGTCGTCATCCAAGGAGGTGGTGCTCGTGGCGTCGATTTCAGTGGTCGGCGTCCCACCGAGAACCGCAATCGCGAGATTGCCATGTGGCTTGCAGACGACGAGCAAGCCGAGCTCATTGAGCAGCGCGAGCGGGAGCTCGCCGAGCAACAAAGCAAGGCACCCGAGAAACCGACGAAGAAGAAGGCAGCCAGCAAGAAGAAGCGTGAGGCGGTCAGCTTGGACGAGATGTACCACGAGGGTGAGTTCTTCCAGCAGCACAATTCGCGTCCCCACGCAGTGACTAACCTTTACTCCTTGTAGGCGAGGGTCATTTTGATGACGGCAACAAGCCATCTGGCACCGCCACGCCCGTACCCGCCGAAGATGAAACGGCGACCAAGGGCGGGCCCGGACCAAAGAAGCGCAAGGCTGGCAGTAAGAAGGCCAAGACCATCAAGGAGCGCCTCAAGGTCGCGGATGGGGACGTATAGACGGGCGGTTAAAAGCGGTTCTTAGACGCGGGGAGGGCGAGTATAGAGAGGTACAGCTCGCATTCGAGCGGCCGCTGACTACCGGGGTGGCCAGCATGGGTTTGTTTTGTCGGTTGTATGTACAGTATCGTTCGGCAAAGAGCCTCGCGCCTGCCATGTGCCACGAGAGGGTGTAGGACTGCATTCATTCTTTGTACTGGCATTTCATTTTGCTTTCGGGGTCTTTTTTCTTTTTGCTTTCGGCTTTATTTACTATGCTGCGATGGGCCGCGATTTCGCAAATATCGTTGCGCCGCCTCGTTCCATCGGCTTCTTTTTTTGTTTTATTCTGGGGTTTTCAACGCTACAGGTTGCAACGGGGAGAGATGCGAAATAAGGGGCGAGGGTGGCAAAAAGCAAAAAACGAGACGAAAGAAAGCAATGCTCGCTCGTGGGAGTGTCCCTCAAAAGGGAGAATGCGGACAAGATGAAGATTAGGAAGAATAATTTTTAGAAACACAAAAACGCATGCAACTTAAGAGCAAAGAAATTTTTCGTGAGCGCGTATACAAGAGGTTTGATCTAAGTTGGTAGTTTGTGCGGGCTCGGATGTGGGCGAAGAATCGAATCGGTGTTTTTGACGATGTGCATACTCGCGAGGACTGCCTTTGGTGTGCAGGCTGAGATGCTTGAGTGCGTACTTAGGAAGGTAAGGTAGGTAGGTATACAGATGAATAAATAATATATCTGTCAACACCTTCAGCCTTGCGGACGGGTTTGTGGGTTGTGCGACATAGACACGCCATTGACCAGCCTGCGCGCATCGACGTGTGTCACAATGCAAGTAGGGTCTGGAGGGAGATGTGAATTACCGACCAATAGAGCTGATACTGCAAAGCAGCCGAGTTGAGCCAGACAGCTGGGGAACATGCAGAAGAATGAGGCAACGTGTCAAGCTTATATGACTACACAAGCTTACACCAACGCACATCAAAATCACGAGCAGGCAAAAGCAATGCACCAGCGTTCTCGTCGATATTCTATATTTCGCGCGTGCTATAGTCGGGCACGCCCATGACAAAGGAAAAACTTGATCATCACACCAGCTCGCCGACTGGCACCGTGCACGGGCACGACACTGAAATCCCAGTGATCGCATGCCACAAAGCGCACGCTCATAGCCTGCTTTTTGTCCCGTGACTTTTCTGGACAACAAAACCAAATCAAGGGTATCCATCCTGGCCTAAATGTACCTGCAGTTCTGAGTCTGCGTGACTGGGGTGTGCGGCTCTATGCTGAAAACGAATCTATATGCACGTTATTTGCCGCTTTCCATCCCAACTCTCGTGAGGCCGCTTCGTGGCGCGATGGATGTCCTCGTCGACGGCGATGCAGGATCGGAGTCAGAAAATAATGGCTGAAATTGTGTGAGGAAGAAATCAAGCAGCCAATTCATCGTCTCAAGAAAGACTTTAGACAGCACCAGATGCCAACATCTTCTTGCGAAGGTAGTTCTTGTAGTCGCCGATAGATCCGGACCACGGCTTGATGGTCTTGTTCTCGCACACCAAGATCTCCTTGGCAACACGGTCGAGAAGTCTGAAGAATGGTTAGCATTGCTGAAGACTGTTTGAGCGGGATTGAAATCGACAAACCTGAAGTCGTGAGACACGACAATAACACCACCGGTGAAGTTCTCAATAGCCTCAGCAAGAGCGTCAATGGTGGGGATATCCAGACCGTTGGTGGGCTCGTCGAGCAGCAGCATGTTGGGAGAGTCCAGGGCAAGGAGGGCAAAAACGATACGGCTCTTCTGACCCTCGGACAGCGTACCCATCAAAGCGGTCTGGACGGGTCCGGAAACACCATAGCGGCCGAGCTGCTGTCTCCAGAACTGGTAATCCTGAGACTTCTCGCGATATCTGTCACGGACAAAGTCGAGGGCGCTCATAGTCAGGTCGAGCTGCTCGGAGCTGTGCTGCGAGTAGAGACCAAGCTTAAGGTGAGTGTGCTTGCGGACGGAGCCGCCAGTGGGAGAGAGCTTGCCAGTCATGAGACGGAGCAAAGTACTCTTGCCGACACCATTGGGACCGACGAGTGCAGATCGAGAGTCCATGTCGAAGCCAAGCTCAATGTTTCGGTACAGATCATCCTTGGCGTCACCAGAGTATGAGAAGGTGACGTCGTCGAATGCCAGGACGGGCGGGGGAAGCTTGTCGACGTCGGTGAAACGGAAGGTAAAGTTACGCTCCTCCTTGACCTCCTCGATGAGGCCATCGGCAATCATCTTGTCCAGAATCTTCTGACGAGACTTGGCTTGGCGCACCAGGTTGGCGTAGGTACCAGCGCTGGCAATGAACTCCTTGATGTGCTTGATCTCCTCCTGCTGCTTCTTGTAGGCAGTCATCTGGTTGGTCTCTTGCTCCTGGCGAGTCTTGACGTAGGAGTCAAAGTTACCACCGTAATACATGAGAGTCTGCTTGCGCATATCGATCATGTTGGTGCACACTCCGTTGAGGAAATCCTGGGAGTGAGAAATGAGGACGAGAGTCCGCTCCCACTTTTTGAGGTACTCCTCCAGCCACACGCAGGCCTCGAGATCCAAATGGGCAGTAGGGTCATCAAGAAGGAGCAGAGAAGGCTTGACAAAGAGGGCCTTGCCGAGAGCGACACGCATACGCCAGCCACCGGACATGTCCTTTGTCTTCTTGTGGATGGTGACCTTGTTGAAACCAAGGCCAGTAAGGATAAGGGAGGCACGAGTAGCGAAGGTGGACGGATCCATCTTGTCCATGTGCTATACAATGAGAACGAATCATCAGTACCTGTGCCATCATCACGGCCCTATCATGGGCGGAAAGTATTCTGGGACTATGATTCATACCTCGTAAAGATCCATCAGGACCGGGCTGTCGGGGCCTTCGTCTTCGAGGATCTTCTCGGCCTGGGCCTCGAGGCGGTCCATCTCCTTCTCGGCCTCCTTGAGAACCCACTCAAGGGCACCAAGTTCGGAAGGAGGAGCACCCTCGTTGAGGAGATAGATGTCGACATGTTCGGGGATGGGGTATTCGCGGGCGGCAATAGCCTTCATGAGAGTCGACTTTCCGCAGCCGTTCTCACCGAGGAGACCGTACCGGCGGCCGTAGGACAGCTCGAGACTTGACTCCTGGAGCAGGACACGACCGTGGAAGGTCAAGCTGGCACTGATGATCTTGACGTCCTTGCTTGTGCTGACGGAAGCCAGGACACCAGTGGTGATGCGGTCAGACAGGCCCTCCTTGTCTCTCTGGTCGGCGAGAGCTCTGGCCTTCTCGAGCTTGGCACCATCGGTGGCAAAGTCGCTGTCGGGAGGGGTCTCGTCGCCAGCGACGGAGCCAGCCTTGGAGCCAACCTTGGAGCCAACCTTGGAGCCGGCCTTGGAGCGGGACACGAGGGTCTTCTTCTCGCCCTTGCCCTCGGCGGCCTTCTTGGCGAGTCTCTTCTCCTTGGAGCTGGAAACCATGTTGGGCGTCTGGGATCGACCTCTGTCGCCGGTGTGATGGATTCTGTCTGGTTGGGAGGGCGGGCTGTTCCTCTGTTCGTCGCTTTGCCGGACGGGTCGAGGAAGGGAAAAGGATGAGTGGAGGAAAGGTTGACGAAGGAGGATGGCAGTCGTCAAGTACTCGCACGGGAAGAGGGACCGTGGGGGTGGGCTAGTGACGAGACAGGGCGGAGGGAAAAATAAAAACAAGGGCCTGGGCGGGATGACTAGCCAGCCTGAAAGATCTGCAGACAGTGTGTGAGCAGCGAGCCAGCCGCCAGCCGGGCGCGCGTGTCAGAGCAGTCGGGTGCTTTTTGGTTGGGTCGCAGGCTTGGTTCTCTTTGATTTTTTCTCTGGCGCTACCCCGCCTTATCGCGGCTCTATCTACAAACAACTTGGCCTTTACAGGTCTGTCTACGGTCCTGTGCAGGAAGGACCCCGAACATGCTGGTTTCTTGTTGTCGTCATGCTTGACAGAGCCTCGAAAGCCATTTTCCATAGCCCAGGCCCAGGCCCTCTCGTCCAGCTTGCTTGAGCCCAAGTGGCCGCGGCTGGGCATCGTACTCAGAAGGGGCCCCGCGCATGACGACACACTGGACTGTTCACGAGCGAGGGGCAAAAGCGTAGCAAGGCGCCCCACTACGAGCGAATGCCTGGTGCCTGACCCACCACTGAGTGGAGCGCCAGCCAGTGACATGTATGGCCGCCTCTGGCGGCGAACCTTGGGAAAAGAACTTCACAGAAGTCCAAGCCTGTGCAACCAAGAAAAGTTGGAGGCGAAATGCTTTCGAAACGCCCTATGCTGAGCTAGCATTACCGAGCGCGCATTTTGTTGAAAGTATGGCAAGTCCGCCCTAAGACTAGATGGCCAGCCTGCTATGAATTGTGTGTTCTTGGACCATTACTCGTCAAGCGTGAGCTGATACC
Organism: Microdochium trichocladiopsis; assembly: GCF_020744255.1. Lineage (NCBI taxonomy): Eukaryota > Fungi > Ascomycota > Sordariomycetes > Xylariales > Microdochiaceae > Microdochium > Microdochium trichocladiopsis. The sequence goes on from NW_025763547.1 coordinate 641,567, forward strand.
AGGGGAACAACCTTCTTCCTGCATGGGTATTCTCAGAAGGTCTGACTGAATGACTTATGCCAGTTTAAAGTCTTGTAAAGCATCCGTGGGTCATCCAGAACCTTGAAAGAAATGGATATTAGCTATTACATGTATGCTTGGCGCCACAGTTATAACACGTTTATCACCTCAAGGTAGAGAATGGTCTGTTTGAATACCAGGTTGACAGTTTACGAGCCTTGAGGTATTTGAATGCGTGCAAACGCCTCATTGCTGGCAGGCATCGATTTCCGCCAAACACTGCTTGGTAACAGGCCATATCTTCCGTAAAAATTGCATTTGTGGATGAAATCTGAATTTCTTTTGTTAAGAATTAAAAAAAAAACCCAACGGCCTTGTTGCAGAAGCTAGTCATATCCAATAACTGCACTTCATTCTAGATGTACTAATCCAAGTGCGTTCTGAGTCTAGTAATTTCAGTTGTTGTCGCTCCTTCTGAAGTCGGTGAGCCCATAAAGCTTATGTAATCAAGTCGTTGTCCATTTCGCTTCTTCGTCTTTAATCGGCTTGAATCACAACACCCTACACCTTCGATTAGTCCGGCACTCACCAAGTGTCCATTGCCACCACCTGTTGAAACCAGTGGCGCGAGGCTACTCCATACTTTTGAAGCATGAGTGCGCCACCTTCGGCCTCATCTGCCGCGTAGTTGCTGCGCAAAGTGCATCGACGACGGCACGGGAGGACGACTTACACAACAGATCAGCCTCCCGTCGTGACGAAGCACGCGGGGCGGAACATGAACACGACCAGACGGCGCATCGCCTTCCGCAGCAAGCCCGTCTCTCGAAATAGCGCCCCTGGGAAGCAACGATACGCCATACAATGGCAGCCGTCTGGCCCTTTTCGCTTTCTTGATCTTCCTCCAGAGCTCCGTGCCGATATCCTCAGGCTCGCGATCGCGGATGCTCGAAGGCACCACACGCTTGTCAACATGATGCTTGTCTGCGAGCAGCTCCATGATGAGGTCGCATCTGTTGCGCGCAAGTCGACAGTCATCGATTTGACGAAACGTTCGGGGACTGTCACGCATCTGGCGGACGCCTTTTCTTCGGTCTCTTCAAATGCAAGAGTCAGCCTTTGGAGGCATGTGGGCAGCTTGGTCATATGCATGTACCTTGTAGATCATATCAACGTGTTCTGCAACTCACTGGGTACGGCACTCCAGCACATGACCCAGCATAACTCTCTCAGAAGCCTGCGTCTCGAGATCAGGAGCAAATTCCCGTCAGATGACTTCTGGGGGAGTCCTGCCAATGCTACCGATGGCGACAGCCGAGATTCTGTCGACGAAGCCAATACAGCCTCTGGCCGTGATGTGTGGCAATATTCCTACTTCACCACAGGAAGCACAAGACGCACCAAGGGCCTCAGAGAGACGGATATCTTTGCACCAAACCTCATCTCCACACTGCCTTTCCAGGACTTGCTCAAGTTTCTCTACCAGTGCGAGGTTCCGCATATATCGTTTCTTGTCGATGCCAGTGATCACCACAGGTTCTGGTGTGCATTCCACCAGAAGACGAAAGCCGTGCAGGACTTTGCAACGGTCGCCTGTGCTGGAATCCCGCCCGGTGCTCGCCACGCCGACATAGACTGGAGAGAACTCATCCGCGCATTTGCGGGGGCGAGATTGTCGTGACACTCTGTGTCTGTCAATCCAGATCTTTAATTCACGAACGCCTCCAATAATATATGTTAGCATGCAGAATGCGAGGCTGCTCGAACTGAAAATCACAGGTCAAACATAAAATTCGATGCAGTTCAAGCAGGAGAAGGCGAGTACTCAGCCATGGAGTTCGTGCGCAGTCCTGAGCCATTGCAAGCTGGGCTCGTGGCGTTGATGAAAGCAGCGACATTGTGGCGTATCCATGCTGTGGGAAAGAGACGAATAGGGAAAATATCAGCCGCAGCTGTCAGAACGCGTTGGGCAAGTCAAGAAAATCGATCAGATGCGAGGACGCCCTCAGAATAGACTCTTGTGGTAGTAGCACCGGTAACAACTAAGGAGGATCCGACCCCAAATGTTCAATCTCGTCAATCCGCAATCCGCAATAATATGATTGCCATTATTTCGACCTTCCTGACTCCTCAACCTCGACGCCTTCGGGTCTTCATGTGATCCGGGAAGGACTGCACCATCCGCGCATCGAAGTGCGGATTGGAAGATCTGGTATATGCAACGTGTGGAGTCACGGGTTCGACTAATGGATCGTTTTGGAGGATTTTGGCGAGATGCTCTTCAGACCCGGCTTTTTTTCAGACCTATTGATTCTGATGCATATACCGCTTTGGGACAGATTCTCCCCTAGCCGTGCTCTTGTTGTCATGACAATGGCGATCGTGGGGAGCTCCCCGACTTGCTGTACCTTGCATTACAAAGCGAATTGTGCAAAACATACGAGCATCCGGGCCCCTAGTTTCCAGAAATCGTATTTCCATGGGCGTGTCTTGGAATTTCGAATATTCAGGCACCAGTACATCATTGGGTACGCTATGCGAGTGAATAAAATGAGAAAGCCCACTAATTGCCTGACAGAGCCAAACAAGTGTCGCAGAACAGCTTCTGAGGAACAACCAGTCACGATCTAATATGTACCAGGCATCGAGGGTGCTGCCGCATCGGCATCATCCACCCGTGTCTTGGGTCACAGTCACACTGCATTGATCGCCTCCCGCCCGCCCAGTCGGCAAAAAGTGTCTCAGGCAATAATACCCCAGACGGGCCGTGCCGGACTGCTCCCTTGCTTGTGATCTCCGCAGCTGGGCGTCTGAATCTGGCATGGCTGATGTTTCTTGGGCCAATTGAACAAGGAATCCTCTCCTAGGCGACCGGCTTGTTGTTGATCGCGGGACAGGACGTGGACTAGCGCCTTGGATCTGTATTGCGGACATCCCCAGTAAACATGGGTCTCCGATCGCTTTGTTTATAATAGTGACTCGTTAACGCCCGCTGTAAGAAGGTAGCAAAATGGCTTGTTCCGTGCCCTGTGAGCACAAAAGTTCTGCATCAACATGCTCTTGAGGGCGTCCAAACCCAGGCAGCAAGATCGGCGAGGCTCAGCTGTACAGGCCATGGAGGTAGAAATCCCGATGTTTTGCCCGCTTGACAGAAGTGAGAACCAGACGGGCAGACTGCTTCATGTCAATCAATGCCTTATTCTTGATTCTTGGTGGGGAAAGGGGAGCACGATGGCTCGCACAGACACTTCCCGAGGTGTATCAAGCGTGCACCACAAAAGCCTTCGGGTGTCATGAAAGGATGCAAGACACGCCCGACTAGACGAGAAGCAATGTCTCACACCGCTTCTTGCCAAGAATTGAGGGACAGACAAGAGTTTGCTCACGCCGCCGTGGCTAGACAATAACAACAACATTGACAACAACGACGACAGGACATTGCTGTAGGAGGATGGCTTGGCAGTATGGTACTGACGAGTTGAGGGGGGCATGGGTACCTTCTCGCAGACGATGTGCTGGCGATCAACTAGCACCATCCGCGTGCGTTGTGCGGGCCATAACCGCGATGATAGCATGACACGGATATAAAAGGGCCTCGTGATCCCCAAGTGAATGGTTCGAAACGCTGTGTACTAAGGCATTGTTGAACACAGAACTCCTCCCCTTCACGCTCATTGACATCATTCGTTCCGCGGTTGTGGGCCGTCCTCGTTTTCTCGGTTTTTGTAGTTCGAACTCCGACACGGACAACAAAAGAAGAAACATAAAGAGACAACAACTCCAGCATGCGAGAGTCCGCAGCCAACATACGGACAGCACGTTGCAACAAGATGGCGCGACTATCCACAGTGATCCTGGCTGCCGCCGCTTCTCTCACTGCAGCCAGCGCAATTCCACCGCGGGACGACACTAGCGCTGATGGTAACACCAGCACGGGCGGGGGCACATGTCGCAAAACGAAGGTCGCCATCCTGGGTGCTGGCATTGCTGGCGTGACAACTGCCGTAAGTTTGATTATTCCGTCGTTTTAAAGAATGCATCAATGACTAACTAAGGGAACCAACCGAGAAAATAGCAAACACTTTCAAACCAAAATGTCACAGACTTCGTCATTGTTGAGTATCAAAGCGATATCGGGGGCCGCGTGCACAACCACCCCTTTGGCAAGGATGCTAATGGGAAGCCTCTGCTGATTGAGTATGGCGCCAACTGGGCGCAGGGTCTTGGTGGAGTGGACGGACACCCAGGTGAGAACAGACGGGCACCATCGCCTATACTGCTACAAGACGTCAGAGAGGCATCAAAAGGAGAAGGACGTGAAGCTAATTTGGTGCCGACGAATCTGCAGAGAATCCAATCTGGTCTCTCGAGAAGAAATGGGGCATCCAGAGCGTCCGGTCCAACTTTGAGCGGCTCATTACCTATGATGAGACCGGGCCCGTCGACTTCAGAGACGAGGTCAATGAGTTCTACGATGTCGTGGACAGGCTCTCCGCCAAGGCCGGCGAGATTCTGGTTGACAACCTACAAGACCGGACAATTCGAGAAGGGTTCCGAGCCGTCGGGTGGAAGCCGGAGCAGCGCAAGAACCCTGCTCATGCCGAGGCGGTTGAGTGGTGGCTATATGGTAAGAATTTGTCAATGCGAGACGTCTTTCAGAGCGTACATTGACTCAAGTGATGACTGTAGACGGCGAGCAGGCGCTCACACCCGAGGAGACCTCTCTCGTCTTCAACCAGGCCGTGTCCAACTTCACCTTCCTCCAGTTCAGCGACGAGAACGAGTTCATCATCGACCAGCGTGGGCACAACACCTGGATCAAGGGCGAAGCATCCGAATTTCTGCAGCCCAACGATGAACGGCTTCTTCTGAACTCCATCGTCAAGACCATCGAGTACTCCTCCAAGGGAGTCAGGGTCACACTAGAGAACGGCGACTGCATTGAGGCCGACTACGCCGTCTGCACGTTCAGCTTGGGTGTGCTGCAGCAGGACGATGCCGTGGCCTTCGAGCCTGCCTTGCCCGAGTGGAAGACGTCGGCGATCGACATGTTCGAGATCGGCACATACACCAAGATTTTCATGCAGTTCCCCGAGAAGTTCTGGACGGACGACACCGAGTTTTTTCTTTACGCGGACCCGTTCCGGCGGGGCTGGTACCCAATCTTCCAGTCTCTTGACCTCCCTGGGTTCTTCCCCGGCTCCAAGGCCATTTTCGTGACCGTCACCGGCGACGAGGCGCATCGCGTCGAGAAGATGAGTGACGCCGACGTGCAGCGCGAGGTCATGGACGTGCTGCGGCTCATGTTCCCCGAAAAGGCCGCGACCATGCCGGAGCCAACGTCTTTCTTGTACCCTCGCTGGTCCACGACGCCGTGGGCCTATGGCAGCTTCTCGTGCTGGCCAGCGGGCACTACCCTCGAGCAGCACCAGAACCTCCGCGCCAATGTAGACAGGCTGTGGTTCGCGGGCGAGCACACGAGCGCGACGTACTTTGGGTACATGCAGGGTGCGTGGTACGAGGGCCGAGACATCGGTGGCCGTATCGCTGGCCTAGTCAAGGGCGAGTGTATAGGCGAGGCGCCGACTGGTGGCGCGATCAAGGGCAATGGTGGCTGTGGTGAGATGGTGCGCTACGAGGTGCTCCACGGCACGACTGAGGAGGACGAATACAATGTGCAGAACGGTTGGGACGAGAGCTTCCAGGCGGATGGATTTGATGAAGAAGCGTAGAGTAATGTTTGTGTGTCTGAGCGAGGAGTTGTGTGCACGTTCCTTTTCATAAGTATCAATGTTCTGCGACATCCGCGGGTAAACAAAGTTGACAATCCAATGGTGTTGCTGTAAAAACTTGACGTTGAACTATTGCATACCAGGACGACCTTTCCGGCCGGTGTCATGTGTTGACAGTTTGCAATGCAGCATTTCCGGCTCGAGGCGTGGCACTTGTGAATTACAGCGATCCTGTACCAGTCATGTAGCCAGGAATCTGGGCATCAAGAGTAAGTTGGACGTCGCCTTTTGACATCGTGAACCACCCTACAGAGAAGATCCATCTACCGTGCTTATATACCATTGGAATCATGAGCAGACCTCGCAAGCCACCTCCCTGGCGTGCGTGCCTGCGCGCCTTGATTGTGGCTGTGGCTAAATTTAGAACCTGGCTCTTCCCCATGTGGAAATCCTGCCAGGGGAGCGGGTGGGCTGACGTGCCCCGCCCAGCGCTGATTTGACCTGATTTGAACGTCTCCAGGGCTCCAGGGCTTGTTTTGTCGCGGACCGCAAGCCCGAGCGGGCGCCCGTCCGTTGAGACCCTCGCCCGTCCTCCCAGCTCAGGGACCACCACACCATGCTGACAGCACTTTGCTGACAACCCACGCCGGCCGCCACCACCACCACCACCACGCCGGCAGACCGACGGCAAGATCGTTCTTTGCTCGCGAATGCAATCCAGTCATCTAGTCATCGCCACCCCGTCTTCACAGCCTGCGGCAATCGTCCCTGCTCTGCCATGAGCGGCGCGCGCCGTGGCCGCAACTGAGCCGCTCCAGGCAACGAGCTCTCGTCACAACCACCAGCGAGTTGGTCACCCAAAGTGTCGGCGCGACATCCCCTGAGGAATCCCATCGAAGAGACGTGCCTGTCACGTCAGGACAGCGGCCTTAGATATGGCATACATCCAGAGCTCCCACTCGCAGGGCACCGAAGGCAGCTTTGTGGCGCACAAGCCGGCCGAAAACATCTCCCCGGAAGCATACTACCAAGACCCGGCGCGGCAACAACGCCAGAGGCGCTGGTATATCGCCAAACTTGTGCTACACTGCATCGTCTGGTCTATCGCGCTCGCACTCGTCGTCATCGACCTTTGCGTCATCTCCTGGCTTGGGTTCGATTTTGTCACCTATAGCATATGCTCAATCTGGCCGGCGATTGCGTCCCTTTGCTGGATCACTGCCGAGCTGGGTACGCTCGCGTGGCGGCGTACTTTGAGCCGTGGCATTGACCCACGATGGAACCTGAGCCTGCATCTTTTACTGTGGTGTGGCTTCGCCTGCGCGGCCGCCTTTGGCGGGATATTCGGGCGCTACGAATACTACTATTATCATTATTATTATTTGTCAGTGCCATCGGCTGCATACGACCTCGTCGACAACCGGGTGGTAGTCATCAGCAGTCTAGTGATTTCTCTAGTGTAGGTAATCGTCATGGTCCTCATTCTGTGCTCCCCAAACATTCTCTTACGAATTGCTGATTTGTGGCGGCGCGCCATCCTCCATCTAGCTTGCTCCATTTTGTCCTGTTCGTGCGGTGCTGCGTCGAAGTCAACCGGGTGAACCACGAGAAACAAGTCACACGGGTCTTCAGGGCTCTAGCGCGGCTCAACATCAACGACAACAGTCCCACGATAGCAGCGCCTGTGCCCGCGGTTCACTCAATCGATGTCGAACTCAAGCCCGCCCAGCATGCGCATCTGCCACCCCAAAACAAATCTGCACCGCACTCGATGGAACTGCAGCAGATACCACGACGCCCAGTCGGGGCCCCTCTATCTACACCACCGCCGGGTACGGCAAAGGACAGCTATCGCGTTATCGACCCGGATGTAGAGGCGAATCTCAAGTTTATGGGGCCACTGCCCGTGGAGTCGGTGAACGGAAATCACAAGTATCCGAGTAGGGTATTGAGGAAGGCATGAGTCAATGGCATCATATGAATATGTGCCACTCTGAGCTATTCGTCTCTGCTCGCTTTGCAATACGCAGATCATGTGCAGTACACCGGACGGCAACCGAGCATACGAAGCTGAGACTTGCTGGGAAATACGCGGCGCGTTTGGCCCCCTCTCTGGAGCTGGGAATACGATTCGCGGTAACGGCATGCTCTGCCGAACCTCTGCGGCAGGGCCCTTACCATATTTTGTCGGATTGATCACCCCCTTCTGAGGCTAATCTGCCCAGGTCATCTCACATTAGTATCTGTGCGGGGGCGCCATGTTGGTAGCACATCCACGGCCCGTTGATGCAGTTCGATATCGGCATTTTGCTTTTTCAGCGTCGGATAATGGAGTTTTTTGGCGTCGCCGTTGGAGCGGCCTTGTTCTGCTCCCTTGTAGATTTCATTCTGCTCATATTCCCAGGTATATATCAGCTGCTCGTACAAGATACGCTGCCCAGCAAAGGCGTAAATCATGTCTAGAAGGCATTTCAACCCCATTCTTAATCAAACACCGGCTTTCAATTCTCCTCCTACTCGAGATGCGTTAATGATGATAAGACTATTCGCGAGCGCAACCCTCGGGGTGGGGGCTTCAATGTTGGGGAACCTAGCGTTGTCAAGAGCCGGGCGGGCCGTTTGGTGACAGGCTCGGCTGGGGGGAAGGAATTATTAGTCATCTCATCATCATCACTGACCCCGACCAATAGAAGACTATGTGGACATTAAAGACCATTACAACATCCTACGATACGCACGACAATGACAAGTCGCAGAAGTCCACGCGGCCGGATCACACTCGTCCCGGGGCGGAAGCTAGTCGATCGCCCAGCTCGTTGTTTTTGATTGATCCACGTCTCATCACGGCGCAAGCAAGACCAGGTTGGACAGCGTGCCGATCGAGGATGCGGGGGCAGGGTCAACCCAGCACGCGGATCGTCGCCAGCATGAATGCCTGAGCCTCTTTTGCAACTTCATATGCGCACAAAGAACGATTACTATCACTACGCCTGTCCACTATCGGAACAAGGCCTTGTTGCGCGCGTGAGCAAGGCGGTTTTGACCACAATCCCAGTGCCAGATAAGCATCCCGTCACGAATCCGGGGAATCTACGCTACTCTCCTCTCCCACTTCATCATCACCAAGCTGGTGCTAGACGATAGCCACAACCTGCCAACGGATGGTCCACGGTACTTGTATCCGTTTACTGCAGCCTTAGAGATCATCATGGCGAGTGAACTGCTCGCAATCGGCGTCGGCCGCGGCACGCCAGCGGCTGCTCCAACGCCTGCCCCGACCAGCATCGTCGTTCCACCAGGACCATCACCGTCATCGCCGGCCCCACAGACACTACCGGGACTGTATCATCCGTCGCCGTCCTCGTCGTCCACACTGAATGCTCTGCCGCGGGAGATCCTCCAGCAAATCTTGTCCTACCTCCCTTACCGCAGCGTGATAAGCTGCACCCTGGTGAATCGCAACTTGTCGGACGTATGCGATTCCCCACTGTTATGGAGGAGGTTATGTCTCGACGAGTACGCCTCTTGGCACGCAGACCACTGCATCGAGGAGCGACTTGGTAATGTCGAGATCTCGGCCAGTACAGAATCATCTGCAGGAGGAAGAGCAGGTAGTAGTGGGGGCAGTGGTGGCAGTGCCGTGCAGACGAGGAAGAGAAGCGTCCTAGACACAGACTGGAAGCAGCTCTTCGCAGCCCGCAAGCAGCAGGATCGGCGCTTCTCAGAATCCTTTGAGCGCGTGCTGAGCAGGCAGGACGGGCGCATCGATGTCATCGCGCAGATCACCTCCCGTGGGGAAGATGCGCGGGATATGCTCGAGCGGCTCAAGCGAACTGGGGAGCAGCGCAGCCACAGCCAGCACAAAGCAGAATGGGATGATGCGGTGGCGGCCATGGAAGGCCAAGAGGTTCACGGAGATGATGACGACGACAGCCTTGCCCGGTCGTACTGGGCCAACGAGATCCTGGGCAGTATCAACCGCGCGCAGGCCTTGCGGGAAATCATAAATGTCATTTCTGCACCACGTGGACGTGGGCGGCCGGGAGAAGGACGTCGTCAGCAGCAGGACTACCCGCTGATCAAGGCGCTCTGGGCGATAGACTACTTTGTCGCGGAGACGCCTCCCGAGACGCTGCCTCAAATGCTAACGCACCTCGACGACATCGCCGCCGGGTTTCGGGCTGAATATCCAGGCTGTTTCGCCTCCTCATCGCCTGGGAGCTCCACGGCCTACAGCGGGCATGCTGGTGAAGGAGCCATTGTCGGCCGCTCGCGAAGGCAGAGAGCGCTGTGCCTCGCCGAGTTTGTCCGCGCCCACGACCTGGTGGGCGTGCGCTCGCCCGAGACGTACCACGATCTGCAGAACTCACTTGTCAGCGTGGCGCTGTGCGAGCGTGACCATCCGTCGCTGCCGCTCGTGTCGCATGCGATATACTGCGCGCTGGCTGAGCGGGTTGGGCTCGAGGCCGGGCTGACGAACACGCCGAGGCATGTATACGTCACGGTCAAGGCCCCCGATGGTGTCAGTCTCGATGACGAGATTGTCGAGCCAGAAGATGGGCAAGGAGGAGAGGACCAGACACAGCAATCCGGTTTCGCGCCACCAGTGAACGACAATAAGGACACGGAGCCAAAGGACGAGCTAGACCCCAGTAGGACAATGTTCCTCGACCCGTTCAACCACGAGGATGAGGTCCAGCTGTCCCAGCTCCGTGGCCTCTATGCCGGCGTTATGGGCGGTGCTCGAGCCGGCGGCGGTGTTGGGGGGCTCCTGGGCTTTGCCAGCCTACTCACCGGCGGCAACAACCATATGCCCGCCTCTGGCCCGACCGCCGCAGAGCTCGCGGCCTCGCTGGCGCCCGCGTCCACGCGAGATATGATGTTCCGCATGGCGCGCAACCTCCAGGAGACGCTGCGCGGTAGCGTGCACAGCCTCGCGTACAAGACGGCGCTGACGGACCCGACGGACGAGTTTGTCGAGCACCTTACCGACACCCGGCGCAATATACACGATATCGAGCCCACCCTACTGAACCCGTACCGGGCGGGCTACTGCGCATGGTGGCTGCAGACCCTGCTCGACGAGATTGGCGGCCTGCAGCACCGCGCGCTGTACAACTTTGTCGAAGGGTTCATGCACCATTTCAAGGAGACGGATTGCCCGCTCGTCACGGACTACATGCTCACGGCGTTCAACGGCGGGTTTGTCTCCGGCCCGGGCGCTGGGGGAGGCGAGGATGTGCTTGGTGCCGCGGCGGAGGTTGGGCGGGACGAGGCGGCGTTTGTGGAGACGGTTCTGGCGCATGTGCGGAGGGAGGATGTGAGAGTCAAGGTGCCGAAGCGGAGGGGTGCAATTGGACAGCAGCAGCAACAGCAGCATGGTGCTAGTGATGGTGGCGGCGGCGTTGGTGGTGGTACTCGTGATCCTGGTGCTGGTGACGATTTGCACAGCACGTCCGAATCCGAAAGCGATCAAGCGACGCAGTCACCGTCGTCGCCACAGCAGCAACAGCAGCAGCCAGACACCGAAACCCAGACCAATCCTGCCAATGATCCGTCGTCCTCTGCCTCCTCCTCTGAGCAGCAGCAGCACGAGCAGCAGCACGAACAACAACAGCCCTGGCAAGTCCGCTACCGCGTGGGGGACCTGTTCCGGCACAAGCGGTACCGCTACCGCGCCGTCATCACGGGCTGGGACTCGACGTGCCAGGCGTCGGAGCAGTGGATGCAGCAGATGGGCGTCGACTCCCTGCCCAACGGGCGGTCGCAGAGCTTCTACCACGTTCTGGTCGAGGACCACAGCACACGGTATGTGGCGCAGGAGAACATCGATCTTATCGTCCCGCACCGCCGCGGTCGTGGTCAGCAGAGTGACGGCGGAGGGAAAGGCAAAGGCAAAGGAAAAGGCAACGAAGATGGTACCGGGCATGATACAACCGACGGCAATGGGGCGGGTGAAGACGTGACGCAGGAAGAGGGAAGACAAGATGGAAGCAGCAGCAGCATTACGGACCGGGGCGGCGGCGGCGGCGCCGGTAACAATGATGGCCAAGCAGATCATTCCGCCCTCGGTCCGCCGTTGGATATCCTTCGCATCGCCGGGCGCTACTTCAAGCGCTGGGACCACAGAGAGGGGCGGTTTGTGAGTAATGTCCGGGACGAGTATCCTGATGACTGAATTCGAGGATTGGGGAATGTGCCCTGTACTCGCGCGTGTCAAGACGGAACATTGCAGTATACAGTCGCTTTGCTCCGACACGTTTAGTGAAACAGCTCCGTTTATAAGTGATTAATCACCATTTTAGCCTAGGAAAGTCTGGGTCCGTTGCGTCCTGACCACAACCAGCTGTAGTGACATTGCTGAATTTTTCTTTTTAAAAATTGATTCTGTAAAATTTGGTATCATACGCATTTCCAGTACCCAAAGTCGTCGTCAAGTCGTGATATATAAGATATTACAAGCCGCTCAGCGTCTTGGCCAGTGGTTGTCGAGAAGAAAGTCCCCACGACGCGAGCCCGATCTTTCATCTTTCATTTCTATTAAACCATTCGCACCTCTTGCTTAGGGCCCCCTCTTACCAGTCACAGCTCCAACGGCAAGAACCTCGATCCTCGCAGCGTAGAGTCTCATCACATGGCAGACCGGATCACCCCATATGACGTCTCGCAGCTGCTCGTCCGTGACGACCTGCGCCACGACACCCTCGTTGAGCCGCTCTTCGACGGTCTTTGTTCGGCGAACTCGTGCATCAGGGTTGCCGGACCGGAGGACCACGAGCCGCCCCGCGTTGCTCAGGGTACATGCCGGGACTTTCCAGACTGTGTTTGTGCGCTTGGATGAGCTTGATGACTGAGAGGAAGATTGCTTCGAAGATGATGATTTTCTGTCGCTAGACTTGCTGCTGGTCTTTGTTCCCGAGGAAGAGCGCGGCGGCTTGTCCTTTGGAGTTGGTGCTGCAAAGAGCTCAAACAGGCTCTTGACGTACGCTCTGTCAGCGCGAGTGACGGGATCTCCCTCGTTGATGAAGCTCAGGAACAATGACTTGCGCAGGTCAAGCCGATTCGGTTTCTCAAGTGGTCGGATCGAGATTGGCGGCGCTCCAAACGTGACGCAATGCACGCGCTTGAAGAATGACGTCAGATTGTTCAATTCAGAGGAAGCCGACTTTGACGTTGAGAGCATGTGCATGTACAGCAAGGCTGCCACGGCACCACCTGCGCTGTGGCCTGTGATGAGCAAAGAGTATGAAGCTCTACGAGGATCTTCCTCGAGCATCTGGCGGAGCCGGGCTGCCACGGGAGCAATCATTTTGCGGGCTACTTTGAGAAATCCGGCATGGCAGAAGTTGCTCGCATCATCCTAGTGCCATGTCAGCATAGGGGCAATTTTGTCAAGACATGGTCCACCTACCAAGAATCCTTTCGGCGAAGTCGGTGCCGTGTTGAGGTTGACTGACCAATCCATGAAACTCGCAGTACCACGAATAGCGAAGACGATTGTGTTAAGGTTGTCCATAGGGACAGACTTTATGCACATTGCCTTCGCCCCCGTCTTCCAGTCGGCATTGACGTGCGCGTTGCTCTCGGCGCCCGTGGGTTTCTCGTAGACTCGTTCAGAGTACTGTGCCGCCAGGCAGAGCAAGGGATATGTCGGAATGTAACTACAAGGTCAGGCTGTGAGTACAAGCTTACGCAAGGGCCGTGAGGAAAAAGGCTTACAGTCGCAATGGACGCAAGTCCATGGGAAGCCTTGAATTGGCATAGTACTCGACTTTAGAAAAGTATCCTCCTGGCACAATGGAATCCGCCACGACAACTGTCGGTGCGCCTACCGCACCTTTTGATCTGACGTCCTTTGCTCTTGACTCTTTTGGGGTTTCTTTGGTCTTCTTGGATATTTCTTGTGATGGGGTGGCGACTGGCGGAGGACCTGGTTGCTGGTACATGAAGAGAGCATTTTCGTTGCCGGTGTATGTATCGCGATCAATGAGAGAGATGACATCGTTGAACATGCCAGCAAACTGGTCGTACATTGCAGCGCTCTGGTTCAGAAGCTGGGAGCCATAAGAATGCCAGCGTGGGAGTCCGTCGTTGAGGTGGTGTCCGGCAGTTGTGGGCATCAACTCGGTTGCCAGATTGGCCGCGGAGCCTAGCTTGAGCTTACTGAGTGCTGTTGATGAGTTGCTATGCATATAAGGGCTGGTCGGGTATTGCAGAGAGCTATTCTGAGAGGGAGGCGGACTCAGATAATAATGCTGGTTTACAATGACGGGAGGCGTTGTTGGTTGAGCTTGAGCGCCGTATCTACCAGAACTCGGTTGAGACTGAGCACAAGACTGAGGTTGGGGCAACAAGAGCCCAGCAGGGCATGGCGGCCCATGGTGATGGTGGTATGGTGTTGACGATGGGAACGGCGGAGACGGCTTGCCAAAGTGACTCTGGGCATGGGGAGGACCAGCTATAGGATATCCAAGATGGTCAACCTTGACGGGGGCCCGGGGCTCATGGGCAGGCCGTTTCGGCTTCTTGTTCATGTCGAAGAAACCCATGATGTATCGTCTGGCGAACCTCGTCTACGGTTGCCGGACCTTAATATTGTTGTGTGGGGTACTTGAAGCATCTAGTTAAGCTCTTGTTCGATTAGTGAAGTGACGCCATCGCAAAGGGAGAATGTGTGCTCTATGACGCATCGCAGCCGCCGCTGGCAGTTGGAAAAAAACATGAGATGAGAATGTAGAGCGGAAAGAGATGTCGAGAGGCGACAAGGCCAAGAATTCTTATCACGAGGCTGCTGCGCCTGGCGGGACCTCGCTGAGAATCGTCACTGCAGGCGGGGGCCTCTGGCGCCTCGGCCACTTGAACACAGCGCTCAGCCGCTGGAGGACGCCTGCCCAGCAGTGTCATTGGCTGCTGGGGCAGCACGGCAGAGCCAATGGGAACATCTCGTGCCACTGCAGCAGCAGCTAGCCAGTCTTGGCGGTTGGTGCAGCCAGTGAGGGCTGGCGCGGTTCCTTTGTTGCAGCATTCCTGATCCCCTTTCGGATCCCTGCTTGCCACATGCCTGCACGGCTCGGTTTTCGCCCCAGATCGTTTCTTTCTTCCAGAGGGCGGGTCCCATGTAGCATAGGCACTCCTTGAGGCTCGCAGATGGCTTGGAATGCTCCAGAGTGTCTTGTTGGCCAACGACGACTGCAGTCAGTCAGTGCAGAGGGCAATGGTGGGGCTCTTGTGGCCGCCGCGGGACCCCCTGTTTGGACCCTTGCCGTTCTGGCCGTGATGGCTGCAGCCGGAGCTCCCCTTTTGCTGGCCACACGCTGCGCGACCTCCCCACGTCCCGAGCATGATGCAGCTGCTCCCGCATTGGCCTGCAGGGATCCAGAAACGTTCAAGCGACGACATCTCCATCTCCATGCTTCGCGCGCCCGCTGGTGGGCTGTTGCTTCTCCAGCAGACACGGCGAGTCTGATTTAACCTCCTCGCTCCTCAAGGGCGTCCTCAACAACTCGTGCTCAGCCGGAGAGACTACTAGTATCCGTCTCTGTCGGCCTGGCTCATACTGCGATTACACCTCCACCGACACCTACAAGCAATGCTTGGCTCACGGCCAGCATGGATTTCGTCAGTCTCCAGCCGTGGCTCCCTTTGTCGACCGTCTCTCCTGCTGACAACCTTGACGTACATCTGTAGTGGACGCGCCTCATAGCAAACACGCCGCTCTCGGCACGGTCGACTGCCAAAGATGCTGCGCGGGATCCCGTCAGGCGCCGCCAGCGCTTCGAGAAGGAGTACAGCAGCCTCCTGCACACCTGGCGAGTGTCCTCAAACCTCACAAAGGATGTCGACGCTGCCGAGACGATCGAGATGCGCCTGCAGGAGCTCACCAACATCCTCACCGACGAGTCGCGGCGGCCCCTTCCCCACCCATGCATTTCGTTCTGCGCTACGAAGAAGATCTATGTTCCGATTGCCAAGATTGCGACCTCCTCATACAACGAATGGATCATCAAGGAAGCCGTGCTCTTCTTTGCCACACTCATCGAGAGTGAGGAGGAGGCATTTGTGGAAAACGATGAATTTGCCGCCAGCTTGACCAATCTGCTGGTTCGCATTACGGGTCAGAACAGCATCCGGCTGGGCTCTGACACCGAGATTAGGGTCGTCGAGCTTGCGTTCAACATCACTACAAAGATTCGTCTCGAGCCTGAGATCTTGCCAACCTGGTTCAAAGCAGCCAGCGTGCCTACTCAAGCTGGCCCTGAGAAATTCAAAGATGATCGGGAGCGCTTCGAGGGCAGGTCACAGAAGCAGGACTTTCCGCTCTTCTACCTGCTCATGGACTACATCCACCACGAAGGCAAGATTGGAGACTTTGCCCGGACCGGCCTGCTATACGTCATTGAGGCAGCATCGAGCTCGGTATCCTTGGAACAATGGATCGTGGAGAGTGACCTGTCGACTTTGATGGCGACAGGTCTCGGAGCTCTCTACAGTCAGCTCAGCCGCAAGCTTGTAATTGACCACCCAACTCAGGACCTCCCACCTATCCTCGCCCTGTCAGACTACCAACACCCAGAGACCACGCACGAAATCGTCAGCTCCTGTAACCCAGATTTCCAACTACACTTGGAGACCTTTCTTTCTCATCTACTTTTCTGGCAAGATGTTCTCAACCACTGCCGGTCCCTTGAGATAAAGTCAACCCTTCTAGAGCATTTCCAGATCATCTTTCTTCAACAACTCCTGTAAGTGTGGCAGTGCGATTTGCCCAGAGTTTCATGGTGTGCAACGAACTGACCACGGGACAAACAGATATCCTTCGCTCTTGGAATCTTCAGACGTGGACGGGGGTTCGTCAGTAGCTGTACTGACTTACCTTCGTCGTATCCTTGAATCGCTTGATCATCCCGACATGATCAATCTCATTCTACACTACCTCTTGGCGCTGCCTGACAGGGACAGTTCGAGGACACTGAGCACCGAACCATCAGTCAGCGCAGCGCGCAAGCGCAAATCCATGGACTTGGCGAGCATGATGGCCTCGAAGGTTGAGTCCACATACGAGCCGTTACTCTTCAATCTGGTCGACCTCATCCAATCTTGTCTCAAGTCTAAAAACCAGCAGACCGTCTCGGTGACTTTGCAGCTGCTTGCAGCGATACTTAAGCGGCATCATCGCTACGCCATTGTCACGCTGCTACACACCGAGGCTGTCAACCCCCAAACATCACAGCGGACGGTCGGCGCCCACCAGCAAGAGGTCGAGTTCATCACAGCCCTGGCAACGTCGCTGGGCGGGCATCAAGACGTGCTGGATGAACTGTACGAGTCGATCTTGAAGGATAGCATGACGCGTGTCGAGAGCCATCCGTGCTCGTTGAAGTTGATAGCCCCACAACTGGCCGCCACGAACCATAAACTCCCAGCTGTCCCAGAAAGTGTGCCTGGCGCACCGAGAGAAGTGCCTCCGCACACCCTCCGCCGGGAGGACCCCATCCTCAATTCGATGATGGACATATTTGAGACATTCTTCATCAACTCCGTTGAGACCAACTTGTCCGTCACCGAAGCCTTACTGGACCTTGCAGTCTGCGGGCACATTGGCATTGAAGGGTGGTTGTTGCGCCATCCGGCAAAGTATATATTCGATGGAGCGATCGACGAGGATGAGACCGTACCCGAACAATCGTCGAATGGCGACAATGACGCAGAGGAGGACGAGGTGCCTGAAAGTATAAGCGAGCTCGACACGTTGAAGGCTATTGCCAAATGCCGCCGATACCCAAAGTGGCAGGCCTCGAGCCTGCCTCGAACCCTCCGTACGCTCGAGTCACTGGCCGATCAGGTCGAACTGTATAGGCAGTCTATCCCTCGCTTTGATGATCTCCTCCAACAGAGACGAGACGCCTTCCAGACAGCGGATGCCGCGCTTGCGCCAGATCCTCCACCAGTGCCGTCTAAATCGGTCACGCCTGGCCAGGACCAAACCCCGGTGGATGGTTCTCGTGCAGCGTCTCCAGCCCGGCCTAGTGCGCTTGAGGGCTTTGCTCAGAGAATATTTTCCGAGTTGAGCACGCCCACCAAGAGTCGATCGGCCAGTCCACGTGGGAGGGGAGACGGCACGCTGGCAAGTAACCTCTTTGGCACACCCAACAAGCCTCTGCCAAGCACACCTAGAGATAATCGGCCTGAGCACGAAACACCTACTAAGGGCGGCAGGCTGAGGTCGCTTTCGCCTGCTGTACATAACGATGGTAACAGCTTGGATGCAGCCGCGAAATCCATTCCGGCAAGCCAATTGGCAGCGTTTGCAGCCATTGATCAGGAAATTCTTGGTCGCAAAGTCGGCCTCCCATCCAAGAGATTGGAAGCGATACCCCTACGCTTCAACACGAAGAACGCTACAGAGGACTCGTCAAAAGTGGACGCCACGGGAGATGATGCACAGAACTCTGATCCTGCCACGGCTGAGACGGTCCAGGCTCCAGTAACGAATACTGAGGAGTCTGATCAGCCATCACAGCCTACAAAGCAAAGTGGAGATGGAGAAGATGAGATAGGCATTGCCCAACCATCAGGAGCGAGCACGCCTGCCGGTGAGAAGGAGGTTACAGTGTCGCACGTCATCACCAACGTCATCGTGCTGCAGTCGTTCTTGTTTGAGCTCGCTGGTCTGGTTCAGGTCCGAGGCAGCCTATTCAACGAGATCAAATTTGCTTAGGTGGCAGGCTAGACTAAAGGCTGTGGATTTTGCCTGTCATTGGCTTTGTAGGACTCTCAGTGGAGGCCGCTTCCACTGCGACTTTTTGATGGCCAGGTGGTGTGTATCGTCGATTTTTCTCTTCTTGTCTGCGCGTGATACCATTCATAAATAGATATGATTGCTAGTGCTGGCGATGCCAAAAGTTGCAAGAACAACGAGGAACAAAACCTCTATGTCAATCGCGCGCCGCTGAACACGGGATTTCTGTCTGCCACTGGCCACCTGCTTTGAATACCACTACGCGTCCCCCACTCACACCTCTAATACCAGATCGTTTCAGACAATGCAGTGTACACTTTGGAGTTCCATTTTACGTAACCCGTTCACCTCTCTCGTCTCGGCACTCCTTGGCAAGGCTTCTCGTTTGCGAGGTTTAATCTAGTCAATAGAGGAGGTCCTACGTTTCTAGTTGAACCCGATGACACCCTCGGCCACCAAGAATGGCGACTCCTCTGCATCCTCCTCCTCCTCCTCTTGCAGCTGCTGCCGCCGCCGCCGCTGCCGCGGGCCCACATGCCGCCAGACGGTCACTCTTCGCCCGATGATGCCCTGGCCCCCGACCCCGATCTCGAGGGGTGCTGGGAGTAGTGTCCTTTGCTGCTGCTTCTGCTGCGGCTGCGGTGTTTCTGGCTTGAGAACCTGGCTGGACGTGGGACTAGATGTTGTTGGTGGTGGTGGTGGTGGGGAAGAGGAAGAAGAAGAAGAGGGGGAGAGGTTGAGACTGAGAGAGTGCAGGACGGGGCTGGTGGTCGGGGAGTCGAGCAGGTTCCCCGAGGCGTGGATATGCACTGTGAATATCTGTGCCTGGTGGTGGTCGTCGTGTTTGTCCCAGGTCAATTGCTTTTCCAGGTTTCCTGCTGCTGTTGCTGATGATGATGGGGATGATGATGCTGCTGCTGGTGGTGTAGAATGTGCTGATGGGTGGTGTTCTGATTCTGGCTCTGAAGTGGCAGGCAGGGTGGAAATAAAGGTCATGTGCGTCGCCCAGTTTCCCGTGTTGCTCTGCCCGACGACAGGCTTCTCGGCGGTGATGTCTGGGCTGTTGTGGAAGATGAGAGAGCCCGAGAAGGGCACTGTGTCTGTCCGGCTCTTGCTCTGTCGTACTGCTGCTGCCGCTGGTGGCGGTAGCCCACCCTCGCTGTCAAATTTCGACTCGACATCGCAGTCCTCCTCGGTCCGGCCTGGGGATAACGGCGGTGATGGCGGTAAATATGTTCTGCTTGCCCGGGGGGTTTTGGGGTGCTGTAGCGGTGCTGCAAGTTTCCGGGTTGTGCCTTGTGTTGACGGCGGTGGTGGTCTGAGAACCACGAGGGCGCCGCCTAGTGACGCCCTGGGAGTGTTGCAGCTTCTTCCGCACATATTTCCAGTGTTTCTGACGAGTCTGTTGATTGTCCCTGGTAATACTGATGGTGGCCGTGGCTATGGTGTTTAGAATGTCGTTCCAATTCAGAGAAGACTTTCAGTGAATGATGGTGATTTTTTCTTAAATGCCAGGACTTGAGGATGTTGTTCTCTAGTCTGCTGTCTATTGTGCTCTAAAACACGTTTGTGTGGTTTTGCAACCTTGATGGCTGGTTGGGTACGCGTGCGTGACTCAGGATAGACAGACACCTTGGTGGACAGTTTGTGTATGTATGTGCCTGCACATCGGTCTCATTGACGAGCGAAGAGGATGTCTTTTGTAGATGGGAAACCCCTTTCAGTGGCTACTCGTGCTGTGATCAGCAATGTACAATCCCTTTACATTGAGCATGTTTTGATCGTGTCATCAGCGGCCTGGTCACCTGTGCCTCCAGCATGTACTTTCAGTACGCTCCTCAAAGTAAATACAGTACGTACACTAGGTACAACTGCGAAACAAGCTCACGAGGAGAGCGGCTGAGACAGGCCACCAACAGCGCACCTTGACCAATCAGCAGTTGCAGCAGCCACTGGTTAGTGCTCAATTGGGGCAAAAGGGGGCCCCAGCACGGGCACTACGCCCATGAGCAAGTTTGCGTTGTTTGAAGCCAGTTTGCGCACCATTGCTGCTCACCACCAAAAGATCATCTCTCAGAGGACTCTGGCACGTGCGCCACACCCTGCGCCAGTCAATCAGTCTAGACCTGAGGGTGCAGCAGCGCGATCCGTAAATGCAGCTTGGGAGGCTTGATGCTTAGCGTGCCAGGCCTCGCTTGAACGAGCACCAGCAGTCTTGCTACACCGCCAGGGCCTGCCTACCTGCCTGCCTGCCTGCCTGCCTGCCTGCCTGCCCACAGTATGCGATCTGTTTGATCTTTTTGCGTCGTTTGTAACAAGGACCGCATGGACAGACCTATTTGGAAGGGGGGACTTGAAACCTGTTACAACCACGAGGCCATGGTTCTCTTTGTCATCTGAGAGATACAGTGTAAAACAGACTCCGAACACGCAACTAATCGCACACGGTAAGGTTGACTAGTTCGGAGTAGAGTATACAATGTGCTTGCTCATGAGTCGTCGCCTTACCAAACGGGCGTGGAGTTTCAGAGACAAGGTGTGGGCCAATTTGGTGGTTCTTGGGTTAAGAATGGTGGGTGCAAGACACTCTTGGCAACTGTACAAGAAGCGAAATCGCCACGATATCATCATCATTGATACTGTTTCGTAAGCAACGTGTTGTTCTGGGTTACGTTGATCATCAAGCATTCGTGTGAATGCAAAGCCAAATCCCGTCACGGTACATCATGGTTTGCAACTTCGTATTATTCAGCACAACTTAGCTTTCATCCTCCTACCCCCAATACAACACGGCCTCCACAAACTTGGACACGAAACTATGAAAAGGTAACGATGCTTCTTCATCTTCAAGCAGTTGGGGTCTTGAGCTCCCAGCTTTCGAAGCATCCAATTTCATGTGTCAAGCATCCAAACCTACCCGTTCGATGGGCTCCTGCCATATGCACGCCGCGGCCGCCCCTTCGTTCACGTCCGGCTGCTGGACATGCACTCCTCAATGAGCCGAGTAAAGCAAAACCAAGTCAACTTGAGACGACAGATGCTTCCTGTACCCGTCCATCACGCTCCAAAAAAGCAGACAGAGTTGCCATAATCTGTGCTAGTCCTCCAAGTCTAGGACTATGAGACAACACAAATTATCCCAAATGCAATCAACCGTAATCTCTCGGTCCTCCCTCCCTTTCGTCCACAGCAGGCTATTATTCTCTGTGCCTGCCTTATGCTCTTTTCAGCACAACTCTATCGCACCCCACAACCAACGGCGTTCTTCCCGCTGCCGAGGTCAGCTTATGCTCCCAAAGCTTCGTCTTTATTCACCTTCGACCAGATCCAAATACTCAAAATTCGCCCAAATGTTTTACACAAACTTCGTCAGGCCAAGGTAAAAAGAAACAGCTTGTAAAGAGATTAAAGCAGTTAGACACACATATTCTCTCTCTCTCTCTCTTAGAAATGCCGTCCTCAAAAATGAAAACCCTGGCCCTCCTCGCCTTCCACCCCCCTCTCAAGAGCGACCACCCTTGCCGACCCCCCATAAAGGTCCCTTTCCATGCGCCAATTCCGAGGGCGGGAGGAATTGGCAGCTCCACAGCGCCAACGACTTCGTTAATATCAGCGGCAAAGGGGGGTGTGGGGGGGGGGGGGGTGGAGCAAGGCAAGCTTGACTTTACTGGACGTCTTGATATATCGCGTCTCTGTCAGTTCTCTCGACATCACGGACATTTCTCTCTTGCGAGGAAAATTCACCACACACACATACAGACACGCAGAAGTACCCATCTTCACTCAATAGAGACACATGGCCGAAACACCTGCAAGCAAAAGAAAAAGACGACTCCCAACCAGTCCGCAACGCCATCACTACCGCCGCGGACCCTGCTGCTGTTCTTACTACTTCTCTCGTCCCCGCTGCGTTCATTCAACGGCATCGGCACTGGCAGCACCTTTAGCAGCCTCTAGAATCTTTTGGCCGAGCTGTTAGTTGGTTGAAATGTTGCGCAAGGAAAAGGCAAGAATACCTGGAGCGTGACTTGACTATTGAGAGCACTCCTTTGGGAGTGTCAGGTTTACAACGAATCTCCACGCCAGACGTATTGGAACGTCCCAGTTAAGGCAGAGTCGCCCGTAGCTTGATACAATGAGTGCTCTCGGAGACGACAATTTCCTTTGAAGATGCAACATCAACACTTGTGAGCCTGGCAGGGTGCCCATGATGTTTTGCCACATCCGAACGCCTAAATCTCGTCCTCACAAGCTTCCGCAACTCTATCACCGCGACCTCTTGTCACAGATTCTGCGGGAAGATCAACGTTATGTGGTGTATATATGCTCTGTAATCTCTGTTGCCAGTATTTGTCTGATAACAGGGACAGCGTCTTGTTTCCCAATGCATATAGTACTTCCGAAAAGCACTACTTTAGTAATGGTGCTCATCGCGGATCCTCAAATAGCCTCCCACTCCATGGCATTGACCATGAAGTCCCAATCCTGACTCGAGGGGGGTTCACTCGATGGTTGCAATTTCCCACTGGCCCTAGATCTGACTTGGTAGTCCTCAACATCTCTCTGTGCCATTTCATAGCCATGCTCGATGGCAAGTTGCACCGTCTGCAGGATCTCGTCGAGGTTGTATGACTCTAGCGGTGGGGGTGGCTGATTATACAATGGTTCATCATCGTCATCAATATACTTCCACCGGTTGCGCAGCTCTTTAGCTCGGAGCAGCTGCTTACGCACCGGGTCGATGCCAAAAATTGCGCCCAGTGGAGTCAGCGGACTTTCGAGGGCTGAAATCACATTGGCGTGATATCTGTGCTTGTACTCTGGCTTTGGCGGCTCGACGCTGCGCTCAGGCGAGCGGGTCTTTTTCGTAGTAGTCGGTGCGGCGTGGCGGTCGATGGCAACACCGTACACAGCAAGCAGAGACACGAGGGCCTGTTCCAGCAAAATGTAGTACTCGTAATAGTCGAGCTTGAAGTTGATCTCGTTTTCTTCAATGTCCTGCTGCGAGAGGCCGGCCCTGCTGGTTGCCTTTGCGTACCCAAGCTCAAGAAATGGCATCTTCCACTTAAGACGCTTGGCCATCTTAAGAAAGCGCGAAAGGTGACGCTCATCACACGAGTGGAGCTGGTCCTGGTCTCTGGGAGAGTCTGTGGTGCTGGAGAACTCTGATGGGGACGAGCCGCGTGAAGAGGCGAGTCGGCGTGGCCGTAATAGGCCAGGACCAGTCGCCCAGCGTGATGCAGAGAGACCCTTATTCTGCTCCATGGCTTGGTGTCACAGGCCGTGGCGTAGTCGAAGCACGGAAGCGCTACACGAGAGATTGTGACACGGGCGACAGCGCGCCAAGCCTCCAAAAGATGGCGATGCGCCTATACAAAGATCACTGACGGCTTCAAGCTGTGCTACCGTTGTTGCAAGGCGCGTTGAGCAGGGGCCAAATACAAAGCTCGTGATGGCCAAAGCGGACAGACGTTGGTGGAGCGCTAACGTGGCGTGTGTTCTGCTGCACGAAGGCAATTGCAGCACTGAATTCAACTGCGTGGCGATGTTCGACCCGTCTCCAAGAAATGAGCGATACAATCATTGGCAATGTTGGATCACGAAGTCTGGTGGTGGTATGTAGATGCCAGGGACAGGATGTTGGAGGTGGGCGAGCAGCCCGGGTTTGGTTGGTTGGTGCTGTTGGCTGCATGGACGATGGCGTGCAGGGTTGCGCCTGCCATGCAGATGGGCCCTTCCTGCCTGTATGCTCAAGTCCAAATGGCAGAGCCCGATTGATATGATGGCAACCACTTCAAGAGAGGAAGACGGCCGTCATCTCCTTCAGACCATGGAAGACACGCGTTCCACTTGGATAGACACGCTGGCTCGATTCTTCTGGGCATTCCGATCTTTTCAGCTAGCGGGTTTCAAGCGGAGGCGCGCTTCCGGTCGATTCTCTGACGCCGTCTTGATGGTCCTGGCCCTGCCTGCATGGCCACAAGCAAAAATGTATCGATGTACCGCCAGAACTGACCCTGAGAGCTTACTTCCAAGCCATGTCGGTCCACCTGACATTGGGTGCAACTCAACAGATTCGTGTCGGCGGGTCATGCATAATCGACCTGCTGTGGCGTAGCGGCAACCCGCCTCCAAATCTCCGACGGACGTTTTGGTCCAGAACCGCTGGCCTGGCTGATCGAGAGCTCCCGTTCGTGTCGATCCGGTGTGTAACAAAACCCAGGCCATTTCAGGACCTGCGCCGTGTTTGCGTCATCGAAAGCCGTCGCCTCCTGCCCCGAATTGCGGACGGTTGTTACTATATCAACACGGCAGTGCATCATGTGCACCGTCAGTTGTGAATTCGTGTTTCTAGACCCTTCCCAGTTGAGCTAACTGTGCCGTCCTGCTGGAGCATCATGCATTTGTGTCACAAGTGTCGGCACTGCAGGCCAATACGAGCTCCACGGGCAAGCTGCAGATTGTCTTCACGCTCTCCGGAACGACTGTTGAGGAGAAACCCATGCCCTGTGAATGGATATGTGTTGTTACTCGATGAACGGACGTAGCTCAGGTGGTTCTGCCCTTTGCAGACCGCCAGGCGGGCGAGCAGAATGGCAGCACTGTGCTGCTGGAAATGCTGGGCCTCAACGCCATCGACACGAGACCACACGGTATGCTTACATGTCAGATCATAAAAACATGACAAAACCCAGCGGTGGCTACCTCCATCATAATTACGCCTTACCATCTACCTCGTCCATAGACCCTTCATCTGGGGAACGCCGTCCTTCAACAGACCACTGTCGAGATCTTCACAATGCAAACCACAACATTCCTTGCGTTAGTGTGCGGGAGCGCTGCGGCCGGCAACGCCGCTGCCATCCCTGGTAGCGATCCTTATGTTGGTGATCTTAGGACATTCGGTGAGGTCGGGTGCTCCTCAGACAACCAGGGCGTCGCGACAATCGTGCTATCTCGAGTTAAGCCGTGCACCCCGTATCCTCTCGCTTTCAAGTCGATCGCAATCCACGGCTTTGATCGCTGGGAATGTAAGATGAGAAAAGGATTCCACCCTGGCGGTGCTGTTATGACTGAGTCCGAGCTAACTTTGTATACAGTCCTTGTTCATACCACAGATGACTGCACTGATGAAGGCACACCTGTCCAACCCACAGCTCCTGGTGCTGCTGATCTCGTCTGCACCAGCGCACCTGTCCGCGCAGCCTACGTCGCGTTTTCCATCGTTGCAGCTCCATAAATGTCAAGGCATTGATTCTGAGCTACAAAGTCACGCAGTATCATAGTGTATGACTGGCAGGACCACTCGGCATGTCCAGTCGTTAGTCATCCCTTACAATTTGTCATGTCTGACTTTGCTTGAGCCGACCTGATTTGTTTCGACCCAGGTGCATTGAAGCCTGTCAAATTGGCGTTACCATATCGTTCCTGTTGATCTTTTGGGTCAGAATATGAGTCGATGTCTGCTCAGACTCGACTGCTTGAGATCGTGGTAATGAAGGCATACAGCACGTTTTGTAGATATTATTGGGACATGCGACAAGTCAGGATCTGTTGGTGGCGAGATGGATTGCATTCTTGTCATAAGGAGCAGGCACTAGGTCGACTTGACTTATGTTTGTTTCCAACAATCTTGTTGACCAACAAAGTATAGCACAGCAAACTGGCCGCATGCCTTGCAAATGACTTCCGGTCCATTGCCCTTGTTCTCTTAGATCCTGCTTAAATCCTGCTACATCTCGTGTGCCTACCCTACCACCTCGCCGCTCTTTGTCAAACTAGCAATCCGTGGGAGACACAAAACCGACAAGATCAAGTACTACCCTGCCTGCCTCACATCGAGCCACTGAATCTCACGATTAAGATTGATACATACAAAAACCCAATCCGCAAGACCGCACGCAACCTAGACAAACGAGACGATTCTTCACATCATGGTTCACATCATGGTTTACATCATGGTTCACATGCACCTAATCCTCTTCTACGCCTTCGCCAGCGGCAACTACGCCCTAAGTATCAGCAGCAAGGCGGATAGCACTCTGCTTACTCCTCGTGCCGAGGGCGTACCCAACAGTAGCAACGGCCATGACGACATAAGCGCCAGGGACTTCTACCCAGGCTTCAACAACACTTGCAGCAGTTGGCACATCGAGCCCGCCCAAGACAACACCCAGCTGTATCTCGTTGCGCGGTGCACGGGAGGTGATCCTGCTGTGAGCGAGGGAAAAGTGTGCTCGCAGATCGGACTGGAAGAGTATGTCATTATGGATCTCTCGCCATACCTAGATTTCCCGTCATTTCGCACCGTTCAAACGATGATTCCCCATGCGTGCTATCAACCATGTTGTGTCACTATACTCTGCCACCGAACACTTACTACAGACTTTCACCCGTTGCTCATTGATTTGTCAAGATGTACCTATAAACTGACACCAGATAAAACTTAACAGGTGCTACTATGAGTTTGAAGGCTGGCTCTACCGCACCGAAGATCCCAAGTCCATTCCGAAGGACCGGCCCATCCTCAATTCCGCGCGCACGAACACCGATCTCGATGCCGCAGCAACAACCAGCGCGGCCACCGCTTCCAACGCAGAAGAGATCCCTGCCGCCCGCCGCAACGGCGACGACAACAACAACATGGATTGGTACCCAGACCCGTGCCACTTTGCCACTCTCGACAAGGTCGGGGACCCGGACGACCCGAACCTGATCCCGCGGCATTTGCGGTGGCAGTGCGAGGGCGCGCTGTCATGGCCGCCCGGGTACTCGGGCAGAAAGCTGCAGGACCTTGGTGAGTTGTTGCTGATCATTTTTCGGCCCTGTGATTCGATTTCAATTACTTGCTTGCGTTCATCAGTCTGCTTTTGTATGGCTTTGCCTGCTGCCCACCTGCGTCAGTGGTCTCCTTCGCGTTTCGAGATCTCGTTGTTCCTCTGCTACTCCTGCCCCTTTTCCTTCATAGCATGCGCCCTATCTACTTGCTAGATACCTACTTCACCGTTTTCTGTTTCAGCGTGCGACAAAACCTCCAGAGACCGTTTTGGCGAAACATGCACTTGCCACAACCACATATTTCCAAACAACTCTTGTCTTCTCTCATCCACACACACACACACACACACACCCGATCCCGAAAATATAGTATGCAAAGGCTAACCCCATTCCTCGTGACCCTGCCACGGCGACACAACAACAGCACTCACCGTAGGCAACAACGCAGGAGTCCTTTCCTGCCCGTACGCCGGCGCCAAAGGCGTCGTAAGCACAAGCTGCCGCGATTAAAGGCCTTACCTTGGGCGGAAGCCAGCAGCATCGGGTGGAGCGAAAATTTCAGAAGCAACGTCATGGGGTTCATTGGGGAGAACGGCAGGCATGGCCCATGGGGGACCATCTGGTGGATCGGGAATGACGCGTGTTCCAGGGCCGTAGGTAGAAACAGGAGCACCAGATGTCAAGACAAGATAGTCACTTGAGCCAGAAGCTCGTAGGCTGAGGCATAACCTCGGAAGCAGAAGTGGCGACGCGGAAGGACCGCAGAGATCCGCAATAAAATTCATCGCCCCTCAGCTCAGCTCGCGAAGACGAAGCGCAATAATCATCGCGGGATGGTGAAAACCACAAGAACAAAAACGCACAACGCGCCAGCCTCGTTCCTCTTACTGCTACTTGTCGCTTCCCAAAAAAGATACTATAGACGCGCTGACCAGGCAACCTTGACCGCCCGATATTGCTAACACAAAGACATACACCACTACCCATTGCTGTTCGCTACTCTTCTAGACCCAGGCGGCCAGCCAAACTCCCGAGACAGGAAATGAAGATGCCGATATGTCCAAATCCAGAGAGCCCTGTCAAAATATGAGAGAGATTCGTGAAATCATCGCCCCTCGGACAAACCACGTCCGGAATTCGCCGTGAACCCCGCCTGGTCCCAACACTCACTGCTTCTAAGGAATACACTCAGCTCCCCGCACGCCAGACTGCGCGAGACACTACTGATGCGTGGCATCCGATGCCAACCCCCCTTGAGTTGTGAGCTAGATATACAGGTATGAAGAACAAGTCCTTGAGGCTGTAGACATTGCCCGAGAAGAGTGTTGATGGCAGCTACGCGGCGTCCTAGGACCTTGAAGGACCACCTTGCTCCGCGATAGACTTCTTGTCCCTCCGCGTCTTGAAGACGAAATCCGCCATGATGTGGATATGATCAGCAGGGAAGTGGTAATTGGGAAATCCTGGAACGCGCTTCAGATACTGGTAGTCCGGAGGGCCGAGCAGCTCTATCGCATCAACCGTGTTTGTGGTGTACCAGATATAGTCTATGACCCAGCAAAACGAAGGCGTATAGTTGGTAAAGGTGAGCTCGTCCGGAGTGCCGAAGAGAGCCGAGTACGAATTGCGTAGGTTGAACGGGTGCTCAATTCCATCCCGTGTGAAATTGCCGTATGAATGGCCAATTAGATCTGGGTGATCCGGTGGGATGCGACCCTTGTCCAGCAGCTCATACACAGAGCTGTCCCTCATTGAGTTGTAGTCACCGCATACAAAGAGGGGAATGTCTGTGTTGTTACGGTACTCCTGACTTGGTGCGGGTTCTGGAAACTCTTTGGGAGGGACGCCTTCCTCGCCCGATGGGCGGGGTTTCAGCCGCTTCTCATGGATGGGAATCGGCGGTCTTCTTGTGTACTTTTCGGAGTGCTTTGTGACAAGATCCATCAAAATGCCCGTCTGAACGGCCTTTACATCGGCAAGGAAGGACTCCCAGCAAAGGTGGGCGTTGACAACAATGAACCGATTGCCAGTGAACCGCGATTCGAAGAAGCAGAAGACGGCAATAGTGTCTTTCGGCATGACGCGGTTGAAGACGTCATCGGCCGACTTCATGTCGGGACGGTTAATAGCAGTCTGCCTGAAGTCGACCATCTGTTTGTCTAGCAACATGTACTTGTCGCTGTTGTAGAAGATTGAGCAACCATCGACGTAGCGTTGTTCCTTGGCTGGCAAATGGTTCACGCGCGTCTTGGGGTAGAATACGCCCCTGTACCCGTTCTTGTGGAGCTCCGGGGCGAAGAAGTCCTCGAAGGCGTCCATTGCGGTCTCTTGGAGACAGAGGATGTCAGCTTCGCGGTCACGCAACTCTTGCAGAATGCTGTCCTTGCGGTACTCCCAAGAGAGTGCGCTCTCTGGTGTGTACCCGTACTGAGTACTGGTCGCATATTTGTCACAGAGCGTGTTCCACGAGAGAACCCGAATCCGTTCCTTGTCGGCGGCCGGCTCCTCCTGTATGGTGATAGGCATGCGAGGTTGTGGCGGAAGGGGTACTAAATTGATACGTCAGTAATGCGTCTTGATTTTTCGGGCTCGGCGGGTCTTACCAGGTGCCTGTTCCTTCAGCCATGAGATGAGACTCTTCGTCCCCTCATCCACAATCTTTTGTTTGAGGTCGCTTGTGATCGGATTGCCTTGTATGCCGAGCAGCTCAAGGAAGTGGAGCGCGCCAAGCTCATAAGGAAGAGTGGTGATCTTGTTCTCAAACAGGAGGAGCTGGCGAAGAGGAGTACACATGCCAAGCTCCGGGGGCAGCTCCTGCAATTGATTGTACGAGACGTCGAGGTGTCTTAACGAGCGCAGTTGTCCAATGTGGGCAGGCAGATATGAGAGGTCATTGGAGGCCAGGTACAATTCGGTGAGGAAGTCGTAGTGGTTGAACAGGGTGACCGAGATGTTTCTGAGGCCTTGGCCACTAAAGTCAAGGTTGAGCCAGTCTTGTCTGTCCAGAGCTTTCTCGATGTTGGCCGGCCGGCCCCTGTCTTCCTCGCCGTCTGCGTTGGAGTCGGCAGCATTGGCATTGAGAGCTGGGCCGATACCCTTGTTCTCCGAGGCCCGCAGACGAGCGAAGTAGTGGGGTTGGTGTTGCTCCTTCATCATCTTGTGGGCCTGCTCTGATTCCTTGGCCGCCTTGGTCTGCTCAGTCCAGTGTTCGCTGAAGCGCTGCGCCTGACCACCACGCGGGCCCGGTGTATGTCCGTTCTGATGGCTGCCGGGAGTAAATGGAGCTACATTGGACATGAGACCAGAAGCAAATCCCGAGTGGTGCCCGAGCGCTCCCTGTGTTGCGCTGTGCCCGATGTGATCCTGCTGTATTGATTGATGCTGTTGCTGTTGCGGATGTGTGTGATGCTGGTGGGCCCCAGGTTGTTGTTGTTGCTGCTGCTGCTGGACGTAATTGAACATCATCTGCGGCGCCATACCGCGGCCACCTGGCACGCCTCCATTGAGGCGCGAGGCGTGGCCCTGCTGATGATTAGGCCCGTACATGGCGTGCAATAGATGCTGGGTCGCAGCTAAGGTGGACGAGGCGGGGTTCTCGGATGGTGCGCCGGCTGGCAGTGTGGAGATGTTGTTCGTGTCTTTCTGCTGAGGGCTGTTTGGGTCGTAGGCGTGACGTGATATTGAAGCGGCTTGCGCGTGTCGAGCTTGAGTTTGCGGGCGTTGATGTTGAGGTGCTTGGTGCTGGACGTGACGGTGCTGCGGGTGGTGGAAACCGTGTCTCTCAGCCATAGAAGCTGTTACTCTGGTGCGTTGCAGCCCAGTCGTGCGTGCCAGAAACGCGAGCAGGCCACGGAGCCACGATGGGCTGGGGTAGCTGAGACTTCTTCGGAGGATATCAGATGCTGTGGCTGGGAGAAGGATCGTGGAGGACTAGTCGGCAGATCGGTGTCCATAAAAGTACATAAGGGTCCGGAGCTGACTGTGGCCGCATGGAAACAAGCGTGGTCGGAAACGACGTTGCGCCCTGCACAACGGCGAGGAGTCGGCGGTGGATAGGTTGCAGAGGGACGTCCTTTCGTGGACTGAGGGCTGAGCACAAGACCAAAGCAATGCAGCTTTTGCCAGTTTTGCTACAGGATGTCAGGGTGTCGTCGTTATTCGGCAGAGACTATCGGAGGCGGCAGTCGCAGGTGACGCGCACGACGCCGGGTGTGTTGACGGACAGTACTGGGCGCTGCAGATGTTACTGTGAGAAGAGGGACCAGCAATGGTTGGGCAGGGCAAGGAAGACTGGCGATGCGAGGTGGGTGGTGCGGGACGAGGAGGGGGTGGTCGGAGCTAGACTTACGACGGCGTGGCCGCAAGGGAAAGCAATCAGAGGGAGTGACGTGAAGAGTATGCTGGCCGCAGGCCGTCAATGGCGACCAAGGGCGTGGCTATGGAAGAATGCTGCTGGTGTTGATGTTGAGGCGACGTGGTGCTGGGCCAGATTCGAGTTGGGTTTGACAAGCATAGCTGCTCGTGATGCGGCCTGGTCTCTTCGCCAGCCTTCTCTTCTGCCCAGGCCGGGGCAGGGCAGGCGACGCCGGCAATGGACTGCTTACCTCATCGCCTCACGAACAAACCCTGCAGTCGAGACTCTGTTCGCCGTGCTCTGTGCACCATGTGGATTACGTAACTGGATGTGGCGGATACAGACCTGCGCCGCAATTGGTTGCACCGCCACAGAATGGACTCGAAGAAGCTCTAAAGCTGGATCTGAGCTTCTCTGCACAGGAGCTAGGTCCCCCAGCCAGCTGAGTCCCTCCCTGGTGTCTAACCCTGGAAGGCTTGGAGTAAGCCCTGGAGATATCTGCCACCTGAGCAGGTCCGTGATTGCAGCTCATGCCCTTCCGGGTGTCGGCCTTTGTGATTCATAGACAGCTCAGCCACCAAAGTACGCGTGCTGTTTGTGAATCTGTGCGCGTCAATGGTGCCCAGGTGTTGTAGCGATTACTTGGTACAAGTGAATTGTGCCTCGGCCACCATTTCAATACCCTGCGGTTGACACAATACGTGCCTTGCCGCATCGGTCCAGGCTCTCCTAATTGAGGCGGCCACCAGCGACGCCAACATGCATTGGGGGTCTAGTGTCATGTAGATGGGAGCTGCAGGCGCCAGCTGTGACTCCTTCAAACTCTAATCGTGCTTCTTTTGGTAATCAAAGATGCTTACAGTGGAAACACCGCTCGCGTGCTTGGGAACTTTAGGCCTGAATGTGGGATTTGTCCCATGTCCAATGCTCTTTGGAGCTCAGCAATCAGAGAGCCACAGACTGTGGCGATGGACAGGCTGGAACGACCGTTTGCTCCAACCAATGTGAGCCTGGAGTCCAGCGTCGAGGCTCACCAGTTGGTTGTTTCAGTTGTGCAATACCACTCTCCTGCTCAGGTCCCGAATACTATCTATCTATATTCTCCTCGGCAGCTGAAACGGCAACACGAATCCTTCGGTAGCAGCGTCACAATGTCCGCCAATTCGGATGTGGCTGGCAAGAATGCCGTATGGCTGGCGAGTTTGCAGAGGCACCAACCTCAAACAATTGGCTGCCATGAAACGCAGCCGCCTGTTATGGGGGTTGCAGCGCAGCCCAAAAAAACAGCACACCAAACAGGACATGGGCTCCTCAATACAACATCACGACAATCGTCTGCCACCATGCACCATTGCCAATCGGAGGCAAAGACGGCACCCAGCAATGACCCCCACATGTGTGGCCCATCCACGTACGCAGTACCTGAGTCTGCACACGCAAGCATGCGACTGTAGACTACAAATGTCCATCGGTCGTTAGGCGGGTATTGCATTGTAGCCGAAGTTTGAGTTCACAAAAGTGCGCAAGATGCCGGTTGGTCGACAACTGCACTAGTCTGACGCCTACTGAGACTCCAACCAAGAGCTGGGTGCGGATGGTCTCTCCACGGCTCATGTTCTCGCCTTTGCCGAGCTCTGTGTGGCCCCTATCCACGTACATGATGGCCTAGCCGGAATAGACCTCGGGACCTGTCAGGTTGACAGACTTGATCCACATCGGCGCGATGGGGGACTTGATACTACGGCACGATGGCATCCTCTGAGCATGGGTCCGAGCAAGCATCAACGGTGGCAACGCCTTAGCTTGACAAGCAGTTCGCTAATTATATCGACGACCGCGGCAAGAAGCTGCGAGACATCATGGTTCATAGCACGCTGAATACGTTGGGCTGCCTGTCTGGAAAAGAGGTGTCGGCCGTGAGACGAGCCTGGTGCCTCTGGACGCGGCCACCTTGCCCCTCTTCCCCGGCCCGGCTTGGGGGTTGGTCCCTGGAAGGTGCCGTCTTTGCTCGACACGCCATGCCGACCCTGGATCCTTGGTGCTGCAGGAGTAGGCCCCCCCCTCGCTACCACCCACTCCGTCACAAGCAACTGCCCAAAGGGAACGCCGCCACGAACCTGCGAGCCATTGGCACGAACAGTTGTGGTGCTGTGCCGCCCTGGATCGCGCATGATAGCGATGCACCTCTACGAGAGTAGCTTAGACCGCCTGTGTGCCGAGTGGTTTAGTCTTGAGACCTCTGCTTTCCTGCTCGGCCTGCCTCTGTATATAACAACGTTACCTCGTGGCTGTCACCTCCATCCGCGTGAGAGTGACCCGTCCCCCGAGAAAGTGACAAGTCGGCTTTCTTTACGTATACACTATCGCCGGGCCGGTGGATAGCAACCGGGTCACGATTTCGTGGACAGCAAACCCCACCTGAAAAACACAGCCGAGCAGACCACAAGGTGGCATTACTCGGACAGCGGTTCTGAGAGGGGCCTGGAGTGAACTCTGGTACGCCACAAACGCAGACACAAAAGCATTGACGAGCCCTCTCGTAGCCTGCGTCCTCCCACCAGGGCTCCGAGGAGGCAGGGCAGCTTGACAAATACCATCAATGCTCGTTTTCGACTTTTGAGGAA
Source organism: Microdochium trichocladiopsis (assembly GCF_020744255.1). NCBI lineage: Eukaryota > Fungi > Ascomycota > Sordariomycetes > Xylariales > Microdochiaceae > Microdochium > Microdochium trichocladiopsis. The sequence goes on from NW_025763547.1 coordinate 675,794, forward strand.
AAAGGGCCAATGCACCAAGAACAAGTGTCGACCTGACCACCAAGACAATATCGAGGGTTATGCAACCACCCACTCGGAGCGATTCGCACTAGGCCGTGGCCGTCGCTACATGCTCCCGTTTGGGGGCCGGACGCGACGATGGATGGAGGCATGGGAATGATGACGACCCCCGAGATGATCGAGGCATATCGGCAAGCCAACAAGTCGAAGGGCACCAAGGCGACAAAGAAGGAGCCGCCGACGGTCGAGATCAGCGAAACAAAGGCGTCCGCAATGGCGTCGTCTAGGCCCTCTCGAACGAGTTCCGTCAAGCACAGCAAGACTGTGGAGAATCTCCAGCGAACGCCATCATCAACTGGGCGGCCATCATCCGCAGCAAATGGGAGAGTGCAGACAGGCGGCGCCCGTCCGTCAATGCAAGTGGCCAAGGTATGTGTTGTAGCGTGGCCTGGGCAAAGCAGGCAGAGAGGACCGTCCAGAAGCTGACCGAAACCTGAGCCGCAGCAGCAGCACAAGCTGCAGACAATACCTGGAGCACCGGTGGGAAAAGGGGCGGCGGTGGAGCGGGCCAGGTCCGAGACAGGGGCGGCGGCCGTACCAGCAGCGGACAGCGCCAACAGTCCGCCTGTTGCCCACTCTGGTCTCGAGCAGCATCGCCAGCCCCATCCCCATCCACATCATCATCATCAATATCATCACCCTCGACCTGCCCATCACCAACAACGGAGCTCGGCCTCGCGCAAGAGGTCTACAGACCAGACCACCACTGCCTCCAGCCCCCGGGCGGACGGCGTGCCCTCTTCCTCTGCACCAGCAGCTGCGCCGCTACACAAGGCGGCCACTTCTCTTTCCTCGCCGCCCAGGACCCCGCCCTTTCTGGCCGCCTCGCCACGATCTCGCCCGCCCCCCTCTCCATTCTCGCTTTCGCCAATTGGTGCTGCTGCGACTGCTGCGCAGCGGAATCGCCCAACTCCAGTGACCAGTCCGACTACCGCTCCGCTGGATCGAGCAGGCCGTCTGGCGCGTACTGCCCCTGACGGTTCCATCCCCGACACCAACAAGGCCCTTCCCCGCCTTCATACCCGAGACGACGACGGCGACGACAAGCACGCACCCGAGCACGCCGGCCTCCGCAGTCGGCCTAGGGCGTCTTCTGCCGCATCTGCCTCTCCAGTGTACACCAGACAAAGCCCGCTGCGGACGAAGCAACTTCCACAGCTACCAGGGAAGCAGGCGGCCGCTCACGATGCCAGTGAGCGCAAAGCTGCACTAAGGAGAGGATCCATTGACGACATTGTCCCCGAGCTTGGGCAGGCCAGGTACACTGGCAAGCCGCTGGGCAATTCCAGCCATCATCAATCCCATTCCAAAAATCCATCTGTCCATGTCGATGGCGCATCCATGCCGACGCCTACAAACGCGCATTTGATGCTTGCGCCCTTGCGCTCGACCACCACGGGGTCCATGGCTTCCATGGCCTCAGGTGATACGCTGGTGCCGTCCGCGAGCGGCAGCAGTGTGTCCGTGTCGACGACATCCACGGCAACGCGCAACACTCGCCAGCTCGGCCCCAAGCCGCTGATTGTGCGCAATAACCGTACCTACATAAATGATCCCAGCCTTCCATATCCCTTGCCCGTCGACCTCCAAGAGTTACACAGGCAATCCCTGCGCACGTTACTATTATTTCAGCTGCTTGGGGGTCCGATCACATCTCCCGTGTTTGCAAAGAAGCCTCCACTGCGGGTGCTGGAAGTAGGATGTGGGTCCGGCTTCTGGAGCATGATGTGTCATCGGTACTTTGATCAGAAAGGCTACAAGGTCTCGTTCACTGGCATGGATGTCATCCCGCTGTGCGGGTCTGGCCTGGATCCCAATTCGAAGCCTGACAACGACATGCAGTGGAAGTTTGTACAGCACGACGTCCGCAACACACCTTGGCCCTTTGCAGACGGCGAGTTCGATCTCGTCATGGCCAAGGACATGTGCCTCATTGCTGGACCGGCGGATTCGCCAGAGATTTGGGATGAGAACATACGGGTGACTGCTCCTGGGGGCGTGCTTGAGTTGTGGGAAACAGACCATACCATCCGCATGCTGCGACCGCATGCGCCGGTTGCCAAGGGACGACCAGCATCTGCGGGCGAAGAAAATGGCAATGATGAGGAAGATGAAGTGGGCAAGCTGGGAGTGTACACAGTCACCGGCAATACCCCACTCAGCCCTCCTACCAACACATTTTTATCCGACTACAACGGCTGGATCACCAAAGCGCTCGACAAGCGCGGGCTGTCTGCCGTTCCCAACACACAAATAACGCCATGGCTACTGCAGGAGGCTGAGTCGCTTACCGACATCAGCTCGATCCGGCTGGCTGTACCACTGAGTGAGATCCGCTGGGAGCGCGAGGGTGTCGGCGGTGTCGTCACAAAGGGGGATGGCAAGAGTTATATCGACTCTTCCAAGGGGAAGTACCGGGCAGGGGACGCAAAAGGTGGGGCCAAGACCTTGACGGAACTACAGGTTGCGCTGAGGCGGACGGCGCTCGAGACCGTGGTGGGCCTGATACACTCGTTTGAGCCGATCCTGCGCGAGACAAGCGGGAAGAGCCAGGACGAGTGGGACAACTGGGTGGGCAAGATGATGAACGACCTTATGCGTGAAGGAGGTACCAGTTGGGGCGAGTGTCTCGAGGTTGGCGCCTGGAGTGCCAAGAAGCGGGCATGAGGGCGAGTTTTCGAAAGCGCTGGAGGTGTGGATTGGAAAGGCCACGACGACTTTGCTTCTTGTAGGAAAAATAAAAACATGGCACGGTTCAGAGAGATAGGAAAAGATACCCTGGGTTCCAACGCACATCCTGTCTTGACGCTACGTGGGGATGTCTTTGTGTAATGTGATGATGCCCATACCTCAGAGCAGGGCATCGTCACACTGTGAAAGTGACATGATTCGTGTCTCATTGTCCTCCTCCGGGCAGTAGCATCGATGGCATCAATACAGATCCAAATGGTATACATACGTACATGGGCAAGCAAAGAACCCAAGCGCCCATACTCGCCAGGGCAATTAATCACTCGGCCACATGTAACCGCTACACGGCACATGGAGGAACGAAAGGAAAAGAAAAAAGAGAAAAACGGGAGTCATTGGCTCTGCTCGCCGTACCGTTTCCGTAGTGTCCTGTAGCGTTTCAGGTAGTACCTGGTTTTTTTTTTGGTTTCCCAGATGGTGAGTTTGGTGTTTTCGGTAGAACATGGAGAAGGGACGAAGAGAGGAGGATGAGGAGGGGGGGGAGAAAGAGGGTAGGTAGTCTTACAGGGCTTCAATCTCTGCATTTTCATTCAACCCCGGATTATATCGAGACAATGTCAGCAAACCAACCAACATCGACAACAAGAAAAAGAAGCGATCCCAATGCCCAGGGAACCTCCGTTCCCGACAATTTACTTCTCCACGAGCAAAGATCTGGAGGTCCTCCCTTGGCGGAATAAAAGGAAAGAGGGAGAGGGGAGGGGGAGAAGGAGACATACCCTTCCGGACAAACTCTGCCCTGGCGATGCCTTGGCGGATGGCCTCGTCGTCGCGGAGGTGCGCGTTGGCCATAAAGGCCCGGTGCAGGCGAGGGCGGACATAGTCGAGCCCGCCCTGGGGGTACTCGCGGCCGAGGTAGAGGAGCTGCTTGTAGATGGCGACGACCTGGGCGCGGAGCTGGGGATTTGGTGCGGGGAGGGCTGCTGCTGTTGAAATTGATGGGGGAGGCATTTGGGCCTGCTATCTCCCTCTCTCCCTCTGGCTTTCTCTTTTTCCACTCTCTCGCTGTCTCTGGCTGTTTTGCTGGTTTGCTGCCAGGACTGGTGTCTGGGCTGCTGGGAATCCCTGTCGCGATCCCGGGGACTTGTGATTGCCGGAACTTTGATGAATTATGTGTTGTCCTCGGTGAGCCGTCGCCAGTGTAGGTTGCGCCAATGGCTGATTCTCCTGATATTACTTGGGCAAGAGTGAGTGAATGTGTTTGTAAAGGTGAGGTGATGCGTGTGGAGATGACGTTAGCAGCGGAAGTGGTTTGTGCCGGCCCGCTGGGGAAAAGCTGGGGGGTCCACGGCTCCACGGTCCAAGGGGAGGAGGAGGAGGATGATGGCCGCCCCGGCCCGAAGAACGGAGCCTCTCCAAACTCGAACCCCACGACCTCGGCGGCTTTCTGCCGTGGACAACCGCGCCTTCCTTCCAGTCTCGCAGTCTCGATCTTTGCGGAGTCCGGATTTTGAACTTCAAGACGATAAGCCACTTCAAAGTCGAAACGGGCTCTGCGGTCTCTAAGCCAAGGCCTCCCCCAGCAGCCACCCAGAAAGCCGTCATCACTACACCATGCCGGCCCGTGTTCCGGCGGCCTTGCGGCCCATGGGCAGCAGCAGACCTGCCAGACTGTCCCCAAGGACGGCATTGCGATGTCTCTGGACAGGCTCAAACAGAATGACGATCCGGGAAGCCCCAGCAGCAGGAAAGCCCGTACTGGGCAGCCCATCATCCCACAGGTCAAAGTCCCAAATGTGCTTTTCCACCAGCACCACCGCCCGGCAGAGCTCAAGCTCGACCACAGCACCAACACCGTCATCCTCAACATCATCAACAACAACAGCACCAAACGCCAGATGGATCGACGACCTCCGCGGCCGCATAGGCAAGTGCATCACTTTTGGCTGTGACGCTTCCCAGGTCGCCCGCAGCGCAAAGATCCTGGCCGCGCTGTCGGCAGAGTGGCGGGACCTGCTCGCGGGCAGCCACGGGTTCATCACGCCGGGCATCCTCGCGGCGGGGGATCTCATGGGCGAGCAGCAGCAGCAGCAGGCCGGCAACGTTGGGAATGTGCGCATGGGGTTGCAGAACCATGCTGTGGCCTGGGGCGACATGGACAGCTTTGTGAGTTTCCGTTAGATTCTGGGTCACCGAGTATGGTAAAAATGATTTGTATGCTAACTTTGAAATGCCACAATCACCCAGGGCCACGTCAACAACACAGTCTACAACAAATGGGCCGAGTCCGCCCGCGTCAACTGGCTGCTGCACTTTGCTGCGCTGGACCCGGCCAACGCCAAGCAGTGGCGCCAGCTCATGACCATGAAGCACATTGGCTTCATCATGCAGAGCATCACGACAAAGTACAAGATGGTGAGTGAGACCCACGAATTGATGATCCGAGGCCCCCCATATTCACCATCTGCACCACCACCTCGACCAAACCCCAGCCCAGCCCAGCCCAGCCCAGCCCAGCCCAGCATCAAGAAAAGAAAAAAAGACCAATGCTAACCTCCCGGCACAATTCCTACGCATATACAGCCAATAGTATACCCGGACACCATAAGCGTATACTACCGCCTCACCAAGCCCGTGACAGACCCCTCCTCAACAACAACAACACCATACCTCAACCTCCAGTCCCTGATCCTCACCCACAAGCACCGCCGCATAGCCGCCACCACCGACGAGTCGGTCGTCGTCTACGACTACCAGGCCGCCTCCAAGACGGACCTCCCCGGTTTCGCTGCGCCCCTTTTCGGTAGGACGTGGAACTTGCAGCAGGTTGTGGCAGGGCGCGCGCAGCAGAGGATCGCCGAGCTGGTGCGGGCGGTGGAGGACCTGGAGAAGGACACCTGGGATCGGGAGGATGCAAAGGAGGACTTTGGGTCGTCGAAGCAGTGAGGCAAGCGATGGAGGTCGTAGACAGTAAAAAGGAGGAGGAGGAGAAGGGGAGTGTGCTGGGTACTTGGGTACGGTACTTCAGGCAACGGATAGCCCCCGCCCTCGTAGACTGGATGATTTATTTGGCTGGAGGAACGTCGAGACCACGCAGAGATGCAATACAGCTCTAGACAAGATCAGACACAGGCGTAGATGGCGTGGTCGCTTAGTACGTGTCCTGGCTGAAGAAGTATATAGATGTTCCGTTCTTGGGTCGCACATATGCCTCCCACTTTGAGCGCAACTGGACACAAGAAGCAGGTCCTCTGGCAGAGGGGAGAGAAAAAGAAAGAAAAGAAGGCCCGGCTATACCAATGGTTCTTCATCAGTCGGACTCAAACATACATATCACGAAAAGGACTCATACACCTCACATCATGGCGGTAGATGAACATCCAGAGTGAAAGAATAGAACAACAGCTGCTTTTGATAAAGATCTACTTGAAATGCCCATATACCCTTCGCAACCCTTCTGCAGTAAGCCTGGGCAGTCACAACGGCAAATGCTCTCCAGCAGACCCAACAAGACCCTGATCAGATGTGGACCAGCGTGCTTCGCGGGGTAACGACATGCGATAGTCTTTTGCAATCCTCCCTCGATCGTCAGGAGGTACTACCATCAAGTCTCGTTAAACCAAAACGAAGCAAGCGAGCAAGCAAGCCGCAATCGCATGTTGCCTTCCTGCCAGCGCTCCCCATTGCAGATCACACGACGGGCGGACTCATGGGATCCCTTATGCTGCCACTGCCAGTGCTGCCGTCGCTCCCAGCAGGGCTAGCACTACTGCTGCCACTATCACTGCCGATTGCGTTGTCAGCATCGCTAGGCTTTCGTCCAAACTGGCCATACCCGTAAGAGTTGCCCGACAAGGTGCCTCGGAACGGGGTGTTGGTCTCGTCGTCAGTAGCGCTGCTTTGGGTAAAGCCAGACACATTGCTAAGCATTGAGGAGGAGCGCCCTCGCGACTTGATGGCGGGCATGTTGCGGTTGGCGATAGCAGACTGCGGCGTGAAGGCTGGGGCGAGAGGTGATGGGCCCCAAAGAGAAGTGTTGTACAGGCTCTGGCTCCAGGCAGCAGTCTGGTTGAGAGCAGGCGCATCTGGAACAGAGGTAGGCGGATGAGGCATTGCACCCGGTGGAGAGAAATGAGCGCTGCCATCGGGATACTCGTAGGCATACGTATAGGCCTGGTTGAATGATTCGAGCTGAGAACGCAACGCGTTGTTCTCCTGCTCGTGCCTATGGATGTGGGCTTCATTGTCGTTGATCCTGGACACCATGTCGCGTTCAACTCTGGCAATGTCGGCCTCGTAGCTCTCTCTTGTCTGCCTGCGGCGTTCGGCTTCGTCCAACCCGCGGGCGTTGGCATCAGCGATACGGCCATGCTCTCCATCCACCTTGGCAATTCTCGCGACAATCTTGTTGCGCTTGGCCTCGAGTGCGGCCTTCTCCTCTTCCAGGGTCTTCAGCCCGCTCTCGACAGATGACTTGAAGCTCTTAAACGCAGCCACGGCTCCGTCGTACTGGGCCTTCTCGTTGTTCCACACGTTCTGCTTCGACTTCCAGGCAGACTTGAGAGACTCTGGGATCTTCTCGAATTCCTTGAGCTCGCTTTCGAGATTGGCGGTTGCCTGCTCGGCTTGTTTCTGCTGCGTCTGGTTCTGCTGGATCTTTTGCCGAAGCTTGTCGTCACCAGTACCTGCAGAGACAACCGCTGCTGAGAGCTTCTCATTCTCCTTCTTCAGCGCGTTGGACTTGCGCTGATAGTCTCTGCGCAGGTTCTTCTGTCGAAGCTTCTCCTCCGCAAGTTTGCTCTCTGCCGCGGCGATTGAGGTCTTCAGTGTCGTAATGGGCGAATCGGGGCGGAGAGTTCGCTGGGGTGTGGGCTTGGCAGCGGTGACGTCGATATCAGCAGATTTGGCTTGCGTGGTGCGCACACTGGTGGAAAAGATAACCTCCTGAGTGACGGTGCTGACGAACTCGCATTCGTAGTTGGACAAGGGGGTGAGCCCATAGATGTCACCACTCCACCTCGTCCCTGCGGCCTGATCCTCATCGGCGTCTGCTATCGGAGTCATTCTTGTCGGCTGCCAGGCAGCATTGTTGACACGGACATAGAACGGGGGCGCCGCCTCTCTTGTCGCCTTGGGAGTAGGGAAGTGGCTCGTGTTGAAGCATACTTCGTCGCAACCCACATACGAGATCCAAATCTGCCCGGGCTCGGTGTTGAAAGGGGCATTTCCAAGGTTATGGATATCTGTAGCGTTCGAGCCGGCAGACTCGGCCGCCGCTTGAGTAAGTTCATATTCTTTAACGACAACAATTTTTGTGCTCGCCAGAGCCGCCCACAGCGGCTGGCGGTTTCGGATCTGTGCGCTCTGTTTTCGTTTCTTTTTCGTATTTATCGGTGTCTGGGTCTGCAGATTCACAGCGTCGCTATCGGGAGTCGCAAAGCCCCCCTCGTTGTCGCCCGGATAAGACTTGCCTGCCTCGGGGTCGGCGGCATTCAGAGCCAGGTGATCGCGTCTTTCTCGTCTCAGATACCAATCTCGAACCCATTTCACCAAACCCTGCGTGAGAATGTGAATGGCAAGTATACTCCGTACCCAGCTAAGCCACCCCGACTCGACCCTATCATAGCCCCGAAGGGAGTCGATAGCGTCCAGGGGGTCATCGAGCTGAAGCTTCTCCCAAAGATGGGCTTTCCCGAGAGCCCATGCCGCGGGAGACACGCGGACTTTCATGTGACGAAGTGTGTGTGAGAGAAGAATCATGCTCAAGCAGATGAGGCTATTCTTGGCGGAGCCATCTCGGGACGCCGACCCTCCACCAAGACCCAGGGCGATGACCATCTGGGCGAGATCGAGAATGACGTGCTGTATGGGACCCCAGAGGAAGAGCCAGATGAGCAGGACAATACCGTCTACACACACGACCGTAGCCAGAGACGGTGCGCCAAGGTTCCATTCGAAAATGTCACTGAGCGTCAGACCGTTGCTTGTGGTCACAAACGTGAGCAGGGTGAACAGCATGTAGATTCCAGACAGAGCAATCGGAGGAATCTGCATCAGGATGATTAGGATCGCAATTGTGTCCTGAAGCGGGCAGGATCGAAGGACCGTCATGGCGAAGTCGAGGGGACCCGTGTCCTTGTGCACATTGGAATTCTTGGAAGCGTTTACATCGATGCGGCGGTGGTTGTCGAGGTCCACGGGGTGAGCGGCGTGGTTCACGGCGGAATTCGATACGTGGTAAGACTCTGTGGCGGACGAGGACGACTCAGAAAAGCCACCGATGGAGGCTCGCCTCAAAGACTCGGTAGTCTTGTGCTCGGCGGGCATGTCGACAGCAGGAGGCCTGGCGTGGCCATTGGCACATTGCGCGTGGGACGACAGAGAGGTAGGCGTGGGGAGGTTCGGGACGTCTGCATTGCTTTCGGCGGTCTTGGCCGGGCCATTGAGCTGGCCGTGGCTCTTTTGCTTCGAGACTCGCTTTCCCGGGCCTACCAAACCATTCTCATGTCTAATGTCGCGATTGGCCGTGGCACCCTGCTGTCGCTTGGCGGCCGCTGAGCCACGAGGCATAAGCTTGATACTGGCTGAACCGACCCAGACGAGACTCCGAGTCAGGCAGCTGATCGAGTGGTTGCGGCTCGGCAGCAGTCACGGCTGTAGTCGTGGTGGCAAGCCCCGTGGTGACTTTTGGGCAAATGGCCTCCGAGGAAGGGGTTGTTAATGCCGAAAGGCGGACGCACGCGGCGGCGGCGGATGAATCGATGTGGCAAGTTGTGAGCACATCAACGGAGCCTTTTTGCAGTCGACTTGGTGGGCGAGGCGTCTCGGCGAGTACAAGCGCGTGTCGATGGTGTTGTCGTGCAGGGGTTATTCCAAGGCGTGGGCGAGTACCATGGTCCGCGGCAGTACCTGGCAGAACCCCCTCGCTGGGAATTCTCACGAGAACCAGACGGACTGGGAATTGGCGAGTGCGACGGGGGAGGCTGAAGACGGCGAGGTTGTAGTGCTTGGGAGCCCGGCGTGAGGTTGTTGTGCCTGGTCAGGGATTTTGCGGGATGGTGGTGGATGGAAGCTGGTGGTCAGATGGATGGTTGGAACGGGTGGGTGTGTTGTGTTTCGGGTGCCCGCCCCAAGACAAGTCGAGCCAACCTTGAAGGTGGGCACCCTGCAGCAAAATCGTGCACTCCGCTTTACTGGGCTGGCAGGGCCGCTCATGCTTCCACACACGGACGGGACCCGTGCTGCAGCCTCAGTAAACCGCCGATGACACCGTGAGAGCCTGCCGTCATGACACTGTGCGCCGCAAAACCTTGCCCACGACGTAAATATGGAGCGCCTTGCCAATTGCTTCACGCATTTTGCCTCCACTGGAACCCGGCGGGCCCTCCGTCAGTGGCGTACTGCCATGCACCTTGGAGATCCAGCTAGAATCTTAAGCACTACCAGCGTCACGGCCGACTGCTTTGGAGTAATGGTGATTGCGAGGGTTATCAGCCGTCTTCCGCCTCACGGAATGCTGCAACACATTGCCCGTGGCAGAATCCTAAACAGCTTCACGTCGTGGCGATCCTGTTAGACTTGTGTTTACAAGATCGCTTCGATGGACTTCGAGACGGGACCGCCATCTTGGTGCCGAGAAGGAGGCACATCGGCCACTTTCTCTCGATACTCACTCCAGTCATGCACCACTTACTGGTCGAAGGATCGCTCTGCTGTGGATTATTATATCGAGAAGGAGGTGTCCAAAGAAGTTGGAGCGATACAGTCTGACAAGGCCGTGTCACACCCCAACCGTCCATACCCCGCATGTCACAAGCATTCGCCTTGGCAGGCACATTTTCCTTTCACATTCGGAGCTTGCAGCCATCTTGATCGCGATTATGGTCCTCTGGAGTGCATCCCGTCAAACACGCGCCTCTCTGTCACCAGAAAGCTCAACATGTATGTGCACTTTGTACTTGCTGGCAATCAGGGGACTCGACAACTTCACACTAGAAGCGCTATCAGGGCTGACGGGAAGGCGCAGAAGCCGCTTTAGTCTGAGCTTGATGCACTAGCCCACATGATGACTCACGGCGCTGGAGGTTGGGTTGGATAGACTTTTCCTTCTTGTCGTATGCGTTGTGGAACTTGAACGAGCAGAGGATGGAAGGCCCTGGGGAATTTTCCTGTCAACCCCCGTCTCGAAACCCCCCATGCATTACGCGAAGGCAAGCGCCGGAGTGGTCGGGAGGCACGGAGATCAATGACTGCAAGGGGACCGTCGCATGATTCGGCCCTGATTTCGTGGCGTTTGTCACTGGGGTCTGGTGCCGGCACTTCTCGGTGCTCGCACTCCATCCCATCAAGGCGAAGCTTTGCTCCTGGCTCTAGCCCTGCTCCCCCCGCTGGTGGGTCTAGGCATCGCTTGACTCGGGAAACGAGCCGCTGAAGAAATGGGTTTTTGCCTCTGCGGCTCAGGAGCCCTGCGACCAGTTCGGCCACACCTGGGCAGTTACTGATCATATCGTGGAGCGTGTTGTCAGCACATGTCGTCTTGTTATGCAGTGCCTGAAGCGCTGGATGTCCCTGCATGGCGAAGCGAGCCCTGGCGAGACATGGCATGTCAGCAAAGTGTGAATCAAGTTCTTCACGAATGGATTGATCTGATGTCTCAAAGTCATTATCCAGCATCACAGTGCGCTACCCGTCTTGCTACATTAGTAAGGCCCATTGCGCAGGGGAATGTGTTTTTTTCTTCTCTTCTGGCACCAGGAAAATGCACATGCAGTCTAGCACAGTACTGTTTCCTTTTGCCGACTGGTATTTGCCTTCTGACTGCACGTGCATGCAACCTCGCAGGGTGGGACCAGGGAGCCGACTGGGGGGCTTCATCGGCAACCTCCAGAGTCCCTGGTAGTGCTGGTGCCAGCACGCCAGCAATTAACGTAGTTGTGGTGGGTTTGGCGAAGGGCAAGAGACAAGCCAACTACCGTGGTAGGGCGAAATGATAACCAAAGCACACCCTGGGTCAACCGCCATGTGGACAGCCCAGCCTGGTCGTCTGCCAAGCAAGCTAGACCTGCAACCCTGGCCCCGAGTTGTGGAGTCAGCATCAACAAGTCATGCACCGTGCTGCTGCCAGCAGCCATTCAGTTGTAGGCAATTTTGCGTGGCATGTCGATCGTTGCGTACACAAGGCGAGCATTGCGATCCGTGGCCGCGAGCATGGGCTCATTCTGCAGCGTGCGACTGTGCGATCCACCAGTAGGCGCCACACCATGGCAGTCGGCGTGAGAGTGAACGAGCCGTTGCCCACGGACGGACAAGTCAGGCACTCGCACGCCGCTTGCCTTGGCAACGAAAGTCGATGGATAGCACAGTGGCTTATTGCCCAGATCGTCAGTCAAAGCAAACGGTGCCCAGTCTGAAGCGTGTCGACGAGCCCTGAGAGGACACAGCGAGGTCCTGGCAGCTGTCCTGCTCTCTCAGAGGCTCGCCAGGTAGGGATCCGGCGACGTCGTACGACATGATGCGGCGTGGCGTGACACAGCAAGCTGCGAACCGATGCAATGAATTGTGCAGCCCCAAGGAGATATCACGCCAGAGGTTGATGCTGGGGTTGGTGAAGGGCGGGCAAGGCGGGTGGGCGGGCGCACTTCAAAAGACCCTCGTCATGTGTCGCTGTCCCCCACACCCCTCAGTCAGTTCCTTGTCGCTCCAGAGAGCGCTAGGCGGGAAGCAGTAAAGACTCATCTGATCGCCTGTCGGCATTTCGATAGGCTTGCTCAGGGGGCGACGGCCTCGGCGCCTGTGCTTGGCTGCGCGCAGCAGTGTCTTTGGAGATGGCGTGGTACAGTAGAGTATGTGGTGGTCGTGAGTACGTTAGCGTAGTGAGGGTGACGGAGGACAGGCCGCGGGACTGTGCTAGGAGCCAGCAATGAGCCTTTACCAGTCAGTGACTTCCATTGCTTGCCTCCATTGGCCGCAAGCCACGAGCACGCGCGATGCTACCATGGCAATGATTGCCCATCTGGCCAGCACCAGCCCGACCCGACCTGCGCCCTGGGCGTTGTGCCGCACGCCAAAGCGGGATGGCTCACTTGGCGAGCGCGCCTTACCCGCCCGCCCCTCGCTCCATCAACCATCAACGACAGCGTGAGTGGTTGCTCAGCACCCGGTTGACGGTTGACTGGACCGGCCATGCACCGGCCGGCCGTCTGCCGGCGGAGGGCAGGATCGACCGCGCCGTGTCGGGCTGCCCCTCAATGTCAATCCTTCCGTTCCGTCACTGCTGATCGGTCGCTTATGCACTGTTCATCTGTGATAAGCGTAAATGGTTATTCCCGCGAGACGAAAAGCGGCTGCTGAAACGTGACGGCTGCCGGCATGCCCAGCAGGCGATTTGCTCTCCGCCAGAATTACTGCTGCACAATGCCTGCACCTGCAGCTCCCATGGCGGGCGGCATCACCCATCAGCCCATCACACGTCCCAGCCGGCCCAGGTGCACCGAACCGCAACACCCCGGCTCGTCCTTGTCGCCAGCCATGTCCATCCGTGGCTGGCCGCTCGTCTTGATTGCTGCGGCAAAACCTGACGCAACGTGGGAGGGCAAGAAATGTTCCGAAGCATGTCGACAACGAAAGCCCCCGAGTCCAAATGCCAAAACACAACCCAGCAGCTGGATTTTGCTATCAGTTTCAGTATCTCAATGCGTTGCTGCAGGCTTTGCTGCTTCAGGGTCACGGGTGCTCATCCCGCGTGGGCTGCCCACATGAGCACCTTCCACATCACGCGCTCCATGCCAGGATTTGCTCGACGAGTGGCAGGTCAAAATCAAAGTCCGCCTCCCTCCCAATTGCCGGCCATTCTTCATTGGCTGCAACCCACCAATCTGCAGTGCCCATGCCGTTGGCGTCGTTGCATCGACTGCAAGCCTAGGCCACACACACACCATCTGGTCAAGTTCAATGGCCAACTGCCGAGACTGCGACCAGTCACGCGGCGCCAAGACCGCCATCGGTTCTGCAAACGGTCGTAGCCCTAGGGCTTGTCTTTGGAGTTTGCGGGCTGGTGATTGGAGGCACGTCTTTAACTTGATGCTAATTAGTACAACTCACTTTGGTAGGTCAGTGCCGACTCCTACGGTACTGTGCAGTTGTCGTAGGTGAGTTTCTTACGTGATGGTGCAAGGCTCGTATAGGTCCCTGACGCACAAAAATGAGGCCACGTTCGGTAGCGTACAGGTAGTATGACTTTTAGAAATCAGAGCTCGTCACCATGTCTGACCAAGAGAGAGTTTAAATTCTCCTGGAAGCCTCCAAGAAAGGGCCACGGAAGTGACTGCGAAAGAGTGCATCATGGTTTTGCAGTTGACCACGCCGAGACTGATAGCGTAATGGTGCATCTAAATCCTCATCAATGGGATGCAGTCACATGCGTGACGAAATTGCAGCAGGCAGGCAACTAATTGCATTTCCCCTCATTACGACGAACAGCCTAGTGGACAATGTGGTCTTGCCTTACTTCTTCGGCTTTGAGAACTGCCCCTTCGATAATACGCAGCCCGTAGAGCATCAATGCCAGATCAGCACAAATACAGTATCCTCGTAGTGTTCGTCAAGACCAAGACAATATTTCTCACTCTGGACTTCACTTGACAATTGAAATTCCGCGATATCTCTCTATTCTAATAAGAGATACGTTCTCGGGTTGAGCCAAACGAAATCACAAGCGTTTTGGGCGAGTTTCACATTTGGCATCAAAGCCACATCCTTTGAGATTTGACCTCAGACCTGACTTTAAGATCAGGGCCACTGGACGAACAGCGCCCACTCTATGGCTTGCGACGGGGCAGACACTACAATGTTTGGTTCATGGGGACATTTGGTAGTGTCAGACATTATTGATAATCACTGTACGATTTTTGAAGACATAATGATTCACTTTGCTGAATTTCTGCAACTTGCGCGTGTGTATCTTTGGAGAAGCTGACACGCGATGGGAACCATGAGCGTAGGCGCCGCTTGGTACGGAGAAGACACGGCGTGTATTTTGAGTGCAGCCTAAAGGCACGGTTTATTACACGATAGATTCGTAGCACCTCCAAACCCCTAGGACAAGTGGGTTGCGCGTACTGTAAATAATGATGATCTTTGGAGGAATGGGGTGGAACAAACGGTCCTTCCCATGGTCAAAGTCTTCGCTGGAAACGCATTTGTCCTCCCCGACGCACGTCGGATGCTCTCAGACACAACGATATCTTTACATGGCAGTCAGCAAACGCTCCCGAATGCAAGCATAGCTTCGTTATCTTTTCACACCCAGACGACGAAGAGCTGAGAATAGAATGAGAGTCCTGACGAGAGGGCCGAACGACTGCTGACGATGACCACTTCGAGGTTCCTCAGTACCCGTTTGGTGCTGAGCAAGACTTAGAGCGGCCGTGACTAGTCATCTCCTCTGGGCAACAACTCAGCGTGCAAAGAGAAGTGTGACATCGTTTTCACTATGAGAGGAATAGGTTCATTTATGATGCAGCTCCGTTGTGGGTATGCATTTCAAGAAAGTCAATTTATGCCAAACTCGTAGCTGATAGTAAGAAGACCTCTGTAACTCCTTACGGCGTACAGCTATTTTTGGACATCTTTCTGGCACTTTGAACAAACATTTTGTTTTGTTTTATAATCATTCTAAGCTTCTCTGAAGATATCTTGCATGGTATACTCATGGGTCTGAATATGGCCATTTGATACACTAAATCAGGACTTGCCCCTGGAGACATGACTTGTCCTTCGCTCAGCTGTTGAAGGTTGTCCGTATCTGGATCTTCACGGGGGTTTTCCTGGGTCGACTTTGAAGCTGTCCCAATCGTCATGTCCAGGGTTTTGCCAATTGCCGTGCGTCGCGGAAGTACGGCCCTTTAATCCCTCAAATATTCTGCTGCAAGACCGTTCGCAAACAGGAAAAGAAAGGGGAGGAGAAGACAAAAAGCCCATACAGCTGCTGTCTATGATGACTTTTGTACCCTGTCACCTTTCCACTCCCTCATGAGATGCTGACTCATACGCGCGCGCAGTGCACCTCTCTCCACCATGCACAACTTTCACCGACGAACACCATGTCATCGGCAGACCTATGACTTTGTCCGCGGAACTTCCGCGCTGACTTCACCAAAACTTCACCACGAACCCTTTTCTCACTCCTGTTTCTCCCGGTGGGGTTTCCCCGAAACTGGCCGTCATGGCCCGACTTTTACTCTTTACCAATGAAGTGACTCTGCCAAGCGGATTGAGGCTGGGGTGCGGCGCGCGTGTTTTCGTGAAAGAGCGAAGCGTCAGCGAGTTCTGCAGTTGAGTCTGGACATTCCGTGTGTTCCGTGTGTTCCGTGTATATCCTTACTAGCCAGGTTTGACAGCGCGTGCCATGTATATATAGGGGTCGTTTCCCGGGCCTTTGCTCCTAGGCGTGGTTCATGTGTTCTCTCTTCTATGTATAACCGCTCACACTTGGTTTCTCGAAACACTTCCTCCTCGCCCATTAAAGAAACTCAACGTCGACGTAGACACATAACGAAGACCTCTACCTCGGCCAACATTGAAGCCAGTAGACCCCTAACACGACCAGTTCAACAATTATAGAACCAGGAGACTCATAAACAATGACCTCGAAGCCATCGATAGTCTTCGTGCCTGGTGCTTGGCACGCGCCTCACTACTGGGACAAGGTCATCGCTTACCTGACCCAGCAAGGCTACAGTTGCTCGACCGTCACATTGCCATCGACCCTCGAAAACCCTGACTCAGGTTTACTCGAAGACATTACTGCAGCGCGCGCAGTCATTACCAAAGAGACGGCAAAGGGACAAGATGTGGTCGTTGTGGCCCATTCGTACGGTGGCGCTGTTGGGGCTAGCGCCATCAAGGGTCTTTCAAAGACACCAGACCTTCACTCCGACGATGGCGATTCCAGGCCCAGAACCAGCAGCGCTACAAACGTGGAGAAGAATGCTACCACGCAGGGCCACGTCGTGAGCTTCGTGCTCGTCGCCAGCGGCCTTGTGAGGACGGGGCTCAGTTTTATCGGTCACGTACCTGGCGGTACGCCTCCACCACAGTGGCGCGTCAACCTCGAGACTGGATTTGCCGAAATCACCCTCGACGCCGAGGGGATTCGCGAGTTCTTCTACCACGACCTCTCAGAAGACGAGGGCAGGTTCTGGGTCTCGCAGCTGAAACCACATGCATTGAGGTCAGTGACCGAGGGCGGCGAGCACATGTATTCGGGCTGGAAGGATGTGCCCTGCTGGATGCTTGTCTGTACCGAGGACAGGGCAATGCCGATGGAGCTACTGCGGATGATGGTCAAGAACGGCCAGGACGAAGGGGCGGCGATCACGCTCCGCGAGGCTTCCAGCAGCCACTCACCTATGCTCAGCATTCCAGACGTTGTATCTGGGCTGATTGTGGAGGCAGCCCAAGAGGCGCGGTCTTCATCATGATAAGTCTTATGGCATTTCATGGTGGCTATCTGGCCTGACAGCAGCTCGTTGATGACGCGTGCTCGGGGTCTTACGTCTTCACCTCATGATCGTGGCTTATATTGGACGGGTTCGCTTGTTTGAAAGAACACTTGTTCTCCACTACAATTATCAATGATATTAGATTACAGCTATAAGCAATGACGTCGATGTTAGCATATTTACTCTCGCTCACGGTGAGACTTCTCCAGACGAGAGAAAACTGTATTACCCGTGCCTAGGCACGATCAGGATGTCTTTCGGGTGCTTGCAGAGCCCGCTGGTCGATCTCCCGTATCACTGACGGACAACGCACAACTGCTTGTTTCAGCTTGGCCCACCCTAGTACGTCCCGACTGGCCCAGAGGCGACAAGCAGCAGGCAGGACGAAAACATCAGGTCAAGTCGCTCGCCAACAGCAACAACGCAGATCGCACGGGGATGCATAAGGATTGCACGTCGTGGTCTAATCAACTGGACCGGCCTGCAGTGCCTGACAAGGCCCTGGCCCATGCAGCAGACCCGAGATTCGAGGACCCGCAGTGTTTCCAAGCTGCCAAGCTTGAATTGAGCGCAGGCCGGGACACGGTCAAAGTCATTGGCAAAATGCAGCATGACTGTATGAGTATGTGTTGGGTGCAAAGCCGGGCCGGAGTTCAGGAGCGTGGGAGGTGGGAACAGGGATTGGGCGGAATTCCGCGGGCAGTGGGGCTGACGAATCCCGCCGGCTTACACGCATCCTGAGGCAGGCGCGACCTGTGCCCCAAGCCAGCCAGTCGCATCTCCTGCCACCCTTTGGGCGAGACGGAGCAAGTTCACTTTGCAACTCCACGAAAGGCACTTCTGACGGAATCATGTGCTGGGCTTCCGGATCCCTGAGCTAAGTCTGAGGGAGCTGCGGCGGAACTGTGAAACACTCCAATTTCAGAAACACCGCCCCTAAGTCGTACAGGCTGCCCATCACCTACTCAGCTCCGAATGGATGCCGCCCAACACCAGCGAGAGCGGGATCCCGCTGGGTCGAGTCGACAGTCCGCGCCCTACGGCCACGCCTGTGCCGGCTGTGTCCGGGCCAAGTGCAAGTGCGTAGTTCGCAGCCACGGCGGCACGGACCCGCGCTGTGAGCGCTGCTGCCGCTTAGACAGGGAATGCGTGCCCTCTCCCAATGTCCGCAGCCAGGCTGGCAAACGCAATCACGAGGCCGGAAAGCGGCGGGCCGTCAAGAGCAACGCGAATGCTGGCGGCATCAGTGGTCGCCACGGTAACTTGAGTTCCCCCGCAGAAGATCGCATAGACCGTACAACCCAGCTTGAACAGAAGCTCGACAGTCTCATGGACATGCTTGCCTCTCAGTGTCAGCAAAGGCTGTCACCGGCGGCTACGGCTGGGGCATTCACTCCACCCTTGAGCGTCCTTACTCGGGCTCCTGATGATGTCCAAGGACAAGTCCCGATCTCGACTTCGAGTTCTGTGCAACAGTCTCAGGACGCTGGTTACCTTTCCCAGTTCCGAAGTTTCTTTCTCCAGGCCTGCCCATTCATCTACCTTGCGCCTGAGACGACGTAAGTTTACCTCCAACGACATGCTTGTGCCAAGATTTCCCCGGTCTCAAAGCTGCTGACTGGAATGGCATGGTAGTGTGGCCGAATTGCAACAAAAGCGGCCGTTCTTGTGGCTGAACATAAAATCCGTCTGCTGCAAGTCTACGCGCGAGCAAATTGCCCTTGATCATGAGATACGTGCCATTCTTGCACAGAAGATCATCGTCGAAATGGAGAGAAACCTAGATCTCCTGCAAGGCTTGCTTGTGTTTCTCACATGGACAGTTAGGAGATTCAGGGATAAGCCGTTTCTTTGCGTTTACTCGGGCATCGCGGCCTCGATGGTGTCAGATCTTCGACTGGACAGGCTCATGCATGAGCCCGTGAATCGAGAAACAAATTCATCCCACGCATTTGCGCAGCCATTTCATGTACGCCCGCAGCTGCCTCATTTGGAGAGAACGAACGAGGAGCGGCGCACCGTCCTCGGGTGTTACATTCATTGTGCAAGGTAAGTCTGCTACCTACCATGCGTCATTCTGCCTCAAACAGTCCTGTTGATGGGGAAAGAGCCTAGTCTCCATCTATTTCTGAGATCGCCACCCATGAGATGGACATCTCACATGGACGAGTGCCTGCAACATCTTGCGGACAAACCGGAGGTCCCGGCCGACGCGGTGCTCGTCACGATCGTCAAACTCAACAGGGTTCTGGAAAACCTGGTTCCTGCAACCGCATGGCGCTTCGACCTCGAGGAGCCAGATCAATCAGAACTGCCTTCTCCCATGCTCTATGTCCGGTCCATGATTTCAAATCTTAAGGCAATACGCGACGAGTCTCGGGCCAAAACACCTGGAAACAGTAGGTCGACATAGTTTGAACTGGAAGTCCATAGTGGCATGAGTCCTGACCTGCTTGTAGGGTATCTACAAGCCTATCTCGCCCACGCAGAAGTCCTTGTCAACGACCTGCCCCTGCACAGCATATTCGCACCCCGTTCTCGTGGCACAAAGATGGACATGGACAGAATCTCCTGCCTCCACGCATGCCTCCAAGGGATGAGAAGCTTCTTTGACTCGATGTTCACATTAACGCCTGAGGAGTTCTTCGGCAGCCCTTCGTTCTTGGGTATTGGTTACACCCGTGTTCTCCACATTCTATACCGCCTGTCGTGTACAGAAGACCCCTCATGGGACAGAAGTATGATTAGGGAGACTATTGATGTCATCAAAGAGCTCGAGGCAGGCGCGGACCTGTTTGCCGCCATTCCTGCAGCACTTGGCCTCGAGCTGGTTGAGAACGATACTTTTTCGAGGACTGCACCAATGCTTCGCGCATGTAGCTTGCTGTGGCAGCGTAACCTGATGGCGGCTGAGGGTAACGGGGACCTATGCTCTGCCCATAGAACCCTTCACCGTACTCAGCAACGATGGAGCCCAGCTGAGCATGCTGGTGGCCAGACTTGCAGTACAAGCGACAGCACTAGTCGGCGGGATGTTGAGGTAGACATTACCCCCGTGGTTGGCCCAGAACAACCCATCTCAAACCAGTCGCTCCATGATGATACCATGTTCGCGGATCTTCTAAACGAAGACTGGCAGATGGATTCATCAATGATGTGGTTCTTCAACGGGTTCCCAACCTGAGCGTTCGTGTAGCTAGACGTGGGCACGTATGTGCAAGTCTGAGGACGCATCCTCAGTAGCAATCACAATGATTGAGAACGACTTCAGTGCATACTATCTTGCCCCGGTGGAAGACAGCAGTGTGCGGCCACTTCATAAGAAAATGCTGCGCCCGCTGTGAGACAACTGGACTCTACATCACATTACTTGGGGGCGGAAATGTGGCCAGTGCGGAATTCCGCTCGTCGGATTCAAAACCATCCGAAAGACGACCTCCACCGGCGAAGGATGTACCAAGAGTTTAGCCATTTCAGTAAAGGGGGTTTTCATTTCCATTCAACAAGTGAACTCCGTCCCGAGACACAAGTGTCGTGCGTGTGGCGGCCCAGCAGACCGGCGAGGGGCGGAATGGCACGATTGGTGGAGGTACGGGATTGGCGGACATACGGGTTTCCACTTACACCACGGCGCTGTCCTCGAACTTCGAGAGGATTGGAAGGCGTAGTCTATTTATTCTTTTAGAGAAAGGGGAGGAGAAGCTGTCGCACGAATCTGAGATACCGTCCGCATGGTTCAATCTCGTCCTACGATCGGACACAGCTTGCGATACCACACCTGATTCCGCGCCCCGGAATACTCGGTGCTTCCTGGCCGTCCAATCCAGCCGCTTGTGATCCCTGAAACGCCTGCACTCGACAAAGAAAGTACCACAAGGCTACGTCGCCTATAAACCCAATGGCCACAGCCGCAGACGGCCTCGAGGCCCCTGACGCCAAGGTCTTTCCTGCGATGCTGCTGACGACATCGCCACCACAGCCGCAGCCGCCAGCAATGTTTGGAAAGGGAGCACACAGCAACAACGACAATAGCGCAGATGGAGCAGCCAAGAACAACAAGAGCGACACCTGCGGCGAGTTCATGCGCCTGGAGGATGGTTCTGATCCCGAGACGGACACCTCTAGGGAGCTGGGCCCGCCTGAATTTACCCACGAGTTCTTACACGGATTGCGACTCCTCCTTGTTACTGGCGGGCTGACGTTGGTTATGTTCCTGGGCATGATGGACATCTCGATCATCGCCACGGTTAGTGGTCGCGCCGCCGTCCAGACCGCACGCAGCATCCACGACGGCTAACACCGGAGATAGGCAATTCCGCAAATAACCAGTGACTTTCACAGGCTGGAACATGTCGGCTGGTACATTGGCGTATACTCGCTGTGCAGGTCAGTGAGGCGTCATGGGATTGACGACAATCGCAGTGCTAACTCAATTGTACAGCGCTGCTCTCCAGCCACTGTCGGGCAAGGTCTTTACATATTTCAGTACCAAGGTCGGTAGTTATCGAGATACAAACATGGCGAGGCCTCAGGTGCTGATACGAACGGATCTCACAGTGGTCTTTTTTGAGCTTCTTCTTCATCTTCGAAGTCGGGTCGTGCATAAGTGGTGCAGCAGTCTCCTCAGAAATGTTGATTGGTGGCCGAGCGATTGCTGGTCTCGGCTACTCAGGAGTTACCAATGGAGCACTGACAATCATTGCGTCCGCCATTGCGCCCCCTAAAAGACCTTGTATGTTTTTCCCCCGGGATGGAGTTGGCCGACTGTTGCTGGCGAGACTGACAATTATTGTTCCCAGTGCACACTGCGATAGCCATGGGAAGTGAGTACGGGCTGGCGAGGAGTACCGAGAGGGAAGTGCGCTAACCGGACACTGACAGTCTCTCAAATTGGCATGATATTGGGACCGATCCTCGGAGGAGTGTTTACCGAGTTTGTATCATGGAGATGGTGTAAGTCACCCTGATTGAAAGACGAGTCCAGTTCAAAGAACTAACATGGGCGATGACGGAACTAGGTTTCTACATCAACCTACCTCTGGGCGCATTCACAGCCGTATGCCTCGTCTTTATCGACATCCCCGACCAGGTCCGGAAGGAACCAGTATCATTCGAACTTGTCCGCCGGCTTCTGCCACGATTCGATCTGGTTGGATTCGCCCTGTTTGCGCCTGCTGCCGTCATGGGGTTGCTTGCTCTGCAATTCGGGGCTAGCACGTATGGCTGGAGTTCGCCCGTCGTCATTGGATTGTTTTGCGGCTGTGCAGGCGCTGCGGCACTGTTTGTAGCTTGGGAACATCGCATGAAGGATGATGCCATGATGCCATTCGACGTAATCCGCAGAACGGCCGTTTGGTCATGCTCAATCAACTTCTCTGGGATCATGTCGCTGGCAGTTGTGGCAGGCAACTACATGCCCATATATTTCCAGTCAGTTCGCGGTCTGAGTCCTGCGATGAGTGGCGTTTATATGCTCGTCAGCACCGCGTCCAATATCTTGTTCATCTTGATTTCCGGCGCGTTGAGTGAGTCAACATCTCTTTCCATATACATCACGAAGCATCTTGGTTTTTTTGCTAATGTAGGCGTCAAGTGACGAGGTTCCGCTACCCAATGCCCTGGTCAATGGCCTCAGGAGCTCTCGGTGCCGTGGCCTGCGGACTCATGTCGACCTGGGCGCCCGGATCAACATTGGCCGCGGTTTTTGGATACCAAGTCCTCAACGGGGCACGTGGTTTAGGGATGCAGGTGGTGAGTTGAACAATGGCCTCAAGCTTAAAGCTCATGTACTCGAACCATTACTGACCAGAAGAAAACTCCTATCTTTTGAGCAGCCGATCCTGGTTGTACAACACGTGCTGCCAGCGGGCAAGATCGCGGTGGGCAACAGCCTGATGGTGTTCTTCTCCAACTCGGCGACGGCGGTCATGGTGACGATTGGCAATGTCATCTTCCAGGAGAGTCTCGTGGCCGAGCTCGCGGCCCGCGCGCCCTCGGTGAGTCCGGCTGCCGCCATCGCGGCCGGAGGCAGTGCAGAGGCGGTGCGCGCGCTGGCCATTGCCAGTGGGGCGGATGTCGAGAGCTTGCTGCTTGCGTATTCTCTGAGCGTCAACAGGGTGTTTTACCTGCTGGCCGGGATATGCGTGGTGGTGTTTGTGTCGGCGTTTGGGATTGGTTGGGTTGACTTGGGGCACAAGGACAAGAAGGACGAAGAGAAGGTGTAGATAGGTACTTACGCGTACTTGAGTACTTCTGGAGGAGGCGTTGTTGCAGAATCCCGACGCAAGTAGCTCACTACTGCCTCAGTATGTGGTGCGTGCCCAGCTGCGTGCAGACCTGACAGGGCCCAATCCAGCTCACCATGATACCTAATGCTGAGCACACAAGCATCACAGCCATGTGAACAAGCCTGATCTGCCCAGCACGGGGGTTTGATGTGAGCAAACCAGGAACCAGGCAAGGCCATGATTCAAGAATGCCTGGAGATGGAGCCAACAAGGCTGCCTGGAACCCCCTGTCAGAACGCCCTGTGACGTCGCAGTGCAGCGCTGTCAAGCCCCCTGCCCAGTGTTTGTTTAGCGGCCGCCCATTGCTCCCCTGCGCGTCAGGGCATGGCTGGCGCGTGAATCCTCGTCGACTCAACCCACCACCATGTCACAGGTGACGGTGACGGTGCTGGTGCCGGTTCTGCCGGCACAGCCAACCCTCGCCGGTCTCCAGAATAGTTTCTCCATAACACTTCAGCGTGAGGCTGTCCGTCCCAGGAAGCAATGGACCCGTCAGGCATTCCTTGCTGCAGATAGCATCGACCAGGCACTCGTCCCAGCTCACCCTCTTGCACGGCCACTCACCGCTCTTGGCGCCTAACCTCAACCACATCACCGCGCTTCTTCGCGCCGCCAGGCTCGCGGACCGGACCAGGCTTCAACAATGCCCTTCATTCCAAACACACCAGAATCGCTGCTCGGTCGGTCAGACTCCAAGAACCCAGAGACCACATGCCGCGGCATCACAGGAAGCGGCCGGCCATGTCGGAGGCCCCTCGCGTCTTCCACAGCCTCGTCACCAGCCGTTTCGCCAGGCCATGGCAGAGGCAAAGGGCGGCCGTCGCAGCTGCGTGTCGACGATCCCAGCAACCCGGATCTCTACTGCTGGCAGCATCGTGACCAGGCAAGCTCGTCCGCAAAATCCAGCCCGGGACCGAGGTTGTCTCAGACACCGATCCTGGAGAGCAGAGCCAGCCTAGACACGCTCATGGACCGTCTCGGCATCGTGGAGGCCCAGCAGAAGCAGAACAAGAAGGCCAAGGGCAGGAGGCCAGACGGTACTCCTACCAGGCCACAGGCCACATCGACGGCCGGAACACCAGTAATGGGCTACGGCGCCAGCAGTCCCAGTGCCAGACCACCGCCACCATCACGAAAGACGAAAAAGAAGCAGTCGACCTTCTGCTGCTGCTTCTCGTTCCCGGTCTTCGAGGAGGAACCCCCAGTTCGGCCCAAACCGATTCCACTCCAATCGGCACCTGCCAAGCTGCCCGCAGGTCGTCGGACTTCTGGGCAGCACCTCGCACCACCTTCCGGGCGCCCTAGCATGGCCTCCTCTTCAAGACGGAGATCGTCAGCTCAGTCGGCAATGTCCCAGACCTCGCAGTATCTCTCCTTGATCCCGCCGTCGGCCACGCCGCAGACGGCATCGCAGCTGATGGCCGAGCTCGCGAAGCCCGTGTCGCAGCAGGACGAGGCAGGCTACATCTACATCTTCTGGCTGACCCCGGAATCGCAGCCCTCGACGCCGCCCGCCGAGGCGGCCAAGTCGCTGCTGAGCCCGCCGGCGACGCGCGAGGCCGGGAAGCGGAGGGCGAGCGACGTGCTCGACGCCTTTGCCGCCAACGCGAGCAAGGGGTATTCTGCCGCTGCTGCCGCAAAGGGGGGCGGCAGCAACAACAACAAAAACAAGACGATCCTGCTCAAGATCGGCCGGGCGTCAAACGTGCAGCGCCGGCTGAACGAGTGGACCAGGCAGTGCGGCTACAACCTCTCCCTTATCCGCTACTACCCGTACATACCGACCAACCGGCCCTCCACGCCGCGCAAGGTCCCGCACAGCCACAAGGTCGAGCGCCTGGTGCACATCGAGCTTGCGGGGGCCGGGTTGCGCGTGGGCGACCGCGAGAACTGCGACGCGTGCGGCAAGGCGCATCGCGAGTGGTTCGAGGTCGAGGCCTCGCGGCAGAGTATCATGACGGTGGACGAGAATGTGCGGCGGTGGGCGGACTGGGATGAGATGAATGAGTAGCGCGTAGGGTGTGTGTGTGTGTGTGTGTGTGTGTGTGTTGCGCGTGTGTATCGCATTCCTCCACCCACCAAGGGCAACCCGGGGCTGGTTACGTTTGGGACTTCTGATGGTTGCGCCCTGTTTTGACGATGAAGAACGACGATCAAATGACTTGATGAATATCACGACTGATTTTCTGCATGTGTCCTAAGAGCGTGGTTAGAGTTGCTCAGTACAAAGCGCATATTTTAGCAGGAAATAAAAGCAACATACGTCAAACATGAGTGAGTCACCGAGTCTTATTAATTGGTGCAAGATTTTCACGCATGAAATAGTCCGAAGCAACTGCTATAGAGACCTTGAATCGATCCGCCGCCTTCTTCTTCGTCAATAAGCGATCCCAGCTCCGCTTACTTTACCACTACTCACTCGCCTTGCTGAAGCCCCTAGATATGCGAGGTGCTTTCTTACGAATATATACGTATACATATATATACATATCTGCGCTGCACGCCTTGTTTCACGTTGCATTTTCCCTGGGCACTGAAAGGACGGCTTAAGTTAGGCCCTCAATGCTGGTCACCCGCTGGGCTTCCTGATAATTTTCTGAGCCCAACAAACCATCGTTGAAGCAGGGAAGCTTGACTGGTGCGACGCTTGAAAAACGGGTGCATGTTAATCACGACGTGGCTCGTGACGTCACGGCTCAGAACACTTCTAGATAACGAGATCTTCCCTGGTAGAGCCAGGGCCAGGATAAAGACTTCCGGGATGTAGAGAAGGGAAGAAGGGGGGAGGGGGGTGTTCATAATTGATCTAACTGTTAGCATCCAAAGGTCTTCTGACAGACATAATGTAATTTCATAAGTGTGCTTCGATATATGTCCACGCGCTGCACGCAGCCACAGACCCGGACCGAAGGCAGGGCATATCTCGTAGTGTACCCTGCCATCGACAGCAGCTGCCGGAGTCGGGCTGCGTGAGATGGGGGTTCCGGCTCGGGTCCAGGACGGGGAGCCGGGGACGACGGCGCTCTACCCCAGATTCCCCGGATCCTGAACACAGAGCACAAGTCACAGACAGCCATGGGAAGCTAGTTCGGGATGTCGAATTTTCCTGCTGCTCGGAGTACGCGACGAGCTAAAGGAGTGCAACGCATTGGCGGCTAATGGGGAGAGTGTGTGGTGGGTTAGCGTAGCCGTAGCCAGCCGAGCCGAGCCGAGCCACACACACACATAGATGCGCGGGACTGAAGCCATCGGGACAAGACTGCAGACGAGTCGGCTATGCAACGAGCATTAATACAGCTCTGGACCGTACCAATAGACGATTTGTCTTGCCTTGTCATGTGGCTGTAGCGTGGAAACGCGTGGAATATGCTTTTGCCTCTTCGGAGTTTGTAGTAAACGTTGTATCTCGTGCCTAGGCGAGACAACTACACCAATAGAACACACCTTACCACCAACTGCCAAATGGATTCGATGGGCGTAGCTGGAGGCCATACCGACTCATACCAGGCCTTGATGACACGTTCTTGGGGAGGCATGGCAGCCATGTCAAAGCATTCAGCGGATTGTGTGTAGAGATAATGCTTGTGGCGGTGTAGTCGTCCTTTATGACCGAAGAAGTCGTGCAGCGTTCACAAATTGTTAATGCAAGGTGCACAGATACAGGGACGGTTCCAAAGCTGGAGATCGACCCGATGATCACTTCCAGCAGCACGGAACACGACCATCCCTCCTCCCTCGATTCCGATATCCTTGCAGCCGCCAGATACAGCTGAATTGGGATCGGCCCAGCCAGGCACCGACAGAGAATGCCTGATCTCCATCTGGTCTGGTCCGGGCTACCGGCGTCATGAGGCACGCACAGGCAGCTTGGCTTGGCTTGGCTCATTACCACGGGGTAGCCTATTATCCTGCCTGCACTTGCTGCGTGCCCGGCTGGCCCTTGCATCCTTGCACGCTCCCAGAGCCACTAATACCGGTATTGTTCCGGATGGCGGCAAGGGTGGATGGATGGATAGGACCTGTCCGCCCCCGGCGCAAGGGCGAGGCGGTGTAATCTTATCAGATCATCTTGCTCACCACCGTGACTTGTCGGCCCGTGTCTCAGTCATTATATTACGCAAGCCGTGGATCGATATTTGCAGCACGGGGACCCCGAGCACGAGAATGGAGCCCGAATTTCGACGAGGGTGGTCTCTCTCGTCTGGTCCGATGGACAGACCAGCCAGGCCCGGGGACCGGTCAATGCACACAAGAAGAGTCCTGCATGGGGGGGGGCATTTTGCTTTGTTGAGTTCGGGCTTGGCGAAACCGTACGGTATCATGGTTCCGGCGGTGTGTGGGTTCGTGCGTGTGTTCTCACACGTGCGCTTTAACGGAAAAGTTTGCAAGCAAAATGATCAAGGATCCTTCTTGGGCTTTGTTTCTTCCGGCATTGCATCCCAACCCACAGACAGGGGGTGTGGTGTCACTGCAGGCTTCTGGCGAGTCTGCAGAGACGCCGATTTTGCCCTGCCACTCCTGACGTGGGGATTAATATCCCTATTGGGGATCGGGGGCTAGCTGATCAAAGTCCAGCAGAAAGGTCGCCAGCCTGCTCCCAAGTCTGTTGAGTCTGTTGGGCTGGCTGAGCTCAAGAGGCAAATCGACGCAAATGGGCTAGGTTGCGACACACCTTCGAGTCACTCGTCCTTGGCGGGGCCCGGGGTCTCATCTCGTTTTGTTTTATCAGATCATCAGGAACCCGAGCGAAACACTCGAGCCACATAATCTTATCTGATCCGTCTTTTGCGTGGTGGCAGGTGAGACAAGGGAGAGAGACAGGGGTAGTTTGGTCCCCGGAGTTGTGGAGCGGCAGAGTGCGCATGTGTAAGGTGCGTGCCCTTCGCCGAAACCGGCCACTTAACTTCATAGCCCACCCTCCTCCACTCTCGTCTTGTGCGACAACAGTGCACGCTGCCGGCTGTCGGGAGTCACGATTAGAGCTGGCATGATTGAACCCAACATGACGCCGCAGGGCCCGGCTCCTGGACACGATGGGTGCCTTTCGGATGGACAAGACACGAGCGTGTTGTCGGGGAGAGGGGAACATCAATTGGCCGCCCACAGTGGAGGGCAGTGGAGACTGGACGCGGGTGCTTGGTCCTGGTCTCATGTGACGAGAAGCTGCTGCGTGCAACCATGTCTGGACGACAATCGCCGCAAAAGAGAGACAGGCCTTGAGCCGTGGTGGTTCAGCCCCGTGCGAATTGATCCTCCCGGGGTAAGTTTCATGCTGTCTCTGGGAGAGGTTCTGGGGCGGCTGATCTGATCATGGTGTGTACAGTAATGCCAAAATTTTGAGTCTAGGAGGATGGCGGAGCGCCATTGGCCGGCCTTTGCCTGGGGCCGGAGGTTGCCGCGCAAGCGTGTTCTTCGCAGGGCCTGGCGGAGGCAATCGCCCACTGGAAATGGCTTGGACATGGGCAGATGCAACGATGCATCGGGCCACACTCACTTTGTGCTCTCGCGGTGTGCTGCGCCGTGCTCATGATTGTCTACGTAGTGTACCTACTTTAAGTACCTTGCAGAGGACGTGCGAGATTGGGATTGTGCACGCAATGGCTGCAAGCACGCAATGGCCGTCCTTACTGTGCAGCAGTCACGGCGGCGAGGGGCGAGGAAAGAGCCGGCAGTGGGCGCTGTCGGGAGGGGATCGGAAGAGGTCTTCCCCCTGATCTGATAAGCGATGGATGAGATGATGATGGAATGTGCCGGCCCCACCCGGGGTGCTGAAGTCATCATTTGCCAATCCAAGGCCTGCCCATCACTCAGCAGAGCCACTGCCCATTACCAGCCCATGACAGTCCCTCTGCAAGGACTGCTTCTGCCCATTTCCAGACAGGCTCAAAAGCCATCCATCGCTGAGAGTCTGATTATCCACTGGCCAGTCAGCAGGCAGACAGACAGAGACAGCCGGCTCCACTGTCGCCAGCCAGGGCAGCAGAGAGAGAGAGTTTGCCTCCGCACCCACGCATATTGACGCAACAGAAGCACCGCTCGGCACCGCCCCCCCCCTATCCTATCCACACAGCCAGCCAGCCCAGTGGAAGCCCAGGCCTGGCCCTGCCCCAACCGAGTCCAACTTCCGGCCCTCGGCAGCCAGCCGCCCACCCACCCACCAACCCGCCCCTGCGGCTTCCGACTTTTCGGCCTGCTCTGCCCTGCACCGCCGGCCTGTGTCCCACGACGTCAAAACCACCCTGCTCGCCCTCTTGTTTTTCCCTAGAGCCCATTGTCCAACCATTTCCACAGGCACACTTCCACACAACGCAGCAAGACTTGCAGGGTCACCAACAAATAAATCAACTTACCCCGTCATCGTCCATCTATCCACGCTCTCGCCTGCAACGCTCCCACCTCACCCACGTCGTCTTGCCCTCGGGCAGCACCACCACCACCCACCATGCCGTCTCAGATCTCACAGCTGCTGGCCGAGTCCGTGGCCGACTGCGTGCCCGAAGAGCCCACCAACTCCTCTGTCGCCCCTTCCCTCACCTACTCGGAAGACTCAGAGGATCAGGACGAGCTCGCACACCCCATTCCCCTCCCCAAGAGGCGGAGGGCCTCGACGCGCCTCATTGCCCAGAGCGTTGCCGACATCCAGCGCATCACTGGCGAGTCTACACAGCAGATTGTCAACCGCTGCTGCGGCGGCGGCTGCTGCTTCAAGCTCGGCAAGCGCACCGAGGGCCTCGAGTACGAGGAGGTGCCCCAGCCTGACAACGACGCCTTCCGCTCCCTCGGTCTCAAGTTCTTCGAGATCCCCACCACCCTCACCGGCATCCCCGACATGCCCGAACAGACTGCCTTTTTCCAGCCCGTCAAGAGCTCCGCCAAGAACATCACTAGCCCCCCGTCCCCGACCGACTCCGGAGTCGAGATCGACGCCGACACGAGCCTCGAGCAACAGGCCAAGAAGCTGCAGCTCGAAGACCTCGACACCACGATACAGCCTCCGTCATTCGTCCAGCCCCACCCGCCCTACAATGTCTTCCCTGCAAAGCTGCACAACACGCGCGAGCTGACCAGGGACGGCGCCGAGAAGCGGACCTTCCACTTTGATCTTGATGTCACAGACTACCCCGAGGAGAGTGGCATGGACTTCAAGGTGGGCGGTGCCATTGGCGTCTCCGCGCCCAACGATGCCGAGGCCGTCGAGGAGATCCTTGACCTGCTCATGGTGCCCCGCTTCCTCCGCGACAAGCCGGTCCTTCTGCGGACGACCAAGGGTCGTTGGCCCACGGTCTGGGGCGACGACCAGGCCAGAGAGCTTGTGACCACACGGAGGGATCTCCTGACGTGGTGCTGCGACATCCAGTCGTACCCTCCGACCAAGCCTCTCCTGCGCATCCTTGCCGAGTATGCCCAGGATGAGAACGAACGCAAGCTGCTCATGTTCCTGTGTGCTGCGGAGGGCCAGGGTGTCTTCTGCGACTTCCGCACAGGCCCTCACATCTCGCTCTCCCAGATCCTGAATGCCTTCCCCTCCGCCAAGCCGCCCATGGACGTGCTGCTCTCGAGCCTGCAGCAGCTGATGCCCCGATTCTACTCGCTGTCCAACGACCCCCACGAGTCGTACGAGATGCGCGACGGCAAGCAGCACCGCCTCATCGAGATCGCCGTCACCGTCCACGAGACGTCAGACTGGAAGACGGGCACCCGTAAAGGCGTTGGCTCTGGCTTCTTCCAGCGCCAGTCGCTCAAGTTCCTCGACCAGGTGGCTGCCGGCAAGACGCCGCAGCTCTACATCCCCATGTTCAAGGGCCTCATGGCCAACCCGCTCGCCAAGCAGTTCGTTTCCGACGGCCCCATGCTGCTGATTGGCGCTGGCGTGGGCATCGCGCCCTTCCGCGGCTTCGTGCAGCGCCGCCTCAAGAACGCCAACTGCGCCAACAAGGTCTGGGTGCTGCAGGGCATCCGCGACTCGCTCGTCGACGAGCTGTACAGCGGCGAGTGGGGTGTCCACGAGGATGAGGTGAAGCGCGTCATCCAGAGTCGCAAGGGCGAGAGCAGATATGTGCAGGACGAGGTCGTACACCAGGCTGACCTCGTCTGGTACATCATCAACTCTGTCGACGGCCGCGTGTTTGTCTGCGGCAGCAGCAAAGGAATGGGCGAGGGCGTCGAGGAGGCCCTGATCAAGGTCGCCATGGACAAGGGCAACCTCGAGCACGACGAGGCCCGGCGGTACTGGGACCTCAAGAAGGACGCAGGGCAGTACATTGCCGAGACGTGGTAGTAGTCGACCACACCTGCTTTCCTGGGGCGAAAAAGAAAACCGACACTTACATTGTACATATTGAGTTTCTCCCGACTTTTTCTTCCTTTCTGTCAGTCATCTGGATGGACATGAGAAGAGAAAAGCAAAAGGGGAAACTGGGACACACCCTCCAAAAGGCGTTTTTAGACGAGGGAGTTTCAGGACAGGCGGGGTTTTGTTTTTACTGATCATGGCTTGGGGCGTTTTTTGTTTTTGCATTTCCTGGGATTTTCTTTTCTAGAAGAGGCCGCAAACCATTGGGTTTTGGGGCTTTGTGTCGGATGTGGTATGAACTGGGGGGGGGGGGGTTTAGCTGCAAAACGACAGCAGTGGAAGCCATCAATCTTTGGTGATATGGGAGATAGGGCAAGAAAATGCAGACGATGAAGATACACACATGTCTGCTCCGCTCCTTGTGCCTCGAGTGTCCATGATTGCGACAAGGGAGTGACCATGAATTTATGATGGAAGTGTCCGTGAATGTGTAACACGGTGCTCGATCGTGATCTAAGCTGTGTGTCCGCGGGGGGGGGGGGGGATGATGGGGGTTCTGGTTTAGCACTGGATGAAGAGTGAGAACATACATTACATATTTGCGAGTATGGCGATGACGGATGTGAGGCTTTTGGTAGAGAGAGAGAGAGAGAGAGACAGACAGATGTCCCCAAAGTCCGTGTGCTTACATCTTTTGGGGGGCAGGATTCGGGTTTGGACGTGGAGAGCAGGCGGCCCAGCCAAGCAGACGGAGGAGAAAGCAAGGCAGGAGGCAGAAGGCAGGAGAAGAAGAAGGAGAAGAAGAAGAAGGAGGAGAAGGTGAGGAACATGAGCATAGCAGCAGGTCTGCGTGTGTGTTTTGTGATGGTTGCCTGACCTGACCCAGAGTGAGCTTTGGGGGTGGTAGGCGGCGGCGGGCGGCTGGGGACGGACTCGGCGGTGGGGCCCACCCGGGGAATTCGGACTCGGGGATCGGGGATAGTGGTTGTTTGTTGTGGTGGTGGTGGTTGCTGTTGTGGTTGCTGTTGTGGTTGTTGGGGGCGGCCACCTCGGGGGCAAGGCAATAGCAGTAGTAGTTTACCTCTCTACAAGTGCACAAATTGAGCTCGTACGCAAATGATCAGGCTTATTTGTACCGCACACACATGGACACCAATCCGATCAGCCAGGCTGTGATATCCCGACCATTAACTCCGGGTGTGTGTGCCCAAGTTGGAGGTTTTCCGCATTCCAGTCCGTCCAGCTCCGCCAATGAGATGAGGTTGTCGAGGGTTGGATACTCCAGCAGTTTAATATTCTTGTCTGGGCATCTTTGCTGGCAAGACCACGCTTTCTAGGCCTTGGCTTCTCTTCATGGCCACCACAATCACGATCACCTCGTCGCCCGACGACGGCTGCCTGCGATGTGGAAATGGTGCTCGTTCCGCATTGTGGTGGTCCCGTCCGCGCTGTGGACGTCCGTCGACCCGGGAGTAGACGTGCGTCTAGGCTTTCCTTCTACGCAGGGGTCGCCTTCTACTCTCGTAGCACATTCTCCCCCCGCACATTCTATCGCCAACACTAGGCGGACTTGATCTTTACTTATCCAGCTCGGTTCAGGGCCCGCTCTGCATCGATCAAGTTTGTCTGTTGTAAATCATGCAAGTTCCCAACCCCGGCCTTCAGGGCAAGGGGGCACGGCCGATTACCCCTTTCGGACTACGCTGGCCAATCAGCAGCAGCCCCTGGGACCTTGCGGGCGGCGCAGGCTCTAATTAATTGTCCCAAGACTTGCTGGTTGACCCTTTGGTGGTGGTAGTATTAGTAGGCAAATGACAGAAACCCGACTCCCAGGCCAGAGACTTTTCCATACTCTTTTCCTAAATGACGCCATTTCTTATCCGCAATGTTGAGAGCAACATCCTCGCCCAAGCTTCAATGGCGTGAACTTGTACGCCCGCCCGTCCGTCTCCGAGTTCCTCTCCCAAAAGAATTCAACCACCCCTTTTTGATTCCCATTGAGGACGGAGTTTCGTTCCCAGTCTACCCAACACTGATTGGTTCTCGTGTAAAAGGCGTTGGAAAAAACTTTGAATGCCTCAACTTCAGCAATTCACGAAAAGCTCCACACACAAAAAGGTTGTGTCGCCGACATGAAAATGGGGTTCCTTGGCACAAGCAATACCTCGGAGGACTTTCTGCCCCTTGCCCCCGCCCCCCTCACCCCAAACAGGGGGAAGAACCATTCTTCACCACGAGCTCTCCCCCTCGAAGCTCCTGAAGCAGTGGCCACGTGGAACTAGAGGCGGAAGGCGGAAGAAGTCGTCGAGTCCCCCCTGCGGAATTAGAGAGGTCGCCGGTTGTCATTCAGAGACAAAACCTCTCGTCATCTTCCGTCAGGTAGAGGAACCCTCGTTCTCTTTCTTCCCCCGTCCCCTTTCCGCTCCTCCACGCCGCCCACAATTTTCAACATCCTTGTTTTGATGCGGGTGCAAGAGCCCAGCAGCACAGCCAGAGCGACCCCAACGGAGATGAAGGCCGGCAAGTCGTTTTCTCGTCCTTGCCAAGGTGGCATTTCTCTGTACACAGCTCGTAGTCCGCGCTGTCGCAGCCGGGCGTGGCAGGGCGGACAAGGATATGATGGTTCTGCAGAGTGGCAGAGTCGGATGAAGAGGTGATTTGACTAAAGGCCATTGAAGTTATACTACCTTCAACTACTCATAAGGACGCCACCACATGAATAAAGACATATTCCACATACTTAGATAGACCATGATGAATTTCATTCGGAAACGACAGGGGTATCTATTAAATAAAGCCTTATGGTCATGCTCTGCTGGCTGCGCTATGCTTGTGTGATTAAATCATGCTAAATAATTATTCCAGGGTCAGGGCTTCGCCCGCCCTTCACGTCATTCTTTCCTCAAACTTCGTAACTCTTGTCCCCGTCACCGCCTTTCATTGCATTGGGCGTTCCAGGCTCTGAACTCATGATATGCTGAGGATCTTGAATGTCGTTGTTGGTTCCTAATTAAACCATCGGCACCTTGTACACAAGGCTGCCTGTGTCGATTATTCCTTCAATGGCTTGAATGGCCTTCTCGTCCTTTCGAGTGGCTGTATGCAAAAATGCGATGTGTGGCGAAGTGGCAGCTCTTCGACCATGATGCATAGGCTTGCGCCCGTTTAAAGTCTTGTCATTGTACTTGGATGACTTTTTGGTGAAAATGAAACCCGGATGCGTCAGACTTTGTCGTCGTGGTCCGTAATCATAGAAAGTGTGCCTTCAAGGCGAATAAGAAGTAAAACTGCACAGTATCCATCGAGGATATTGCATCAGTCGCCCGGCCAGCGGATAAAAGTTGTGCTGGCGATTCGTTCTCGGCATTCGAGGGGTCATAGGCTTGCATGTCGACCGCTTCCCTCGGGTATTCTGGCGTGGCAGACCATGAGCTTCAAGCTCGTGCCCCATTGCTCGCATTCTGCCAACACAGCCTTGTCGCTCCATATGCTCCTACCTCCCGTTGAAGATTCGTAGCACCGGTTGTACCACCATCTGCCAACTTTAGAGACCATTTTGGTGATGTTCTCGTCGCCCTTTTCGGTCTCGTCCCGCATCATCTCTGCAAGACTTCTTTCGTCCTTCTTCCGCTTTTCTCCCGCTTGGTTGCTTGTCACGGCGCTGGCGGCGACTGGAACACCAACTCGGCATGTCTTGATGTCCACGAAGCCCTTGCGACCCATTAGTCGGAGCATGGTGTCTGATGTGCTACCCAAGCTGTACTCTGGATGCTTCGCTGCAACTCTCTCTTTGAGGCCTCGCGCGGCTCGACGCGTGCGGCTGCCAACGTTGTTCAGGTCTGCGTCAAGGATAGAAAGCTCGATATAACCACCTGGCTTAAGAACTCTCCTAGCTTCCGAGACGATGTTGCGGAAGTGGGCCTCAGGAGCCGCGGCGGGGAATCTGAACACGACGGATGTGAACGTGTCAGGACCAAACGGAAACTTCTCCAGATGAGACATGAATTGAATCTGGTGGTGGTTAGGGGGCGACAAGGGGAAAGAGGCAGTCGTCTGTTCTTTGGCGATTGGAGCTCTTGGCGAGAGGTTGAAGAAAGTTGCTGCTGGATAAGTCTCGGCGGCATAGAATGACCAGTCATCATTCCCGAGCCCATCAATGACGAGAATGGCGTGCCTCTTCAGAGAGCCAACGACATTGACGAGTTCATCTCGCACAGGGCTGAAGAGCACCTGGCCAAATGTCAACCACTTGCTTACGGTCATGGACCCAACTCTGAGGTTCACTTGGGAGAGCGGGCTCTCTTGGCTGCTTCTGCTACTGTTTGAGCTGTTGCGAGCAGCAGTGGCGTTCGCATCCGAGCTGGAGCTGTTCCGGTCCAAGTTTGGAGAGATGTTGCTGACCTCCACAGAAACAGGTTTCTCGGGGACAAAAGAGTCATGAGCCGGCGCATTTCGATCGCTGTATCCTGATACGAACTCCGTCACGGAGAAGGGAGTGGAAGGCACATCGGACCCAAACCTGAATGCAGCGTTTATCCTCGCCGTCATGTCGGCACTGTAGTGGCTCGAAGCTGTCAGAGCCTTCCCGTTGTCTGCAGAGTCGCGAGTGTTGTTTTGAGGCCAAAACTCCTTGGAAGGCTGAAACTTGATGGTAGGCGACTCCGCCGTCTTTGCCGATCGCTTCCTTACTAGACGCGAATCATATCGCTCCAGATGGAACGGTGTACCCAAAGATGAAGTCGCTGAGAGCGGAGGCTCGCCCATGAAATCATTGTACTCATCCCAGATTTCGTCTTCCCCAAGCGGCGCACTTGGTTGGGGAGTGACGGCAGTGTGATTGATGTAGCTACTGCTGGACGTGCAGGTTGTCGTTTCGGAATTCTTTCTCGGCGAGAACGCGATGAATTCGCCATGAGCCGAGACGGCTCCGCCTTCGGGGCTTTCGTCCTCTGAGCATTCGATATCAGTTGCGTCATCACAGACGGCTTCAGGCGTCAGTGGCTTTGGAGAGTCATGGAGTGGAGGCATGGCCAGTCGAGTAGAGTCCTCGACCTGTCCACCAACTGTGATTTGAGTACTGAGACGATGAAAAGGCCGAGAGAAGCTTTTGGGAGAAGTGTGCTCAGGTCGGCTCGTGATGACCTTGGGTATCCGACCGACTTGCGGCAGGCGACTTGCTTTGGGCTTGGCTTCTGAAGGGACTGGCTTTGGTTCCTCGAGCAACCGGCCGGCAGGCTGCGAAGAAGATTGTTCCCCTCTTTTCCGCGAAGCCTCAACCTCGATTGAGGGCCTGCGCTTCTCAGCAGCAGGGCGGACTTCAGGAGCCGCCCTCCCCGGTGGAATATTAAGTGGTTGAGTCTGGCTAGGGTGCTGCAGGACTGCTGCTTCTTTCAAGATGTCTTCCATGGGTTGCTCTTCGTTGTCCTCCTGCTCTGAGGAATCCATCATGGTATAAAAGGTAACTGGCTTTGGGGGCTGTGTCTTCTCAAGAGGGGCGGAAACTACATCTTTTGCTTTCTTCTCTTCCTTGGTGGATGACCCATGTGATCTACCAAAGATGTTCCACTTGCGCGGCGATTTGGCCTTCTTCGTGAGTTTCTTCGGGCCATTTGCTGAGATAAGCACTCCGTGCCGCGACGAAGACTGAGACAAATCGAAGGAGTCGTCCGTGAAGATGGCAGTGTCGACGCTATCGACGGATGGCGACGCAAAACCCCTCGTCACAATCGGCTTCGGAATATTGACTGGGGTTTTGTCTGGCGAGTGAACACGTTGTACAGATCGGCGAAATGCTAGTGTCGAGTGCATGCTGACAGACCCGGCGTCGCTACTATCGGATGGTCGGCGCGACTTGCTGGCAGTTCGAGGCAAGGCAGACGGAGCGAGCTTGGAACGAAAGTCCTCCCGTGATGACGCCGAAGCAGTGGAATCTTTGCGCGTAGCAGTGCTCGGCCTTCGCAGTTGGGAGGCGGGCGCTGGTGCTGCACGGGATAACTCAGTGCTGTTGTTCCGATTCTCAACAATCTCACCACCAGCAATCACCACTGGGTTCAGTCGGTCCAAAAGAAAGGTATCTGTCGCGGGAAGACTGCTGAGGCTTTCTGATGACGAGACTGCCCCAGCGAGTCCTCGCGGGGGAAGTGCTCCTGAACTGCTTCTCCGTTTAGCAGCCCCTAACCGGCCATAGCCTTCGTGTCCTGTCCCAGCTGCTGGGCCCTTTCGAGTGGGCCGGTCTGCTTTCGAAGGCTGTGGATCATCTACCGAAGGCTTCTGTTTCCTGCCAAAGATGGGAAAACGAGATCGGAAGGAGGGAACGCTTGGGCTAGGAGTACGCGTGAATCGGCTGGCGGACGATGCTTCCGCCGACTGGGTCTTATCCTTCCCCTTGGAGGACTTAGCAAGCGATGGCCGACTTGAGGCAAGCGCTTCTGTCGAGGAAGCGTAATCTGCTACTCTCGGTAGTGAGCTTGGTGCCAGCTGGCTACTCTGGCGACGTTCAGAGACACTCGAGGTTGACAAATTGCTATGGATGACTGGCATTGGTCCCCCAAGCTGCGAATAGAGGTCCGGAGTGCCATCTCTGGACGGCCTTGAGGGCATTCCGGGGCGCAGCTGTGGGCTTGGAAGCGGGCCGCCGTAGCCATCGGCTGATGGTCGCCTTGCTTGAACCGGGGAGAGTGCCCTCATGACTGGCTTTGCGGGTACTTTTGCGGACTTGGATGGCGAGCTGTGTTCCTTCGGGACCTTCTGCAACTTTTGCGGGCTTCTCCTGATTCCGTATTCCAAGGAAGAAGACGTGGAAGTCTGCTGTTTCTTCTTGTCCGCTCTGTCATCAGTGCGGACAGTCGAGTTTGAAGACGACGACGTCAGAGCTTCCCTAACGGCAGCAAGCCCACTGGGCTCGGTGACGAAGGACTCTGGGTCCTTGGAAATACTCCCAGCCCTTCTCCGGGTTACTGGAGGCCTCGAGTCTGCCGGGCTACCCTGTCTCAGCTTGGTAGCTGGAAATCGCATAGGTGCCACAAGGCCTGGGGATTGCGACGACATTGACGTGGGCGTGGTGTCTCGGCTGTATGGCCCGGGGCCGGGCGACTCGGACCATCTCGTCGATGGACTAGCACTGAAAGTGCTTAATTGACTTTGGCTGCTTGCTCCAGAAAAAAGAGGAGTCGGAGGGGGCAAATCGGTTGCGAGACGGTAGGGGACCTCCAACACGACACCGTGGCGTGTATGTGAGGGGGGTTCGATGTCTCTGTATCGATCAAGCTCGGGGTACACGTTCGTGGTCGAGGATGCGGAAACCTCTGTTCTGTCAGGACGCTCTAACACCGTGTTTGGCTGTGTGTAGCCACGCTCGACAGGGGCACTCGACCCTGCGACAGTCGACGCCCAGCTGTCCTCATATGGTTCTGGCTGGGGTGCGTTACGAGCTGGCGCGACTGCTCTATTTATTCCCGTGGGTTTCCGCCGCAGCATGCTACGAGCCTGTAAAGACGCAATCTCCTTCTCACGGACGCCAGCTGTGTGCGGCAGGGCGGTGGTGCCGGTGGTGACAGTGCTCCATGACTGATCGTCATGGCTCGCTGATGGACGTGTTGGTGCTGACCCCGATGGCCGTCGTCCAGAGGACATTTGTGGCAGGCGGGACTGTTGTCCGTTCGTTCTTGAGCCCTTTGGGGCAGCAAGACGGTTGCTCGCTGCCTCCTGGCGGGCTAGTCGACTCAGTGTGGTGGGGAAACCTTGTTCGTCCTCGGACTCGACGGCACCGCCCATCCTTCCATACCGTGAGTGGTCGTCTATGCGAGGCCGGGAAGACGATCGCATTCTGGTCGAAGGCATATTGGCTGTGGATTCAGGCAGGCATAGAAACTCGTCTCGCACGGCGAGTCGCGGTAAACTGAGCAGTATTAGAGGTACCTGCGACCGTCAAATTAGTAGCAGGACTTCCAACGGACGGTCCTGGCTTTTGTGGGTTTTTGAGGCTGTCGTACCAACCAGTCGAGGTGGATGTGTGAGGGTGGGAAGGTATGAACAACTATATCAAAAGGCCTTACCAGGAGAAGAGGAAAAAGAAGAAAAAGAACAAGCAGCAACCTTGGCGAGATTTGGGACGGACTCGATAGTTTAAAGAACCCTGCACAATGTGTCTGTGGCTGCGTTGT
The DNA here is from genome assembly GCF_020744255.1 of Microdochium trichocladiopsis. Classification (NCBI taxonomy): domain Eukaryota; kingdom Fungi; phylum Ascomycota; class Sordariomycetes; order Xylariales; family Microdochiaceae; genus Microdochium; species Microdochium trichocladiopsis. The sequence continues at coordinate 715,788 of NW_025763547.1, forward strand.
GGTGTGATGGCCAAGGTGTGATTCTGTGAAGATGGTGGGTGGTAAGCACCTTGGACGTGGAGAGGTAGGTGCTGGGGCACCAAAGGCTGTTGCAGGGTCCTTCCAGAGGTGTCGGAATGTTGCTGCGGGGAGGTCGTTTTCGCCTCTCTGGAGTGATGTAGTGATGGAGAGACTGGGAGATATCGGCAAGAGGCAAGTATCGGGACCTCCGTTGCGGGTTGCACAAGGTTATATCAGACGTGTACCTCAGTCTCTCCGAGTGTCCATGGCTGTCTCTGGCCCTGCAGGTGGGCTCCAGTCGAGGTGCCGGGTTCAAGGTCCAAGAACGGCTGTGGATACGGGCGGGTCTGCGTGGCGTCCGAGGTCCCTGTAGGCGCCAAGGGGACGAGCAGCATGGGCGTGCGTTGCTCCACCCGCCAGGCGCTTGCACGAGAGATGGCTGGCTGGCATCGCCGACGCGACCACCCTGGCCAGCCGGTATGGATGTGGCCACAGAGGGCCGATCACTCGAGTATCTTGCACAACCCCGGCTGGCAAGGGGCCATTCACGTCCCAGCCTGGCAGTCCCGTCGACTCACTTCACATGGCACGGCACGCCAGAGCCTCTCGCAGCAGCGGCCTCAGAAGTGCACCTCCGAACCGGTCTGGCCGCCCCAGACTTTCACGATCGGAACAAACTCAACGTCGACGGCGTCACGCCGCGGCCCGCGAAACTGCTAGCGCAGGTCCAACTTGTCGCTGATGGCGCTGCCTGTCGAGCGTCGAGGCTTTGGGGATGCCTGCCATGACGCCCGCGTTGTAAAGCTTGCACCGCTGTCGAAGAGCTACTCTCGGCGCCCACCCAGAGCGAGGCCAATGGTTCTTGGGTGTCTATTGGCTAAAAGCAGCGTCGTCCAAGGCGACGGCTTTCGGGCTGGCTCACGAGCCGCCGGAATGGTAGGAGGTAAGAGTGCACTCTATCTGGTCTGGGGCAGACAGAGCGATGTCCTTGCCGCGGATTGTCTCGGTCTGTCTTCTTGAGACCTGGGGAAAAGGTCACATGGTGCATGAGCATGTCTCGGAGACTCAAGCGGTCTCGTGAGACTGTCGGTCGATCGGCCGCTGGCTCGGCTGTGTCAGGACCGCCGTTGTCGCTCTGCTTTCGGCAAGTATTGTAAGGCCATTCCATCCAGTTAGCATCCGGCCAGTGGTGTGTGACCCTGAAAAGCAGGATCCCTGCCGCTGTGGGGAGGAGGGAGCCGATGGAAAAAGCCTGCCGTTGAATGCTGTCTGGGATTGCACGGGCGTCCAAGGAGGCGACAGGACTGCAGCTTGCATACATCCTGGGCTGTGGCTGAGTTGACTTCCGCGGCCGACATGCTGGCCATCGTGTCTGCACGTCGAGCTGTTTTTGGCACTGCAACAACGTGCACTCTTGGACCTCTCGTCCAGTAAAGACTCTTGGGTGTACGTATCTAGCTAGTCGGAGGAATGAGATCCAGCAATAGAACACCGCCGTCTCATATCATTCATGTTTCGGGCCCCGAGCCCGGTAACCCCAAAAGGACAGCCCTGGGAGCGGTGGCTGACCACGGGCCGCAACCACGAATCCGACGGTAGGGAGGGTCATGAACCTGACGATACAGGCAGCAGCGGTGATCACATGACAGCACCAAGTGACTCTCTGGAAACTCTCATTTGACCAAGCGTACCCATGCCTTGGACGAGATCAGACTGGCATGACGATCCGAGCAGAAAAGCCCCTGTGTCGAGTCGACCATTTCCAGCCGTGCCGTGCTCTCACCCCCTACCTAGGTGACCATGCACCGTCGCCTGGTAGCAAACGCAGCCTGGAGCCTGCTCTTCTCTTTTACCATTGGCTCCTGGCGGATGATTTCCATCCAATCACTGGCGACAAGGCCATCGGAACCTTTCAGGATGCGGCACGCGTTGCTTCAGACCACAGCCAGTTGAACCAAGCAAACCGAGCTAATTTCGTGAGTCTAATGCTGCGGGCCAGTCACAGAGGACAACACTGCGATCTCATGCTTGTGCTTCCTGGCGAGCCTCTGGGGTGATAAGGTGATGGCCGAACTCGCCTCACGTGGTTTCGTTAGTGAATGATGCGGTGGCTCAGGGCAAGTCGACAGCCGTGGACTCAAACCGCTTCCCAATGCAGCTGTGCTGACACGCTTGGCAGAGTCTGGCGGGGGACGCCTAGCTCCAGCACGGCGGTCCGGCCCATCCTAACAAGCCGAGTCCAACTTTAAAGATCTGACTAGAGCCCCTCCTTTCCGCAATGCGACAAACACAATGCTGCTGGCCGAACAATGTCCATTGTTCGCACTTGTGCAACCCCAACAAAGTGCGCCGACAGTGTTTGACGAGCGCGACTACACATCTGCGCAATCCACACTGCTGTGCGGAGACATGGCCGAGGCGCTCGTGGCAGCCCAATCAAGCAGCAATCGCGTGCGGCACGGATCTACTGTAGCAGCTCGTGCGTGCAGGCTGCAGAGGCAGGTCGAGCTGAAAGGATGCACGTAATGCCTGCCATGGAAAACTTTGCGGCCTTTGAGTGGCCCAAGAGTCCGGCATCAACAAGGTTCATGTTGGCTGGCCTCAAGGATCCGAGCCTCTGGACCCGGCACATGGGAGCCCTCACAGAGAAACCGTGCCGATCCACCGGCTCTATGTCGTATCGCATTCAGGGCCACGTCGGTCTTCAAGGTGACTTTCGCCCCAAGGCTGGCAAGGCTGACCGAGTCTTCGTGGTGTCCGAGCCTGCGCGCTTCTCGACTGCTCGGCAGCCCGATGGCGGTGAAGAAGAGAATGGACGTCATGCTCTGCACTAGCGATCCCGTCGTCAATGCTCGTGGGGTGCGTGGCGAGCGACGGTCTTGTCGGTGTGGTGTGGCGTTGCGCGGGCCCTGTAGTCAGGTATGCCACTCCGGTTTTACTCGGAACGGGCACGCACTGGCCGGTTTACAGTGCCACAGATGTGCTGTCTAGCGTGGCTGCCAGCCTGCTCTTTCTCGCCTGGTTGCGCAAGCGCATGCACTCCGCCACGCCCACCTGGGCAGCCCCTACCCTGATGGACCTCGCCCCACGTACCTGCTGTGTCATCCACAACTCGGGCACGCTAAAGCCTCACACAGAGCTGAGGCTCAGCTCTCCAGGCATATCGATTTGCAATTGACGTGGCATGTCTGTTTTCCAACCGCTCTTGCGCCACAGCGGACTGGTGCTCTCAACTCCTCTCAATCCCTCGCAGAGGCCGCCACTGGCGACGTCACGGAAAAAAAAACACCGCCAGCACAAAACTCTCCGATCTCGGAGCATGGATGCTTCTGTTGCGTGCTGTCGCAGCTCGAGCGACTGCAAGCAGCACAAATCACGCAACGGCGACGCTTCAGGTCCTCGAATGTCTGTTTTTGTTTGGCAGCGGCTGTCAGTCCAGGCTCCGTGGCCTATCGAATCCTTGGGGCTCCCGGATCCCTGTGCCTAGGCAGGGATATCTCATCCACTTATAGCCGCCTCGGATGCCACCAACTTGGGTCCAGCCGCGACGAGCAGGGGTTGTGCACACCTCATTGGCTCCATCGTGGAGGAGCTAGCGAGACTCCAGACACTTGACGAGTGGTTCGCGGCAACGAAGGATTGTCACGAGGTGGTGTGAAGGCCTGCGACAATGTGGTCCGTCACGACGCGCAAAGGAACTTTGCGCATCATGGGTCGCCAAGCATTTTGACCTTGAACAACTGCTGTTTCGCATCTTGCATTCTCATGCCAGCGACTCTCCTGTCTTGTCCTGGCCCGGAAAAAGGACGATGCGGATAGCTTGCTCTTTACAACATTGAAACGGCCTGCGGCTGCTTGTCAGCTTAGGCGCTGCATGTTCCGGACATATAGCACAGCTCTCTCTATTCAGTGCCCACCAGCTTTCCTGTTTGGTTGCCAGTAGACGCGCAAACCGTGGGGGCGTAAGCCGCCATGCGAGAAGCAGGCGGATCCCAACCATGCAATCCGCTTCCCTTCAAGGTCCTGTCATAAGCATGGCCATCACGTTGGCCGGATTTGGCACTTTGGGATCCCAAAATGGCTCCCCGCACCCCAGATGCTGACATCTGCTTATCGACCTGATGTGGCCGCGTTGCGAGCACACTGTCAGTAGTGGCCCACACCAAATCTCCTCACCCCTGGCACGTCAACGGAAGTCTCCAGACCAGTCTCGATATATACGACCAATGAGAATTCGAAGAATAAATATCTCAAGGATTCCGGTCGTGTTGGTGTGTAATCAATCTCCATGGTGGTGCGACGATGGAACCGGAGCAACATGACAGATCGCGCGCCCCTATTGACCCATATCGGTGTTGAGCATCGAGTCCGGCCATCAGTGGTTCTCTAGTACAGCACCACCGTCGCAGCGCCCACCACATCACAACCGCGAGATGGTGACGAGCAGCTCCATCACAAACCTGCATACATCACACCTCAGGGATCTTGTGTCACACAGGCGGATCAGGTTCCCCGGACCCGCCCTCCAAAAGCTCGCAGTCTGCTATGCAGTTGAGACCGCGTGTAGATTCTCCCGGTGGTCATTAGAAAGGCGTCGCGCATAGTTGCGCCCTGGAAGGGTACGACGCAAGTCATCGACGTGCCAGATCGGAACGCTTGCATGCATCACATCGCGGCGATCAGGAAAGCCCGGGCAGACTCTTCGTCGCCTGGCATATCAGAGCAGTAACCTTCAAACAGGATTCGACCCAACTTGCGGTACATCCTTGATGATGAGTCTATGCTTCGCTATTCAGCAAAATTGATTGATTGTGGCGTGATGATGTTATCAAAATCTTACAAATTTGGCATATCCTTCCGGCAGCGCAAACATGAGCTCCCTGAGTCAATGGCACGGTCTCCTCTGGTTTGGGCAGTTCTGCGCTCAAGCTCACAGCCTGGCCTCAACAACACTAGGGATAGTGTGAACAGCGGAAACCAGGGTATCCCTGCCTCCCGCGTCCTCCCGTAATGTCCTGCTTTCCCGAATTCGGGATTTTCCATTGACTTTTTGCCTTTGCCGCCGTTGCCCTTTGAATTCTCAAGGCTCGAGCTAAGCTAGCGGCCTCGTGGGCAAACGAGCGAATAGTTGAAGAAAGACCCTGAATGCCCTAAGCCTGGCGGCTTACGGCGCCAGCCGCCAGCGAGTGGGGAACTTGCTGGCGACGTGGGCTCGTACTAGGACAATTTAGCCTCGTCCTTGCCCATCCTGGAGGGCACGCCGCTCACTCCCGCCAATGCCATAGGCCGCAAGCAAGCGGGCGGGGTGGCGGAAGCCCAGGAGTTATAGCCGGCAGGTTACGAATCAGGCCGCCCCTAGCGAATTCTTGGTCGAGAAAGAGGAGCTGTCTGTGTCGCCCACCTCGACAACGTGGGTGTTTTGACGAGGTCAAGGTCTCGAGATTTATGGGAAACTCTTTTTCTGGGCACCGGGGAAGTCTTGCCGATGGGGGTGGGTGGGCTTCAGCTCTTTTGACTCCATTCGGGGAAAGGGGCTGCGCCTCCCATCCACGTCCACTTTGATCCAAGACTTAGTAGCAGACGAGTCCCGGTTCCCCGGGAAGCTTTTTGCTAGCTGTCAACAGGGGCGTTCATCGCTGGTAGGGATCACCCTGCTTGTTACTGCTGCCACGCACGATCGTTCACGAAAGAGAAGAGCTGAATGGACGGTCCCGGGCAAGCATCCGTAGCCAGAGAGCAGAGGGTAAAGGAAGAAGCCAGATCGTATAATGCCCATACACACTGAAGCTGACCCCCCTTGAACTCCATAAATGGAGCTTTCTCACGGCGAGTGGGCTCATTCTATAGGGGGGGGAATCTAGGCGTCCACAAACCGGGATTATGCCAGTAATTGAAGCCAGCTGCTGCTGCTGCTGGCCTCTGCTGGATCCCCAGGGGCCCGGTCCTTTGTCCTTCCCGGCGCAGATCCGGATCGCAGTTGTATGGCTCGGATGCATTGCCGGCTCAAACAGATGGAGTCGATCGATGGGTCGATCGATGAGGGAGGGAGGAGGGGGGGAGGGGGGGGAGGATAGATTTCAGCTTCCCTGTCGAGCTGAAAGGCAGACTGTGTGTATACACGCGCGCGGACTGGTGTCATGATAATCTCACTTGGAACCCGATTCTTTTCGAGGGTTCATCCTGGCTTCTTGCTCTGCGTCGCCGCCGCCGACCCGCTCCTCTAGCTACATAGATTTGGTGGTGAATTTGAACTCCTTGCCCATCCTTGGTAGGTAACCAGGTTGTATCGATTTGTGTCCCCGCCTCCATCTACGCGTTTGCTCTTTTCCGAAAACCCAAAAAAAGAGCAGAAGAAAAAAGTTGCTAGAATTTCAAACGGACTCTTAACCCCCAAAATCACTGAACCATGCACTCAGTCTCTCTCTCCCTTCCTCCATAAACTGGACCACTAGAAAACAATTGTCAGAGGGGGGCAGATGCCAGGCGAATATGATGATGGTGATGCACTCGAGCTAAACTTCTCTAGTGCTCTGACCACAAGACAGGAAGCACTACAGACATATGCTCTATGAACAACCTCTGCGTGCAAGAGGCTCCACGGCGGCCGAGACAATCACAGCTTCAATCACACGTATACAGACTTGTGTACAGGCCGAAATTTATGCCTTGATTCCTCAAATAATGGTTTTATTTAAATAATCCCAGAATCTTTCCGCCCGGATGCACCAGTAACCAAAATGCAAGTATAAGTAAGAGAGCGGGGAGAATAATGAAAGGAAGAAAGTTTGATCGTGAATCATCCGCATAAGCATCCGCGACATCCTTTCAAGCATGGAACCCGTCCCCCTTCTTGCGAACCTCCTTCCTCGGCAAGACTTCAACAGTCCGGCTCAGAAGCTTTCTCAGCTCAGGCGTGATGACCTTGATTGTCTCCACATCCTTGCCCTCAGGAGCTTTGCCTTTGTCAGTGCCGGGTTTATTCGGGGATCTTGGTGACCGGCTTGATGGCCCTTCTGTAACAGAGGGACTGCTTGCTTGCTGGGGCGGTTTGGGGAAATTCTCCTTCTTGTCGATCGCTTCTACAAGGCGCTTGAAACGCCTGAATAGTTGCTCTGCTCGGACAAGTGTGGAGCCGAGATCGATCGTGTTTGACAACTCGTTGACTAGAGGTGCGAAACCCGTCAGTTTATTACCCGTTAGACCCGTTCAATGATCTGCAGCTCAACTTACCATATTTGAGTACTTCATCGAAATGCAGTAGATGTTCCATAATCACCTCACGATGCTTCTCAAGGATGGCAAGGGCGATGAACAGGTGGAAGCTGCTGCTCAGGTAGTCCGTCCACAAGCCCTCCCACAGGCGAAGCACATCCATCCAGGCAAACTCGCGCTTGTACCACACGAGAAGCATCCGGAAGAAAAAGAAGAAATTCGTGCTTTCGGCTGATTTGAGGTGCTCGTAAAGCTTGGGGTCCATGAATTGAACAAGATGGTCGAGGGTCAGTAGTTGGTTGCGCATGCCAGACTGGTCACGGAGGAAATTGCGCTCCATCCGGTCCATGAAGTGCTGGAAGCCCCAGAATGCAACCGCGTCATCCTGCATAACAGCATATATGGGAGCCAGCAGGTCTGACATGCCCTGGACGTAGCCAAGGTCCTTGTTGTACTCGTTGTATGTCAGAAGCATGTCCTTCATTTGCTCCATGTGAACGTTTGTGCCAGAGTCGGCAAATGGAGAGTCGGGATCCGGATGCGGTATATCTTCGCCAGCGAAGATTGGCACTGTCCGGTCCGTTCGGTGGACATCCTTTTCTGTTCCTTGTTAGCTTTTTTGGGTCGCGGAAACCGCCAGATATGCATTGGCTTACCGATTCTCAGCCGCTGCTCTCGCCACCATTCACCTTCTTCACCTTCTCCGCCCATGTCGACTAGTCTTTCCCACCAGGCGCCTTTGAGCTTGACATACTCATCCCGCAAAGATGAAATCTGCGCGCGACGTTCTTCTGCCGTGCTGTACCACTCGTACACGCCAAGAAGGAACAGCCACGCCTCCTTCCTCGTACCATCTTCGGGATCGATGCCGCCATGGAATATACGCTCCTTGACTTCGTCCACAGTGACTGACAGGCGGCCGGTTCTCGGGTCGAAGAAGCTGTTCCATTCCTTCATGTTCACTGGCGTCCGACGCTCTACGAGCGACAGATTGCTGGCTTCGAGCAGCTCGAACTCGCCGACGTCGGTGTCCTCCATCTCCATAACGTCGCGCGCGGTCCATATCCTTTGGTTGCGTTCACGCTCGCTTTGCTCGGCCATACCCATCGCCCATCGGGCCAGGTATATCCGCGCGCTGTCAAACTCATCCTGGATCGTTTGTATTTCTGGATTCTTGACCATGCGCCTAACCTGCGGAGGCACTTTGGGATTATCGATAATGTCTTGCGCGGTGCGGCGAGTAAAGGTGGTGACCTGGCTGAACTTCTCCATGAGACTCCAGCCCGTCTCCTTGACAAATTTCATCACCGGGTCCATGGCCGCGTCGGGACCGGGGCTGCTTGGACCAGCAGGATTCGCGCCGGCGGCTCCTCCGACGGTCGTGCCGACGGAGCCGTCGCGCTGGCCAGCCTTGGACGCCGTGCTTGTCGTGAGCTTCCCTCCAAAAGCATTGCTGTCTTCTTTTGACGGCTCGATCAAGTAGATGTTGGGCTCGGCACCACTCCTCTCGATCTTCACATAGCGTTTCAACCACCGCAGAACCTCGTCTCCACCCCAAAACATTTGCCCATGCTCCCCGAAGGGGTCGAAATTCTCCTTGGCCCGCTTCTTCTTCTGCAGGATTGTAGATTGGCACTCGCTGTCATGGAAGAAGAGCGCGGGGAAACTGTCGCCTGCACGAGTGTTGATGATGACTGATCCAAACCACCAGCCGAGGCTGGGCGGCCTCACGGTGAGCGAGTAGATGGCGCTCACAGGGATGGCAAAGGCATAACGTCCTATGGAGCCCGTGTGCGTGGTGACCGTCGGAGGCGGCGGGACGAGATAGCTCTGTCTTGGAGGAGAGTCGCCATCGGTAAGGTCGACCTTGACGTAGATGCTTTCCGATGCGCCCAACGAGGTTTCGGGCACCCATGCCAGCAGCAGATCAGCGGCAGCTGGGGAAGAATGGTTTGATGCTGGGGTTCTTTCAGAGGACGAGGTTGCGGCACCTTTCTGCTGCAAAAGGGCGATGTAGCCTGGGATATTGTCCTTGGCCGACGGACTGGGGTGGACATAGACCTTGCTCTTGGAGAAGAGGAGCTTGACACCACGGCCCGACGCAGCGTGGGTGATGGTGTCGTAGCCGCCCTCCTCGTCGTCACTCATGGCGTAGAAGCTGCCTGTGGGCGAGCTGGATCTGACGTTGTTGTTCCTGTTGTCGCTTGTGGTGGTGGTGCTGCTGTTGTTGCTTGCCTGTAGAGAGGTGGTTGCGGCAGCACTGACAGCATTGGTGATGGCGGGGTCTGATGTCATCGCTGCCAGCTCGCTGAGTGCACGGCGGCAAAGTGCGCGTTTGAGCAAATGTCGAAGAGCCTGGGACGGAGGGACGGGCAGAGGACTCCAACGGCCACAGCGTAGCAACGGCGGCACGGGGTTCGAACAACTGGATGATGGTGCCACGCGGGGAGCGAGATCAGCTGCAGCTGTGTTCTTGTGCTGGGGCTCTGGTGCGAGCATGTGCCGGCAAACGTCCTCGTGAGTAAGTGAGGCGCGGCCCACCCAAAGCTGGATTCCTGCTGCCTACCAAACTTCGCCTCTGAACCATGAGCGCCCCCTACGCGGCCAAATGCGGGGCAATCGAGGGAGCCTGTGGCCAACTCTAATGTTTGGATCGTGGCGAGACACGATACTGCACTCAGGGTCACTATTTGAACGATGATGGGAATTGCTGTTGGGCATGGGCGTGCTGGATGGCATTACGGCCCCGACCCGACCCTTCTGACCCATGTTTGCCCCGCTACGCAGTCAGTGGCTTGCAGGCTGCATGCCATGATCGCCGTGCTTCCACCTCATAGTCGTTCCCGCCACAAGCCAGGGTTGTTCGTCTCTGCCTGGACTTGACTCTGCGAGCCTCGTCATTGTCACACGCGTCCATGACCTTGATGATTACGACGGGCACCAAAGATTGCATGTGCTGCGTCAAGGCACCCTACACCACAGACGGTCGAGGCAGAAGTAGACACGGGCACTTGTGAGATAGGGTGGAAGATGTTGAACTCAGGCTGTAATCATTGCAAACGTAAATCACCGGAATGCTCGAGGACCACTCGGCAGTCCCCCCATCCGCCGGCCTCCGCTGCTTCCACTGCCACCGCCACCGCCGCCCATAGCGGCGAACTCATCCTCGTTGCTCGCCCACGGCGCATTAGCTGCCATGAACGGCCGATCCGCCCCCCTGCGTGTCGCTGAATTATCGTAAGCTCCTCCCGGCGCGAACCTGTCCTCGTAACTGCCCCCTCCGCTGCTGCTGCTCTGTGCTGGTCTTGAGTTGCTGGGTTGCGCCGGAGGGTTAAAAGGTCCAGTCTGGGAGGGACTTGTCGTTCGCGCACCGCCGCCCCAGAGTCTCTGCTTCAGCCGGTCCTGCGCAGAACCGCCACCGCTGGCCGCTGCCGGCGCCGGCGAGACCGACGATGCACCACTCTGGTAGCTTCCCCCACGTTGACTAGGCAGCGGTCGAGCCTGCAATTCGTCCCGGCCTCCACCACCACCACCACCCGCTGCTCCGCCCATGGGATCCGAGTTGCGGAACGGGTTCTGCCTCGTGTCGCTGCCACGCATCGCGGGCGGTACATTGCGGCCCCTTCGCAGACTCTGCACTTCCTGCTGCTGTTGGGGCGCCGGATTCGAATCCCACAGCGAGCTCAGGGCTCCCCCTCCTTGTTGCTGCTGCAGCCCACCACCGGCAGCCGCACCGTAACGCGCGCCGACCTGCGACGCGGGCTGCGAGTAGACGGCAGCCACAGGCGGTGGTGCCTTGGGGTCCGGCGGCAGCCATCCGGGGAACGGCTTCCCTTTCTCCGTGTAGTATGAGCGCAGCACGCGGCAGACGTGCGTGTCATCCTCGGTGTCGCCGTCCGTCTCGCTGTTGAGGAATGTCCGCTGGAGGTTGCTGACTTTGGACGATGCCGTGCTCACGAGACTCGTGTACCACGACATGGTTGGTCGGAGCCGGCGCGGCTGTCCAGGGGCTTTGGTTGCAAGTCCGGAGCGCGATCAAAGGCGGGATGTTGCAACACCAAAATCGACCGTGTTTCCTTTAGGCTCTGCTCAGCAGGTCGTCGTCAATCGTCCTGGCGACACTAGTCGTGACGGTCGCAGATCTGGTTGTGCTAAAGGCTGGGCCTACAATCAAATGACGAGGTCGTGTGGTTGTTGATGATCGGGTCGGTCGAGGTCACTGATATCCGCGGAATGCCTAGCTGCTGCCTCCTACTCGAATTTGGGAGAGAGAAGTTTGTGCAGTGTTTGAAGTCGCTCGCCGAAGGATTAGGTTGGGCAGGAAAGCGGTGATCGTCATGCTGTTTCAAGGGAGCGAGCAATAAGGAGCTCCAGGTGGGGTCGCTGCACCATAGGGTTGCTTTACTTCCTTCAGTAGCCCCACCAACGGTGCGGCAAGCTTCAGAGTCACTCCGAGACGTTTGTCAAGGGCCATGTTCACGAGGGTGACGAAAATCATCTTGTCAATGACTCCCACACGCGGCAGTGGTGCGGGCGGTCTTCGTATAACTGGTCTATGCGGAGCAAGATGTCGCAATCTCTCTCGGGCGTTCTCCAGCTCAAGCTGGGTTCTCAGCACAACGCTAGCACTTGTGTCGAACATTCCCGTTCATGCACAAGTTCTTGCTCCTGGTTCTCGAAGCGCATCGCAGATTTCGCTGTGGAGGGTATCGATGGATCAGCTTCTATGTACACAGTGCCATCGCAGAGAGCGAGAGGAAACATCTCAATAAACGCCTGAACACCGCTTTCTGCCAACAAGTCATGTTCGCTCGCAACATCCCTAGAAGGCAAGCTCCGGACGCTGGTACTCATGCTCCTCCTCGATCTCCCGCCGGGCCTTCTTCGGCTTAGCCCGCGTGACTTTGCCACGCTTCCGCTTGTCGCCGGCGGCGGCAGCAACAGCAGACGCTGCTTTCCTCTTCTTCTTGGCCGCCGCGGCATCATCTTCGCTGTCGTCGGTCTCCGACTCGTCTTCGTCTGCCGACTCGTCGCTGCCCAGCCAGTCCTCAATATCCTCCAGATCGTCCTCGCTCTCGTCAAAGTCGGACACATACTCGACGGCACCATCGCCTTCCTCATCTTCCCGCTCGTACTCGAGCTCACGCTCTTCCTCATCCTCTTCTTCCTCCTCATCCTCGTCCTCAATGCCCCGGTCGAGATCCTTGTCACGAGTGCCGTCGCCCTCACGCTCGAGCGCATTGAGAACCTTCTTCCAGATGTTCTCGCTGACGTTAAGAGGCTGGTCGCCGTACGCGCCCTCGCGTAATCTCTGGACAAGCTCGCGTTCGATTGTGCGTTCGAGCTTGGCGGCGGCTTCGGCCTTGCGCTCACGGGTCTCTTCTCTCCGGCGCACCTTGGGTGCAAGTTTTGGCACGACTCGTTCGCCCAGTCTGTCTTCCTCCTTCGCAAGTCTACGCATACGAACGGCGACCTGGACGAGTCTGCGGATTTCGAGTGTCAGTGCATGCTTTCAAATGCCGGGCTTGCTTGTGAGAACAGCAGCATAGAACGTGAGCATCATACCTTGTGAGTCTCTGCTTGCACTTGTGCTGCAGGAATGAGGGCCAGTAGATGAGGCGATCATCTATTTGCTTCAGGGCAGTCTGGTAGTTTTGCGACAGCTTGATGCGCTCCCAGAGTTTTGATGGCAGATGGGCCCGCTCGATCGTCTTCATGTAGAGGTAGATGGTGCCATTGGCAGAGCTGCGGATGGTGGCATATCGGCTGTTGGCGAGAGGACAGGACTGTCTGTTGCACAGACCCGTGACATTGTACTCGTTGCGGCAGAAGTTCTTCTCCTTGGTTGTTTTGAGCTTGAAGGAGCAAAACTGCTGGTTGATGATTTGCCAGACAATCTCGTCGGACGCCATCTTGACGACTATGCACCCGGGTGACTTGGATTGAAGAAGGGTGGTCGGTCGAAATGGGGATTGTTGCTTTGCGACGCGGAGGGGCGGCGTATAACAGCATGAGATCTGGGCTGCACCTGCCTCTACCTAAAGATTTCAAAAAAATTCAGGACGCAGCTGCGAACTGCCGGGCGGTGAAGCGCGGCCTGGTCCGCAAGTGGAGTCCATCCTTGCTCAACTCGGCCTCACGTAGCACGCTTTGCCCACTGAGGCATTCATACTGGACGACTGAGCGGAGGTACACACTATGGCATGTACCTGATATGAGCACTTGATGCTTGGTCGCTGGTTATGCTGAAAATTGCGAATTCTTAAGGGGCATTATTTGTCGTCCTATAACTGTACAGTATATTTGCAGTAGTTCTTTGCATACGCTTAACTTTGTTGGAACTGTGCCTCGGTGTCCAAGAAACATGCTGGCATTTCTGGGCCAGACGGAAACATGGGCGACATGATTGGTCACTTTGCGGCCAGCCTAGGGTCTTCTGGCGATGCTTGGAAGTTGAAACTACGACACTGGATATTCAACGACCGCTTGAGAGCCTAAATACCTTTCAGCTTCCATCCTGCCAGTGTTTAATGCACGGATCCTCGAGTCGAGAGGGGGGTTTAGTGTCATCCGTCCTCTGAAAAGCGCGATAAAGGACACGACAAGCCGAATCAGTAGCGCATTTCCTCCTCCAGGGCCTTCAATCCATGCATCGCGCCCTGTGTCGGCGCCTGTGCAGTCGCTTCAGCTATTCACAAATTGGCGCCGTAAATGCACAGAGTCGACCACTGCTGCAGCCTACATTCCTACCGCACAATCGGTGTCTCAGCCGATGCAATGCGCCTATAAGCAAAAGGCAATATGTATCCGGGCCTGACAAGGACACACATGTCCAGCCAAGCAAACACGGCGACACCATCTACGCTCTCTCGACTGCTGCAGGTAAAGCAGGCATCGCGGTGATCCGTGTCTCTGGCCCAGCTTGCCGACAGGTAAGAAATTCCTCTGACAACGCCATCTTGAGTGTGACCGAGACTGGGCGTTGATAGGCCAGGATAGATCTACCATGCGCTTTGCCCAGACAAGGTTTTCCCAAAGCCTCGATATGCTGCGGTCAGGACATTATACCAGCCGGGCTCTTTAGAGCTTGAGGTCCTTGACTCGGAAGCGCTGGTCTTGTATTTCCCGTCACCTCGCACGGTCACTGGCGAAGATGTGCTGGAGCTGCACATCCATGGCGGGAGTGCCACAGTCAAGGCTGTCTTGGCCGCCATCTCGACTTGCAATTCCGCGCCGAGACGCGGCAGCGGGAACGACACGCAAATCTTGCACGGAGACATTCGCTATGCTGAACCAGGAGAATTCACCCGCCGCGCATTCCTCAACGACCGTCTCGACCTCGCCCAAGTGGAGGCTCTCAGCGAGACCCTCTCAGCGGAAACGGAGCAGCAACGTCGCGCCGCAGTGCGTGGGAACTCCGGTGCGCTAGGACGGACATACGACGGATGGCGTCTCCAGCTCCTGCAGGCTCGCGCCGAGATGGAGGCCCTGATCGACTTCTCCGAGGATCAGCACTTTGACGAATCACCTGCGGCCCTTGCGGCCAACGTGACAGCCCAGGTCCGACAGATGCTCGCGAGCATCGACATGCATGAGCAGGCCGGGCAGCGAGGCGAGCTATTGCGAAGCGGCATCAAGATTGCCCTGCTCGGCCCTCCGAACGTAGGCAAGAGCTCGCTCATGAACCAGCTTGTCGGACGCGAGGCGTCTATCGTGTCTGGCGAGTCCGGAACCACGAGGGATATCATCGAAGCCAACTTGGATATCAGGGGCTACTTGTGCACATTTGCCGACACTGCTGGATTCCGTTCTGCTAGGTCGCTTTCAGCACTCAACACGCCGATCGGTGCGGTCGAGGAGGAGGGCATTCGTCGGGCGCGTGCGAAGGCGCTTGACTCGGATGTGATTATCGTTCTTGCCTCTGTCGAGCCTGTTCTTGGGACTGAATCAGCCGCTGCCACCGCGACTTACGAGATCCAATACGACAGGGAGACTCTCGCCCTCGCAGCGCAGTGCGGGCAGTGCCTGGTGGTGGTTAACAAGCGTGACTCGGTTTCTCAGGAGCATCTCGACGAACTAGTCTCTAGATTTCAACAGGACGTCCTGAGTCAGATCCCGGGCCTCGAGTCCTCAACGCCCCTTCTCATTTCATGCAACGAGGCCATCTCTTCACAAGTCTCTCCAACCTCTGTCGCCACTACCAGGGACACAAGCTCCCGGACGCACAACCTCCCAGACCCCGGCGGGATCACCAGTCTTGCCGACACACTCGTTTCCTCTTTTTCTTCCATGACCTCGCTTCCAAAGGACCTGCAGGACCTGCACGGTGTCACGGAGCGGCAGCGGCAGCTCCTCAAGCAGTGCCGGACGCATCTGCTGGACTATCTGAACAATGTCGACGGCACGCCGGCAGCACAGGCAACAGGGGATGACATTGATATTACCATGGCGGCCGAGCAGCTCCGCTACGCGGCGAATTGCCTAGGTCGAATCACGGGCCGCGGGGAGGCTGGGGACGTCGAAGAGATTCTGGGTGTCATTTTTGAGAAGTAAGTCCTTGTTGCGCCAACAGTGTTACCGCATTGTTAGCATTCATGTTCCGCCTAAATTTCCATGGCATGATAAAGGCGCCAGTATTGGTTTGTCCGTCGCTAACAATTTCACTGGATCTTCAGGTTCTGCGTGGGAAAGTAGACACGCACGTGATCGCACTTGATAATTTGAGGCCTCTTCTTGGTGAATTCACAGGTCTCAAGAGTGATGGCAGTGGCATAGGTGGAACGATGATGTATAATGCTATAAGTCTTTGAGCTGCAAAGAGACAGTATATGGAATGCTTGTACAGGGCTTTTCCTCCACCAAATAGCAATCCTCGTGACTCCATCTGCCGTCTTTGGGCCCCCATATTCGCTCTAACTTTCTTAGTCAAACAGGCCGCCATCTATGCTCCCCTCTTCTGGGAGTCAAACCACCAGTTCCGCCCAATTCTAGTGCACGTTCGCGCGGAAATAACATATAGGAAAGTAATGAAGTAAATGATCTTGGGGACGGGGAAATGGAAAAGAAGGAAACCGCATTGCTGCGAAGCGCTGATCTGTGTAAATGCCGCAGGTAACTAAGCTGTGATGACTATGACGATGGGAGTGGCGTGAGAAAATTGGAAGGCAGAACAGGTCTTCGCAAGAATCCTGCGCATGTAAATGCTGCAATTGAAATGCTGTGACAACGGTACTCTGGAGAAAAGCGTGACTCGTGGAAGTCGGAGAGAATTGTATCAGGTGCAAGGGGATTATGACTGGTTTGCGACGTGGCCGTCCCGGGGTATTTCGAGAAAAAGAATATCGTGAATGGATCAGAAGCTTGCTTGCTGGAAATGATGTTGAAAGATCCGAAAACAGGACGTCTGGAAACCAGGATTCCAGAGACGAGGGTGGTCCAAGTGACCAGTCGCTGGCATGGCCATTGGCCTAGTTGTAGCCACTGCGGCCCTTGTCCTCCTCATCCTCGCCGTCCTTGTTGTATCCGGAGCGGCCGTAGTTGCGGCACTTGTCCTCCTCGTCCTCGCCGTCCTTGTTGTAGCCGGAGCGGCCGTAGGCAACAGGAACCTGGCTGTAGGTGGTGATGGTGAAGGCGGCCATTGCGAATTAAAGGATGATGACTTTTTGGGGCTGTTTGATGACAGAGAGGTTATCTGGTGGGGAATTGGTAAAGGTTGTCTGGATTGTAGACTTCTGTGACTGGAGAGTAGTGCTTGTGCTGGTTGTCGAAAAAGAGCAGCCTTAAACTCGAGGGATCACGAGTGAATATATACTCGGCCGGGTGGACATTCTGGAAGCACCCGTCGCCCATATCGGGGACCTGCACATTGGTCACGACAACTGTGGTCAGGAGCAAACCTACCTCTTACTGGCATCACTCCGATGTGTCGTCGGCACAGCCCACACCCCACGCGTAGAGGGCCCCCAATAACGAGCCTCATGTCGCGGCCGCCTGAGGTCGGCAAGGATGGAGCCATCTGACATAACCGGACCCTGGTCTGAAGGGTCCCTGCTTCCCAAGCATGGGGGTTGAGCCAAGCCGAGGATGGGTGGGTGGGTGACAAGGGTGCAGGTCTCCTTCAAAGGTGCAAGTGTGATGTACTGGTTGGCGAGATGATTGGTGCAAAAGAGATGACGGCAAGGCATCAACGTGCAATCTGTCAGCATTTCAGCCATTGGAATAGACTTACAACAAATTAATGTGCGTGCCGCTATTGTATGCTGGCTGCGGAAGCTTCCGGGTGCAATTTTCCAGGGCTCTAGAAGCACCACGACAATGCTTTCGTTCAATATACTAATCTGAAAGCGATAAGAGTTGCGATTTGGACTCGGTTGTAGATTATTGCAAGGCGCTGCGTAGCAGGGGGTTTGCAGTGTATCATCAGAGAACGACGACATTCACACAAAGAGGTAGAGAGAGGCAGCATGCACACTCGTCGAAGCGTACAAGCCCATGTGCATGCAAAGTCGAATCGAGACTAGGCGGGATCGCTATATTTGGCGCCTGAGCGGATCAGACAGCAGCCATAGTGTTTTGACAAATTCATCGTCCCGAACGAACAACGATTTGGGATTGGACAAAATCGGGCTGACTGAGTAGACTGACCGGCCCGTTTGGGGGCATAGCCTTCCTGCTGCGCAAAGCTGGTGAGTCTGAGGTGCAGCTGACAGGAGGCGGACCTGACCGAAGCGGGCTGACGGGGAAGTTGAACGGTGGGTGAACATGATGCTGGGGGCCCGCCACGACAGGCACAAACCATGCCCCAGTGGGGATGCCTGTAGCGATCTCGAAGGTCTTCCGTTGTTGATCGAGTCACCTTTCGCTTGTCTGGCTGTCCACCTCACATCCTTGTTGAATATGCCAATGTGGTTGATGCTCGGATCATGTTGTGTTGCTAATTCCTCAATTGCTGGCTTGTTCCCTAGTGCTGCTGAAGCACACCCGTGGCAGCAGTTGAAGCTTTCCTACTAACCGTCTATACAGCGGTTGAGTTCAGATGCAGGTTCCAGGGCCATGACGAAGCGACAACTGGGGGTGGCCACGGGACTGCTTCGGCCGCCCCGGGCAGTGGATGGCTCGAGGACAGGGATTGCCGCCCAGAGGGGGATGGCCTATCGGCTGGAAACGGGCAATGACTGCCACGAGGAGCAATTGCGCAGCCCCCAACCTATTCTTGGTGGGCAAGGGGACAGGCAGGTAGGTCGTGATGGGATGGTGTAGCGACCCGGCTGCCTTGTGGCAGCAATGAACACCGACCCTGTGGTTCTTGTCCAGGCTGGACGGGCCCGGCAGGCTGGTAACTACAGCGACATTGCAGACGTCGGCAGGGCTGCATGCCTCTGCAGCACATCAATGAAGCTTCTTGTTGGAGAAACGTGTTGTTGTCCTGGTACTGACGACAAGACATGCAAAAACCGTTGCTTGGGACCACATTCTCGCGTTCTCCTCGGGAGACTCGTGCAGTAGCCATAAGCGCTGGGCCACAACCACGCCTGCTCAAGCCAGACCAGATATTCGAGCACTTCTGACGGATCCTCGCAGGTTCTCGTGTCTGCTCTCGGCGAGTCCTAAAAATAGCGCCCGGCGCTCGCAGCCTCAGGCACGCAACAGAAGCATCTTCAAAATATGCTGACTGAGCACCCATAGCCAGCATCCTGTCTCGCTTGATAGTCCAGATTCAGCGGCTCCCCACCACGATGCAAGTCCACTCTGGCCAGTTCTCTCTGCGCTGCCGTGACTCCTCAGCGTCCCGCGTCCACCTCGTGGCCCCCTCGGCTCCCACGCCGGTCTCTGTCACACCCCAAGCGGGACTCCGCCTCAGCCCTACGACGTGCGCGGGTCTTTCCAGAAGCGGTGCTTGTGCTTGTCAGCGCCGGCCTCGTCACCCTCGGTGTCCGCGGCCCTTGGCTGAGGTTGGCCAAGGCTATCTTTCACCCTTCTCGGGGTGCAATGACGTCCCTGTCCCCCCAAGCTCAACACCGCGTGGCCCCCGCGCCGCGATGACTCTTGTCGCCCGCATTCTCGTGACTACCTTCAAGCATACGTATATGGCAGCACTTGCATATTGCGCGCCCTGTGATATGATCAGCAACTACGGCCCCCTCTGGGGCTTCGTCAGCCATACCATCACTTGCAGCTGGATGTCCCGCCGTGCCGCACACACCGGAACGTGGCTTGGATTGCGCCATGCTCACCGGCTACGCATCCCAGTGTGGCAGCCTCTCTCGGCCTCTCGCGATATGTGCATGACGAAGCCTTTCCGGGGTATGGTTGTCTTTAGCATTCCAGACGGCGAGCGGCCGAAAAGGCGAGTCTTCTTTCATTCCCATTCACATCCACGTGACCGTGGTATAACTACGCACGATCTATGACCATGACGACATAAGCCCCGGACTTAAGCACCACAAGAAACCGGTATGGGCATGCCATGTTCAGCAAGAGTACTTTCATGCGCTTTCCTACCGGGGTACAGTGATCAGGTGGCTCGGGAAAAAGACCTGCGAGTCCTCAGCTCATCCAATTGGTACACGAGGAACGACAGTTGACATCACTAGGACAGCGCGACATCCGATGTAGTCATATACTACTCTGCAACGCCGCAGGCACTTAGGCAGCACGAATGTGTTTGTTGTCACCTCGAAGCTCGTGGGCATATGGTCAGATTGATTTGAAATTTGATTGACTTCGGCAAATTGCTAGAAGTTGACTCGCGCGCTCCTGTTGGCAATGATAATGTTCGTGTAAGTCCGTTGTGGGTATATCTTTCTTTGACCGCTGTGCCATCTTCCACACATCCATCCCTGAAACGGCCGGTATGGCTTCTTAATCTCTGGTCGGGCTGAGTGGTCTGTTGAAACCACCGACACGATTCATGTACTGGCGGTATTCAGTCTTCTTCTCCTTGCGCACATAGTACGCGTTGTTGCCAGTGACCTTCTTCCCCTTCGTGGTGCCGAAACCGCCAAATCCCATCATGGCAGCCATGTCCATGCCGCCGTCGTCCTCGACAACCTCGTCGTCATCGTCCTCTCCTTCGACCTGCTCTCGATCTTCGTCCATGGCATCATGGTCGTGCTGCCGGCCAGGTGATCGAGACCTCCTCTCCTCCGCGTATGCCGAGTTCCCTCTTGATCTCCTCTCCTGCTCTCGATCGTCATCGATCGAGTCTCGTGCGTCGTGGTCGGCTGCAACCGCACCGTTCTTCGCAGAATGACCGCCCACTTTGATCGACAGAGGCGTGCTGTTGGACGAAGAGTTCTTCCCACTGGCCCGGTCCGACTTAGGGCGCGAAGGCAATGGGGAGTTGTGCTCGCTCCGGCTCGCTTCCTTGACGCCCCGTGGTGGACTGCGAGAACGACGAGGAGGTGGCGAGTGGTTGTGTCTGCTGTGCCGTTCCCGGTCATCCCGGCCGTCGCGATAACGCCCATCATGCCTGCCATCCGCAACTCTGTGGCCCCCCCGTCGATCGTAGTCACGATCCCGATTTCGGTGGTCGCGTCCGGCATCTCGGTCGCGGTCGCGGCGTGGGGAGCGTGACCTGGAGCGGTTGCCATGGTTGTTGTTGTTGTGTCTGCGACTGCTGCTGTAGTCGTCGCCTCCTCCGCGCTCGTTGCGATGTCGGCCGGACGCGCTGTCGCGATCGTGTCTGGCGTGGTTGCTGCGTCTATCGGCTTCGTCCCACATCTGGCTGCTATCGGGGCGGTTGCGCCCACGTCGCGGCTGGTCTGCCATCTCGAAGTCGGCTACAAGGCTCTAGTGCTCTAGTAGTCCTATACTCGGGTGGCAGTATCGTGAAGACGTGCGTGCAGGCAGTGTATGCTTTGGTTGGATGGTGAGGAGGAGTTCTCTTTTGGCCTGTATTGTGTGTTTGCTGAAATGGTGGTAATGCCCTGCCTTTTGAGACCATCAGGCAACGTGATGGCGGCCAGAAAGGCGTGGAATTTCTTCTGCAACTGGCTGGGCCAACTGTGGATCCCATCCCGGCTCGTCATGTCCAGCGCTAACCTGATGGAGAGCAAGCTGGTTGACGGTCCTGAGGCCCCTGGCCCGATTTCCCCACGAGGGGTTTCCTTTGTCTTGGCGGCGGAAGCTGTTGCAGCTTCCCCAAAATGCCCTTAAGTCAAGGTGGCACCTCCATAATACAGAAAGCTCCTCCCGTGCCCTCTGACAAATAGTCCTGGCCTTCTTCGCTTTACAACAGAAGAAATTGTCGCGCAGCTTGGCTGGTTGTAAATCAGCCGCAGAATAGATTCTGCGAAGGCGACTGTATTCGCCTCGTCCAGTTCCTGTCCTTCCAACACTGAGCCAGCAGTCGCACGAGCCACTGTCCTTGCGGCAACGACAATCGACCGACCCCTCCCAACCCTCAGGCACGCGGCGTCGCATTGTCCTACGCTCAATGCTCGACATCAAATCATGTTGCTCCGGTGTTCCCTGACAGCATTGCTGTCCATTGCATCTCTGGCCCCAGGCGCCGTCAAGGCTCAAGACGAGTCCATTCTCACCGCCGAGTATGGCAGACAGAACAACCAGAGCCTGCTATGGGGTCCTTACAGGCCAAACCTCTACTTTGGAGTCAGGCCTCGAGTCCCCAACAGCATTATGGCCGCTCTAATGTGGGCGAAGGTCGACAACTACATGGAGGTCCAAAATGGTGCGTTCATCATTCCCAATTGGCCTGAGGGACCCGACCTGCGTGTGGGGGTCTCGTTAACTGACAATCTTGCGATTGGCAACTAGGCTTCCGGTACACCTGTGAGCAAAACGAAGACATGGCTGGCTACGGCTGGGACGAGTACGATACAAGAAACGGCGGCATACAGACGATCCACGATACTCAAAACAAGATTGACATCACCACCTCCTTTGTCAAGATTCCCGGCGGTGCTCACGGCGGCAGCTGGGCCGTACGAATCAAAGGCGAGCCACGCGATGATGCAGGATCGGATCTGAAGACATCCATTTTCTTCTATGTGACCTCGGAACCCGTTGGCAACGTCCTAGAGGTCGTGGCGGACGGCGAGCATACTGGTTTTGCTGGAGATGTGACAATCAAAGGTCAGCATGCCCAGCTCGGGACATTTCAAATGGTGGTAACCGAAGGCAAGGGCGGTCATCCGACAAGCAACCACGCTACCTCCAGTGAGCGACCCCTGGATAAGACTATTGTCAGCACTCTCGAGCTCCCGCAGGAGCACCTCTGGCAGGGCAAACAGGTCATCTTTGCTCAGCTCAAAGCCGGTGTCGACCAGATCATCAAAGATTACGGCCAGGACAACGCACCCCCACCGTGGCAAACGTACATGATGCGCAACAATCCGGGCTCCGGCAACGTCCAGATTGTGCAGAAAGTCTTCGAAGGTGCCTTTGAGTTCGACGTCCTCTTTACTAGTGGCTCGGCTAGCGAGGACGTCACAAGCGAGGATTTGACGGCCGAAATCGAGAGGAACTCCGCTTCGTTCCATGAGAAGTTCATAGAGATTTTCGCCCCTCAGACTCCGTTCAAGGGCGATAAGTACAGCACGTTTGGGAAAAGCATGCTGTCCAACTTGGCCGGTGGCATCGGTTATTTCTACGGAAATCAGATCGTCGACCGATCCTACGCTTCAGAATACGAGGAGGAGAACGAAGGTTTCTGGGAAGAGGCGGCGGAAGCACGCGCGCGGAACCGCCAGATCGAGGAGGGCCCGTACGAGTTGTTCACCAGCATCCCATCTCGTCCCTTCTTTCCTCGAGGATTCCTTTGGGATGAGGGCTTCCACTTGATGCCTATTGCCGAATGGGACATGGATCTTGCGCTCGAGGTCGTCAAGAGCTGGTACAACCTCATGGACGAGGACGGATGGATCGCTCGTGAGCAGATTCTCGGTGCCGAGGCGCGCAGCAAGGTTCCACCAGAGTTCCAGGTGCAATACCCGCACTATGCGAACCCGCCTACCCTTTTTCTGGTCCTGGAGGGCTTCCTGGAAAAGCTCGCCCGATCCAACGGGAGCATGCCCGCGGGCCAGGAGAAATTGTTGCATGAGAGCACCTTTTCGAATGCGCACTTGACCAATCCGGAGCTGGGCACCCAATACCTGCATAATCTGTACCCGCTGCTCCGACGCCAGTTCCTTTGGTTTAAGTCGACCCAGTTCGGCGATATCAAATCATATGACCGCGAGGCTTTCTCGACCAAAGAAGCCTACAGGTGGCGTGGTCGTACTGTACCGCACATCCTGACCAGTGGTCTGGACGACTACCCTCGCGCACAGACACCCCACCCTGGTGAGCTTCATGTCGATTTGATGTCCTGGGTTGGCCTAATGGCCAAGGTCCTACTCAAGATTGCTGGTGTCGTGGGAGCAAGCGAGGACGTCTACGAGTACTCCAAGGTTCTCAATGCCATTGAGCACAACCTGAAGGATCTTCACTGGTCGGAGAAGGACGGTGCATACTGCGACGCCACTATTGACGATTTTGAGGAGCATGTACTAGTCTGCCACAAGGGCTATATCAGCCTTTTCCCTTTCATTCTGGGCCTTCTCAAGCCGGACGACCCGACCCTAGGCAAGACCGTGGACCTCCTCAGCGACCCTGAAGAGCTGTGGAGTCCTTATGGCATCCGCAGTCTGAGCAAGAAAGACGAGTTCTACGAGACTGCCGAGAACTACTGGCGCAGTCCCGTCTGGATCAACATCAACTTCCTTGCTCTGCAGCAATTGCTTGTAAGTTTCGCACTGATCACGGTCGTCTCCCGAGGCGGAACGCTAATGTAAAGTCCCGTCGCAGAATGTCGCACAACAAGAAGGGCCCTTCCAGGCCAAGGCTAAGAAGACATACACGAGTCTGCGCAAGAATCTCGTTGAGAACATCTACGACAACTGGAAGACGACGGGCTTTGCATGGGAGCAGTACAATCCGGACACGGGCAAGGGTCAGCGTACCCAGCACTTTACAGGCTGGACGAGCCTGGTTGTCAAGATCATGGCTATGCCCGACCTTGATTCAGATGCCGATAACCATGTTCGCGATGAGCTGTAGAGGCTGCAGTGCAGCAAGTGGATTGCGAGGCAAATTCCCTGGGCAATCCCATGGCTCAGTTGAACCATAGATAGAGCAATCCCCGAAAGCAGCCACAATCGCAAGGCTTTGAGGGAGCATCCAGTGTTATTTCCGTGGTGGGCCGATCGGAGTGGGCGAGTCGGATGTGCATTGCCGGGCGCGACTCTTTGTCAATCTTGAAATGATGCCAATGTTGGACATCGTGAACAACAACAGCAGGGCCTGCCGATCTGTGGAAACCAGGGCTGCCAAGGCACAAGGCCAACCATGTGCCGAGTCCCGTGTGGGGCATGCGCTAAAGGATCGTAAAAACGGGGGTGCCGGCGACCCAGCCACTGGGCCTGGCTGCGCCTGGACTGGTGCTCTGCCTGCGTCTGCGTAAGGCTGTCCAGGGTGGATTACGTCATGGAGCAGTTTGGGTGCTTGTGACAGGAATATGCAGTCATGAAGTGGAGAGAGAGCTTGCTCGTGTGGTGTCGCCCAGAGACCAGCCAATGTAAAACGCGTGGAGGCCGCTGTTGGCTCGACCGTTGGACAAGATCCCCACGTCCCTTTTCTCCCTTCTCTGGAAATCTGCAAGGCTGCGAATCTCACACACTGATTCACTGCCAATCACCACCGGCTGAACAACATTTGACACTCAGCTTTGCTGAATCGAACGACACATCTGCAACGGCCGCAACCAGCTTGTCAGCGTCCCCCCGCACCAGCACCGCCAGAGATTCTGCGACAAACGGAGTCCCAGACGAGCATACCTCTCTCTCCCCCCTCTGTGCAAGCGAGCGCAAACAACAAAAACCATCAATCTCAACCATGGGTGCCGCGTCCGCAGTCATTCTGGTGCTCATCACCATCCTCTGTAAGTAGCCACCGGCCCCGCATGCGCGCGCGCGCGCGCGTGTGCATGTGCCATTGTATGACCTAGATCCCGCTGACATGCGCTCTGCTCCTTCCCCCCCTCCTTCGCTGTAGTCCCTCCCGTAGGCGTCTTCATGGTCGCCGGCTGTGGTGCTGACTTGTGCGTCAACATTTGTCTCACATTGCTTGGGTAAGTCATTTTCCCTGGGGGCTCCCTATCAGAGGGTCACGGGTGGGTGGGTGTGTGTATATGTGTGTGGCTAGCTGCGCGCGGCGATACGTCCATATTTGCATATGGGAATTCCTCCCCGTGTCATTTTGCTCCGCTGGCCATTTTTGCATATATTCCGAGCCAGATCCGGTGTATATGCCCACACACAATATGGAAAATGGAGAAATCAAAAGTGTGTTCCCTAACAGACATGGGCTCTCGCAGATACTTGCCAGGCCACATCCACGCATTCTACATAGAGTATGTCTACTATGACCGCAGGGAGCAGGCGCGCGAGGGCCGCTTCGCCGCGAGTCGCGCTCCAGGCGTGTACTCGGACCGTGTCCAGACTGGCGGCCAGGGCTACGGCACGATGAATCCTGCTCCTCCTACTGGACACCATGGCGGCGGTCCTGCGGCTCCCGCATACAACTAGGTTCACCTTTGGAGAATGGAAGGGCATACGGGGATGTGGGGGTGGGAGAAGAGCTCGGAAAATCGCTCCTTGAGGAGGGTGATCTTCGTGAACGAAGGGTGGTGTCGTTCTCGTCGAGGGTTATAAGGGACATATCATATGCCAGGGGCGGAGTGGAGTAATGGATCGTGCTGGGTTACTTCTTGCAGTTCACGCCTTACAAGGTCATGATTCTCGGAGAAGGACAAAGCCCTCGAGAGATTTAATTAAATTGATGTCTTTGAACAAGCCTTCATGCACATCTCGATCGTCTTGAGCTGCAAGATCACGACAGAACTGCAGCTGCCCGGAGAACGCGTCAGCAAGGGTGTACCCGCAGCATCGTCTTGCTTGTCCCTTGCTACCTCCTCAACGTAGCTCTTCCCTCTGCGGCTTGTTTAAGGAAGAGGCGTCTGTGCCTGCAGTCTTCTCAACGTACGTGCTGCTGAGCGAGATCTGCCGGATGGTTCGGCGGATGCGTTCCTCTTTGTGGCTGTTAACGGCTAGCTTTTCCCACAGCACATGGACGCTGCAGCAGTAGTTGCATTGGCTCTTTTGGGCTGGCTAGTCCCAGTCTGCCGGAGCGTTCCAGACGATATCCAGCTTCTATTATATGCCACCCTGAGAGCTTGCCATGGAGGGGAAGAGGGGACGCATGCAACGAGGAGCCCCCTCTACGCTCAAGAGGAACCACGAGTGCTGCTGGCCCATGCAGCTCGAAACCCGGCCGGATGCTGGTTGGCGCATGCACGCATGTAGTGTATGCATGCAGGAAAAAAAAAGAGAGACCGCCCAGCAAATGGGAATAGTCGTCCTGTCCTGTCCTCTGGCAAGAGACCCCGCCTTTTCGACCAATCCCACAGAGACACAACAGCACTCTGTTGCAGGGACACGCTTTGGACTTTTGTGCCATTCTGCGTGGCGCGTCAATGCGGACTCTGGGACTCCAAAGCGTTCGGTGTTGGGTTTTTCTGGCTGGCTGGTCACATTTGCGTATCGGTCGAGCTCGTGCTTCATTTGCGCTGTCTCGTTTCCACGTTGCGACACACACACACACACACACACACATGCCAGGACATCACGCCCAGGGTGCTCACTTAGAGGACAGTGGTTGTGCAGAGGGCATGTTCTGCATGCAGGAGTGCAGGAGTCGTGTGGGTCGTCGACGCACCGTATCTATCACCTTCCCAAGCTGAGTGGAAGCAGCGCCTTGCAGGGCCGGCTGCTGGCCATCTCTCCCTGGTGTCCATTGATTTCTGTGACTGGTCGAAAAGTCGATGCCGTGGCGGCTGCTGCTGCACGACGGGCGACCTTTTGTGTGGGTGACCAAATCAGAGGGTGCCAGCTCAGTGCATGCAAGCAGCAGCAGCAGCAGCAGGTGGTCTAGATACAGAAACAGCCCCCCTGCAAGCAGGTGCGGCCTCGGAGTCCAGTCCCCCCGCCCGGCAGCCACGTTAGCGCTGCTGCTCGCCCGTCGCTCCTTCCCCATCGTGTCGGGCGGGGATCGCCGCAAACTGGAGCTGCTTGCCTGCCGTCGCCATGTGGATTCGTCCCTTCAGGGCCCCCGTTTTCCAATTCCCCATCTCAGACTTTTCCGCAACCACCATCCTTCCTGCCTGCCTTCCCTGCTGCATCTCGACTCGGCGCACGCTCACTCTGGCAGTGACTGGTCAATCCCTCGAGTGTCTCAGCAGCCGCAGGCCGCAGATCGTGCAGCGCAACGAACAGCAGTCGTTGGCATCTGCGACACCGCTCGAATCCGACGCAGGGTTGATGGTCCCAGCTCCTCTTGCGTCCTCCGCCACCTCGCCAGAGACGAGACACGCAACTTGCACCGCATTGCCCCGGCCTGGCGCCTCTCTGCATTACCTCGCCTGCGTGTTCGGTGCGATAGATTCCACGTAGGCCCCCGGCCTGCATCTCTGCTGCACCTACAACCGCCCCCGTCGGCCGCGCTGGCCGTGCATACACGTCTGGCATCTTGCTTCGCCCCGTCATCCGTCGTTCCTCCCGCTACTCCCCACAGCTGAGATCTATATCCAGCATCATGTCGACCCTGCTCCCGTCAGCGCCGGCGCCAGACTTGTTGTTGGCCAGTCACGCCACGCCTTCGTCGATCCGCACCCGTGCTGCTACCACGACATCGGCCGTGCCCGCAGCCGCCACGCCCGCGCCGTCGGTGCCCAGAACGACGTCCCATACCCGCAGTGTCTCTGGAAGCCGTCGAGAATCACTGCCCTTTGTCTTCCGGCCGCCGCTCCACTCAAACACGTCCTCGACCTCGCTAGTCCCCAGCACAGCTGAGGGCCGGCCAATCCCTCTCGACAACTCCACCGCGGCTCATCGGACCAGCGCATTGCGTGAGCTCAACCGCAGCCAGCCGTCTTCGAGACATCGGTATACGAGGAGCGCCGGCGCCCCCCCGAGCGTAAACAGCACGACGACTGGAACATACTCTCAGCCTGTCCTGGTCCGGACATATTCCGGACCGCCCCCGTCGTCTTCCTCCTCACGACCAGCCAGTCGCAGAGCACCGCTGTCCAGCATCTCCATCACCTCGAGCGTCACCAATTGGCGGCCTGGGAGGGCAGGGGCTGTTGTGAACATGGCACGATCTGTCAAGGGAAAGAGCAGGCCGCTGAAGCCGTCGAAAGCGGGGCTGGATGATGCCAAGCTGCCACCGCTCGAGGCATTCACTTTCAAGAGCATCATGACGGAGATGCAGCAGGATATTGGTGCCGATCTGGACAGGATAGCAGAGATCTGCGCTCGATCGAGATATTCGCTCAGCAACCAGTACGAAGTCCATGTCGCTCCTCACGGCTCAGGCACGAGCTTCGCGGCCTCGGAAACGCGATCGTCGCAGCAGCGTGGGAGCAATGCCGGTCCAACATTACAGGCCATTACTAGTGACGATGAACAGAGCTCAAGCACTAGACACCGCAGGCGCAAAGGCACGCAGCGTCGGAGAAGTGCTGCATATGGCACGCTCGAGACTATCATGAGCTCGAGCAGGTCGTCGGATGAGGACAGGAGCAAGAAGAAGCCAGCTGCCGAGCTTGCAGAGGAGGTTCGGGGCCGTGCTGGAACGCAGGACTCGAACAGCAGCGGAAGTGCTCAGGATGGCAGTGGTGCCACCAATCTATCAAGCGAGGAGCAGGCGCAAGCGCAGAGGAGGTCAATGCGCCGCAAGTCGTCGTCTTTTGCGGCGGTCGTGATGGACAACACACGCACTAGTCAGGGCGCTCTCGATGCCACCTCACCTCGATCGTCTGGGACAGCCCTAATTAGTGAGCCTGCAAGGCCTGAGACGTCGCGGAATCACCTTGAGATCAGGACGTCTGCAGAGGACACTGCGGGAATGGTAGCCTTCGGCTCGACAGAGTCGCAACAGCAGCAGCAGCAACAGCAGCGAGCTGCCCATGAGACAACTCCGGCGCAGCCCTCTCGAGCAGTTGTGTCGGCCTCCATGGCATCTGCAGCGATTTCGACCCCCGATAGGCCTGGTGAGCCCAGTGCACGATCGAGCCTGTTTTCAGGACTGAGCTCGTGGATTCCCTGGAGGGCCGGTGCCGGAACAAATGCCAACCCAGTGAGAGCTGTTACTGAAGTTGCCACTACTGACCCCAAAAGCGGACATCGTAGTAGTGGCCAGTCCAAGAGCTATGCTGAGGGTACCCTACGGGAGCTTCTCAAGACGGCGGAATCCTCGACCTTACCCGTGCCCGGGGGCTCGTCTGGAACCGCGGACCATAAAGGCAAAGGTGTCGAGCATGTCCTGTGAAGGTAGACCGAGAGAAACAAATGCCATATGTATATTGATCGGGCAGGAGTTAAAAAAGGGAATGTTGGAAATTTAATCAAAGTGGTCTTTATATCCTACTTGACACTATGCTCTCCACACACACTGAGTCCAGCCCGTGAAGAAGCTGCACCGCACGGTATCTTTGCCCGCATAGAACCTCCTAATCTCGCAATGATTACAGACCATGAACCACACCGCGGTCTGCCAGTTTGCGGAGGCATTTCCCAGCGGAATGTGTGTCTGCTCTCGCCGAGGGCGAGCACATGCAGTGCACATAAATGTCTGGGAACCCACCACTCGAGCAATAACTTTTGAATTTGGATTACTGTCTAGGATTGAAATGGCACCTTTACTAAGAGGCCGCCCCCGCACATGAATAAGTGAAGATATATTGGCCTACGAGCCCTTTGTCTGTCTACCTGCCTACCTAGGTAGTAGGTACACATAGTCTTGGGCCAGTTTCCGTGTTTACCCCCCAAAGTAGAGCAACTAGCTCACAGCACAGTAATCTCATAAGTATCAGTAAAGAAAACAGTCTTGTTCTTTTTATATTATGCCATACAAATCGCAGACAGTCTCAAATGCGCATGAGCAGAGTGGGTATTTTAATAAGAAAAACAGAAACCATCCAGCCTGGGTATGAAAATGCAAAGCCATCCTACCCAGAGGATGTGAAAAAAGGGAAAAGAAAACAAAAACACGCTGCATGCTGGGTTTGTGGTCTTATCGTACCCTCCCTTCCCGACATATGGGGCTGTCCCATGTCATTACTCGGGTGTATCCAATGCTGTGGACTTTTTTGTACAGTTAGTTATTCCCTTTTCTCGGGTATGGGCTGGTCTCTCCACCCACTTCAAACCTCCTCCTTGCCAAAGGCTTGAGCGGTACCGGCACTGGTACCTGCACCGACAGCAGTGCCCTCGGTATCGGAGCCGGCGCCCGCCTTGTCCTTCTCCTCGTCTGATGCCGAGGCTGACGCAGCCCGCGCGGCGTCCTGCTTGTTCTTCTTCTCCTTGACGCTGCGCCACTCCATGGCCAGTGCGGCAAAGATGGTCAGACACGTACACGCCGCGCCAACGATGAAGACCTGTCTCAGGCTCAGGTTGTACGCATCAAGAACGACACCGCGCACGCCTTCTGGCAGCGCGGAGCTCAGGCTTGTGGCGCCCGTGTTCTCGATGAGCTCTGGCGTGACGCCCATGACACCCTCGAGACGCTTGAGGAGCTCATTGGTCAAGACATTCTGGCCCACAGATATGAAGATGGCACCGGAGAGGAGTTGCGTGAAGAACATGAGAGATATTCCCATGGAGACGTCCTTGGTTGGGAGAACGGTCTGCGCTGCGAGATTGGGTGCCTGGAATGTCCAACCCAGGCCGAAGCCGTAGAGGATCTGATAGCCGATCCATTTGGGCGCGGGAGTGGAGGCGTCAAAGGTCAGGAAGAGACCAGAGCCAATGGACATGATGCATACGCCGGCCAGCATGAAGGGCGTGTAGTAGCCCAGACGGGAGACAAGGAGGCCGTTGGAGATGGAGCCCACAACCATGGCGAGGGTAAGGGGAAGCAGGTGGATGCCCGAGTCGACGGCCGAGTCGCCCTTGATGGCTTGGAACCAGATGGGGATGTAGTAAATATAGATCAACATGCCCGCGCCAACGCAGGTTGTCGCCCAGACTCCAGCAACCATGGAGCGCTGGGTGAAAAGACGTGGCGAGAGGGTGGCGGTCTCGGGTCTGAGAATCTGTACAGCGACGAAGGCGAGGAAGAGGGCGACTCCGAGGGTTAGGAGGGCGATGATACGGCCATTGTTCCAGGCATACGTGACGCCTCCCCACTGCAGGGCGAGGAGGAGGCAGATGATGCCCGGGATGAGAGCCAGAGTGCCGATGGGGTCAAGCTGGGCAAGCTTCTGGCTGGTGGTCAGGTCATCGCCCTCCTTGCTTCTGGGAACGTCAAGAATGAAGCCGACGAGGACCATGACGACGGCTCCAAAGGGGAGGTTGATGTAGAAGCACCACCTCCAGCTAACATTGGAAGTGAATGCACCGCCGACGAGAGGTCCGAGAATGGAGGCGATGCCAAAGATGGCGCCAAAGAGGCCCTGGTACTTTGGGCGCTGGTGCAAGGGCACGGCGTAGACGAGCAGGACAACGGCGCCGGAAAAGATGCCAGCGGCGCCGACACCCTGGACGGCGCGGCCGATGATGAGGGCGACGGAGTTTGGAGCGGCGCCGCAGATGGCGGAGCCGATCTCGAAGAGGAGGACGCAGCTGAGAAAGGTTGCCTTTATGGAGTAGTACTTGTAGAGCTTGCCAAAGAGGAGCTGAAAGCTGCAGGTGGTGAGTTGATAGGCAGAACCGTACCAGCCAACATCCTGGAGGGAGTGGAACTCGTCGGTGATTGCGGGGACGGCGGTGCCGATGATGAGGCGGTCGAGGGCAACGAGGAAGATGGTGCAGAAGATGGAGGCGAGGAGGGCGGCGAGCCGCAGGCCGGTTGGGTACTCGATGTCCTCGTCGTCACCGTTGTTGGGTGCCGTTGTGGTGGTGGGTTTCTCTGGCGCGGCTCCGGGCCCGGCGACGGGGGCGACGGCCGGGGCAGGTGTTGGCTCGTCGTCGGTGATGCCTGCCAGGGCGGCGGCCGGGGTCTGGGCTCGGCCAAGACGCATCTTGGCGGTGGTCTGGCGGCGAAGGGGAAAGTGCAGTATCTGTGATATCTTGTAGGTATCTGCGCAGTGCCCTGGTGTGCTGGTCTTTGGGGCTTTAGTTGTGGTGTGGTGTTGCTGTTGCTGCTACTGTTGGATGTTGTTGTCGTTGTTGCTAAGAGTCAGGGTAACAACCAACACCAAGAGGCAGGTGCGAGGCAGCGGATAGATATATGTGCCTGCCTCGTCTAACGGTCACAGCTTGGACATGCCTCATGGCCGATTCAACCCAACCCTTTGGTCTGGGCTGGTCACCCGCGACCAGGGCGTCGACTCGGTGCCGGCAGGCGGCTGGCCCAGCTCGGACATGTCTGGGCCCCGACCAGTCCTGCTCGGCCGCAAAATGCAGTACTACGCAAGACACGCCTACCACGAGACTAATGGCAAAGGCGTGGCCCACGGCGCTCGGCCGTGTCTGCCCCGTCGCTCGGCTGCGCTTGGCCCGATCAGGCATGGCTGGCCCCGTTATGTCCGGCCATGGCAGCTTTCTACCTCCGGGGCCCAAGTGACTCACCTGGCCACTTAACTCGTTCAACGAGGCCATCACCACCCCCTTCATCAAAGCTCAGTCAGCCATCCCAAGCCACAGGCCCAGGCTGCCGTCGCTTGCACCTCTCTGGCTTGCATGGCTCCCTGGATGACCCGAGATTCCAGGCATCCATCTGATAAACCTCCTTTCCCCCTTGGACCGTGGCCCGGCACCCTCCCCCTGCACCTGCACATCTCGGCCCTCCGGTGGCCCACTCAGCTCCGGGATCAACAACCACCACCACCATACCTCCAAAAGGACACCTCGTCGTCATCATCATGAATTGTGAGGGTCGACCCAATATGTCACCCGCAACGCTTGCTCATGCCCACCCCCTTCAAGCCAGAGAGACAAGGCAGGCCATGATGGCAGGGATGCCACCACATTCTTTCCATGCAGTTCCGTCGCTGTCGTTTGTAATCGTCGGCGTCATCGCCGTGCCAGTTGTCCAAACCTCGCTTCCCTCTCTGCTCCTCCCGAGTTTGTCCGTCTTACTCAGGCACCTTTCGGTGCGTTATAGGGTCCCCCCCCCCCCGGAAATAGAGAAAATTACGCAGTATTCATCGGTGCCTGCCAAAGCGGGCCCTTCCCCCAGACCCTTTCAACCCCAGGCACCTGCACCTAACGTACGTACTCTCCCAACGTTGGAGCAAGACGTAATCACCTAGCCCATAATGCAAAAGTCTCGCCCTTGCACCTCGCAGAACCAACAAAGAAAAAAAAACCAAAAAAAGGTTTCAAGGAATTGGCTCAAACCGGCAGTCTCTAATCCCCGAGAGCTGCCACCCCACCTTCTCAAAAATGGAACAAACGTCTCGTGCCTCACCGCATGCTACTATGTACTACTCCTATGAGATTAAGAGAGAAATGGGGGGCCACTAAGATTCAAAAATTCTTTTTGGGAAAAGGGTCTCTCCCTCTCTCGGGTCATCTATCCGTGCGGGCTCCACTCCCTGTGGTTCCGGTCGGAGGGTGGGTGGGTAAATTGGAGAGTTTTGGTTTTGCAAAAAGTGATAAATACGGCCGATGATTGCCAAAAGAAATTCGGCCGAATCTTCTCTCACCTTCTGCATAGTGGTGTTCGGATGCTGCCGACAGCCGACGGCCGACTTCTTTCTATCTCTCTCTCTCTCTCTGCCATCACGCCCCGAGTCTGCGTCATGCCGGCCCCGATGTGCAGCAGGGATTTCAATTCGTCTACCTTCTTGTGTGTATCTGTACGGCGCACTATCGCTCTATGTTATAGTGGTATGCGTGGCTCGCATTGATCTCACCAGTGACCATCTAGATCGCCCCCCAAGTTCTCATGGAGTACCCTGCCTGTCCATAGCTTGACCTCTATTTGCTTTCTATCCTGCCCTCTATCCAAAGAAAGCGACCAGAAAAATGCACGCTGTGTGACGCCGGGTAAATCCAGAACCATGAATCATACACATGCTGCCCCAAACTTTCACGTCCAGGTGTCGTTCGTGATGCCGTAGTCCGTGCCGAGGGGTCCAAAGTCAGGGGCGCCACTCACCCCGTTCACTCCGTTGCCCGTCCCAAAAATGTTCCAGTCCATCGTCTGTGAGTCCACAAACAGCACCTGCTCCCAGGGCACCTCGAACCCGTTCGGCGCATTCATCACAACCGTCGAGGGTGCCACCTGCGGAGGGAATGGCATCGCCATGGCGCTGGCCGGGGTGTGGAATTGCGATTCGTCCTTTGGTAACAGCGTCTCCAGGGTGAGCACAAACTGGGGCACCTTCGGGGGGGCACCAGTCGTCTCTTCGATGTGCGCTCGTCGGAGTTTCCACGCCCTCATTGTGTGTACTGCAAGTGCCATGTGCACCTTGTTTGTCAGGTCGAGAAGCGGCGTGTGCAAGCCGTAGAAAGCTTCTAAAACTGCCCATGCCCTCTCCACCAGTTGTCCTGACGTCCTTGCGCTCAGTTGCCCAACCATGTATACCAAGACCTCGACCTGAAAGTGTGTCATTACTGCTTGCTGTCAGTTCACCGAGCGATATGCGGGAAGGAGTCTACGAGACTGACCAAACCAAAGGAAGGGCCCATGAGTCCTGACAGCCCGGTATAAGGTCAGACTGTGTTCACAGGTCGTGACTGATATCTTGAAGAGGTTATCCTTGGCCGTAAACAGTTCCGACCCCCACTCTGGTTGGTCTTGCGGGGGACACACCAGGTCCCGCAATTTGGCCATGAACATGACCTTCGAGTCCTTGGCAAGTTGGTGTATCGCTCCCATCGAAGGGTCGCAGTACTCTTCCACGATCCGAGTCATGACAGCATCAGCCTCGTCAATGCGCTTCCGAGCCTTGCTGACCTCTGCGTCGTTTGGCGGATTTACTGCGGCTCTTTCGTTCCGCATGATGACAAGCTCCAATGAAGAGCTGTCAGTCAGCAGCTTCCCTATCTCGTACGCGATCAAGCAGTACACCATGTCCGTGGGCACGTCTTTGGATTGTATCGCCGTCATCGTAGGAAACAGGTCCGTGTCGTCGAGGTTTGCGGGTTTTCGGGTGTCCCACCCTCGTGGCAGAACGGACTGGCCCAAGCCAGACATCAGGGCATACATGGAATCAATCATCACGATCTGCCACCATATCCTCCGGCGCATCTCGGACTCAAACGGCGAAAGGCCAAAGTTCTCGCCGTCACGGTGCAGGCCCATCTTTTGCGCGATCCTGACAATGGTACCATTCAAAATCCACGCAGCATGTCTGTCGTACCGCCCCGAGAGTGACAACTAGCGTAGGGGTTAGTGCTGGCCAGACCCTTGAACTGAGGCTCAAACATACCATGAATAAGACAAGCGCCTGGAGGACGATCATGTCGTAGAATCTGAGTATTCCTATCCGCATAAGGGTAAGTCGCACACCCTTTGAGAATCGCTCCAGTGCTTCAGATTTAGAATAGCCCAGCTGCACCAAGCACTCTTCCTCCGACATGGACACTGTTGCCATCAGATAGATGGAAAAGAGCAGCGCCTCGACGTTCCTGGGCATTTGTTTGTGATTTGCAGCAGCCACAACGACGAGCGGCTGCAATGAGGGCACGTGGATCACTTTCGTAAGGGGGTTGATCCTATCGAGGAAAGTCTGCCACAGATGGAAAACGTGGCCCGGCTCAGGATGTAGGTTGTCCACATTTCCGGTTCCGTGTTCGGCTAGGATCAGCCCCGAATTCAAATCAGGTGATGATCCATTCGTTGATGGATCGTACATTGGCGTGCTGTACTCGTCGTCTTTGTCTTCGTCATCAAGAATCTCTCTCATGGCTCGAAGCTGAGAAACTGTCAGCGAAGCTCAACAACACTTGACCCATCTCGCGACAACGAACCTCATCATGTATGTTAGCGCAAAGAAAACTGTCCATGAACTTTACGCCTCCGCCGCCGTCAACGATCAGCTGTCCGAAAGGGCGCCATGGCTCTTTGCCTTCGCCGCTGTCGGAGGAATGGTCGTCCGGCTTCTTGGTAGCATACTCTGAGAGCAGCTCCTCACATCGGGCGAGTCGCTGTTGAAGGTCTTGATTGGGCCGGCGTCTCTTCCTGGCTGGCGCGGGAGTGCTTGGCGTACACTTGACATTGGCCTGCCAACTTGTCAGTAAGTGGCACGCAGCGGACACCAAGGGGAGTGATGATACTCACTTTTATACAGTTCGCACAAGGACTATTCCGGTCACATTTGATCTTCCGGGTCTGGCCTGAATGCAAGTGGAGGTCAGCTATCATCCACCGAGAAGGTTGTAAACTTTGTGGTCGAGCGTAACTCGAGCTCAGGACTCACAGAGAACGCATGCTAGAACACGCGGAGTCTTGCCGGTTGCGTTGGGAGTCGTTTCCATTTGAGGCAACGAGCAGTAGCTGCATTCAACGCATAGGGCTTTCAACTAAGAACCGTGATATAGTCGACTCCGTGATGGGTCACATTCGTGCCACTCTACGTGGGTTACTGTGGAAAGTCTGGCTGAAGGGTCCGCCAACACGCTCACGTCGCGACGCAAGTATTGGCCGTGCTTCTTCCGCCCTCGACGGTGGTATGATGGCACTGTGATCCTGGTGTCTCGACTCGAGATCAGACCAAGCGGGAGAATAAACTTGGAGGTCCGTCGAAGCACAACCGGATCCGCCGGCTCGGATCGTAGCCTCAGACGTCAGCTCAAAGAGTTGGGGATGATGGTTATAGCGTACAGCCTACGTCGACGTTGTCGTCGTAGTAGATGGTGGACGAGCGCAGTGGGCGGAAACTGAGGCGTCCGACAAGGAAGATCGATGGTGGGGTTCAAGGCAGGTCTCAGGGGGGGGAGGGAGGTAAGCTCGTTGGTGCGATTGCACAGCCGCCTTACAAACGGATGCCGTCGGAAGGCTCCTTGCAGCAACAGGCTAGGGGGACTTTGTACAAGGCACCAGAATTGCGAATGGTTATGAAGAGAGGGCAGGCTTGTGCTCGGCTGGAGATGTCCTGTGATGAAACTGGGGACTCTGGCAGGCGGACGCCAAAGTCCAAGGTTGGCACAGAGTCAGATGGCGGCTCTGGAGCGAGGGGGGCAAGGCGGCTGTGACGAGAAGCTTCAGGCCTGGGGACGGTGGAACTTTTACACAGTAGGATGAATGGTGTGCTTCCAACGTGTCAGGGGATACGGCCGGTTCGAGCGTTTTAGGCCTAGAGAGGAAGCAGAGGTCGACGACACTCAGATTAAGTAATCACGCCGGAGCGGGCGGGTTCTGTCACACGCGCGGCAGCAGTGGGTGGCGGGAGCCAATTGCTGATTGGTCTGCAGCAGGACGGAAGCTTAAGTCCACTCCTGCCTAAGATGATCGACTACAGTACAAAAATGGGTGGGCCATGGATGGCTTACGTAAGAAAGTAACCACTAACAATTTCCACCCCTGTCTCCAGTGTCCACCTGCGACAGGTTCTCCTGCCAAGGCCTATCGAGGTTCACTCGGAGGCCTGGTTGCACAACGTCTGATGCCCTGCGCTTTGCTGCCAGGATTGCCGGACCCGGGTGGAACCCCAGCAGGCCATGTGGCCAGCGGCAGCGGCCCCAGCAGCACGAGAACGCCAGGCCGTCCCAGGCCACGGTCGTATGGCTGGCCTCTGTGAGTCGTGGCTCGACAGCTCAGAGATACGATCAAAAGTCTAGCTGCTTTATGCGTGCGGCCTGCCCTGTATGCCCCTATCGTCCTCTGTGAGGCTTCCACCCCACGAGCCTCGGGCGGCCCAGCGAGAAGGAGGAGCGAGGCCACCCACAGACCAAGCCACTTATAGACGACAGACTTTGGGTGCACAACAACGACGGAGGCACCCATTCTGTCGTGCTGTGGTGGGTAATGTCCGGCCACTACGATGTAATAGCTGCTGTCAGGGCGGCCGTGTGGCCGGGAGACAAAGCCCCGAATCGTTGGGGTGTTGTGCCAATAGGCACCACGCAATTACTGAGAGCCCCATTAAAATTTATTCGTGCTTGGTGGCAGCAGAGGACGATACCGGAGCCGTGGGGCCTTTTTTTCTGATAATCTGGGGTCCAATGCGTCAACCTCGCAGTCACACCCCTCGACGTTTTCCCCGACTCCAACCACGGCCTTCTCCAGGTTCTCCAAACACAATTCCAGCGTCACCATGCGGCGTTTCTTTCGGGGTCCTGCCTTTGCCGCTCGGGCGGTCCTGTCGGCTCGCAGCTCACTCCGGCCCACCCGATTTCCGGGCAGCAGCTTGGCGACGCCTGTCCGCCGCTACACGCCATCGGCGACACGGAGACAAGATGCCTTTCACTCGCAACTCGAAGACCAGACCGCTGCATCCTTCTTGTCCTCGCTCGGGGCGACCACGACGCAGACTCCCCAGACCTTGACCGAGAAGATTGTGCAGCGATACTCAGTCGGTCTCGCCGAGGGCAAGAAAGTCAAGTCCGGAGACTACGTAACGCTGGCCCCCGCAAGGTAGCTACAGACTCCATCTAGTACATGACCAGATACTAAGAGCAACTCAGATGCATGACGCACGACAACTCATGGCCCGTGGCTCTCAAGTTCATGTCCATCGGCGCCTCCCAGATCCACGACAACCAGCAGATCGTCATGACCCTCGACCACGATGTCCAGAACAAGAGCGAGTCCAACCTCAAGAAATACCAGCAGATCGAAAACTTTGCGCAGCAGCACGGCGTCGACTTCTACCCTGCCGGCCGGGGTATTGGTCACCAGATCATGGTTGAGGAAGGCTATGCTTGGCCTGGAACCGTTACCGTTGCATCGGACTCCCACTCCAACATGTACGGCGGTGTCGGTTGTCTCGGTACACCGGTCGTGAGGACCGACGCTGCGAGCATCTGGGCTACAGGCAGGACATGGTGGCAAATTCCCCCGATCGCAAAAGTGACGTTCACCGGTCTTCTGCCGGCTGGAGTTACGGGAAAGGATGTCATTGTGGCTCTGTGTGGGCTGTTCAACAGCGACGACGTCCTAAACCACGCCATCGAGTTCACCGGCTCAGAGCAGACAATGTCAACCTTGTCTGTTGACGATCGTCTGACGATTGCGAACATGACCACGGAGTGGGGTGCGCTGTCTGGCCTGTTCCCCATCGATTCGACCCTCAAAACCTGGTTGCGCGCTCGGGCAACAGCTTCGGCAGTCCTCGGTGACGACAAGGGCATGAAGCAGTTCTCCCACCAGCGAATCGAGGAGCTCATTCAGAACCCCATCACGGCCGACCCTGGCGCGACATACGCCAAGTCGTTGTATCTCAACCTCTCTACCCTCTCACCGTTTGTCGCCGGTCCCAACTCGGTCAAGGTGGCCACCCCCCTTCGCGACCTCGAGGCGCAGGACATCAAGGTCGACAAGACGTATCTGGTCTCGTGCACAAACTCGCGCGCATCTGACATTGCTGCGGCCGCCAGAGTCTTCCGTGAAGCCGCGGAAAAAGGCATCGAGCCCAAGGTCGCCCCTGGCGTCAAGCTCTACATCGCCGCCGCGTCGACTCTCGAGCAGGAAATTGCCGAGGTGAGCGGTGACTGGCAGGTTCTGCTAAACGCAGGTGCCGAGCCTCTGCCCTCCGGCTGCGGGCCGTGCATTGGTCTGGGCACCGGTCTGCTCGAGCCTGGCGAGGTCGGTGTGAGCGCGTCGAACCGCAACTTCAAGGGCCGCATGGGCTCGACCGAAGCCAAGGCATACCTCGCCAGTCCCGAAATCGTCGCCGCGAGCGCCTTGCAGGGCAAGATCGCCGGACCGGGCTGGTATGAGAAGCCCGAGGGCGTCGAGAAGGTCATCATCGGCGAGGGGCTCGGCAACCACGAGCAGGACAAGGCAATGAGCATCGAGGACGCCCTCGAGCAGATCCTTGCGCAGGCAAACAGCGTCATCTCGGGTGCCGAGTCGGGCGAGGGCGAGGATGCAGCCGCTAGCGCAGAGGGCGAGGAGGCTCTGACTGAAGTCCTCCCGGGCTTCCCCGAGAAGGTCGAGGGCGAGATCGTCTTTTGCGACGCCGACAACATCAACACCGACGGCATCTACCCGGGCAAGTACACCTACCAAGATGGCATCACCGTCGAGCAGATGGCCGAGGTCTGCATGGAGAACTATGACAAGTCGTTCCGTGAGGTCGCCAAGGCCGGGGACATCCTCGTCACCGGCTTCAACTTTGGCTGTGGCAGTTCCCGCGAGCAGGCCGCCACCGCCATCCTGGCCAAGAAGATCCCCATGGTCGTCGCGGGCAGCTTTGGCAACATCTTTAGCCGCAACAGCATAAACAACGCTCTGATGGGCGTCGAGGTGCCCCGCCTCGTCGAGCGCCTGCGCGAGACTTTCAAGGACGCCTCGTCGGACGCCGGCAAGGTCCTGACTCGGAGGACGGACTGGAAGTTCGCCTGGGACGTGCGGAGGAGCAAGGTCACTATCACCGAAGGCGAGGGTGGCAACACCTGGAGCCAGAAGGTTGGCGAGCTGCCGCCAAACGTCCAGGAGATTATCGCGCGCGGCGGCCTCGAGAAGTGGGTGAAGCACGAGATTGCGGTGTGAAAGACTGGCTGTCAAGATCTTCCTTCTTTTTTTTTTCTTGTCGCCCCCAGGTGGCAATGTAGACTCTCAAAACTGGCGAAGATGACCCTGTACATATCACGAGATATACGAAGCTACTAAATGAGACAGATTAAACTAGACAAAAAGGTTCTGTCTTGCCAAGCGCGAACATTACATTATGCAACCACCAGTCCCGTCGGTCTCATCGAGAGTTCCCTCCAAACAAAGTGAGAAAGGGACGTCCAGCCGCCCAGTGCTGCCGAGCAAACAGTCAAGACTAAAGACACACAGCCTGCCTGAGGGCCTCACGGCAGGAATTGCACAAAGCATGTGGATAAAAAGGTCCTGTACATACGTGCTCAAAGTACTCAAGTACACTCATGCCGAGGAGCAGCAGCAGCCCAAAAAAAAGAAATGCAATGAGCGACAGAGCCACAAGTCCCACCGGCGGAGGAAGGATGCAATCTCATGCCACGTTTACCACCTAGGTGTCTGATCGTCACCCTTAGACGGGGGGTTTCCTTTGTGCTCGGCCTGGCCCGCCTACATGTCGTATCATTGTGGCTACAGTGCGTTTGGTA
The DNA here is from genome assembly GCF_020744255.1 of Microdochium trichocladiopsis. NCBI lineage: Eukaryota > Fungi > Ascomycota > Sordariomycetes > Xylariales > Microdochiaceae > Microdochium > Microdochium trichocladiopsis. Next base: position 757,247 of record NW_025763547.1, read on the forward strand.
TTGTGCTGCTGATATCACAGTCGTATGCTCTTTTATTGAGATGATGTTCTTTTATTCATTATGCATCTATTTATCTCCCCTGTTTTCTGACAAGGCCTAAGGTTCACTCTCCTGAACAAGTATCCCTTGCATCAAGTGAGGGAATCTTCGACTCTCTGGGACCAAGTGGACTAAGTAGTGTCCCTGGTCAGGGAGGGAAAGCAAAACCCCACCCTCGCAGGCGCGGCTGTTAGATTCCAGCACTCTTGACGCAGATCCACAGAACTACTGGGACAATAACATTGTCGTTGCCTCCAGTGAGCACGGCCTCCGTCAAGCTGGCAGTGGCTGCACATATGCCAATCTTGGCAAGTACTGCCGGGACTTCGGAAACCGATGTCACGATATGTTCATGGTGAGCTGCGGTGGCCCATCCGCCGATGCGCAGCCACGCGTACGCAGCAGTCAAGCCGGCGAATACGGCTGCGGCAAATGCCACGCTACCCTCGATGCTCTTGCCTCCGCCCCAGAACCATTTGCGATGTCCATAACGGCGGCCAATAAGGGATGCGGCCGCGTCGCCCAGGCCAACGCAGACAACGCCTGCTACCATGCTCACTTCGCGTGTGGGCACTTCCCAGCCTGCCCAGTATGCGGACCCGGTCCGAGGCAATGAGCCCAGCGATAACCACAGTGGAATCGCGCAGCCTATGAGTAGAAAGATGTGAGAGATCACAACGGGCCCACGCAGGTCTCGGCCGTCCACGTAAGGAGCTAGGAAGGAGGCCAGCGGCTTGGATAAAGGTGGGAGCTGGCTGGCTCGAAGCAGGTCGAGAAGAAGGAAAAGACCGAGTATGACGGTCAATGCCATGGCCACAAAGGCTGGGTCGATATATATCGAAGGCAAGAACATGGCCACCATCATGAAGTGGAATACTTTCCGCCGCGTGTCGACTTCGTAGAACGGCGACAGGGTGAACACAACGCAGAGACCCACGGCGATAACAACCGCACAGTATCCACTGAGTGCGAGCCTAGTCGTAGCTTCTCCAAGGTAGTCATAGCGTATATGCTCTGCCCACCCAGTCGAGGTGCTAATCGTTGTCTCATCTTGGTGGGTTCGTGGTGGTAGACATATCCATCTCTGCAAGTTGTTACTGACGACTTGCCACCTGAACCAAGGGACCTCGCCAAACATGTAGCCAAGCGCCCAGCCTATCGCTTCGTGTCCATCGAGCGCCTCTTGCCTAACGACTTCCATGGCGCCCACAAATGGAGCTGGAACAAATATGGCGAAGATGATGCAGATGTAGAGATACATAGCATAGATCCACTTTCTAGCACTTGCCTGCTCCTGAGTGAGCGAGAAGAAGGCCCTCACAGAGCTTGAGGTAGAGCGCTTCCGACGCCCGGATGGCGTGTGTGTATGTGATTTAGGCGGGACATGAGGTCTGCTAGGCATCGTATGGCGCCTCAGAGGCGCGAAGGACACCTGTTCCTTAGCCGATCTGCCATCGTCGGAAACACGTTCAGGCAGGAACTCTTCGTAAGTTTTGGTCAAAGTATGTGAACGGTCCATTTGGACTGTGGTGACGCGACTCAAACCACGTGATGGCAATACACCCGCGCCATCACTTCCGTCGTGCTCATCGTAAGCAGCCTCACACGAACTACAGGACGAGCTGTCCAATGATGTATGGAAGAGTTCATGCCTGACTTTGCGCCATGGGACGACGGCCGAGAAGAAAGATGGCTTGCGCTTTGTCGTGTTCGAGACTCGCTTGAACCTCCATTTCGGCACGCGAGCAAGCGCGACTCCCCACTGGACAACATGGCTGCAAGCAAGAAGAAGATCCACGCCCCCAACCCAGAGCATCGCTTTCATGATGAGCATCTGAGGAGATGCAGCCATCAGTTGTAGATTGATCAGTGCCACCGAAAGCAACTGAAGCTCGGCAGTGAGTAGGCTCGTGGTGGTGAGAGCATTCAACACCAGGCAAAGGCTGTGGTGAAGTGGATATAAGAGAGTAGCGTTTTCGACCGATAGACACGGGCGCATGCTATCGACCTCTGCCAGGCACAAGTGCCCAAGCTTGACGTCTTCTCGCTGTGCCGCAATGGCTATAGGAATGCATGATATAATCCAGTGTATAGGGTTCGGGGTGGAATTTGAGCTGGTGGACGGCACCAGTGCCGCAGGTAGGGACGCGATAGCGAGAACAATATTTAGTGGTATTAGAGCGGCGTTGTCGACTGCCACGATCCAAGACACGATTAAGGTGATTAAGGGTGGATACAGTGCCGGTGCTGGGTCGAAGGATGCGGGAACGGCTATGGGAAATGCCGTGGTTGGTTTTCGTCGTATATAGGCCCAAGCCATGAGCCGAAACGGATATAGAAGCACTAGCAAGGTGTATATTCCCAGGCCGGCGTAAAGCTCTGCTTGGTTGTCAGTATATTATACTGTAGAGGATCGGCTCGCTGGGAAAGACAATCGTACCGTATTTCCAACTCCGTAGGACTCGCCGTACTTGAGTGTTGCTCTGGACAGCCAGACAGAGACCGCCTAGAATTACGATTTCGAGGAAGCGTCTTGCAACCTCCTTCCTCCTCCGTGTGTCCACGGTTGCGGCTTGCTGAGCATGGCCCTTGGGGGTGCCTCGCCTGGAGCTGAACACAAACTTTTGGACGTCATCTTTGACAATCGCAGGCGATGGGGCAGGAGAACTCGTCCCAGAGCTGACTTCGTTCAGCCCCCTCACACCTTTGTGGTGTCGCTTAGGCGCTGGCAGTCCCTTGAGAAAGTGCTCGTCGTCGGCCTCAGTGCCGCTAGCGCTGCTAAGGGAGGCATCGTGCGACTCGTAGGGGTACCCTGTGCGAGGCCGAAGGGTCCCTGACCGAGATTTCGACGCCGGAAAGGCCTGAGCAGGTTCGAGGAGCTCCGAGTTATATCGGTGGTATGGGTGAGGCGATCGGGAAAGAATGCGCAATTGGTCGTGGTCGGCTAGGGAGGGGGACTCGAGAGCGGGACCAGCAGCGGAGGTGTCGAGAAGCTCAGGCATGACGAGACCAGCTGGCTGGCGCGGTTCGACTTTGCGCGGGGCCAGCCAGCAAGACCAGCAAGGTCATGCAAATGAAGAAGGTGGTTTCGTATCAGGGTTGGGCCGTCGGTGATGGGCGGTTGGGTTCCCGCATCGCAATGCGGCTCCGTGGATCGGCAATGTGGCAGGACCGTACCGGCCGGCTCGGAACTCGATTGTCGTTAGCTGGAGAACAGCGCTGCTGCTGTCGAGGTGGCGTTGTGTAATCGATTCAAAGTGATGAGCAACACCGGACGGGAGGTCGTCGTGCCTCTAGGTGTATCGTACAATGAGTGCACGCGTGGCAGTGGGCGCTATGACTGGCTGAAGGCGCGGATTCGTGGTTTCTGTTGGTGCTGTGCCTCGACGGTGACGACGCGGAAGCAGCTTCAAGGTGTGACGGGCCAAGACCCCTCTGGCATGCTTCGAGCTCCAATGTTTCTGCCCCACGACACAACCTTGGGAAGATAAAAGGTGCGCTCCCTGAACAGTCGCTTCCGGCGTCCCGGCCGGAGACCCCACTCTCACCTTTTTGACACTTGAGCATGTGAAGCCTGCCTCCTTCCTGCCATGCTCAACAGTCGGTGTATGCAAGGGCGGTGTCAAACTACAAATCGACCAGCAGAGCTCCCAACAACTGCCATATCTCTTGATAGTCGACCGGACATTAGGTCCAAGGGTCATACACTTAGTCCAGACACAATCCATCATACATTTAGCTAATACGCCGTTGTCCACTGGCAAGCCCCACGCCTCGGCAGCCGAGGATGCCAGATTTCAAAGTTACCAGAGACGCGGCAGTGTCGCCGATGCTCAATTCTGCATGCCCACAAATGAAGGCTTCTACTAAATCGTGATTCATGCTACACCAGCAGTAGCACGACAATCCCCTTGTTGTCGAGCGAGCTTGTGTTCTGTTATCATGTGGGATGTGAGACTGCGGAGCTCGCATCTTTAGCTGCAAATAAGGTGCAAGCATGGAACGGACATGTCGTGATGCAGGAAACAGCAGAAAATATCTGAGCTGAATGTCAGGAGGCAGTCCGTAGCACTCATTTTCTAGATGATGAAGTTTAGATGCCGCGCAATGTTCCTTGGTCGAACGCGCAGAACACGCGTCACCACCGAAGGCGAGAAATTGCTCGGCCCGGGCATCTGTCCATGGGTGGGTTTTGTGTGACCGCAACCGCCAGGCTTGCAACAACACGACATGGCACACGAGAGGGCACTGTCTCGGTGGGTCTCGTATCGATCGTGACGACGACGTCATGATGGCGCTTGAAGCACCAAAAGGTCCGTGTCCCCCGAGTTGCCCAAGGGAGCACTAATTAGAGCACGGCAGTCCGGCAATTGCTGCGATAGACCTGGCAGCAGCTCAACTCGACGGTTGTTGCTGGCTGTCCGAAATCAGGGCTTGTTGATAAAGCGCATTTTACCTAACACGGACAACAGTCCGCCACTGACAGGGCGCCAATAGTACTTGAAGGTGGGCCGTTGAACTTGACGGCGTGCCATGTCGAACAAGGGCTTGGCATGGCCGACGGGGCCGGTAGCCGTGTTCCTGCTGGACCCGCCAGCATGGGATTTCTCGAGTGTCGACAAAGAACCATCGATGATTGTCGATAAGCGCACCATTTCGCAGTGTGCGAAAGATGCAGAAGGAGCACGGCAGCACACCGCACCGGGCGACGTTGCACTTTGGGCTGAATGGATTTGCCCGTAACCCTACATGCGTCTTGGATCCTCTCGGCCTAGGCTGGACCCCGCTGCTGACTGCACTGCAGTGTGGCTGTGGGCGACGTGGTCCTTTTTTTCTTGACGCACCGGTCTGCAGTCATGATAGAGTTTGATGGTTGTGGTGGAAGAAAGGGGCTGGGCGACACGGTGGTCGATGTCGTGTCCCCAATGGCGCGGCCGCTAGGAGCACGAGCTCCAGCTCCGGGCAGGGGCCTCCTGGTTGCTCCGGCGCTCATGCGATGTTGGATCTCCCTCAGGCGGACAGCCTGAAGCTCGGAGTTCCTGCCACCTGCACGGCGAGCAGGGATCGTGGTTCCTTCTTCCCACTCCTCCTGTGGCAGGGCCCCCCCGGCCCGGTGACGATTGCGCGAGGTGATACTTACACAAGTGTGTGAGGTGCAGATTGGAGTGAACGAACCGGTCGAGCTCATGATGGTGTTTGAGTGTATTGGTATGCGAGACGATTGTGTGGCTGCCAGAGTGCGTGCCTCGTCGCAGCGCAGACTGCCTCGAAGTAGTGGCTGTTGCTCGGTGAAGCGATACGAGGGCTGCTTGCTGGGTCGACAGTCCATAGCCAGTGGTTTCCAAGGTTGGCACGCCTGGCGTCAGGCAGCTACCATAGCCTAGCTCCGCGACAGCTCGGAGGGTCCGCCCCAGCCCGCCCGCCCCCCTCCGCATCCGCTCGTATCTGTATCTTGACATCCAGGACCTCTCCACCCGCCCTGCTGCTGCATGCTTCAGCTTCTCTCGACTTTCTGACCTGTCCAGCTTGCCAGGTTGTCCCTCGTTGTTTGCCTCCAGTCCGGCGCAGACTGGCCGGCCTGCAGCCCACCATCCTACTCCGCCCCTCGCAACATCGAGACAGCTTCAAGGCACTGCCGTTGGAGCCTAGCGGCCCCCGCCCTGTGTGCTGATGATGCAACAGCGTCCCGTGAAACGGATCCGAGAATAAACCACACTCGCCGGCCTCCCGCCGCGAACCAACCAACCTTCTTCGTCGTCGCCTTTGTCTCCAGCGATCCGCACGCCCAATACCTGCTTGCTTCCGAAGCCGCATGCAAGCACGAGCAGTAGCCTTGCCTTAGTCCGCAGCTGTGTCTTTCTGCCAACCACATCCAGTTGCTTTTTATCCTCATTACACATCAGGTTTTCTTGTAAGAGGTCGTCTTGCATCGACTCCTCAAAATGGCACCCATCCCGCGTCATCAGCAGGACCATCTCCTCCCGCTATCCGCTGCCTCAACGCAACCGGCAAACGTTCGAGTAGGGGAGAAGACAATCATTGAGCCTGCAGGATACGAAAGGCATCTGGTCTCGCCGCCGCTGTCAAAGCCCAGCAGAATGCCTACTGCAAGAGCACTACTTGTGGCTCTGCTGGTCGGATGCCTTGTGGTGGTAGGCTTTGCTCACTCAGACTCTTCTGCTCCCGACGATGCCTGTTCCAGCGGCCAAGAACATGCTTGTATCGAGGTTGATGTCGCCCACGACAAGTCCGCGCTGGCTCGCCTGATAGACTCAGCTTCGCCAGAAGCTCTTCACAAGTTCTTGCACACAGTGACAGGATTCCAGCATGGGGTCTTTGATAGCGATCATGCCGCCGTCGAAGCTGTTCTCGAGATCGACCCGGCTCTTTCTTCGACTGTAGCGCAACTGCAGCGGAGGCAGAACGGAACCACGACAGATGATCCTGGGAATACCCAATCCAGCAGCTCGGCCAACGAGCCCCCAACGACTACCACCAGCACGCCCGACCAGTCAACTCCGCCAGTAGAGTCGTCGACACCCACAGTCTCGGAGCCTTCAACGTCCTTGCCCTCAACCACGGACTCGGTCGTGGTGCCGCCCACAACAACCTCGGGCCCAACTCCCACGACGCCAACCGGCTCAAGTTCCAGCAGCCCATCGAACACGGAGCAGACGACCACAACTGGCCCGGCAACCACCAGCACCACCGATAGAGGTCAGTAGCGCTTTTCTTAACAAGCACACAAAGTGGTGTTTATCCGGAAGAGGCTGACTGACAGCAAAATACGCAGGTCCAACCACCTCGCCGCCCAGGCCAAGTACCTGCCCCAAGACCAACGTGCAGACGACGACACTGCCTGGAGGCGCCGTGCTCACGCTAACCTCGGTCACCTTTGTCACTCCTGGCGTACCTGAGACCCCAACGACATCCAAGACTGTCGATGCAAGCCTGCAAAGCGGTGCTGCTGTGCCTGTCGGTTCCAGCCAACGGCTGCCGCTACTCGAGTTGCTTGTTGGCGGTATTGCTGCCATGGCCATACTGGCTTGAAACCATGGCATGGTTATGAAGATTTTTCAAGTGCCATCACTTCAAGGGGATTGTTGGGGTGGCGCTCATGACGATGTGCAGCCACAAGTCCGCCAAAGAACAATGAATCTGCGACAGCAAACCACAGCACGTGGAATCGGCATTGTATGTCGCATGGCCTTTGATTTTCCTATTTTACGACTGAAATGAAACCCCGAAGAGCAGAGTAAGGCCATCGAGTTCTTACACATACATATACGGAAAGACTATCGGACATGCATAGCGTTGGCATATTACAATAGACATTGTTTCGTTGAGTTGCATCATACAGGTCTTGTGATTGTTCAGTAACAGTCTTCATAGTGATGCAATATGCAATGAAGCAGCGCAGGCTTCAGCGTGTCTGTCTGAGCCGGGCCTTGCCTCGACACAGACTAGCGAGCGATCAAACTCTGCCCCCGTGCTGAAGTCTGAAGCTTGCTCGGCCTTGTTACTGGAATGCTCCCCATTCTGCGCACCTGGCCAGAGCTGCCATCCGAGGTCCTCAGAGAATGTTTGGCATTTCATCTAGTTGTTCGCACAATGAATTAGCTACCTAACTTACTCCCATATCAAGCAACCCGACCCAGATACTATCGTAAGCAATCTGAGCCAAAGCAGTTTGTCTAGATGGTAGGACCTCATGGGAATTGACGGCGCACGACAGATAACATGGAAAACGTAGTGTGGATATGGAGAAGCAGGCCCCCGAAACAAAGGAAACGCAGAGCCTCAATGGAAACCTGTGGACGCCAAGCCGCTTTCAGAGTCTTTGCCCGTTCAACTTTGGAGGAACCCAATGCGCTCTGGCTCCACACCTCGCCGCAACCAACCACGAGGTGGAGACTGTGGGGTGCTTCCATGGGCGGCGCGCGCCCCAGGCTAACAAAAGAGAGCTTCCTTTCGGCCTTTCTAACCAGCTCAAGCCCGGATCCGTCTTAACCCACCAAGATCGATCGGTCCTTTGCACGAGCCAGGAGACACACCGCGACCGTCCACCACGCCTGGGACGGACAAACGAACCGGCAGCCTGCCGTTCGGCGCAAACAAACCCCCTCCCCTTCCCTCGGCCGCGCGCCACGCGGACGGCGACGGATTCGATAACACCTGGCACACGTCGCCGCACAGGGTTGCGACAGCCACGGAGAACGATGCCGTCAGACGACTACGCGGGCTTCGTTCCCGGAGCGCTCAAGCTCAAAGGCGCCAAGGTCACAAAGTCCAAGAAGAAGAAAAGCAAGGCCAGCAGCAGAGAAGCAGAACAAGCAATCAGTAACGCTGTGGCCGTGGTGGGCACAGATGATGATGATGATGCAGGTCGGGGAAAGAAGCAGCGGGTGCAAAGGTCGCGGTCGCCTGGAGACAGCAGCAGAGAGCGCAGGCGCGACGACGACGACGATGACGACAACAAAGATCATGACAGGGCCGAGTCCTCGGGAACAAGGTACAGGACCAAGGCCGAACAAGCACGCGAGGAGGCACAGCGTCGGCGGATGCTGCAGATGATGGAGTCTGGCAAGGCGAAGCCAGAGCTCCTGAAGACGCACAAGGAGCGCGTCGAGGAGCTCAACACGTACTTGTCACGGCTCAGTGAGCATCATGACATGCCAAAGATTGGGCCTGGCTGAGAGACGACATGGGAAAGAGTGTTCGGAGAAGCAGGCCATTGGAGGAAACACCACAGCTCAGACTTGATTGCGGATCTCTGGAGGCAGAGAGTCGAATGGGTGCGGTCGCTGTCACCCGTTGGAAAAATCTGGGAGCCCAAACGAGCCTGCACCAGGCCGAGTCTTCCATGGCAGGACGTGTAGCTGGCTGACCAAGGCACGGCCCTTAGGCGAGTCTTTATATCAGTGATGGTTACTGCCGCAGTCATACGAAACAACAGAGGATCCGTCGGCACATGCCTATCTGGCCTGATCAGGGATCGGCCGAGGGAGAGGTCCGGCCTAGACGCGATGTGTGAGGAGACAAGGGTTTATGGCATCAATTCCAGATTGCTGGTATGCGCATGAGTCGGGCTATGGGTCTTGAAATGCAGCTGGGGCCAGCGGCCAGGGTGGACTGTATTTATTGTTGTTCTGAGGAATCGAATGTCATCAAATCATATACCTTTACTGAGGGCCTGGCTCGCCCTGCGCAAGAAGGCGTTCCACGCAGGAGGGGAGGGGCGGACACCGTCGAGCACTAGGCTAGGCGCGGGTGTGCGCATGTCTCGGATCTGGGTCGAAGGGAGTTGAACCAAGAATCATAACAATCTCGAGGCCATTCTTGGGCCTGGCCTCTCTACCTTGCTAGATTTTGGGCGAATCTTGACATGCATACATTGCGAGCGAACGATGATGAGGCAGTCGAGAGTGCCATTAAGCACGATTGATGCACTCCTTTGGACGCGGGCCACCGCGCCCAGCATCAAAGCATGGCGGACGTTGGATGCAGCTGGCCGCAGCTGCGTTGATAGCCGATAAGCCAGGTAGAAACGACGAGGAAGCCGGGGTTGCTGGTCGCCCCCACATGGCCGCAACCATTGAAAAGCTCGCTCTCCAGAGATTTCTCGTGTTTTCTTCTTCCCTTTCCCTCTCCAGATCAAAAAGTATTACACAGAGTAGCCACGACCGTCGCCTCGAACCTCAACAGTGACGAGTTGCCATCTCGCCTAGCGAGAACCACTCTGGAGAGCATCTCCCAGTCCTTTTAGGAAGTCTACCGAACGTCTACATGACAGTGTGCGGCAGATGTCGAAATTAGAGGGTACATACCATTGCCTGCGCTCCTCAGCAGCTATTTTTATTTGATTCGCGTGCCTGCCTCTGGGTCGAGTCGACATGACAAGGCGCCGCCGCCCTCATCTGCCCGTCGTCAGAGACGCCTGAATTCCTGCGTGCCACTGCGCCAGGCAACGTGGCAGTCTTGTCTCCGCCTTGGAATTCTATTCAATCTGTAGTGTGCTTTCTCATTGTTGACATGACCATACGCTAAGATTCATGCCAGCGCAATGGCTTCCATGACCCGCCCTCCCTACCGCTATGTGCGAGGGACCGTTGCCGCCCAGCTCACGATGATTTGTGCCAGCTGAGGCATTCAGGCCCCATTGTCTGCAGACCTGTGCGAAGGGGGAGGGCCGCGCCAGTCTGTCTCGTGCATCAAGGAGGATGCTGCGCTTCCTGCCTGTGTAGCAGTCAGTCCCACTGCTGCTGCCCTTCGGACCCTCCCAACTTTGACCTCCTCGCGACGGATAGCAGGAGTCGACCTCCTGGCTGGGCCAGTTCGGCTGGACGGGACAGCCCATTCCGCTTTCGCCAAAGTGTGACCGGCACCACTCTCTTCTCGCCCTGCTAAGGAGAAGCAGGTTCAGGCCGAACTTCGTGTGCCCATGTATCCGACATGACGCGTGCGGTCATGAGCAGCCCGGCTTGCCCCTCTGTGTCTCAAGCGAATAGTGAGACCGTATGGAGTTCATGAGCGGCTGTGGATTCCGACGTCTCAGTCTAGAGTGCTACGGCGCCGATGCCCCAAGCAGAGGCATCGGTCCAGAGGCTAACTGGCGACAAACCTGCTGGAATGCGAAGAAATCACCTGCCATTCTTCACTGGATGCTGGGACGGGCGAAGGGCGGCCCACGACTGGCTGCTCCGTGTCTCTGATGAGGACGCGCTCGGCCAGCGTCGACGAACCCGTGCGAGCCTGTCTCTCTTCCGGTATAAAGACTTGGACAATGTCCGGCTCAAGTTAGAGCGTTCTTCTGCACCCAGCTTCAGCATCAGTCATTCGCTACTACATCTACCACCAGCTGCTCACTCGTTGCCTTCTGGCCATTACACTCTTTTCTCCAGCAGCTCTCACACAGACATCCGGCTATCAGCTCTCTGGTAATCTCTAATCACTCGTTACTTAACAACAAAAACCCACCACCACAATGTCTACCATCACTTCCACCTTCAACTACTGCACGCCTCCGGCGTCGACGACGACCGTCGTCAGCACCGTCTACACGACTACCCTGCCCGCTGCTTGCGAGACTGGTTACTGGGACGCTACATATGTCATCACCGACTACTGCTACGGCAGCTGCGAGTACTACCAGTACCCGGTCATCCCCCCAGGATTCGGTGTCACCACTGTCCACTGCCCCGTCTGCCCGACTCCGGAGTATGTCATCACCTGCCCGACTACCGGCACCGCCAAGCCTACCGGTCCCCTCCCTCCTCCTGTGATCACTGGCAATGGTGTTACCATCACCTGCGACACCTGCGGTGTCACTCCCACCGTCACCATCTACGAGTCTGAGGCTACCGAGGCTGTGGCCACCACCTACCCTCCCGGCCCCGTCGTGGTCGGCACCGGCGCCCCTGTCTACCCCCCAGTGGTTGTCACCACCGGCACCCAGGCTGGCCAGACCAACCCTCCCGTCGTCATCGCCGGCGCCCCCTCCGTCTCCCGGAGTCTGGGTCTCATCTCTGGTCTCGCCGTCATCGCTGGCTACATCTACCTTCTGTAAATGGATTGGCAGTCTTGGACTCCGTCTTCGAGGCGCTCTCTCAAGGCGTAAAAGCCAAATTCTTTGGCAGAAAAGTTATGTTGCAGAGGAATATGGCACATGGTCGTGGTTTGTCGGCGCGGGAAAGGATCAATCATGGGTCGTCCTCACCCTTGGCTTGAGCACACGCTCGACCTCACACAAACCTAGCCGCTTCTTGCCGCCTGCGCGCATCAGTCACCTTCCAATCAGCATACTTTCCCGGTCGCAAGAGGTACAGCTTCACGATGTTCATGTGTGGTTTTGATTGGTTTCCCCCCTGGAGACGAAGGGGTTTGAGAAAGAGGTGGTGGGAGAAGATTCATCTAATTTTGTTCAATAGAGAGTCCTGTCTGACAGGCAGTGTGGGTGTACTGCTTGAGAGAGAGGCATACACTTGCACTGCCCGGGAGACGGGCGAGATACCGAGAGACCACACCACTTTTTCCGAGAGAGAAGGGAGCGAGTACAGGGTGCCGCGATCTGGAGAGAGAGAGAGAATCCTGTGGGAGGGTCTGGCCCGTCGGCGTACCCAGAGAGACGGGTCCGGGTGACCAGCTTTACATGTGGATTTGGATCTTTTCGATGCTGCTTCTTTTTTTATCTTTTCCATACTTATCCATGTTTTTATTCTCATCCTACTATACGACTGATACTTAATGGTTCGAGCTGACCTGGAGTTCAAGTCCCTGCTTGCTTGCCTGGTGACAGTGACCCTTTCATGCCTAAGCTGCGAGTGTGTGCTCTCATCCCCTTTCTTTGGACTCAGGGAGACGGGGTTCCTTTGAGATGCAACCATGTTAAGTCAGATCAGAGGAGCTGACGGCAGCCGCCCAATACCCGACGGTACCCACGCGGTGTGCTCAAAAGTGAAGCTGCCGCTGTCCTCGCTCGTGCTATGCCATCTTCTGTGTTGTCGCTGTGCTGGTTAAGTAGAATCCCACAACGTCCATAAGAATCCAGCACAATCTTAAAATATCGGCCTGCCTTTGAAGAGACAGAAATGCCTGAAGTCTACTGTCGAAGTTGGAAGTTCATGTCCAAACATGCTACTATCTTGTTGCTGACATGCTATTGTTGTCTCTGAGGATTTTGGTCGTGGCCACAAGAGAACCCTTTTCTAAAAAGTCGGCCACCTAAAATTCACCCAGACCTCAGGACCTCCACATCCTATGATGTATCCAATCCGTCAGTAGTATATAGTCTGGGGGGTGAACAGATATATGGTCACCTGTTGCAGTGAATAACGCAGTTACTCCTCCCAGGCTCAAGCCGCTTCCTATCCGGGAGGAAGCTTGGTGTTCTGTACTTTTCACAATTCGCCGACCATCTTATCTTCTGGTCTTCTCGGCCTCCAATTTCATCTAAACCACATGCTTCATGAACGTTGAAATGAACGGAAACACCTAACGGAAGACAGAGGAAACCATTTCAGCAGCTGCCTGCAGACCTTGTTCACTGGAGCAAAAAAAGACTTGGCGCTTCGTTTTGCATACATCTGTCGAATTTCTCTCGGATCCATATTGTGTTGCAAAGCATTGATGGAATGTATCTCTGGGAAATATCATATTTCGCAAACGAGTACGGGCGAGCTGCATGTGGCAGCCGTCCGAAAGGGGGGGGGGTCGACATCAAAGTGTTACACCATGCGCTGCCTTTCATCACTGATGTGCTGGATTCCAGTTGATATTGTCTCCGGCACCGAGCATATTGTCATGTTGCACCTTGTCGTACCGCGCGCAAGCTTCCCGCGTCTTTGGGCCCAGAATACTACTCCATAGCAGCAGTCTAGCGTAATGGGATGAGAATTTTGACCCGGGGGGATGATTTCGTGCTTCATTGGTGTTTATTTTTATTTATTTATTTTGGTTCATGTGACTTCACGACCCGAAACGGGGCATGGAGATGTGTGTGTGTACATGATCCTTCGCATCAAGGTTCGTTCTCAAATGAATTGCAAATGTCTTGTACATGTTCTACCGTCAATGAATCCCAGATAGCGGAGTCGTAAAGCGCTTGAACAAGCACTGCCATGAACGAACGCTACTATTGGGGGAAAAACACAACTGCTTTTATTATTGTTTTATTATAATCGATTTTTAAAAGGAAGGAAAATCTCGTAACGAAGGAACGCCGCTATCTAATCGCTTCCTAGCATGACAGATCAGACTCGCATCACGAGGCGGAAAAACTCGCACGCGAAGCCCACCATAGCTGTTCCATTTCTGTTCGATATCATCGGCAGCTGGCGTTGTCATCTGAATTTGCCCTGTCACAGGGTAGCAGTGGAAACCAACTAGTGGGACGCCATCCCTTGACATGGTGCGCGGTTACCACCAACACGGACGGCATTACTGTCCTCCGTCGGCGCCACGCCATCGCCCCTCCGCCCGCGCTGGCCGACGTAGGACCGAGCTGAGCTGTGTAGCGCCTCTGCTTTGCTCACTTTTGGAGAAGGAGGGAAAAAAAAAAATTTGTGCAGGCGCGACAACGGCCGTCGGCGTCGCTTAGGCCCCAAGGTGTATTCGTGCTGAGCCGGCTTGCGCCGAATTTAGCTCCTTGCAACTCACACTGGACTAATGCGCGGCTGCGATGTCGCTCTAGCGCTTCTCCAACCATCCCATCTCCCCACACCTACTCCAAAGAGGGCCTGCCTGTCGGTCCGGTTGGGTAGGAGTTTCGTGCATGCAACAATAGTAGCACAATGCAGGCCAGCGATTGATCAGGGTCCAGCTCAGTCCCTGCATTGATGACTCGAGACCTAGCCCGCGAGGAAAAGGCTTGGGGAAATGCCAATGGTTTCTTGTCGAATGCTGATCAAGGCGGCCACTCCTTGCTGCTTCCCTCTGGGCAAACAAGAATGACGCCTCCATCGAGTCCTGCCCGGAGATATGATGCTGAGTCACGAGAGCGCCACCAGCGAGTCTCAGCAGTCCACGATTAGAACGTCATGTCTGTCGCTGTGACGTCTGCAAGCATGTCCCCGTTGCGCACGCAATCATGACATCTGTACCATGTAACCCTGGAGCGCCCCTCACTACCACGGCAATGGCAGATGTATGTAAGAGACCATGGATTTGGCGCTCTTGGCCGCCGATCAGCTGTGCAACACCACGCCGCTCGTGTCTGGAGATGCGGGGTGTGGGAACCCCCATGAGGGTGTCGGGGGTGGGTTGGCCATCGGCAGGCCTTGAGCTTCAGAGAGCTACTATGGTAGAGCAAGGCTTAGCGGTCCTGTCTACCAGCCGGCAGATGGGAAAGTGAAGTCGAGGACATCGAGGCTGACAGAATTCAACCAGCAGGCCAATGGCACTTTTTTTTGAGGCTGGAAGGGTTGGCTCGCAGCAAAGCAACGAGACTTTTGAGTTTGGGGTCAAGTGCAAATTAGCGAGCTAACGGGCGAATGCAGCGTGCCAAGTGGGCGAGTCTGCGTCGGAGGGGAGGGTGGACCAAGCAGGCGTGTGTCCCTGTCATGCGTCGTGCATGGAAGGAAGCTGCTCGCCAGCGACTCCCAGCAGAGGGCCAAGAATGCTAACCACGCATATCCCTAGTGTCCTCTGCTGCATGCGGCGTTGGGACACGGCCGGCTGGAATGCAGCCGTTGATGAGCACGCGCCTGTGCCCTGGGTGATGTGGCCCTGCCTGCCCTGATTCCTACGGAGCTCGAGACAACTCACAGATCGAGCAGGCATGGCCGAGAACCGTGCAAGGCATGCGGAGAACAAAGCCGGACGCCTCTGTAGATCCCTCTTGGTTGCAGTGTCCGGTTTGCCTCGTCAACCGCCTCGCTGTGTACCATCCAAGACCGTAGCCAGACAATTGTAGTTGGTGGGGGTTCTCAGCGGATCCACGGTGCGCACGGTGGAAACGGCCCAGAGGCACCGTCGTTGTTGAGCTGCACGGAGAGTCCCATGGCATGGATATTAGCATGGCCCTCGAATCTACACAGCTGCAGCATTGAAACGGTGGCGACTCATCATCTCGGGTGCTGGCAGACGCGATGCTGACACTCGCCACGTGCTGGCCGCTCTCGTGTCTGAAGCACTTGTGCGAGACATGGCCAGTGCTCGCTCGAGCTCGTCAGCCTCAACGTAGTGCTGTGTCCCTCCCTGTCTGACGGGTCCGGAAGAGCAGCTGGGCAATGCGATGGGTGATTGACCGTGGGAGGCTCTCCTCCTCGTTCATGATGAAGGCCCAGGGCAGTGTTGGGTGAGCGCCAAGCGAGGAGCCGGGTTGGGCCAGACCGCGATTGGACAGGGCCAAGGGCCCACACTGGCGGTACCTGGCACGACCGATGACGCAGTGGCTCTGCTGCTGGAGGCCGTGTTAGAAGGTGTGATGGCAGGCCCGGCCAGCATGCTAACAGCCACCGCGGCTGATGTCACAGCGCATGGGCTGCTGCTGCAAGTACCTACCTCCCACGGGCTGCCGGGGGCCGGGGCCCAAGCTCCCTGCCTAGCGGGAGAGCGCGACCGGTGCTGCAGCTAGCCAGCCCGCCGCCAGGCCTTTTTGGGCCGTTTGTCGACTCCTCATGCCCGCCGGGGCTCGCGCATCCCGCATCACTTGCACCCCCGTCGCTCTGGAGACGGGTCTGGAGACCGGGGAGAGCTCCCAGCTGTCGGCGCCTAGCTTGCGCGGTGGGCCTCGAGCATCTCATTTCTCGCGAACAATGGATGGGGCAGCGCAGCCTCTCGCACAGTCGCAGGCCCAGTTGCTTCCGGTGGTGGGGCTGCAGCCGTGGTGATCGCGATTGATGCTGCCGCTCGCACAGGGATTGCGCATCTGGTCGAGCATCTGTCAGCGATGGTTACCGCGAGCCTCAACTTCCCGAGCTGTGGCAATCGCCTCCTTTACGTAAAAGCCACGCCCAACGCTTTGCCTGCAACGGCGCCGTGCCGTGCGGCGGCAGTCGATGGGATGCGGGAATACGCAGCAGCTCCTGCTCTTCCTGCAGCTGCCGGGCCGGGCAGGGCCCCTCCTCATCTTGCTCCGTCTCGACAAGAAGGTGCTCCTCCTCGCATGCGCCAGACATCCCCATACTGTATCCGTCTTGCGCACCACCACCCTTTTAACAACTCCACTTCCCCAGTAGCCCAAAAACCTTGCCCCAGCCTGCTCCTCATCTCTGTGCCTGTCTGCCTCGGGGTCACAAGCCTCTTCTCCTCTCGTCTGCCATTGTTCGTCCTGCCTGCTCTTCGCCCGCGCCGCTGTCCTCTAGCTGTTCTGGCATCGCGATAGCATCACTTTTCCATCATCACGCTTGGTACGAGCTTTCTTAGGCCAACCCCCTGTCCATGATATCGTCACATCAGCCCCTGCCCTGCCGAAACCGCATTTGCGCGCTAGCTTGAGATTGCCTGTGCTCCCCAGCACGCCTTGGCTATCGGATTTCCTCGATCCACAGCCTAGAGATCGAGCTTGAGGGAACTTGTGCGCGGCAGCATTTGTTTTCCTCTTTCTCTCTCGTTCAATCCGCTCGCTCTCGAGCTCTCCCATTCGCCTTCTACCACTAACCTTTTGTCAATTGCTCCGACAGGTTGAAGCATACAGTTCCGCAATCGCACCGCCCAGGCGCTTTCGCACATTCAGGCTTGGAGCTGCTCTCTGCAACCTGTGACACTGTCGGCTTCTCGGACTGCACCGTCACCATGAGCGAGACGGAGGAAAAAGTCCAGCGCGAGGTCAAGGACCATCTGCTGTTCGAGGTTGCGACCGAGGTCGCCCACCGCGGTATGTCCTTGGGGAACTGGAAGTTGCCGCGCAACTCGATTCGCCCAGACGCTAATTGTTCCTGTCGCAGTTGGTGGTATCTATTCCGTCATCAAATCGAAAGCTCCTGTCACGACAGCTGAATATGGCGACCGCTACACTCTCATCGGTCCTCTCAACCACCAATCGGTTAGTCTACAAGATGGTCGAGAGAAACTACGCTACATGGTGGCGCTGACAAAACTTTGGCGAAACAGGCCGCCGTCGAGGTGGAAGAGCTCGAGCCGACCAACCCTGCTATTCGCGAGAGTATCGAGGCGATGAAGAATCGGGGGATTGGTTTGTTGTACGGACGCTGGCTCATCGAGGGCGCGCCCAGGGTGCTCCTGATCGACACCAAGACGGCGTATGGCTACATGAATGAGTGGAAGGCGGATCTCTGGAACACTGCCGGGATCCCCTCCCCTCCTAACGACGACGAGACTAACGAAGCCATTGTCTTCGGATACTTGGTAGCCTGGTTCCTTGGCGAGGTGAGTTACCCGGCCCTTTCTGGCGCTACGTTTTATGTCGTGTCCTAACCCCGATGTCTCTAGTTCGTCTCTCGCGAGAAGAAGAAGGCCGTCATTGCCCACTTCCACGAGTGGCTGGCGGGCGTTGCTCTGCCGCTGTGCAAAAAGCGGCGCATGGATGTAACCACAATCTTCACCACACACGCCACGCTCCTTGGGCGCTACCTCTGCGCCGGCTCCGTCGATTTCTACAACAACTTGCAATGGTTCGACGTCGATGCCGAGGCTGGTAAACGAGGCATTTACCACAGATATTGTATCGAGCGTGCCGCGGCACATGCCTGCGATGTCTTTACCACTGTCTCCCACATCACTGCTTTCGAGAGCGAGCACTTGCTGAAGCGCAAGCCGGACGGTGTCCTGCCCAATGGACTCAACGTCACAAAGTTTTCTGCCATGCACGAGTTCCAGAATCTCCACCAGGTCTCCAAAGAGAAAATCCACGACTTCGTCCGTGGGCACTTCTACGGCCACTACGACTTTGAGCCCGAGAATACGCTCTACTTCTTCACTGCGGGTCGTTATGAGTTCAGAAATAAGGGCGTGGACATGTTCATCGAGTCTCTCGCTCGTCTGAACCATCGCCTCAAGGCGGCCGGTAGCAAGACAACCGTCGTTGCTTTCGTCATCATGCCTGCCCAGACGACATCTTTGACAGTCGAAGCCCTCAAGGGCCAGGCCGTTATAAAGTCGCTCCGCGATACAGTCGATGTCATTGAGAAAGGAATTGGCCGTCGCGTTTTTGAGCGCTCACTCAAGTGGCACGAGGGCGACGCCCTTCCCGATGAGAAGGAGCTCATCACCAGCGCCGACAGGGTGCTTCTCCGTCGCCGTCTGTTTGCGATGAAGAGACATGGGCTACCCCCAATTGTCACACACAACATGGTCAATGACTCGGAAGATCCCATCCTCAACCAGATCCGTCGCGTACAGCTCTTCAACCACCCTTCGGACCGCGTCAAGATTGTCTTCCACCCCGAGTTCCTGAGCTCGTCCAACCCTGTCCTGCCGCTTGACTACGACGACTTCGTCCGTGGCACGCACATGGGTATCTTTGCTTCGTACTACGAGCCTTGGGGCTACACTCCCGCGGAATGTACCGTCATGGGCGTGCCCAGCATCACTACCAACCTTTCCGGATTTGGTTGCTACATGGAGGAGCTGATTGAGAACTCGAGTGATTATGGAATCTACATTGTCGACCGTCGCTCGAAGGGTGTTGATGACTCCGTCAATGAGTTGACGTCGCACATGTTTGACTTCTGCCAGAAGAGCCGTCGCCAGAGAATCAACCAGAGGAACAGAACCGAGCGCCTCAGTGATCTGCTGGATTGGAAGAGGATGGGTATGGAGTATGTCAAGGCTCGGCAGCTTGCTCTGCGCAGAGCCTACCCTGACTCCTTCGTGGGTCGCCAAGACGACGACTTTATTCCCGGCGTCGAGCAGAAGATCTCAAGGCCGTTCTCTGTGCCCGGCTCGCCCAGAGACCGCTCTGGCATGATGACACCGGGCGACTTCGCCAGTCTGCAGGAAGGACGCGAAGGACTGAATACGGAGGACTATGTTGCTTGGAAATTGCCGTAAGTGTCTTCACTGTTATGTCCCAGGATGACTACTAACTTTGATGACGAATTAGTGAAGAGGAAGATCCCGACGAGTACCCGTTCCCGCTCACCCTGCGGACCAAGAAGCCCACGATATCGGGTGACGCATCGCCCCTCGACAGCATCCAGCTTAATGGTGGCAACTGAATGGTCGATCCGCACACAGTGACGATTGCAAAAGGGGCCACGGGAGAGCGCTGCGCCATAGCGTAGCAGAGCCACCTCCATAATATACTAGCCGAAGCGAGCCATGAGATTGCGGTTCATGAACGATCCGTGGCAAGGGCTCCCTTTGCGGTCGCGAACTGGTATGATGGGCAGGAAAGGGGGTGAGGGGCGCTCAAGGAGATGTGGACGAATTTGGTTGTATAAAAGAGGCGCTGTCGACACGTGCCTGGCGACGCGCAGCGCACACTGCATGAAGGGAGAGATGCCCAGCTTTCTGGCTGGGCATCACTCGCTTGTTTCTTACGTAATTGTTTTTGCCATTGTTCCCACCATATAGTGTTTGTCGCATCCACAACAGCATGATCAGAATGTAGCAGTATCGAGGAAGAGGGTTGGCGATGTGTTTTCGACTTGCTCACTTTGCCTGGCATGTTGTGCCATCTGTGTGACAACCATCCATGTCATCAAGCTCGGAACGAAGGGGGCCAACGATTGTGGGGAACAGCGCCACTCGGCAACTCGGTTTGCACCCGGCTGCTGCCAAGGCTGCCGACCTGCGTGCGGCAGAGAGCGGTTGCCCCCTTGGCAAGTGCTTGATTGGATGTCGGGCAGGCTTACCGAGCAGACGCGACGGGAGGCCGTAGGCGATGCTTGACTGGTCATTAACTTCTGGGCCGTGTCTGGTTGGCTGCCTGATTTGTGACCACTGCGATGCCATGCCTGAGCAGTAGCTTTGTTTGCTCACTTCCAAGGTTGTCTGACCTTCCTGTTTGCTTGCAACCTGTCTGCCGGGACCTAGCGACCTGGGCAGTTTTGTCCTTTTGGGCAGACTGCGGGGACTGAAGGCGAGGGGATATATGTGAAGTGTATGTACTTGAGCGGCACATTGGGCCCGGAATGGCAACCTTGAGGAATTGGGCCAGGTACGAAGAAGGAAGGAAGGGGAGAAGGATTCTTCGCTGGTCACTCGTAAGGCTTGCGGCACTGCCCGTCTATCCTAGTCAGTCGGAATTGTCCTGGATTGGCCTCTCGATGCCCATCCACCATTCCTCCAGCCTGCGGGTGGAGGAGTGGAGCGGTTTTGATGATTGAGTGAAAGACACCCATGGACAACTTCTGATACTATGTTTGGGGTAGAGACGAGCTTGGCATTGACACTGGCTCGCGGGGGATAGGCAAGGTGTGTGTGTGTGTGCAAGATCTAGTAGTGGGGAGTGGATTATGCGCAATGCATGTCGACGGAAACGAAACAACTTGAAACGAAACGACATCCGCCCGCCTGTCATCCAGCCGACGGCTGATCTCGGCCCTGCTGGGTGTCGCCGGGCTCAGTGCATTGCAGATCGTCAGGAGGAATGCAAGGGCTGGTCCTGCCAGAGTGTACGAGTTAGTGAAAGGAGCACAACGTACGCTGACCAGCGCCACCAAAACCACCACCGTCAAAGCAGGCCCAGTCCCTGGCAGGGTCCAGGGGTTGTCCCCATGCTTGGCTGGGCTGAAGGCTGGGGGCCAGGCTGCCGATGACAATACCATGCGGGCACGCAATGGACGGGTATGAGGTGGAGTACGAGGCACCTGGGCAGGAACAATGGGACCTTTTGCACCGCTGTAACGGCCGGCGTGGGCATTGTTTGATCGCCAGCCCGTGGCACAGGCCGTCCACGGGTCTTTTGGACTGGAGGCCGTCTCCTCTGAGAACCTGGAGAAAAACCGTGTTGGGGGGTGTGTCCTGCCGTCCTCCTTCTCCTCCTCATCATCCACACCGACAGCTGCACCGCCTTCTTTCAATCTTTGGGAATCAAAGCGGCCGTCTCGAGTCGAGTGCCGTGCTCCGTCCTTAGCAGGAGGGCCAATCTCCACAGCGGCGAGCTGAGCACGCGTGCTTCAGCCCGCTCACGTCCCTGAAATTGGGCCCTGCCTCACGCAGTTAGGCCGCTGCCGCATAGCAAGCCACCAGCGACGACCTTCTCCATTCTCCACTCCGGCTCGCCAGCCCAGGGTTTGCTTGCTCGCTCGGCCTTCGTTTCCCTCCTCTCCTCCAAGACACCTCGCGGACTCCTGATCTCTGCTCGTCACTTTCCTCGCCTGCCTCACCCTCTCGCCGTTGAATCGCTCCCCTTGGGGTGTTTGTGTGCGACTTGTCAAACGGTGGCAACAGCCAGAAACCCTGTTTCTCGCCACCTCCTTCCCCTGGCGAAACTCGGCACCCCCACTACTACCACCACCACCTCTTTAACCCGTCCCTGTCAGACCGGGCCCGGGAGCTGGTCCCGTCAACGCCCCTCTGGACCAGCGCGACACGGTCGACGACCTCGTCTTTCGTGTCAATTGCATTGGAATCTCCCGGGCGGTACCCTCACTGCCGCCTCAGCCCGACGACCGTTCTTCACCCGTCGGCCCCTAGACAAGTGCACAGTACTTCAGTACCCTACTCTCTCCCCTCCTGGTGCCATCAGCAGTCGTCACAATGCGCAAGTTCTTCCGGCGCTCCAAAAAGTCCAACAGCGACGTCTCGGCTTCGGCCACCTCGTCGTCATGGAAGCCCTCCCTCGGCAAGAGCAACAAGCGCAACAGCTACGACGAGATGGAGCGTGTCAAGTATCGCATGTACAACGGCCGCCAGTCCCAGTACTACAACCCGGCTGTCGAGCACAGCAATGTCCGCGTGCCCTGGCTCGAGCTGCCGCCCCGCGTCCTCGAGCGCATCTTTGCTTTTGTCTGCCCCCACGCCTCTGACGAGACATATGAGAACTGCGAGAGCAGCGCCATCGAGGACGCCTGCATGCTCTGTGACCTACGAGACCTCGCCCACGCCGGCGCCGTGTGTCGGGCGTGGCGCAGATCTGCGCTCAAAGTCATGTGAGTTTAGTTGAGCTGCTGGTGCATAATCCTGTAGAGTCGGACTGGGCTGACTGTAATTTCTGCTTGCTTGCGTTTCAGGTACCACAGCATACGCATCGACTCTGTACACTACTGCGAGCGCGAGATCGATCTGTCCGAGAAGCGGAAACGGAAAACGAAATTCGACAAGAACGGAACGCCCGAAGACCCCGCTGCTGCGCGCCTGAGATTGCTATGCCGGACTCTTCGTGACGACCCCACACGCCTCGGCGTGCTCGTGCAATACTTCAAGACCCCATACATGATCCGCGAGGCCAAGTCGTCCGACCTCGCTCGTACGCTCGCGGTCTTGCCGAATCTCAAATATGTCGATCTTCCAGAAGGGCTTTACCACGACGACCCCGCGTATCACACTTTGAGGCTGGAAGTACAGGCAAGATGTCGAGATCTGCGCAAGATGACGTTCAACGGCGGCAGCGAGGCGAGCTTGGAAGCCTTGGGCTTTGGCAATATCTGGTCGAACCTTGAGGTCTTGGAGCTCGGGCGCATCCAGATTGACCCGACAAAGCTGCGGTACACTCTGGCCATGCTGCCCAACCTGAGAGCGCTGAAAGTTTCTGAAAGCAAGATCATCGACGACGACGTGTTCAGATATAATGACGTGCTGCCAGCATTCCCCCCCTTGGAGGAGCTCATTTTGAAGAATGTGCCGCGCCTGACGGCCGAGGGCCTGGTCGACTACCTGTCTCGGGAAGACTCGCAGCAAAGTCTCAGGTTCCTATTTCTTGAAGCTACAGGTGTGCACCCAGCCACTCTCCACGACGTGCTAGCTGTAGCACATCGCCTGGAAACGCTTTCAGTAGTTGAGCAGGTCGAGACTGGGTTCCCAACTCAGTCTACGCCGACACCGCCCTTGACTAACTGGGCGCTGCGCACTCTGCGCTATGAGATCACCGCGTCGCCTAGCGTAGGCCCCTACGCCAACGTGACGGCCGGCTATTACCACTACCTCGCCAGCTCGCTTTTTGCGGGCGGCATGCCGATGCTCTCTGCTGTATATGTCCGCGACCAGAGCTTCCCAGACCTGCTGATCGGCTTGCCACCACCAGTACCGGGCTTTGGTGGTCCCGGGCAGCGACCGAGCAGCTCTTCAAGCATGAAGATGTTCAACGGAGGCAGCCTCGGAGGTAGCCCAGGTAGCCCAGGCAGCCCCCCTGGAGGGTTTGGGCTGTCACCATCCGGACAGATGCAACAGTCACGATTTAGTTCCAACAACCCGTTTGCAGCGCCAGCGCCACCTTTTGGCGGCCGAAGCGGTGGTGGCGGAGGCTTCCCTGGCGGACCGCCCATGCTGAGTCTGAGCCAGCCGCTCGAGATTTACACGAAGGGCGAGGACGACTTCGACTGGGCAACGACAAGGATGGACCCAATCGACGCGGACGGTGGTCGCGGGCGAAGGGGTCGTGGACACAACCGGAGTGCTAGCTCCACTAGCGGGCGGCCCATGAGCTCATACGGCCTGGCAGACATTGGTCAAGGCTGGTCGAACGGTGCGGGCGCGCGGATGAGCGTCGTGGTGGGCAATGGCGCCGGGGGGTTCTTGGCCGTGCCTGCAGGCGGAGGGGACAACAAGGCGACTGGCGCCAACGGCCGGAGGGGCTCGTCGACGAGCCAGATGGGGCCCGGGGCGGCCGCAGCGTCTCCCGGGCGAGAGGACTTTTGGCCGCGGCCGACTAGCAGTTCTGGCCGTGGCACTCGTGATCTATGGAGATGAAGATTGTGGTTGTGGATGAGGGAAAGAAAAGGGGCAAGGATGGATGGATGATTCTATGTACATAATGTCGGATTGACGAGGGTGTGCCCAGACGAGTATGGATTTGATGCGCAGACGACTTGGCGTCATGTCGGGTGGACTTGAAACTACAAAGTGGACTTGAGCTACAAAATAACAAAACGAAGATACCCCCAACTTGTGTGCAACGATCCTTCCCCTCTCTCTCTCTCTGTGTGTGTGTGTGTGTGTCTGGGTATGTATGCGACTTGATCTGGCCGGCTCGCATGACCGGCTCTAAATATATACCAAGAACATGTGTAGTACATGATGCATAGTTAATCTGGGTTGATCAACCAGTCGACGTCTTTCGCTCCCTATGCTCTAATTCCATCTGTATTCATAGGTCTAGATACTCTTATGTACATGTCAGCAACTGCCATGTAATCTGCCCTCTTTTTTAAACACCAAAACGCCACACCAAGATCTACTTAATCCCCAGCTAAAGAAAAAAAATGAAAACCGAAGGGCGAGTAGTCACCCCACCAACCGCTGAGCAGAGCAGACTGGCTTTATCTTCGTGATATATACACATATACGTCCTCGTACGCCAACACGTCACATGGGCTGTACTAGCCGATCCTGCATGCTGCTGCTCCTCCTGCCCCACCCACTGACAAAGCTCGGCGGAATGACCTGGAGAGTTTGCTCTGTATTACGCAATCTTGGTCACAGTCAACTCCCACCCATCTCGTGCTCCAGTCGGTGTACCATTGCTCTGCGCGTCCTGCGATGTGGAATCCGTCGTCGAGCTGGACGGCAGGAGCTCTAGGAACCCGCCGGCCTCGAGCTTCTTCTTCCACTTTGTGCTCTCGTAGCGCGCGAGGATGAGCGTCATGCGCAGGGGGATCGAATCTGACGACTCGTGCTCTGGTATTGTTGATGTTGTTGTGATTGTTGGTGCTGTGGCTGTGGGTGCTTGGTTCTGGCTCCCGGCAGAAGCAGACGAAGAAGATGCGAGGGGTGTGAAAGTCCACCGGCCAAAAGCCCAGTTCAGAATGTAGCGCTGGTTGCTTGCCGCAGGAGGAGTAGCTGTTGCGCCTGTGGCGGCGGCGGCGGCCGAGGGTTGGCCTTCAGAGCTGGCGACGGAACCGGTGGGCGCGGTGAGGACGGACTTTATGCGATATACCTCGTCCTTGGGGGCGGACTTGAGAAGCTTGAGGAGCTTGGTCGGGTCGACGGCCAGTGGTGACGAGGATGATGATGAAGAAGTCGGTTTGAGGGTGACGGAGAGGACCTCGACCTCGGTCTGGTGGTCGTGCTTATGCTCCTCCTCCTCCCCGTGATGCTCGTGGCCGTGGCTGTCATGTCCGTGGCTGTGACCGTTTTGCTGGGCTGGCTTCTCGTCCAGAGCCTGCGCGAGCCCGCCATCGATGCCAAAGATGACATCTACCGGCACCCTGCCCTTGTCGCTCTTGACCCAGGCAATGTCGAGCTCGAGATCGCCGACGCGGTCGAGGACCTCGTCGAAGCGCCGCTCGTCGCAGAGCTCCCACTTGTTGAAGACGATGAGGTCGGTGTAGCGGGCCTGGACGCGGGCCGTGTAGCTCGTGTCCTCGTAGCCTTGCCAGTTCTCGACGTCGATGACGCTGACGACGCCGTCGAGGGTGTAGCGGCCGCCGGTCTCGCGGGCGAGGCGGTTGATCTCGATGGCGAGGGTGGCGGGGAAGGCGGAGCCCGAGGTCTCGATGACGATGCGGTCCGGGCTGATGGCGGCGTCGAGCTCGGCGAGGGACTCTGAGAGCTGGCCGACCTGGTTGCAGCAGATGCAGCCGTTGAGGAGCTCCTGGACGCCCGAGATGGCCGAGGAGGAGGCGAGCTGGGAGTCGACGGCAACGTCGCCAAACTCGTTTTTGAGGAGGGCGAGCTTGTACGAGGGGTTTGCCTTGCGGAGCTGGGGCAGGAGGTTGAGGAAGAGGGTCGTCTTGCCGGAGCCGAGGAAGCCCGTGACAATGGTGATGGGGATCGGAGCCGCCATGGCTGCGGGCGTGCTGCGTGGAATGTCGATGGTGTCGAGAGTGTCGAGAGTGTCGAAGGTGTCGAAGGTGTCGAGGAGGGCCGGTGTCGGTGGTGCAGAAATGTTTTGGCGGGGTCTGGCGGTTGGGGGTGGGGGGCCCTGCAAGTGCAGCGCCTGTTCCAGATCCGCGCCAGGGGTTCCCAAGATACGCTTGCGCTTATCCGCCGTGCTGGCAGCGGGATGACGTCAGTTGTTGAGGAGCCAGAAATCTCCAAGGCGAAGAGGAGCCATGGATCGGGAGCCTCCTGGTGACATGCAACATCCCAGACCAGTCTGTGCCCTTTATTCGCAGGGCTCCAGCCAGCGAGGGTCCCAATACACGACGGCCTTCTTGGGCGGGCATGTGCCCCTGGCCAATGCCATGACCATGTCGTGCCTCGTCCCTCGCTCTAGCGCCGTCGATATCTGTTCCTGCACAAACCTAATGGCCCGCCACTGCACGGAATATAGACTCCGCCATGCCATACACTTGACATGTGGCAGAACCATCAGTAGCTCAAGGCCAGCTGTGCGTGCAAGCCAGGACCAGCAGTAGGGGGGAAAGGGGCCCTGACAAAGTCCTGCTGCCGATTTTCCCGGCCGAGTGGGTGGGAAAGCGGGATGACGTCAAGGCGCCGGCGCGGTGCAAACCAAGCACCACAGCCGCGAAACCCTGCTTGACTCGAGGCTCAACCGTGCCTTTTGGTATATCGTGCGGCTGAACTCTGGACGGGGGCCATTTGCCTAGCTTTTCAATTCATCTGTGGTTTCCTCCCTTTGCTGCTTCCAGAATCCCCTGCCAATTCCACACCCTGTTCTGCATTGCAGTGACTGTCAAAAACGGTAATGGTCCCTGATGCTTGTCTGCCTGCCTGTATGCCTGCCCTATAGGGTTCCATATAGTAGTCGACCAACTAACACCCAAGTCTCTGTACCAGCACCAGATCACAAATCACACAAGACCACCAACTTTTCACAAAAACAGACACCAAAAACAAAACATGACCTCGGACAACAAGAGCACCCCCGGCGCCGAGCCGCACCAGAAGCAGCTCTCTTTCAAGCAGCAGCTCGACAAGGCAGCCTTTGAGGCAAAGCACCCAGACGCAGGCAAGCGCGAACCCACCATCGTGGACAAGGGTATGCTATTTGCCTTTATTTTCCAGTCTTGTCTCTTTACATGCACAAAGTAAAACCTCGAAAACAACAAGGGGAAGAACGACAACAGTTATGAAAGGCACATGGCACTAACAGAGGAATGCATTTGAAAAAAACAGTGGCGGAGACAGTAACAACCTACGTCCCCCCGCTAGGCAAGATCCTCAACAAGTCCCCTTCTCCAGACAACAACGGCCAGCAGAAGCCGACGGCAGACCCAGACGTCCCGCCAGTCAGACCAGACCACGATCCACACATCGAGGAGTTTGTCAGGGACCAGCATCGGAGCAAGAAGCCCGACGGCAAGGTCGTTACGTAAGAGAGGGAGAGAGAGAGAGCGGGAGAGAATATGGGGCGAGGGCAATCGAGCCGTGGACTGTGCAGATTGTCGCAAAAGGGGAAGCGGAAACAGATAAAACTGGGAAGTAGCGAGACAGAGAGGGAGCGAGAAAACGGAACCCGGTTACAGGCAGGCGTTCCCGCGAAATAACCAAGGCCCAGGGCGAGGCACAGTGAGTGCAATTTACGTAGTGCGTGCAGGGCAGACTGCGCGCACCAACGCGTGAGACACACATGCCTGGGCACGAGGAAGGGAGGTCAAGGACAACCAACCCAAGGGAGGATTACCGTGGCCGACACATGGCGTCGTCGTTAACCGCGATTCTTCCCGAACGTAAGAGAGAGGGGTGCTCCTTATAGCTCGCCTAGGCAAAGAAACAAACGAGCAGGCAGGCAGGCAGCCAGCTTTGTATCCTCAGTTCATTAACATTATCCCAACTCGCACGGATGCGCCATGTACCACCTATAGTACTACCTAGTCTTCAAACTACTCAACCTCTATCACCCTGGAAGCGATGCGTCACTTGTAGATAAGAGAGTCCGTCTTGGGCGGCATCTCTGCTTTGTCAGCACACTTCTTTCGCCTTTACAGCGGCGCCAGGAGTGATGGAATAGAGGTAAATTCGCACCCCAGCCGGCAAGATACCCAGAGATATATATGTATGTAAAGTCATGACTACGTACAAAAGCAAAACAACTCGGCCAGCAGCTCAACAGTCCGTGGACCACCGCCTTCCTTACCAACCTCTCCATGACCACACATGAAAGAAACCACGACAAGGACGCCACTGAAAATGCTCATCGTTAAAAAGGAAACTATGCTTTCGTCACTGATTCGATAGCCAAAAACTCTGCCCATCTTTACCTTTTCCTCCAAGAACATGCGCGCGAAGCTGACGCATGGCTCCTCAAATCCCCTGCACTTTCCTGTACGAGGGCGGCCTCATCGTTCTCCGAATGAGCTTGACTGCATACGGAGGAATCAGAGACAACGCGGCGATAGCAAGGACTCGCCATAGGAAACCCCTGCGACCAAGCTTAATGTCAGCGACTGAGCCCTACTTACTTATGCGGCATGGAGACTGAACCAGAAAAGAGAGGGGAACACAAAACTCACCAGCTCAGTAGGAAGTCAAGGTCAAAGTACCCGCCGAGGAAAGGAATCGAGGCAATGTAGATCAGGAACGTGCCCACAATCGAGGCGATCATAACCGGGTGCCACGTGGTGATCTCAATGGCGACCATGAGCAGCTCGTTGAGCACGAGGACCGTGTAGCTCACGGCAACCATCTTCGGCCCGTCCACCTCGGTCAGAAGCTGCGATAGGCCCTGAATCATGCCGCCCTGGTAGATCGAGACTGCCACCCACACGAAGAACGTCCGATAAGAAAGCGAGCGGCCAGAGGTCAGCTCCTTGTAAAGCTCGGGGTACAGGTTGGCGAGGTTCTCGTCGACATCCTTGTCCAGCACCAAAGACAGGACAGGCATGGCAGTGTACACCGTGGCGTAACCAACCAGGAGCCAGTCCTTGTACAAACCCTCTGGCTCAAACTTGATGGCGATGCTGTACATGGTCTGACATACGGCAATGATCAAACCGCGATGTATGACAAACTGGGCGAGCTTAGCACTGCGCTTGTAGCTATTACGGCCATGCCAAACGAGAAGCTTGGTGAGGTGGCAGAACTGCTCAATGGAGAAGTCGGCAGCAAGACTAGCTTGGCGTCCTTCTTTTCCGACGATACCAACACCGACGTCAGCGGCCTGAATCATAGATACATCGTTGCCACCGTCGCCAATGCAGCAGACGCGCTTTTTGGTGAAGTCCTTGATCAGTCGCGCCACGTCGGCTTTTTGTGTTGGCGAGCACCGGCACGCGACGACCGTGGGGAGGCGTACAGCCACGGAGATAAACTCGGGCCCAAAGTGCGTAAGGAACAGAGTCAGACTTTCGCCGTCTATCAGCAAGCAAGAGTCGGTCTTGCTGCGGAGGAAGTCGAGATGGTCTTGGGCATTCTCCTTGCGTTTGAGCTGTGCTACCGTATAGATGTACTGCCCGCGAGCAACAAGCTTCGAGCTGACTGCAACACACCTTGCCGTCTCGACCTTGTCTCCTGTCAACATCCAGATTTTGATGCCGGCATTCCGGAGGAGCTCGAGAGACGGCTTGACGTCACGTTGCAATTTGTCCTCAACACCAGTGACACCGAGCAATTCGAGATCGTGTTCCAAATGCTGTGCAACCACTTGCTGCATGCCAGCATCGCGACCAGTGATTGCGAGAGATGCTGCCTGGTATGCCGCCAAGAACTCGCGGTACTGGCTGAGTGCGAGCTTCTTGCGGCCAACCACAAGCGTTCTCAAGCCTTCGCGAGCCATGTTTGCAGTTTCCTCGTCGAGCCAATCATTTGCAGCAACAATCTTGCTCATGACCGTGTCGGCGCCTTTCTGATAGAACCATATCTCTCCCGAGTCCAAGCTCGGCGGTGAAGCTTGTGAGTGCTCGTAGAAGTGAACAATGATGCCCATGCGCTTGCCTTCAGATGTGAATGGAAAGACCTCCAGGATTCGCACTTGAACCACAGGCTTCCCTGTGGTTGTAGACTCAAGTACCATGCTCTTGCGATCTCGAGATGCTAATCGAAGCCCGACAGACTCTGTCCACCGCACGATGGCAATCTCGTCTGGCGATGAGGCTTGGTACGAAGTAACGATCTGACCATCCTCTTCGTCTGTCGTTGGCGTGACATTATGGCACAAGGCCAGGGCTAAAACGACGTCTCGCACCCGTGTACCGATCTCGCGCCGCGTCCGTGTCGCTGTGACTCCCGCTGTTGTGGTGAATGTAGACGAGGGCGTCACTAGAGAATTATCTGCCGTCGTACTGACAAATCCATGCTTGACATAGGCTGCGACCTCGTCCATGGCGTCATTGGCATAAGAAACCGTGCCGACGTGGATCTTCTTCATCTCCATCTCATTCTGCGTAAGAGTACCGGTCTTGTCGCTGAGTAGGTACTCGATGCGCCCGAGGTCTTCCGGGATCGTGCTTGTGCGCACCACAGCACCAGGGATACCTGGGTCCCTCTGGATAAACCAGGAATATACGCTCTTTCCAAGATCCAGGTTGACGCGCAGACTGATGGGGACAATGGTCGAGAATAGAACCAGAAACCGCATGATCTTGACATACCAAATGTTGCCCTCAGTATTGCCAAACCCTTCCAAAGCGACAAGGATGATGGACAAGGCCAGTGTCAGGGCACAGAGGATCTTGGTCAGAGAGTTGATTTCGAATTCGAGCAGGCCGGTTTTGGACCGTGAGGCTGAGGTGGAAAGTGCGGATCGGGTCTGTGGACCAGTGTAGACGATCACGCCAAGTGTGATCGCTTGTGATGCAATGACAGTATTTGCCCAGGCGGTGTTGTCAATCGACAGGGGCGCCGAGCTCGAGTCTTCCTCCTCGCCCTCAACCACATCGTAATTCCGACGCGCGGACCTCGGTGGTAAGAGCTCGACTGTCCCCGCAAAGTCGTTGACTTTCTTGTCAGGCTTGCCGCCGGTTACGCGGAGTCGCACAAATTCCTCCAGTGGTAAGGACTGGGTCAGGGCAGACGCCAGACGTAGCTTCCAATCTGTCTCGCCATCAAGCTGATCTGTTCTGATAAATGTCTCACCAGAAGGACCTTCGCTCGCAGGTTCTGACTGCGTGGTTTCAGCCGCCTTTCCCTTCCTGGATCTCGAAGTGTGCGAGCCCGCTTCGTCAGTTTCTGAGGTGTCGACCAGCAGCGACTCAGTGCCTGTATTCTGAGGGGTCGCCTCGGTAGCCGGGGTGACATCCGCAGTGATGCACTTCAGGATGACGATGTCTGCCGGCACTCGTTGGCCTTTGCTGAGTTTCAGAACGTCTCCAACCTTTAGGTCACGAGACTTCTTGCTTACTTCCGTCACATAGGACGATGCCTGATGAATACCCTCACCCTCCGCGCGCTCCTCTTCCTCCTGTATATCCGCCAATCTGTCCCGGTTCAGGGCAGCACGTCGCCGTCCATTTCGCAGCGAGGATGACTTCAGCGTCTGCGCAGTTCGGCCGGCTTGGTCGCGTGCTGGAGGATCTTTGCTGAACTGCAAGACCTGGTATGGCTCCGCGTTCGCTTCGTTGTCTCTCCGCCGCCGTTCAATGTCGTCGTATGCTTCCTTGCCCATCGTGATGATAAGCACAAACGCCAGGGGTGCCACGTACGTCGAAAGATAGCCTATCCTCAAGGCGGGGATAGCCTGGGAGAGAGCTACCAGCAAGAAGTACATGTTGAAGAAGAAAGAGAATTCGTTGTATAACGTGACGGGGAGGAAGCTGAAAGCGGTATATTTCGCATTTGATATAAGATTCGGGGGAAAGCGCACGGATTGCGCTGCTCCAACTGATATAACTCGAGATGCTGAGGGATCGTCTTCCTCGGCATCGTCCGCATCGTCTGGACTCGGGGCCCCCTTCTGGGAGCCCGCTACGGAAAGAAAGCTCGGCAGGCGCAACGTCGACCCTATACTCGCCAGGCGATCGCTGGCGAAAGAGGGCCGTCTTCGAGAGCGGGATCCATGCTCATTCAGTAGAGGCGCGTCGTCGTCGGCTCGGCGACTGCCGTCGGAGTATCGGCCTGGCTGCCCCTCGTCGTCTTCGAGCAGCCCCATCGCATCCTCATTGCCATCTCGTCTGGCGCCGGCCTCGCCATAGCCGCGACCTCTGTTGCCGGACCGCCTCAGGCCCCCCATGCGGAGGTTTCGCAGCGCGATGCGCGGAGCCCGCTGGGCCGAGCTGGCTGCTGTCTGTGACGAAGTTGTCGGGTCGAGCTCTTGAAGATCTAGGTCTGCATCGGAATCGGAGTCGTTGACAGGTGAGTCGGGTGGTTCTGGCGTGCGGTAGGGGTGTGAAGGTGGCATGCCCGCGGCCAGATCATGCGCACATGCAACACAGCCGGTGAAAGGTGTCGACCTTCACAGTGGTCGTCTTGATCGATGTGCAGATTGCGTTCGTAGTGGCAGGTGGTTCTGTTGTGACCCGTTGGAGCTTGCCCGACGGCTGGGACAAAGGGGAGGCGTCGCGACTAGAGTGTGCCTGCCAAAGTAGTCGATGCGGTAGCGCCGCTATTGTTTCCGGCCGAGTCGAGCTTGCCGCCAAATATAGTACCCAAAAGCACTGGAATCGTCGTTGCGGTATACAGCGTCGTATTATAGGGGCGTCTGATGCACTCTTAATAGGCGCTTGATCGAGTGCGCAGGCAAATTCCTTGATTGTGTAGAGTGGGAGGTTGTGGACAGGCTACGTCAACGGGTTTGTGAGGCACATGCCACTGATCAAGTGCGCATTTGCTGTGTCACACAGGCACCCCCAGGGCCCTGGCACATGCCAAGTGCTCGGTTTGGCGGCCTTCAGCTCCTCCAAGTGCACGCTTAGGAAATGTGGCTCCCGTAGCGTCGGATCCAGGGGACCTGATCTGCGCTGGCCGCCAGTGTCCCGCCTAGCGAAGGATCACTTTTATATGTAGATCAACTCTTTGCTTCTCTAGATGATGTATTCTTATTTTGCACAACTCCCATACAACTTACGATGCATTTGATTTGATTGAATTAGTCTCACTGATGCGCTCGCAGTCGATCTAGAAACGTCACTACAGACTAGACTGCACGAGGCAGCCAGGCATCTGCACCAAGGCAAGAGTACAATTGTTGTAGCCTGGTGCCTAGCGGCCCGCACACGGTTCTGTAACACGGCGTCGAGTACTATCCTCTCGATGCCGAGGAGCCATGCCCATTATGACTTCAAGTGCCGATAACGTAACATGGCCGCTGGCCTGTTTGCCACATTCGTCTAGTTTCCCAGCTCCCATGCGGCAGTAAGGTACGTGAGCACAAAATGTATACTGCACCGATTCTCCCCGCCAAAGACCCAGACCCATTCCGAGGACGATCTTCATAGAGTGGTGCCGTATTCTGTGTGTTTGTTACGCGGTGCAGACCGCCACGACTGCCGTATTGAGAGCTCCGTGCCAGCACGACTCTGTTGTTCAGAACGGCTCACGAGCTGTCCGCATCTGATGAAATTGCTGCGGCTGAGTTTCCGCGAATGGTAAAAGCAGGATTTCGCAAGCAATGGAAGAATTTGCGTGCCACTCGAGCCCGAGCCCGAGCCCGTGAAGTTGCTGACCAGGACTCTTCGTATGGCAGAGTGTGTGAAAGGGTCTGCTTCTCTTCGCGGCCCACTACGGCGCCGGCTGGAGTCGGAGGATGCTGTGCTTTGGACTGTCGAAGCTGCTTCTCTGAACGGCCGAGTATAAGACCTCGATCAGTCAGAGGCATTTCCGCAACCGAAAGCAGTTGTCCGGTGTGACCGTAGGTCCTTGCATCACTGATTTCACAGCCAGAGCGAACTGCAGGTGATTTCAACCGCTATCCAAGGTTGCTCAGAAGGGCTTTGCCACCTTCCTCGCCTCACTGAGACCAGTTTCTGGATCTTTGTACTCCTTCCAGCTGACGGGGAACATGGTGTTTCCAGCTTCGCTGGTGGCCATGATGACACCGAGCTCGTTGCTGGCAGTGGCAAGGTAGTAGTTAGCCTGATCACCTAGCGAAATCTGTTGAACATGTCAGCTACCCGCGTTTGGCCATTGGGGATGATCAAGGTGCTTTACCACTTGGGCTCGAACAATGTCGCCGGGACGGAAGCTCTCATATATCTTGACACGGTCCTTCTCGGTAGCACGGACATCCTGCACGCGGATAATGCCCTGCCAGTCGGCCTCGAGGACAGTATCGCCCACAACCAGAATGGCAACAGTGGCCTGGCGAGGCTGAATGCGTGTTACGCGGCACAGGACGATGTTGCCGACCTCGGGCAGGACCTCGCGCTGCTTCTCGTGCACGGCGCCCGGCCGTGAGACCGAGATGGTCGGCAGGGGCCCAGCTTGCGAGCTGATGATCCTGTTGAGCCGCTTAGACGGGCCAGGCGCCTTGTCTGGCTGCGCGACAGCGACAGTGCCGAGCAGAGAAGCATAGAGGTTGGACTCGCGGACGTGGGTACCAGGCCCGGCAATGTACTTGTCGGTTGAGCCGAGTAGCTGGCCAGGAACTGCGACTTGAGCCATGGTGGAGGCTGGCAGGTTGAGAGAGCGTGGTACTGTGACAGCGGCCGCGGGCCTATACAGAGCGTCTTGTAGGGGTGGCTGGGGATTCCTGGTTGTGGTGCTGCTGTGATATTGCTGTTGCTTGGTGTCACTGACCTCAAAAGCCGAGGCGTGGGCATGAGGTCACCAACGCTATTTTTTCTGCCCGCCTGGGAGCTGTTTGGCGGGCCCTGCATCTGCAAGGGTCGCGGTTGACCTGACAGGACCGGCGTCCTGGGAACCAGTGCTGGTCCCCGCGAAAAGCCACCCAGAAAGGGGTTCAGACCCGCTTTTTATTTCCATCGCGCTGCAACGCCCCGAATCTCCCATCTCGCGATTGCCCTGCTTATTGTCGTGCCCTGTCTGCTTCTTTTCTTTCCCGTTCCAAACAAGCCGGCTACCTCACATTCCTTTGCCTACCAGAGCGTCGCACCCGCACCAAAGATGGCCCCCAACAAGAAGAGCGGCGGTGCCAAGAAGGCCTCTGGCTGCTGCAACTGCAGCTTCACCAAGATCCTGACCTGGATTGGCATCTTCATCGGCATCTTCACGCCGATTGTCTACGTGCTCGAGCGCAACCTCGAGAGCTTCTACATCTTCAAGACGGGCGAGCTGCACGACCTCGCCAAGCGCGCCGTGGCACTCTACCCGGACGACACGGCCGCCATTGTCAAGCACATCGTCGACGAGCTCGCCGAGAAGCACCCCAAGCACGTCAACCCAGCCCACGATGTCAGCGCCGAGTGGATGTTCAACAACGCGGGTGGTGCCATGGGCGGCATGTACCTCCTCCATGCTAGTCAGTTCTTCCCCCAAAATCCCGTTCCATTGTTATTCCAGGAATCCCCCAACATCATAATCATGGTCTTTACTCACATCATCCAAACAGGCATCACCGAGTACCTCATCATCTT
This sequence comes from Microdochium trichocladiopsis, assembly GCF_020744255.1. NCBI lineage: Eukaryota > Fungi > Ascomycota > Sordariomycetes > Xylariales > Microdochiaceae > Microdochium > Microdochium trichocladiopsis. The sequence continues at coordinate 793,159 of NW_025763547.1, forward strand.
TGGCACCCCGATCGGCACAGAGGGCCACACGGGCCGGCACACGGCCGACGACTTCTTCCACATCCTGACGGGCACCCAGTACGCCTACGCCCCTGGCTCGTACAAGCCCGAGATCTACAAGGCCGGCGACGTGCACCACCTCCGCCGCGGCACCGTCAAGCAGTACATGATGCCCGAGACGGGCTGCTTCGCGCTCGAGTACGCCCGCGGCTGGATCCCGCCCATGCTCTTCTTCGGCTTCGCCGACGGCCTCTCGAGCACCCTCGACTTCCCGACCCTGTGGCAGACCACGCGCATCACCGGCCGCGAGATGATTGGCAACCTGCTTCGCGGCAAGCTCTAGGGGAGCTGCTTAGTGCTCTCTAAGCACGCAGCGTATTTACAGTTTCCGGGATCATCATACTCCCGGGGATTGGTGAAAGGTGGCGCCGCGGCCGAGCCTGTTCGTTGCTACCTTCGTACCTTCGTGTGCCTCTTGAGGGTCTAGTCAAGGAGTGGTCTAGGGCATGGCAGTTTTTGCCTGCCAACTCGAGATCCTGGCAGTGATCTCTTGTACATTGTTTGTGTAAAACATAGAATACAGGATGTATGGCGATAATGTTAATATGAATAGACCATGTCACTTCCAAAGCTTTGCGTATGGCCATACTTGTTGTTGCAGTGGACTCGATTGTGAGAAAATTAAACGTGAAACGTGGGCATTACAATCGAATGCGAAGAGTGGTATATTGTTGTCTTATCTAGCATCTATCATGCCGAAACCTCTGCGGGGAAGTTATGGCTGCCTCTACATCAATACGCTTTGTAACGCCATTCCCATGCATATCTCAAAAGGGTTGTATATATGTGCTGAGTGGGCTTTTCGGTGCGGATCTCTGCATGGACGAAGTGTCCTTTAGATCAAAGCGCCTCGATTCAGCTCGCACGAGCAGCGGGTACGGGGTCCTCAAACCCGTTCCAAGACTCTTCATCAATGTCTTTCTTCTTCTCCTCAGCTGGGGCAGCGACACTTTGCTCGTTGGCTTGGGTCGTAAGCGCTCGCGATGCCGACGGGGACCGCGATCGGCCACGGTGTGCCGGTGATTGGCTAGTCCTCGGTCGCTTCGGCGAGGCAATGCCTGTGGCATCGTTGGACATCTTGCGCTTGTGTCGAGTTGGCGATCCCGGAGTCCGGTGCTTGTTTGGGTGATGGATCTGAGCGCGTGTCGGCTGAGTCGCGCCACCGTCTTTCTTCTTGCTATTCCAATCTTCTAGCATGGCATTGAGCTTTGGCGACCACACAGCCTCCCCTTTGGCGAGCTCTGTGTACTCGAGGCATGTGGGGCCCCCGACAGTGAAATCTCCTTGCGTACTTCTTGCAAGCTCGGCCATCATGGCAGCTGAGCCCACCTTCACGCCCAGGTCATGACAGAAGCTACGAACATAGAAGCCAGACGTCACCTTCATACGTATCCTGGCCGCAGGCGGGCCTTTGTCATCCCAGGGCGGCGGCGTGTTCGGGTCCGGTGAGGGCGGGATGAGGTTGGAGCCCTTACCGGGCCTGGGAGACTGCGGCGGCGGGTCACCGAGCGCTCCTGACATCAACGGAACGTTAGACTCGGGTTTCCTTCGCTTGTTGGGCTTATCGTAGATGAGGGCATCGACTTTCTCGTCGGCCTTACGCTTGAAGTCCTCGTGAGCCTCGAGTGCCTTGGTCTCCTGCTCTTCCTCCTCGGGGCTCCGTTTCTTGCCCTCGGCCTGCTGCTTGCCAATCTTCCAAACCTGCTCTGCGAAGCTGCGCTCAAAGTTGGTGGCCTCGTCCGCGGGCCAGCGGTAGTTGTGCGCGCCGGGCTCGTACCACTCGACAAGCTCGAGCTCCACCACCTCAACCTTTCTGGTGGCGATCTCCCGGGGGATCGGCTTTCCCTCACGCGCGTATTCATAGAGGGGCTTCCCCTCCATTTTGAGTGCCGAGTATAGCGGAGGCATCTGGTCAAGCTCACCACGGAACGAGTTGAGAGCCTCTTCGACCATGGGTCTCGTGATGTGGTCGTAGGCAGTCTTCTTGAGGACCTTGCCCACTCGGTCGTAGGTGTCGGTGCTGGCACCAAAGAGAACCACCGTCTCATATACTTTCTTGCAGTCGAGGAAGCCCTGGAGCGACTTGGTTCCCTTGCCGACACCGAGAATGAGGACGCCTGTCGCGAGAGGGTCGAGAGTGCCGCCGTGGCCCAGCTTGACCTGCAGCCTGTTCATCTTTCTGCGCTTCTTCTTTGTGTTTGACTCGGCCTCGCGGGCGCTCTGCATCTCGTCCATGGCGCTCTTGAAGTGGGCCGAGGGGTTGAAATGGTGCTGGCAGTCACGAATGACTTGGGCAGAGCTCATGCCTATGGGCTTGTTGATGGCTAGGGTGTAATTGAAAGAGTCAGCCAGCGGGAAAGTTGCCGCCAGAGCAGGTCTGGACGAGGGCATGACCAACCGAAAACGCCGTCAACGACACATGGCTTGGAGGAGGTCGCCATGCTGGCGATCCTAGTGAAGTGTGTGAATGTGGTGAAGAGTGGGCGGCCCAGGAGACGGGCGACGGCCATGCCCTTGGAGCAGGCAGCCTGGGGGGTTTAAAACTTGTGCAACGGCGTTAGGCTGCACATTCTTGTGTAGAGGAGGAGTGGCGAGTCGCCTAGGGGTTGTCTCTATAGCATACTATGGTCGGGAAGCATGCGACAGTGAATGGATGGTGAGAGGATCGAGGCTGTAGACTGGGCTGTATTAGACAAAGGTGGGAGGAGCGATCATTGACATGCTGGGACTTTTTTTTCAGAGCCAGTCGCGCGGCCGCTTGCCATTCCACAGCATTAGCTCGCACTAGCATTTCCCCCACGCGGGCCAGGGTCCACCGCAACCCTGGCCAGAGACACTTACAGCGTTCTGGTTCTGGCGCACAGGATGATGGAGCTCACAGGTTGTGGAAGTCCTGCAAGTCGGTCAAGAAATGGTCGATATACCACTTCCGGCTCTGGGTCGCATAGACTTGCATGAACAAGTACACTGAGCTGCCCTGCAGGAAAGATGTTTTGTCATGGCGTTTTGTCACAAACACCTTCTACGCCTGGCCAGGGTGACTCTCCTCTGAGTGGCCAATGCCTCTGATCTGGCATGCTGCCCCGTTTTAACGCAGCCCGCCCTGGCCTGGAGACGCAGGCGCGTTTGCATGAGCAAGCGCGACTTGACGATAAGATATCACCTCGGCGTCGCCTGCCGTCGCCCACCAAGCCCATACCTCAGCACCAACCTTCACTTCGACATCGTCGCCCAAGTGCCGCCTCGCCTGCTACACGCAACCCGCCGAGCCCAGACTTCTCCCTCAGCCACAACCGTCTCCATGAGTCGAGACTCGTCTCCCCGCTGACTGTCCCTGGCCTTCAGCCACCAGGGCCGATTCCCGTCCTCCGTCTACCCCGCCTTCACAACGTCCTGTATTCACCATGGTGGCCCGCCGGCGCCGAGCGCTGTCCAACTCGACGGTCGCCACCGTCGACGAGTCCGCTGTCCCGTACTTCAAAGAAAGCTCCGTCCTCAAGAAGGTGCCGCCTTCGTACCACAGCGACGAATGGCCATGCTTCCTCCTTGTCGATGCCACCGTCTATGACAGGCACGGCCGCATGGCCAATCAGCTCAGCGTCGACCTCGAAGGGCCTTTCATCATCCGTGGCAAGCTCGCACTCGACAAGGACCAGGAAAAATACCTCGTGGCGCGGCCAGGCAAGTGCAGAGACGCCTTTGTCCAGATCGAAAACAGTGCCTCGTTCGCCGTCGCGCTCAAGGACGAGGACAACGGCCCTCCCCTGCCTGTCCTGTGGGCTAGTGGCGAAGCAGGCTGGTACGAGATCGTCCCGAGCGACAAATACAAGGGCATCGCCCATGCCATGTTCCAGTCGATATCGCTGTACTATTCAATGGTCGATCAGTTCGCAGCTGCGTCGAGCAAGAAGAAGAGCAGCAAGAGGAAACCGCGCCCCGACATTCAATCTGAAATAAACGAGATGCTCTTCCATTTCGCTGTCCAGGAAGGCGAAGGCTTGACTCTTCCAGAAGCCATACAACGTTGTGATGACAATGTGATCTTCTTCCTCTCCCACTTCGAGAATAAGTCTTCACCATTCTACAAGTGGCTGGCGTCGAGGCACCCGGTAAGACAAAGCCACGCGACACGCTCCTGCACGATTGTGCTGAATACGAAAGCTGATTCCGATCTCAGGATGTCTTGGAGCGACTGGCCAACAGGGTCGTCCATGACAATGCACCCCTGGTTGTACCGGGATTCGAGGCTGCAGATCCTGCAGATCCTAGATATAGAATCAAGTCGGCATCACTCGAAGCTACTGGTGGCTCTCGGCGGAGCCGTGGAGCTTCTCGTCAGGAATCTGCCAACAGTGCGTCGGAAACACAATCGAAGCACCGAGATCTCGCTTCCCGTCCAAAGCGCGACGCAAGTGCCCCCAAAGCCGATGTCGAGATGGCGGATGCCGCAAACCCCGTGAAAAAGGGTCTCGAAGCCCTACTTGAGTTTCTCGAAGAAGAGCGCGAGAGTATCAACGCTCTCCAGGGGGGACATCCCCAAAGAAAAGCTTGCAAGGATATCTTGCCCAAATCGTGGCATACCAAGGTGTATCTGTCCTGCAGTATTCCTAATTATGGCGGCGGTAAGGAAGTCTGCGAATACTACGCCGAGGATCTCGTCCAGCGGCTGGGTAAAGAATGGCATGATAGCCAATTATACAAGTGGGCCAAGCAGAACGTGAAGACTCGACCTGCGTTTGAGAACATTACTGAGGAGAAGATCATCAACCTGGTTAGAAGGCAAAAGAAACCTCGGGCCTCTGCAGTAAACAGCGCGCCCCGAACGCCACAGCCTAGTTCAGGAGGCAAGCACCTGCCACACCCTGGCCGGACAGGAGGGAAGCAATCTGGGCTGCGCCCGGTGTACAGCAAAAAGCGCCCAAGAGATGCTTTCGCCTCTGACGACGAGATGGACATCGACAGTGATGATGTAGGCAGCGGCCCTGCACAACGGCGCAAGAAGTCCCGCTTTCTGGGGGGCAAGCACGCTAGTGGTGCTTCATCGTCATCTGACGACGATGACGAAGTGCCAGATAGTCCTCTGACGAAGCTGGTGGTGACTGCTGAGAACCTGCCATCAACATTTGCCAGCGGGCCAAACTCGACCTGGACATGCGAAGAACCCGACTGCGGTTTCGTCGTGCGTGGCGCAGACGACGAAGACGGCCAAAAGGCCATCAACGACCACTACGAAGAGCACGAGAGGGCAGCCAGGGAGCTGATGCAGGAGATGGAGACGAGCCGCGTCAACCTCGCCGTGCAGGAGGGCAAGAAGGGTCATTTGCCTATCGAGTACGTTTATTTCACCATTGCTGGGCTTTCGCAATCACAGCAACGCAGTACGGTTGTCATGGAAAAAAACGCTAACCATGGACCCCGTCTGTCTAGCCACCTTCTTGAAAAGATTCGCAGCTTAGGAGGAGAACCGCCACTGAAAGAGCCCTCACTCGACGGCGAGCCGAGACCGATCAAGCGAAGCTTGCTCATCTAGCTGGTCTGGGTCAGTTATGTGGCGGCCCGCCTGGCTCGGATACGTCGACCCTTAATTGGGACATGGCATGATTACATCCATCAAGGCGTTGTTCATGGCCAACTGTAGAGCCCCGTCTTTGTTTCTTTTGATTTGTTAAATCATGATACCCCAGTCGCTATTATACATCTAGAGCCAGCATTAGACCTCGGTAATGAGCGCCCAGAACACCGCACATCGTGTGTATGAGTACATGTTGAAGTACAAACAGAACAAGAAACCTGCCAGGATGGGGAAGCCATCGCCTGTATTCCTAGACGGAAAAATATGTCAAGTATAAACAGGAGAGTCTAATTTGGAACACATCACTTTTCATGCTTTTACGTGCTTGGTGATGTGTCGTGCTTCTTTTTGCTATTTATTCCTGTCTTGAAGACCCGTGGTGCAGGTCTCCCTCCAAGTAGTATTGCTGCGTATGGTGCCTGGCCCCATGGCTCAGCTGGACGATACGCTATGTTGGCTGATCGTCTTTTCTAGGTCTCCTTGCATTACTACCTCAGAGCACAGCTTCTCGGCCTAGATCACAGCCAGGAGGAACCTGTCATGAATGCCCACTACCGACTGGTACGAACCCACTCAGCTTTTTTCTTGATGTGGTTGTTGATAATCCGCTTTTTTCCGTTGTTCAACAAGATATGCCTTGTAGGGAGGGATCGAGTAGTACGCGTCGCCTAATGAAGTTTCGCTTGGGGTTTGGGGGTTCGTGGTGCATCAAGCGATGAAAGCTTTGCCGGCCTAGGTAACCAGCCATAACGTATCTGCTCTATCGGCGCAGCTTGAGGAACCCGGCCGCTTTGTCCCACGCCGCACGATCGCTAGATGACACCTCTTTCTCCAGTGTCTTGACACCTGCATGAACTGCGCCGAAGAACTCGCACGCAATATCCAGGTCTTCGAAAAAGTGAGTCGCATACGGCACAAACTTTCCGGGGAAGTCGTTCTTCTTTGCCTGCTTTTGTTCCGCAGTGTCATTGGGGTGGATATCGTCCAGCAGAGTCTTAACAGCAATGCCAAGGGCGACATCAGTGTCTGACAAGAAAGGTATCCTAGGAGGACAGTCAGTTATTAGGCATACAGACAATAGATTGAAGCGCAGGTAGAATTTACCTTTGACCGATGTCAAGATAGTCATCTCGATCTCGCTTGGCGTGTGCAAAGAGGAACATGGATGCTACAATTGCTTCCAAAAGGTCACGTCCAGCTTCGCGGACAGAGGAACTCAGCGATCTAAAGGACAAGAAGTTCTTGCTCAATGGACCCGTGTATCCGTTGGCCTGGTGACGTAATTTAAGAAGAATGGCGCAGCGAGAGATCAGCAATAGGCTGGCTTTGTCGTCGTCCGACCCGTTCATGGGCAAGCCATTGAGTTCTGGATGCTGATTCCGTGTGTTGAGTAGATCAAAGCGCAGCAGCTCGAACGCCAGGAGAACTGCCTCGTACAGTCCGGTCACTGCGCTATACTTCTTGACTGTTGGCTCAAGCGCTTCGAGAGATGTGGCCAATGCCCGGCCCCAGGCGGTCAAAGAATGGCTGTCATCTACGTAGCCACGCAGATGAAGGAAGCGCCATATGGTAAGAGATGTAATGACGTTGGCAGAGGCGATTCCTTTGAGCTTCTCCGTTGCTACGGTGCTCTTGACGAACGCTTCGTTCTTGAGAGACGTGACCTCAAAGAAGATTGAGCCTTGCACAGCAGTTGGGAAGTGTTGCTTGATCGTCTCCTCCTTCGCAGTCCACATGTTGACTTTCTTCATCGTCGGGTTCTCACCAGGTCTGTACTCAATTCTGTGCGAGTATTTGTCATCATACCACACCTTGACGTTGAGCGGCTTATGCTGGACGCCACGGTGCAGCCTTGGGAGAAGCAAAGCAATCCCCTGCTCCCTCAATGGCATCAGCTGTGTCGTGACCAGCCGCCTGTACTCCTCGGACTTTACACCGTCGAGTGTAGGGAAGACGACAACCTGGTTGCTCGAAATCCAACCAAGTGTACGAGCCCCCACGAGTCCAGTATTAAGATAATGCAGCATCTCAGCTGGTAACTGCAAACCGAGATACTCCCAGTTGTCTGATGTCAGGTGGTCATAGTCGTGGACCTTGACCTCTCCGCTCTCGTCGATGTAGATGAAGTGATCGACAGCCATGCGTGACTTGCGGTACTTTTGCAGCCAGTTTGGGTCACGGGCCTGGAGTATGTCGTTGAAGGATGCGCAGGCATTGGCTACTGCCTTGTCGGATGTGCGGAGCATATTGACAGCATCTTGAATGCTTGAACGCTGGCGGGGCGTAATGGTTGGGTCCTGTAGCGGTGGAAATGCTGGCAAAAAAGTCGTACCAGTCATGAGTAAGGCATCCGTGAACATGCGATCGCTGACCCCCAGGGCTTTGATCAGATTCTTTTTGGAAATCGCCGAGAATTTGCCAGCATCCCAGTCAATGAAGCGGATGACGTGGTCTTTGATGGGATAAAGGAGCAGCTCTTGTGAACCCATGATGGCAGCACACTGCTCTGACTCAATCATGTCAAGGTAGGCAATCTGACCTCGTTAGTAAAGTCACTATCCTGTCAGATCGTGGCACAACTTACTTGGGCTGAGGCGTTGAAGGGCGGGACCAGGAAATGCAGACCGCGACTTTTCAGAATGCTCTGCAGGAGTGGGAACAGGTTTTGAACGAGGTAAGCTCCGCGATGCGCACCAAACGCGGCCACGGCCTCGTTGGCTTGGCTCTGGAAGTACAGTCCCCATGCTTCATCAGTGCCTACGATGGCCTGCTTCCCTCTTTGAACTGTAACCTCATCCTGGCCCACCATGGACTGGCCGTTGAAAATGAAGAACGGTATCGTCTTGTTTTGCTTCCAACTGTCGAGATCGGCTTCGATATGTGTCTGGATACCGGTCAGGCCACCAAGGGCTGGAAGGAGCGGCTCATGGAACGGTGAGTTGTCGAGGAAGAGCTGGAGGTAGAAAGAGGCGTCCACCGCAATGGCACAGTCCTCAAGCTGGCTCACGTCGGCATGTCTAGAGGTATGTCAGAACTGTGTGTAATGGTACAAGGGGAAAGTGGCCATGTCTGCTTACTGAACCTGCTCATTGATCCAATGGTCCTCGACAGAAGCTTGAGGGGAAATTCATGTCAGTTGCGGTCGTCCAGCCGATTGCTCCAGAATTCTCTTGGCCGCCCATGACAGTGCGCCACCATAAAGTCCCGCTCTGGCCCCTGGATTCGTGTACGGATGGCATAGAGCACTCACTCGGCATGTTGTTCCACGGCTACCTTCCGAATATGGGGTTGCTAGTGGTGAAGCTGCTCGCGGAAGGCGAAGCAGTTCGTCCTGGTAAACGCTATTTGTATCCAATGTATGGGGCGAAAGCGGCGCGACGGAGTAGATGCCTCTAGCGCAAGCAGGCAAGGCTTGCGACAAGGTGAGGTCGACGTATGGTGCCCACGCGAGGGACGTGGAAGCTTCGGTTGGCGTGCCGACACTGGGCGAAGTCGTGGACGGGCTGTCGGGGAGTGGTGATGGCGAGGACGGGCTCGAGACACCGGGCGTGCAAGACAAGCCAAGGCACGGAAGCAGCTGCTCGTGTGACGATTGGCAGTGCTGGTGAAGAGAAGGTGGGTGCGCAAAGCACAGGTCGTGAGAGGGAGGCACTTGGGGACACAAACAAAGGGCTGTTTCAATGCTCGAGTGTGCGCCGCCACATTCAGAAGCCAACCAGCTCCAGGTCACCCAGGTGGGCGAGCTCTGCTCGGGTGCCTGCCGCTAGGCCCACAAGGGTCATGTACCGGTACTTGGTACGCAGGCGGCTGCACTCCGCGCCGCACCTCATTACTTGTCCCCTCAGCAGTACTCGCAACCTCCCGGCCGCCTACCCCTGGAGGGGCCCGTAGTCCCTGTTCCAGCTCCATTTGGCTGGCCGAGCCCCTCCAAGGCGCCTTCCAGGGCACGCGAGTGGTGGCCCCGCGATGAATCCATCCATGACGGGCTTGGTATCTGAACTCCCCTCGGGACCACCCGTCACAACCATAGACGATGCTTTTCTCAGGGCTACTGCTCAGAGAGCTCGCACTGACCGCTCTTATTGCAGAGCCTTTCTAAGTCAAGACCACGTAGAAGCCATCCTCGGCGAAACATACCATCTATAGAGAATTTGAACATTTCAAGTGAACCCACGAGGCACGACATGGATAATGTCCATCATCCGGTAGATTTCTTCTGGGATCTCGCAAAATATAAAAGAATGCAGACTATGGGCTTGTGTTGGCGGTTTTGAGGTGACATGCACGCATGAAAGTGAAAGGCGGACGAGCGATCAACGAAAAGGCTCGCTCCATCAGCCTAGAGCTTGGCAGCAACTTGTTTTATCGTCCGATTGCGGATTCACCTCTCGTAGCTGGCGGGCTGTCTGACACGGCCCCAGCAGGAAGCTGAGCTGCCAGCCCTACCAACATTCAGTCAAGGTCCTTAAGTCGCCCAGGCGGAATTGATAACCATGGCAGGCAACGCGCAGATCCCCATCATCGACATTTCGGCTACCCAGGGTGACCAGGGGGACATCGCCAAGCACCTCGTCGCTGCTGCTGCAGAGCACGGCTTTATCTACATCAAGAACACTGGCCGCGATATCTCTGCCGAGAAGATACAAAAAGCTTTTGAGCTGGTTAGAGCTCCAAGCATGATCCATACCAAGATCCACTTGATTGACACTGTTCCAACCTGCAGTCAAAACTCCTCTTTGAGTCGCCGCTGGAAGAGAAGCAGCGATGTAGCATCCAGCAGAACAACCAGGGCTGGTCTGGCATGCACTCTGAGACCCTTGACCCTGCCTCGCAGCGTGTAAGTTGTCATGGCGAGTTTCGTTGGCCTTCTGCTTGGATGCTAATACGTATGTCCCAGGTCGGTGACTTTAAAGAGTGCGTGCTCAACTCACGTTCTCATTGATTTGGACTAATGAGGTGCTAGGGCATTCAACTTTGGGCCGTTCAAAGATGGCAGAGCAACCCAACCCGTCCCTGCGTCGATGGAGGCGCATCACGCCGAGCTTGCCTCCTTCCGAGACGCATGTCATGAATTGTGCCGGAAGCTCCTGTTCTTGTTTGGGGTTGGTCTAGAGGTACGTTCCCAGGCGGAGGAAGCGATATCCGATACCTGGGCTGATCGCAAGCTAGGTGTCGCCCGCGGACTTTTTCACGGCTGCACACAACCCAGACGAGCCATCGGGGTCGATTTTGAGATTCCTCCGTTATCCTCCACCAAGCGAGACCCCTGACGCTCAAGCTGGCGACGTTCGAGCTGGTGCCCATTCCGACTATGGTTCTGTGACGTTGCTCTTCCGGATCCCCGGTCAAGCAGGTCTCGAAATTCTGACACCATCAAATACCTGGGCCCCCGTCCCTGTCACGCCTCCTGGTACCGAGAACGACCCATCACCACCGATCCTCGTCAACATTGGCGACTTGCTGTCGTACTGGACCAATGGCCTGCTTCGGAGTACTGTGCACCGAGTGTCGTTCTCGCCCGGACAGGCGGCACACGGTGAATCGAGTGTCGACCCGCGTTATTCCCTCGTCTTCTTCTGCCACCCAGCGCACGATACTCCGCTAGTGTCAGTCCCGAGCGAGCGTGTCCGCAACTTCAGTGGCGTATCGAGTCAGGCCAAGGAGGGCAACCCGTACGCGGAGCGCAAGGTCCTGACCGCAGAAGAGCATCTTCAGATGCGCCTCCAGGCGTCCTATGGCGACCTGTACAAGGACAAGTCGAAGGGGGCGTGATAATGACATGACATGCTCGGCGTTGGAGGGCAATTACGTCGTCAAGTATACACGGGACATGTAGGACGAAGAATCAGACAGATAGTAAATGGTCGAGACCATACTGGGTTGACCACCGCTCTGCCGACATACACATATCATACACTCAACTTACAAGTTTGGGCTTTGCTGCTCCACCCGGACATTTTACTTCTTCTCCTGGTCCTGCTTCTCCTCCTGCTTGTGTTTCTCTTCCCTCGCCGCCAGGACCTCCGCACGCTTCTGCTTGCCGCTGTTCCGCACGTCCGAGATGTGATCCATGATCAGCCCCCAGATCCCACCACCACCTTCCTGCAGAGCCTCCCGCTCCCGCCGCGCCCTCTTCTCCTTCCAATCCTCCTCGGCATCGCCCATCCAGATCGCCTCGAGCGATCCTTTCCTCTCCTCCTCCTCCTCCACCCCTCCTCTTCCACCCCCTTGCTTCTTGCCCTCCCCCGCACCAGCACCGCCGCTATACCGCCCCGCAGCGTCCAGCCTGGCCTGGTCCGCCGCGGCCGCCGCCCGCCGCTCCCGCTCCTGCCTCATGAGCATCTGCGTGCGCTGCGCCTTCTCGGGCAGCTCCGTGCCCGCCATGCTCTGGAGCCGGCCGCCCATGCGTGCGAAGGTCGAGGTCCCCGTGTAGTCGAGCGCGAGCTGGTTCGTGCCCCACAGCGCCACGCCGCCGAGGATGACGAGCCGCAGGTCGAACCGCCGCGGGGGCAGGAACATGGCGCCCAGGGCTATCGGGGTCACGCCCAGCGCGACGTTGTGCAGGATCGCGTCCTCGGCGGCCGCGGGGTCGGTGTTGGTGTTGGTGGGGGAGGAGGAGGAGGAGGATGACGCTGGTGTCGGGCCCGCGGGCGGCTGCTGTGTGGGATCTGAGGAGGCCATGGTTTTTTTTTTTCTTCTTCTTTTGTTGTTGTCGGCTGGAAGAATTGCGAGAGCGACTGTCTGGCTAGCACAGGGAGAGAAGGTGCGCTTGCGCCCAGGATGAGATGCTCGGGCCTAGGTCTGACTGGTTGCTAGACAGTGTCGGATCAGAGCCGATCTTGAGCGTGAGGGCAAGAACAGATTGTTGTCCGCTTGGTGGATGATTTGAAGCATTTCAGACCAAGGTGATGTATGACGAGGTGTGCCAATCGGGGCTAAACTTTTTTGCAGGGATCTGTACTACACCAACAATACCACAGCTTCCACTTGACAGGCTAAAGTTCTACAACAGCTTGGATGCACAATCATGATAAGCATAGAGAAAACAACCCAATTCCAGCTGAGAAGCCACGAGGCTCGCCATTTGAAGAAGAAAGATTCTGCGTCACCCGCCTCTGCAGCTATTTGCAGACCAGGAAGACCAAGACCTCCACAATTGCTGGCCCACGGGCCTTGACGGCTTACACGGCACGGCACCCAACACCGCAAAAGAATGCCACTACCAACAAACACCCATTGATCTCCTCACAACTCCTTGGCTTGGCACCACGCCAGGGAGCAAAAAGGAAGTATACTAACTACAGTAGTAGCAAATGTACAAAAAATTGAGGTTATTCAATGCGCTTAGTCGCGACAAAGACAGGACTCGAACCTGCGCGACCGAAGTCATCAGCTTACGTAAGCTCAACTGCCTGAAGCAGGCGGATGAGCGTTTTCGAGGCTGACCCATTAACCACTCTGGCACTTTGCCTGATTGTTGGAAAGCCGTATGCTTATACTCTACTATAGCCACCGAATGATGCGGGGGACACTGAAAGGAAAGGCACGACCAGATCTATAAGTCGTCTCACAATGAGATCGTGGTCGAGTGAGTTTGCGAATGGTATACTTGCCAGCCATCTTGCAAGGACAGAAATATTCATGGCCTCAAGCTTGTGTTTTAAACACACCAAGACTGAAGTCCCTCTACTCTAGACGAGGAGATATGATCAAATAGCCAGGGACTGAGAATAATATCGAATTAGACGTTCAGCAAGATTCTTGATTCTCATAGGCCGTTCAATAGCTTTGTGCTTGCGACTCCTCGAAGGCCACCAATCTAACGACCGTCATGCCAGCTGGCGACGAGGAAATAACGGTAAATGGAACCATTGCCATCAATAGACAACATAGCTTGGATTCCAAAGAAGCTCATATTTTCCTGACGCTCCCGCCGTGACATTAAGTAGTAGGACACGAGAATGCAGGCCTTCCTTTCCTAATATTTTGTAACTCGCACACGATACTGAGTGTCATCCATATCTGTCAACTGTCTGCAGAGGAGAAACAGGTACTTTATGCATTGTATTGAGACATTATCAGATAAAGAAACAGCCGTATTGGCAACTATTAATGTACGACAGAAATCAACGCTATTTGCCATCCCTTGTGCTCATTCTGCTTCTGGATAGCTACATGTGCCTCGATGGCACTACCCAAGCATTGTTTGCGCAGAATATACTCTGCTGAAACCTACTATATGAAACTCTTGTTGCAGAGCACACATCCCATGTTGGACCATTCCTAAAAGTACAAGACCTGGTCGCCGCCGTCACGATGCTGACCTGCCGGTCGCCGAAGCCCCCGTAGTCCGAATCGGGATGCCTTCGTGTACCAGAGCCCCCGTGGGTGCAGGAGGCAGTGGCGCCTTGAGCCGCGACAGCGAGGCCCCTCGGGACTGAGACATCCCATTGGCACCAGCAGAAGAAGAAGACATGTCGATAGCCGCCGATCGACCGTGGTAGACGCCATTTCCGCCGCTGTTTATGCTGCCGTACATGCTGCTCTCGGCTGTAGATGCGGCGGCGCTGGTCACACCCTGCTGTGGTCGTCGTTTGGATGACATGTGCTGCCTCAGATCGCCGTGGGCAGGCTGCTGTCCGCTGATACTGCCTGTCCGGGAAGACGAGCGAGGTCCGATTTGGGCATCGATGAAGCTCGCACCAGCGAGACTGAGATCGTCGACATCTGGTGTCTCGTCACCGCCACGATACCGCCGCTGTGGTGTCTGCTGCGAAGGTGGTCGCTGATAAGCCGCCGTCGACGAAGCTCCCGGGCCACTACTGCCGGCCAGGAGCGACTGCCGGTCAAAGTCGCTAGGCAAGGGCGTGCCCCCGATGCTCGTCTGCCCAATGTGTCTGCTGACCGGCGGTGCATCGCGGGTTCTTCGGCTGCTCGACTCTGCCTCGTCCTCGACGAGGACCACCATCCACACTCCCACTGCCCCGTTGCCGCCCAGTAACGGCGTGCAGTGGATCCAGCGGCCCTTTCCTGTTGCGCCTCCCAGGCCTGCCGCGGCAGATGCCTCTCTGCTGCCGTGGCTGTCGCGCTTCGCCCGGTCGCTGAGCCAGCGGACCTTTGCTGTGACGCCGTGCCCGTCGGCAAATGCCTGCGCTAGGGCTTCTTTGACTTGTCTCGACCCGCCGATGCGGTCCATGAAGCTGCTCTGAAGCATCCCCGGAACGCGCATGCTGGGGCTGGCGAAGAGGACTCTCATGCTGGGATACGGCCGGACGAGGAGGTAGTGCTCATATACGCCGCTGAGCTTGCCGCCGGATGTCGATGGCAGGGTCATGATGGGGTCGCTGTCGCGCCGCTGCATCGAGGCATCATCTCGAATCAGCAGACGCGGCTTGTTCCAGTTGGTGAGGTTCGCGTCGTCCACGCCGCCGCCTCCCTCGCCGCCGTGCGTCGCCTGCCGTGTCCGGTGCAGCGAGCCGCCGTGTTCCCGGACCGTCTTGAGCTCCGTGAGGTTGAACATTTCGGCCAGACCGCGGAACTCGTCTTTATCCGTTGTGTCGGCATGGTGGAGTTGTGACTTGCTGGCGTCAAATCTGCCGTGCTGCTGGCTCTCGCGGGCCTCTTGCTGCTGCACGAGGCGTTCCATCGACTCCAGTCCAGCGCACTCTTTGACTAGTCCAGACACATCGACCTGAGCACCGATAAAGTAGCGGACATTCCCACGGCTGTCGAACAGGGGCGACACCATGAGCAGGTTCATAAATGGCGACCCGTCTCGTCTGTAGTTGAGAAATGTCTCGCAGTGCTCCTTTCCAGCAAGGACTTTCTCCTTCAGCCGCCGCACGCTGGAAGGGTTTGTCTTTGGGCCTTGGAGGAAACGGCAGTTGCGGCCGAGCACGTAATTCATGCCGTACTGTGTTGTTCGGTGGAACTCTGTAGGCCATGGTCAGCGTCATCCTGTCTCCTCTGGGTAACAAAAGACACCACTTGCCCTCGCTGGCAAAGATGATCGGGTTGTCTGGCCGAGAAGGATCCGTCAGGCAAAACACCTCTGCAAGGCCCTCTGAGAGATCCCTCAAATGCACAGGCAGTGTGTCGGCAATACGTCGCTTGATCGTCACGCTCACTGTCCGCACCCACGTATGGGTGATGTACGCCGGCAAGTCCTCACGCGCGAGCCGCTCAAACGCCTGGTCGGCCTTGGCCTGCAAGTCGTCGTTTGCGGTGTTTTGTATTGGCTCTTGAGAAACGCCGAGGTCCTTGGGTGCTCTCAGTGATCTTGCGATCGAATTCACATAATCCAGCGCCCTCAGGGCCTTGAGTGCGTCAAGATAGTACACCAGCACAGGCACAGAGGCCGGATGGGCGGCACAGAGAAACGTGGTGAAACGCTGAAGAAGGACCGGGTCTTCAAAGATGACCTCGAGGTGCTCCTTCGAGAAGAGCAGTTCCGAACGTGCCTCTAGGGAGTACTGCGTGGGCTCATTCGCCGGGACGACGAGGTCGAACGATGCTGGGTCAATTTCTTCTTCTGCCAGAGGCTCGAGGCCGTCGTTATTGCCGGCGCCCTTGGTTTGCAATGGCGGAAGTGCTGAGTTGGCGGGCGCGAAGGATGACGCGGATGACGGCACGTGTGAGGACTTGGACATGATGCTCTTTCGGGCTGCAGATGGTGATCTCGTCGATCCTCCGTAGTGTTGAACCGTCTCTGGTGAAGGTTGGCGCTCCACGTGCTGGCCAGTATAGTAGGACTGGCTTTGAGAACTGTGACAGGCAGCGTATGTAAGTGGTTGTCCCTGGCTCGGACGACAAGTGTGTGCTCGGCATGGTGTCTCCCTACCTTCGTGGGCGCGCAAAGGACTGGTCCCTGTCGTCAGGGATATAACTGTCGTCCATGTCTGCAAAGTTCAATTCTGTAGGCAGGTCTCTCGTGCTCAAGTATGAATGCCCTGCAGGACTGGGGGGCATGTCGTATGTGCTCTGCTGCGAACGACTTCTGGGCACGTTGGGAGCCTCCGCAGCTTCTTGATAGTGAGTAGTGTAGTCACTGTCGTCGTAGTGAGTAGACGACGGTACCGTGCTGGGCAGGAATTCTGAAAAGGAGGCTCGACTAGGAGACGATACGGAGTGTGGTGGAAGGTCTTCACGGCCGCGGCTCGCTGGTGTGGCGTCTGCCAAGTGCGACAGACTTCTTGAGAATCTGCGGAGCATCACAAAAGCTTTGTCTCCAGAGTCACCCGAAGGGAAAATAATGACAAACGGACGAGTTATCCAGGCAGGTTAGTGAGAGACAGGTCTTGCTTCTTTGGGCGTTAGCTGGAAGCCGGATCCTCTTCTTGCAGACGGTCCCAGAGATTCCAGAGGGACTAATCTTTTTGCTTTTTCTGTTCGGGATCAGAGATTAGACTGTGCTCTGAGCTGGATTGGCAGCAGTCAGTCAACTAGGAAGACTGGAAAGAGGCAGGGACAGCAGGCGGGAGGAAGAATTGGTGGTGGGCATGGGCAACCAAGGGGCACGGCAAGCGAATCACGACGGAGACGGCACAGGACGTCCACGCCCTAAGTAGAGCCGGCGACACGCGAACATCCCGCCGTCCTCGACCTCCAACGACGACTAGTCTCGTCTTTTCCATGACGAGGGCTCTGGGGGCGGGTCAGGATACGGAACCCGTCATTGCCGGCGGACTGGCTGATGAGGGCCCAGAAACGCTACCCAGCCGAGATTCGTTCAAAGATGGTCATCCATTGGCTGCTTGTCCCCCATCTTGACCCCATCAGTCGAGATCGTTCCGCACAAATCCACCAGAGCAAAAGGGCGAGGCAAGAAGAGTCAGTCGGCCTTTGGTCGCAGGTCCCCGATGATGCAATGGCGAAGAGATGGCGTCGGCCTAAGCCCATGGCTAGCGGCAGTTTCCTGCGGGCCTCGAGTCTGATTTTGGCGGCGCTTCTGCCGTTGCGCATCATGACTGGCTCTCAGGGGTCACGACACTAAACTGCAGCGAGGTTAGCGAGTATTCGAAGTCAGCGGGGAGACCGGCCGGAAGGCATTGTACCTTCACCACCCGTGAACCATCTCGAGTCTGATTTTCAAGGCGAAAAAGCCGGTTTGCCTCTCTCTGGCTGGTGATGAGCGTGGTCACACAAAGACGTGCTTCCCTAGCTCTGATGTGAGATGCGCAGACAAACATCGCGAACTAGGATGGCATGAAAAGGTATCATTGACAGAACTCCAGGGGGCAGTAAATTAGATGTTCTGGCTGTTCCTGGTATGCTTGGTGGACTCGATCGAGGCGAACGGCCGGGGTGGCAGGCTAGGCAAGGCGATCGAGAGACAAAAAGCAATCACAAAGCTGACATGGATGGGACGGGGCGCGCTAAAACGTGGACCGACGAGACGGTACCACCATGATGGGGAAGACTGCTCCAGTGGGGATCCAGGGACGGGAATTCAGACGCTCCCGTGCAAAGGCTGATTGCTCTGGCAGCACTACAGCGTTATCAGGCCAGCAGCAGCCACGCTGGTTGGGATCAACTGAACGATCGAGCACATTCTTGCGTTAATCGCGAGTCTGCACAAGCATACTGGCTTAGCTTGCTGTCTGCGTGCCGCAACCGCTTTTCGGGTCGAAGCCATGATAATGCCCTTGTCAGTTGGACCAAGCAGGCACGAACCCAATCCCAAGCTGCAGACCTCGATTGTCCCGATCGACCCCTGGCAAGTGATCGGCCTGCATGACTAGCCTAGGTCTCCGACGAACTCACCAGGGGCGGAATAGCACGGGTGGATGCTCATTTGTTCAACACCACGATACAGAAGTTAGGAGAAGACAAGCTATAGGATCCTGCGGCACAATTCCGAGATTCTAATCTCCCGAGCCTCAGCCGTCTGCCGTAAGGACGGCTTACGAGCACGGCTCGCACTTTTGGCGACACGGATACGGGGCCGAAACAGCAGCTCATTACTTATTCCGGCACCCCTGTCACGTAATCTCTATTGTGAGATGGGGACATGTGCCAGAAAGGCAGCTTGTATCTCTATGGAGAATAAATCTAATGGTATCTGAGATGTGTCTAGTCTGCCAAAATGGCGGATAGAGGAGCTGATGCTGATTTATTGTGTTTTCGTCGCTGTAAAAGTATGTGCGTGCATGTGAAAATTGATCCTCTTGTCCTGTCTGATCAAGGCGAGGAGCGTATGGTTCCTTCTGCATTTGCTCCAGTGTCGTCTACAGTGGGGTGGTGGTGCGATGGAATCATTGTGTATGGAAAGCCGCACTATTTGATGATAGCAGGCGAAGTACACCATGTACACATGCCTGTGGACGTCTACCTCGTGATATTCGGACGCGGATCTTGCAGAGGTGGATGCAATACGGCTCTGTGCGGGCGTCATTGCTTGAGGGCACCGTCACTGAGGCCCAGGCACCCCGAGCCCTTTGCACCCATCCGCGAACGTCGTTTATGCGGACTCGGCTTGAGCCATCAGTCGTGCTCGCCACCCATTACAGACTTCCTCGAAACCACCTACGACGTCTCTGCAGACTCCCGCACACTCTCGCTTCTCCAATCGGTCACTCCAATTTCCCCGGGTGAGCCACCTCTCACCTTCTTCTCTGAGCTCTTCTTCGCGCTTCATCTCGGCCACCAGCTCTTTCGCGGTGCGAAGTCGCCGCGTTGCAGTCGTCGTGGTTTGCCTCGACATGTGCAGTGTGTCCGACAGGTAGTTCAGAGTTTGGACTAAATCAGCGGTGACCGTGTGTAGCGCTGCCAAATTGCTCAGTGCTGCCGTTGCAGGGCGTGGCATGTCATCGGCAACGGATGCGAGAAGTGGAAGGAGCTCGTCGATTGTCTCCGGGTCTGGCGGTGCGACCAGTGGCGACAGGAGCGGGAATGTCAAGTTGTGAATTTGCCGCGTTTGGTGTGTCAAGTGTGTTGATAATGCCGAGTGAGCAGTAATCAGCCTGGTTCGTTGTGTCAGCGTTTGGATTCAGTCCCGCAGTATTGCCTGTGACACGCCCTTACCTCGTGGTGTTTCCCTCCACACTGGACTGCGATCCGAGGTCCCTGAGGCCGTCTGTGACTCTCTTAAATACTGGGTCGGCTGTATTGCCAAGGCTGTCGGTTCCGCGCCTTGCCAAAGTCTCTACCGCATCGATCTTGGCGACCAAGCTCGGTGGCATGCCTGCCATGTCCAAGTCTGTTTCTGAGCCGTACTCGCTTCCATCATAGGCGCTGGCCTCGCGCCGATGTGCCCGGACATTTTGCTGCTCTGGTGCGTTCAACGTTACCGTTCTTGTTCTTGCTGGCAGTGCTGGCTCATCTGTGGGTGTGGGAACGGTGTTGGACATTTCGGACTCTTCGCCTTCGCCGTCATCCTCCTCCTCATCGTACTCCTCTTCCGAGTCTGAAAAGGCATCGGCGAGCTCATCAGCAAGGTTGCCGAGCCCGTTGCCCTGGTCGAGACCTCCGTTGCCAAGCATCGAAAGCTCTGTCTCATTCATGCTGTTGCGTAGTGGCGTCAGAGGGTCCTGGAATGAAGACTTTGACAGGCGCCTAGCATCAGGTGATGCATTTGGGCTCGGGGTCTGGAAGCGGGTGTCGATAGCGGAGGACTGGCGGGAGTGTCGCGGAGTTTGCGGTGACCTCGACATCATGCAGGCGGTTCTGTCGGTTGGTTTGGGTGGTTGTTTTCGTGTTGGCTTCAGCAGCGGTGTGGTGACGGCGTCGAGTTGTAGCACACACCCAGCCCACCGCTAGCCCTCGGGACGGCGTGTGGCTTGTGTTTGGGAGAGAGTCGTCGAGCGGTGATGCTGCAAGTGGTTGCCGGGACCACTGGCTGCCAAAGTCGCTGAATGAGGGGCTCTTCAGGGTCTGACGAATCTCGGGGCTGCAGTCGAGCAGGCCAGGGAGGTCGAGCACTGGTTTTCGGCGGCTTCGCTGCACTTTTTGAGGAGGAAGAGATGCTGGGCCAGACTGACAGAGAAACTGCCAGGCGTGAAAGTTGATCAGCAGTTGGGAGACGGTGCTCGTGAGGTTGTCGTCGCTGTTTATCCTTATTTCCCAAAACTCCTGGCAGGTGCTCCGCTGGTTGGATGCCCCGGCAGGCTGCAGGGACCGCTGATTGGGCTTGTCGAGCTTTGACCCTAGCTCAAAGAGGTTCGTCTCCCAGCACAGGCACGCTCGCCTGGGTTTTTGGCATAAACAAATGCCATCCCAGGCACGGTAAGGGGCCGGTCGTACCGCAGAAATACACGTGCGTAGCACAGAGCTGTTGCGATGGAGCAACAATAACTCTCCACGAGGTCGCGTACGTGCTGGCACTGTCCAGATCCCAGTGCACTATCCCGGTCTCAAGCCATCCTCCAGTAAGTACCTTGATACGTACAGTACCAAGTCGAGCGTGGTCGTGAGACGAACATCGTCCGGAAAACGTCACTGTTCCACACAAGGCATGCAGAGGGCTGGTCTGCTACCATGCGGGCGAAATACAGACATAAATTAGGGCTGCAGCCTTGTTCGACAGCATGGCTTGTCGTCAGATGTGGTTACCTTCTGCAGCCTTTCTTGAACGCCCTCGTGAGTGTTTCTGCCCGCCCTGTCAGGGTGACTAGGAGTGACGGGCGCCACGCCCCTCCTTCACTGGAACACATGTCGAGCCTGGTGGGGCTCAACTTTTTTGAGCACTGCCATTGTCCTCTGACGCCGCCAGTGCTACCCATTGACTGGCTGATTCACAGTAATTACTGCACACCTGCGTTTCTGGGGAGGCGGCTTCTGCTCCTCTCTCTTCATCGAAAACATGACAACTTTCAGGCCCTTTAGGCCGGACGACCTAAACAGGGTATCCAAGTGCAATCTCGACCCGCTGACCGAGACTTACGACTTGAGCTTCTATGTGCAATACTACACGAAATGGCCATCGCTATTCCAAGTCGCGGAGGACACCAATGGGAACATTGTAGGATACAGTATGTCAGCTTGCTCGCATCCGCAGCCTTGTGCCCTGTGCTGACAATTGTGACTGTTGACGTGTCTAGTCATGGGCAAGGTTGAGAGCTCCCCGGACTACTTCAAGTTCTCCGAGCATTACCTGCCATGGCATGCGCACATCACTGCGCTTACGGTAGCGCCAGAGGCTCGCCGCTCAGGGGTTGGCAGCATCCTCACAGAGTTTCTAGAGAAGGCGGCAGATGCCCATGAAGCCCTGTTTGTGGATCTCTTCGTTCGGAAAAGCAACACTCGAGCGATCAACTTCTACGAGAAGCTGGGATACAGCGTATTCCGCGTCGTCAAGGACTACTACGGGGACAACGTCAACGACCCAACCGCCAACGGCGAAGACGCCTATGACATGCGCAAATCTATGAAGCGGGATGCCAAGGGCGAGCACGTGCGAGCCGATGGCCGCGATCACGCTGTCAATCCCGAGGATGTCTTCTAGCGACCTCGACCGCCAACTCTCCTCTCACGTCATTGCTCCATCAACCGAGTACACGCTGCCACTGACGTATCGACTTTCTGGGCTCAAAAGAAACACAATCACGTGGGCGACTTCCTCCGCAGTCCCGTGTCGCCCGAAGGCTGCGGTATCATCAAACGGCTCATCCGGCGAACGTCCGTGGAAGGCGAAGCTCTTGTCCATCAGCGGCGTATGGATCGATCCTGGTGCCACAGCATTGACTCGAACCTCGCGAGATCCATTCTCTTTCGCTGCTGCCCGCGTGAGCCCAAGAACACCGTGCTTGCTCGCGTCATAAGCTCCGTGCATGGCGAAACCTGTTGCTAGATATCAGCCTCCCAACCCGCCTCTCAGGTGAAGCACGGAGACAGACCTTGAAGACCATGGATGGAGCTCAAATTGACAATTGACCCGCCATCAACGATGGCGCGAAGTTCTGCCCTCATGCAGTACATGGTGCCAGTTAGATTGACGGCGATGATCTTGTGCCATTCGTCGTCCTCCAAGTCAGCCACGGCGCGAAGGCCGTGGTGTCTGCCAATTATGCCCGCGTTGTTGACCGCGCCATCGAGCCGGCCATACTTTTCTATTATCCCGCTGATCCATGTTTCAACTTGCTCCCTGGCCGAGACATCTACCGTGGTCATGCTGAATTGGGCCTGGAGCTGGCTGAAATGAGCATCAGCCTTCTTCATTGCCTCTTGGTCGACATCGCAGAGGCACACGATGGCGCCCTTTTTGGACAGGATTTGAGCGGTTGCGAGCCCAATACCGCTCGCCGCGCCTGTTATGGCGATGACTTTGCCCTCGAAAGACATTTTGCCAAGTGCTGTGCGATGTTGTACTTGCTGAGAGAGGGACAAGGCGATGCCAACTGCGGGGTAACTTTTTCTGGTATTCCCCTGGCACGAAATGCTGGTAGAGGCATTGCTCTCCTGCACCGTACATCGAGATCATAAGAGAACATGCTTGAATCCATACAGTCCACTACCAACATGAGTTTGCGTCGAAAGCAAGATGACATGGAACTGTTGTGACTACGCTACGCAAGCGAGTGCAGGGCATTGTTAGTGCGGTAAGAGTGCCCAGACCCTCTGCCTGGGGTAGACGGTATGACAAC
This sequence comes from Microdochium trichocladiopsis, assembly GCF_020744255.1. NCBI lineage: Eukaryota > Fungi > Ascomycota > Sordariomycetes > Xylariales > Microdochiaceae > Microdochium > Microdochium trichocladiopsis. The sequence continues at coordinate 816,370 of NW_025763547.1, forward strand.
TATCAGGGCGAGATGATCATGTAGATCATGTATCTCACAGTACGAACATAATCAGGAAGAGAATCAGAAAAGGGCGGCTAAGCCCGACTACAGCTCAACCCATGGCATGGAGAGGGCGGTTTGGCGTTCAACGCGCCGAGCCGAGGAGTTTTTCCATGGGTGCCCTCATGCGAATTCTATGGAGCACGCTCGGTGCATTCACATGCATGCACCACCGCCCTGGAACGCTAGTTGCAGGACTCAAGGTTGCAACCAAGATGCGGCTAGTGGAATCGAATGTTCCACAGAGATCATGACAGCCCGCTGGGATTTTCAGGTCAGCAGACTACGCCTCTCCCAGGAAGCTAAACACTTGGACTGATCGAGTGGGTGGTTAGCCAAGTCTGGCCATAAGCTTTTTGTGAAGACAAGCAAAGATTCTGGAATCGGCCTGCAGCAGCGAGACTCCGGAGCAGCATTCCAGGCTAACGCCTTAAGGGTCCTCTATTTAGCTGGACGGTCGCCGCGTCTAGCGTCTCGCCGACTGACTCTTGTGCTCAAGGAATCTGAATCATGACGGAGGAACCAGAGGCGTGAGATGGAGGGGCCGAGGCGCGGCCTGCTGACCATCATCACTAAGCGGCCCCCTCGCCGTCGAGCACCGCCTGCCCCTCGTTTCGCGTTGGCCACGTCGTGGACGGCCGGTCAGCGCTGGGTTGCGAGGTGGATCAGGCGGGCACGTCGGAAGCGCAGCTGCGACATCCGGGTTGGCTGTAGCGTCCAGGCACAGGGGCTTGGCGCAACCGGCCCATGTTCATCTGACCTGCTCCCAACGAATCGCGGCGCGCAGCCACTGTGGGGGATCGTGGGCGTGTTGCGTGGATGACGTTCCGCTCTCCTGCTTTCCAGCTTCCCCGGCTGGGGTCGGCCCACGGCCATGGCGGAGGACGAGCAGGGCCTTTTCCCCAGGCACGCACCTGTTTTTCCAAGAAGCTCTCCTCTAGTCACGAGCGCGCAAGACCGCAAGCCCTTTCTCTCAGCCTTTCAATTACTTCTTCCATTTTTAAACGGATCTGCTGGTCTGTTTTGCTTCGACCTCGCTGCAATCTCGCCCCGTTGGACGACTTCGCCCAGGACTGCTGGACAGCCGACGTGAACCGGGCAGCAGCCTCCTCTGCAGCCCGCCGCCATTCTACCTAGACAGCGTCTTTAGCAATTCCACGACGACCTCCCAATTGGGCTCGTGAGGCGCTCTCGCTTTCGTCGAGATCGCCAAAATGAAGCTCAGCCTCTATGCTGCGCTCACTGCGCTGGCGAGCACGGTCGTGGACGCCTCAACCCTGACACCATCAGTGCTGCCGCTGCTTGTGCGTAGTCCCTATCTGAGCTTCTGGCTGCCTCGTGCTAGGCATGAGCCATGGCATCAATGGCCACAGTTCTGGACGGGGAGTACTGTTGGCTTCGCCGTCATGGCCCGCGTTCCTGAGACTGGCACCGTCTACCCTTTGTTGGGTCGTCCGCACGATTTCCTCACCCATTCTAGTAAATATGGCGTCGATTATGCGCATTACCACGGAGCTACTTACGATGCCTCGACGACCAACCTGACTTACACCCTTGGCGGCTCCGACGTCAAAGTCACGCTTTCTTTCCTCTCCCCAATCACTCCGACGTCGACCTTCCGCCAGTCTCTACCTGCCAGCTACCTAAACGTTGTCGTAGAGGGCTCTCTCGATGTGTCCATTTTCATCGACATTAACGGTGAATTTGTCAGTGGTCATCGGGATAGCCAGATCACCTGGGACTTTAGACAATCCAACAGCACCAAGCATGCAGAGGCTATCAAGACCTGGAGCTTCAAGCGCACCCAGGAGCAGATCCTCACCGAAGCATGGGATAAGGCCGAATGGGGCACTCTTCACTTCAGCGGACCTGCTGACACCGATCACCAGTCTGGCGAGATCCACACAATCTGCCGCGAGTTTGCAGAGACTAGTGCTCTCAAGAACTACAACGATGATTATCATCGTGGTATTTTTGAGAAAGAGCCGGTTTTTGCTTTTGCCAAGACGTTCAAGCTCAGCAAGAAGGCTCGCAATGGCACTGCCTCTGACAATGCCCTTTTCACCTTTGCACTTGTCCAGGATCCGGTTATTCAGTTCGCCTCCGCCAGAGGTCTGACCCTGATGCGCCCTCTCTGGGCATCTTACTTCTCGTCTGTGGAACAAATGCTCCAGTACCACTACAACGACTATGACACGGCAGTCTACCTGGCAGACAACTACTCGACTCAGCTTGCCAAGGACGCATATGCGTCTGGCTCGCAGGATTACCAGGATATCGTGGCTGTGTCGGCGCGGCAGGTTCTGGGCGGAACCCAGTTTTCTGGAACCCCAGATGATCCCATCATCTTCTTGAAGGAGATCTCTTCCGACGGCAACCTTCAGACGGTTGATGTGATTTACCCTGCATTTCCATTCTTTCTCTACACGAACCCACAGTGGCTCGCCTACCTTCTGGAGCCTCTCATCGAGCACCAGTTGAGTGGGCAGTATCCCAACGACTACAGCATGCATGATCTCGGGGCGCACTTCCCCAACGCCACTGGCCACAACGATGGTAATGACGAGTACATGCCCGTGGAGGAGTGCGGCAACATGCTTATCATGGGTCTTGCTCTGGTCAACGGACTGAAAGATGGCTCGGCAGCTACCTTTTCCCGTGAGGCTCTCCCACAAACCCAAGCCCTGGACATTGAGCCTGCAATCAGGGCCCAAGCTCTGGACGAGTACGGTATGGATTTGACATTCCACGAAAGTGGCACAAGTGGCAGATCCGCCGCCCAGAAGTGGGTGAATCGGTCATACAAGCTGTGGAAGCAGTGGACAGGCTATCTTGTCAGAGAGTCGCTCATCCCATCCAACCAGTTGTGCACCGATGACTTTGCCGGCTGGCTCGCAAACAACACCAATTTGGCGCTTAAGGGAATCGTTGGGATCAAGGCGATGGCAGGACTGGCTGAGCTCATCGGTGAAGACAAGGACGCCAAATACTACAACGACGTGGCCGCCGACTATATCGAGAAGTGGCAGGACTATGGCCTGTCCCGAGATGGCACCCACGCGAAGCTGGCTTACACCTGGTATGGCTCATGGACAACACTGTACAACATCTTTGCCGATGCCTTGCTATGTTTCCACCTGCCCGAGGAGCAGTCCTCGCTGGGACCTAGCCGCTTCTGGACCGAGGACGAGATCTTGCTGGGGGCAGACAAGAAGTCTTCCAAGACGTTCATCCCCGACTCGATCTACAGGATGCAAAGCAACTGGTACCAGGCCGTCCTGCAGCGCTACGGGCTGCCCCTGGACAGCCGCCATCTATACACCAAGAGCGACTGGGAGTTTTTTGCAGCCGCTGTTGCAAGCAAGAGTGTGCGCTCTGAAATCCTGACACATGTGGCTGCATGGGTCAACGAAACGACTACAGGTAAGTCAACCATCACAGCAAGGTGTCTTGATACCTCCTGGGGCTGTGGAAGCAACGCCTGCTAACGAACATGCCGCGATCGAAAGACCACCCGCTGACGGACCTCTATGACACGGAGGGAGACGGCGGCTACCCTGGCATTGCCTTTATGGCGCGACCGGTGGTGGGCGGCCACTTTGCCTTCCTCGCCCTGGAGCGGGCTTGCGGAGGCAAGGCGGTGGAGGGACTCAAGTTCCTGGACGATGCAGAGTCATTCACTGCGGTGGACGTCGAGGCTGCTCTGAGGGCTGATATGCTAGAGAACCAGAGCCAGGACGAGATCGGGGAGCTCTGAGTGTGGGAAAGACAAGATTCCCGATGACAAGGGTCTGTGACGCCACCGCCAGCCTTGCCATCGCACAGGAGTTATTATGACCCTGGCTGGCTGACATGAACTGGGAGCCATTCACATGGCCGAGACGGAAAATAAATGCATGGGACGTAGCACTCATCAGTCAGTGAATGAAGCTTTACAATACCATGATGTTCCGCACAAAATATCCCGATAATCGTGTCCGATGCTGTGCTGACAACGCTGGCCCGTATGAAGGAAGTTCTGCATCAGATTCGTGTCAGCATGTCTTGGTGTTATGCTTGTCAATAGCAGCCGGGCTTTTGGAACTTTGCTGTGGCTATTCGCACTGCTTGGAGCCTTGCTCTCCCGGGGAGGCATGCATGGCCAGAGCACCCACAGCCGGGCGCAGCTGGCCAATGGCTGAACCAGTGCAGCCCGTGCCATAGGGTACCTGGGTACGACCCGACGCCTGGCCGATGCACGTTGCCACATCAGGCACCCGGGCCAGTCTACCCTGATTGACTCGCTGCCAGCTGCGCGCACCTTCCCGTCTCCACCAACTTTTCCCCCGTCCATCCTCTCCACACGCGCGCGCGCATCGCTGCCATCTACTTCTTTTCTTCTGACCTCTTACTGCTTCCATCTCAACCGCACGACACCTTCCCTTCCGGCCATCTGTACCAACACTCGCAAAAGGTAACCAATCGCCTTGTCTGTCTCTCGTTTTCCCGGCCGGCCTCGTTTCGCACACTTTCGCATCGTTGTCACTGCCAGCGCAACGCACCATTGCCTGGAAAAAGCAATCACCTACCGGTTGCCTGCTTGTCTGCCTGCCTGCCTGTCGCATTTTTTCCGTCCTGCACCTTTTCAAATTCACAGCCATCCGCCTCTGCATCTTCCAAGTCGCCCCGGCCAGCCTGTCACTCAATTCAGCACATCTCTTCCTGAAACACCCGTCGACCCGTCACCATCACTCACCAGTGTTCCCGACGCGGCCTCATTCACTTCCGCATCATCAGCACCTGCAACGCCAGCAGTCAAGCACTTCAAACCTCGCGCTGACACCACGCCTTCCGTTCAATTAGCAACAACCATGGCCACTACTGCTATGGACTACGAGTCCGCCAACGGCGACCGTTACGATGGTACGTTCTCGTAATCTTGCGCTGCTCAGCTCGAAGGCACTGCCGGACAGCCCTCCAAGTGAGCTCAGTCACTAATGTGTCGATTCAGACGATGGTGCTCGCTATGACCGTCGCAGCGCCTCGCCCCGTGCGTCCCGTGAGGACGACCCCGTTGAGAGCTCGCGTCGCAGATCTGCCTCGCCCGGTGCCAACGCCGACCGGTAAGCAACCCGCTTTGTCAGCATCTTTCCCATACTCGAGTCTCAAGGACGACCCTGCTTGGCTCTGGCCAAGATGCAGTCTCTTTGACGCTGAGATTATTCTGCAACTCATCCAAATCACGGCGTGGCGCGGTACGAAATATCTCTGACACAAGCTTTTCTCGACAGTGCCCCTAAGCATGACAACGGCAGCCGTGGTGGCGATGACGATGATGGAGCTATCAACCCTGGCTCCAACCTTTTTGTTACCGGCATCCACCCCAGACTCTCCGAAGCTGAGGTTACGCGCCTCTTCGAGAAGTACGGCGAGGTCGAGAAGTGCCAGATCATGAAGGACCCCCACACCAAGGAGTCGCGTGGCTTCGGCTTCGTCAAGATGGTCACCTCCGACCAGGCCGACGCTGCCAAGGATGGCCTCCAGGGTGAGGTCATCGAGGGTCGCACCTTGAGCATTGAGAAGGCCCGTCGTGCTCGCCCTCGCACTCCTACTCCCGGCAAATACTTTGGCCCTCCCAAGCGTGGTATGTGACACCCCGTTTCTCTGCTCGTGCTGTAGTCAATCGCTAACCTGAGATGCAGAGGGTGGTGGCGGTGGCCGTCCTCGCTTCGACGATCGTCGTCGTGGTGGTGGCTATGGTGGCCGTGACGACTCTTACCGAGGATACCGTGGCGACCGTGGCTATGGCGGCCGTGAGGACCGTGGCTATGGTGGCCGCGAGGAGCGTGGTTACCGTGATGACCGTGGCTACAGCGGTGGTCGTGACGATCGCAGCTATGCCCGCCGCGATGACCGTGGTTATGACCGCGGCTACAGTGGTGGCCGTGAGGACCGTGGCTACGGCGGTGGCCGTGGAGGCGAGGATCGTGGTTACAGCGGCGGTCGTGAGGAGCGTAGCTACGGCGGCGGCCGTGGAGGCGAGGACCGTGGTTATAATGGCCGTGATGACCGCAGCTATGGCAGCGGTCGTCGTGACCGCGACGATGGTGGCTACGCCGATGCTGGCGCTCGGGCTGAACCCCGCGACACTTACAGTGGTGCCCAGTAAAGCAGCACGTATGCTTTGTCGTCTTTTCAGGTCAACAGTTTCAGACATCCGATCGCCCAACTTCAAGTTTGACGACTATTTGCAACACCACACTTACGCTCTATGTAATCGCCCATTCCATCTTTGGCAGTCCGCCAAATGCCTTTTTCCTCAATCTGTCAGCTGTGTCGATCAAAACTACTGGGCAAAACAAAATTTCGGCGAAAGAACAGAAAGTTCCTATCATCTCTCGGCCTTTGGAGTTCTTGAACGGCAGGCACACACGGGTTCTTACAAAACAACACTTTCCTATCACCCTATGCACTTAATTCCGTACCAGCAATTGCAATCCGGGCGCGCCCAGTAGTCCGGAGCTTGCCTCCTTCGACTCACGGTACCAACTTGGCGACTTCGGGGTGTGATGCCCTGCGATATGACAATGACACCGGCAAAGTGGGCAGACGGTGCAACTTTCCCGGCGCATTTCACATTTCGCCATTGTTCAGCTTTATTTTGCGTCGATTAGAGAGACACATTCGCATGTTCCACTATGATATCCCGGTCTTGTATCAGTATTTCCGTTTCGGGGTATCTTCAGCTCGACGAGTATAAAAGACGGCGGAGCAGCAAAAAAGCACGCGGCAGACATGGTCACCAGCGTGCTCAAGGACAACCAGTTTTGCAACAGATAATTGATCGCAAATCCCAAGGTGCAACTCGGCTCGGCTTATTGATTCGTAAAATACCATCTCGCTTGACTTCGCCATCGACGCACCTCGCTCCAGTCGGAATGCCGCATCCATGAAACCCGACCATACAGGACCCATAGCATACATCCCTGCTCGATCAAGCGAGTGTTGCGGTTGTCAGCGCTGGCTCGACACGGCTGTGTTTGAGACTTGGATGCGTGCGAGAAGGGTCTTGTTGGCATTGTCACAATCTCACAAGCTTACCAATACTGCTCCCAGGTAAAGAAATATCTGTCTCCCCTTTATTGACACAGAGCGTTTGCTGCAGGTCATCTGTTTGTTCGCTGGTACTTCCCAATGACGCCTCGCATCGCAACTCACGGCACGCTCCTTCCGGACATGCATTCAGCAAACATCATTGTTGCATCCTTGCCTCGTGGCTGATGTTGTCCGCCACCTTCTTCTGTACGCCACACCCAACGTCAATGTCGCAGCATCATCCCGCGCAAATCTCCTAACTCCCGTATTTCACCGTTGCCTCAGACTTGGGAGCCCCTTCCATCCATAAGATGTAGGTCTTCAGCTAGCATGAGATATATATATACATATATCATCTTCACATAATGTAGACCGAGATAGTCGAAAGTGAAGGCAATCAAAGAAACCTTATCATACCGCCATTCTTTTGTGAACGCAGTCATTGATTGAGCGCTTGTATGCCTTTATACTTCACAAGAGGAGAACCCTTGAATCGCGTAACGCTGCAGCTAGATCTCGGCTAAATGTCCCTTCCTCCCACGGGATCTATCATCTCAGTCGTGATCGTCATCACGCTCGTCCTCACCATACTGTCTTCGATCAGCACCAGCCGCGGGCTGCGCACCAATCAGCCATCCGACGCCGGAGGCCAGCGTGCCAACTGCAGCCTCGCGGAGCTGGTCGCGCTTGCGCGGGCCTGCCCTGCCGTGCCCACTGCTGCCATCATCAAGAGTGCCGGTACTGCTGCTCATCCCGTTGTCGCTCCCCGCAGCACCGCCTCCGCCGCCGCCAATGCCACCAGCAAGGCTCCCGAGGCCGCCGATACTGAAGCGGCTCGTGCTGGCGTTGCTCTTGTTGCTCTTGTTGCTCGCCGTGCTCCCGCCGCGCTGCAGGCTCGCGAGCGCAGGCAGCGTTCGCTGGGCGCGGGCGATGCTCGCGCGGGACAAGTCGAACAGGGACATTGGGGCCTCTTCTGCGGCAGAGCTGGCTGTTGCCGCGAGACCGGGCCTCGTGGGCCGCCCGCTGCGTCCGACGCCGGCGGGGACGGTGCTGCTGAAGCCGCCGGGCATGGCCTGGGTGCTGTTGCTGTCGTCGATCAGATGGGCGCCGGTGTCGTCCCATGCCGACTCGCTCGCCTCCTCGGCCTTGATGGCCGCGTTGAGCTCCTCCTCGCACTTGCGGAACACGTTGAGGATCTCCTGGAGCGTGGACGCGGGCGCGATGCGCAGCGCCGTGGAGAGGCACTCGATGCGCTGCTCCAGGTGGCGGATGTCGAGGTTTCCGGATGCCGTGCCGATGTGTGTCGGCCGGATGGTCTTCTCGGTCCGGCGGTAGCGGCCGGCCTGAAGCGCTGCCTTCCAGGAGTAGTCGTCCTGAGGAGTGGCGGCGACGCTTTTGGATGATGGGATGTTTGGGATTGTTTGTGGGGGAGCATAACGGCTCGTTGCGAGACGGTTCACAACGTACGAGTAGGCCGTCTCAAAGTCGTCTTCTGTCAGCGCAGCGTCAACGCACATGGCTGTGATGCGTTGTTCTACCGACAGCTGCTGCTGCTGCTCGTCGAGCTGTCCAGGACTAGGTGTCCCTCGGGTCTTTACGTGCTCAGGCTGGTCCTTCTTCGCGACCAGCCCTGCGCTAACCATGTTGCTTCCTATTTCCAGAAAGTCTTGGATCTTTGTGTAGCTCTTGGGGTTCTGCTCGAGAACCTTCTGGACTATAGATACTGGATCTGCGTGCACGCGGAGTACGACAGGTGTGAAGGGTTCCCCTTGCTTTAGCACAAGGCGATATTCTCCGAGTGCATGCGTGGCGCGGAGCAGTGACTCGATGCGACGAGCTTCTGGTGACGACTGTGGGATGGTTTCGGGAAAAGCATGTATGCTGTTATTGGGGATTAGAATAAGTGGCGCACGTAGGCAGACAGGTTGAACTTACATATCATGGCATTTCAACAATCCACCCCTTCCCCGATGTGGATTCGTAGCATTGTCGTATGCGGCCATCGCGGCGTTGACTATAGTATCTCGTAAGACGGTGGAATCCAGAATCTTGTCAGAGGGTTCCTCGTATATCGAGCGCGCAAGCGAGTAACCTGAAGCCATGTTAGCCGGGTCAAAGGATTCTTCCTGTTTCCGCAAATGCGCCTTACGTGTGTTGCTCAAGAATGCTTTGAGACACTCGACCTCGAGGAACTCTTTCTTGAGCTGTCCCAGAACACCTCGGGTTTCGCTTTGAGCAGCGCCCCAGTCCTCTTCTGCGCCCCAGTCACGCAGCCACAGAAGCTCGTCCCGAGCTCTAAGCCAATATTTGTCGTCATTCTTGGGACCAACACTGCTGAAAGAGCGGATCATCCGCATCGCTTCTGCTTTCTGTTCCCGCTCGTCTTGCAGGAATGCTAGCTCGCCAGCCCTCCTCACAGAGCATGGTGCTCCAGTCTTTGTGAGTATATAAGCACTCAGCGTTAGCGCATGCAGAAGCCTCGTCGCTTCGTCGCTGGGAGTGGTGAGAGGATTCGAGTCCTCAAGTAAATCGTTCCTCAAGAAAGTGGCATTCTTGGGGTCCAGTAGAGGGTCGTTGGTGACGTCCGTGAAGGGCGATAACAGAGACGACGCTACTTGTAACGTCGGACACGCGTCTTGGTCGAGGAGGCTCATCACCTTGCTTATGATTGTGTTGACTCCGATAAGGGCATCCACGGAGGCTTCCGGGATCAGATATGCACAAGCCAGCACGGCGCGAGCATAGCGGCCCTCCAAATAACCCTGCTCTTCGTCTTCAAACCATAGGCTACCATACTCGCCCAGATCAGCATCTGCAGGGCCATCCCACTGATCGATAGCACTGACCACCACCTTCCATGATGTACTGGCTTTCGTGGTGAACCATTCTAATACGTGTTCCCAGGCTGGACATAGTCTCTTTCCGTCCTCACTAGGGGGGTTATCGCCAGCATGCTGATTTGTCCAGTGTGTGGGATCGTAGAGCCATGGTCCCACCAGGCCCCGGAGATCTCTGCCCACCAGTGAGATGTGTTTTTCTTGTGTCCCGGTCTGGTCGAGGAGCATCTGGACAGCTATCCGGTCGTCAAGATTTTGGAATGCGGCGAGAGAAACGTCCACTGGAGCTTCGGGATAGTACAAGCAGTTCCGCCTGAGCAGTGGAAGCAAGGATGATATCAACCATGTGCGTAACGCTTGGGCATGGTCGAGGAACGGCACTACCAAGTCGGGTAGCTGCGTGAGAAGGCCAGCCTCCTCGTCGATGCGGTGTGCTCTTTGAATTAAGAAGAGGCTGAAAGAGTCGTTGAGGAGCTCGGCTGGCGCGCCGTCCCACGCCAGAGGCAGCAACTTCAGGCGCCGTACTTTCTTCGTGGCATCTTTGTCGTCTAGATCGTCGATCGAGGCCGTGTCGACCTGCGGCATTGCTTCATCGTCATATTCCCAGTCTCCAGATTCGATGCGCTCCAGAAGACCGACATAGTGATTTGGCTCGAGAGTCTCGGGAAGAACCGAGAGGAGAATGCGGAGCAGCAGCTCTTTGTGTAGCACATGCGGATGCTGTGCTGCCAAGGCAGTGAGGCTTGGGATGGCTGCCTTTGTCGCAAGGTGAACAGCCAGGAGGACCACGCGGGGCGCGGACAGAAGGGCGGACATTGTTGTCGGCTGGGCTATCGCATGGGCATTGTTGTGTGGTGGGCACCACGGGCTCTGATTATTGTACGTGTCGGAAGTGCCGAGCAATGCAGCGCCGGGGTCATGGGGCCATCGCTGGCGGGTGAGTGTCGAGCCTCGTTTCGCTGTGGGCTGAGATGGTGCAAGGTGTTCGCGATGATGGCATCCCTTCACATCCCACCCACTGAGCTCCGAGCTCCCCACTTACACCCTTCTGGGCGGCCCACTCAGCCTGCGACACGGCGACTTTTAGGTACTTCCGGCCCCTGACTTGTGGGCGCTGGCATGCACTCTGCCAGGTCTGCCCAGGTACTCCGGGGTGGTGCTCCAGCGTCGATGGCCCAATCCAGGGTGCATTCTGTCATCTCCAGCTCCAGTGTTGCCGAAGGTGCACTCGGCCAAGGGGCAGCAAGCACTACGTCAGCCAGAGAAGTGGCAGCTCATCTCAACATCAATCTCGTCGACGTCGCCAACCACACCACGACAGTACCCAGGCCTGCTGGTTCCGAGACCACCAACACTACCCAACCAGGCACATCAAGATCCAGAACGTCTACTTCGTACCTACGCCCCGGGCCGTCGCAGCCGACGTCACCTTTGTTCCTCGGACGCACGATAGCGGATCGTCAACGAGCCCACCACAATCGCCATTGGCCTTGTGACTCGACATTGCAGCCCGTTTATAAGAATCACTCTCGGCGTCCGCCATGTGGCGAGATCGCACTAATTTGTAAATCCACACCACGATCCCTGTTTGCAGCTTCTTTCGTTTGAGCTGATCACCAACCACTCTGCGCGCGCCCACAGATACATCTCGTACAGACAGTCGTACACACACCATCCCGCCAAGAAGACTCGATACGGGCCCGGACCGGGCGGAGGCAGCAGCATCGGCGGCGGCGGCGGCGGCAACCATAGAGGGTTCGGTGCGGCCTCCGATGGCTTCGGACGCAGCAGTGCACTGGCCGGCGGCAATGAAGACACACAGGGCCTTCTCTCGGGGGCCGACTACCTCGACGATGGCGACGCGGTTATCGAGATGGACCTGCTCCCCCCGCGCTGGGCAGACGTCAGCGACGAGGTGACCGAGCACCTAGAAAAGATAGCCAAGCAGTCGCACGCGCTCGAGCGGCTGCATCAGAAGCACGTCCTGCCCGGGTTCAATGACGACGAGGCCAAGAAGGCCGAGGAGGACGAGATCGACCGCCTCACGAGGAGCATCACACGCGCGTTCCACGACTGCCACAAATGCATACAGACGGTCGAGCAGATGGTGCGCGAGAGCAGGAGTAGTCCGCAGGGGATGACTTCCGCAGAGGAGACCATGGCGCGGAATATCCAGGTGTCGCTGGCTGCGAAAGTACAAGAGGCATCGGCGGGCTTCCGGAAGAAGCAGAGCGCATATCTAAAGAGTATGGCTCCCCAATTCTTGCGACCGGAAAACACTAGACTTTTGAGTCAAGCGCGATATGAGCTTCCACAGTACTAACATCATGACAGAACTCCGCGGGATGTCTGGTTTAGAACGATCAAGCACACCACTAGGCGGCACCTCCTCCTCATCGGCAGCCTACGCCGCATCATCAGAGGCGGACCCTTCTCTCCTCGAGTCGGAGTCGGACAAGTCGTATAGCGTGTCAGCTCTGCAGACGCAGCAGCACCAGACGCTTCTGCACAGCAATGACGCTGTCATCGCCCAGCGCGAGCGCGAGATCGAGAGCATCGCGCAGGGCATCATCGAGCTGTCCGACATGTTTCGCGACCTGCAGACCATGGTCATCGACCAGGGCACCATGCTCGACCGCATTGACTACAACGTCGAGCGCATGAACACGGACGTCAAGGGCGCCGAGAAGGAGCTCATCATCGCAGACGGCTACCAAAAGAAGACGACCAAGCGAAAGCTCATATTGCTCTTATTACTGCTGATCGCGGGCGCAATAATACTACTCGTCATTACGAAACGGTAGTTACTGTCTGGGTGCCTGGATGTTTTGCGTGTTGCACACGCCCGCGAAGCAGGATCCGTGCGAAGCAACTTGGTTGGGGAGCAAGAGTGATCTATGCAATGAGACGGGGTGCTTATTCGAATATGAGTTGTAGATAGCGAAAGGATACCCGGGGCTGGCTCGATGCTCGACTGGACCAAGACATGCTCGTCACAGTTACATACTGGCGACGAGAACCAAGTTGATTATTCACGAAACGTTCATGTCATGCGTGACACCACCACAATACTGTCAATCGCAGTGTGCTTCGAAGAGGCCATTTCAACCAATCAAGCGAAAGAAGTCGATAAGTCCACAGATTCTACTATCACAGAATTCTATATGTCGGGGTATCTCTGAAATGGTACAAAGTCGCTCTGCCATTAGTGTACATCTGCCTGAGAGCCAGCTTTCCGCTGGTCTAGTCGGTCAATTTGAGCACGAAGCTCGGATAGGGGTGGGAGCAGCTCTTCGCCCCAGGCCTGATCGAGAAGCGCTTTCATAGCTGCTAACGGCACCGTGTTGGCTGCCCTGGCACGCTCGATTCTCGGATTGACCGGGCTTCCAGACCCATAAAGATACGATAGTCGCACAACAATCCGACGCATAAGATGTGGCGTGTCAAGCCACAATCCGCGATCCTTGAGTAGTCGTAAGTGCTTCACGACACGGGCATAGTGTTGCCGGCCGAAGCCAGGTGTGCCTCGCTGAAGACGAGATGTGCTCGCCGGATAGTGGGAAAAGGTTGTGCTAAAAGTCCACCTGACCATGGCGCTGATCATTTTCGCGCTGAATATCTGCCGCAAAGGGTGCATCGGGTTTTGAGCTGGCAGATCTTTAGGCACGTACATGCCAAGAATTCCCTCTACACTGCGGAACGCATTTCGCATGGATTGCGGGAGGTCGTCCATATGGACAGGTATGAAACCTGGTCTGCGCGATTGAGGGTGCATGTACGCGTCGACAAGATGGACAGTCAGCTCCTCGAGGTCGTTCAGTCGGCCCGCCCGCCCAAAGTAGCGCATGATGCGAGCCCAACATCTCGATGGGATGGGTGTCTCCATACGAGCAAGTTGCTTGCACGTCGCAAGGTAGAAGTCCACCGACTCTACGACTTTTCCAGAGTGCAGCTCGGCGTCTCGGGGAATGTCTTCAAGCAGGTTGTGGAAGATCATCCTCGCACGAGCCCTGTCTAGACCAACTTCCATCGCCTCCATGTCTTCCAAAACAGCCAACAAATTCCGCCATTCCCGTTCTTGAAAGTGTGCTTCGACAAGAGCATTGGCGGTATCCTTGGCTGATTGCTGCAGAATGTAGTGGTTCGCAGACAAAAGTAGCTTGTAGGCTCTGATGTCAAGGGTCTCTGACTCTGTCTCAATGAGACGGTTTTGCAGAGGGATGTCATCCCAGACGTCTGGATGGAAATCGCTACGCATGAGGCTTGTGTACATGTCTTCGAGCTGGTGCTCCGCAAAATACACAAGCAGCTTGGCATAGTTTCTCACTGGCAATCCAATGCCATGAGCACGGAGCTGCTCTATGCGTCCCAGGAGTCCCTCCGGAGTGCCCTCACGTGTGGCAATGGATTGTAGTGAAAGAGGCCCAATCCTCTCGATGCCAAGCGCGGCAACTGTTGATATGGCTGTGTCTAATGATACCCAGGAAGTTGCGAACCAACGTGCTCCAAGATGGTCGTTGTAGTTCTTGACGGTGATGCCGAATGTGTGCCCATGGACCCGATTGACAAGCTCCCGACTAAGCTCTGGTTGTTCCTCCCCACGTTCTATTTTGGCTGAAATACGGCTGCGCTCCTCGCGAGAGAGTCGCCGGTGTGGGAAATAGCCAGCCAAGAACCGCAGGAATGGTCTTGATGCTGCTAGTTGCTGCGGCAGATCGTTGTGGGCAACAAATACGTTGCGCCATCTAGTTGCCAGTTTGGACATGCCCTGGTTGTAGAGATAAGGCACCATACTGTCATACATTGGGCGGTACGGGCTCATCGTGTAAAGCGCTTGCAATGTCGAAGCCTGGTAAAGTTCTTCATCGTGCGAGAATTGCCGTAGTATGCTGAGGAATTCGCCGGCACCAGGGTCGAAATTTGGAAACAGGCGCACGTGCCACTGAACAGCTCTTTGGTGCTCATGGGCAGACAGGAAGTGGCGTATAATGGTCGTGTAGAGACCTGGCCACTTTGCATCGTGCATGTGCTTCATCCACTCGCTGTAGAGATAGATGTTTTGCAGCATTCTGCCATCGTTCGACCTCAATGCTGTGTCCAAGATGGTCTGCCAGAAGGACGTTCCCAGCGGCCCCTCGGTCTTGAACAGCGCCTTTCGTCCCCAAAGAGCCCTCCATACTCTTTCAACTCCAGCATCGCCATTGACGCGTTTTTGGTAATCCAGCAAACAGCTCCATAAACCTAGATCACCGTGATTCTCAGGCTTGTCGACCAGGAGCTTGCGAGCGCGATGCCGTCGTGAGAAATCGCTCTCAGACGCCAGGCGAGCCCGGTCGTATAGCAAGGACTGCCATTTCCCATAATGTTTGCCACTGACAACTTCAATGGCCTCCGGGGGTGTCGAATGGGACTCCGCTGACGATCTCGAAGTTGCTGGAGTGACTGCGCTGGTGTCGGTAGGCGTCGGTGGTGCTGGCGTGCTTCGAATGATGGGAGTGCGTGGCGCTGTTGCGGGAACTGCAAGAAACCTCACAAAGCTCGTTGCTGGTGTGCTACTTTGCCGGGTCGTTCCTGATCGTGCTCGGCATCGTGCTGGGCCGAGGAGCTGCTGAAGCTTCACATGCCGAACAGGTGGACTGGCCCGTCGCATTACTGCCTCCCACTACATAATACCTCTTCTGTACAAAGCCTCGCTGTCTGGTCGTAGCAGGCGGGCAGAAAGGACTCGGCGAGGAATACTGTGTTGTGGTTGGAGAAGTGCTGTGATCACGAATGGAGATCACGAATGCTTCGGGAGACTATGGTTCGGAGATAAGCCACTTGCAAAAAAGTACTGGCACCGCGGGGCGCATGCACAAATGAGTGCAACTGCTTGTGCCCTTCCAACGTTGCTTGTGCAGCAACTAAGGCCATGACGCTAACAATGCCGGGTAGGCACATTTCGTGGAAGGGCCACCGAAGTTGACCCAGCTTAGTCAGGTTGCAGCAGCCGACCAATCCCGGGACATCCAGTCCAATTGACGGTGATTGCTTCACTTCAAGCTCTCGTCACACCCCTCGTACGATCCCATACAAAGTCGCTCACCACGTCGCATAACCGCCACGAACAATCACCGCCGCCATGGGGTGCGTATACTTCGATTTCCTTCCCGACGACACAGATATACCCGCCGCGCGATGATACCTGCCAATTGGCTGCCTCTGCCGAGGTTTTTCGCGCCACTGGCGCGCAGAAATACGGCATGCGAAGCTATGGCTACTTGGACAGCGACAGTAACTGACTCCACGTGGTTTCGTACAGTCTCGTCAACGCCCCCAACAAGGTGCCCGAGCACCAGCGCTTCTACCAGCAGCAGTACAAGCAGCACGTCCGTCTCTGGAAGATTGTACGTCCACCCCACTACGGCATACGATGAATGAGGTCCAAGTTGGGTCATGGGAAGGCTACAGAGGAGATATAAACTCGCACGGGCGACGGAGGCTGACAATTTGACCAACTTAGGGTCCCCGTGCCAACCTCATGATGGTTCCCTTCCAGATTCTCGTCTGGGGCAGCTTCAGCGGTATGTTTATTGCTCGGTATTGGATGTTTGCCTTTTGGTCGAATTACTGACATGCTCGTGTCACAGCCTCCATGTACATGATGGGACGCAAGATCTTCGGTTATAACACCTGGTTTGGCAAGAACTAAGCGGGGTGCATTCGATTTCTGAGAGGATGACTACGACTGGTGCACGAATGATCGCCATGGAGATACTGGGCGCTGTATATCGATGCCACGCCAATAGAGATTCAAGCAATTCTATCCCTTTTGTCTGACGAACTTGGACAGCGAAATATTTGGGTGGAGGGTCTCCCCGCTCGCCATTGTAATGTCCCCTTTAAATGGGTCGTAATTGGCCAGTCATTATTATCCATCGTTGGCAGAAGGTATCTGGGCATCCTGCCTCTATTTTTGATGACCTGTTGTAGAGTACAAACTGAGCTGGTTTCACTATGCCTTTCCGATGCTGGCAAAGAATCGTGCCAGCACAACGTGTACAGTTTAGTCGAAGAGCTCCTAGCAAACCGACTACGAATTTCCGGCGCTCGGTGCCCGGCGATTTCAGATGCCGGTAGCGCCTGGAGCCTTCTCATCCTTCCGTAGGGTAGTAAGGAGCTCGCGGAAGCGCTCCTTGCCGGAACCGCTGGCACCGCCCTTTGCGCCCTTTCCACTGACGTCGACCAGCTTGCAGATGCGCTCCCAGCTCGTGCCTCCCGAGGTGGTATCGTCACGGCTCGCCAGGAAAGCCTCCTCGTCCTTGCGTGTCTGGGCGATGGTCTTCTCCTTCTTGTTGTTGTAGTTCTCGTAGAAGTCGTCAATGTTCTGCTGCGCCTCCTTGATGGTCTCGGCCTTCTGTTGCTCGAATTGTTCTTGGCGCTTAGCATTGGCAGCATCCCGCTTCTCACGCCATTCTCTGATCACTTCGGGTTCCTGCTCCTCTTCGGCGTAAGCTCCGTAGCCAGAGTTGTACTGAACTGAAGGACCAGTGATGGAACCCCCCGGGGCAACTTGCTGTGAATGGCGAATCAGTTACTGTTTTGCGCATCCAATACACTTTCGCGACGAACCTCATTGCCGCTGCTGATGTCTGGAAAGCTGCTCTGGAATTGGGCCGCATCGGTGTTGTCCTCGCCGGCTCCATCACCTCCTCCTAACAGGTCGTCGTCGTTGGTTGTGAATTGTGTCGCATCGTCTCCCAGAAGGGCGCGCTCGCGGGCGAGGAAGTCATCGGCATCGCCGACGTCCCTGACATCGGTTTGCGCTGTTCTGCAGTTAGATGGTGGATGCCGTGTATGTGTTACTAGGGCGGGGCGGGCCTCACCTCCTGAATCGAAGTCGTCCAATGACGGAAACCGGTCCGCCATGATTGTCTGTTCTGAGTTTGCGAAGGGAAAGTGGCGGTGCAACAAGAGTCTGTGGTGCCGAGCGATAGGGTGATGGCGTTGAAGCGGGATCGTTGTCGCAGTTGTCCTTGGGAGGGAAGCTCGCCGTGAAAGCTGGTCTGCGGTTCGAGGTCCTGCAGGGCCAGGGTGGATGCTGGATGTACGTAGCTGGCAATTGCGTACCTCCAATGTCGCTGACCGGCCCGGGTTGTCGCCTGCCTGCCCATGCGCTACCTAAGCCCAGGTGTACTTTGTGCAGCTCCTGAGCTAACCGGAAGGAGAAACGATGTACCCCTGACCAGAATTATGCGTGGGCCCAGTCCCAACTTTATGCAATTGCACCGAAGCGCGTCCTGGACGCCGCACAAAGCGTGGCACTAGGCACATACCTGCCAGGCGTCCCTCTCAATCACAGGTTATCAACTGTTTTCATCCATCAACTTCCATCATCTAGCGCGTGTTTGCACATAACCCATCGCGGTCTGCCACTCTGCAGTCCAGGCATTACCTTGTGCATCACATAGTCTTTGCCATTGAGGTCTGAAGGCAGGCGAGCTAGCTAGACATTGCGCATTCAATACATGCTGCTTTGCCCAGCTCTGATTGTATCCTGGCAGCTTGATAGTAGTACATGTCTCGTTCTGAATGAAGCACGCCCTACTCAATCGACACAACAAGCCACGCCAACAAGCACTCACTATTGGAGCCGAGCCATCGCCATTCATCCGCTTTCCGCAGCGCCTGATTCTCCTCCCAGCCATCGTCGACGTTAGCAGCACCACGGCCAACACCTCACCATGTCTTATAATGACGATGCTGTGCTGGCCAAGCTGTCCGGCCTAGCAGAGACCCAAGACAGCATTGTCACTGTGGCCCAATGGATCATGTTCCACCGGTAGGTCGAATAACTCGTCTACTCTTGCGATCTTGATGGCTCATGTACGGAACTCACTGACACAGCCAATATCAGACGTCACGCGGATCGGACTGTCCAACTCTGGCTCCAACGACTAAAGGACTCTCCTAGCAACAAGAGGCTAAACCTCATTTACCTAGCCAATGGTGAGCACAGAGTCACGACATACTCTTGTCTCATGATGCAAGTTACTGATCACAAACCGTGACAGAGGTCACCCAGCAATCAAAAGCACGCCACAAAGAGGACTTCCTCGTCGCCTTCTCTCCTGTCATCGCTGAGGCTGTAGCAACAGCGTACAAAGGAGCGCCACTGGAGGTGCAGACAAGAGTCAAACGCGTCGTTGACGTTTGGAGAGAACGTAATGTTTTTGAGGAACCCATTCAGCAGGCAGCGGAGGCTCGGCTGACCGGTATGCTGAGTCCAACCCCCATATTTCTGAGCAATTATGAATATGGCTAACAGCGTGCAGAGATTGACAAGACTCGTGGCACAACCAAGACCGGGCTTGGTGGCAATATCTTCGGCGGGAGTGGCCCCTCGGTCCCAACAGAACTTGCACCTCTCGTGACACCACAGCAGAATGTCACCAAAGCAGTCAACCCGATGAAGACGGCTGTCAGCACTGCGGACCAAGAGTTTGAGAAGCTGATGGGACCATCGGCCGCTATCCCTTCGGCTCCGGTCTACGCCGCTCGTCTGAGTGCGCTTCTGAAGACTCTTGCCCAAGCAGAGGGTGCCGTGGAGCAGTGTGTTAAAGCTCGGCGCACACTGGTCGGAGAGCTCCAGAAGATCCTGGAGACTAACCGGACGGCCCTGATTGCGGAGGAAGACCAGCTTGAGACCTTGACGAAGAGGAAGGATGATGCGAGCAACAAGAAGAGTGACGTCGAGCGCGCCATCTTGGCTGGACTTCCGCCCGATGAGTCCTATCCCTCCGGCGGCTTCGGCGAGCAGCCTCAGCCAGAGCCCGAACAACCCGAAATGGAGGCATTGACGCCACCGTCCATAGAGCCAGAAGGTCCTGAGGACAGCTCAATCATGGCGACACTGGCGCCGGAGGCACCGATTGGTGCTGTAGTCGAAGCGTTCGAAGGTGACGTCAGCAACAACTCACAGGATGGATCTTTCCAGAGGATTGTCGTGGCTGGGACTAATGGTAATAAAAAGCGGAGATTGGACGACGACAACGGTTTTCCTGATCTTGGTGGCGAGGGTCTCGACGCAGACGTTGTGGACATGCTGCGGACAGACAGCAGTGGTGCTCAGTGATGGTGAGGGATTGTGTATGAACAGGCCGGTCTGTATTGGTGTGGTCCGGGAGTCCATGAGCACAAGGGTGCCTAAGTATTTTCAGGTTTCGAGAGACTGTCGGAGCCATTGTTTACACCATATGTATCATTCGCATCATAAGCTCAATTTTCTGTTCTTGAATCAATGATAAGCCTTCGTTGAATCCTCCCAGCTTCGTGACGATGAAAGTCAAGCCCATGTCCAACCTGTACAACTGATACACCCCGGCGATCGCCGCTCATTCATGAAATCACATCCGTCGAGGTGTAGACTGCCCAATTGGCAAGTCGCTCAACAAGCTCCACCGCTGTTCCTCATGCCTTTGTCGCCGTGCACGATCCTCACGCCAGAGGGTTTGTGAAGCCGGCCGTGGTGGTGTCTCCGGCATATCTTTGCACTCGCTATTTTCTTCGCTCTGGTCAATGATTTGATTCTGGTAGGGAAATGCCTCCTTTTGTCCGTATAAATCGCCATTGTTGTCTTGCAGTCCGCCAGAACCCAGTTGGGAGTTGTTGTCTATCGTCTTGTCTGCTTCAGCAAGTCTTGACCGGATATTCTGTTGGTTTTGCCGGCGAGGGTCCGCGGTGATTGTCAGATCGTGCGTGTCTTGTGTTGACCTTGTGGAAAGTAGTCCGAAGCATGACATCGTGGCATCCTTGACAGCAAGAAAAATGGAAGATAGAGCTGTAGACATGCCCATAATGTCATCATCTTTCAGTGACATTCAAGGGAGTTCTCGTTGATATGTATTTTGAGTTGGGTATTTACTCGGCAAGCAGTAGTGCTGGCGGCTCAGTCCTGGTAAATGTTCATTGCGAGAACTGAGAGACGATGGTTCTTGCATATCGCGGATGACACATGGATGAAAGATCCGGCCGGCCGTTGAATTGCCTGTGAACGCCAAATGAGGTCTTGTCCGTGTTATCGCACTCGATAGCAGGTGATCAAGCATGCGAGAGGTGTATTCCAGGTAGGACGTTCAGAGCAGGTAGACTTTTTCTTATCATGCATCAAACCGAATTTGGTAGGTGTCTGATGTTGCGTAAAATACATTTCTCTGCTGTCTTGTATGTAGGCATATACTCAGACTGACTATAATTTTTGATAATGCTACGAAAAGTACCGAGAATGCAACTATCAGGCTGCAAGACTTTGCTGGACAGGCTGGAATGCGTTCCTGAAATATAAGCCACGCAAAAGTCATGTGTAAGTCGATGATCCAACCGGCTCAAGGATTCAGACTCAGTTCTGACATGGTCTGGTGCACTACACTTGGGGGGTTTTTGGAAGGATGCATGGCAATATTTTTAGAGAGTGGTAAATACAAGCTTGTCGACAGCCGTCCATTTGCGTCTCAAAAAGGATACTCGTGGTCTTCATTGACATAGTAGGGCCACAGAAGGCCCAAGGTAGGGCAGCAGCTCTGCGGTTGGTGATGAGGTAAGCGGGTGGGAGAGTGGGCTCGGCTGAGCGGGAGTGCGTGCAGTCAGCGAAGCACCAGGTACAGGAGACCCGACCCTTGCTCCGAGCCGTGCGGGACTTGGAGCTCGGCGAGCTCAGCATGTGCATGGAGCTCGGACATGTTCGCAGGTGATGACGGAACCACCGTCTCCATCGCCATCTTTCCGCCCAGGTTGTCACCACCACAGCGCCGCGTCCCCTCCGCTGCAACACTCTCTCGACTTTGCCGCGCGGGCAGACTTGGACTGCGACTGGCCTCCTCGAATGTGCGCGCGCTCCGCCTCCAACATGCGCAAGAGTGCACAGCCAGTCTCCTTCCCGCCCATGACGAGCCTGCCTTGAGGGGCACCTTCCCACACCATCATGGCGACATGGACGAGGGCCTCTGCGCGGCTCCTCCCGGGGCCGGCGCGCCCGCCGTTGCTGTCGCTCTCTTCGACTCAGCATCCCACAGCTTCCTTTGCGCAGAACGCGCGATTCTCCTCACATTGCGTCTCGGCCCGGTGGCTCCCTCAACCCCGGCCATCAGCGATATTACTGCAGCGCACCCTGCCTACATTTTCTGTACATACCCACTTCTCCTCAACTCGGGTGGTTGCCCGTGATGCCACTCGACCACCGGCGGCGAATACGACTGTGAAGGATGCAGTGCCTGCTGCCAAATCAGCAGATCCAGGGACTCCCGCCGCTTCTACTGCCGACCGAGAGCCCGCATCAGAAAGCCCCGCAGACAACAATGATAGCGTGGAGCCGGCAAAGAAGCTCGAGTTTGGACGGAGCGAAAAGGCCAACAGGGCTGCCGAGGTCAACTACGCGGCGCGCCTGTCCAAAGAGGGCAAGGAACCTAAAAAGTCACGATGGTCCGCCCTCAGTGATGCCAAGAGGCTGCTGTCCTTAGTCAAGCCCGAGACCAAGCCGCTCGCTGGCGCCATTCTGCTGCTTCTTGTCTCGTCCGCAGTCACGATGACGGTACCCTGGTCTGTCGGAAAAATCATGGACCTGTCGAACGTCCCGCTCAACGAGGCCAACATCTTTGGGCTGTCCATCTACGAATTCTTCGGAGCATATATCGCAATCCTCTGCCTCGGAGCCGCCGCCAACTGGGGGCGAATCATGCTCCTGAGGGTTATCGGTGAGCGTGTTGTCACCAAGCTTAGGTCCAAACTGTACACGAATACACTGCGTCAGGATGCCGAGTTCTTTGACGCCAACCGCGTGGGAGATTTGATCTCCCGTCTTGGTTCCGACAGCGTCATTGTTGGCAAGAGCATCACACAAAATGTCTCGGATGGTTTAAGGTCTCTTGTTTCCGGTATCGCTGGCTTCAGTGCCATGATCTGGATAAGCCCGACGCTCACCATGGTACTCGTCTATACTGCTCCATTCTTGGGTGGTGCTTCGTTCATCTACGCCAAGATTATCAGAAAGCTCAGCCGAGAGATGCAAAAGAACATTGGCACAATGACCAAGATTGCAGAAGAACGCCTGGGTAATGTTAAAACTACCCAGGCTTTCGTTGGAGAGCAGCAAGAAGCAGCCCGGTACCACAAACAAGTGAAGAAGGTTTTCGACATCGGGAAGAAGCAGGGGCTCATGGACGCTCGGTATTTCTCCACGACCGGTTGGATGGGTAACATGACCATTGTTGCCCTGCTCTGGTTTGGTGGGGATGCTGTGCGTAATGGCTTGATGACCCCAGGAGACATGACAACCTTCATGTTCTATACATTCTTTGCGGGCTCGAGTCTGTTTGGCCTCTCTCAGTTCTGGTCTGAGCTGATGAAAGGAGTTGGTGCGGCCGATCGCCTTTTTGAGCTGCAAGATCGCCGAACCACGATACCGCCAACCAAGGGCCTCCCAGTCAAGTCGGCACAGGGCATCATCAAGTTCGAAAATGTCCATTTCGCCTACCCGACGCGGCCAGCTGTCAAGATCTTTAACGGACTGAACTTCGAGATTCCTTCAGGTAGCAATGTCTGCATTGTTGGGCCATCTGGAGGTGGCAAATCAACAGTCTCCTCCTTGCTCCTGCGTTTCTACAATCCAACCTCGGGAGCAATCACAATCAACGGTACCAACATCACCGATATGAATGCCAAGTCGCTGCGACGTCGCATCGGCATGGTCGGCCAGGAACCTGTGCTTTTCTCGGGCACTATTGCTGAAAACATCTCATACGGCAGACCGAACGCAACACGTTGGGAGATCGTACAAGCGGCTCAGAAGGCCAATTGTTCATTCATCAGTGATTTCCCCGATGGACTTGAGACTCAAGTTGGTCCTCGCGGAGCACAACTATCTGGTGGCCAGAAGCAGCGTATTGCAATCGCTCGTGCTTTGGTCAAGGACCCCGACATCCTCATCCTCGATGAAGCCACCTCGGCGCTGGATGCAGAGTCGGAAACGCTTGTCAACTCTGCCCTCGCGGAGCTTCTCAAAGGCCGCAACACGACCATCTCCATTGCACACCGACTTTCCACAATCAAGCGATCCGACACGATCATTGTCCTGAGCAGCGACGGTACCGTCGCCGAGGTTGGGCGTTACAAGGACCTCAGCGCAAACCCCGACTCAGCCTTCAGCCACTTGATGGAGTGGCAGATGAGTGGAGGCGATGTGCCAACCACACCATCACACGTAGTCGACGGTCGTGTGGCGGAGCTCGAAGACCTCGAGGATGAGTTTGCAGGGGAGCGAGATCAGGAGCACTTTGAGGAAGAGGAAGAGGAAGAGCATCGAGAGGGTGAAAACCCTGAGGATGATAAATCCCGCAAGTAATCGGACATCGACAGCGATACCCCAAAGGAGCAGCACTCGCACATTGAGCAAGGGTTTTGGGCATTCACCACTTCGCTTGGACACATGGATGGAATGCGAGAGATGGTTGAGCTGGGCAACAGCAGAGCGAACCATGGAACAATCATACAAAATCGAATTGGTCTCGGACGGCCTGGGATACATTGTAATTGTCTAGACAACGTTTAAAGTACATAAATAAGAAATGTTGTACAGTTCTCCGCTCAACAAGCCTGTAACTCACTGGGAAGTCTAGCCCCAAGAGTCTTACGAAGCTAAAATCACGCTGGGAAGTGGTTTCGGAGCTCCAGTCGTGCATGCCAGCAACAACGATCTAATGCCAGGCTAAGCATGTAAGCTTATGAATGCGACAAATGCGCGTTTGACACGGCTTGATGACCTGTCTACTATGGTAGGTGGCGCACAGAGTTCGGTCAGCCCTGAGATGAAGGTGCCAAGGGTCTGGCATGTGACGTCCCAAGCAGGCAAGGCCGCTTGCGTGCACACTTGCACGTGTTGTGGAGAAGGAGCTTACTCCGACTTCCGGGTCTCTCTCCCTTGAGCCTGACGCCGCATCCTTTGAACTGGATTTCATTTCTTCAAACCCGAGGCGATAGCACTTCATTCGCACTCCACATCCGCATCGCCAGTCTTTCATCAGAGTCTCCTGGCCTTTGAAAACCCCTTTCGCCACGCAGCTCCTTGTCCATCGTGCCAGACGCCAAGCCTCGGCTGATCCACGTTACTCACAGTGCTGAAGCACTTGATCCCAGCTGACGGCTGACGGCAAGGAGACTCATTTGCATCATGGTGCAGGTTACGGAGGGCAAGTTCGAGATTGATGGCGCCAGCCTTCACAGCAAGACATGGCTGGTGAGTCCCGATGGAGGAATATCATGCTCGACGGCCTCCTTCAAACCAATGCTGGGTTTATTTGCTTCCGGCCTCTTGAGATTCTACTGCAGATTGAAGCCGGGCCCGCAATATCATAGCTGACAAGATGTCATAGCCCGATGGAGAGGTCAAGGCTAAGCTGATCTTCTTCCACGGTTTCAGCGACCACATTGACCGATACTACGACTTCTTCCCGTCACTCGCCCGTCGCGGAATCGCGACTTACGGCATTGACCAGCGCGGCTGGGGCAAGAGCGCACCGGGCAAGGCCCACCGCGGCCGGACGGGCCCGACGACACGCGTGATGGCCGACATGGCGGCCTTCATCAAGTCTCAGCTGCCCTCGCCTGACGCGCCCGTGTTCGTGCTCGGCCACTCGATGGGTGGTGGGCAGGTGCTCACGTTCGCCAGCACGCCCGAGTACGACGATGTCGTGGCGCAGGTGCGAGGGTGGCTGCTCGAGTCCCCCTTTGTCGGGTTCGCGCCGGAGCTGAAGCCCAACTGGTTCACCGTCGCGAGCGGAAAGCTCGCGGCTAGAGTGGTGCCCAATTTCCAGATGGTCAACGTGATCCCGCCCGAGAACCTCACGCGCGACCCGGAGGTGCAGAAGTCGCTGCACGCTGACGAGCTCGTGCACAACACGGGCACGCTTGAAGGACTTGCGGGTATGCTGGACCGCACCGGCAAGCTGAGCAGTGGGGAGCTCAAGATCAGCGGCAAGGTCAAGAGCTTGTTCATGACGTTTGGCACCGAGGACAAGGCAACAAGCTACGACCTTGCCAAGGCCTGGTTTGACCGGCAGACTACGATCCCTGACGCCGAGTTCAAGTCGTACGACGGCGCATATCACATGCTTCATGCGGATCTTGGGTGCGAGAAGTATTACGAGGATACTGCAAACTGGATTCTCGCAAGGGCCGGTGGCGGCGATGGCTCTACCAGGACGGAGAGTGCGCCTGCTCCTGCCCCGGCTGAGGGGACTAAGGCTGAGTCCAAGCTCTAAGGACGGCGCGATGCACAGATGTTTGTGTAAGATGCCACGTAGTTTAGTAGCCGGATTTCACAGATTGAAAAAACAAAAACCACCATGATCTTACCTAGCATACATTCCTGTGGTCTTGCACGAGACAGAGGCATCGATGATGCTCCAGCCCCCCGACTTACAAAACCCCAACAACTCCAAGGTTGCCATGAGGTTCAGCATCAGCCACACCGACCCCACTTGTTCAAACGCTGGTCCACGAAGCTCCAGCGGTGTGTGGCTTGTCCGAGCTAAACGTGGGGTTGCCCAGGCGGGTGCCTCTCTCCCTGAAGTGTGACCACTTGCAGGACTGTAGCTCCACAGCAGCTGAGGGTCCAGCTCACCTGGACTGGCCCTTGGGAGCCCCTGGGTGTCTGTCCAGACCAATGTGTCAAGTATTAACCCCGGCCCGTTAGGAGAGACAGGCAGCGTAATCCAGCGACCGCTCACAAGCTCGCATCTCGACACCTGCATAGTTCCTGGCTTCCCTTTTCTTCGCAGGTTCGGCCGCATCCCTCTCACCGCTAGGCTGCCCGCAAAGGGCTCCCGAATGCCAGCAAGATGAGTTCCTGTTCGTCCATCACCCCATTCTACGGCGCCTTAGGCCCTAAGCTCAAGTGGCATGCACTGACGGCACTCCTCCTCCCGAAACAGTGAAGCAGTTCATCCGCAACGTGCGTGCCGCCAAGACGATCGCCGACGAGCGTGCAGTCATCCAAAAGGAGAGCGCTGCGATCCGAGCGAGCTTCCGCGAAGAGAGTCACGATCCCAACGTCAGGTGCGCTCAACTTTCAATCGATCGATCCCCCGCCGCTGTTACCGCCCGCCGCTCGCCTGCTATTGCATCGCAAACCTTGTCGAACTCTTACGAGCTCAACACCACGTGGGCAATTGCAAAGCAGAGGTGTGCATTTCCACTTAAGCTCACGCCATACTAACAAGTTTGCCGCTGCAGACGCAACAATGTCGCCAAGTTGCTGTACCTCTTCACCCTCGGTGAGCGGACACACTTCGGGCAGATCGAATGCATTAAGCTCCTGGCGTCACCGCGCTTTGCCGACAAGCGACTTGGACACCTGGCGACAAGCTTGCTGCTTGATGAGAACCAAGAGGTCTTGACATTGGTCACCAACTCTATACAAAAGTGCGTCGGGGCACCTGAACCCCTGGAGAGCGCGCCATGGGCTGCTGTGATGATTACAGATTGCTAACAGGTATTTCCGACTAGTGACCTGGGCCACTCGAACCAATACATCGTCGGCCTGGCGCTCGGAACGCTGGGCAACATCGCCTCTGTCGAAATGTCACGAGACCTGTTCGCCGAGATCGAGAAATGCATATCGACCGCCAACCCCTATATCAGGAGAAAAGCTGCCCTCTGCGCCATGAGGATATGTCGCAAGGTACCGGATCTGCAGGAGCACTTTGTTGAGAAGGCAGCCCAGATGCTCTCGGATCGCAACCATGGAGTGCTGCTTTGCGGCCTGACGCTTGTGACGAGCATGTGCGAGGCTGAGGAGGAGGACGACAGCGGCGAGGACCTCGGCATCATCGAAAAGTATAAGCAGTTCATCCCGCTACTCGTGCGGACACTCAAGGGCCTCGCAACCTCGGGCTATGCTCCAGAGCACGACGTCACTGGCATTACGGACCCCTTCTTGCAGGTCAAGATCCTCCGGCTGTTGCGCGTACTCGTCCGCGGTGATCCGGAAGGTACCGAGCAGATTAGCGACATCCTCGCACAGGTGGCGACCAACACAGACTCGAACAAGAATGTCGGCAACTCGATCCTCTACGAAGCCGTGCGGACGATCCTTGACATTGAGGCCGACTCGGGTTTGCGCGTGCTCGGTGTCAACATCCTCGGAAAGTTCTTGGCGAACCGTGACAACAATATCAGATATGTGGCGCTGAACACGCTGATCAAAGTCGTGGCCATTGAGCCCAATGCAGTCCAACGACATAGAAACACCATCCTCGAGTGCTTGAGGGATCCGGATATTAGCATTAGGAGAAGAGCGCTCGACCTGAGCTTCACGCTGATCAACGAGAGCAACGTTCGCGTCCTGATTCGGGAGCTTCTTGCCTTCTTGGAGGTTGCGGACAATGAGTTCAAGCCCACCATGACAACACAGATTGGAATCGCTGCCGACAGATATTCTCCAAACAAGCGGTGGCATGTCGATACCATGTTGAGGGTCTTGACACTGGCCGGAAATTACGTCAAAGAGCCAATCATGGCGTCGTTTATCCGTCTCGTCGCGACCACACCGGAGCTCCAAACATATGCCGTGCAGAAGCTTTACCTGAACTTGAAGAAGGATATCACGCAGGAGAGCTTGACGCAGGCTGGTGCGTGGTGCATTGGCGAGTACGGCGATGCTTTGCTAAGCGGTGGGCAGTATGAGGATGAAGAGCTCGTGCAGGATGTCAAAGAGCACGAGATTATTGACCTTTTCAACAACATCCTGAACAGCAGCTACGCCACACAAGTGGCCACCGAGTACATCGTTACTGCTCTGATCAAATTATCGACGAGGTTCTCGGACCCAGCCCAGGCCCAACGAGTGCAGCAGCTCATCGCCAATCACCAGACAAGTTTGGATGTCGAGATTCAGCAGCGAGCTGTCGAGTACGGCAATCTGTTCTCGTTCAACGAGGTCCGGCAAGGCGTGCTTGAAAGGATGCCTCCTCCACAAATCAAGGAGGAGTCCCGTGTGCTGGGCGAGTCCTCCTCAAAGAAGAAGAAGGCTGCGAACCGAAAGTCGAAGCTTGTTGCCAAGCCCACGACCGACCAGGATCTGCTAGATCTGATGGGCGACAGCACGAGCACTCCAATCACATCACCAACCAACGGATCCCAGAACAATGCCGATCTACTTGCCG
The DNA here is from genome assembly GCF_020744255.1 of Microdochium trichocladiopsis. Taxonomy (NCBI): domain Eukaryota; kingdom Fungi; phylum Ascomycota; class Sordariomycetes; order Xylariales; family Microdochiaceae; genus Microdochium; species Microdochium trichocladiopsis. The sequence goes on from NW_025763547.1 coordinate 845,516, forward strand.
ACATCCTCGGGGGCGCTACGTCGCCGCCCCCTAATGCCACGTCGCCGCCACCTTCCCAAGGAAACGCTTCCATCATGGATCTGTTCTCTCAAGGCCCGTCGGCTCCATCACCCGCTCCACCCGCCGGCGGCATGTCTGGTCTCGACATGTTATCGCAGATGGGATCTCCGCCACCCCAGCAGGTAGCGGCTGCACCTGCACCGGGTGGTCTGCCGTGCTATGACAAGAATGGGGTTAATGTTACTATCTTGTTGCAGCGCAATGCGGAAGGCAACGTGCAGGCGACGGCGCGCTTCCGCAACTCTGCAGGCGGCCAAATCGGCAACGTCGGTCTACAGGCAGCCGTCCCCAAGACGCAGAAGTTGCAACTGCTGAGCATCTCGAACCCGAACATCCCACCTGGAGGCGACGCAACGCAAGTGATGAGGATCATGGGCGCCAAGGGGGTAAGTTTGCCTATACTGCCCATGTGTCTCTTACGAGATCGATTAACTAACATTCATGACAGCCATTGCGTTTGAAGCTTCGGATCGACTATGTACATCCATCGGCAGGACAGGTGCAGGACGAGGTCAAGTGGACCGAGCCATCATAAGTGGCGACGTCGGCTCGAGGAAGCAGGACTACGACTCGCGATCGGAGAGTTGGCTGAAACTAAAACTCTCCATCACCTACCTTGATTGTAGTCCAAAGTGAATAACATATAGAGAGCAAATACCATGAGCAACAGGCCTGAGACCGAGTTCTCACATTTGACATCACCAACCATATGCGTCATGTGCGCACACAAGTGACAATAGCATGGCCACTGCTTACAATATGACACCCACTTGCATTTGTGACTGAGTTTGTTAATTCAGTCCACTTGTATGAAAAGAAGCTCTATCCCATATGAACATCTCTAGGTACATATCGCAAGCTGTACAATGCAAGTTTTACATTTCTCCGTATTCATGATGCTGCGCGGCCTGCAAAGCAAACTAACAAATTCGTGTACCCCTAGAGATCATCAGGATTTACCAGGAGCAGTATATTTTTCATGTGGTTTCAGCCTAGTATTGCAGCCGGGGCTGGCGAGAGATGAGGGTCCGGAGCAGCTGTAAAGTCATGTTACAAGTCGCATGTGGTATCTATCGAGTACATCCTGTACGGTCTTCAAATCATCTGTATCGTCCCGGCCAATCCCCCATGCAAGCCATGATACGAATGACTTTCCGTCATCCCATTCTTTTGATCTCGTAGGACGGGCCTGTCCTATCCACTGGGGCACGGCTCGCCAGAGACTCCATCCAGCACACACTCGGTGGGGCTTTCTCTCTCTCTCTCTCAACCCTGTTTCTTTACTTGCCTCAAGATCACGAGGGAGAGCAAATCAAAGTGCGATAGATGACCAAATCCTCTAGGGCTTCAAATGACGTCCCGCGGATTCGGCACCCACGCACGCAGGTCCTCGAAGATGTACCACACTGGAATCAGGCCCTCGAGCTTGACCTCGACCACGGCGTCGTGCAGGTCGGCCATGTATCGCTCGTGCAGCGAGTTTTGCTCCTCGGTGATGCGGTCTAGAGCGCGGTATTGGATCTCGCTGCTACTGCTGCTGCCGCCGTCACCGCCGCGTTCCTCATCGCTGTCATCTTCATCCTCAGCTTCACCGGCGTCATCGTCGTCAGCATAGTCGTCGACGGAGCTAGTGGACGAGGAAGCGTGCTGGCGCCCGTGACGACCTAGCACCGGGTGCGGGACGCTGGCGCCGAAGCTCGCGGGCGGGACGTAGCGAGGCTCGAGGGGCGCGATGCAGCGCAGGCGAGGCTGGAGGTCTCCAGTCTCTCCTTCTTCTGCTGCTGCTGCTGGTTCCCTACTTTCCATCGCCGTTGCTTGCGCCACTTCCTTGCCAGACCTGGTACCTGTTTGGGTAGCCGTGGTGCTGCCGCTGGGTCTGGGCCTCTGCTCCGTGCCGTGAGCGGCCTGGCCGACGACGGCGCTCTGCTTCTCCTTGTCCGACAAGGTTGTCGTTCCCTTGGCCGGATACTTGCCCTTATCCTTGCTCTTGCCCTTCTTCTTCTCCCGCATGGCTCTGATCTTGCCGTTGATCCTCTCCATGCGCGCCCTCTTCCGCTCCATTTCCATGACCTCCTTCCTCTCGTTCTCCCGGGCCAGCCGTCTCCGCGCCTCCCTCAGCGCGGAGGGCGACGAGGCGTAGATCCTGCTCGTCGCGAGCAGCCGCGGTCGCAGGTCGAGAAGCATCCTCTCCGCGCTGGGGACCGGGGCGGTGCACAGCCCCTTGGCTGCCCAGCGCTGGGTCTCCCCGGCGCCCAGGACCGGCTTGAGGAGTGGGCGTTCGTGGTCGCGCAGGAGCAGGGTCTGGAAGTGGACATCCGTGACGAGTTCCTTGTACTTGTCCTGCAGGGCCGTCGCGGTGGTGTTCTGCTGTTGTTGTTGGGCCGATAGAGTAGTTGCGGTATCAGTCCCGTCGCTGTTGCTGTTGCCCTTGCCGCTGCTGCTGCTGCTGGCACCGTCGCTGTGGCCGCTTCCTTGGGCATCCTGGTCGTAACGTGTCTCTGCGACATCGTAACCCGCAGCCATGGCGGCTGGGCAGGCACACCGCTCTGGCATGTGATATACTTCGCCCAGAATGTACACGGTCTGCACTTGGCCCAAGATCTCGACGGTCCGGAGGGGCAGCGACAGGTGCGCAAAGGCCGGATCCCTGGCGACGTGGGTGTCGTCGACATTGGGATTCTGCTGGGTGGTGTGCAGCAAGGGGATCTCGTTGCCGTCTCTGTCCGTGTTGATGGGCTGGAGTAGCTCGACAGTGTTGCTCAGAGTCAGGCTCGCGGCGGCGTGGCGGGTGCTGAGCTCGTCGTGGATCAGATAGTCAAATGTCTCTCGTGGGACGAGATATACGCGGCCGTAGACGCGCGGCGTTAGAGGAGGTGGCATGGTCCTCTCTGCCGAATCTCGGGGCTCTTGAGTGTAGGATACGATGGTCGGGTACCCTTCGGACGATATTTGGCCGTTCGTGGGACCATGAGTGCCTATAGGAACATTCGTCGTTAGCCGAGATTTTGAGGTTTGAGCGCTTGCCAAAATGCTTGCTTGCGTGTTATGGCATGAGGTCTCTGGAACAGCAACCTTCGAACTGATGAACTTACCAGCACGCCTTGGGCCGGCCAGGCAGAACCGCCAGCCTTCAATCTTGGCGACGCCAACAGGGATCGCGTCCGGATACTCTCTGAGCATGCGACTCTCCTGCATGAGCCGGTCATAGGCAAAGAAGTAGACGTTCTCATGGCCGCCAGCCCGTGTCTCTGTCCAGTCAGTACTCTGACCTCCATATGGCGGCGTCCCAGAATCCTCAAGCACATCAATGTCTGCCTCTACTTGGCGAGACTCGCTGATGACCTCCAGCTCATTAGACAGCGGCTCGTCGTCAGAGTCGACTATGGTGTCAACACCGTGTTTGTCAGACATGACGACTTCGTCGGAAGAATGAACCATGATCTGCGAGATCGCTAGCTTGGCCCGCTTGGCCGGAGTGGAAGGCTCGTCAGCTTCCAACGGCCGCTTCGCTACGGGCAGGGCTTTGGCTTTCTTGGAATTCCTAGTCTGTCGTTCTCCTTGCCCTGTGGCTGCCGCGGTAGCGGGAGGAGGAGGCTGGTTGCTCTTTTTCGTCTTTGCACGAGCGGTCCCTTTGCCAGTCTTGGTGGCGAGAGAGCTCCTCTTGGCTGTAAGTGGGCGACGCTCCGGTGAATCTGTGTTGACGTAGATTGTTGACCTGACTTCCTCGTCGTCTGCGCACGATGAAACAAAACTTGTTAGTGCTGGAAAAGAGACCGAATCTCGCAGCCATATTCATCCGCTTACCAGAATTCCAACTGCTAGCGGCCTCCTGAGGCTCGGCAGTCTCGGGGACAGTAGCAGTCAATCCCTCTCTAGTCAAGGTGCGAGCACGTTTCGTCTCGCGCTCTTCTGTTTCGCCCTCCTTGTGCTTTTGAGCTTCGTCAGGGTTGGCGGCAGATTGTGTGGCGCTACTTGTAGCATCAGTAGTGGCGTCGGGTCTCTTCCTCTTCCTGATAAAGTTCTTTGGGCGTTCTGTTTTGACACGTTGTGTGGTGCTGTAGGTGGTAGTGTTGTAGTCCGTCGCTGTGGCAGCAGCAGCAGCAGCAGGAAGAGTTGAAGTACCAGCAGCCGTTGCCGTGGTGCCCAAGGACGCTTCGCCATGACCACTGCCGCCGCTGCCACCAGACAAGGCCAGCAACGTCTCCGCGACTGATCTTTCGTCCGCGTCCCCCAGGGCGGAATCACGAAACACCCTGTCGTAGTTGGTTGCCGATGGTGGGCCTTTCCTGGAGCCTGGTCGCTTCTTTGATGCATTTGGTGCCTGGCTCTTTGTCGCTGCTGGCCTGGCCGGTTCATTGTTCGTCTGGGCCGGCTGGGGCGCCTGGGCTGGCTGTGTCTTTTGTACCTCGTCCTGTTCTGCCTTGGCAGTCTCGGCTCTGGTTACCCTCTTGCCGACGCCAGGCGGGATGTAGGACCGTGGATTACGTGGCATGGTGTCCCTGGTAGATGATCTCGCACTTGGTGAATCTCAAATCCGAATTGAAGGCTGGAAGAAGTGGTTCCTTGGAGTGTTCCGCGGACGCTTCCTGGCAGATTTCAAGGGCTGGATGCTCGTTGGCGACTGTGGTTTCTACAAGTCTTCTGTGAAGGACGCGTGAAGTTGCTCAGCTTGCTCGGTCGTATATATCGATCAGCTGAGTTCAGAGGACGCATTCGATGTTTGTTGCGCAGCGTGTGGCAGTGAGAGGACTTGGTAGGCAAGATTCCGCTCAGTTGACTGCCTGGTCCAGAGAAGGTGGCAAGGAGGAGCCTTTGACTGCCACAAAGTTAAAGCTGAGTATCGTGGCGAGATGCGAAATAGATATGAATTGAACAAGATCCAAGAAACGGTGGGCGGGCTGGGGATGAAGTATTAACTCGAACAATGCCAAGTCTTGTAAATGCCAGAGTCGTTGTTCAGAAGTCGCGATAGCAAACGACTGGCTTGTAAGCCGTTGAGTTGTGGTCGGGGAGTTGTGTTTCTGACGATTGTTGCAAACGTGTGTCCCCAACGTTGACGGTGCAATTGAGTTTGCATACGTACAGTCTTTGTGTGCGAGTAGCAGAGCTTTTGCGAGCTTTCGTAACAACGACAGAAGACGGAGAATTATTGCAGAGAGAGTGTGTGTGTGTGTGACGGCGAGACTGTGTTTGACAGTGACCAAACCAGTGAATGGTTGCAAGTTGTGAGAGTTGTGAGTTTGGCTTCAACACCTCAGCACGCTTTCACCCCTACATCATCATTCATACCAAGTGCAGTACCGCGTCCATTCTGGAGAGGGGACCGAGACCTTGTGAGAAAATCACCACCACTTCTCACAGAGCACTCTGTCCCTCGCCATTCCGACCCCTTCAGGGTCTGTGAGCTGCCTTACAAACTCATCCGTCATGCTCGGCACACCACAGATGTACACCACGGCGGCATCCTTCGCTGCTGATGGCCCGTCTGTGCTCTGAATAACGGATGCTACATCGTCAACAGTGATCCTCCTCTTCTCAAAAGGTATCTTGATCCCTGCATCTGCACAAACAACCTCGCCGTTCGTGCCATCGCCGGTCGCTAGACCCGTCAAGAATAGTCTGAGACGCCCCTTGACATGACCCTCTTCAAACACCCGTGCGATACGGTCCAGAAAGAGAACTTCCTCTCCCCGCCGCTGTTCCCCCATCGCCTTCTTACTTCCAGAAACACCACCTCCCGCCGGGTCCTTGACCGAGTACAAGAACTCGACCTCGAACTGATGATTCCTTACCCCGTCTACACCAGAGGGTCCCTCGGCGAGGTAGCTCAGCATGCTCATCAGTGGGTTCACGCCCACACCACCCGCGACAAAGACAACCTTGCGAAGACTCGCGACATCGACGGTAGGAGGTGGCGGCCAGGTGAAGCTTCCGCCGATCCGGACCTGCAGCTCTCTCCCAATGACTGCGGACGAAGTGTCCGAGTCAGTGCTGCTGCTGCGATGCTCGCCTCCACTCGTGACATGGTCAGGCGCATCCTGATCCTGCCATAACCACGCTGCGGGCGGGTTGTCCGGGGACCTCTGGACAGCGAGCTCGAGATATCCCCGGCCTATCCCGTTGTCGGTGCTGTTACTTTCTGCGCTGCTCCCATGGCCCGTGGTCGCCGGGGCGTTTCGAGGCAGAGCCGTTGAGGGGGACGAGGTCAGCGTGAAGCCGCCCGCCTTCGCGATGCCCGGGCAGTATACGTCCAACCACTGGCCTGGGAGGAACTACGATGGTGCACAATCGGATTCTGTGAGCAACATTGCCTCGGAATTGTGGTCGGTAGTTCATGTCGTAGCAACGATCATGATGAACGATATAGGGAAGGAAAAAAGAGGGAATTGTACCTTGACGGGTTGCGCGGACGCCGGTAAACCCAGACGGAAGAGACGGATCTGGTCGTTGACGCGATCGACTCTTTGTATCACGACGGGGATTAGGGACTGATGTAGGGATAATTGAGCATGTTAGCCAGGTTTGCTACGAAATAGGACGTATGAAATCTAATATCAACTCCAAGTTGCTCAACACAACCAGACACCACAACAGAAAGCTCCCCGAGCAAAACCATACAACAGCAGAAAAAACTGACAGTCACTGGAAACTCTCTCGAAGGCGTCCAAGGAATGACGACGAGAAATGGAGAAGGAAGAAAAAGAATAGCACAAAAACAATGGACTGACCTTCTCCCTAGGCTCTCCGGCCGTCCTCTCCAAATGCGGCACACTCTCACCTTTCGGCTTCTTCTCCTCTGCCGTGCCGCCGCCGCCGACCATCACGACGGTTCTGCAGAACAACCGGGGGTAACGAAAGATGTGAGCAGAGCCTGTTCTGACTCCGACCGCGCGACAAGCAGGCAAATATACCGAGAGCCCTACTACACCTCTAGCAGAGCTTCGTGGGAGGAACAGGGTTCTTGACATGAACCTACGGCCTGACTGCCCCGACACCAGATTGAGCAATTGACGAACACGCCCAAGCTTTCAAAGCCCCCCTGTCAGTGTGTTACGGAGGGGATGCTGGGTGAAACGAAAAGAATAACCCTGGTAAAAAGATAGAAAACCCGTACTTGGTGCCAAGTCGTCGAATGCAAGTGCCCTCGCGTATCTATGAAGGACGCCACTGTCAAGTTACGAGTGTTGTTTCTGTCATGGGCTCTCAAACAAGGACATCTTCACTTCTCCACCATGACCTCGGGAAAGCCAGTCGTCGTAGGATAGCAAGTTGAGCAAGCGCTAGACTGAGGGAAAGTGTGGGGTTGGGACCCACACAAGCTCCAACCTCGAGGGGCTCGAGAACACTTGGTCATGTTTGTTTATCGTCTCAAAATTTAATTGAGGGACTCTTCTTATGGATCCGAACTTGTTTTCTATTGTTTTTGGGGATATTCTATACTTTTCTTGTGATGCTTTGCCATTTGTTTTCCGCACTGTTTCGCTCCAAGGAAATAAAACTATACGCAAACCTATGTGCTCGATGTGTCCACAAGTCACCCTCGTCTTTGCTGCTCAGTGGCAGATCCGAGTATCCTCGATTGGTGGAAAGGACTGTATACGAAGCGCTTCAATGCTTTCTCATAACACCTTGCTGCTGCTGCTGCTGCTGCTGCTCTCCCCGGTACAAAGAGCCGACTCCAAGTACGACCCACACTTGGTCGCACATGCACTCGAGTCGAGTCATGACATTGAATCTTCTGGTAATGGGCACGCACATGCGGCAAGATATAGCCATCCAATCGAGCGTTTTCAGCAAAACTCAGATGTCCTTCTTGAAGAAATGCTCAGGCTTGTGAGTCGTCTCGTAGTCCACGTGGACGTAAGCACGCTCGATATCTGGCAGGTTCTCAAGCTTCATCTGCAGCTCCTCGGCGACATCGTGGGTAGCACGCAGCGACGAGTCGGGGTTCATGACGATGTCGACCTCGGCGATGAGGCGCGGGCCAGAGTGGTACACGCGGACGGTGTCGATGCCCATGATGGCGGGCGAGTGCGTGAGCGAGACGTAGGTGATGAGCTGCTGCATCTCAACGCTGGCGACGACACCCACGAGCAAGAGGAACTCCTGGAACGCTGTGCGGAGCCAGATGCAGCTAATGAGCACAGACAGGATGATGGCGCCCATGGGGTCGATCCACCAGACGAGCTTGCTACCACCGACTGATGTGAGGATACCGAAGCCGTTGATGAGCAGATCGTTGCGGTGGTCCTGCCAGAGGATGTCGACCTGGCTATACTTGTCCTTGATACCCCAGCAGTAGAGAAACAAGCAGAACTTGGTGGTGAACGCGATGGCGACTGCAATGACGGCTGGAAGATGGAAACCGTTCACCTCATCCGAAGCTCCGTCGTGCGTTGCAATATCCCGGATCGAGAAGCAGATGAGAATGAGCGAAACGGCAGTCATCAGGAACGAGAATGCAATGTTGCCAGCAGTCTCGAGGCGCGCCTTTCCGGACGGGAACCGGCTCGGGTCGACCTTTTTGACCGCGCGATTGGCCATGATAAGCATCAGATTACTGGCAGGGTCGAAGATCGAGTCGGCCATGGTGGTGAAGAGCGACAGCGACCCAGAAGAAATGGCTCCGTAGAGCTGCAGGATCGACAGGACAACGTTGGCAGCGAACGAGCCATAGACGGCGATCTTGTACCGCAGGTGGTCATCAGACTGCTCCTGGCGCGCCTCGTTCCGGTGCTCGTCGACACTTTTGAGCAGGCGCTCAATGGTCTCATTTTGTGTGCGGTAAAAGCCCTCAACCTTCTTGGGGTTCGCCTTCTTGGTCTTGTGCCCGCCAGGGGTCTTGTTGCCGGAGTGCCCATCGCGCTTGCGAGAGGTGTTGGCTCTAATCTGCTCAAGCTGAGCATCCGTCCGGAAGGCTGACGACAGATTGAAAGGGTCGTTGCCGTCGCGCCAGCGCAGCTGCCCGGGCTGCATTTCTACATCTGTGGCTTGAGATGGGTGACGCGAGACCGGGTGCTGCTCGGCAGTCTCCTCCTCAGCCTCGACACCGGTGCTCTTAGCATTGTTGGTGTTGTTGTCCACTGGAGGGCTGGTTGGCGGAGGCGGCGCGAAAGCCCTGATCGAGGAGCGAGCACTGCCAGACCTCTCGTGCTCGTGGAGCTGGAAGACGTGCGGGTGCCGGGTGATGCTGTGGGACAAGTCTGGCTCCATTGTGACGGCAGGAGAATGCCACCAGGACGATGACCAGGGGCGGTCGTTAAGGAGGCGCTTCTATCAGGCGGTCAGGGGAGGATGAGCTCAAGTTGACGGCAGGTTGCCAACAACAGCAAGCAAGAAAAAGATGTGGCAAAAGACTAGAGTATATGTCGCGCGGGAAGTACCACGGACGTGACAGAGCAACTGTTGAAGGAGGACAAAGGATGGGGGATATGGTGAGGTAATATGCCTGTAAGTAATAGTGACGAGGAGGCAGCGCAATTTTATGGACCTGCCCGTCAGACCGGGCGGCCCCTGCTGCTTTGCTCGCTTCAAGCACGAGCGCAAGCCCAAAGCTTATGAGCTTGGTGGTGCTGGCGGTGCAGATAGTTCTGCAGGCCCTCAGACTGGGGAAGAGGCGGGGGCAATAATGGACGGCGACGCGGAGGCGGCGAATGTCCGTGATGGTGGGTGGATGGGCAAGGGAAGCAGCCAAACCAAACCAAACCAAACATATTGGCGGGTGGAGCAAGGGCCCTTTGAGATGGGGCCCTGGCTTGGCAGAGATCTGATGCGGTTGCGGCGCAGGCTAAGGCAGGTGCGCTGGGGGCCTCCCAGCAAACCCAACTGCCCACGTGTGCCTCGCCATTGTGCCCTTTGTCCTCTGTCCCAGTCGCATGGTTGCTTGCCCGTTCAGGACAAGGGCAGTGTCCAGCTGCCTCGTACTTGACGTCGGCACGAAGATGCAGTTGCAGAGTTTACAGAAAAAGGAGATATTGCATACCATCGTGTCGCTGGTCTCCCACGTCTGGCCAAAGACAGTGCAGTGCGTCCCGTGTCGGCGGGCGTGCTGGGTCGCCAAGCGTTTTTGTCTTCTCGTCCTCTTGCCAGGGGGGTTAGAGGAGTCCCGGTGTCGGTCCGTCTCCTACAGCCGACGGAGCCGGCGAGATGCAGTTGACAAGGCGGCAGAAAAAAGGTCCTGAAAAGGCAGGACAATGCGTGATGTCAGGAATGAGGAGTGCTCAAGCCTCAAGCCCCAAGCACATGTCGTCTATATAAACATTCCTGCCCTGGTCCTTAAGTTCAGATGACATCCCGATCGTGTGGGCTAGGGGCGAAAACCACTCGGAAGAGGGCGTCACTTGTGCAAACCCCAGCTTTTCTCAGCCGCCCGTTGCCGAGCTTAGAGGAAGGCTTTTATGCCCGAGTCATAATTACCTCAGCTGGGGACCTGTTCCTGATCCTTTCGCAAGCTAGACACAGCCAGCCCACATACCAGGAGGTCTAGTCCTCTTGGCACCTAGAAGATTGCCTCCATCCCCTGAGCTTGCGTCAATTGTTGGCAGTTTCCGCCCGCAATCACTTTCCCTTGTGCCTATGTACACGCCGCGTCTTGGTGGCTGTGCAATGCTAGCGCGGAACGTGCGAGTAATTAACCTTCGGTTTGTGGGCCTAGCTTGTCGACCCCAGATCGCGCGTTTCTTTGGTTGTGATGATGTAGCTGCGTCGACTAGTGCGCTTTAGTATCGTTCATTCATGGATTGAAGGATCTCACTCATGGCGACCTCGATTTCTCGTCGTCACAGGCTGTCAGGTTCACTCCCAAGTGAGGACTCGATATGTCTTTCCCTGTGGAGGGTATCATTCAATATCTAGCATGCAGATTGGGACTAGCAGGCTGAGACTTGAAGATGTCTCAGTCTTTCGATCAACCGGTATTATTCTGGCTCATGAGGCCTCAGGCGCATCTGCCCTGCGCAGTGGGTGCGCCTCCGTGTTGAGCACCCACTCATCGAGGCTGACCACGCTGTGCTCTTCAAAGACGAGATAGAAGTACTTGAGCGTCTCGGCGAGCCAGAACGACTCCATCGAGTCCTTCTGCAGCGGCGGGTCGACGAGCACATCCTCCACCGATGCAGCCGCAATGTCAGTCCTCGTCGCGGTCTCGACCGCCTTGAACATGTCCCATGCCTTTTCCGCCCACTCCTGCTCGCCCGTGATGCGGTGCATGATGAAGACGGACTCGATGGCCTCTGGCCGCAGAATGTACCGGTGGTCGTTGACATTGACCATGCCCTTGGGGAAATGCGCTTCGTCCAGGAAGGTCTGCAGCTCGTCGATCTTGGGCGCCTCGCCCTGGTTGTAGCGCGCCGTGCGCCACTGCTTCCACAGCGCGTCCACCCACCGCTTCTCTGTCCACTGGCAGTCGTCGTCGCAGGGCACGAACGCAAAGGCCTCCGGCCCCAGGCCCGTCGCCGTGGTGTTGTACGCCCACACGCACCCGTTCGTGAGCTGCGCGGCGGCCTCCAAGTCATGCGGCCGCGAGAACACTTTCGCCGCGAGCCCGACCATCCCGCCCGTGAAGCACGTGAGGTGCTGGGCGTGGTTGTTGGTCGTGATCTCTGCTTTCCAGGTCCCGGCGCCGCTGATCCGGCCGTCCACAAAGAATGCGACAGGCACGTTCTGCGGGTTCGCACCACGCTTGAGGAGGTGCTTCATGGCGACGTCGATGAAGCCCTCGTATAGCTTGCGCGGCTGCTCCAGCACGCCGCCCAGCAGGAGGTACTGCTTGGGGAAGTACTCGTATAGCGAGTCGGACATGCCGCCGAGCGTGTAGTCGTGGCTCTTGAAGCCCATCGGCCAGGTCGACGGGTCCACGTAGACCGGCCACATCCCGGGCAAGGATGTGTGCTGCTGGCTCTTCTCGAACTGGTCCGAGATGCGCTTCACCGCATCGTAATACTGCTGGTCTCCCGTGAGCTGCGTCAGCTTGGTGAGCTCCAGGCTCAACGAGCCAACTTCAGCAACCAGCGTCCGCGCCGATGCGCCTTGATCCATCCCGCCTGTGTACTGCCGCCAGTCCCACCTCGCGACAGGAAGGTGTGTTGGCGTGTCAAACTGTGATGAGAATCTCGTGATCAGTATGCCTCCAGAACTTTCTTAACTCTAGACAGCCCAGAGTGAAGACTCACCGCACACATGACCAAGTCTGCAACCTGGACAGCCTTCCGCAGCAGCACGGGGTACTTCTTCCCACTGAGCTCATACGCCGCTAGAAACCCGCCGAGGTATCTAATCACGGTCTCAAAGATGTTCACCAGCTCTGCCCGCGTCTTTGTGAAATCAATCTCCTCGCACGCCTTGACAGCCTCCTCAAACTCGTCCCTGAGCCCCATGATCCACAGCGTGTCGAGCGCGTCGACCAGCGTCGCCGCCCACCCGCCGAAAGGATCAACCGATTCGCCCGTCAACGGGCGGACCTCGTCGTGCATCCACGCATGCTTCTTGTACCCTGCCCAGCTGTGCAGGAAGCTCTCCCGCACGGCATCACGCCTCGCGAGCCGCGTCTTCCTGGATGCCGCAGACTCCTCCGTCTTCTCAGAGGCCTGGACCCGCGGGATCTTGCCCGGCACCGGAAGCTCTGTCGGCAGCACGTGCACCGTCTTCACCGGGAATCGCGGCGGCAGCTTCTTCCACTGCGTGATCTTGCGGTACGGCACGTTCCCCCTAAAGTGTCCTCCCGGGCCCATGAGGGGCGAGCTCTCCCCTCCGGCTCCGGGGTCAAAATTGTCGTCATCGTTGACCGACTCGACCCCGTGCTGGTTATACTTGGCCCGGTACGTCGGCAGGCCGTTGTCCTCGAAGAGCAGGCCCCCGCCGCCGCCCTGGAATAGCCATATCGTAATGGTCAGGAGGAAGACTGTGGTTGCTATCAGGGTGCGCACTTTGCGAAATGCCATGGCTGGCTGGTGGCGCTGCTAAGTGAGGCTTCCGCCAGGCTGCAGGCCGCACGTGAAAAGGGGAAAGTCGAAAACACGAAAGAAAGCAGAGAAAGGTAGTAGACAATGACGTCAACTTCCCCTTGGGCAGTCTCTGCTCTGGCGGCCTCGCTATCACACCAGAGGGTACGATGTCGAGATCAGACAGTCAAAAGAGCACAGAAAAGACAGGCAGAGACCTCAAAGCGCCTAAAAGCAGTAATGCTGAGCTGTGTTGAAGAAGATGCAAGGCTGTACAATGAATTGTGCTGCGCTCCCAATGGCACGCAAAAGCGGGACCCATGCGAAGAGCTCAAAGCTCACAAGCAAAGGCGACCGACATCCCGGTGCCAAGACATGATCACAAGGTATCCACGGCCGACTCAAGCACTGTGTTTTCAGGGTCCATTTTTACAGTCTTGTCCTGGCAAGCATATCAGGACTTGAATCGCGGCGCGCCTAGCAGCTGCATGAGAATCTGCACAAGCCCAGGCGCGCCGCGATACTTTCGTCACTTTCAAGACATTGACGTAGCCTTTCCAAGGCTTCGACCTGCTATGCGAACCACGCGCGTATGCGGGACACTCGATGATACGGGTACGACGACAGAAAAACACTCCATGTAATGCCCTGCTTTCTTGCAATGTTCGAAAAGACCACTCTGTGGAATTCAAGCTTTGCAATGAACGCCGATAGGTTCGACGTGCCACACAGTGTTAGGCAGGATGCAGGGCATGATATGCGACAACCCTGTTTTGCCTTGCTCTAGAGAAATCACTGTCACGCAAGAACCATCTGTTGCGCACATCTATGAGCGTATTTTTCATATCACATTGTAGAGCTGCATGCTCTAGCATTTCCTTTAGTGCTTCCCCATGACCGTCAGGACTCATAATCATGTACCATATGTGTAGTCAGTTCCACCCGTGCACTTCCGTCAAGTCCCGCGCAGCAGCCAACGGACACGTCAAGGCCCAAATCATGCTTGGTGTCAAATTTGGTAAGATTGGATTAAATCGCAGTGGTTCGGCTGCAACTATATCTATTTCTGCATCATGAGCTGGACGAACTCGTTGTCTGTAAACATTTCCTTGTGTTAGCCTGGACAATCGAGGAGTATCATGAAGATGTAAGTACGCACAGTCGATGCGTCCATCGCCGTCCTGGTCGGCCTCGCGGATCATCTCGTCAACTTCGTCGTCGGTCAACTTCTCGCCAATAGAGGTCATGACGTGGCGAAGCTCGGCAGCAGAAATGAAGCCATTGTTGTCGCGGTCGAAGACCTTTTACTCATGTTAGCGAGAGGAGCTCTGTCCAAACGATGGTCATGGGGCTCAAATGGAACAAGGTACCTTGAAAGCCTCCCGAATCTCCTCCTCGGAGTCGGTATCCTTCATCTTGCGAGCCATCATGGTGAGGAACTCTAGGATCAGGTTAGTAAACTGGCGATGATCGGCTAAGTATCCGGGCCGGGTCCGGAGATGTCTCACCAGGGAAGTCAATGGTGCCGTTGTTGTCAGCATCGACCTCGTTGATCATGTCCTGGAGCTCAGACTCCGAGGGGTTCTGGCCAAGAGAGCGCATGACGGTGCCCAGCTCCTTGGTGGTGATTTGTCCTACCGACCACACGATTAGCTGCTATTGCCCACAACCTGGATATGTCTTCTTGCGATGTGTCGCTAGGGCGGGTAGCAAGTGCTTCGAGCGCGGGGGAGGGTATTTCGTTGCGGTCGACCGCCGGGCTTCGATGGCGAGTGGCACTTACCATCGCCGTCCTTGTCCTGCAAGTCAAACCATGTTAGTGAAACACTCGATTGCGGGTTGAGGAAATAGCAGGTGCCAAGGCGCCAAGCGAGATTCGCGTGACAGACTGGGCATAACAGGACTTACAAAGAGGGAGAAGGCCTCCTTGAACTCGGAGACTTGCTCTTCAGTCAGAGAATCGGCCTATAGGCGGTAACGAGTCCGTGTGGTCAGCACATCTGGTCTTGCGCGTAGTGCTGATATCTACGGCCCTCAAAGCGAACAGAGAACCGCAGGGCGGTCGGCAGGGAGCGATTGACGAACCATTTTAGCTTGGTGTGTGGGAGAGAATCCGCAAAGTCTACTAGAGTCGCGAACGAGTGAGGGTGGTGTTGATGGTGTAAATGTTGATAGCGTGTGGGTTTGTCCAGGCAGGACCTCCTGGGAAGAGGGGCTCCGGCAGCTGGGCTCTCAGGAGGTGGGCAGAGAGGCAGCCCTGGGAGCTTCTTGGCCCCTCCTCTCCCGCGCTCTCGAAGCTGGGCGGCCTGCCCCGAACAATAGGAGTGGGGCGCGACCCCAATGGCGCCAGCCGGCCAGGCTGACCAGTTGGACGGAAGCCGCCCAGGGTGGTGAGGGCTGCCCAGGCGTGGTCAGCCTGGCAGCTCTTCAATCTGCGACGCCCGTGCGTCAACGAGTATGCCGGTGCAACTATGGCTTGCAGCAGCTGCACCAGATTGCCCAGGTGGGGAAGAGGCAAGAACATGATGAGACGCATGTGTTCACCACAGGACTGGCGGGCAAGAGACTGGCAACTTTGCAAATGATCAAGCAAGAAGGAGCATGGTTTGTTCTTTGCATCTGGCAATAGAGTACCGGAAGGGAATCTCGCACAGCCTAAGTATCTCCATCTCGTGCATTCCAAGGTTGTCAGAGTATGTGTGCAGTGAATCTCGTCAAAGGCTCACAGCCAAACCGGCCGGGCCAGGGAGCTCCGGTCAACCTTGGACGCACGAGCATGAGCAGCTTGGAACCGGGGTGGCCTGCCTTCAGGTGGTCGCCGGGTGGCCGTCATTGAAGGAAGTTGGGCTGTTGCGTCACCTGGCCGCCAGCTGCCTTTGTGGGCTCCTTCGAACCGTGGAATGCGCGGTCATAGAGCTGGGTGCCTTTGCCGCTCACGTTTGTGATTGGGGCCGGCAGAATGTGGGGCCTGTTCATTCAACGTCAATTCGCACCTTTCGACCAGTCAAGCATATCACCACCTGTTCGCGGAGCCTCAAACCCCATCAATACGGCAGATTCAACATGGCTTCTGGTTTCGGAAACGACGGAGGTACCTTTCGCCCACCCAGCAACGATCATTAGCGCCTGTTACTGACCCAATCGCTGCCCGCAGGCCCCGGCCGATGCTTTCCCTTCTGGCAGGAGGTCCTCGCCTGCTACGTCGTCAACACCTCCGCAGAGGACGACTCCGGGAAGAAGAAATGCTCCCCCGCGCTCGAGGACTACTATGAGTGCCTGCACCACAAGAAGGAGGTCAGAGCCCCCATGACGGCTTGGACTGTCAAAACGTGCAGTCCCCAACGGGCCATTGAACTGACGCACATTCTCCTGGACAGGCTGCGCGAACGATGGCCCTGCAGGCCGCTTATAGAAAGGCCGAGTTCGGAAATGGCAGGAGCAACGCACCGACAGCTGGGCAGATACGGAATCTGGGCTTACTAGACAAGGAGGAGGAGTCGAAGAAGCTGATCAGCCAATAAGTTAACGACACCATACATACCATCTCGGCCTTCCTGGAGTGTCAGGCGCTCCGGCGAATCGAAGCGCGAAACTTTGTACATATCAGACCGCTTCTAATGTAGGAGAATAGAAGCCCTTTGAGAATATGGTCTGGGCAAAGCTCGCCCTGAACAACAGTCTTGGTAGTGCTTGAGGACTGTGTCCTTGCCTAAAGGCTTGGGACTTCGAAAACGGATCACCTCAGACTTAGGATGGAGTCGGACAGTTTATTGCTCCAGAGTGGTCAGGTGCGTAACTGGAAGCGCAAGCCAGTTTTCGGTGTAGTATGCAGGCTGATGGTGTTGGACAAAGCTCGTAACGGGCATGACCATGGTGAGCGAACTGCAGAAGTCATCATCCCCGAGATTGCTCGGTGCCGCTGGTCCATTTCGATGTTTCCCAACGGCAATAAACGAGGACGTTCTCCATACTTTGCATCGCTCGTGTGACTCCTGCTATTCCTGGAGAACCACCTAATCTTCCCGCAACCGAGAAGGCGACGCTACGAGCCTGCTTGGTAAGATCAGCTGTCATGTGAGACTGGAACATTAAATGTCGTTTAGCATGGCGCACTGCACTACGGATAGCACGCTCGAGCGTCAAGTCATCCTGTGTTGGCAGGAGGGGCGGTTAGTCGCGACTGCCTAAGTCGGGGAAGTCACTCGAGCGCTGACGGGAGCAACAATTTGACGGCCCAACGTATGGCGGTGCACTTGGGATTATGCATTCGCCCACGCGCATGTTGGCGCCATGCTAAGTTTCGTCGAAGCTCTGTTCCGCCCAATTGCAGAACCTTTGACCTCAAGCTACAACTCCCCTGACACAGGCGGCTTTCCACACATCGGGCCTAAGCCAGTCCTAGACACTGGCAATCATGCCTTCTCTTCGCGGCATCGAGTTGTCCCTTGTGACAGGCCTCGATTCTCAAGCTCTTCTAGAGTATCCTCATCCTGACGTTTCCTCCACTTGCGTCGATGCCCGTCAGGCGGGCGAGCGTGACCTTGTGGCTCAGGATTCATCGCCTTTGAAGCTGGACAGATCTGCCGCATCCGACGTCAACAGCCCTCCAAAAACGTCGAAGGCTCGTGTGTCTGTTTATGTGTCATCGACTCCTGGTATGTCGTCACTGCTTACCACGGGATGGTTCACCACTGAGATCAACAGGGGCCGAGTTCAGACTCCGATATTCCGTCAAAACCTCACCAGCACCATCCAAGTATCTCTTTTTCAAGTTACTCATGAACGGCCGCCACATTGTGTCCTGGGGCATCGACACAGCACTGTGCAGCGGTGGCACGGTAGCGAAAGCTTTATACCAGCCAGGTCAAACCCAATCTGACGAACAGACAATCTCAAAAGATTCAGGGTCGGGTATCGAGTCACGTTACTTTCACTTTGCGCCAGGACAAGTGGCTAAGTGTGCAGCCGAGGACGGCGGCCTCATCGAGGTCCGTGTTTTTAGATGCACTGGACGTCGACGAGCGGCTCCCGTGCTGGGCGAGTACCGTAATCAGGAACACTACGGCATTGCGTGAGTGCCAGATGACCAGCCACCTTTTTTCAAAGAAGGCTAATTAGAATCACACAGCTCTCCAAGCGGTGGCTTGGTCGAGTGCCCAAGAGACACCCGCTACTATGATTACCTCTTGCTCGACGCCAAAGATTCCCCATACGCCGCTGTTCTATTTCACTATCGGTCACTGGCATATCTTCACCAGTTGAACTTGATTCCGTCGCAATATGAACATTTCGGCCCCGTCTTTCCAGTACAGCTCAATGACCATAAGAGCGAAGCACCATCGTCAACACTCTCTGAGATTCGAGAGCCCCCCCACAAGCTTCGACTTGCGTCTGATCACTTGGCCTGCGCACCGTTGGAAATATCGACCACTTCAGCCTCCATGCGAGGACGAAAAGCTGGAGGTGCGGGTGAAGACATAGCGCTTGATAGCACAAGCCACCCGACTACTCTTCGCCCGTCAGAGGTGCATCGTCTCGCGCAAGAGCCTCCATCCGATCCTATGTCACCGGCGACGACCAGCTGCCTGCAGGAGCAAGACATTGAATCAATGCCAATGCAAAGCATTCGCTCGAGAAAATCCTCTTGTGCTTCATCCATGAGATCCAATTGCCCCTCCCTGACACCATCCCTGCTCCAGTATGTGGACAGCATCGAATTTCTTGACGAGGACATCCAGGTCAGTACAGCACAGCCATTGGTGATTGCCCCTGCGTCTACTATGAACACGGAGCCCGAATGTAATGCGCACAGGATGAGCGAGGACAAGTATAACTCTGAATGTGCATCGTTGCAGTCATCTTCTGTGACCTGTAGCTCCCGCGATCGTTCTCCACAGCCTGGTCATGGAAGATGGAGTGGAGAACTATCTCAGGCCCAAGTGATCTCGGGCAAGGGTTCGCGCAGCGGACAAAAGGCAAAATCGGCACAGAACGAATATAGAGCTGGCAGAGACCAAGTGTTGGCCACAATCCCCTTGAATATTTCAGAAGCAGAATGGCTGAGAAACCCGCGCGCGCAGGTGGTGGAGACAGGAGGAACGAAAAAAGCAGGCCTAAGCCACCAACGAGAAGGAAGGCCACCAACACCACACCCAAAAGAGCATGAGAAGTCGACAGCTCCCAGCATGACCATTGCGCCATCTATCTCTGATCCAATTGGCAGTCAGCCGGACCGACCGGGCCCAGCGTCGCGGATCAGCGATCGAGGCATGCCTTTCGGAAACTGGATATAACGTTGACGAACCAAGATTATGAAATCACAACAATGAGAGGGGTGTGGCATGTGTGCCTTGTCAAGTGAAGGGAGCAGGGAACTCTACTGGTCTCACATGGCATAGTACAACATCACGAACTCAGCAAACACCAAATTGTTGTAATCAAACATAGAATTGTGACTATACCATCCTACTCCGTGCGAGCCGTGCCCAAACGCCTTGAACTAAACATGAATGACTTTCCCCAGCACCGTGACCGGTTCGTGCAGCAGGGAAGGGGAGTAAGCATTAGTTCCAAACCCGAAGAATACCGTAGCAAAGGCCAAAAGCTAATCAAGGCTAACCATGACATCCTATAAACACGAGAAGCGCTGCACAAATAGAGAACTGCAAGTATGCCACATACTCTTACCGCAGAACCCTGCGCATGCCATCCCGCCGCCGAAGCTCGGCCTGAGCCTCCTGATCAGGCGATTTCGGTATATCCTCTGCAGATGGTGACGATGGGCCACCTTTCTCTGCACCGTTTCCATAACTCTGAGCACCGTCCTGGCCAGCCGTGGAAGACCACTCGTGGCCATTGTTGCCGAGGAGGTAGTCGCCTAGGTAGCGCATGGCCTGGAACACCTCCTCACCGGTGGGCACGATGGCACTGCCGGGCAGGAGGAAGCCGTAGCTGCCCGTGTCGCGCAGCTTGATCTGGTAGCTGTGGCGCGCGCCGAACTCGTGGAAGAAGTAGTCGATCATGGCGCCGCCTCTGTTCTCGATCCTGTTGAGCTCCGTCACGGCCGGCGAAGAGGAGGAGGACGACGACTGATTGTAGGCCGTGGCGCCCTCACAGGCTGACGCGACCGTGTATGGCTCGCCATTGGCCAGGCGTAGGTGCTTCGCCAGGTTGAATGCTACCTCCTGCAGCGTCTCCCAGTTCGGTGGGAGGGCACTGCACGAGTACTCATAAGGGAAGAGGACCTGCTGAGAGTAGGAGTGCAGGTCGAGGTGCGCGACGAAGCTGGTGCCCCGCTGGGTCTCGTTGCGGGCCCAGTCGGCGAGCTGCTTCGCCTCGACTGCTTCGAAGGCTGTGTGGCCGCCGTAGCTCTCGGAGCACTGCTCATCCTGGTGCTGCAGGGAGTTCCAGCGGAAGCCGAAGGAATGATCGAGGTCGAAACCTGGGCAGATGGACAGAGTTGTGGGCTGCCTTGACTTGCGCCAGAGACGATCTACGTCCCAGCTGTATACGTATCCGTCGGGGTTGATGACTGGGGCAAAGACGATGTCGAAATTCTCGAGGATCGTGGTCACCAGAGGATCCGAGTCGATGGCCCTGATAAACGACCATGCGAGGTAGTTGACGCTGCTGGTGGAGATCCATTCTCTCGCGTGGATACCTCCGGTGACGAGAATGGTCTCGCGCCGAGCCCATTCGTCCTCGTCGTGATCCTTCAGTCCCACTCGCAATCCGGGTATCTCCCGCCCTTCATAGGACTGGCCAAGACTGATCAGGCGGACGTGCCCGCGAGACTTGAACATGGACTCGAGGAACTTCATCCAGGTCGTGATAGTAGCCAACGACTGGTAATCCTGGAAGAAGAGATCGTCGGTGCCGGTCGAGGTTTTTGACAGGAATGGAATCCAGTTCTTGACTGATTCTGTGACGCCGCGCGTCCGGAAGAGTGACTGGAGCTCGGCGTCGTCGTGGGACTTTGACGGGTAGGACGCAGCGATCGCACGTGACAAGTCTGGGATGAGAATGCTGTGGCCCTCGCGGAGCGACTCGGGTAGCAGACTCAAGAAGGCGCGCACCCGCTTCTTGGACTCTATGCGCACATCGGTATGGTTGGCCGTGAAGTCCCAGACGTCCAGAATCATGCGATCAATGGCTCGCCGAAGGGCAGCCTCGTCGTCTTGTGTGGTGACATTGAAGCGGACCACGACCTGGTCTTCGTATATGCGCAGCGATTCGCGTATCTGTGCGTTCTCCCACCAGCTGTGTTGTTGTCGATTGGTCCGGCTGAGAGACCATCTGAATGGGCCGAAGTCTAGGATGCGGCTCAAGATGGAGGAGGAGGAGGGGGAGGAGGAGCTCGGCGCTGGCTGTGACTTGGCATTGACGGGAATGCGATTGGCGGTAGCTGGTGCAACAATTGAACTCGCGGCGATGAGCGCGATAGCAAGCGCCCGATATGCGAGGCCTTTGGGAGCCATGCTGATCGTGCCCGCTTCGTGGACGGTCGAAGGAGGAGTCCCGGGCTGCCTGCGCTCGGATTCTCGAGGTTGCGAGTGGCGTGGGTTGGGGCAACGAGGCTATTAGGGCATGGGGGGACGTTGAACGCCAGCTCCCAGCCACGATGGCAACGACGATTGACTACTGGGGACGGTTTTCGGGACGTAGCGAGGATGCAGCAGAGCGACGAGACAAATGATGTTGTTGGAAGGTATTCGTGGACCAGGGAGGCCTCTTCAGCTTCGGCCGTTGGACATGGAAAGTGGAAGCTCCGCGCTTGGAAGTTGGAGTTTGGCCTGTTAGCTTGGAGGCGCGTGCCGAAATTCGGCTGCCTGGGCTGTTATCTCTACGTACCTTAACAAGCTTGTGCTACAGCGGGTTTCCCTCCACCACGGGCCAGAGGTCAAACTGCCACAGCATAAAGATGATGCCAGACACAATGTTGCAGGTCACGATGTGAGACCGAGACACTGCAAAGCGTCCGGTCATGCCTGACGTACCGGGGTCTTGCAGCTCTTTCGACTTTGATGCAGGCAAGTCACTACTTGTTGGCGGTGCCGAGAACTTTGGCTCTCTGGTGTCCCGTCCCCACCTTGTGCTCGCCCCCGAACTGGGCCTCACTACACTAACGTAGCTATGGGGCTAGAGCTGCTTGTGATCCACCAGCAAGAACAGACAACCGTCCCAAGGGTTGAGTGAGAGTGGGCTCACAGAACGCATGTTTAGTGTGTTGCAATAGATAGCCATCAGATTGTTGACAGCGCTGCTGGCCCACCAACCTAGGGTATGTAAGATATGTCCTTTATGTGGAAGACCGTCCAGATGTGGTGCCAGCGCAGCGGCCCAAGCCCGGCGAACACAAAAGACTAGCGAGTTGCTAGACGAGGATGACGGGCTTGCTGAAGTCAGCTGCGGAACTTTCGGATCATCTGCTTGTGAGTCCCTCAAGGCGCTGTCAGCTTGTGGCATGATCCGCTTGGGCAATGGCGGCAAGCCGTTGCTGATGTTATGCTCGTTTACTAAACCCTTTGACGGGCGTCCATGAATGCGCAAGGTAGCCTGTGTCGTACTGTCCGTCAGAGGCGAGACACGTCTTATGCCTTTCGCCTCGCGAGACTGGGGCCTCGCGAGACTGGTCAGAGTCGCCTACTGTTGCGGCTCTTTGATTGCATGCGCTTGTACGGAGTTCATTGCATGGCTTCCCGTGGCTCAAGGTCTTCTCTCGATCTCGCATGCGGAATCTGCGACTGAAGATGGCAAGGAGGGCGAGGGTGCAGTGGAGTACTATGGAACGCGAGAGAGCTTCTAGATTGAGTTAATACCGGCCCCCTGCTTCAGGGCTTGCGCGGAACCACGGGGACGGTAATCTAGGAGGAACATGGGCTGGAAGCCGTGAAGGACAGCCTGCCGACGGCCGCGAGCCGCCTGTGCAAGTTGACATCTAGAGCTGGCGTGAGACGATTACGCAGGCAGCTCCTGGCGAGCGCACGCGGGAGAGTCGACGGAACCATGATCGGATTGTCCAGGTGTTTGGCGTAATTATGCCCAGGCCAGGTCCTCCTGAGTTTAGCTCTCTGGCAAGTACCCAGCCTCGCCCCAGCCAGACAGGCACGGGCCCCGCTCCAGCGCGCCGCGTAATGGGCAGACAGCGTGGTCCGGCCCGCCCATTGGCCGGCCGGGCCTTTCCTCAGGCTCCCTGCGCTGCTGACAGCTGTGGAGCTGGCGCTGCGAGGGCCCTCGCCCACTCCTGAGCTGCCTCTCCTTGTCTGTGCTGCGGTTGCGCGCCGGCACGACACACGCCAATTGCCATTGGGAAACATCCCATCCTCTCGCCGCTTCCCGTCAACAGCGTCAGCTTCCGTCTGCCGTCTAGACCAGCTGCTCTCCCGCCTGTCTCTTGCTCACATTCCTGGCCAGCGCTGCCTCGTCCTGACGCTCTGCTTTCCACCGTCGTCAACCCCCCCTGCTCCCCAGACAGCGGCTCGCCTTCAGGACTCCCTCTCACGACACACTCTCGTACTCCGTAGACGATCCCGCCTGCACTACTGCGTCCCCGACCTGTGCGACCCTTTCTGCCGCCCCAGGCGAGTCGAGCTTTTGGAACAATGGGCTGCCGACACTCTACCACTTGACTATACGCCAAGCAGTTGCCAATCAACCCCGGGCGCTGCCATTACTGTCTCTACCGCCCCTTGCTCAATCCTGTCCGAAGTCGACTCCGCCGATAGACTCTGAGGCACGGCATTCTGCGGCCAGCAGGCTTTTCTTGGGCACAATGCCTTTCCTACGGCGTCGTGGCGTCAATGCCAGCGAATCGGATATGAGGCGCCACACCATACTTCTCGACCCTGTCAACGACGGCCCTATTTCCCTGCCTCGCAAATCTGAAGCCGAGGAGACCCAGCAGCCCGACCCGGCGGCGATCCCACCCATCATTTTGGAAGACACGACTGCTGCCAATTCGGGAGAGAATGGCGGCACAGATGGTGCTGAGCGACCGTCCACTTCTGGTGACAGGAATGAGGAGGACCTCACACGCCTGCGCAGTGGCGGCCTCGACCCTCTCGATCGATCAATATCCCCCCCGATCCAGGCAGACAGTCAGAAGCACCGAAGGTTCAGCATGCTCAGGTTTCGCAATGCCTCGGATTCGCAACTCTCAGCCAGGATAAAACAACAACAGCTGCAGGAAGCGGCCGACAACCCCCTGCCGCCCACACAAAGTACGTGATGGCCCTCTTTCATGCAATGTTGAAGCACCACAAGAGCCCGCGTTTTTGGGAAAGCCGGGGTTTACGCCACTCCATGAAGCACAAATAACCCTTTGAAGGCTGCCAAATGATGCATTTTCGCCTGCTGACCGCTCCATCACAGCACCGTCTATTATCACGACCGCACCGACTATGCAGCTCGATGCTGAAGCGAAGAAGCCACGTCTTAAGTTGACGATGAGGATGCGCCGCTCGGGAGAAGTTGCTCGTGAAGGACAAGGATTACCAGAGACACCATCGGGACTAGGCGCAGCTTTCTCTAGCGCAAGCAAAAGAAGGCGAAGCATGAACGAGCGGACATTATCTTCTACTTCAACCACGAGCAAGCACACAGTCACTTTTGAGGAACCCCTCAGGGAGCAGGCCGAAGGCAACGACTACGGGGCAACCTTAACACCACCAGCGCCACGGGCCTCGGAATCGTCACGTTCCGAATACAGCTTCCATGACCCTGGGATTTCTCGAAGTACCACTGCATCGACAAGTTCTGCGAGCAGCTTCTTCCGGCTTGGTCGTCGCAAACCAAAGCAATCTGAACCAATGTTCCCCATTGCGCATCTGCAGCAGAAAGGCAAATCCATGGACCCTGCGGCCGGCTCAAGCTCGTCGCTGGTTCCGAGCAACAAATCTCGCACTTCTGTCGGGCAAGACCGAGCTACGACACCTGTAGCGTCCCCAACTCATGGCTTGGGGTTGTTTTCCAAAGCTGCTGGCTCACCTGCCACGCCAAAGTTCCGCCCCCCATCTCAACATTCTGGACAATCATCGCCTACGCGAGGACCTTTGGGACTAAGAGGTCGATCGTCAACGATGAGCTCTCTCGGTGGCGCCTCATTGAATGAACGCTCTGGGCAGCTTGATCCTCCTAGGAACTCTGCTTCTATTGGCCGCAAGAGTTTCGGAGACCTGCTCGGACTGAGCAGAATGCGTCCTAACGTCGACGGGCTTCGGCAAGGTACTTTGACACCAGCCACACCAGCGTCGAACAACTCCAAGAACAACTCACTCCAGTTACCTCGGGAGCCGGTCGTCACACTGCCCGAGCGGCGAGAGGACGACTCGCCAGCCAAATATTTGGCAAGGGTTGAGGATGAGCTGAAGCGCAGTGTGATAGCAGCGGCACTATCGAAACCAACGGATCCTTTCTTTGCCGCCGTGCTGAGAAGCTATATGCGGAAGTTCAGTTTCTTTGAAGAGCCTATGGATATGGCGATTCGCAAGCTTCTTATGGAAGCCGAGTTGCCAAAGGAGACACAGCAGATTGATCGATGCTTAGAGGCGTTTGCGAACCGCTACCACGAGTGCAATCCAGGAATCTATTCGAATCCAGAACAAGCGTACTTTATCGCATTTTCTCTCCTCATCCTCCACACAGATGTCTTCAATAAGAACAACAAGCACAAGATGCAGAAGCCAGACTACCTGAAGAACACCAGCGGAGAAGGCATATTTGACGAGATATTGGAGTGCTTTTACGACAACATATCATATACCCCTTTTATCCATGTCGAGGACGACAACAGCATCAACGGGTCGGGAGAGCACAAGGTCCGCAAGTCAATATTTCCTCACGGCCCAACTGAGCCTCATCGGAAGTCCAAAGACCCGATCGATCCATATACGCTGATCATTGACAACAAGCTTGACGTGCTCCGACCTCCGCTCAAGGATCAGATACCGCTCGAAGAGCATTTGAGCTATCTTGGGACCGCGAAAGAGCTCAATCTCAAGGAGCTGCAGAAAACGTTCTTCCGCACTGGTGTACTTCAGATCGTTTCTGCAAGGTCGAGGCCAGATGCGTTCATGACCGAAAAGACATCGATCAATCCCGAGGAGGCGCATGTCGGTATTGTGGACATCAAGGTGACCAAGGTCGGACTCTTGTGGCGTAAAGACGCCAAGAAGAAGAAGACACGCTCACCTTGGCAGGAGTGGGGAGCCATCCTGACTGGCTCTCAGCTTTACTTTTTCCGCAATATCCAATGGGTCAAGAACCTCATTCACCAGTACGATGCGCACATCAAAGACGGCCAAGATGGCATCCCGCTCATTTTCAAGCCGCCGCTCGACAACTTTAAGCCTGATGCCCTCATGTCCACTGAAGGCGCGGTTGCCCTGTTCGACACTGAGTACAAGAAGCATAAGAACTCTTTCGTCTATGTCAGACATGGCGGCCTCGAAGAGGTCCTACTCGCTCCGACCGAAGACGACCGGAACGATTGGCTTGCAAAACTCAACTACGCCGCCGCTTTCAGAAGCACAGGAGTTCGCATGCGTGGTACGAACCACGAAGGCCAAACGCGCAGAGCCATCCGGCGATTGGACTCGAGTGAGCCAACGCAGCTTGTGCAAACCCCGACTGGAGAAGTCAGCATCAATCGGGGTCTGATTGATCAACAGATGTTCCGCGATATTCACATTGCGAGGCGCAGGATGATGGCCGAGAAGATCGAGGAGTTGACGGAGAAACTTCAGACGGCCGACAAGAGTCTCGAGACGCAGCTGCGCAATGCCCGACATATCATGGTCTTGGCTCCGATCCAGGAAAAGACCCGAGAACAGGTTCGAGCGGGCGCCTCCAGAATCATAGCCCTGCTGAAGTGGTCGCGCTCCGAGATATGGCGTCTGAAGTGTTACCAGGATATACTCAGAATGGATCTTGAAGAGGAGAGGGCTGCCAATGGCGACCTTGGTGACACTGAGACCGCGTCACTGGCTCATTCTGCGGACAGGACGTCTTTGAGACACAAGGAATCCAAGGGTAGCTCTCGTCTAACATTGCCGCAGAGCCCACCCTCCTTATCGAGTGTGATCAATGATGCGCTCGCCAAACAGACTGACGGCGGTTCTCCCAACACGGATGTTTTCCAAACGCCGCCAACGAGCGCCACAGCGCCAGGTTACCAAGTACCATCCCTGAGAGACCTGCCCGGTTTCTCACAAGAGAGCCTGCAAAATCGTAAAACGTCAGTGTCGAGCATGAACTCGTCGGCCGCAGGCCGTGCTCTGTCCAGCACAGATGGCCTCACAAGTCCTTCAGCGGGACCCAATGGAGTTGGCCACGAGCCTGAAGTAGATGCTGGCGAACGCCAAGTTCTGGAGCAAGCGGGTCTTTTGGAAATCGACGCAGCCGGAATCTCGGCAGGCAGACCTCACTCGTTTGTAGGCCAGCCAGATGAGGAGACCGAGAGGTCTAAGAAGTCACGAGGAAGTGTGTCGGACAAGGACAAGCTGGAGAGGAACAAGATTCGTCGCAGTTTGCAGAGGACACTGCGAGACGGCGCTGGACATCTTTCACATCATCGCAGTCGCAGAGGGAAGGATTCGAGCTCCAGTGCTGCCTTGTCCGACGAGACCGTCCGCGAGGAAATCCTTTCCCGCGGGACGGGCAGTTTTACTGTCCATGGCAAGAAAGCTTCCGTCATCAATTTTGGTGATGAGCTCCAGAATCTTTCTCCAGAAGAGCGCATGCGTCAGCGCAAGCAGTCGCAGCAGCTCGATGAAAATGGAGTGCCCATGTCTCCTGGGAGCGTTGACGACGACTTCCACTCCATCGTGAGTGGTGAGCCTTCTGAAGACCGGCGCGGCTCGAACGCGAGCGCGAGCACAGCCACAGCGCGCTCCTTCCGTGAACTGCATCGCAAGTACTCGACGACGCGAAGCCAGTCGAGAGGTCGCGCGGGCGGACTGACTGTACCATCAGACAACGATGACAGCGACGCTGCTATCAGCTTTTCCGATGGTCGCAGGACGCCTCTGCCACCGCTTGATGATGAGGACGAGCTGGACGACGAAGAGGATGGCCGCGCCGGCCCTCGTGGAATGCCACGCAGATCTGTCTACTTGACCCCTGAACCACCAGCGGATGCCTCCGACTCCGAATCAGAAGACGACGATGATGACGGCGACAACAATGACGCCGCTGGCCGGGACGCCACTAGCACCGACAAGGCTGGCAGCAGCCTCGAGAAAGGGAAAGACGTCGAGCGACTGCCCAGCCCACCCGTGCAGGCAGTCTCTGCCTGAAGACTGAAAACGAGATGCGGATCGGCCCAGCCACAAGCGTCGCCGAGACAGGGGCCACGGCTGGAACGCCAAGTGAGGGAATGAGGTGACATGTAGAACATTGAGAACAAACGTCAGGGCGAAAACAGAGGGAACTTGGTCAAGAGGATGCAGACAGGGCTAGTTAGAGGCGCGCATTTGAAAATGATACCTTTTCATTTCTTGATCACTGTATACTTGTCCTCATCGTCTGCATGTAACAATGGTGCTCCTCTGTGATTGCGGGCACACGTGGTGGATATTGTCTTCACTGTAAGCTTTAATGACCCCCTTGGAGGCCGACGTCGTTTGATCAATGCAGATATATGGCCTTTCTTTTATCTGACGCAGGGTTGTTCCTCGGCTTCAGCCTGCTCATCCGCTTTAACTGTGGCCTAGCTGCGGGTTTGCACGGCATGATTTCGAAGCCCATGGAAGTTTCACAGCAAGGGGCCAAACATGAACATGATTTCCTTTTTTAACCTCTCTTTCTACCAACTCATCGCATGGATGAATAGGAGGGAAAAAGCAGAGGGGGGGGGGGGGGCATTGAGACCACCCCCAAAATCTACCTCTTGCCCTTCTTCTTGTTGCCCTTCTTGCCTCCTCCACCACCACCACCACCACCACCGCCACCTCCGGCCCCGGAACCGCTTCCGCCGCTTCCGCTCTCGACGACCTTGACGTGCCCCGCCCCGCCGGCGAGCTCGAGCGTCTCGCCCTCGTCCTTGACGGCGCCGCCCTGGGTGGAATCCTGGGCGCGCTTCTTGCCCTTCTTGCCCTTGGGCCGGTACGTGCTGCGGTCCCGCAGGGGCAGCCAGCGCTCCGGGTCCGGCTTGGGCATGCCCTCGACGTAGTCCTTTGGCAGGCGGATCCTGCGCTTCTTGGTCTTGTTGGCGGCGGCCTTGTTTGGAACGTCGGCGGTGTCGGCGGCAGGGCGCTTCTTGCTGCCACTGGCGGCGGCGGCGGCATTGCCGGATGAGACTGGCACCGTGGCCACGCCGGCGCTGAGCAGGGCGTCGACGTCGACGCCCGAGATGAGCCGCTCGACGGGCGTCAGGGACTGCAGGTACGGCTCGACCTTGGCGTAGTCGGTTGTCGCGAAGGAGGCGACGAGACCGGCCACGGCGAGCGGGTCGTTCTTGCTGCTGCTGGACACGAGGTTCTCAAACGTGGCGCCCGCCGAGGCGACGTGTGCCGGGTCGGACGACTTGAGGAGTTCCACGCCGGCCTCGCGTAGCAGCGACGACGCGGCGTCCTTGGGTTTCGAGCGCCAGTGCGTCGACGCCTTGGCCAACTCGTTGCGGATCGCGCCCTGGCGGCCCTGCAGCCTGTAGAGCGCGACGGCAACGGCGACGAGTCCCGGGGCGAAGCGCGCATCCTCGTGGCCGGGCGCCGTAGAGGCCTCGAGGCGCTTTAGGAAAGCGTCTAGGAGGTCGAGCGCTGGGCCCGGGTTCGAGGTCTGTACGTAGAGCTGGATGATGGTCAGGAGCAGGCCAATGTCCGTTGGTCTCTTCTCCAGGACGGGGAGGATCTCGTGCAGAGCAGCCTTGCCGGTCTGCAGGCGGGCTTTCGCGGCGGCGCTAATGACACCTAGGCCCGCGATCTCGGGCGAGGCCGGCGAGTCGGTGGCGGATAGTATCGTCTTTGTGGCCGCGCGCTGTACGCCGTCAAACTTCTGGCATTGCAGGTCCAGAGCATATTTGTTGCGGCGCAGCGCGGCAGCTTGATACTCAAAGAGCTTGTCGTTGCCGGCCAGCGTCGTGGCAGACTCTGTCAGGCGCTGCGTCACATAAGGGTTCTTGGCCTCGCCCCCTATAGCCACCTGGTTGTTGCTGGCGACGGCCTTGGTAGGCGCCTCGGTGATGCTGGAAAAGGATCGGAGTTAGCCTCTTTGGCAATGCTTTTCACGATCCATAGGTCATTTATGGCAAACTCACTCTGTAAGCTCTATCGACTTCTGCAGTGCCGCCGCCTCGGTCTCCTTGCCCAGCCTCGTAAGCACATAGGCGTGCTGGATGATGATGGGCAGCAGCTCAGACTTCTTTTCCTGGTCCGAGAGATCCTCGCTGGCCTCGCACAGGTCTCTTGCGCGCTTGAGCAGGACCGATGCCTTGCTCAGATCGCCGCGGGCGATGCAGCCACAGGCCGAGTTGAAAGCCGTCTCAAAGGCCTCCAGGTCCTCCCGCGCGGGCTGCTTCTGGCTCTCGTCCAGCAGCTCCCCCCGGCCGCTCCACTCGAGCTGTGCGTGGGTGGCGAGCCGGTTGATCTTGATGTCGTTGTCCTCGCCCTCGGCGCCCTCGTGGCTGTGGTTCTGCTCGAGCTCGCGGTACAGGTTGGCCGCGTCGTCGAAGCGTTCTGCCCGGTAGGCGATCTGGGCAGACAGGTGCGTCGAGGCGCGCGGTTTGGCGCCGGTGCCGCCGCTGCGCAGAGCCTTGTCGGCCTCCTCATGCTGGCCAGTCTTGTACAAGGCGTAGGCCTTTTCGAGGGAGGCCTGGCTCTCGAGGGCGCTGCCGGCGTCGGAAATGGCCCGCAGCGCATCTTCAAAGCGGTCGAGCTTGAGCAGGGCGACAACACGGGTGTGCTGGGCGTTGATGTCGGCGCCCTTGGAGGCCTTGATGGCGGCGTTGGCAATCTTGAGGGCCTCGTCGTGGTCGTCGATCGAGGATGCGCCGAGCAGCTTGGCGAGCGCTGCCGTGGGTTCTGACATTGTCGTCTCACGGCGCTGGGGCGAGTAGATCGGCGGCGTACCCGCTGGTTCGTGTTTGGCTGCGGTCGTGGTCGTGGGTTTCGTTGACCACCTGTTGTCTGGGAAGTCCGGAGGTCGATCGACTAGATGCTTGACATGCTCGCTGATAGAAGACGATTGTGGGGCGATGGGTGCCGATTTTATGGCTTGTCCTGTGGCATGCGCGAGCGCAGATGCAATAGAACAGTACACCTTTGCAGAGCAGACTAGTCTAGAGTACGGCCGTGCGTCCTTGTGCCGTCTGTGTCGCGATTGAGGACGTCGGGTGCTCTGGTGCTCTGGTGGATGGGGGGGTATCCCGCTTTTGCGATGGGTCTCGACAGGTGGCGGTGGTGTGGTGCAGCTTTCCAGGGACGCAGTGCAATCAATGGTGGGGTTGAACACGCTTGGCTCTGGACGTGACTGGGATCCGCCGTGTGGTCAATTGGGTCTCACAATTCTACCCTATTATTGCATGTAGGCTTGTGCGCGCCAACCATCAGGCCATGACGTCTTGCTAGTATGCATGCTACAAGTGTGAGCCAGCGTATAGTCGTAAACACCTCTCTAGACAGTCGAATCGATGAAGAAAGTGACGGAGTGGGCACGTGTATTCGAGTCACCAGAAGTCAGGTATATTCCAATGCTATCGCACGGCACGGCCTCTTGGGATATCTTTTTGTTTTGCCATCGTCACCAAGTCATTCTTGTGTTGCATGGCGTCGCCTTGGTGCCTGGTCTGCTCCTTTGGACATATCCAGGATGACCCGCCTCACCTCCGTGACCAGTCTCAATCGAACAGGTCACCTGCCTTCTTCCTGTTCCGCGCTCCTCCCCGGTTTCCAAAGAGCTCCTTGTTCTCGTTGCCAGTGCTTCCACCTCCAAACTTGTCCGGGAATAGCTCTCTTGCAGACTTGCCCATGCCCTTGATAGCAAAGCCCTGGTCTGCGCTCTCCTTGCTTGCAGCGCCGCGAATGCTGAACGCCGAGCCGCCTGCTGCCGGATCAGATATCCTGTCTGCCAGTCTTCCACCCTGCCCAGGCGCCGAGATCCTGTCTTCGAGACGGCGGCTCTGGCTCCTCGATGACGTCGTAGTAGAAGGCACGTCGTTGCTGCCGTCCATGAGCGGCAGCATGATGCCCTTGGCCAGGAGCTCCGTGGCGTCCTCGAGCTTATCACCAAGCCGCCCGTCGCCCTTGTCTGCCGTGGGGAACAGCTCCCTCGCCCTGTTGCTGCGCTGCATGTGGCTCTTGACCGCCCTCGCCCTGTCGCGGTTCCGTGCCGCCGAAGCGTCGCTGGCAAATCCGTCCATGTCGCGATCGCCATCCCTGTCGCGTATCGGAGATCTCGACCGGTCTCGCGAGGCGCCATTCCGCCGCGAGCGCGGCTCCCGTCCCGTCGTCGCATCTCCACCCAGCGGGAACAGCTCCTTGCCGGCATTCTCCCTCCGGCCCGGGCTAGCACGTCTCCGCCCGCCGTCGTCAGAGTCGGGCGTGTACGACCTCCTGCGCCTCGAGCTGCGCGCGTCTCCGCCAGATCGCGTCGCCAGCGCAGCCTCGTCGTCGTCGTACAGGTTGACGTCGAAATGGTCCTTGGGCTCGTCCTCGCGTGTCCTCCGCGGCTGCTGCTGCCGCCTGCCGTAGTCGTCGCCGCCGTCCCGATCGCGATACCTGCGCGTCTCTCCACGCCGCCGCGCGCGCTCTTCCGGGTCGTACTCCGGGTTCAGCAGGTAGAACCTGCTCCGCTGCGCGGCGCCCTGCTGCTTCTTGTCGCCCCAGACCGCGCGGCGCACCTGCAGCGCGACCTCGGGCCGCTGGGAGAACGGCTTCGCGGGCAGGAGCTGCTTGAGCGGCAAGCCCGCGACGTCCACGATGGTCTCGGCGGCCAGCGCGGCGAGGGCCCGCGAGGCGACGTCCTCGGCGCCGAAGAGCAGGTTCGCGGACGTGTCGTCGATCCATTCTATCCTGCTGAACGACGTCTCGGGGAAGTGCTCCGCCACGTAGGCCTTGAGCTCCTTTGGGTTCAGCACGTCGAGGCCTCGTATGTGGACTTTGGTCGGCGCAATCGCTTCAGGGTCTTCGGTGACTTCGCCGGGCGAGCGTGGTGCCTAAACATCATAGAGCCAGAAAAGGCCATGTTAGAATAACAGCAAGCATGTGGTGACCCGAGTAGGACTCCTCCACTTGCCACACCGCGCGATCGACGACGTCCGCTCGCGTGACTGGGCGGTGACGGGGGAGCTGTGTTGCCATACCAAGTCTTCCAGGTATGCTTCTGGCACTATCGGCTCGTCGGGCACGAGGTCCACCTCTACCTCCATCTCCATGTCCAAGTCCATTGTGTCCATGATTGGCGATTGTCACGCGCTTGGCGCGTTCGTGTGGTTCTGAAGGATGGGATTGCCGGACGGAAGGCTACTTGTGATCTTGTTCGTCGGGCTGGTGAGGGTTTGCGAGTGCTGTGGAGGGAACCGAGACTTTAGACCGGCTGTGTTTCGCCTGGTGTCTGTGTGAGGGCACGCCCTGGCCGTGTTGCTGGGCGCAATTGGCGAACCAGCTTGTCTAGTCGAGGATTGTCTCTGGTGTCGGCTGTCCAGATATGTGGGTGGCGAGTGAAGCCGACCACGAAACTCTTGTTGGCAGTGAGCTTGCGGTGATACCAAGCACAAATAGATTTTGTGCAGGCGAGATCTCGGGCTCGCAGTGTGCTGTGAGCTGCGTCAAGTTCGAGCGGGTGTTGCTCTTGAGGAAGTCGGCATAAAGCACTTCCAAAACAGAAGCAACTGAGCTAGGCGGAGCTCGATTCTGGGCTTATCAGCCAGGGTGCACCACTGCGTTGCGGGTTGGGCTGGGCGTGCCAGCCCCACTGGACCTGAATCGAATGATTGGCTCGACTTATAGGGATTGCACAACCTCATCGGAGGGTTGCATCACAAGCGACCATTGGTCTTTCACGGAGGCCGGGGCTCTTCATTGAGTGCATGGACCGGTTTTGGAAGACTCCATATTTTCATCTAAGTGTTCATCAAGTCATCTTTGGCTGACAAGCGAGCAGCGCTTTTCTCATATCTAACGCCTGTAGAACGCCAACCCTGGCAGGACACATCGTCCTGCCCTCCGCTGATGATCCACATCTTGTTCTTCGGCACAGACATCCATGTGAATCCAAGCCCAAATTGCTAAATCTGAAAAAGAAAGTTTCAAAGTCGTCTCGTGTCGCTAAGCCGTCCGTCTAAATGCCGTGTGAGTATCTTCAAATCAAATATATATAGTCATAAGGTCCCTAAGCTATCGCTGTAGCTTCTCCATGTGGGCGCATCTTCAGGGATACAGGCAAGTCGTAATTGGTGCGTGGAACCTTGGCTGCACGCGCATAGTCCTCACTGTCACTGCCTTCAGTCGTCACGGTTCTCGTGTCGGCCGTTGTGTTAACCAAGGCTGTCGCTGGTGTTGTTCGGGGCCCTTCAGCGCTTTGCAAGTCTGTATAGGGCTCAGAACCTTGAGACATCTCGGCTGCGTGTCTCTTCTTTGGCACGGGACGGGCAAAGTGAGGCGTTGGGCTTGAGGCCGGCTGACAGCTAAATGATAATGATGCAGGAGCGAGTCGAGGATCATGATCCCAGCTCGATTCGAGGCCTTTGAGGAATACTGGTGCCGCGCGTAGCTCCTCCCAGGTCAAGTCGTTATGTCGCAAGGCGATGTATAGTGAATCTATCCGTCCGTCTGCGGCCATGACGGCACAATGCTTGACGAGAAACTCATGTGTATAGCTGTGTGGCACAGCTAATGTTGGGTCCAATGGGCGCAACATCGGAAGTCCTGCGAGCGGGTGTGTATCGCAAAGACGAGCGTGGAATGGTACCCACTCTCGCCCCTGGAGCACATGGCTGAAAGCACTCGACACCGCCGACACGAACGATTGACCGTCCCGTCCGCTGACGGCAATCATCTGGTGAAGTCCACGGGAAAGACAGCGTTTGTAGGCCCTGGTATCCTTCTCAAAGGGGAACGGCTGCGAGATTGAGGGGAGCAGGGACACGTGGACCGTCCAATCTTGCACGGGGCCGGTCATATTTGACGGTGTTACGACAGTCCTGGTTTTATTTGTCATACTCCTAGTCTCGCTTTCGAGCGTGGGGTGGAGTTCTTTACGCGAGGAGTCAACGCGTGGCTGGATCGGGGATATAGGATCTCTGTAGGTATGCTGGCTTGGCGATGACGACGTCGACTGAGGAGCATCCATGTCAGATCTGGGTTCTTCTAGTGACTCGATTCGTTCCTCGAGAGATATAGATGCTTCGTTGAGTTCTCGGAACCTCTCGTCAAGTCTTGAAATGTTGTCCGCGTGGTCGTCGAGCCGCTCATCCAGTATTGTATCCTGTAGCTTTTGCCGCTTGGCGACCTGGTCGATGGACTGCCAAGTCCTTGAAACGTTGCGGTAGCAACCTTTGATGTCGGCAGCAGCCTCTTCCTTATGCCTCTCTACCATTTCTTCCAACTCGCCAAGGCGCTTAACAATCATGCCCAGATCTCCGCCTATGCCCCCCTGATAGTCGCGATCGAGTTGCCGTTCCAAAGCCTGGACTCTCTGACGAAGACGCTCGACTTCACTTGTGCCAGTCGGAGACTCTAGGTCCTTGAGGTGGTAGCAAGACTGATGCCCGCACTGGCAGACAACACCAGGATGGTCGTGATTGAGCGTGAAGCATATGC
Source organism: Microdochium trichocladiopsis (assembly GCF_020744255.1). Taxonomy (NCBI): domain Eukaryota; kingdom Fungi; phylum Ascomycota; class Sordariomycetes; order Xylariales; family Microdochiaceae; genus Microdochium; species Microdochium trichocladiopsis. The sequence continues at coordinate 881,265 of NW_025763547.1, forward strand.
AGGCACATCTTTGCCCTTTGATCTCGGGATTAAGCAAGATGTACCTGCACTGGCCTCTGGGGAGTCTGACCTCATCGAGGTTTGTCGCATATGATTGCTGCGGTGGTGGAGATATTGGAGGCGACATGGCTTTACGGTGTCCCGGCGAAAGACAGAAGATTCCAAGAAAAGACAGCAAGGTGTTGGACGGTCAGAAATGGTGAGTTGGACAGCTGGGCGTAGTGGAAAATGACGTTTGCCAGAAATCGGCGAGACCTGTCCGGGTTGAATATCGCAGACACTACCACTCGTAATCTGCAGGGCTCGATAGCCAGGTTGCGGAAGGAGCGTCGTCCATGGAAACAGCCTCAGGGACGTGGGAAGATGGACAAGGGAGACCCGCAAGAGGCAGTATGAAGAAGCGTGTGCCTGGCAACGTTGACCTTGGGGGTGAGATGAAAAGATGTGGACCTGGAGGGCGAGCAGAGAGGTGGTGCAGTCTGGGGAATCCGCGATATTTGCGGGCCGGCTAGGATAAGTACGGGTAGTGACGCACCCAGCGGGAGGCCGTGGCGCCGTCGGCTCCTTGTGGCCATAGATAATGCCCACGAGATAGTCAGGGGTCGTCCCACGGGAGGACGCCTAGCGGACCCACCATCCGTTATCAGCCCTGCAGCAAACTCCTTTTGCCGTGTCAAAGAGTTGGGGGTTGCCCACTGCCCATCGGGATCTCGTCCCTGTGGAGGGGCTCGACGGCGGGCACGGAGGCTTGCACGGCACTCTTGCGTGCTTTTCCGTAATGATAAGGTGCGATCGCACACGCACACACACAACCCTGCGGTCCACAAAGCCAAAGCAATCTTTGCTGCCTTGACGTGCTCGTCATGGGCGGGCTGCGCGCAAGCTAACCCTCAACGGGGTGGCCAGAAAGTCGTGGCGCTACGCCCAGGACAAGCAGCAGCAGCGGCAGCGTGAACTACGCTTCCTCACACATGCTTGGATGTCTGTGATTGCGACTCCTGGCGGTCTATGGTGTAGTAGTCAGCCCGTGGTCAGCCAGGATGCCTGTCGCCAGACGGACAAAGGGCCCGGGTGCCGCCCCAGGCCATCGAATGAGTGGCCGCAAGCAGTCGTGGATGGCTAGATAAGGGCGCGCGGGCGCCGGGGTCTGGGCTGCGTGCAACTCAGACCAGGCCAGCATGCAGATAGGGCCGAGATTCAGCGAGACAAATAGAATCCTGGCTTGGTGCCACGCGGGCCTCGACTGGCGCGGTGTGCGTTCCATCCCTGGCTGCGCAATGTGTCAGAGCGTGTGGCAGGCAGGCAGGCAGACAGGCAGGCCACGGGGAAGTCGTACACTCAAAGCCCGGGCTTGGACGCGCGAATACAAAACGGGTTGGCTCGAAGCGTCCAACGAGGTGAGGTATGCGGCTTCGAGGTCGTGGGTGCTCATTACCATCGGGAGCTGCCTTTGTGGTGACGGCAATTGTCGATGAGCGTTGAGGCACTGCAGCGTGCCAGTCGTGGTGCTTGGCACGATGGGATCATCTTGGGCGTGGGGGACGTGCTGTCGCCCGTGCCAGTCCGGCGTGCTGTACCGATACCGCTCGCTGATAAGAATCGAGCGGCATGTCACAAACGGGGCGAACTCAATGGCCTCGAACGGGCCACTCCAGAACTCAAGAAGGTGGAGAGTGGCCATGGTGGTACCTGAAGACTGAGCACTGTCAAGTCGAGCTGGTATATTTTGAGGTACCATGCAGGTGATCAGTGGGTGCTGGCAAGTCTACGATCTGCTACAGCCTGCCGACTCTACGCCCGAGCTCGAACCTGCCTTCCCTGCCATGCGCCTTTCACTGCAAATGAGTCGCGTAGCGTCGAGCCGTAGGTACCTCGTGTACGCGCAGCTGAGGTTTTCTCTATGTTCCTCAGCAGTCTTCGCAACAGTGAGCCCAGCATTCCGTCGCCGTTGACTTACCTGACTCGAGACCCGGTCCATCCGGATGACTTCATTGATCGCACCATCACCAGGTCTGCGTTCTCGACGTCGTCTCGCAGCTGGGACGCAGACGCACGGTCTTCAAAAGTCAGCATCTGCCCATTGCGTCGTAGCTCCCAGCCGGCAGCAATCAACTTCGCCCGTGAGGCTACAGGACAACACGCAAGACCAGTAGCGGCGGATTGAGCTAACGGCGTAATTAATGAGCCACGCTCCGTCCCGTCCCGCCCCCCACCCCAGGGACGCGTTGACATGTGCTAGTCAGTGTCTGGGCCCAGCGTCCTACTGGCCAACGCGGGCAATACGACTCGGGAGCGCATGACTTGAGTTCTTCTGATTGGCGACCACGGCTTCCACCGATGGCCTGCCCGCGTATAAAATCAGCTGCTGAAGGTGGTCTCAACACAGTATCATCTCTGAGCACGGAGCCTTATCGAGCGACGCTGTAGCTCTCCAGCATAGGGCAGTGATAAGAACCAGAACGCTGTCCAGGACTTGACACGGCTCACCGGTGGCCTGTTTGGGCAATACTGGCACTGGCAAAACTTATGTGTCGACCACGGGACCATGCATGAGGGCATTATCATCCCGCGCTGTTACAGGATCATGATAGCGGGAAAGCAACCCTGTGCAGGCTGCTGCATGCAGCCTCCTGAGATAAGCCTCACACGGGACCCAGCACGGCAACCAAGGTCCCCCGGCATGAGATCTGCGAAGTTGTCGGCAGTTCGACAATTGACGGCAACTTGGCACGTGCCCTCCCGTGTGAACACTGGCAGGATATATACGACAGCGGTGTCTCCAAAGCCTGCGAGCTGTGCAGGGTCCAGCACGATGTGCGCAAGAGTGTTAGATGCGTGCGACACCAACGCTGCTTGGCCATGTGATTCGCTGTCACCCTATGGTCAGTGATCAGCTCAACAACGACTAAAGGCGGCATACACAGACCCTTGGCTTCCTGCAAAACGGCTTGCTATGAGTACATAGCACGAAGAAGCAACAGACGAGGCTGCAATCAACTCGCAACCAGGAATCTCCTTGATATGTTTTTGTCTCTATTGCCATTTTTGATTGTACTGCATGTTCGCTAGCCAATCTTGCAGTGCACATGCAATGCGCGGGCTGGGCTGTATCGTGTCATTGGTTGTTGCAAGCGCCGTGGTTCAATGCTCTAAAGATGGTTGTCCTATCACAGGCAGCTATTCTTCTCCAACCATAGTACCCCGCCCAGCCTTTTGTCCAGGAACCGTGAGCAAGGACGCCTCTAGTATCTTGAGGTTGCACTGCCACAAAATCGAAGGGGCAAACTCCAGGTTCATACACTCCATCTGTGTCGCGGCGGCGGGAGATCAGCATCTCACCGGCCATTGTCGATCATCTCGCGCACGTCTGTACAGCGGCAAGACGCGGCAATGGGGTCTGGATTCGGCGAGGCAGTATCGTCCCTCCTGGCAACATATGGCAGATGTCTCAAGTTGCTCAAGGCATTCAAGGGTCACCATTCACTACAGCAACCTGGTGATGGGGGAGCTCCGTCGGTGGCATCGCAATCTCAGACATCACTTCGCCAGTCCATTCGCTCCGACCGTTCGAGAATCCGCAAGGCCTATTCTGCGCGACTGTATCGGGAGGGAGGCCGGTTGTCAAAGGGTGATTGTAAGTTGAGGATTCCTTGCCCACTTCTTCGTGTAAGTCGGCATGGGCTCACATCGACTCCAGCGGTTTCGAGGTCAAACTTGAGAGGCATCATTCGCAAGCTCAGAGCAGCCTTGGTCAATATCCTGAACCTGGCGAAGACCCAGCAGCCGGCCATTGATTATGATGCTCTGACGGCACTATCAAACGCATCGCGAATCGACGCGATTCGGACTATGGATGACCTGTCACAAAGATTGCATAGACCTTCTCGGGGAAGTCTCAAGTCCAGCAGCTCCAAGACATCCTCATCTGCAGACTCACAATCGCGGAAGCGCGGCAGGCGGCGTAGTCCTAAAGAGAAACTTGGCTCAAAAGCATCTGGTTCGCTCTCCATCGAGGAAGCCAAAGGCCCAGATGAGATGCGGGAAGCTTCGCGTCGCTCTCATGCGCGCTCAAGAAGCTCAAGACATCTGTCACGAGACCATCATCAAACATCGGGACCGTCAGCAGCTGAGCCCGCCACCAAGCGCAGGCGTGCTAAGCTCACGAAGCAGCACGCCGACTGTGACACGTTTGTTCACACCCGGGTGTCATATATCTCAATGTCGTCGGACAGCACGAAACTTGGCGAAATCCCATATCGCGGGTCGCGCCTTGTGAGACACCTTACAGCCGACGAGGAGTCCTTAAGCCACCAAGCGACATATCCTCTATATGCTCATCAGCCAGTACAACAGGGGAAGGTGGGACTCCTCCGTCGCCTTTTCAGGTGAACTTTGTGGTTGTCGGTGGGTTCATCATAGCCCGGCTTAATCGAAACTTTCCGCGGGGATCGAGATTGGTGGGCATCACGAAACATACTCAAAATACGGCAAGGCGTCAATGCACGGATGCGGCAGATATGTTCCGGGCTCCAGCGAGCAGACCCGGCCATTGCTTGGCAAATCTCTGGACGCGATAGCCGAGCCCAACAACTGCAGCCTCGCGTCGTTACTTAGGCTATAACAACGGGGAAGTTCCGCACTTATGGTCCTCGACTCTTGGCCGGGCTCGACGATTGCTGAGTCGCCTCAGCCCTGCCATTTGGGGTCCGGGGTTGGATCATGCCGGTCTGACAGGCTCAATGGGCAAACCAAGGTTACGGCTAGAGGGGTTATGCATAAGCTTATCTTGGCGTCCAGCCCAGGTTTCCTCATCATCTTTGGGTAATCGTGGAGAATATAAATTACAAGACCCGACGACTTGGTACGCTTGCCAAGTGGCGCTTCATCTCGAACTTAACCCACTCCCCAGCCACGCAAGGGGCCAGACCGTCCCAAGATGACCTCCTCCATCAACAATCTGCCCACGCCCTCATTTGTGACTGGCAGCTGCCTATGCAAGGCTTTGAGTTACCGCGTTGACTTCCCGAGCGGGCACAATTTCGAAGAATCGGTTTGTTCCGCCCGATTCCCCCCCGCCCCGTCACCCTCCCTGTGTAGCAAGGTTTGCCGCTTTAACCTTGACGAGTGGCTGGCGGCACCCAATCAGCAAGACTCTGGACAAATTATCAGAAAACTAACGACGGATATCTCCGCGTCAACCAGTCCGGCACTTGCCAATGCACGCAGTGCCGGAAGAACGTTTCGGGCCTGTTCTTCATGTACTACAAGGTGCCAAAAGCCGCATTCAGGTGGGCCGCCATCGAGAACACGGCGTTACCTTCGGCGCCAGCTCCGGCGAGCAGCGCCACCACCACCACGTCCGGTCCAGATCTGGTCGACTTCTTGGCTTTCCCAAGGGCGTACAAGTCGTTCCAGGCATCGCCAGGCCGCTCGCGGGGGTTCTGCGCCGAATGCGGGAGCATGATGTTCTGGTCCCGCGATGACGGGCCCAATGTGTCGATAGCAATCGGCACCGTGGACCCGCTCTATCTCTTTGGGGAGGGGGCAGGTGGTGGTGACGACGGCGGAGTCGGAGATGGCCCTGGAAAGGATGTGCCGAAAGGAGGATATGGACTTGTCCTCGCAAGCGGCGGAGGCGGTCACGAGTGGATCCAGAACGAGATTCCTGGGGTCACGGACAAGCTGAGCATATTGGGGTTCGTCCGAGGCGAGCGCTGCGTGTCCGAGGAAGAATGATTCTTGTTGGTCAAGCCCTTGTCGTTATTCTGAATGCTCGGCATCGCCCTGCAATGTGACAATTGTCGTTTTTGCAGGCAGGTGGCCAGCAAAAGGGATGCCATGTTTCTCCAACCAGCTCTTATTGTCACAACGACATGGTTTAATCGAGAGATACGTACAAGGATGTTGCCCAAGGAGGACATGTAGAAAGCACCATCTATGCCCTCTACAACCCAAAGATGCATGACTGTTGTTGCTAGACTGGCCACGAGCAGTGACTGACTGGTTTGGCTGGTGTCTTTCGCCAGAGTCTGCAGCACTGGTACTTGCGCGGCTACGTCTGTGTTGCCCGGAAGTGCCGCGAGTTGAGGGTTTTCGTTGCTCATTGTTGTGTTGCTGTAGTGTTTGGCCGCCCGTTTGCAAGCAGTCATTCAGTCACTCAGTCACTTAGTGATGCAATCACATCGGACTCCTCTTGGCTGCTGCTGCTGCCCGTGACTGAACTGATGCATCGCCTAGATAGCTTCAGTATTCGATTAAGAGGTCTTGTGCTGCGACCCCAGAGAACACCAGAGCGTTGAGTGTCCAGTGATTGCTGAGCCGCTGTTGTCTGCGATTGTGTTGTGCCTGCCTTGCCAGACTTCGAGCAGATGCCTTGGTGCGGCTGGCTCACCACAACTTCACCAACATCGATTCCTCAGTGCGGCAACAAGCCAGTGTTTGTAAGATATCTCGTCTTCAAAAGTGTGAAGTCTTCATCTCACATCAACACCGCCTTCTCGTGACTTGCACTGCTTGATATGCGTGTGCGATGTCGACAACACCTCCATCCTATAAGCCAACCCAGACCATTGGACACTCGTCGTCGCCTCACAAGCTCATCACCGACTGACGGGCGACGTTCAAAAAAACAAAAACAAAAAAAAGCACTGCTGCCCACAAAGGACCTGACACTACAAAAGACACAACTGCTGGACGGCTCCAGCCAGCATAGTGCCGCTCATGGCAGACCTCAACTGGTTCCAGAGACTCGGGCGAGCGCGCACACCGGCGCCGCCTCCGTCTCCGACCGTTGTCTCCGATCAAGCCACCGCCGCCACGCAAGAGACAGCCACGGGAGGAGCAGCAGCACCGCGAGCTCTGCCAGCCCCGACCCTGACACTCGGCCAGAAGTGGGCAATCGCCTCGGCGTCAACGCCAAATCTGACAGTGCGACCGGCAGCCGCAGCGCCATCCTCTGTCAGCACAGCAGCAAATGGGCCACAGCACCGACCAGCCCTCCAAGCCCGAAAGAAGTCCAGCTTCATGTCCCTGCTAGGCGGCGGAAGCGGAAGCGGCGGGGGGAACACCGGCAACATCAGCAACAACACCAGTAACCATAGGTGCAACAACTTGTCCTCGGATCCAGCAGACTACGAAGAGGATGAGCAGCCCGTGATATTCGTGCGCACGCGTGGAGAAGATATCTGCCAACCACCAAAAGTAGACGATGTCGCAAGGACGGTCCAGGCGGTGCTGTTGCAGCGCGGGGTGATGGAGGCGCTCCCTATCGAGTACAATGCCCACATGCTGCACGTCCTCAGCGAGTTCTTTAAAATGCAAGCCCGCATGCAGAAGAAGGAGGCTCGGTGGGAGGACATGTCGCTGAACCACGCGTGGGAGAGACAGGAGTGGGGACTGCTTGGGGATGAGTGGCTGGAGCGAGAGAAGGAGTACAAGGCCGAGGTGAAGAGGCTGGAGCTCTTGCTGTCCAAGATATCTACCCAGGGTATGGAGGCTGTTCAGGTAGCGAGGTCAAACAGCATTGTTGAGAGAAGCGGGCCAAATAAGATGGCCGCGAGGATCGCGAAACTCAAGGCGTCGCCGGAGACGACAGGTATGCCATGTGGAAGTGCACAGTTTTTTTCTAAGGCATGCCCAAGCAGGAAGACTGACCATGCCCCAGCAGAAGTGCCACGGCATTGTTCCGATCATCAGTGCCCTATAGGGTGTCGTGACAGTCAGCCGGCGGACAGCAAAGCGGGCAGCCATACCCGATCTGGATCAAATGGTGAGAAACTGAAGGCCGTGCCAGTCAGTGGGCAATCAAAGTCAGGTTTAAGTACGGAGACTCGTAAGTCTGATTGTTCTTCTTGTAGCTGGACTTGGAGTCACTAAGTGTTTCGGCAACCGTCCGTACAGGCACGCCTCTTAAGGTTCTTGAAGAAAAATCAGACATCGTACTGAGCGACACCGTACGGCGCTGGAACGAGAAGCTACACGACGAGAAAAAAACTGGGAATGCCAAGTCGGGCGAGGCTTTTATAAATGCAGAGTCCGATGCACGCGAAAACCATAGCACCAGGCTCACAGCAAACCCGGGGAGCAGCGGCGAGAGCTCCATATGGCCGGAATTGACAACCATGCGGCACGAAGCAAGTGGTGATGCAGTACTGAAGTCCATCTCGAACCAGACACACCATTTGGCAACGGAGAGGGCGGAAAAGCTCTCCGAACAAGCACAGGAGGTATCTTCATCTTCAGTGACCGCACGTTCACCTATCAGTACAGATTCGGTGGCTGTTAAGGCTGGCGGGTTTCCAACCGAGCGTCCAGCGATATCTACACTGACCACTGCAGCACCCTCTCGGTCGGAAATGATTGGGATCTCCTACGAAAGACGTGCGAAAAACGACTCACAGTCTCACTCATATAGGAGGGCAGCACGGTTCTCATTTGTTCCAGGGGATAATGTTTTCTCAGTAACCGTGAGATCGCGCAGCAACTCGTCGGATCATGGAACGAAACGACGATTGGAACCCCCAGACACAGGTGTTGACAGTGGTGGGGAGCATAAAATGTGTCATGGCATGACGCGCCGTCGACACACATGAAGCAGTAACTGCCTCTGAGAAAGTATCTGGGCTCAATGCAGGCGTGGTGGAGGGCCCTGCAACAGTAACGCATGTAGCGATGACAACCCAGGCGTGCAGTATGGACATGCGAGCTTGCCACAAGCCGTATGGGCGTGTACTTTCCCAAGTGGAGCAAGCGGTCACCTGTAAAGAAGAATCCTCCGGAGGCAAGGGTTATGACGGAGTAACCTCGATTAAACCGCAGAGGCCAACGAAAACGGTAAAATCTTAAACTGACTGCGGGTGCAGTGCCCTCTCTGCCAAGGCTCTCTCGTCATGATTTAGTCTTCTTGTGATCCCACGGCTTTGTGCGGATGATGACCAATCCTGGTCGGGGCGTGCGCTCGACCATGCGTGTTCGAGGTTCTCCAACACAAGGCTACAAAGCTCTATTCACACATATCATCGAGAGAGCGCGATGGCCGCTCAGCAGCCTAGATCCAAGGCATCGAGCGCCACCCCAATGAGCATAATGGGGGCGGCATGTTCCATGATTCCGGAAAGAGGAGTGGTGACGCTGCCTTGACGGGCCGTAGATGAACATCAGCCAGGCTGCACAAACTCTTTGCTCAGGTAGATATCGGGAGAAGCCACAGTGATGCATACTTTCCACTTCCTTTGATTGCTCGCATCACGCACGTATGGTTGCTTGATAATCAAGCAAGATGTCAAGAAAGGTTGCATACGTGCGATTAGAGTTCGATGTTGGGTTGTGTAGTGGCAGCTGGGCTGGGATGCGGCTCAGACGGGCCGGGCTTCCCCAAGTGGCGGAAAGAGAGGGCTGGTGGTCTACCGGACGACTAGCGGGGGATAGGAAAAGTACAGCTTTGATGGGACAGGTAGGAAACTGACCGCACGCGGTGCCGTTGGACATGTGTACTGATGGGGCATCGCGGTCGATTCTGGGGGATGATGACTTGGTGGTGGGAGCTTCTCGTCCCCTTGGACTGTGTGCAGTGAGGACATGGAGCCAAGGCCCCAAGAGGACCAAAGAAGATGCTTTCTCAGATCGAGACGCAGAAATGATCTCATTGTTCGGTCTTTATTACACCATAAGGCCTCACGGGGAAAAGGAAAATGCAGAGGGTGTCACATATGTCTGAGAGAGAACATGTCTGTTTCCGTCCAGTCTCTGATCCTTACTTTGACGTTGGTGCTGCTTTGGGCCACTCGCTGGTGTGCGCCCAGGGTAATTGATGTGTTGACAGGGACGACAGTTCCGTGGAAAGTGGCTTGCAAGTGAGTGCTATGGTATCCTGAACGTCTTGACATCCCGGATCTCGGCTGCAGTCTGAGTGGCCAGCTCCGCTGTGTTGTCACCGTCGGCACGATCTTGGGAGATAAAGTTAGAGACAGGCGAGGGCTTTTGTGGCTGATGACATCCAATCGTCTCATAGGATCTACCGCCGAAAGTCGATGAAACGGGCGGCTTGACGTTGACGGGTTCACAGTGAATAAGAGCTTTGCGGTTATGCCTGCGGACTGGATAACACGGGTCTTTCTCAAAATCGAGCCTAGAGTCAAAGTTAAAGCAATGTGACAGAGACGATCACATCTCAGGCCGATGCCATGGCCTTGACGTGGAGCCTATCCGCAACGACGAGATCCAGCAACCACGCGGGTACGTCTAGATTGTCTAGCTGGGCCCAGATGCGCCAGCTGTACTTTAGCGGAGAGTCGTATGGCTATTATTTACCCCGTGGATTGAAGAACAAAGTTTGTGCCAAGCTACGCTTGATATTGCTAAGCCAAGCAAGCTTGGTACAGGACCGCTGTTTCCCGGTGCGCTTAACATTCCTTGGCAGAAACTCTGCTTGCCGTGAAGCGAATGACGAACCTAGCTAGGGCAGATAGAGCTGATCGGCCAATGAAGCCCAGCCGAAGGCGCAATGGCACTTGCTTTGAGCGGCGACAGGATTATACTACCGATGCAGTGTGGTATGGGCGGCTTCTTCCGCGCCTGTCGATGCTATCAAGGCTGAAATTGGACAGGGCGTTTTGGACCACGGCAATAGCATGGGAATGTCATTAGATGCCTGTGCGAAATTCAGTTGTAACACTGGCAAACAGAGCTTACCTGAATGCTTGGCTTCGTGTACCTCTGCCGTCGGTCCATAGACTGGCTGCTGTGATTTGGATCGCTAGGCTGCATGCAGCTCGAGACCGATCCGTGCATCACCATCTGACACAGAAGCCACGGAAGTGTCAACGGCCGAGTGGCTCGCCCAAGACATTCCAACGTCTGATGTGATGTGAAATTAACAGGACCGCGCAAGAATGTGAACTTTCTGTGTGTATGCTAATCACTTCCAACCGCGAATCATTCTTGGCGGTCGATCACTTGCCCATCCTTCCGATTTGGTAGTGCTTGAGTCAAAGCCTTATTCATGTCTTGAATTAGTTATTTCCGGTTTTGTCAGCCACCTGCAAGGGACCCGTCGCTGTAGGGGGTGGTTCTTTGTGAGGCTGAATGATCCCGCGTCGAAGTCACCCGGTCGGCGGAAGCGTATGCTGAATGATATCGGCTCCGTGCTGCCGAGTGTGGTGGATGGAGCTCTGCTCAAGAAGGCTCCTTGAAGGCAACGTCTCAGCACTCAGGAGGCCTGGCAGTTGGACTAACACAACGGCACTAGCACCGTATGTTGCGACTGGAGGAGTATGTCCGGCGTGGATGTCGTGGGATTGGCCAGAGTTGGCGAGCTCGGACGGTGAGAGCGTGGAGCTAGGCAGGGCAGCGCTTCCGATGGTTCTCTAGCGCGCTGGCTCGCGCTTAGTCTCGAGTCGCAAGGTGAGAGGTGTGGTTGTGGTTGGCTCTGGGCAGTCGCGATAGAAGTCGGACTGGTCCCTCGTTGACAGCAGACAGCGGCTTAGTATGTAAGGCACGTCGGGTGGCTGCTCAACTAGGCCAGGCTGGGGGAAGCCTCCGCGCCCGCCTCGTGGTGGTTGCCAAACGGCGCCGGGCGCTCCTGCCTAGAACGGGGACAGCCTCTGACGCCGAACCTTGAGCCCCCGATGCGGCGTACATGGCAGTCGCGACTGGCTCCCACACAATAGGCACAAACCTTCGCCATCGCCGCCCCGTTGGCCAGTTTGACAGCAACGGCCCTCAAGGCTACACCCCGCAGGCTTCCACGAGGTGAGCCTCTCGACACAAGCATCTCGGCCGCGTTCTTGACAGACGCCCCTAGGTCTTGTCTGATCACGTCCTGTCCTATGCCAGCTCCGAGGATCTTGATTGGGCATCGCAGCCGACGGGACCAGCATCTTATCCAGCGCAAAACACCGCACGAGGCAGCTGTTGAAGGCTCACGAACCTGGCCAGGCGCGACAGCGACCTGCAGAAGACGCAACTTGCTCTCATGACCGGCAAGTTCCATCCGCCAACAGCGTGCGACCCATTCTTGCCCGCGGGCGTGGCCTGCAACATGCAGGTGCAATACAACAAACTCGGCCGCCAAGCAAGGCTGTTGTTTGCACTCGCTGAGCTCGCCTAGTCTCGGGTCCGCAGGCTGCCTTGGAGTCATTGACGTCTTTGCCTTCTCGGGACCGTAGTGATCCGAAAGTCTTGATGTCGTGCGAAACCCTACCAATACTATATTCTCGTAACGACGGAAAAGACTCCGCCAGCTCGCTGGTTGGCCACGGCAGCAAGGTGGGCACTCTCTCTGCCCTATCCCACATGCCTCATTGGTGATGCTCCTCGTCACAGTGAGGCGCTGTGCTCCCTTATTGGCCGCCCCCTCGCTTACTTGAGGAAGCCTCCCGCTGCTCATTCCGCCGCCCGCTTGTCGATTGATTGGTGCATTCAGCTGGCTGATCATACTTCCGGACAAAGCCGACGGCCCAAACTCAGCCAGACAGGTGTGCTATTGAAAGAGTCTCGACGGAGCGTGAATAGGACAGCCTCCCATGGCAAACCGGACTTGTCAACAAGACCGACGTGGGGTCGAATGCGTAATAGGCGATTGTCCACTACGGTCAAACACGTCTGTAAAACTGTGATTACAACAGCGTACATGCAGGACCAGCTCCTGCATGCACCCCAGGAGCCTTTCACAAAACCAAAAAAAAGAAACCGGTTCATCAAATAAGTTAATGACGGAGACAATGTGGCAAACTCATGCCTGTAAGAAATAAGTTATGCGCGGCCGTGCGTGGAGATCTGCTGCAAGGCATTGTCGTGCCTCGATGTTGCTTTTGATGGAGCTGCGCTGACCAGGACCAGAGAAGCTAGCTTACAAGGAATAGAGAAGCTTTCGACTCACACGTGCCGCCTCGTATGACAGGTCATTACTTGAAGCGCCGTCGAACCCGGCCTGGCCACATGGATATCCTTGCCATTCATCAATGGGGGCTCGAGCGACCCGCGCGGGAATCGTGTGTATTCTTGTCAGGCACGATGTTTCGTCTCAGCAAGGACGTGCGTTTCAAGTCGGCCGCCATGCCAAGGATAACCATCGAGTGCTCCAAATCCTGAGCCACTACGAAGAAGATGAAAGCCAAGATACCCAGTCAGGATAGCCTGAGTAGAACTTGTTGCATGACTCATTTCTTTATTTGATCCTCCATGCACCAAGGGCTATGGGATAGACACTTTGCGGCTGGTGAGCTTACCGTCTCTGGAGCAAAGCTTGCGCACCCACTTGAGCTTTGGGTTTATGGGTTATACAGAGCTCTTCTAAAGCCGTTCTGCGCTGTCGTAGACTTACCTTGGCTAATCTGCTTGCGATGGTCATTCTGACCTCTTACGAACGCTGACAAATACTTGCGCTTGGTCGCCGATGAATACGCCTCAAACCTCGCCCTGCCTGATCTATTGACTGAGCGTATGCCCTTTCCGTCTCCAACAATCGCGAAGGCTGAAAATTGCAGGACGACCATGTTCAATTGACAGGTAACCCTCGTCATCATTTGTGTCATTTCGGGTTTATGTAGAGCGGCAAAAATTTCAATAAGCTAGGGTTATTGTTCAATATAATATCTCCGTCGTCTCGACCAGAGCATGCCCCCTTTAGACTTCCATAATTGACTCCGAGGATAGGCACATCTCCACCACAGTTATACAAGGTAGGGTCACTCTGGATGCAAGATGAGGTAAATCCTGCCAGTAACAATGGGTCGACACATCGGACCAAGGTCGAGAGGGCTTTTTGGAAACACCAGAAAAGGGTACAACTACAGTCCTCGATTGACTTACGAAGATGGCGCGTTGCCACGCAGTCATGCTCGCAAGTGTATTACACATGCTACTCTTTGGTACCTGGCGCCCTGCCCTGCCATCTCTACTCCGTTGGCTGGCTGATACAAAGCTCCGTCAGACACGTCTCAGTAAAAAGCTGCCCAGAGGACACCTTCTCGTGACAATAAACACTGGCTGTCGCGGCTCTTCAAATTTCCGAAGCCCTCGATTCCACACGAGCAACGATTGGGGTCAAGATATAGACTCACAAATATCGCGTCACTCGCTAGAAAGCTACTCGGGGCTTGCGTGGTGATTTCAGCTATATCATGCAGAGCTATTGACCACTGTTCAGCTGAGTGGCGAATGACCCAGTGAGTAGCCGGTACGGAACTCATATGCGAGTGACCAGCCCAAACTTTGATGATCCCCCGCTAATGCATGCTTGGCATGTCGGCAGTACTGTCTGCCCGCCCCAGCAAAGCGCTAAGCTCTTGCCACGAGCTGTCACCGGTGCAGTAGCAGCAACCTAGTGCCGCCAGCATGTCAACGTCAGCCCCCATGCCAACAGGCCCAAAACCCCTTCTCTCAGTTGGAAAGTGGACAATAGGAAAACGGTGCAGGTCTGAGGTCTGGGGAAAACCTTAGAAAAAACACGCCTTCGAGTGTGTATGTGCGGCGTTGGTCTGGTTCCTCTCCTAAGATCTTACTTCTGGTAGGCATCTAGACCGAGATTTCCCTCGCCGTTTGGGCGTGGGCGTGCACTACTGAGACAACGCGGAGCATGCGGACTGCGCAGATTCCCTTGTGCTCGGCTCAGTCTCATATTTCGAATGAGAATGATAACCCGCACTGCAACCGAAATCGCGCGTAAGGATTGCATGCCTACGCAGGAGTCTCCAGCGCTTCCCAGGTTTGTATGGTGGAAGATCCCCATGAATCTTGCCTTTCATAATTGCACAGCTACATCTGAGAGAGCGAGGATGGATCAAGGGGGGGATCGATTATGGCAATGATGACGACGGGGACGGACAGTCTGCCTCGCAACGATTGACGCTTCCGGACACATCCTGCTGTTTCTTCCAGGCCGCGGTGGCGAGGCCCTCCACATCTCCACATGCAGAACTCTAAATTGTTCAGACTCTCAGCCAGGTGATGATGGTCAGCGGTATGCTGCACAACCGATGCCCCAGCTTGCATCGAGGACTGTAATTTAGACTTTGAGATAACTCTCTGTGCGCGCTCAACGCCCACATCGGCAACAGATCTTTTGGCTTATGTTTCCAAGCCCTGGCTGAGGGATCTCACGCCGATGCTGATGCTGATGCTGCTGCTGCTGCGTTTAAAGAAAAGCCACAAAACGGCGAGAACCCTTATAGGGCTCGATCGGGAAGGCAGTTTTGGTCTATCGCGTAACAGAAAGAACGATAGGGTTTCTCGCTGGGCTTCTCTCTCTCTCTTTCTTTCAGTGATGCCCTTTGACGTTGGAATGGCTGACAGTATCACGATCGACACAAGCGCAGCCCTGTGTGGCTCGTTTCCAGGGCCTCCTGGTGGTGGTGGTGGCTTGGGCCAAACCACTGCCAGCTGGTCAGGGATCGTTTGTTGCTGGCCGAAAAAAAAATACTTGTGTTGCACGCGCGCGCGCCGCCGCCGCCCACAGGGTCCTTCAGAGACAGGCGAGCTGTCTCTCCAGGGCCCGGCTCAGCTGCTGGTTGGCCGACTGGCTGGTCGACATTATTATTGCCCAGCTGCACCTGGCCCTGCAAGCACCTGGCCCAAAGAGGGTAATGCATTCTGAGACCTGTCGCTGCCGGGGCATGGGGTCCTGCCTCGTTGCAACGCTGGCTAAGCACGTAACGAGGACGCCGGTGCGCGGGTGACAAAGAGAGAGTGCCCGACATGGGGGGCAGGCAACATGAAGAAATCCTCGCGATGTAGGGATTGTACTACGTGGCCGACTCGCTTGCAGACGGAGGCCGCACTCACTATTTCCACGTCGGGACTGTGGTGCTTGACGCCCCTCGTCCACAAAGTTTGGGACCGTGGGACAAAAGCGTACCGAGCACAGCCAGACCTACTCATGCAAACAGGAACCCGCGCGCGAAACGGCTGGCAGCGTTGCGCTCGTCACTGGGGGAGGGGGAACCCTGTGACGGTGTCGAGGCTTTGGTAATCGCAGGTGCACGCACACACCGGAACAGTACAAAACTCTCTGGAGCCCCTCGAGTGACAGAATCGTCAATCCAGCCACAACATAGACACAAGACCAGAGCGCGGGGGCGTAATGGACGGAAGTACCCTAAAGGAGACGGGCCGGCCGGGTAGACGAGAAGTGGAGGCTGCGCTGGTTAGCCTCTCGTGGCACCTTCAATTGTCGCACAGTCGAATCTCGCACATCGTCGAATGAAGTCGTCGCCCTGCGACAGCTAGCTGGGTGCTGGCGTTCGCCCCTACAAAGAACGATGGGCCTAGGACGAAACAGCATTCGAGCTGGCGTCTCTAGTGTCAACGGGAGGCGCACGCACAACCTGTCAGGTCACCGGCCACGATCGCCCACACTTTAAATTGCCTCTTACCTGTTTCAACCAGAGTTGCGAGCCACGGGGTTGTTGTGCAGGGTAGAGGAGGCAGGTGGGAAGGGCAGGGTAAGGTAGGGAGGGGATGGCAGGGGAGGATGGCCCCGTTCGACAAGATGCTGCTCCGCATAAGAAACACAGGCAGGCATCCACTCCATGGGGCATGCTGCTTTTCTTATTCGGATTCCGCAGCAGTTCCCAGGTGCCGGCTCTATGGTGGCCCCCCTGGCCGGTATGTTGCTATCTATGGGCACTCTGTATGTACCTGGCCCTGGTGGAGGGGGCGGGCAGACTGGCCAGAGGGGAGGGGGACAACAGGCTGGCCCTCGATTGGAGTCCCGTGTGCATGTACGTGCTCGATCTGCTTGACGTGGGTTTCCGTGCCGCTGGAACCTCCGTGATGTGCGGCAGGGGTCCAGCTGTGTGCGCAGGGGTGGGTGCCCCAAACACACCCACGCTGACGACTCGACACCTCGAGCAGTGTACTCCGTAATGCCCAAGGCATGCGTCGTGTCGTCGTGCTGGCGGTAACCACCATCTGCCCAATTTCCAACGAACGGGCATGCACTGTGCACTGCAGATCCAACGTAGCCGCGCTGCTCATCATCCACCAGCGATCCAGGCAGGGGCCGGGAATACCGCGAGACATTTGGGAGCTTTGGATAAGCCGGGGTAATTGAACCAAACGGTGACACTGCGCCAACTTGGCATGATGGCTTGGATGGAGCCTAGGCCGTCCGGATGCGGATGGCAAGCATCATCTCGTCGTCAAGTGTCCGGCTGCAAAGTCCACAGAGCCTAGCCGGCCATCAAGCTTGGGCTGGCTCACAAAGAGTTTCGAGAGCGGAAGAATGGGCGTCATGGACCTTGAAGGCACGGAATCTCCCATTGTCGAACACAGCATCACTCGCTCAGATGTCTTGCGCAGAGGCCGATCAGCCTTTGGCATGCATCAAGACGAACTCGGCGAGAGGAAGAGATCTGGCGAGAGAAACAGATCGGAAGAAGAAACGAGGCCGGTAATCTCCTTGTTCTCTGCGTGCGGTGCACGGTTGCTCTTTGCTGTGGAGAGGAAAGGCTCGAATACCTCGAGAGAGTAGACATGTCCTCGGTGAGGGACGATTCACCCTGGGGGCCGCAAGGACAACGACAGAGCACAAGACATTACTTTGGATGAGCTGAATGGGAGCGGCGGCGGTGTTTCTACACAGGGGTGCTGGAGCAAGGTACTGTACTTGACAGAGTGCACGCCCGCACGCCAGGATCAGCGACGCCCCCTCCCTGCCCGGCTGCCACTCTGTGTGCGACAGATGGACCTTGGCCAGATTGGGGAGGAGGGGCCTGCCATATCCAGGCAGATCTGACTTTGGGAGCTGGCGGATCGTGGGTCTTGGCGCCGCCTGGCAGTCGACGTCGAGGGTTGGGCCCCTTTGCCGGACTTGGACACACAGAGGGGCGTGCATGCACCCCCGTCTGAGGTACGCTATCGACACACACGCCTCCTCCACACTCTGTGCCATCCCTGATCCCGGTCCCATCACGCTCCGCTCCAGCAGCCCGGAGCCAGCCTGTCAATCCAGCCTGGCGCCCAGCTCATCACTAACGTGAGCTGCCCTGTCCTGGACGGCAGCCACAGGAGGAGACTCTACGGGACACTCCCCCCAGCACGTTGCGGCCCTCTTCTTTGGCGTGCTCCACCACGCTCACACCACCCCTCTCGTCTGCTCCTCCACTCCCCCTCCATCCATTCGTTCCCCTTTCCCGATCTGATGCCGCTGAGCCTTGTCCGCTGTCTCCCAAACTATGCATACTTATATCTATGTCATCCGTCGATCTTTCCGTTGTCCTGGCCCTAGTCTCACTAACTAACCGGGTCCGTTTCTCTCTCCAGATAATAAACCCATACACACACGCACGCTTGTGCCTCCCGCCACAATTATATATCCTCCTGTCCATCCATCCTCCCTCCACTGTCTGGGCCCAAGTCCACCATCAACCCTTCGTCCACTTACAGTCGACACCGGTCCGCAGACTCTTGACGACTCTGCCCCTCAAGACACTACACCGGCAACACCAAGCCTCAACCTTCAAAGAAATTATCACAACCAAGCTTCAGCCTCTCAAGAACAACCACAGCAAACATCATGTCTTCACAACGACGTGGCCCGTGGTCCCAGAAGGAGGATCACCTTCTTATGCATCTCGTCTCCATGTCTGGACCTCTCAACTGGGTCAGAATTTCACAAGAGCTCACCTCGCGGACACCAAAGCAATGCCGTGAACGCTACCACCAGAACCTCAAGCCGACCCTAAACCACGAGCCCATCACACCAGAGGAGGGTGTGATGATTGAGAGGCTGGTGGAGCAGATGGGCAAGAGATGGGCAGAGATTGCGAGAAAGCTGCACAACAGAAGCGACAACGCTGTCAAGAACTGGTGGAACGGTAGCATGAACAGACGCAAGCGCATGGTCGGCCGCAGGCGAAACAGCTCTTACGAAGACCACCACGACGGCATGGGATACACGAGGGCGGCCCCTCCGCCATCATTGCGCCTCGCCACCTTCTCCCAGCAGCCGCAATATCACCAGCAACCACACTACCCACAACACCACCACCACCACCACATTCACACTGAGCCAGCTTACTCCGGACACTACATGCCCTCTGCATGGTCAAGGCATCACGGCATGCCCTCACCATCAGCTGTCTCCCCCGGTGGCGAGTCGGTTGATGGAGTGCCGTCTCTCGTCTCGGATGCGGGCTCTGTGTATGCCACCTCACCCAAGTCGACTGTTATCTCCGAGACTCCCATCGAGCTCCCCCCACTACGAATCGGAGAGTCGGCGTCACCAGTCACACCCTCTTTCAGCTGCAGCCCCAAGCTTCACTCGTTCGCCAGCGGCCATGACCAGCTTCGCCTGCCTCCCATCAAGCCTCAAGCCGACAGTCGCTCGCAGCTTCCCACTGCACCCAACTCCCCTGTGTTCCTCCAGCGGACACCGCAGAGCGAGGAGTGGGTTGCCCCGCGGGACTCGAGGATGAAGATGAGCAGTCTTTTGTCATAAATATAATCGCGTCTGTACAAGCATCTAATATGGCGTTACTGGTTTCGTGGGAGAGGACGAATGCATATGAGCGGGGAAAGGGAAAGCATCAACATGTATAGCGCCTTTAATTTCTTGACGATTGGTCGACGGATACCCAAGCGATGGCGTATAATACTATCAAATATTTATCTCTTTTCGCCATACTAAACTTCTTCACTGACGGATATGTGCCGTGTGCAAGTATGTCCCCTACCGTAACGCAAGAAATGCCTCGCCGTTTTGATCACAATCACGAGCGGCGGACCCTCTAACCACGACACTGAGAAACGGAGAAACTAGATTGAGACAGGATGATGGCCTTTTGTCAGAATCAAAGAGACAGGGTTCCTATCAAAGTCCAGTTGACATGAACAGTGTTGCGACACAGATGGCCGTACCTGCCTCTGGTCCGGGCTGGGTTTCCTCGGATGGGTCCCTACCTTGTGAACGAGCATGTCGCCCTCTTGCCACAGGGGAACTGACGCACGTTGGCGACCTTTCCGACCCGGCCGCTGCTGCCCACAACCCCCCCTCCCCAAGTCACTCTTCCCTCCCGCCTCACCCTGATGCCACGACAATGCATCGGACCACAAAGTTGCCATTGTCCATCAGTCAGACTCAGCTCAGTTCAGCTTGGCTGGAATCGAGATTTGGCGGCAGCCGCCGCGCACCGTACAAGCTGAAGAAAGGGAGGGGCGACGACCATGCACAGCCAGCCGCTTCCACAAGCCAGGACCACCACCACACTTGGACAGACTCGGTGATGGATGGCACCACCGCGCCACTCTCGTGCCCTGGCCATGCATGCACGGTAGGCTGGCGCTAACACAAACGGACTCCCAATACCACGCCATCCCAACGGCTTCTCTGGCTCGGAAGCAGCAAATTGCGACTGCCGTTTGGACGCACAGATCACCACCTAAACAGAAATCACCCGGTTGGCGTCCTGGTGGTCGCACCCACACTGAGTCGTCGCACCGATGTAGTCCCTGTGGCTGTCTTCCTCCAGTTACCGGCTACCCGCTCTTCTCGCCTATCTTCGCCTACTCTCGAACCACCTGTACACTAGCATGATTGTAAGCAATTTGAAGCTCACATCCTCAAAAGGCACATCGGGGACGCGTAATGCATGGCACACCTTGGCCTGACCCGACATACCAAGCATAGACCAGTGTACAATAGACTGGGTGTTGCCGGAGAGGAGTTGACACCAAGCCTTCCTTGGGGAGTGAATGACCAAGCACCCAGCATGACGCTTTGGTTGGCCGCCAGCCTTGACCAGTCCCCGCGGCATATCCTTTGGAGCATCGACACGACGGGGTGGACCCGGCATGACCTGCAGCGAGACCAGGACTGATCAAGTGCTTGCGTGGTCAGATTCTCATTGTGGCCCGAACGGCGTTCTCGGCTCCAAGGGCCCAGCCACTTGTACTCCACGTTCTGCCTCTTCCTACGCCTTCGACAGCCTGGCATAACGCATTTGTTCCTTGGATCTATCTAAAGCCCACTGGCCAGCGCATCAGTTGGATCGCCCAAGTACCAGGGTTGGCCCTGCGCCTGCCCATCATTCACCTCAGGACGTGCTCAGACAAGGCGGGCCTTCGACAAAGACAGGCTCTCGTGACGGGGGCTATCCCTGGCAGAGATCCATCTGCAACGACCATTGAGCTAGGCTTGCACATCGCTAGTGGGCTTACCTGCACCTCACTCATGTAATATTCCCATGCAAAGCATCGAGGGGAACGAGCGTTGGACGCACAAATGCAATGCCCCAAGACAAGCCAAATATGGTGTTTCGACTGCCTCACGACAGCGTTGGCATAGCCCATGAGGAAGAGGTCGATCGATTTCTGCAGTGCGACGAATAGTCGTGACAGTGAAGCTTAAGGTCTGCCAGACAATAAAGCTCATCGGGCGTCAACGCCGGCTCGACACAAACCGCAGCTTTTCAGGAGCCTTGACCATGAGCCGGTTAAGGCAAAGGACCTTTTCAAGCCCGGTTCGCTCGCGCGCCACAAGGCTTGTGGACACATCAATGACGGGCAGTGTTCCTGGTGGATATCGCGCGTGACTCCGAATGGCGATCGGCTAGTGCAGTTTCTCCCGCCGGGAGGTCCTGGTCGACTGCCGAGACTGCCAGGCCAGATAGGTTTTTCAAAGGCCCTAGACCCATGGACAATCATACAGAACGGAGCTGAGACTGCGACAGGGAATCCTTTGGGGGAGCCTTGGGGCCTCCCTTGAAGACTCAGCGCCTCTGAAAGTCCGAGTGTTCGCGCGTGCGCTCTTGATATGGAGATAACTTGGGAAGAACTAGTATGAGTCGGGTCGCTCTTATTAGCTGAACATTGGCTGAAAGATCCTGGTCCATGGCTGGCTGCAGACGGCTACGATCAGCAACTTGATTGGCTACGTACTCGGCAAACCCTTGTCGAGCTAGGGGCTTGATGGAGATCACCGTCGGGGATCTTTGGGTCAGGCTGTCGGGCGCCTGCCACTGGGCAGCCATATTGAGTCCTTGGCATTGGGCCTGTCTGAGCTTAGCGGATCGCTTCAGAGCGCCGTTGAGGCAGGAGACCCAGCGCGATGGATCAACGGCCTGGCAATAGCGCGCAGACGAGTCTGGTCTCACACGGGCGAGCTCCTCTGGTCCTCTGCTCGTCCTGCCCATTCGCCGCCCCCTTACAAACAAAGTGCACGTCATCTCACATATATCCGCCGCGCGGCTCAGTATTCCTTGTGGTCTTCGGCTGCGTGTCTTGCCTCCATGGTTTTCGCGACAGCCTTCCACCTGGTCCTCGGAGCTGGAGATTTTCTCGGAGCGCTGCGGCCTTCGCCGATAGAGCTATCCCCACTTCTGTGCTCCCTGGAAGAGAGACAGTGTCTCTCGTCGCATCCAAATCCAGTTAGCAACAGGTCAGACTGGTGGCTGTCTCTTCAACCAACACTTTACAAGGGACAAATTTGTGCTTGCTTTCCGCAGCATTGTTGCATATGAGCGTGTTCCGGTCCACTCGAGCCTGTCGGAGATATTCCTCGAGTCCTTGGCCAGGTCGTGAGCGGTCTTGTGGCTGCACCAGTTCTGTTCATCCCTAACCCAAACAGTGACTTGCAGTTCGGGTCAACCAGAGCCAGCACCTTAGTGTACTGTCCCTGGCGCCGTGTGGCAATCGCAGCGCCCGACACTAGCTGAGCGTTGCGCTAAATTAGCTCTCTTCGACCTATGGCAACATTAAACCACAGGACACCAGTTGCCCAGCTTGATATTGCTGGTGCGTGGATCCGAGACAATGTGGCTCAATGAAACTGGAATATCACTGATATGGACAAGCATCCAGCGGCGGCTCCAGCTGCTTGAGGTTGGGAATGGACTATTACGTCGTTCAAGACTCGGTCGGCGACATACATCGATGCCAAGTCGCAAGTCGCTTATCTGGTGGTGCCAAGTGGCCATGGCCAAGATTACACATGACATGGAGCGTGCACGCGGCGGAATCCAACAGCGAGGAAACAGTCTCGACCATCGCCAGGTGAACAAAGGCCATTGCTCATGCAGCCAACCGATGCAGGCAATGCAGGTGCGAACCCTAAGATTTGGAAGTACCGCACTCTCATGGACGTGCCACGACGAAAAAGCCAGGCTCGGAAGATTACGTTGCAGGCTCAAGCTGACTCCAGGGTGGGGTGCGCATTGCTGGGGCCGTGACGTGGCCGGCTTGACACTGTACGACATGTGGCTTCGGGGCCTATATGGCACATGCCAGAACAATATGAGATTTTGCCCGGCATGGCATCACAGCCCAACCTGGCTGCGGATCAGGGGATCCAGCTACCTGGTTAAGCAGCTCGTGAACCCTGAACCCGGTGCGACCATGCACTCTCCTCGCCGTGTTGTTTGGAGGGGAAATTGACTCCAACAGCAATCCACGCAGTCGACTCTGGTCATCCGCTTTTGGTTTTTTTTTTTTTTTTTTATCCCTTTCTTTTTGGCCTCGTCGTCATCGTAGGGGTGCTCGCCTGCCCGAGCTCATCGACGTTGAAATGCGATTGCGGCCATCTGCGATGGACTGCATCGTCGCCGCCCATGACAAGTATGCCACTTGATGCTACAGGAAGGGGCGGAGAGCGTGTTTGCTTTTCCCCGCCGGATGTCTACAGGTGAGCTCGTCTGCTTGAGATTGCAAAATTCATGCAGGCATGGAGTCGGGCTGCATATTGGCGAACGGTGTTGTCCGATAACCTTTGCCGCCAACCTGTTCTCTAGTCTAGGTAGTGAGTGGCTTGAGGGACGGCCACTTGCGCTGCAGCAAGCCCCCATGCACCTCACTCCATCCACGAGTACAGAACACGACGTCTGCCCCTGGAC
This sequence comes from Microdochium trichocladiopsis, assembly GCF_020744255.1. Classification (NCBI taxonomy): domain Eukaryota; kingdom Fungi; phylum Ascomycota; class Sordariomycetes; order Xylariales; family Microdochiaceae; genus Microdochium; species Microdochium trichocladiopsis. The sequence goes on from NW_025763547.1 coordinate 905,090, forward strand.
AACGCAGCTTCCAAACCACAGGGGTCTCCTGCAATCAACCAGAGCCTCTGACGACAACCAGACGATGCAGAGGCAGGCGAACCCAGGGTCGTCGCACCGTCACCGTTACTGGCCAGATTGCAGCTGCTTGGGCCGGACATGTTTGCATCCCAGATGGACGTGCGGGCGGGTGTTGTTTGCACCCCGGTCAGTCACAATCGAGGTTTAGATTTAGTTGCGGAGCCGGCGCAGACGCGGGTTGCGCCATGTGCATGGGCAGCACTGTGATTGGCCGGGAGGGGCAGCGGCAATCACGGTTCCCTTGGCTCCCGCAGCTCAATCCCGGCGCTATGGGTGAGACACGGGTGTGCGTGTTTCCGGAGCACGCACTGGCCATGGACGATCATGTGTGGCTTGGAGCAGACAATGCGGACTGCAGAGCGACGGCTGCAGATGGTGGTGACGGAGGCATCAGTCAAGCCGCCCGGGCAGGCTTGGTTGGTGGACCGTGCCCGGCTGCACCATCCGGGCTGGCCCCCAAAAGAGCTTGTTGGAGGATTCCAGGTTGGAGCGTGGCTCTAGGCTGGTCGAGGCACAAGCTGAGGCACAAAGGAAGCCAGCCACAGGCTCCAAGGTTCCACATGCTGGGGTTGCATGGGTATGGAATCATCATTGCCGACTTTTGGGGGCCCCTGTTCCCGCCTGTCATGTCGTACGGCGCAAGGTACCGTACCCGTGAGACCCCCCGCCCCAGCTTCTCCCCAGCCAGCCCTCGCCCGTCGAAATCGAAAGCACGGTGGCATTCAAGCGACGAGAAGCTGTCACGGCCTAAATGACCTACCACGCTGGCCAGGGTCTCGCACTCCACCAGTCTCCTTGTCGGGATCTGACGAGCATCATGCACGGATGATGATGCAGATGGAGATGCTGCAAGCGACGGCATCTCCGCGCGGCCGTCCATCCTCATCAACATGATGACCATCAGCAGCAGCAGTAGCCGCATGGAGTTCCTCATGACGAACAATCATGATCAACACAAACAGTCGTAGCCTCGCCGCCCAGCATGTACACCGGACCGACAGTGTAGCGAGAGCAGGCTAGAGGGCAGGCTGAGACAGGCGGCCGCAGGCACCTGAACACGCGCACAACACAACCTGGTGCAACCGCGTCTGCATGGCCGTCCCAACATCAATCTGCTGACCGTGCTGCTGGGCAGCGGCCGGATCGTTGCAGGCAGATCGGGCGGAGTAGACGAACCGGCGAACAACGTGGGACGAGACACGCGACCACTCTCACCGGATTCAATAGCGCAGGGCTGCTCAAGCATGGCCCTGTGGACGCCTGCATCGGCCGGAACCACCCCTTGCACAGACGGATTGCAACCCCGGTGCCATCTAAATAGGCTTGGGGCCACCGATCGGGGGGATCCAGCGATCTGGTTCAACAGTCTCCAGCGCCAGGGGCCGTAAGGGGGGAGGGAGGGGGCGCGCTGCATACGGAGCACAGCACAGTGTTGCTTTGGGGCTTGGCGACGAGCAAGGACAAAGACATGGGAAAAGGGCCCCGTTATCCTTCACGTCACTAGCGTGGCCAGTAGCCCGCTGAGGTACCCCGGCGCTGGCCAGGGGCAGCCCCGGCACACACCTTGTCACTCGAGGTTCTCTCGCAAGATTTCGCCTGAACAGGACTAGACGGCTGGCCAGGGATCGAGGCAGCCGCCTGCAGGTGCCTCTGCCAAGCGCCCTGACCGTTTCCCTTTGCACGCCCCTCTCTCCAAGGGACCCCTTGTTCCACCTTGCCACAAAACAAAACAGAACTGAACTGAACAACACAGGGCCCTGGTCGCCTGCGATACCGAGTCTCAGGCTCTCACCTCGGTGCTCGGTGCACAACCAACTGCGAAGGATCAACTACGCGCCATGTATTCCACGGCTCACTCGCCTCCAGTCGCCGGCACCCGGGCCCTTATGAGCTAGTCCCAACCAAGCCACGCCAGTGGGTGATTGCTCAATCACTAGAAGGATGCCGCGGCACATCCCATCGAGGAATCAGCACGCTCGACACCCAAAGGGCAATGGCCAAAAACCCGCAGAGCCGAGGATTGCTCTCTGCAAACAAGGGGGCTGAGATTCTGCAACAATGAGAAGGAGGGGCCCCAGGCACGGTGGTGGACGGATTGCTGTTTGCCCGCCGTCAGACTTGGTTGCGACGTGCTCGTGTCCGTTCCACGTCGAAAGAACCCTGAGGCTCGCATGCTGCACCCAAAAGCGGCCATTTGTCAGGGCCCGCTGGGGGGCGACCAGCCAGCCAGGGCCCGGAGAACAGGCCGTTGCGCAACCACGACCGCGCGCTAGTCAGACCACTGCCGGGCGATCCCCGAGCAACCACATACCGCCGTATCGTCATGGCATCGTCAGCACCGGGGCGCTTCCTTTTTCTTGGTCGTTCTGGAAGACGCCATGGAACAATGACAGAAGGGTACCGGTCCTGGCAACCACCACCGCGACGGGCATGCCGACACACCGGTAATCTCGCCAAAGGACCCTGCCTTGTGTTCCCATCAATGCCGGGCGTAAGCTCCTTTCTGCACAGTGGCACCCTGTCGTCGTCCGGTTTTCCTTTGCTTTTCCACCTCGACTCCTCCACTCGACCGTGTTCCTGGGTGCTCGGTGCAAGTCAGGGCCCGTTGTCGTCCCCACAGTCGTCAGACACATGGTCCCTTTTGGGGCGGAACAGGTTTGCTTTTTGCTGCTGTTGCAGGGCCTCGCCAGTGCCGGGCCCTTCTGGCCTGTGGCCTCGTTCTTTGAAACATGAACGCATACAGCCGCCAGATTTGGAGTGCATACGTGCTCGACTGGGACAGGGAGACTTCACCCCAGTCTCTTCGAGCGCCTTGCAGCCGCCTTCTGAAAGGACAGGACGGCTGCGGGGAGCAGAGGTTTCCCTTCGCCAACCTGGACTGCCAGGATGAGAAGACGTCTGTTTCAATGTGTTTACTACATGTCACATATACCCCACCCCATCCACCTATCCCAGTCTACCCGCACGGATAGAAAACCCCAGCTAGCATCCGTCCTTGGCACGCTCGCCATGCAGCTGAAGCAGGGCTCCTGTCACCAATAAATATCTACCGGGCCCAGGGTGGGGGGAGTGGGGGAGGGGCGTGCAATGAGGGAAGCTGTACCGAGGGCCTCTGGCGCAGCAGAAGTACTGTACCTCTACAACTGCCATGGCCCACGTCGTCCTGCCTGGCTGCCCCCTTGCATGCCCTGTCGACAGCACGGGAAACAGAAAAAGGGAAGCAAGAGGCTGCAAACTTGTTCGTCACTGCCCTCTCGAAACGCGCACCTTGCAGATCCCCAAGCCCGGAAGAGCAACTCCCGCAGCCGTCCGCCCCCGTGCCCCGGCCCAGGCTGGTGGTAACTCGACTGGTACTCTCGTGGCTAAGAATAAGTCAATCGGGCCTGAGACGGCCAGCAGCACAAAAGAGCCCAGCGACGAGAGAGCTTGGGCCCGGGGAGCTCGTTGATGTTCCGAGCCCACACGGAACGACTCTTGCCCGACTTTGCATCTCTTAAATTCGTTTATTGCCTTTGGTTACGCGAGTCTCGGGCCAGGATCATCATCACCATCATCATCTGGCCGCCGGCCTAAGCACGCACGCACGCACGCTCTTTGTCTCGGTCCCGAAACCTGACAGGCCCTGCCCACAAGAGTGATCACTAGCCGAGCAAGCCACGCGCTCACGACACCACCCCGCCGGCACCATGATGGACTGTGGTTAGGCTGGGCGTTGGCTGGCTCCCCTTGCCATGGATGTCCGGCCCCACCCCACTCCACCCCCTGGGAGCGCGCGCGCGCGGCGCGGGAATGGCGCACGACGGCGGGCGAGGGGGGTTGTTTCCTGCCTCAATGTCACCCGCTCAGCTACAGTACGTGGGTGGTGGATGGGTGTGGTGTGGTGTGGTGTACCAGCTGCTGCCAGTGGACCAATCCCAGGGATCCCCGTCCAGGACTTGACTGCCGGTCTGCTCAGAGGGGGGGGGGGGGGGCATGATGGAGGAGCCATTGTTGATATCAAAGCCGAGTGCACGCCTCGGCGGCGGCCTCAGCTGAACGCCCTGGCTAACAACACTCTGGCCCGTCTGTCGATTTCGCGGCACCACTGTCTGTTGGCTGCCCACCTCGCCTGCTGCGGCAGATGACCAGACCACGCGCTGCAAGCTTGAGCAGAGACTGAGACGGAACGGGATGGGGCTGCCGGAAAAGAAGTAACGGTCAGGAGGTGGTGGTGGTTCGGCCATGGCTTTCCAAGCAACAACACGAACTTCCTATCCACGGCATGCTGGGTGGGCCATCTACTTGGTTGTTTGGTTGGTTGCTTTCTTGCTTGCTTGCCTGCCTGCCTGCCCGCGCTCGCTCTGCTCGCTTGTTAAAAGCTCGAGGACAGGACCAGACCAAGGCCCTTTTGCAAAAGAGCCGCCCCCCCCCCCCCCAATATCCCCTCGGAGCTCAAGCCTGTCTCTGTCCTCCAGTCATGTTCTGTCGTCCCGTGCTTCAAGTTGGTGCACAGGACTAGGGGCATGCCGTGCTTCTGCTGCTGCTTCTGCTTCTGCTTCTGACTTGCATTACCTTTCGACCATTGAAACCGGGGCCGAGCTGCAGACATTTCTTGTTGTCGTCGTGCTTACTGACCGTTCCTCCTCCCCCTGTTATGTTTCTCGGTGCCGTGCCCTTGCCCAAAATCATCACACAGTTAGACGGGCGTGTCGTTTGTCTTTGGTGCAAAGTGTAAGTTATGCTGTTTCCTGCAGATATGTATAATGCGCAAGGGGGGGTTGTGTCTCTGCCATTCTCGATGACGGCGATGACGATGACCACGACAACCAAGAAGCGTCTTTTTTGTATATAAAAAGGAAAAAAAGGTCATTGATTGCGGGTGGCTAGAGTATAGCCATCTTGAGTTACATGCGTATATATGACAAGATAAGTTTTCTGGAAGTAGGGCATTTCGAGGAACAAGCAAGAGAAAGAGAGAGAGAGGGAGAGAGAGAGGGAGCATTTCACCTTCACTCGAACCCGCAAACGAAACGGGGCCCAAGGATTTTTCTATCAAAGGCTTTTTCCCCCATCGCGTGGAGCCTCTGTGTGTGTGTGTGTGTGTGTGTGTGACTGAATGAGAGAGTGAGAGAGAAGGAAAGGGATGTGCGTTCATACAGGCCGTATGTGTTCTTGATTTATAAAGTTCAAGGGGGGAAGAGGGGAGAGGGAGAGAGAGAGCCCTTTCTTCTTTTCTTTTCTTCCTCTTGCTTGTTCTTCTTCTCCCTTAAAGCTACAGAAAATGCGATTTATCAATACACAGTGATAAGCCAACCCTTTGATCAGCTCTCCAAATTATTTTCTATTTAGCTTGAACCCCAGAAAAGAAAGAAAGAAAAGAGATAGAGAGAAAAGAAGAAAAAAAGGATCAACGGTGGAGGCACTCTGCTTTGACGAGACAAGTCACTTCCGGTTTTTTTTTTCTTCCAAATTCTCCCATTTATGAAACTCGTCGGGGCCATCCACCAAAAAAACAACAACAACAACACACAATCTACCGCCCCATTAGCATAAATGGATAGATGCATGGATGAAGTCCCATGAACGACGACGACAACAAGCTATAACACTGCTCATATATACTCTTTGACCGTGATAAACAACTCTCTCTCACACACACAACCTGAAACAACAACCGAATGAAACTAAACAGTAAAAATAAAAAGTAAAAGAGGAATATTTCCTCCCCTTCGCTAAGCGTACTTCGATACAACACTCCGCAGTGCTCTCGCAGGCTCCCGCTCCATGCACATCCCGTCCCCCGTCCCTCCCCCCCATCTCATTCTCTCATGTGCCGCGAGCAAAGACTTGATGACATGTGCTGCCCATCACTCTTACACCTCTAACTCTCCACCTCCCCTCCTTCTCCCTGCTCTCTCTGTCTCTCTCTCTCTCTCTCTGTACACTCCCTGTGGGGTCCCAATCTCGTCAAGCCACTATCAAGCACGTGGACGAGGCAGCATCGCACGGTCTGAGACCGGCCCGTCCCCCGAGAACGACTCTCTTGCACCTCCGCCCCCCCTCTCCCTGACTCGCTCTGGCCTTTTGGAGGGAGGTGTCGCGCCTCTCATCATATCACAAGTCCATGCTACGACAGTGGATCGACGAGACAGTGAGTGGCGGCGGGAGTGGGAGTGGTAGTAGAAGACTATCGACGGCGCCGTTGCAAACACAACAGTCTAAGCGCAAGAGCTATGGAGAGATCAGCCTTGAGGGGCAAAAGGATCGGGGCTTCACGGCTCGGCGCGGCCAAATTTCTCTCGCTCTTCTCTCCTCGCCCCCCTCCCTGTCCCTCTCTGCTTCTCTCGTTTCTCCTCGTGCTATGCTTGCATATTCTCACCCGCCCAAGCACCCGCCCGCTTAACCTTCCCTCCTTTGCTAGCGTGATTCGGGGACTCGAAAATGGTCCAAGCCCCTAACTCCACGGCCGGCCGGCCCAGAACAACAACACGGGTGGGAATGATGCCAAACTCCACTAAGGAAGGGACATGTAAGACGCTCGAGCGCCTTGTTTGCCGCAGACACCCTCCCCCCACTACCTCGTGTCCTTACTGTTGGCAGCAACAGTCTGCTGCATCGCCCTGTTCGCGGCTCCACGGACGAGCTCAAGTGGAGGGTGAGAGCATCTATTGTTCCCTCTCTCTCGCCACGTGGGAGAGCCCCATGCGAGACACACAAACCCCCTCATACTTACGCACACAAGGTCCTCAAGCTAACCCGGGAACGCCAGGCGGGCCATCGGCTATGAGGAATCGGTGATGCTCTGTAAACCCGCGGACGAAGCAGCGAATTGGCGAGAGGGACAGAGAAAGCGGGACGAAGCGAGACTGGAGGCGCTTGATGGAGATTGTGACGATTCGGCGGTCAGCCATCGCAGAACTGGCTTGTATCTGGGAAATGAGCCTTCAGGTGAACTCGCCAAAAGATGCCACGACCAGGGACATCGTGACAGACCGTGCCGGATGAATGTGATATGACTCGAAGGCGTCAAGTTGCAATGCCGGGCTGTAAAGAATACGTAGTGACGCCGTGTTCTCCTGGCTCGACCATGATTTGGTCTCAGGACTGCATCGCCGCCGAGGGATCGCTTGTAGCAACTTCCTAGCTCCCTAGGTCGATAGCCATCAGTGGTTGGCCGTGAGCGATACCAGCACGACGCCGGTGTCCCACGAAGGATGGCTAGATACAAAGGCAGCAAGTCGTAAAGTGACCGCACCACATTTGTGCCCAGATGGATCTCCTCAAAAGGACCCTGGCCTGGCTCAGACACAACAGATCGTCGTACCTCGAGTGAGCCAGTCAACTTGACTTCAGCACGGCTTTTGACGGTTCCAAGGATCCAGGGGTCCTCCCAGGAGTTTGACCTGACGGCAGTGGCGATCTCCCAGGGCCAGAGGACTCACCTGGAACCGTCAATGCGGCACGGCAGATCCTCCAACGGCGGCAGCGGGCCCTTCCTGGAGGCGCTTTGTCGTCGGCGAGCTAGACCAGCTTGGCGCGGTGGGCCGTATTGTCCGTCAACAGACTACAGCACGGCCGCAAAGCTAATCAAGAAATACGCTGCGCGGTATTCGTACCGCACCGCCCGCACGGCCGTTTTGGAACAATAGGAGTCGTTAGACACTACACTGGGCACACAGACTCGACTGCGTGCCGATCAGACGGAGGGGATTGAAGACTTACGGAGCATGACCTGACACCTGGGGGCCAGTGGGCTATTTCTCCGGGACTTTGGTAGCCTAACGGCGCCATGACACGAGACCGGCATTATCGGTCGAGGATCGTTGATCACAATGATGATGAGGGCGATTGTATTGATAATGGGACGCCCCTCTGCATGTCCCTCCAGTGGCTTGGGTCTTTGCACAGTAAACTGTTCGGACATCGTTCTCAATGATGCTGCTGCCGGACTCGACGTTCCCACTCCTGTGTACAAAACACATATGCGAGCAAACCTTCCAGTAACGTTCGACAAAAGGCACATGCCAAAAGTGGAAGCATGACTCGGAAGAAAAGGCAAACACGCGCTGAATCGAGGTTGACTTGTCTCACCTAGAGCTCGCAGGCTAACCGGATGGTTCACGTCAGTAGAGGGCTGTTCAAGTTGTGCTCACCAAGGACAGCCGATGTCTCAGCACATCTTGTGCATGAACCGTGCGTCGTTCTTTTGGCACGATAAGGCCAACCATCCCAGGAGCTAACACAAAAAAAGGCAACGCGTTCTCGTTCTGTACACTCCCAGCCGAGATTTCAGCACCCACTCCATACGAGCTAGTGACATGTCGACCATCCTTGGCACCATGGCCAACGACCAACGGCGCCGCCGCTGGTGGCCGCGGCCGTCGAACCGTCTTGCTTCCCTCTATGGAGTACACTCGCATCGTCACACTCGTAAAGGGCAAAGCGCCGTGGTGTGGGCCATCGTGGCGCTCGTACAACGCTAGGGAATGGTCCGAAGAGCTGAAAATGATCAGCGCTACTGTGAGGCACAAAAAGTGTCTCCAGAACCGTTGGTGCTATGGAAAATAGCGCTTCCTCTAGAGCCGGGCTAGGACAGGCTGGTAATTGGCGGACGCGAGGCACTTCAGAAGAGGGCGTCTGCACAATGAGCGCATAACAGGTGGTGATTGTGTGGCCGACTTCGCCACTCATCGTTCCCCCTACACGTTGGATCAGCAACGGTCTTGCCTAACAATGATAGTGGCCACACGATGGAATAAAGAGCCCTTGATTGACAGTGGACAGGTGCCAACAGAGATCCACCTTTGGTCTGCTAGCTGTATTAGTGGGTGTGAAAGAACAAGAAGGAATGGTCGCTTACTGAAGGGAGCCGTGAGTGATCACTCCAGAGAGTCATAGCGGTGCTGCCGCGGGAGACTATGACGCATCCGGGACTGCTCCCGAAAGACTACAGAGCGCCCCCGGACATTGCTTCACTAGTAGCTACCGGACATAAAACCATCATTGAGCTGCCTCGTCGGGTTCGTATCGGAGTTTGTGGTCGATATTAGCACGGTACCATGGCGAACAAGGCGTCAGCATGGGCGGTACTGGAGCACGGTCTCTCGTGCCTCTCTCCGGGGACGAGAGCACAACTTTCCGTAAGACCACAGCGCGGACGGATGGCACTGCCTATTGGCTCAAGACCGAGGTGGCACAATTCAGACTTTTCTTTCATGCTAGACTCGAATCGTATGAGCAGGTGTGGCTCGAGAGACATATTGGCGGTTTCACCAGCCTGCCGAGAAGATGTTGGTGATCTTCCGAAGAAGCTGCCCACAGGCAAGGGCCCTCTCTCCCCTACATGTTCCGCCTCGACCGCATGAGTGTGGCTTCTCGACCTTACCTCGTCGCCCCGACGGTCCAATTCTTAGAGACAACACAGGTCGGAGTGACGAGGTGTTTGAGTATCATGCCATACCATGCGGTTGTGCCACCCCAGCACTTGTCTCATAGGAGGTTGTCTTGTGCATTCTTCATTAGGCCGTTCCGCTTCTAAGATCGTGATGGCTGAGCACACTGAGCAATGTGACTCCCATGGCAGCGGTGCCGAGCAGTTGGCCGCGTGCCACGAGTCAGTAAGCCAGAATTGGCGTCCTTGACGGACTCGTTGGCAGACCAAGAAGGCGTGTGCTGCTGGAGGGCGTTTCTCTTGGAGTTCTGGCAAGGGAAAGCCGTTGTGCCACGTGTGAACCCAAAGAGCCAGCGGAGACAGCGCGCCGGGGCGTCAAACGGCGGCTCGCTAGTGACCTGCTCAGGCAATAAAAGGGGCAAGTAGTACGCCAGCAGGCTCTCGCTGCTGCAAGGTCCCGTCTGCGTGCTCCCTTGCAGACTTGACTACCTCCTGAAGCTTCGCTACTGGCGTGACTGGTCGGCGACGCCGAAACCTAGTGGCCTGCACTTGTGCGGGTGGGCACTCTGGAGAGAACAGAACAGGAGCAGGAGCAGCCGGAAGGTGTGTGTGGCTGGCTGTGACTGACGGCGCGGTGCGAGCCACACACGAGGGATCCGACCATCGTGAAAGACCCGGTCTGGTGACGAGTGGATGGTGGTGCCGCCTCAAGGTGGGACCGTCAGCTTGCTAAAAGCCCAAATATGCCCATGAGGAACGCACGCGATGTGCACAGCGTAAAGCACGGGTCGTTTGACGTCTTGTCTTGTCTTGTGGGTGGTGATCCGGGGTATGGATGAGCATTTGGAATGTGGAGTAGCCGGCGCAGGCAAGCAAAGCAAAACTCGAACACAGACGTTGCTGCAGGACGGACGTTGCGGGCGAATAGAGCTGCGTGACAGTGCCGTGCCTACTCGGGGCCATGGGTCCGAAGGGGTCATCCAAGGGAGAGAGGATGGTCGGAGTGAAAACGTGGTCGGGTGCCCTGAGCCGCCTTGCCCGTAGCTTCGAGAGACGATTCGATAGTGCCAACACGATGGATGTCCCACGCCCCTTTCACACCTTGCTCGCGCGGCAAACCACGCGTTGGACGATGCCGTTCGTGCGGGCGTGCCGTTAGGGATGTGGGCGAGCATCCATGCTTCAGAGTTCTGGCATGTTCCCATGATTGGTGCCGGCAGGATGGTGGCCAGTATCCCACGGAAATAGCTGTTGCCGGTCTGCAAGGCCAAAAGTCGTGATGGGATGGTGTGGACGGCTTGCCCACAGTGCGTCTGGGTCGAATGCCTGCCTTCGACGCACGTCTCGGTCGTCCCGTCGATGTTCCTCTGCAGAGGGAAGGAACGACATCTCGAGCCAACCTGGCAACGCCAGGCAGGCACGAGGCTGCGCAGACCTTGCCAACCACCAGCGTCGCAAGCAAAGGTGTAACAGTCCAGGGATGAAACAGAATTCGGAGAGTGATTCTTCTCGTGCTGGTTAGTGCCTGGCAGGCAGATGTTCGGCAGTGCAGTCTCGTCTTCCAGCGCAGTCTTGGCTAGTCTTCAAGGATCATCCCGGTCCATCACCAGTCACTTCTTGTGGCACAACTGCCAGGAAACGAGCGCAAGTGGGAGGCACGGCCTTTTCTGGCACCGTTTTATCGACCGTTATCCTCGACGATCGCAGCTGCCCTGTGGGATGGGGGGCGACACGGTCTCTTGCACCAGGATCCTATGGCTGTACGGCTTGAATCGCCGTCAGCTCACGATTCGACGTCCGTACAATCAAGCAGCAAGATTTGCAGACTGTTATGATCTCAGGAAATCGAGTGGAAGAGGCTCGCAGCGTGCCAGACTGAGGTCAAAGACGCCTTGGACAAAATCCCACACTCGGGTAGGTGTGATCTAGGCCGTGACCTTTCAAGAAATGCCTCACCACAAGTCAAGAGCCTGTTGTCTACTCCAGCGCATCTGCAGCGTCAAGCGTTCTATTGATGGACAGGATTGATTATCAGGTAGAGGGCTTGCATCATAATGGGGTATATCTCAAAGAAGAAACAGAAACATCCGTGAGGACTGTCAAGAGCACAGAGTGAGTCTAGTTTGTGTTGCTTGCCCTTTGAGTACATGCAATATTCACATGGCCATAGTCGGGGCACATGCTGCAAATAATGTAAAAAGCGGTTCAAGAAGCATGATCGCACAACCGTCTATCAGGAAATTACCCAGATACGCCTTGCAGTAACAAAACCTGCTTCCCAGCACTTGGTCCGAGGCCCGTCACCAGCTTTTCCAAACCACATTCGTGAAGTCCGGTCATGACGACAAGCCATTGAGTCCATAGACTAAAATGGCATGAGGTCGGTCGCAGTCGTGAAAAGATGCGCAGAATTTAATAAACGCCAAAAACAAATGAGACCGTTTCCAAGGCCAAAGCACCGATCGCTTGCAGATATGTCCCCGGGTTCTGTCAAGAGATCGCCGGGGCCTCGAAATATTATGGACGCGGACATGTCATCGTAGGAATTGCCCAAGACCGTCCAACATGCCAACGTCCCATTTGCCCCGGCGAAGGTCCCGGCGCCGCAACGGCACTTGCAAGATCAGAGATGGATATCGCCACCTTCCCCAGATTCCCAACGCCGCCACGCTTCATCATACGCTTCCTCAAGGTCCCGAACCCATCTTCGTGTGTCGAATAGAGCACAAGTCCACTTCGCGTCAAAGAGAACCTTGCGCATCTCGGCCAGTCGACCGCGCCCCTCGCGATATGGCTTGTTCGTAGAGTGATAAGTCAGGCCGCCAGCCAGCCTTGTGGCGACAATCTCGTACTCGGCATCGTCAGCAGCAATCAACTCATGGGCAACGTCAACACCCTTTTGATCTTTGGGGAGGGCGCCCTTCAAGATTGAAGCAGCCATGCGCGAGCACATCTTGTACTCGTATCGCGGTAAGGTAAGGAGAGGTGTGCTTGACCACAACACATCCGCCGCCGTCGTGTGGCCGTTGCATTCAGGAGTGTCCAGAAAGAGGTCGCAAACCCTCGCCCGCGCGATATGTTGTTGCTTGGGTGCGACTTCTGTAAAGTAGATGCGACTGGCGACCTCGTCACCAGCCCATTCCGCGGCGGTCCTCTTGAGGTTCTTCTCTCCAAGCTCCGGGAACTTCAGTAGCCACAGAATGGCATTCGGTACGTTGGACAGGATCCTCAGCCATGTTCTAAATGTGGATGGCTCAATCTGTAGGCCGGGTTAGTTCAGAATACTGCGCTGTTTATCACAATCAAAGCAGCCTACCTTGTACAGTTGATTGAAGTTTCCGAGGATAATAGTATTATCGGGGATGTTCGGGAAGATCTCGCGTCTCATCTGCCACCTTCGTAATTGCTCATCCTCCCACGTAACTTGTCTCTCACGAGCTCCGCAGGACTGAGCATGATCGCAACAGAAGAAAGTGTCCCGACAGAAGATGATGTTTTCAGGATACATCCAGTCGTCCGCTTCGGCGAGCTCTTCGTCGTCAAATATGTCCTCGAGGTTCAGATTGCTCCTCACTGGGCGCAGGGTTGAAGCAGGAATCGCAGTCTCGTCTGCCAGCAGATAGTCACACCATTCGGCTCCCAGGGTCCCGGCGAAACCCATGAATGACATTTGAATCGGCGCGGGCCTCGCGGCGAAGACCTCGTTTCGAGCACCTCGAGTGTAGCCGTTGAGGTTGACAAGAATATGGATCTGATCCTGGACAATCTGGTCGACGAGGCGCTCTGAAGGCCACGTGCTTACATCTCGAAACACCGGGGCTTGCTGCTCTATCTGGAGGCGGTGTTCTGTCCCGTCGCTGGGCGTGGTAGCATAGCAAAAGGCCTTTGCCCGAGAAGGGTCGTGGAAGCCGAACACGGATTGCATCAGATGTGCCAGTGGGTGGTTGTTGAAATCTGACGAGACATACCCAATGTTCAGCTGCGGTCGCGGAGGCGGTGGCGGTGGATAGACTGTAGCAGGTAACCATGGTGCCTTCAGAGTCGAGCATGAGATCCTTGCGGCATTTCGTTGCGAAATCATGCGGATATCCTTGGCTGTCAAGGGACATGTGAACGTGTGGAAAGGCAAGACCGTGGGGGCAGATGGCACTGAAAGCGCATTCGGAAGTCGTGGGCGCGGGAAATCTGCCTCAGACACGCGTCGTCCGCGGATATACTTGTCCTGATACCAATTCCACATGGCCATTCTTATGCCGCGCTCCACAAGGCGTAGAACTCGAGAGCCTTCCCACTTTTGTCCTGCCCATCCGGACAGCTTCTTCTTAAGGTCGATATCCTCCATAGGATCATTCGCTTGGCAAATAGTCGTTAGCTGTTGTGTCAAGGCGCTGATGGTCTCAGGCTGCAGAACGCCTACGCCCCAGTGGGAAGCTTCAGTGAGTTGTCGGGTGACAATGTCTACAACCTTCTTCATCCAGCCTGCTCCAGAGCCTCGAAGCATGGCGTCTTCGACCATCCCAGCATCATTAACATGCCACCGATCAAGCTTCCCACCTTTGGAAAAGACACCACCACGACCACGCCAGTCACAGACTGAGTTCAGTGCGGTGGCAAGCCCACACACGGCTTCAGCAAAGTGTGGGTTGGCGTCGACAGCGCGTCTGTAGTAATGGATGGCATCCCTGACGCGCCCCCTGTCCTTGACGGCGTTTGCCAGATTGGTGAGGGCAATGTCAAACGTGCCGTCACAGGCCACGGCACGCTCGTACATTTGTATGGCGAGGTCGAGCTGGCCCGCGTCCTTGAGCAGACTGCCAAGGTTGGTATGGAGATGAACATGTTTGTTGTCCAACTGCAAGCCGAACTGATAGTATGCCAAAGCCAGCGCAAGACCACTTCCAGGCACAATGCCCGGAATCGTGGGGTGGTGAGTTGTCGTGTGAGCCGGTGTGATGGTAGCTTGGCATTGCTGGACACCGGCGAGAAGGATACCAATGTTGTTCGCTGTGGAAGGGCTTGCCGACAGGGACAAGGACAAGTAATACAAAGCAAGGATATCTCCTACGCCAGACGACTGACGCACTCTTGGCGACGATATGCCATTCGACATGGAGTCCTGAAAGATTTTGGCTAGTGACAGAAGGGAATTGCTTGTTGTCGAGATGGCGGATTTCGCTGGTAGACCATCCGTGACAAACCGTAGACCTGGCAGGCTACCATGAAAGCTGTGGCTGCCGAATACTTTCTGGGCGGTCTGCTTCGCGACCTCTGGCGGTAGAAGCAATGGGCCGGATGGCGGCCGCACATCATAGCCTGGTGGAGCGAGGACGGTTTTCACTCTCCGGATGAGCGATTGTATAGATCGAAAATTACGGCCGGCACTCAGCAGGACGACCTCTTCGAAAGCTGCAGAGGCACCACCGATATCCTTCAAGGCGTACAACAGATTGCCTTTGGCGTGAATCAGGGCAATCATTCTTCCGTTCTCGCTACCAGGAATGAGGTAACCACTGGACGCAAAGCCAGGTTGTGAGACCGCCGCCTCAGTACCAATCTCGTGCCCGGGCAGATCCGTCTGGATCGCACTCCCTGGTGGGCTGGCATGCTGCTGCCCCATGGTCTTCGTGGCGGGCTTGGGGCTGGGATCTTCGCGGACAGCTTGGTGCTTGCTGTGTTGCAGTGATCGCTGAACGAATTCTACTACTTCTACAGCTTCCCTGGTCCTCTGGTGCGAGCAGAGGAGACCGACAAGATGCTCGGCAGCCTCGAGGTAGTCTGGCCGTTTTTGAATCGCGTATCGCCACTGCTTTTCTGCCTGTTCATGCCTGTTGAGACTGTAGAGTGTCGCTGCGATATTTGAGATGGCCTCAATGTGACTGATAGGGTACGAGTCAGCAAAAAAAAAAAAACCGAAAACCGAAACCAAAAAACATTAGCTGCGACGGAGTACTCACCTCTCATCCAGGACCAAGATCCTCTGGAACCACTCAAGCGCCTTGTCATATTGTTCCAGTCCGTAATGGAGACATCCACCGAGCAGAATACCATCAGCCCACTTCCAACCACTCTGCTCACAAAGATTGTGCAGCATTTCGACGGCAGCCTGGGCACCAGCGAGCGGCGACATCACCCCATGTTGCCGTGGGAAATGCGAGCTACCCGTATTGATCAGATGGTAGAAAGCAGGACCAGCAGAATTGTCCGTCCGAACAATACCCTGATTGGCGACCGCATGTTGATCACGAAAGCTCAGATCACGAGGATGCGTAGCTGCACCGTAGCCACCATCGACCAAGGGTACGCTGGTCATAGCAGTTTGCGACTGACGGCGAATAACATTTGAGCTGGTTTGGCTCAAAGGCTTCGGCAGCTTCGGAAAGATGACCATTTTTGACTGGTTCCTGACTGCACCCGTTTGATTGCTCTGGCCAGACTTTTTCCGATTGTGCAGATACGCCAAAAGTTCGAGATATGTGGTATGGGCGTTGGCGAGCGCCTTATCCCTAAATCCACGTGAAGACTGACGTGGCTGCAGCGGATGAGCACTCTCGTACTGCGGCCCAAGGGTCAATGAAGCAAGCTGCTGCGACGCAGACCTGAAATGCAAGCCATTTTCATCGTGGCTGTTGTAATGGATCGGCGTAGCTACCTCTGCCGGTCCCAATGGCTGCGGGATGTGATATAGTCCTTGATGGTTCGGGCCGTAGTATGGTGAAATGCCATATTGGGAGACAGTCGGTGGCACCGGTTGGTAGTTGCCAAAGCTGCCATCATGCCAGTTTGGCGGCAGAGGACCGCCCGGGTTGAATAACGCTGGCCCAGGTGGGTGGTGGTACATGGGTTGGAGAGCGGTTGGTATGCGGGATCCTTGGGTCGGGTTCTGATAGGCGGCAGATGGCAGGTTTGGGGCGCAATCCATCGCTGGAGCCATTTTCATATGCCCATCTGACCTGGTTCTCCAACCTTCGGTGGGAGGAGGGAGACTTACATCTTGCCTGTTGAAGAGCTGCGGCACGAAACTCGCGTACGGATTTACAGAATGATTGAAGACCCTGTCCGGTCCATAGGGATTATGTTGTTGCGCAGGCTGATATTCCGTCGGCAGTCGAGCATTTCCCATCGCCGTATGAAGCGAGCCCGGGATCACCATCTGCTTGAACGGCGGTGGCTGTGATGCCAGCTCGACAGGAGTCCCATCATAACCGGCGTCAATGGTGCCGTTTGGCGTCTTCCTTCGCAGATGGTACTCGTGTGTCCCCGACATGTGCCGCAAGTGCTTTACATTGGACGTGTTCGATTGCGCGGAAACCGGGTGGGTCGCGTTTGAGCGAAAGCTCCGATGTGGGAGAGTGAGGCCGCGGGTGGCCGTGGCATCCCCATTGTGATCGGTCTGGGGTAGGCGATCGTGGTGGGAGACTGGTTCGTGAGGTGGGTATAAGCCGAGATGGGGCAACTGGTGATGAAGGGCCCCAGGATGTCGCTGAATCATGGGAAACATCGGTAGAGAGGTGCCGGCGCGTTACCAAAGGAGCGTGCGTTGCAATGTTGGACCTCGCGACTTGGTCATAGCCTTTTGTGGAAGGCTAAGCCAGCGGAAGTCGATCGCGAGACATCTGGAGGCACGTGTCCCTTGTGTCGCAAACGAGAACTGGAGGGCTGGCACACGGTTGGCGTTCTACGGAATGTGCGCCTGCTCTTTCAACAGGACGCGGACGGCCACGACCGCGTTGTGAAGCCAGGTAGATCACCGCTCTCAAGCTCGCAGGTATGACTGAAGTCCGTGTGTCCGATATCAACCACGATCTACAATCTCCTGGAGGATTCAGGGAGTGTGGGTGAGCACGAGAGCCGACGCTGGAGCCCTTGCTGTCAATGAAACAGTGCGTGGGCCTCGAGAGTCGTCCGTCGACAGCGTCGTGCTGGCTTGCGCTTCACGAACAGTCAGAGTTCCGTCACGGCACGAGGAGGAGAGGGCGGGCACGGAGGCTGGCGCTTTGTGTTGGCGCGGGTCACGGGCAGAACTGGTATCGTCGGGGTTGATCGAGCAGTAGAAGCTTGCTGGAGAAGCCAACAGATAGCGAGCTATGGTGGGAATCAAGTGAAAGAAGAGCCAACAATGTTGCGACGAGGAGGCTTTGAGCTTAGTGTCGTCCCTGGTTGAAGATGGGCGTGGTTCGGCAGACGGGCAAGCGTGGGGAAGCAGGAGCCTAGCAGCGACTAGCTAACGGGCCTTAGAGAAGGGGGGGGCCGGTTCGTCTTGGTGGAGAGGCGGGCGGGAGGTGGTGGGCGCAAGTGCCACGCAGCGGGTGCAAGTGGGCAGCAGCGGTGGTGGACAGGACAGGACGGTGCAGGGGAGGGGCCACGACTGAGGCACGGGGCGCACCCTCCACTGTGCAGCGCACCAGGGGATGCACGCCCGCTGGCCCAAGGCTAGCAGCCCGTGAGCGTGGGGCTGGCTGCCCGGCAAGCGGCAACCTGGCGCGCCTGCTGGCTCCAGAAAAACAACAACCGCCATGCTCAGATCATATCTATCGGCTGGAGACAAATTCGTGAGTGGAGGAAGGTCTCATGTCAGCCTCGGGCGACCATACGGGGCAAGCCACGGCGCAGATGCCCGCGCTGTTCGCAATCCCGACTGCCTCGCCTTTCCTGCTGTGCTCGAGCTTGCAAGCAACACTGAAGCAAGCAGGCAAACGATCTCTCACCCATCAAGGTGGGCAATGCTTGCTGCCTTGCATTGCCCCAGGACCACGCTTCTCGCCCGTGCTCCCCTCCTCCTCATCACCACCACCACCACCACCAAGCAGCGCAGTCGCCATCTTGAGCCAGGTGCGCCAATGCTCTTGGAGGCTGGCGTGCTGCCCCTGCACAAGGCCTGCCAGTGGGACCTTACCGCACCCTGCAGCTGTGCAGCCCATCCACCCCGACTGTAACCCGCCCACCTGTGATGACAAGCGCTACTGCGCACGACTCCCACCCATCCCACGCTGCACACCAACAGGCCAGCACGGCTACCCGCAAGACTTCTCATTCTCGGTGGACAACACCTTGGGCGGTCCTAGTCTCTGCCTTGAAACCTAAGACGGGAGCATAATTCATGTGCACTCTCTGGACAGACCACATCACCATGAATGGCGGCGCAGGTCTCGGCCAAGCCGGGGCCCAACGCCTTCTTGCAACACATGCTTCGCGCCGGGCGTGCTCCGAAGCAGCCGCCCATCGTGATCGGCTCACCAGCAGGGCTGCCCGTACACCAATCTATTGTGGCTCGGCCGCCGATCGCCTGTCAGGTCCTCCCCACACAAACACTGGCGGGCACTCTAGCTGGGGGACCCCCGGCGGTGCTGCCGTGCCATGGCCACCAGTCGAGTAAGGATCTTCAGGCCTTTCGACAATGCCAAACAACCACGATGCACAGGGCTGCCAGCGCGTGTAGCCTAGCCGGGTGGGCTGCTGCGCGGAATGGCTCCCCCAGTGCTGCCCTCTGTATGACCCGGCCAGCCGACTGAGAGCGCAAGCCCAGCACTGCGTGATGTCAAACCTGTCACAAATGACACTCGGGAGGATGGGCGGTGGGCCAAGGATGGGATTTGGGTATGTGGCGCCTCGGGAATTCGCGTACGCCGTTGTCGCAGCTCATCTACGCTAGCAGTCCAATCCCGCTGTGTCGACAACGACAACCCTCAATTTCAGGATCCCAGTCACGATGTCGTAACACCACGGGCTTTTTCTGAGACCAGGGGGGGCCCTAGCTCCGCACTTGTAGCTTTTCTTGTGGTGTCCTCCACGTTTGAGGACAGACAAGCGCCTTGGTCGCTTCTCCGGCGGAATCACACACGCTCCTAATGGAACATTCGTCGTGCGATATCGCGTCCTTGTGGAGGGAGACAAACTTTGACAAACGAGGACAGTAGACCACCGGGCTTGCCGGCTGAAACGTAGCAGCTCGATCGAGGCCTTTAACGGCTTCGGCGCGGTGCTGACTCACAGCACAGCCGCACCGGGACCATCCGGGCTGAACCCACTTCACCACTGTCCGTCATCATGACAGTCAGTGGTTGCAGCCAGGTCAGCAGTCACGCCAGCGGCATTTCACCGAGGCCGCCCCCATGTATCTAGTTTATGTACACGCTTCCTCTGGTGATATTCTTTGTGATGACCGCTAGCGCCCGTTTGTTCTCGCAACCCCCTGCTGTCGTCGGATTGAGATACGGGTGGCAGATAGCCATGGCGCATTTGAGCTTGTTAGCGGCGAGACTAGTTCAGAGCACCCTAACTGTGTGGTTTGGCCAGCATTCCCCGAGGCGTAATTAAGGTACGTTGAAGTTGTTTTTTGAAGGTTCTTACCAGCGCCGCCCCGGAGCTCAGTTGCTCACATAAGTACCTTGTGGTTCTTGTCTTGCTCGGCTTCCAAGGTAAGACTTGAGCTTTTTGGTTCCTGCATACTTCATGAATGCGGTTCCTGCGACAGCACGCCATGACGTGCAGTCGCAAGCCCCGAGGCTCAACCTAAGGTTTTCCCAGCCGGCACAGGTACATACATCCCCAAGCTTGCTGCTGCCCAGGTGGGCTTCGAGCTACCCAACGATACCTACTAGTGTAGGTAAGCAGGATAGTTCGCTCCGTGCCCGCGACCTCAAAATAGCCATAGCTACAGCCTCGCGTTGGAGGAGAAAGCATATATGAAAAGGACCATGTCTCAAGGGCAAATGTGTAGCTGGCACAGCCGATCCACCGTCTACGGCATCAGAACTATACTCTAGACACAAGACCCCAAACCCTTGACATACGCCGCGAAAATAAACAAAAATAAATGGATAAATGAAGGACAATGATGAAAAAGAAACACAGTAATGCGGACAAATAGACATCAAATCTGAAGTGGACGAACAGACACCAGGTCGCCGACATTTCTTTGGTACCACTGCCTTGAGATCGACTTAGGTGGCAATCCTGCTGTAGTTCTAATTCTTTGACTAACGACGGCTGTGATAACGACGACGGCGTGGAATGTTCGCATTGCAGCTCGAACGTGGGACGATCCACGGTGCTTATACACTTGTGGTAGGTGGACGAATGGCCTGGAGGGTCTCGTCCACTTGCAAGGGTGCATAGGATAATTGAGCTCTCCATATTATGGACGAATGGCCCGTAGGTAAGCGTACTTGTAAGTCGGGAGATCAAGGCGGCATCAATAGACACTGGTCAAGCAACTGCGAAAAATTTACAAGGCACGAAGGTGCCGGCAGTATTCACTGCTCACGTCTTCAACAGAATTTGATAGAAGGGCTAGAAAAGCTTTATTTTGTACTTATTGATTCGCCCACCCGAATGCCATGTTGGGATACGTGCTTCTATCTGCGCAGCCCCGTGATTGATAGGACTTCATACATACACACACGCGGCGTAAGCCGACACGCAACGAGAGGTGGTCGTCAAGACTACCAGAGCCAGACGCTAGCCAATCCGACAGTGCAACTTCATCGAAAGGCAAGCTACAGATATGGCAGAGAGTGGTGTGGACATGTTGGCCAAAAAAAAGATGGACCTCTGAACCTCCATGTTCGCCTTTCCGGGTCCGAAGACCCGAAGAGACGTGGGTGGCCGCGGTGAGTATATGGTCAAATTGGGTTGATCTTCCTTGTCGTAAAATAGAAATGTACCACGGAGTAAATGGTAGACCTCAGAGTGTGGCAAGGGTGTTTTGTGCTTTTCAGCAATTGGAGATGGTGCACTGGGGATGGGGATGGACTTGGGTAGGCTTGGATGGATAGGAAGTCAGTCAACACATAGCACGTGATTCTCGATACCTCACATGTCGAAAACCAAGAGAACCATAACGACGGTTCCCTGCTTGTTTTTGTCGCATCTTGAAAACGCGGGCGTGCGTGCTGATTGCGAAGTCGCCGCACGCCTCTGATGGTATTGTGATTCTTTTTCTTCCGTTTTGCGCCCCCTCGGCAGCGAGACGGTTCGCCCGATGTGTCGAAGAGGGGCGGCGTGTCTCCCGCCAGCCTCAATACAAAGCCGTCATGTTTCCTGACCTAACGCCTGTAACAGATGCGAACAAGAAAAAAAACTTGGAACCACAGCTCTCAAGAAACCCGTTCATTCATTTTTTTCGTCAAATTCCGTAGAGGGCAGATTTACTCCTCAGGGACTAGAAGGCGTGAAAAGTCAGTCCATGTTGTGTGCGTGATGCGGACCGCATGCGAATGGGAGTCTTACTCTCAATCTCGCCGCTCTCAATGTCGTCCTGGATGTCCTTGGGGCTCCGGCCATCGACCTGGCAGCCGACGCTGAAGGCAGTACCGAGGATCTCCTTGACGGTACCCTTGAGGTCCTTGGAGAAGGACTTGAAGCGCATCGTCCGGGCAATCTCGATGATCTCATCGAGGGCAACGGACTTGTTGTGCTTGATGTTCTTCTCCTTCTTGCGGTCACGCGGAGGCTCCTTGAGGGCCCGGATGATGAGCGAAGAGGCGGTAGGCACGACCGAGACGGCGGCCTGACGGTTCTGGATGGTGAGCTTGACGGTGACGCGCAGACCCTTCCAGTCGCCAGTGGCCTTGGCGATATCTTCTCCGACCTTCTTGGGCGACAGACCGAGAGGACCGATCTTGGGAGCCAGAGCGGAAGAGGCACCGACCTCACCACCGGTGGCACGGAGGTGGCTGTTCGAGGAGATCAAAGTCAGCCAGATTGTCCCACGACACTCTTGTCTATTTCTCTAGATTGCATTTGTCGCTGCTTGCGCCGACGTGCGATTCTCTACCCTCGCGGGTTTCGGGGGTGAACGTACATCACCTTGATCTCATTGGGGTCGATCTTGGGGGCTATTGGCAAGGCATTGCGGTGTCAGTCTACGTAGTACAGCTCCGAACATCTCTTGGGTGTGGGATGCACATACGCATGGTGACGGTCTGGTGAAGGGATTGACGGTGTGGTTGGGTGAGATACGGTCGTGAAGGGGATGAACGTTCCAAGGCCTCTCGCTCAAGTGTTCTTGGAAAAGGCGTCCAGTCGACGAAAGTTTGGGTGGGGAGCGTCGCCCAGGATTCGACAAATTTGAACGCACAATTTGTGTGGGCGACCAGGAAAGAACCCTAGTGCGCGCGATAAGCCGCCGATAAGCAGGGGTGGTCGACCAAGGAGTCGGAAGTGGGTCGCGGGTCATTCGTGGCCGAGATAATTCCGCAGCGTGGTGCAATCTGCATAAAGGTTGTGCACAATAATGCTACAATCATGCTCCCCTGTGTCTGATGGTGAACAGCAAGCATCTTGCAACGAGCGTGTGGTTCTTGACGAGAGCGAAGTGCTGGCAGAGGATGCACATATGATACCAGGGCGCCGCAACTTGAATACTGGACATGTGGCCTCATCTGCGCCACGCTGCTATATTCACCTCAATGATCCATCAATGTCTAACATCGTCATCAGAAATTGCACCAACAGCCACACTAGCACAAGGTAGTCGACCTTAGACGATTCATGAGGGCGTGTCATTCGCTGTATATGTTCGCTACGAGGCATTTTGCAATGTTCCAGGCGCCACGCTCTCCCAATTTCAGTCATTAGTTTGTGCCGCTGACCGCAAGCTTCATGAGGTGCTCCATGAAGGTCTGTAGCGACACGTCATCAGTGAAGATTGTCTGGGCGGTCTGGGCACCGAGACCTCCGTACGCCCCAGTCGTATGCGTGGTCGAAGGGTTGAGCTTGGACAGCAGGAAACGAGCCTGCGAGCCACCGGCATCGCAAACGATGAAGCGAGGCAGGGGGAAGCGGTCGCCAATCAGATCCTAGTATTCATTAGCAAGTGTACACCGAACACGTGAGTATGACATGACTTACCCTTGCATCCTCCTTCGGCTGTTCGAGGAGGGCAGCAAAGTTCTCATAACCCTCTTGGTCCTGGTAGCCAGCCTTGCGCCACTCGGCGACAGTCTCGCCGTGGAAGATGAGGATGTGGAAGAACGTGTCCAGAAGCAAGATGTGAGTTGGCTGGATGGAGGTAGAATCCAGGAGGACAGGCTGGCCGCCATCCTGGTCGAAGGTGTACGAGTCAAGCGTTGGCTGGATCATGACCAGC
Organism: Microdochium trichocladiopsis; assembly: GCF_020744255.1. NCBI lineage: Eukaryota > Fungi > Ascomycota > Sordariomycetes > Xylariales > Microdochiaceae > Microdochium > Microdochium trichocladiopsis. The sequence continues at coordinate 928,609 of NW_025763547.1, forward strand.
GAGTTGCTGACATCCTCGTGGTTCAGGACGTGGCGGTAGAAGGCCGTCTCGTCGGGAGAGTTGTTGAAGACCTGCAGGAACTGGCTTCGGCGCAAGTGGAACATGAACTGTGGGTATAGGGTGAAGTTCTTCTCGAGCCTAAATGACGTCGGGTCATCCTTTCGGTAGTCGGCAAATCGTGAGCACAACCTGATCAGCATGCGGTCGACCCATCTGAGGACGTCGGGTCCGTCATCCACTTCAGCCTTGAACACTGCAATTCTGGACATGAGGACGGCAGCTGCCTCCTGATCAAAGGATTGGGCAATCGCTGGGTCGCCAGTGGGGCCGCTGAGGTTTCTCGCAATTGTCGTCACTCTCAGGTGGAATTGGCCAGAGGAGTGCTGGTAATAGGTGAGGAACTGGATCATGCCCTTCGCCGCCCCTTGAGGATGCGCCGGAGCATTGCCCTGCCCAGCCATTTCAAAGTAGACGCCGTAACTGGCGCTCGGGTCGATACCGCACATCTTCCACGAGCAAGTGTTGCCAATACCGCATTCTGTCTCGCCGACCGAAGTTGACTTTTTGTTCAACGATACAGCATGACCGATGAGACCGGTAACCTTGAGCTCCTTAGTGGTGAGGACCTCTAGCACCGCATTGAAACCCATCAGGAGGTTGTCGTCTCCGTCCTTTTCAAAGACGCGAATAAAGGACTGCTTGAACATGGATGACGTGAAACTGTCTGTCAGGATCATGTGTCCTCCTGTAGAGTTGCAAAGACCCTTCATCTCCAGCAAGCCGACCTGGTCAAGACAACCGGCAAAGATGTCTATTATGTGGCCGTTGTGTGCTGTCCTCTTCGCGAGTGTGTCGTAGAACTATTCTCTGTTAGCCTGGAGCAGGGTGGAACTGCATATCTGGGCATGACTAACCTTGAGAGCCTTCTTGTAGTACTTGATATTATCACGGTCAATATCGTGGTGAGAACGAATGGGCTCCCTGAGCTCCGGTCCAACCACCATGCCAGGGCCTTCGGTAGCCGCGCCTCCAGCGAAAAGCATGATACGACCACCAGCGTTCTGGAATGATGTCTCAAGAAGGCCGACGGCAACGCCGAGAGCGACACCAGTGCAGCGCAAGCTGCGCTTGTCGCTGGCAACAGGCCAGGGGTCCTTCTGAAGCTGCTCCAAGACTTTGGTGAGTTGGAACTCGCACTGCTGCACGGGCAGAAGGAATCTTGTCGCTGGGCCCATTGGCATAATGGGGCGGCCTTGCTGCTGGGGTTGTTGAGGCATGCCGGGACGCATGGCGGGGTTCACAAGTCCAAGCATCTCCTGGACCTGCTTCGCTGAATAGTCCTTGTTGCCGCGGAAAACGTAGGACTTGGCGCACTCGGTGTAGCCAATCTCGTGGACTTGGGCCTGCAAATATGAGTTGTCAGCGGGTAATTTGCGCATTGCGTGTCGGGTTACCCACCATTGTGCCGTATGTGATCAGACCAACGAGCGCATTCTCTGGGAGCAAGCTCAAGCTCATGATGAGCGACTCCTTGAGAGCCGCAAGACTGTCATCCTCCTGGCACGCATCGACAACGTAGAGGAAGATCGGAGGGCTGGGTGCCGGTCTTGAGAGTCGGTACTCGATTGTGGTATTAGAAGGGTGAAGCTCGGGAGGAATGGCGTTGGCGGTGATATCCTTGTAATGAGGCGGGAGAGGGTTTCTCGACAGGCAGAAAGGACATATCCAGAGGCGCGCGCGCACGTCGACTTGGCTGTTTCACGAAGCTGGTCAGCCACCTTGACTAAAGCAATCCGTAATGCTGCGAGGTTCGTACCAAAACGGGTTCAACACGGATCTGCATGGCTGCCGGCAGGTTACGGGCTCGAACTGGAGGAGAGGGGTATCGGGTTTCTCCTTGAGAGGTGTGTAGAGGGCGCCGATGGGAGCGACGAGCCGTGAAGCTTCCTGTGCGGCAGTTAGCATCAATTGGCGCGGCGCCTCTCACCACGGCTCCCTGTGATGTTTGGTACTGACCATGCGCGAGGAGGGCCAGACGTTCCAGCTAAGGCGGACGCCATCGCGGTCTTCGACCTCGGACCAGCTGTCCTTGAGGGCCTCGTAGTCCGCCATTCTGTACACGAGTGCGTGGCAAAGAGCGGTTTCGTTGGGGGTTGATGTTTAGGTATCTGGTCTTCGGGAAGGGGTTGGCCCAGACTGCAGCTGGGCGTCGACAGCTTTCCACGTCGTTGATAGCGTGCCGCAACTGAAATGTGGCTTCTGCGTCAAGCTGGCAGCGACGACCAAGCCACGGCCTCCACACCCCACTTGAGCTGCCACATGCACCTCAGAGCTGGCCACCCTTTGGGGTCCCTGCCTGCCTGGCGCCAAGCTGGCTGCATTTGCAAACCGCATCGAGAACCTGACTGTAGGACAAACAGGCCTGCGCCACTCCAGTCCACCAAATGCAATGAGACTCAAGATCGCTCGCAAGGCCGCTGACCAGCCGAGCTGCACCTGGTTTTCAGAATACAGGTCAAACTGTCTAGACAAACTGTCTACAGAGAGAGCAACAACATGGATACATCTGCTGCACAACGAGCATGGTGCTGATCCCCAGCGTCAGCCCAACTCCTGAGCTGCTCAAAGTGCTCTAGGATAACAACATCAAGCTAGAGGTGATCCATCGTTGCGTCCATCGTCGCCGGTTGAACGGGCATGACCGTGTCCGAACTCTCCCTGCGCAGCCTCAACGACGAACAGTGGGCACACCTTTCCCTCGGCACCTAGCGAGATTGACATCAGACATCGCACGCCAGCCAGCACTGCATGAAAAAGAACGGTAGCCACAATCACTTAGACCTCAGAGATACCACGCGTTCCAACAAACGATATTTCTTACGACCGATCACCTCTACTTGTAGTTGGTGTCCGTGGCTAGTCTGTGTAGGGACAAGCACACGCCGAGGCACGCGATAGTTGACTTACATGACTGACCAGGCCCCTCTTTCAATAGAGGTAATGATTGGAGGAAGATTGAGTACTTATACGTCAGCCACGGACAGTGTCGGGTAGTTTTTGGTGGCAAGTGCCCGCAAAGCGGGACAATTGCGCACGCAGCCCTCGCAAGAGGAGGATCAACCACGCCAGAGACTGTCGTCTACACCAAAGCGTCTCGTCGACCAAGTATACGTTCTTTTTGCTCGCCTTGAATCCTGATCGAGACCCAGTTTGCAAACCTAGTGCCTGGTGATAGATGGGCATGAGTCTCGACGCAAATGCATGGCAAATGTGGGTGAAGGACTTTTGTCTCGCTCGGTTCTGCTGTCCGATGAAGAAAACATGCTCCAAGGGACGGCCACCATGTCTTGTGTGGTGTGGACTTGGCTGGCGCGATGAACCGTTGCCACGACGATGGGGGGCAAAAGCATCGAAAGGATCGAGCGCTGAGTACGCAGTATTTCTGTCTTAAGTAAGACTGACAAATCGCGGTGCACAAAGCCGGCTATGCTAGATTAACTTTGGTAGCCGAGCAAGGGTCGTCAAGTCGTGGAGGGGCCGAGCGACGAACCCCGACCCCCACCAGAGGGGCAAGCAGCAATCAGCGCACGACGGCTGTGGCGCCAAGCACCTGCAGGTTTCTAGACCAAGCAAGAATCACAGGTTTGCACGGGTTGCGGAGTGCAGTTTGAGCCCGAGGATGGCCTGGCACTCTGAAGCTTTACAAACCAAGCACTCAATTTAGTCCCGGGCGGGTAGGCGCTCACGCATTGAGTCCGGAGGTTGACGTCCACCAGTTCCAGGGGGGTCTTCCCAACAGGTACCGTATCTTGCCTTTGATACTAGACTGGAACACGGTGGGGTTCTTCTCACTGGCTTCTCCTGAGAACTTGACCCGAGACTAACCTGGACATTTCTAGAAGCCGCTCCAGCCAGCCGAGTCAAGCTTTGCAAGGGCCAGCACAATCATCCAAGTTGCGTCACTGCAAACAGAATCTGTCTGGAGCGGCATGCGGCAACCCCCGACCCTGCCCCGACGAGCCCAGCTTTGCAAGCCCTTGAGCGTTCGAAGGCGTGCAGCAGATGGCACGATTGCGTCGTGATGGCCGGCCCTGACTCGCTCTCACATGGGTTGGGTGTCTCCCACCGGCTACTCGAGTTGTCCCCGCCGACTGCCTGCCGAGACAGGGATCTATCTGTACAGCACTGGCAGTCTTCCTCGCTCGGGCGCTCCATCTCCAGGAGATGATTATTCAGCGGGCTGTCAGGCCCTGGGCCCACTGCCAGGAACGGCGGGCCTCTATTACGAAGCGCTTTCTCATCAACACGCGATGTCGCCATCTAGGCTTGATGTGGGCCTTCGGGAACCCTGCGGCAACTGAGGGCCCGTACGGGGCCCTCCGGATGCTCAGTTGCCCTGCGAGTCTGCGTGGGATAGGAAACTCGCAGGCCTTTAATGCAAGATGAACCCCTCTTTGACTCCAGACCGCATCTTGACCGTGCCCCTCAAAGGACTCTCGGGTATAAGTAGATCACGATGGCTTCCCTCGTAACCAGAACAATCTCGCGCCTTCCCAGACTCGCTCCATCCACTCGCATCTTCTCGCCTTCTGCACCAGCTAGACTCGGTCTGCTCTCCCCTGCCAACTGCAACAGAAACAACTTCACCAGGACACCCGTTCGACACTCGTCAACCGCCACAATGTCTGCCCCCAACGCCGTCATCGAGCTCATCAAGACTCGCCGCACCTACTATGCCCTGAACAAGGAGCTCCCCATCCCCAAGGCCCGCATCCAGGAGATTGTCCAGGAGGCCGTCCAGCACGTCCCCACCTCGTTCAACTCGCAGTCCAACCGTGCCGTCATCCTCTTTGACGAGAACCACGACAAGCTGTGGGACATCACCACCGCCACCCTCAAGAAGATCGTCCCTGCCGAGAACTGGGAGGGCACTGCCGGCCGTATGGCTGGCTTCAAGGCCGGTGCCGCTACCGTAAGTCATCTGCAGTCCCCCAAGCCAAGCCGCAGGCACAATGACACAGCCGACTGACCTCGGCATTTCTTGCCTTGTACAGGTTCTGTTCTTCGAGGACCAGGATGTCATCCAGGGCTTCCAGAAGGCCATCCCCCTCTACGCCGACAACTTCCCCGTCTGGGCCACCCAGGGCGGTGCCATGCTCCAGTACACCGTCTGGACCGCTCTCGAGGTCGAGGGCCTCGGTGCCAACCTCCAGCACTACAACCCTCTGATTGACGAGGAGGTTGCCAAGACCTGGGAGCTCCCCGCCAGCTGGAAGCTCACCTCGCAGCTCGTCATTGGTGGCCGTGCCGCCGAGGCTGGCGCCAAGGAGTTCAAGCCTGTCGAGGAGAAGGTCAAGGTCTTTGGTGCTTAAGCGTGCATCGGTAGACGACCGCGACAGACGTCATCGAGGTGGTCCCTTTGTGTGGCGGATCATCAGAGAGAAGCAGAGGAGGAATAACTAGACCAGCGTCAGCATTTTGCATAGCGATTTGAATATAATCCGAATTACCCGGTGCAACACAGCAATTGACGGAGAAAGTGAGGATGTGTTATTACTCTTTGTACGTAGGTGCGATGTTGGGGAGGTCAGCCGTGATATGTATGGGGGTGTGTACCACGTGCAGCCTGCAGCGGTTCGAGGCTTGGCGCGGCACGTGGGAGATGACAAACTTAGAAGGTTCTGTCTGCATGCGCGTCAGATGCGCTTGCTGGCAAGTGAGCAGGCCGATCAGGCACTCTCTTCAGCTGACGCGACCACCTGCAGGCTGCCTACACAAGACAAGGTCAGAGCTCTGGGTGGATGCCTCTGCGCCGATCTCTCGCGCCTCGTCGCAAGCATGCCTCTCTCTCAGCTGGTTGTTCGCACCCGCTGGGATGTAGAGGAATGACCCTCGCCTTGCCTGTTTGGGGCCAATCGGACAGCACCCAGAGTGTCCCGAGGTCTGATTCAGAGCTCTCTCTCGCAGTAGTTAACGGCAGCATGACAAAAGCCTCCGCGGTTGCCGCCGGACCAGGTGACGTAGAGATCACGATAAAGACAATGGCCACTGCGCAGCAGATTGGCGACACTGATCTGCTCCTCGGCGCGCACGGCCTGCATGAGCAGCGTGCCCAAGGCCGCCGTCGGGCCGCTTGCAATATTAATCTCGTGCGATATAACGGCAGACATGGACAGGATGGCCACGGGCTCAGCCAGCTCTTGCCCGATGCAGCCTAAGGCCCTCAGGACGACTAGGACGGCGATGGCGATGAAACCCCGTTCCTGAAGGGCTTCTAGCTTGTTCCTGGTCCAGCCGGCGCCGTCGCGCGCGGCTCATTGGCCACTGCGAAATGAGGCGGCAGAGCACTGGCACGCGCGCCCCAACGGCGACGCAGCCTAGCGTCAACACCAAGCAACACCATCATGGTTCATCCTGTCATGTTTCCATGGTGGGGTCTCGCAGAGCGGGCCAGCCCTTCCCCTTCAGGTAACGGCAGCAACATGAGCCAGGTGTCTGGGCCAGCAGAAATCGCATCTCCAGCAGCTGCGCAGATCCGACCACGGACTTGCGGCCTCCGCGCGGCTCACATGGGCAGTGTGCACTCGTCGCGGCCCGAGTGACGCCGGCCATCATGACCAGCGTTCCCGGTCATGTGGACTGGAGCTCCAGTGTCCGCATCCATGGCGGCGCTGGCGCGTGGTCTGGTCGCTGCCAACCTGCACACCCGCTGCTTGCTTGCTCCTTCCCCGACGACAAGCAAAAGCGCGTCCTTGTCATTCATTCCTCATGTCGTCTCGGTGAGGCGCGAGAGAAGAAAAAAAAGGTCATCCTCCCTCTTCTTACTTAATGGTCATCGCTATCATCATCATGCCTTACTGCCCACCCTCCAACCCGTTCGTATATGACATGTTGTAACGATCCTCTCATGGCCGCCATCGTCCCGCACTTTCTCCTGCTATCATGACACGTCCTCTCACGCACAAAGATTCTTGTCATCATCATCATAACCATCACAGAGAAGGGACATGAGGCGACGAACCGGCATCGAGGACCTTAGGGCATCCTACACCTACACCCAGACCATCGGCCCGGCCTTTGCCGTCCGCCATCCATACCCCCAACATCTGGCCTTCTCAGACACGACCACAGCAAGTAGCTATTCAACGGCGACGACTGCCTCTTCCCATGGATATGCTCCACGCTGGCGGCGACCAAGCCGAAGCAGTGCCGACGGCCAATATGGCCAGAGTCCGCCGTTCTTTGCCAGCGTCTGCGTCCAGACGGTTGACCAGCTCCAGGAGGCCGCCGCGGAGAGCTTCCCCGGGAGGCGAGGCAGTCGTTGGTCTCACAGGACGGCGCTGATAGTACCGGATCTGAGCTCCGAGATCTCGCGCAGCGTGTCATGGAGGTCTGCCGGTCCTCTTGTCGTGTGCTTCCGCGTCCGCAGGTACGACTATGGGGCAGATCTGCGCTTTGACGATGCTGCTGCGTGGCGGCGTATTCGGCAGCTGGCGGCGGAGAAAGGCGCTGACGGCGTCGAGAGGGAGATTCGCGGGATGGAAGGACGGCTCTTGGTGTGCTGGGTCGTGAGTGAGTATCTCCTCCAACAAGAAGCAATGCCGTCATGTCATTTGTTTCTATAGCTGACATTGGACCAACAGAGCGCCAGGGGAGGATCATAGATCCCAGACTCGAGTTCCCTCATTCTGGCGACAACGCCTTTGAGAGGAGACGAGAGCGGCGGGATGCGAATTCAGCTGGCTTGTCGTCGTTGCTGGCGGGTCCGTACAGCTACAGCCGGGATTATGACATTATCAATGAGCAGAACCCGCTTGCTTATTTGTTCCTGCCAAATCCTTATAAACTGCCGCCCCGACGTTGAGTCAGGCCAGGTGTTCTTGGTTCACGGTCCAAGACATTGATCGTATGCAGAGAGCTGTTGGTCGCGAACACAACAGGCAGCGGGTTCACAGCTCGGCACCGTCATTGCGCAGACACCACCAACGAACGCTCCAGCTCCAGTTGGTTCCAGCAATGTCTCGGTATGAGCCTTCTTCCACATCTATTCTGGGGCTTTCCTTCACATACAGCACTTCAGTGGGACGGTATGGGCAGAGCACGAGGTTGGGGTTGGAACCGGAGAAATGGTCTCATCTGGGGAGCGTTTTACTGGTCGCATATTATGCATTGTCATGGAGTTACGGGACATCATTAGCTAGAGCTTATACCCATCTTGCGTGTGGATCATTCAATATATGGTAAAACGTTGAAGAAATGGCCGCGGCGTACATTCAGGTTCTGGGGCTCAGATGGCGAGATACCGAAGACTCCTGTAAATGATCTGGGAAAGAAATTCTGCCCCAAGAGTGCCAAGTTGGTGAAGGAAATGGACGGTTCCCATCGTGATCGCACGGGCAGAAAGCAGAGGGGAGAAGGAAGGGCTAGTACGACGTTGGCGTGATCACTCCGCGTCAAATAGATCCCATCTCCTTCGTGATCCCAGTATACATGACCACGGAATACTCAAGGACAGACTCTTCTCGTAATATCTGTCGAGAGTCGTCTCATCTCGCCGCGAGCAGTTGCGCCACGTCCCTCGGGGCCGCCTAACAATGCTACTAGGAGAGGCGAGTTCCATCCGGGCCGGCTCTGAAACAGAAGACAGCAAAGTCACGACACCATCCCAAGCCATGACGCAGGAAGAGGAAGCAGGGTTATTCCGTACTTAGTGTATATATATATTCATATGGAAAAAGGCTAGGTTGCTATCCAAGCCCAGTCGCGCCGCGCGTGCCAAAGCCACGACGTTCTCTCTCGAGTCCTTTGTTTTTTCGCCCAAAATTAACTGCACTATGATTTTCTTCTTCTTTCTCCAAGTCCAAGTTTGAAAAGTCAGCAGCACTACCGCCTCCTCTTCCTCCTCTGTCCATTTCCCCGCTCGCCTTCAGCAGCAGCAGCAGCCTCCGCCTCCTCCTCGACGACAGGGGGCGGCTGCACGACGCCTCCGTCGACAATGACCTGCTCGTCCACGCGGGCCTTGATATCCTGCACCGGCCGCCCGGCGTCGTCGCCGCCGCCCGGGGGAGCGACGTACTCGACGCGCTTGTACGTCGTGATGCGCGCGACGTTCATGTCAAAGTCGTAGAAGCGCACGCGCCGCACGAAGCCGCCGTACCCGCCGTACCCCCCGAACCCGGCGCCGCCGGCGTAGCACATCCACAGCTCCGGGTGGATGACTTTGGTCTGCTTCTGCTCCTGCTCCTGCTCTCCATCTCGGGGGGACTTGTCTGACCGCTTCCCTCCCTTCTTGCCCCCCTTCCCGCCTGTCTGCTCCGCCCCTTCTTCCTCGTCTGGCGGCGAGGTCGACGAGAGCATGCAGTACTCGTTGGCGTGGTCGTGGCCGCACCCGACCATCACGACGCCCTGCTCGACCAGCGCGTCGCGGAAGCCCGAGTTGAACGTCGGCGCCGTCACGCCCTCCCTCCACTCGCCCACTTTCGGGTTCTCCGGCAGCCCGTACTCGGGTAAGGGGATGTGGATAAAGGCCACGTCGAGGTGGATCTTGGTGTACTCCTTGTGCTGCTTCTTGAGGCCCGACGCCGTGCGCGTGAACCAGTCAATCTGGCTCTGCTTGATCCAGTTGTAGCCCGGGAAGTGCCGCTCGTCGGGCGAGTACGAGTGCGAGTCGAGCAGGTATATTGTGATGGCGGAGTGCTTGGACGCGCCCTGCGCGAGCACCTCGATGTAGTAGTTGCCCACCCCGTCGATGTCGTCCGGGCCGGCGACCGACAGCGAGTACGGAAGCTGCTCGATGAGCGCCATCTGGGTCGCCCGAGACACGGCCAGTCCTTCATCGTCGTGGTTGCCAAAGATGCACACGTACGGGATCTTGTGCTTTATCAGGAGCTGGGCATATTTGAAGATGGCCTAGGTGTCGTCATCGCCGTCGTAGGTTTTAGCCAATCGAAGTCCATTTTTCCATTAAAGAATAGGTGCAGCGTGCCGCCGACTTACCGTCTGGGCGTCTGGCGCCGTATCGCCATTAACCTGGTCGCCGCTCAAGACGACCAGATCCGGCTTCTCCTCCTCCAGCATGAGCGAGACAAAGTCCAGGGTCCTCGGGTCGGCGAGGCACGGCCCTCCGGCGTACTCGTTGGGCACCGGGTCTCGGCAGTGTCCCACGCCGGTGCTCAGGTGTATGTCGGCAAGCTGCATGATCTTGAACCTGCCGTTCTCCCTGACCTTTGGTTGCGGCTTGACGGGCTCGACGGGGCTGCCGCGGCGCACCGTCAGGTGCACCGACTCGGCCTTGGTGTCGAGCAGCAAGGGCGTGCCCTGGATGTGCCAGCCGTCGCGCGCCTCGACGGCGTCGTCGCCAAACAGCGCGTCCACCGCCGTCACGGCCTTGTCCGAGTCGCTCGCGTGCCGCTTCTCCGACCGTAGGATCCATATCCCAGCCGGCCGCGACTCCCACTGCTTGTTCTTCTTGTTCTTGTTCTTATCTGCCTTGGTGTCGTCGCCATTCTCGGACGGGTCCCGCCTGCCCACGGCGACGTCGACGACGACGCTGTCCTCGCTGGTCAGCTCCTCCTCCTTCTTGCGCTGGACATGCAGGTACGCGCTCGCAAACCAGCTCCTGCCCAGGTAGAGGTCCTTGTCGATGCGGTGCCAGACGGCCTTGTCGAGGTCGCACGACGAAAAGGGGTTCGCCGAGGAGCACGTCGTCAGCGTGAGGTCGGTGACCACCAGCCCGTGGTGGTGCTGGGGCATGTACTCGTGGACGGCATTGGGGAGGACCCGGTAGTTGCGGTCGAGGATGAGGATGACGAGGAATGTGACGACGGTCACGCCCGCGAGCTGGGTGATTGTGCGCACCTAAACGCCGAGAGAGAGAGCGAGTGTGTGTTCTTGTCAGTATTGGTCCCGTCCTCGAAAAGGGTTTGTCTTGTTGTCCCCACACGGAGATGGTCGCAAGGGGGACGGGACGGACGACCTACAATGCGGCGGGTCATTGTGGGAGCTCGCGCTCAGGCCAAGCAAAAGCTTGAGGCGGCGCCCGGTTTGTGTAGTGATATGGCAGGTGGGAAACGACGGCTGGCTGCTATGATGGGCACGGCAGCATCTTTTTTGAGTAGCGGTGGTTTCGATCGACAGTGGTGAGGAGACGATCAGGAAGTGGAGCGAGACTGTCGAGGTCGGTGGTTCAGGCGATGCTTTCGGCCAGTATCTAGGACGCCTGGGGATAGACTAAGGATCTTTCTGGGGCGCGGATGGTGAGAATCTCTTTTGACGGGCTGGCGATGATAGTGGTGGTTGTGGTTGTGGATGTGGTCGTGATTGCGGGCTCTGGGAGCTCAGAAGGGTTGGAAGTGTGGGCATCATGGGCTTGGGGAATACCATCCATCTGGCACAGCTCTATCGATTAGCGGGAGGGGTCTAGAACGTGCCAAGAGAGCATGTGGTTTCGGCGCTTACACGAAAAGTAGCTGGCCGCGCAGGTGCCATGGATCTCGAGGGCCGCGTGGAATTGCCAATCCAGTGGAATGATGTTCTTTTTCCCAAGCCAAGCTTGCATACGTAATTACTGGCCTGCTTTCGTCGTGAGCTGGGCAGACGGGCATACTGCGTACGCTAGGCTCCTGGAGCCGGCATGCCAGAGCACCGTGACCCACAAGGCGGCTTTGCTGATCGCGGCCGGCCGGCAGGGTTGCCAGAACAAACCAACCTGGGAATTCCGGGGTGCAGGAAAAGTGGAACTCGTCGCAACGAAATGCTGTTTTCAGAGAGACGGGACGAGCCATACATAATAATAGGTGGGTGACAACAGTAGAGCAGGCGAGATCGCGTGCAAAAAGAAGAAACAACATCACCAAAGCTTTGACAGCACGTGCTGAGCGTTGGCGGCATCACAAACATGACGCGTCCGCCAAGCTTTTACTGGATCGTTCTTGCTAGACACCGCATTGCGAGAGGAAAGGCTATTGCGCAAGCTCTGACTTGCTTGGTCTAGGATACGACGACATGTCAGCAACTTGAATCTGCGTCAACGATCAACAATTGTTCTCCTTCAGCCAAGCATCACCTAACTACCAACCCAACGGTCTCCTGGATTAGTTGGCTTGTGCAAGGACCAGAAAGTGAGTTCGACGAGAATTCCATCGTGCTGGCGAGAAATGCCTGGACTTGACAGGCACACGCACCTTAGATGTCTTTGAGAGATCAACATGAGTCAATCTCCCGAGGCCAAGTACCTTTCAGCATCTACCTCTACCGCACCCTGCATCCCGCACTTTGCTCCAGGCTACGTCAAGGGCTTCCAAGGATAGAACTAGATATGCGCTGCCTCGTCTGATACTTTTCGGTCTGATGCATCCGCACTCAACATCGTGGCCTCTCGAGACATTACCAAATGCTTGCAAAGCGGCTTCAAGATGTGATTGGCTGTACTTTCTCTACTTCCACTTCTAGCACATTTTAGGAGTCGTGTGTGCTCGCTGGATGCGTGATCTCGAGGCGTGGACCCGTCCCAGATGCATTGCCCGAGCCGCACGTGTCACACAGGATCAAATGTGGCTACACAAAGCGAGAACCTTCTTGAGGAAACTGTCACGATTCGGCGTTTGTCATGACCCGAGGCCAAGACGTGATGACCTGACCAATCCAGGCCCATTTAGTCCTCTGTCTTTGCAGAACTCCCGACCACGTGGTAACTTGTCCGCGCCACCTCGCGTATCGCTCAGCCCTACAAGCTGATCCCTGTCAATAGCAAGCGAGTAGCGAGCGAGACAGGTTCAGTCCGACACGGTCAAGTAAATGCCGGCTATCTCCGACATTCAAGCAAGCAAGGTGAACCGATGACCCCCCCTCGTCTTTTGGCGAATCGTCCCGACTGACACTCCTAGATGGCTGCCTCTTGTTCACCTTGGCCTTTCGGTCTCCGGCCGTGTCCGCAAATAGAAACCTGACTGCCTGCATACCTGCCTGCTTACCTGCCTGGATCGGTCTCGCAAGCGCCAGCCATGTAAGCCCATGCAATGATCCTACAGGCCGTTGCATATCTGGGCAGTCACTCTCGAATACCCCGTCCCCCCTGCTTTCCCGTTTCCCAAGAAGAACCCACGCCTGGGGTTTCCTGGGTAGACCCCTCCCTCTTTGCTCAGACTGGAAAGAAATCCCTCTCTCCCCTCCCGAAACCCCGGACCAAAGTCCCAAGGTGTCGGTAAGCACCCACACCATTATCGTAACGCAGGGACCCCTGCAGGCGCCCTGCTGACGTTTGCCACACCACCACCACAAACATAAGCTGCGCAAGAGCTGTGCCCCCGGAGACTTTGCGCACGACTTGGAAAACGGGCTGGCTCATTCGAGCGAGGTGTCACATTCCAGAAGCTCGCACTCGCGTCCTGCGCTAATGAGATGCCGTCGAGCACCGCGCAATGCCCAGGGACAAGACAAGAAGACGCATGAGGCGAGTAGCTAGCTGGCTTGGCTTGCTCCCAATGCAATTCCTCTCACCTGCTTTCGCTGACACCCGGCCCGCAACAAGAGATCCAGACCCCCGGGACGGTCATTGTCAGTGGGAACACTCTACACAAAGATCACGTTTGTACAATTACAAAAGCAGAGCAAACTTCACCCAACCGCACCGAGATTCCAAATCCCCATGACCGTCCCCCCACGGAGGAAAACCACAGAGGTACACAACACCCACACAAGTTTCCCCCCACGATCAAGGCAACCCGGGCGTGACTGACTCTCCTACCTTACCCGTGCATGACTAAATAATCTGGGGCTTCTTGACGGAAGCCTGAAAAAGCCCGGCCCACGAAACGAGCCAGGGTGTTCTGATCAAAAATGCGGCCAGAATGTGTGTGAACAGTTGCACACCCGCAAGACATGCGGTCACGCTGACACACTCTTTTCCTTGACTGCTCACTGCTCACTGCCCAAAAGGGGAAGTGGGCGGTGTGTGTGTGCGGATGTAAGTCAAGTCGCTCGCGCGGGTGCAGTACCCTCTACTCTCCTCCGCCTTTGTCCATGCACTGTTTGAGGGGGGGAGAGAGAGGTGGCTCAGTCATCACACAATTTGAGCAGGCAGGCAGGTAGTCACAGTCACAGTCACAGTCGCAATCGACGAAGCAGAAAGCACACCATCACAAGTCACATTCCCATGTGCTCCTGCTGCTGCTGCCGCTGCTGCTGGCCATTTTCTGGAAACCAAGGAGAGAGATCCAGCCAAAGCCCATTTCTGTCCAAGCCAAGCAAGCGCACGAGCACACCCATGCGTACTTACGCACTTGGTGTATGTACACACGCACACTCTCACCCTCATTCCCTCTCTCCTCGTCAAGTCACGAACCAACTACGCCCACTCATCTGTCTCTTCCCCCTTTTGGAATCACTAGCACCACCTGTTCATGCGGAGCGGGTGATGGAGGAGTGGTGGTGCTACTAGTTCCGCATTGACAGTGGCGGAGTTGGTGTAACCACACACTCATCATTGGTCACCCTGTCATCCCCCCTCCCCGGATGAGTCGAATGTGGTGCCTGCCTGCCTGCCTGCGCTCACAGACAGATGTATACATCCACACCTTCGTCTTCTGAGTCGTTGTTATCCTATCTGGGGACTTCCTTTGGGGGGAAGAGGCTTGCAGGGGGGTTCATGCAAGTGAAGACGCCTCCTCGCTCTCTCTCATCTTACTGGCCGTTCCGGGTTTCTCTCATCATCAAAAACACCACCACCACCAACGCCATCCCGTATCCAGCCCAGCTGGTGACCCTTTGTCATCGTCGTCGTCGTCGTCGTCGGAGATCGCCGAACGACGGGGTCGAGCGGCTAGAGCGTGTAAGCCACTCTGTATACGACGGTTCCGAACAAAGCGAGGCCTGACTTATTGTTGTTCTTCTTCTTCTGCGAGCAAAAGCCACATCGCCAAGATGGAGTACTAAGACGTGTACAGAGGACACATTCAGATATACGCACAAGTGCACACAAGTACACACAGAGCAAAGCAGCTTTCATGCGCGACAAACATGCAGAGGTGCAAATGTTTCTTTGCAATAACCGTGTTTGGTAAGTGCCAAGACATTTGTCTGTGTGTATTCAAGGAGAGCTTGTAGATGATATGAAAATGCGCAAGGGTATCCGCCAGGACATATGAAGGAGACAGATGACGAAATGCCGAGACCAAAACACCAAAAAACAAACAAAGTATGCCACCCCAAAATGCTGATTATGCCCCTTGAACCCTTCCCCAAAATGCCAAAGTGTGACGACCTTTCCCACTTCAGAGCCAGCCTTTGATGATGAAAGGAAACAGACAGTCCTTGTCGTTGACACAGTGAAGAAAGAACAAATGCACCGCCCGCCCGCCACTTAATTCCAAAACGCCAGGTTGTATGCAAGACCCAGAGACAAGTGCGATGCTTCATGTACTTTTGGCACATGCTCGGGTATGTAAGGAGAGGAAGAAGGGAAAGGGAGAAATCCAAAAACAGAAATACATGATGTAGTCGTGCGCCATTTACTCCTTGGTGGGGAGGATGAACCGGACCTTCTTGACCTTCTTTGTGGGCTTTGCAGCAGGGATGTCTATAGGCTGTGTCTTGTATGCATCGGCGAGGTTCTCGAGGCTCAAGCCCCGCTCGCTCATGGTCTCCTTCTCAGGCTCTTCGTCGATGGACCAAACGTCAGGGCTTGGCTCACGCCACGAATGCCGCCGCGTCAAAGCAATAGTCTGGGAACGGCCGCGGAAGGGGCGACGAGGAGGAGCAAAGCGCTTGGATGGCCGGTGGCTGAGAGAGCCGACATGAAACGTGGGTGGAGAGAGCAGAGCCTCAGGTGTCTTGGACAGAGGCTGGCGAGGTTGGTCAAAGTAAGTCTCGAAGCCAAAGGGCAGAGGCTGGCTGGGCTGGAGACGGATGTAGTCTTCATCGTCGTCATCGTCTTCATCGTCATCCAGGATGGCGCAGTCGGACCGAGACGAGGGCTCGCTTCCTCTTGGCTTGTACTTTTTGAGGCCATCCAGAGTGGAGGGGCTGATGCTGCGGACGTACTCTCTGGGGTGGCTGGCGTCCTCGATGCCGGCGTCGAAGTCGAACTCGAATTCGAGCTCCTCGTGCTTTGGCGTAGGAGGCGTCAGGAAGTACGTCAAGGGGTTCTCGTCCTGCAGCAGGGGCATGTCACCCTCATCGTCGTCGGTGGTGAAGCAGTCGTCGTCGAGAGACGGTGGCATCTGCCCCGGGCTCGCCGGCCAAGTATCAGACCGCACTGGTGGGGGCGTTCCAAAGTAGGTGAACGTCATTGTGTGTGTTTTTGTTATTGTTTTTTATGCCTGCGATGGACCGCCGGATATGGTTGTTTCTTTGCAGGACTTCACAGGCTTGTATAAAATATATGCGAGCCTTTGAGGAAGGGCTTGCCGGGTTGGGACCGGCTCAGAGAGTTTCTTTGCCAGGAGAGGTCGGAGGAAGATGATATGGTTCTTTTGGACGGTAGTGTTGAGGATATCCCGACCAGGAAATCTGATGTAATCGGGCAAAGATATGATACGGCAGGGAGGATACAGAGCGGAAGGGCGATGCAGAGTGGCGATGCGGCGTCGTGCAGATATATACGACGCAGGCAGCTTCCCGTGCCCGTCTGATCCCGGCAGGCAGAAGGAGAGCGAGACGGCAGGAGCGGCCAAGCCCGCGTGCCCGGTGTGGATCAGGACGGCATCACCAGGGCCCCCCTTGTGCTTGGGGCCAGCCCTGTGAAGATCCAAGGCTCTCAAAGGTTGGCAGCTAGGGGCTGGGAAGTTGGAAGCCTGGTGGGGACGGTGGTGCAGATGGTGCATGGGCGGGGTGGGCCTGTCGGAGCAGGGAGGGCGGATATAGCGTGCTTGGAGCCTCACGGCCGTGAACCTGCAGCGCACATCCCAAAGAGGCATCACGCGTCAGGCCATTGGCGGCGGGTGGTGCGGCGTATCAGGCCTCTCACACGACGCTGCGGCATCACGTTGAGCCACTGGCGGCGGATGGGTTCGGGTAGTAGGCGCAACGCGCGCCTGCTAATGGCTGGATGGCGGGGGGCTCAGGTAAGCTGATGAGACATCACTCCCACCCTCCAGGATGGGTCCCCAGTGGCCATCTGACTTGTGATGGCCTCCCCCTCCCGTGTGCCGTGTGGGTAGTGTGGCTGGCCCTGCCTTGGATGAGCCTCGTTGAGCACACGCGTGCTGATCGCCGCGCAGGTGCCGAAGGCGCCGCGAGTGCAAGCAACATGCCGATGGCGGGGAAGCGTGCGTGCGCGGGTGCTCCGAGTGTGATGCCATCAGCCGTCCCCTCGTCCATCCGTCTGCAGCGGCGAGGCGGCGACAGGAAGGCATGCAGCGTACCTTGCAGGGCGCGCGCTGCACGATGCGCACGGCTGTTGGTGCGATACGCCGGCGGCGAGCGATGCCGTGCGTATCGAGGGCGGTCTGGATCCGGCGACAAAAAGAAGGCGGCCGGAGTGGAGATGCTTGGGCGAGGGCATCGTGGGTATCCTTGGAAGTTGGTGACATCGTCAAGCCTGTCTGTACTGTCTGTATGTCTGTATGTCTGTCTGTCTGTTTGGCTGGCTGGCCGGCCGGCGGCCACTGTAAAAGGGACCCCCATTAGGCTTCAATAGTGCTCGGGACTGACCTCAGCAGGCGTTTCGTCATCGTCCATCACGAAGGGCTGCAGGCCGAGGATTACGAAGCAGCCAGTGCGGCGTGCATGCTCGAGTTAGCTCCACCGAGGACGGCACACGCGTGTCTCTGCAACCCGACAGCCAATCTTGAAGATGGACGACGAGGTGCAGGACGGCCAAGCCCGGGCAGGTCAGCCGTGGCTGTCTCGAGCTCCGAAACACTGCGCATGCTCGTTCCAGAGGGCTGCTCGTTCCAGGCTTCATCGTGCTTGGAGGCACCCTTCTCACTGCCTAGAGCTGCCTAGCCCCGATCACTCACTGATAGAGCCCGCCCTTGTCCGCCATTGTCTGTCTGGATCTGGATCTGCATTGTGGCTTGCTTGGCCAACTCTGAAGTCTATCTGATCCTCGTGTGCTCTGCCTGTCAACGTCCCTAGCGCTGTCGTGCCAGCTTTAGCACGCACAGCTGATTAGTGCCCGGCGCCATCTGCTGGCCCCCGTCCCGATCAGGCAAGCCACCCCTGCACACCCTCTGGGTGACAGCTGCGGCCCACTGCGCCCCGCTGCGGGGCCCTGCAGCGCTGGACACAGCCAGTCAGATGACCCTGCCTGCCCTCTTCCGGCCACTGCAGGGGCGCCACTCCAGGGTTGCTCCTTGCCCGCCGCCAACCACACCTCAACCGCCCGCCTTGCGCATTCGTCCTTCAACACAAAGTTTGCATTCACGCAGCATTCCAAGACACGCCGTTGCGGCAGCCCTCACTGCGCACTCGCTACTGCACGGAATACAGTACATTGTTCAGACGAACCCGCACACTGCCGCCGTCCCGCCACTGCTAGGCTTACATTGCCGGTGACGACATTCCATGATGCCCGTTCTTGCGGCTGACAGGCTCCTGCCCTCCCAGGTCAGCCTCTCCGGAGCTAAACTTCAGCATCCTACGCTTTTCAAGCTGGTGGCGTCCAATATTGGGCCCATCAGTCCTAGCCTCGTCCCTTTTCGCAGTGACTCGACCAACACATACTCGAATGTAGCCGGCGTAGACACCATCAACAACAATCACGGCCACTGCAACCCCGCCGCGCCGCACGGGCGCAACCCTCTCACCTGTTAGCGCTCCCACCAGGCGAAAACACCTGTCTGATCCCGAGGACCCTTCGTGCTGCTGATCGTCCCTCCCTTACCTGGATGGTCGCGGGCTTTCGTCTCGGCGCGAGAGTCGCGCGCCTGATACGTGAATATTATCCAGTTCTCCAGGCTGACCAGTCGGTCGTCGTCCTCGGGCACTGCAAGCCCCCGGCGGTGGGAACTGTGGCGATGAGAAGCTCCTCGTGCGGTTTCGATGACGCTGTGATTTTTGTTTGTCTTCCTGGTTGATTTCTGCCAGCCTTCTGGTCAGGCTCTCACAAGCCAGCCCCAAGAATGAGCTGGGTCCTGTTGTTGGTGCCGTACTCTCCACTTGGTCCCGTTGGTTGAAGAACAATCCCGCCGCACATCGGTGCAACACGAGACAATCGCCAACCCACTGGCTCTTTGGGCGACGATCGGATTCTGAAAAGTCGATATCTTGGATCAGGAAGTTTTATCCCTTGGCTGGGTCTACTGCCTCTTTTTAACACCCGCGATCTCGATTGCCCCACGTGAGCCTTGTGAATATGTCTCAAGGCTCGGTGTAGTGTTATGGGGACTCTATAGGCGCTTGCCCGCCTCACATGAGTATGTGGAGGGTCCTTCTCCGGGCCCTCATCTGGTCACCGCCAGTCTCTCGAGGTCCGCTCTCATGATCGCATTTGCAACTTTCCCATCACCCACCCCGGGCCTTTTCCTCCTCTGCTGTGACCCTGAAGTTGGCCTGTTTCCTTGGAACAGGAAGCAAACCTTGTCGATCCGGCCTGCCTGATCGTCTACAACCAGGGAAGTAAATGACCCATGCACCCTTCCCGCTGGCTCGCGTGGCTGGACTTTGTGGACAGGTCATGCCTGTCTTCTTGTGGCCAGCTATACTCAGTCGTGAGTCGAGTGTCTTGGTGAGGCTGGGCCAGATCCACATCACGAATCATGTTGGTCTGTCATGCGGTGGTATCGCATCCTAGCGGTGTACGCGCTTCTTCCAAATGCTGCAAAATCTGCACAGGTGCAAACCCACAATGATCAAGGCTGGGAAGTAGTCACGCATGGCAATCAGTCGTGCCCAGCCACTTCGCTGCCGCCTTGACTTTTCCCCCTCTTCCGAGTCTGGGTCCGGCGGTCGTGTGTTCACGAGGCACGGAATTCGCCGCATCTTCTCGAATCCGAGAGCATAGAAGACCTGCGTCGGAAACCGACCGATCCCTTTTCTTCTCCAGCATCAATGCAGAGCTATCCGGCTCGCCGCCACCTAATGGCAGAATGCTTAGCCGCAGGGGCCGTCTGCGAAAAGAGAAGGGACCTCTGGGCTAGCGAACGCTCGGAACAATAGAGTCCATTGTCAAAGCTTTCTTTAGCTTATCGGGACGGCGCGCGCGAGCCAGAAAGCGAGGGAGCACCGAGGAGTGGACAGGATAAGAAAGAATAGAAATGGGGAGAGTTCAATCAAGGGTGGGCTCATTCTCCTCGTCTCGGCGCCTACTTATGCCGCACTAGACGGAGCACCGGAGCTAGCTAACGACTTTTAGTGCCCGTTGGGTAAGTAGTTTGACGATCCCTTCCCCTCCCCTCATCAGGTTGTTGTTAGCCTGCGTGCTAAAGTAGTCTGTGGAGGTGGAGGAGGAGAGATATGCAGAGCAAACCAAAGTCTGTGCCATTGGGGGCCGTGGTGGAACCCTATTGCTTTGTTTTTGCATTAGCCGCCGTTGGCGGTCTCTGGTGATTAGAGACAAATTATGCGGGACTCGGGTGTGTATGGCTGTTTGAGGAATTCCCACCGCGACGATTCCTGTATGTTGGCGGGAAGACCATCCCAGCGAAATAGGATGTGACTTGGTTCTCTGTGTGTGTGTGTAAGCCATCATCATCATCATCATCATCATCATCATCATCAAAAGAGGTTATAGCGGCGGTCTTCGTGCAAGCATCCAAGAGTGTGAACAAGAGAGAGATAGAGAGAGAGAGTGTGTGTGTGTGTGTGGAACGCCTCAAGTTGGGAGGGGTGGCTGGCGGCGATGGTTATCTATCAATTAGCGATCTGCCGCGTTTGCCACGCTTTGGGGTTATAATGGGACGACGCGATAGTCGCGGCGCATGGTGTTGCATGTAAGTCTTCGGGGGCATGCAACATTTCGGCTGTCGGAGTGCGGGGAGGTAATCGCAGCAGAAAAACGTGTCATATATCCAAAAGCGCCCCCCCCCCCGCCCCCGCCTCTTGAGGACCATTGGGATTTTGCTCGTCCTCGTCCTGTTTATGCCCGTACAAGCCTAACTATCCGCAGATGCTTTGCAATGCCAGTTTTCTTTTGGTGCATTTCTTTGAGTACGTCTGTTTAAGGGGGGTGCCGCTGCTGGTCGGGTAGTTGAGTCTTGCTCCAAGGCTTCTTTACAAGGGTTGGGTTTTTGGAACTTGACATGAGGCCGGCGATTGTGAGGCGCTCTCTTCAGGGACTACTGTACAATTGGGAAATTGTTTGGAAATCGTGTATCTTTGGGACGATAGAAAGATGGCTTTGAGCCTCTTTGCCATGGTTTTCGTGAGATGGCTCTCAGTCACTTCTTTGAAGAGAGAGAGAGAGCGAGAGAGAGAGAGAGGGAGAGAGAGAGGGGGGGAGAGAGAGAGGGGGGGAGAGAGAGTGTGTGTGTGTGTGCGTGTGTGCGCGCGTGTGTGTTTGATCGCTTATCCATTTCCAGAAGGCGATATTCTCGCATTGATAGTCCGTTCTGCAAAGAACGGAAAACAGCATACCGCGCGGAATTCTTGATTGGGGGAAAGGTTCCCTCTCTATCCACTTCTGTGCTCGTGGCTCTCCCAGTGCTTGTCAAAGCCACGATAGCCTCGTCGGCGAATGCTCGGCTGGAAGAGAGCCTATCGCTAGGAGGTTTGCGCATGACATCAGTTCAGCCTTGAAGACCCTTGCAATTGGTTTTATATATAGATATTACGCGGATTAGGGCTTGTCATCAAAGACTGACCCGATCATGCGGAACGCAAGCGTACTAGAGAGATGGGGCCGGTTTGGTATGGAGCAGCCTTTTCTGTGGAATCGTGGGACGAGTTTATGATGATGCAGAATTGTATGTTGATTTGCAAGAGCACAAGGCTCGCATTTGCGGCGTTAATTCGCACTAATTATATTCGAGAGACTTGCTAGCGATCAGTTATAAAGCCAGCTATTGTTTACGAGTCCACCCCAACAGCTCCATGACTGGTGGCAGACGGAAGCCCACGGAGGTACGGCTTGGGACGATTCTGCCAAGGCGGGTATATGCTGCAGTATTCCCGATTCTTCTCCCTGCCGTGTACATGCCTTTCCTCGCATGGATCCTGGTAAATTGACCGTTCGGATGCCAAACATTTGCGTGCTGTCAAGAGGCTAACGTGTCGATACATCCTTGTTAGTAGAGCATGCCGACCAAAGTCATGTGGGGTCCAGGAATCAACAGAATCAGCGGTGGAATCTGGAACATAACGCGTCTCGATCGCTCAATGAGGGGCTTCAGTCGGATGTTGAATTGAATGGCTCCGGCTTCCCGCATGTGTTTCAAGTAGCTTGGTTGGACGACGAACGGACGCGGAATCCAAGTATACTTGACGGTGGCCTCTGGTGAAAAGCAGAGGTGATGCCATAAGCCATGTTGAATGGAAATCGCTTGCCTCGAGGCCTGAGACAAAGAACTGGTGAACACAGAGCTGCTCGCGTAACAGCCATCAGGATGTGATTGAAACATGGTCCGGCCCTTTTCTATGTGCCACGACATCTGACCATCTTTGATATATGTGTCATGCATCTTTGGGCTTTTGCAATGGCCTGTCTCTCGCCAGACCTGCTGTAGCAATTCCTATCTCGCGACATAAACACAAGGTGGTCGAATTGTCCACGCAGAGTGACGTCCGGATCTTCGTTTGGACTGCTGATTCTGTCAGAATTCAGCAGCTAGGAGAGTAGTCAACACTTCCAAGGAGCTGATAGTTCAACTCGGTTGACTGGCAAGACAGGGCTAAGTCCCATAGACGTGGCCCAGGCGGGATTCATACCCTGGTAGTCATACGAGGTGGGAAAGAGGGAGAAGCGGCCATGGGACACCAGAAGGCAAGCCTGTGTATTTCCCTGATAGATACTTTGGTACAAAAAGTCACGAGTTACAAAGATCTCTGAAGATGTTGATGACCACCAGATGACTTTGTATCAGTAAGTTGGCAACAACGCTGGATACAACTTACTCGTGGTCGCCATCGCATCGCGCTGTCTCCTAAGACCACCCCCAGCAAGAAAGTCCGGTTGTATGGTGGTGAGCCGGCGTTCACAAGATAATTCGTACCGCAGCTCGAAACATTCGCGTCATGCTGCTCCCTCTCCGGACTTCGCTTGTGCTTCGATTTATTATTCTCTCGTTGGATCTCATGCTTCGCAAAGACCGCACGCGAGGACACAGACACCCTTGAAAATGAACCGGCCGGTGTGTTTGGCGTTCACTAGGATTGATCTGGCGCGTATTGTTGCACATATATCTATGATGGTCAGTAGTGTTGACTTCGTCGTCGACTGGAGCAATCAGTGTCGGGGCGGCGTGCTGCTCCCACTGTACCTTTTCCAAAGCTCATATACATGTTCGGTCTAGGCATGCTAAAGCGGGAATAGTTTGGGTTTTTTTCTGTCTTTTTCTGTCCTTTTCTTTTATATATTGAAAGCAATTTCTCAGTCCCCTGTTAAGGGAATGATGCGGCAGCCATCTCACCATATACTTTCCCCCTCGGAAGAATGAGTTGTTGGGTACAAGTGCACTACTTCCGAAAGGCTACATTCAAAGCCCAGGGTCTGATATGCAGAAAACGTCTTTGCCACTGTTGATAGCATACCCAATGAACGACTTCGGCGTAGTGATCACGATGTGTCCACATCTTGCATCCATATCAACGTGGGACATCGGACCGTACTTGGAACAAAAGGAAAGGAAAACGCAGATCAAGACCACTCAGTCGGTCCGGAAGTGATGTACATAGCTGTGTATTTCTGTTCGGCAGGCTCTTATCTCACTGGCAAAAGTGTTGGAACAGTGACCGAAAACCCAGTAAGTCTTGTAGTAGTTTTCAAAATGGAGCAACTTGGCATAGCACATAATTGTCAAAGCATATGGGCCAGAGTGACCGTGCTCTCCGTGTCACATTCAGGAACCGTCAATCCCGTTCCGTTCATTGCTGGCCGCCCAGGAACTCATCTCCACGAGCTCGACACATTATGATACCTAGGTACGTGTAAGAATGTCTTCCTGCCCCAGAACCCCAATGAGGGGCCCGAGCGTTGCCGCGGTCTAGACGGCTGGACCCTGAAAAGACAAGCCTGGCTGGATTCGCACCGTCGACCGCAATCAGCCTGGCCAGATCCCATCCTCGGTACGGACGTGTGGGTATGGGCACGGGTGGGCTGGTGGAACGGCCGGTTCGGCGTTTCCACCGGGGGCTTTTACCAAAGCGATACCCAGCCCCTTCTGCAGAACAGAAAGCGACAAGGCAGGGCTCTCGGGAGCCTAGTTATTCTGTACTGGCTAATCAGTCAAGTCTGGGACCATCGTGGTCCCAGACAATACAACAGTAGTGGCTACAATCACGAATATGTACAGGGCCTACCGAGCTGACGCGAGGTAGATCTGGACGGTGGCTGAAGCACCATCGACTGACGTGTGGCTCAACTCTGCCCCGTCCTTAGGTATATCACTGGACACGTTGGTATGTTCACCTCGTGTGTCACAGGGAGTTGAATAGAACTGGTGTGGCTGGCGAGATCGATGTGGGGAAAAGGCGGTGAGCACCAGGCTGAAGCTTGTGGGAGGCGTACGACGGCGGATGGGCTGGTGGAGGCTGGCGTCCCGTCGCCGTTCACGTCCGTCCCCGGAAAACCCGGGCAGGACATTACACTGTGAGGGTTGCAGGCCGTTCCGAGCGGGCATCGTGAAGAAGAGGCTGCTCGGGCACCAATCAGGTTTTCTTAGCCGCTCACGTATTGACCAGGAAGGACCTGCCATATGCCATATGGAACCATCCAATCGAGGTGGGGGAGAGCCAGCACGGAACTGTGCTTTCTCCCTTTGAGCATCTCGATCTCGAAAGACCCGAGGTTAGACGTCTTTCCTCGTGCTTTGGGCGATAGCATCAGCATCGCCACCAGGCTTGCGCGTGTGCACCAACGGCGACGGCAGTTAGGCATTGGCGGCTCTGGGACTTTTCCTCGGGCAGTACGTCTGCAAGAGCCGTGCCCAAGCCGAAACAAAGTGAGGCGGGCTGATCAGCGGATTGGCCTTGACGGCGATTATCGGAGGGACCGCCGCGCAGAAGGTGGTCGTCTGGGAATATGAAAATGCGGAACACAGAGTTTTCGTCCCAGTCAGCATCGGGCATTGATTGTCGTTTGTCGCCATCCCTGGCCGGCACCTCCATATCGCGCACGGGTGTCATAGAGAGGCGAGCCTGTCGAGGATTGTCAGCCGGGAAGCGAGGCCGGGAGTGGCCGCTTGCACTTGCTGATTGCTCCATTCTGACGGGACTCTCTTGGGACAGAAGCACCAGACTCGCGATAGCCGGATGGTCTGCGCGACGAGACAGCATGCTGCGGGTATGTACAGCAAGTCTTGTCGTCGTCGTCGTCGTCATCACATTAGGCCATCCCTTGCAATGTCTGGCGTCTTGTCTCGAGGCTGGCCGCCTTTAAGACGACGAACGGGGTAATCAAGCGAAGTGTCGGCGCTGCTAGCGTGACGATCGGCACCGGATCCCTGGAAAGCCAAGCTTGTGGTCGGTGCTGGACTGGTGGACTGACTGGAGCTGGCGGGCTGGCGGGCTGGCTGGCTGGCTGCTCTCTGAAGGATGACATGCAGGCAGGCAGGTGTGACTGGCAGCGCCTCGCCAACCAGCTCACGACAGAGATGCAACATGGCCGTCGAGCAATCTCGCGTCGCCGGGCCATTCACAAGGCGCACAATGGGCCACCACGGCTGCCGTGGCCGGCTCTGCTCATCATGATGCTGCTGCAGTGCGTGGCCATCGGCCCTCCACCGCGCGCCTGCCGTGACACCACCTGGAACGCTGGATGCTGATCTGACTGGGCGCCTGTGCAGCGTTGGCTTGCAGAGCATGCGCAGTGCCAACCAACCTGTGTGGCGAGCA
This sequence comes from Microdochium trichocladiopsis, assembly GCF_020744255.1. NCBI lineage: Eukaryota > Fungi > Ascomycota > Sordariomycetes > Xylariales > Microdochiaceae > Microdochium > Microdochium trichocladiopsis. The sequence goes on from NW_025763547.1 coordinate 954,535, forward strand.
CGCCTCACCTAGCCAGGCCAAGTTGGATGTGTCCCCAGCATGCGTGCCAGACATTCATTGCTCGTCTCGCGCCGTGGGTGGCAAAGCGGGCACGAGAAGGGCAGCAGTGCGTGGCGTTACCAGTCCAGGACGCACGCACGCACGCACAACACTGTCGACGACGACCTGCAGAGCCATGTATCGTCCCTAGTCTATGCACTTGATGCTTACATGGCAGATGACAGTGCGACGCGGGGGGCACCAATTGGAACAGTTGCCAGTGACATCAGTATCCTCGAGGGCATTGCTGGGGAGCAACCCTCGCGGGCATCGTGAACAATGACTTCAGCGGGCAGGTGTTCGTGCTGCTGCCGGCCCCAAGGAGGCAGGCAAGAGTCAAGACTCGTCCGTCTGTCCAAGGTAGGCTAGCGCTTTTCTTTTTCCATCGAGCGCTTTCTTTGCTTGGTGCATTCATTCCTGTCCTGCACCTCTGCTGCAACCGCGGAGCGCGCTCGCCAATGGGACGCCGTGCTGGGCCGAGGGCATTGGGCCATGGGGCAGCCCGCCCGCGACATGCAGGCGCCTTCTGCATGGATGGCATGGCATGGCTCCCCGAACGACGTGGTGCGCTGGCAGCGCCATGGCCCATCCCATCCATTCGTTGCGGATTGATTGTGCGCGTGCGAGTTGGGCGCTGGCCGGCCCCGTCACGATCCAGTCCGCTCCCGTTCGCCCCGTCCTCGCCGGCAAACATGGCTTGTCCGCGACGAGAGACGACTGGCAAATCCAACAAGTGGACAGGCAACAACCCTCCATCTGGCGATGGCCTCACCCATCTCTTACGGCGGCAGCTGCCTGGCAAGGAGCGTGTCCTGCTGATGGTCGACCTGCCCGAGGACAGACAGCATTCATTCGCCGCGCCAACAACAACTGCAAAAAGTGGGTGCGGCCCAGCGCCGCGGCATTGATACCCAAGCCTCGCAACTGTCCAGTCAGCCCCAGCCAATCCATCTTGGACCTGGGACCTCGCGGATCTGCTCTCGCGGATCTCGAGGTACATGCTTCGAGTACACACATACATGCCATTCTCGGTGGGGGAGCGACTGGTTCTGACATGGTGGCACCCTGATGCTGTCTGACGGACGGTGCGACCAGCGTACGTGTCAGGGTCGACGACGCATGAATCTGCGAGCACAGCACGGGCCTTTGTCCTTCTGGCTGGCCCCAGCACGGCGCCGATTCGCTTACCCTCATGCGTGTCAGTCGTCCACTTCAGGCGCTGTTTCATCCTAGACACTTCCACCAAACCAGTGCCGCCTGCATGCTCTCGTGGACTGCCAGCTTGCCAATCGCTCAATTGCCCAGGCGATCAGCACACAGAGAGAGAGTGAGAGAAAGAGAGAGTGCGTGTCCAGCAAACGAGACAGTATGACTCTGCCCATCAAATTGGTAGCTCCAGCCAGCAGGCAGCCAGAGTCACCACTCACTGCCTGGTCCTTGTGGTGATCCGAGACGCTGACGGCTAACTCGACGACCCCCTACTCCGGAGTCACTGACTGTCTCGTGGCAGGGTCGTGCCAGCCCAGTCGCCAGCCCAGAGTTTCCACCCAACCTTACCCGCTCGAGCCCGCCCAGCTAGGCCGTCTAGTCTCCCACCAGCGCGTGGCATATCCATCTTCTAGAAGCGCGGCGTCGCGTCTGTGGGCTCTCGTGGGTTCGCGCTTCGACGTTGGCCCCACGTTGGGTGCCTGGACGGAGCCACGAGGTGCTCTTGGGCAACAGGAGTTGGCAGGCTCTTTGTCACAAAGGCCGTCGCTGCTGCTGTGTGGTGAAGTGATGGCTGTCAGGCCAAGGCGAGCTGTTTGAGACCCTGCCCCCGGGCGGCGCCCACCCCTGCAACCACTCAACGCGGGCGCTGACAGGGCTCTTTCCCCAGGCTGAGTGCCCTGGCGCGCTGGCTTGTATCGATATTGCCCTATCGATTGCCCACCCTTGCAGCAGCATTCCATGCCACCCGCTCCATGCTCTCTCCCGCCCGCCCGCCTAGCAAGAGTGACCGCCCACCCACCACCCACCTCCTGCCCATCTCCCCACTTCCTGCCCTTCGTGTCTCTGCTCTCCTTGCCAGCCAGACCCTTCTGTTCTGTCCTTCTCCAAACACCTCACCACAGCTCGGCTTTGGCACAAGCACTCTGCTTTGCTCCCTGACACTTTCCAAAAAAAATTCAAAGACTACTCACTCTCCTCGACATCGTCACGACACCTACACTGTAATCGCCAGACTCAAGCCTCTTACTGTACACGAAGCTCGTCTTGCTCTCCGGACTTTTCGACTCTTGTCGATTCTCCCGTCCGGCGCCGAAACCACAACCAGCTTCTCCAGCCCTGTCGCTCACACGTTGCTATTCTCAGCCCAGCATAAGAGCAATTGCACTGCAGCTGCTTGACCCGACGGAGACTGGCCCGCCCTAAGCCTTGACGGCTCCAACCCTCCTTGGGGCATATCTGCCCTCCCATCGCCATTCCTCGCGTGTCCTCTGCGCCAGAGTGGCAAGACCCGGCAGTCCCATTGCCCAACATGCCTCGAGACCTGAGTCCTACCTCTAGGATCGCCTACTGTGAGGAGGTCAACGAAGATGATGACCCTATATCGAGGCGGACGTATGCCAAATCCGTCATATCGCCAAGCCCGACCAAGGAAAGATCTAATACTGGCAGATCAAGGAAAGGCCCCTCAGGGCACTCACCTTCGTCGCCGCCATCGTCATACGACGGCTACTCGGACGAGGATGCTGCTGATCAGTTGTCAAGACGTGAGCTCGTCAAGTCAAGACCCAAGGACTCCCGGAAGAACAGCAAGTCGGGGCCCATCGTCGTAAGCAAGCAGGGCCCCCCGAAACGGCCAGGCGTCCGCCAGTCAAAGACGACTGGCCACATTCCTGGTCGGTCGATAGACGAGGCGTCATACTACGGTGTCCCCCAACATCCACAAACTATCGTCTCTCGCCCGCGATCCAGGACTCGTCCAGAGAGCTATTATGGCCAGACTGCCCGTCAGAATCAACGCGGCCCGCCGATGTCGCATTCTGCTTTCTATAATGGTCCTCCCCCGCCGGGCGGGTTCGCTCCGCAGCCATTTGGACCCCCGAGCATGTTCAATGGCCCGCCACCGCCCCATATGAACCTGCCGATGCATCCGGGGCCACCGGGACCTCCGGGGCCACCTCTTGGGCACCCGCCTCCCATGGATTTCCATGGCGGACCCCGCGAGCTCTCAGCTCGATTCGGACGCCCACAATCCTCTATGGGCTTTCGGCCGCCCTCGAGCTACGAGCCCGAGCCCATGCTCGAGCGTGGAATCCCGCGCAAGCCCTCTGTCTCGAGGAAGATCAGCAAGGATCACGATGACCGCATGAGAATGCCGCCACCGCCAGCACGGCCAGCTTCTGCGCGGCCTTCAATAAGCGGCGGTGACCGCCTTGTCTTCAAGGCTCCTCCTCACGGTACCATGAGACGCAAGTCAAGGCCTCAGGTTCTTGACGAGGACGAGGACGATGAGTTTGACGAGGAGGATGACATCGTCTACAGGCCAGATCCTCGCCGCATCTCATCTGGCTACGGATCCAACGCAAACCCATTTGCAAGCCGTCGTAACGACAGTTATGAAGAAGAGTCAGACGGCGATCTTTCCAGCTACAAGAGGGAACCCGCGGCTGGTCATGCACGCCGCAGGAGCTCTCAGTTCCGCGGAGGCCTGGATGAGAAGACCCGCAAGGCCATGAACTATCAGGACGGCGTCATGACTCAAAGCCATGGCGCGCCTCTCACCGCTGAAGCTCTGAAGTACATCAAGAATGGCGGAAGCACTCGTTCCACGCGGAGCACCGAGAGTCGAGACGAGAGTGACTGGAAACACTCTGCAACCACTCGCACCACCCGCTCCAGCAACGAGGAGGACGACATCACGATCAAGCTTCCCAGAGGAGGCGTCATCGAAGTCGGCGGGGCCAAGATCACATGCGCTGCTGGTGGCGATGTTAACATTGGCCGAGGCAATCGTCATGGCAGTGATCGTGCCACGGAGCGTGATACTGCGACCATCAATGATGAGGACGAGGAAGAGGAGGAGGATGATGATGACGACTTCCCCGAGCCCAACTACAGGCGCAAGAGCCGGACCATGCGCACGCAGAAGCGCCTTCCCGCTCCCGAGCCTCACGTGGGATCGTATCCTCGCAATCGTGATCCAAGGTCAATGACCCACCCGCCCGCGCTTGCGCAGGTGCCATACAACAACTATGCGCCAAGCAGCTACGGCTCTGGCCGACGTACACCAGGACCGCGTGGCGGCCAGCAGGCTGGCGGCGTCTATGACCCATTCCCATTCGTGCCGGCCTTTGATGACGAGGACGAATACGAAGATGATCATTATTACCCTCACCCACCGGCCTCGGGCCCGGGCTACTACAACCCTCAGTACAACTACTGAGATGTTGAAGGAGTAGGATGCCAGATTGGTAACGATGTGCATCTTGAGGGAGGTCCTCTGTTTACGGTGTTCTTTGGCATTCTGCATTTCCTCTCTTATACGTTCTCACGAATATTTCATGAAGCAAGCGGATCTGTTTACATTTCTCTTCATTTCTGGCGGGCCCGCTTGGGGCTCTGCCTTTCTTCTTCAATAAGATCTCAATATCGCTCATCGTCCTGATGTGCATCTTTTGTTGTTAAACTCCAAGGGCGAGTGGTTTGCGAGCCTGTCTTGGCGATCTATGCGCTGCACGAGCACATGAGCGAGGTGGATGCATGAAGAGACATGGCTCAGGTCAATACGTGTTAATATGTGGCAATCCTGTCTGCGAGAATGGCAACGTCAGACGATATTCTGTTTTTTATGCATTTTGTTTGATGGGCTGATTCCTGCCAGGCATTCTTGGTGCCCTGTCATGTCTCCTTCGGACTGTATTTCTCAATGGCTCTCTCATTTCCTTCTTCACTTCTACTGCCGCACCTTTGGAGGTGGTGCAACTGGGTTGAGCCCAGGAAGCTCCTCTGCGTTGCCGGCCCCTGATACTCCATGTAATACAGACTCTTGTTTACGAGGTAGATGTCCCATTTCGCCCCTAAATACACGAGTCCTTTGACAGACCATGGCAATTGCGAGCTTTGCCGTGGAGAAATGCCAACAAGGAAGGGCTCAGGAAGCTAAGATGCCTCATTGTGTCTACGGGCACTGGTGATTGGCGCCCTCGTCCATCCGTAGCCTGTTTGGTGGCTCATGTATAAGGGGTTTATGTCAGGTGATCAGTGGCCAAACTGGGACAGAGCGACATATCTGCGACTGTTCCTGGACATTGGGGGGTTCAGGGGCTGTCGGACATGGCGGTGATCCTCGAGAGAAGAGGGTGGCCCGCGGTGAGTGTGGCCAGCATGGGAGCCAAGTTAATTATAGGCTGGGCGGCTAGCTGTGTGTCCTCTGGCAGCGAGAGTGGCCGTTTCCTCTGTTACTGTCTGGCTTCCTATACGCTGGAAGCAAACTGCATGGTGGGCGGTTGTGGTGAACTGCGGAGAGATCACCGTCGGTTTTGGGCAGAAGGGGGGGCCATGTTTCACTTGGGCTATTTCGTTGCTCTCTTTGGGGTGAGGTTGAACAAGCTCGGTCAAAGGAGGTTAGCCAAAGTCAAACCTGAAGCCAGGGGAACGGCCCGCAACTGGACACCCATACAATAGGGAGGGGAAGATGGCGTGGACCCACAACCGAGAACAATGCACGCACCAGGAACCGTCGTCGGTGGCCGCTGATGACTAAGGTGAGTTGCCTGGACGACCAGCCACCACCGACGTAATCTATTTACTTCCAAGGAATCGATCCTGCCATGGCGCATGTGCAGCAGCAGCAGCAGCATTGATTGATGCGTCGCCCGTCCAACCTCTGTCCATCCCCCCAGCCACGCACTACGCTTGTGCCACCTCGCTCCCGGCCAAGGCACAAAGTGTGATCCGCACAGCAACGACCAGGCAGCCATCTCTAAGCCTCGCTGCGTCCTTGCACCTGCCTACTGTACGTGCTGTCCTCTCCCAACACGTCCCTCGCACTCCATTCCAGCAACCCCACGACCTCTGAGACCTCCACCACAAACCGCAACGATCTATTGACGGCACATAGCAGCAGGGCGAAGGACTCTGTGCAATTTCTCTGCGTCGTCCGCTTTATTCCATCCATTTCTCCTAGCTGGCTTAGCGGGATTGCCTGGGCGATTCCAGCAAGGTCTCAGACTGCCACACACAATTCCGCCCACCGCTTCCACGGCCTCCGCCACACATTCCAGCAGCATCGCGGAACTACGACAATCACACTCGGCGTAGCCGGCTCGGTTGACTTCCCCGAGATGGCTCCTGCAGTGCCAACATGGGCCACTCAGGCTCGCGAGCTTCTCACCTCGGCAGTCCGCACCGCTCGCAGCACAGAGCCCAGTACCAACGATGTCGTGGCCCGACTAGGTCCCTTGGCCGCCCGCTCGGTGCTGCTGGCGCGCGACGGTGATAAGCCGCCACAGCCCGACCCGCACAAGGGCGCCGTCAACTTCAAAGACATCAACAACGCCGGCATGTTTGTGCTCTTTGCCCTGATTGGCGTTGGCTTCGTCATCACCATCATCTGGTTCTTCTTCTGGGCCAAGAACGGCGGGTTCTACTTCAAGGAGAACGACTGGGAGGACTACAAGTCGACCGTGCTCCGCCGCAAGGGCCCCAACGGCACCATCCTCTCCGGCGCGACACCCAGCACCCAGCTCGGCGGCGGCAGCGTGTACAAGGATTACGACGATGTCAGCACCGAGTACACAGGTGGGCTGACGCAGATGACCGGGGACTCGGCGGAGACGGGCAGCACCCTAACTGGAATCACCGGCGGCGTGTCAGACTTTGTCGGCCGGGAGAAGCGCCGGGAGAAGCGCGAGAGGAAGGAGCGCGAGCGGGAGAAGAAGAAGGACCGCAAGAATCGCGAACGCTCTGCTAAGCGCCGCGGCGGCGAGGACGGCGTGCTCGTCGACGAGATGGCTGAAGCGACTGCCCAGGATCACCTCCGTGCCTATCGTCACGAGAAGCCCGCCCGCGTCGGAGGCATCAACAAGGCAAGCGAGGGCAGCGAGTGGGACGGCTCGACACACCCGGACAACTCGACTTCCGCCAGCAGCGACCTTCTCAGCCACCGTGACGATGCTTCCAGTGTACCCCCGTCCAGACCGAGCCGCGCCGAGAGACAAGAGGCACGCAAGAACGGCGGCATCCGCAAGGTTTACAGCACTGCTGACCGTACAGCAGACAGGGAGCAGGAACGCATGCGTGCGGAGGCCAAGCGTCAAGCCAACAGAGACCGGTCTGCCGGCGGTTCCAGCAAGCCCAAGCGCGACTTCAGCTTCCAGCGGGCCGAGACTCGACCTACCCTTGGCAACCGCGGACCCAGCACGATCGAGGAGGAGGCAGACATTGGCATGCAGGGCCGGTACCTGCCTGTCGGTAGCTACGCACCTGAGAGCGATCTCGGTGTCGAGAGCGACCTTGGCACCAAGTCCTACCACCACGTCATCCCTGGCCTGTCCTCTAGCGCCGGCGGTAGCCAGGGCGGCAGCCAAGTGGGCAGCCAGGTCGGCAGCGACCTGTCGTACCAGGAGGAGAAGCGTAAAAAGCGCAGCCAGGGCCGCCACCGTCAGCGCGAGTAAGACGTGATGATACAGCCTTGGTCCTTGCTTGATTGCGGTGTTTTCCTGCTTTCCTTCGCCCATTGAGTTTGTTCATGTTGGCCAGCATCGCGTAATTGAGATTTTCTGTGTATTTTCTGGGCGGCATGCACATCAAAGCACCACGACAACAAATGACGACGCAACGGTATTTTGGCACTCGTGTCATTGAAGCATTTGTCCGCGGGAAGAAATGGGAGAATGGTTCTTAAAGTACGTCTCCGTCGTGCATTCACGTTGCGAAGGTTGGCGTTTTTGTTTTTTTGTCATGTCTGGCATTTTGCGCTGACCAAGTTGTCTAATGAGTTTACGGCTGGGTTCTTCTGTTTCGCTATGCTTGATGGAGCTTCTCAGACAGAATGGTGGATCAGTCCGGGAAGATCAAGTAGGTTTCTGGACATTTGTCGCGGCTAGGCGGGGACAATCATGTAGATTAGATTCACGACAATGACAATACAAAATGAATATACACTGAAGCAGGACGGCTATATTGGGAATGTGACCTGGGCGCGATTGAAAAATAATGATCGAGTGACAAGGGCCATTGTACCAGGGGAAAACGGCAGGGAAACCCGGCAGCCATGCCGCCTTCAACCTGTTACGTCCCGCACCCCCAGCAATAGTCGTGTTCGCCGTCAAACATTTCACGCGTAGGTAGGTCGGACACAGGGCCTGCAGGGCATATTCTACGCAAAAGGGTGGCCGATAGGGACAGTTTATATCCTCCAAGCTTGTAAACATATGATTTATATTGAAAGAGCGTGGCAGCTATCATGTCTTGCTCTCCCGAGTGCGGAATGCAGCAGGTAAGCTGAAGATGCGGACCTCATGAGTAGTATGAAAAAGAGAAACCAGCAAGAAATCGAAATTCGAGACACAATCAGGCGAAGAAGATGCCGGACAATCTTGTGAACGGGCAAGACTCGATCGGGCTTGCTTTCAAATATGAGCGCGCGCGAGACAGAAGCCGTGATTACGAGAAGACGTCAATCGTAGAAAGCAAAAGCACAAAAAGCCAGGGAAAAGTAAGTGCTTGGTTGTAAACAATATATAGAAACGATTGCGTGGATTTGACCATGATGAAATTCGGTGCTTGTTGCCGAGACTTGTGTGGTCGTTAAAGGTCATCGCCGGAAACTTGAGATACAAGAGGGATTATTCATAGCTCGTGATTGCATCTATCATGCGAGACAAAGCGAAAAAAGAGTGATGGGCTTTGATATCCGAACAACGTCGAAAAAAAGAGCTTATGCACCTGCAATGCATGCAAAAGCGACAACTTCCACGGAAATTGAGCAATTGAGCAACAGAGTTTCTCCTCTTGAATTGCATCTTGCAACGTAAAACCATGAGTTTGGTGTTTGGGGAGATACTCCGTCCTTGGGGTGATGGAAAAGAAGCTGTGATCTCAAGTTCCATTTGCTCAGCACGCGGCACAGGACCTGCACTGGTGCAAAAGCTAGATGGATGTGTGCGATAGGATTTATGGTTTTTGAGACTGCCGTGACGACAGTAGGCGACGCTTCCCGAAGACAGTGGTCGAATACGTCCAGAGGTCGCCAGGAGGAGGACGGATACATGACCCGGCCTCCCCTTCAACATAATAATGATTGTTGTTGTCAGCTACGCCTTCTGGCAGGGCGATGATAGCATGAACGTTGAGTCAAATGTCGCATGCCCACAGGCATTTCAGCGTTTCCGATCTTTGCCCTTGCCCTTGCCCTTCCCTCCGCTGCCGTGGTGGTGCCGAGCTGGCACATCCTGCCTGCCAAAGACCGTGTTGATGCATTGACGCAGATATTGGTGGTAGTCCGGAGCGACAAGTCCTATGAATGACACAGGAACGTTGTGATTTATGGTGTGGAGTTTGGCCATGTTGATCCGAGATTTGGGGTCAATCGTTTCATACGAGACCTGTTCGGAGATCGTGATTGGTATAGGAGCGAATCCAAGTTGAGGCTCGCCTTCTAATGGTGGTGGCAGCTCATATCTCTCATCAAATGCTTGGGCGTGATGTTCTGGGTGAACGCCATTTTTGAGACAGCCTTGGAGGCCATACGTATAAATACCCCTAAAACATGGTCAAAACCTGCTTCACGACAAAGGAGTCCATGCTCCTTCCCCAATATGGATCGATATTGCTTACACACAAAGACTATGACCCCTGAGTTCTTTGACCACTATGAAGCGACGGATGCCCGAGAAGTAAGGGTCTTGCCCGCCGTCGGTCAATGTCTCGTTGGGTCTCTGAATGCCACCTCGAGGCTCAAACCAGTTGACTTTGAAGACCTGAACTCGTGTCAATCAATGAGGACATGATGAGGACGCCAGAAGAGATACTCACGGATCCGAGCTGGAAGTTAGATGAGCGGACTATCTTATATTCTATCCATACGGTGAAATTTAGCACAAGATAGCATGGGAATTGATACGTATCATGCCGTACCTGATGCGGGGGGCCGACTTTGCTTGCCCTTGTGGGACGAGTCAAACGCAGGCGCATGGTGGCTACGTTTTCCGTGATGTTTGTTACGAGTGTGCTGCTGAGCATGATGCTGATGAGAGTGTTGTGGCTGATTGAGTTCGAGCGGAACAAATTCCGTAGTCCCTTCTGTGTCGTTCTTGCATCAGCGTCGATGTTACGAGGAAAAGTACAAGCAGACTCACCGTCGAAATAAAGTGGCGCTGCAGAGGTTGATGCTCCATCAGTATTCGGTGAACTGTAATGATCTGCCCTGCTATTTCTCATTGCAGTCTCGAGGTCTGCTTGATAGACATCATCCTGTGTCTCTTCGTAATTCTCGGGTTGAATGGAAGAGTACGCTTCCGGCAGGTCAGCTGGATGGACTATCCCGCGAACAGTCAGGAGAGTGGCATTCCAAGAAACATACGAAAATGAACCTGAGGTTCATGGTCCGAGTCCTCCCCAGCAACATTCAATACGCCGTCTCCCCTGCCCAAGGTGTATTCTGGGTCGATCTCTGAGACAGCAGGCGTTAGTACGTAATGGCCTCAACGAGTTGAAACTTGACAGAATTACCTTCGTTGTAGTCACCACGTATAGGCAGCTGAAACGTCGGATCCATCGGCGCGGGGTCATCCGTCACAGAGAGGTTTTCGAGGCCCAGATTCAGATCATCTTGATGATTCCGAGGCGTGCGTGAATCATCCCCGGGGTAGTAGCGGACGCCATCTGCAAAATGGTCAGCGGCGAGGCTATTCACCTAGTTTGCCGCTCGAACTCACCATTGTCATGGAGCGGCAGGCCATGCTGATTTAGTGTCGAATAGCTCGCGGCTGCATATATCTCTTGCTGTTCATCCAACGAAGCGTGTTGATGTTCATGTGCATGCCCATCGCTGTACCCGTAGTTTTCGGTGTCATTGCGCTCATGCCGACCCCGTCCCGAGGATCGTTGCTTTTCACTACTGCGCATTATGTCATTGCGTGGCTAACAGCCGGGATCTGGATACGAGCTACCATGAAACCGGCAGATGGTACCCCCCTTCTGTGAGCTGCCGAAATCACTACTAGTGCGCGCTTAGGAGTAGAAAATCATTCAGATGCCTGGTGGCGCCAAACCAGTCTAAACGACGCCCTTCCAACGCGACGCGGCCTGAAGGGTTCCCGAGGTTGGTCGTGAGTCCCTTCAGAGACCGAGCAACATGCTGGCAATAAGTCCTACGCTTCTGGTCCCGTTTTACTGGTGGCGAAGGAGTTTTGGGAAAGGCGACAAAGACGTGATTTAGTGCTGGGCATCGGCTGAGTTCGGACGGTTCCGATGTGATCGTGATCGTTCAAACTCGTATGCCACAGGGCGGGAACAGGTGCAGCTCCTCAGATGAAGTTCAGCCGGTGAACACCACAATGATCTGGTCCGCAGGACGTAAAAGCTCGATAGCACCGTGCTGGAATACAATAGGCGGGAAGGCGCAGTGTGTGGACGTGCCATGAGAATCTCTGTCATGCACCAGGCACGTACTCGGGGCAGAGGCCGCAGAAGTATCCTGGGGCGGAATCAGGAGCCTCGGGCCAAGGACCGGATGAGCGTACACAGCGGCAGACAAGACGTGCTGTGCCGCCGAGGACAGAGGCTGGATGGCTAGGCGGAGATGGGCACCGACGCGATCTTGTAAGTAGTGACGGGAGACAAGGCGGACCGAGACTGCATGAAACGCCAGACGGGAGATACAGGAAGCGATGCCGGCAATGGCCATCCATCAGCTGCCAGTTGCCGCCGTGGCAATCGCCGGGGACGGGGTACGGTAGCCATGGGTGGTGAGGCTGCTCAATGGGGGACTCAATGAGTGTGTAGATCCGAGGCCTGTGCCCTGTGAAATGGGCCGTAGAGTGTCCGCAATCTAGAGCAGCAGCTGCACCACACCAAGGCCAACGAGGTACTGGCGGACAGCCACACGTTGTTCATGCCGGCCCGAGGCCATGTACTGGGGGTGTCGCAAATCCGAAGGAGCTCTGGCATGGCGTGGTATGCAGCCCAAGACCAACAACCCTTGGGAAGGAAGCGCAGGGAGGGGAGTGGAGGCCCCCCACGGTGGTGGTGGTGGGTAGTGGTTTGGTCAATTAGTGGTGGTGTGCAGTGAGCAGGGCCTCATGCCAACCTTGGAAGGCCTGACCGGTTGGGCAGCGCACCCGCCATTCCTCACCGGTGATGGCATTTTGCGACGTGGGCAGCATCACGGTTACTCTATCCGTCCAGCATCCCTGGGCCACTGGCCCAGGTGAACAAGTCTAAATGGGGTGGCACTCCAAGCACAAGACGGCACGGCACGCTCTACTCTAGTCCCCCGGCTGATTGCCGGGTCCTGCCTGACCTTGCTTCGAGCGGAAGCCACGGCTTGCGTTGGTGTTGAGACGCCAATTGTCCAGATCGTGCTCGCGTCCGACACCAATTCCTGCCCACGTCCAAGACATATACACACAACACGCGCATCTCTGGCTGGACCCCGACTCAAGAAGACCTGCGAGTTTCTGGCCCTCGGCTTCAACTTTACCACAGCCTCTCCCAGCCGCGCCTGTGCTCCTTCAGAGATTGAGTCCCCTCTGGCCGTCAGCCATGCAATCAATCCAAGATGGCGTTCGTCGACCATGGCCTCCGTGACCATGTCGACATCACCCGGTTCAGGAGCCGATTAGCTTCTTTAGACTCGGCATCTGACGCGGAATCCGATCACCATAGGCACCACAGGCACCCCGACGACCATCGCACTGGCATCCTTCCAATGCTTCCTGCTGCTGGTGCCAATTTTGACGAGGCTGGCGAGATCTTCCCCCGCACAGTCGCGTCCTCAATGGCATCTCTGAGGTCACTCTACGGCCCTGCCACACGTCACACACGACATTTCTCGCCACTCTCGCGTAGACGTCAGTCGTTTCCCGAGCCTCCCAATCTCCGGACGCGGCCCAGCAGCAACACGAAGATGACTCGGCAGATGCACTCAAGGGCACGACTGGACTTCGAGTCAGGCCAAGCTCGCCAGCCATCGTCTTTTGTCCGTGTCACCAACCATAGCCGTTCTCGTCTTGTAACGCCTGCAGACTCGAGCTTGGGTAGTGAAATGGACAGTCGTACATCCGGCGCCACGTACGAAGACCAAAGCTTGAGCGATAGGACAGATTCTTATGATGGTGAGCGCGAACCCAGGAGTGTCGTCCATTCGGCCCAGGACGATCCTGTGTTAAAGCAGTTGTACAAATCTGCTGCCAAGCTGCGATACAGAAGAACCAATCTGTCAGAGCTGATCGAAAGTCTGCGGACTGCTCGATACAATGCCGATGCGCGGCGTAGGGAGCGCAACAAGGCTGAGTTGGCTTTTTTGGAAGCGGCCAGAGCGCAGATGACGGACAGCCCGCATCTTATTGAGCTTCTAGACGATATGCACAGAGCTTGCAACGAGCAGGAAGAAGTGGATCAACGCTTTCGTGAAATGATTGATTATCTTCACGAGGCTGAACTCGCACTGGACAAGCAGGAGCGCGTCTTCTTCAGCACCGCAGCGAGATCCAATACTGCCTACGCCGAATCTGCATCGGACGAAGGGACGGCGGAATCCAGCTCGGTGGACGGTGTAATCATTACCAGGCCGCACGCCGACCTGCCGTATGAATTACTTGGCATAACCGGTCTCCGCCCACCAAACATACACCCTGTCCTGAGCAAGCTACAGGCTTTGATTCGACAGCTCAAGTTAATAGATGAGCTTCTCATCAATTTGAGAGGCAGGAAGCAGTCGCTCGACAAGCTCCGCGATGACCTAACCAGTCTTAATGTCTCCGGGCTCCGGCGGGCGGCACACGACGCTGCTCAGGCCAACCAGCTTGACACAAAGGCCGTACACGCACTAGATACGAAATTCTCGCACGCCATCAACCGTGATGACGCAGACTTTCTTCGATCATATCCATCTGATCTCAAAGAGGCCATCAGGGAGCGAGATCAGACCTTGCAAAGGGTTGCTTATTTCGAAAGCGAGTGTCGGCGTCTGGGGCTAATATCTTCCGTTGACCACTTGCCTCGAGCTTGGAGTGCTTTGTGGGAGGAGAGTCCAGAGGAAATTCAGCTTGCGGATGTGACACGAACGGCGCCACGAAGATCCGTCTTCCCGCTCCTCCTTTCAAGCCCCGGCGCCCTGCTTGAGAGTGAGCCGAAGATGCCGTATCAAGCTCTGACGAGTGCATTGGCGCTGCCGCACACCAATCCTTCCCGCCAGAAATTGATCAACCAGAGTCTACGAGAAGTCAACATTCACAATCTTTTGAAAGGTGACGCGCAGCGAGATCAAGATGGACGCGTTAGGCTACTGAGCGAAGATAACATGCAGGCTCTGGCCACTGTTCAGAAGTCATGGCACAAGGCGGAGTGGATCAACCGATGGCTGCTTCATAAGCTGCACATGTCCTCCATGGAAGCCGAGACATTCTACGCGACATCACGAATCTACACGGAGATTGTAGACCGTGGACAGTGGCAAAGGGACGCTCTTCGTTTCTGGACCCGGGACCAGGCTGCGAACCCTGAAAATGTGGCTACGGACCCAACGACAACTGGCAACAGTATTAAACAGCCCCTCCCAAGTACTTCTGATCTGTTTGTGGACAGGCGACGCTCCGACTCTGATATGCACCTGTACAAAGGGCATGCACTATTGAACCACCATGAGCCTATTCAACTTGAGATACTGTAGTTTTGTACCGCAAATTCTAATTTGCATCCATGGCTCGCACATCGTGTTCATCATGTGACTGCTGTGACCGAACTCAGCACGGCGAGATATACTGCATCGGCACTGGCAGTGGCTCTGGTTGAGCACCGAGTCTTCATAGCTGAACTGCACAGCTGGGTCACAAGAGTCTCAACACCAAACTGCCGGCATCACAACGAGCTGGGTGACATGGATCGGGGATCGAGGCTGCAGCCGATCAATCACAAACACAAACGTCAGGGGCTCTGCAGCAACAAACAATTGCGGCCAGCCTTGTGCACCGGATGCCCGACGCTGCTGGCGGGCCGACCCATGCGCACAACCATTCGGTCCCCGCCACGCCATCGCTTCCCTACACGCCGTGTTGACAGTCGCACAAATTGCATTTTTGCGCCGGCCTGGTGCCAGGCACCAACCGCACGAGTCAACACGAGCACGTGTTCTGACGATGATGCCCGGGAAAGATAAGGAGATGTCCTAGCCATTAACTCGCTGCCCGCCTTGAAACCTGGCTCGGAAAGGTGGGCGGCTGGTCCCATGCCTTCCAAGGTTGGTCTTGTTGATGCTCCTGATACCTGACTGGTACCTTTCATGTCGGCGCCTGGTACATGGCAGTCTGCCTTCAGGTACTTCTGTGGGGGCGGCGTGTGGAGACCATGCAGCACTGCATCTCCAGGTGTGACAGCAGCGTCATCTGACCTCGAATGTCCGCATAGTGGTGTGGCACACTTGGCAAGTTGATTGCGGGCTGCTCCGGAGCCAATGCTAGGCCGCACGCTCCATCGCTGATGACACCTCACAGCTACAGTAGTACCACGTTTCGACCAGCTCCGTCCACACATAACCACCTTCTCAAAGCGGCAAATGGTCAATGTTCGCTTTTCGCCTCTGCTGAGGGGGAGAGAAAGCTCTGGCGGCGGAATGAACCGGCCAACGCCGCTTCCAACTGATGGCGAGTTCAGACTGGTCGATTAATAACTATTGGGAATCCAAGGGCATTAAATTGCCTTTTTGGCGAGTCAAGATGTCGAAAGCACCTGAAAGGCAAACGTGTCCCAGCCTTGGGCAGCGAAGCTGCATGGCGCTCTTCGAACCTTACAAACCTTTTGTAAACCTACTTGAGTAACCGCTTGTTGTCTCGTGTGGTCATATTCAGCTGAACACTGGTGTGACTCTTACCGCCATCAGGCACTTGTGACACGCCTTGACGTGTCGTACGCCCCTTATCTGCCAATCATCATATCCATCATCGTCCCACGGCTTTCAAGCTGTGCTTCCTATGGGGTGTGGTGATCAGCAATCCGGACAATTCGCATGTTCTCTAAACGCTCAACACCACCACCACTACCCGCGCATTCTCCAGCCTGCTTTGTTCGTTACAATCCTTCCTGTTGCGGGCGTGTTAAGCATATCTCTACCTCCGCACAGCCTTCTTCACAGTTACTGTTCCGAATTGCTGGCGAAGCTTGACCTTTTCTTACCACGAGAATTGTTCGAGGAGACATTGTCGCCGAAGCCGGGAGGCCATCTCAAATAAGGACAGGGGAGATGGCAACAGCCTACTAGTGACGATTTTCTTTTTTCTTTTCTTCCCTGTCTTTGTATTCTTATCAGTACCTAGCCCCGCCATGCAGCTTGTTAAGACGAGTTTGCGATAGTACTGAACGAAAGTCACAACGTGTTCCATTAGCTCCTTACGGAATACCGCGGGGCGTCCCTCATTTGTGTGAGCTATCGCCAGAACGTGGCTTTTTTTCAGCTGTGAGAGTGATGATGGGACCATGAGCCACTCTTGAGTATGGAACGACTTCATGATCGTGGGCCAATAGACCGGGGGATTAACTCGCAAGTTCATTAAGACACGCGGTTGCATTAGGGGCTCATGTGACTTCGCGTTGGTTGGACGTTAAAAGGAGATTGGGCAAGTATATGCTGTGTAACCTTGAAAAGCAGCCACGGCAGCCCCAGCACCAACAGCAGCAGCAGCCTCAGAAAGCAGACCGCAATGCGCGAGCCCAGCAAGTCAGCACGTGAGATGGGCCCCCCCGGGCGGCGCACGGCGCGTCCGAAGCAACCAGCGATGGACAACTCCGCGCGCATTCGCAATCCATGAGGCTGTGTGTGTGAATGGCCCCCTAGCCTAATAATGGTCAAGTAACTTCTGATAGGACGGGCAAGAGGCATGCCTGCCTGCCTGACTGCCTGACTGCCTGCCTGACTGCCTGCCTGACTGACAGCAATCCAAAGAGTGAGGCTGTTGGGCTTTTGTCGTGGGCCACGTCTGGCTGACGTCTGCCTGGAGGGGGTTCGTGGTCATTGATTAGAGGGGAAAGTCTGTCTATTTTATCTTTTATGGCGCTCCGGCCAGAGGCGTGTGTGTATGTGTGTGTATGGTGGGGCTCCCACCTTGACGATATGCATGTGTGCCTGGAAAGACACGTCCATGTCGTAGTTGTCTAGAACCGAGGAACTGTGGTTTCACGCATAGGGATGGCTCTGTCAAAGAAAGGACGCCGTGATGTCGTGTTGGGTCATTCGGAGAGAGCTAACAATGAATTACGACGCGGTGATAAGGACAGATCGCAGTCTGAAAGTCTTTTCCCCCTTTCGTGTTTTGACTTTGGTCTTTTCATATTCCCGTTTCATTTGAGCGGCTTGTTCTCTTGGCCCGAACTAGGGAATTGCGATGTAGTCTTTGATGATGATCTGAACTGAGGGAAGGGTCTTGTGTACTCGTCTATGGAGCGATTCCGAGTCCGCCGTATCATCTCAATCTGAAGCAGATCACAGCCATTTCCCTTGCGAGCCGGAAGGACGGCTTAGACTTCTGCCCAAGCCTATCAGCCTGGAATTTGCGGCTCTATTCCTGGGAGTAGAATCAAAATCGCCATTGTTTTGGGCAAGTTCGCGAGTTTCACCGTGTGATCGGTTCCAGATAATCAAACGACTATATCTCTCTGCAAGCCAAGAAGGCCAACTTCAACTTGAGAAGAGGGAAGCCTTTTTTCTATCTCCTTTGGATCAGACACGAGTTGAGAAGCAATGTTTACCAAAAACATACCACCACGTTGCGTAACAAAATGGGGTGTCGAGAGCCAAGCGCAAGCAACCACATACAGCAGGAGCAAGTTTGTCATCCCGTGCAGAAGAGGGACGAAATAAATGTCAGGTGTGATCGATAGTCCCAGCACCGACCAACTGGTAGCATTGCTGATGATTGCCGTGACCTCAATCACGAGGAGGAGGCGGGGAGAATGGGAGGAACGCTGGGAGAAAGCAAGACAGCCACGATATCACACACTACCAGCAAAACGCCGACCAATGCCCTTCCAGCTTCATGTTAGGGGATTTCCTGTTCCGGAGGTGGATGGGTCTGCGCTCCTTGCGATCCACTCTTGCTAGACCAAAGATAGCTGGGAGTTCAAAGTGGAGCTTATCGAGGACGGTCGGATGGACGAGGGTCAGAGATCAGGAAAACTTGGCCATCAGGGCATCTCAGGAGGGAGCCAGATGAGGGCGGCTCACGGCATCAGTCCGCGCCGGACGAACTCATTCTAGCAATACCTCAAAAACAAGACAAGAGGTGCTTGAGCCATGCTTCGAGAGTCACCGCTATCTAAAGGTCGCGGTGCGACAGCCTTGGCATCACAGGGCTCGGTGGCAGTCATAATAATGACCGTTTGTACTTTTGAAACTCATTGAATAGACAAGGCCCGAGTCTACTATGCAATAACAACATGATGTGAGGACGATAAAAACATCAAGAGTAATAGAGCGAGTTTGGTAAATATCTGGAAACGACAAAATAAGCAGCAGCCAAGACCCCAGAACGCCGGTCGCCTTTTGCCTGATTTGGACACCTGTTTGTGGCTCTTCAGTGTGAATCAAAGCTTCGGGAGATGTAGTGTGTTGTGTGAATGCATGAGTCCCCTCAAGAGATAGTACAAAGCCGTAGCCTGGCTTCTTCCTTGTTCTCCTCGTTCTTACTTGGCCTCCTGGTACTGGCCAATGACGATGCAGTGGTCTCTCTCGTAAGGCTCTGTCGGAAGATGTTAGTAAACATGCGCATGAAAAATAATCCTGCTTGGGAGTTGTATGGAACGTACCAAGCGTCAGCTGCTCTTGCGGCTTGATGCGCTCTGCCCTCAGCTTCTGTACCTCCTGGGCGAAAACAGCCTCGGGGGCGGCTGTGCTGTCGATACAGTTGGCCTTGATGGAGATGACTACACCACCGCCAACCTTGAGGAACATGTGGGCGTTGAGGGCGACGATACGGGCCTGGTCAGGCTGGGCAACATCGGCGAAGACGCAGTCGACCATGGGGACGAGCATGCGGTAACGCAGGGGGTGACGGGCATCCTCGACAATGGGGATGACGTTGGTGCGGTTCTGGGCCATGTTGACGAGATCGCGACCGGATCGGTGGGAGAACTCGACGGCGTAGACGTTGCCGGTAGGACCGACAATGTCGGCAACGTGGGAGACGGAGGTTCCGGACGCAGCACCGAGGTAGAGGACCTTGGAGCCGGGGCCCATGTAGATGTTGTCGATACCACCGATGATACCAGCAGCCAGCTTGCTGCGGAAGGGGTTCCAGACTCTGTACTCGACCTTGGTCGTCACAGGCGCGCCATCCTCGCCCTTGGTGATGTTGTCAACCGACACGCGCTTCTCGCCGTAGACCTCGAGGCCGGGAGCCATGCTCTTGGTGAGCAGGTGGTCCTCCTTGCCTCGGGAGACGAAGACACCGTTGTGCCTGTGAGGCTCCTAAGACAGAGGAAAAACGCCATGTTAGCTTCTGTTATCGACTGCGCAGTCGATGGGCTTGCGACAACAAGCAGGAAGACAACTTACAACAACGACCTTGGCACCGCCGCGAGCGCCAGGCTTGCCGCCGCCACGAGGGCCACCACGGCCACCGCCGCGAGGACCGCCTCTGCCGCCGCGATCACCAAAGCCTCCGCGACCACCGCCACGACCACCGCCTCGGCCGCCGCGATCACCAAAGCCGCCGCGACCACCGCCGCGTCCACCACGGCCGCCACGGTCACCACCGAAGCCACCACGGCCGCCGCCGCCTCTGCCTCTGGGAGTGAAGCCCATTGTGTATATCGGTTTCGGGCGAGCTGCGATGGGAATGAATGCAATTGAGGCACAAAGCTTGCCGCCTGTGTGCGTTTGATGGTGTTGTGATGCAGTAGAAGGCTGGTTGAGCAGAGTGCGGATCTCGACTTGCAAGCAGCAAGGAAAATTTCAGTCCCAGTTGCTGGACGCCAATGGCCTCTGCTTGCCGGGTGGGTCCTGCAGCCCAGCCTTTGCCAAAAAATTTCTAGGATAGCTCTATCGCAAGCTCCGGGCATCGTATCGGGCGCCGTAGTGGGGCCCTGATTATGCTGCAGCATATCGATAAGAACCTTAAGCACGGGCGCTGTCTGGCAGGTGGCAGCCAGCCTGGCCAGATGGCAAATAGCACGAGTTTCTGCGAGGTGGATTCCGGATCAGCGCCAGCCAATCACGCCCTCCCGCCCCGTGAGCGAGAGGCATCACGGCAAAAGTAGAAGACATGCACTCGGCACCTCCTTGACAGGAGATGAGGTACTGCACCTGAGGAAAATGCTCATAGATATCAATGACAGGTAATACGAACCAGGCTTCACATGCCCTTGTTTGTCGTAGCTCTTCATGTTGATGATTCGTGTCGCTGTCCAGGCGCTGCTGGACACCGCTGCGCAGCTGCACCCAGAAAAGTCCACCCAGCCAGGCCAGCGGCCATAGGGTAAGCGAGCCCTACTTTGGAAGAAGTGCACGCAGGTCAAAATAGCCCCACTCCCCTTTCCCGGCCGCCCTTTCGCTGGACTCGGCTAGTGGGGACGAGCCTGCCACGAAAAAGTTCATGAATTTTCGACCTTGACGCCTTCAACCTCACGACACCACACCCAACGACCAGACACGGCAATCCATCTCCACACCAAACACAGCAAAGATGGTACGTTTGTTGCGACGAGACGCTCCTCACCACAATCGTCGTTCGGACGGCCGCCGGAAAATGGGACTTTTGCGAATCGAGTCGGACACGGATTATCAGAGTTGCGCCAGTGCCGCTGCAGGCGGCCAATTCAAAACGCCCATGTCTTGACGAGAGGAGCGCAAGCCCACAACCCGCGCTTCCGACGACGACTGTCCCCCCGCCAGCCCGATCACGACGCCCGCATACACAGCGCAGGAACTCCAGGCTAATAATGGACTTCGAATTTTGCAGGTTCGCTACGCCGCCACCGAGATCGAGTCGGGCAAGTCCGCCCGCGCCCGCGGCGCCTACCTCCGGGTTTCCTTCAAGAACACCCGCGAGACTGCCCAGGCCATCAACGGCTGGAAGCTGACCCGCGCCGTCACCTTCCTCGAGAACGTCTGCGAGAAGAAGGAGGCCGTCCCCTTCCGCCGGTACGCTGGCTCCATCGGCCGCACTGCCCAAGGTACGAACGACTTGTGCATTCTCCTTCAGGTGGACCCCGGGCTCGAGTTTTGCGGAGGGGGGGAAAGGAATTCGGCAATCAGAACCACATCGATTGGGGAATTGAGGATTGTCACCTTGGGACATTCCTGTTGCCTTTGTTGTATGCACAATTGCTGACTGTCCCTCTTTGCACCAACAGGCAAGGCTTTCGGTGTCACCAAGGCCCGCTGGCCCGTCAAGTCCGCCGAGCACCTCCTCGGCCTCCTCAAGAACGCCGAGTCCAACGCTGATGCCAAGGGTCTCGACACCTCCAACTTGATCGTCAAGCACATCCAGGTCAACCAGGCCCCCAAGCAGCGCAGACGGACTTACCGTGCCCACGGTCGTGTATGTTGAAACCCTGCCATCAAAACGCGGCTTGACCCTCCCAGGCTCGGCATGCAGACTTGACATCCGTGCAGCCACTAATGCGCGACACAGATCAACCCTTACATGTCCAACCCCTGCCACATCGAGCTCATCCTGACCGAGGGTGAGGAGGTTGTCCAGAAGTCCGAGGCTGTTGTTGGCCGTGACTCTGCCCACCTTTCTTCCAGACAACGCGGCTCTCGCCTCCGGAAGGCTATCACCTCGGCGTAAATGTAATACAAGCCGGGGCGGAGTTATTAGAGGAATGTGACGATGGGAATACGCGCAAAGACGGTCAGGGATAGCTGCTTTTCTACTCCAGGTGTCAAGGCGGTCGTTAAGCATTAGGGTCTCAAGGTTCTGGCATGCAAAAAACTCGCGAAATGGAACTTTTCGTGTGATTTTCCCACAAAATACAAAAACGGATTCATGAAAGACATCACTCAGACTCGGAGATCGGGGACCGGCCGGGCTTTTGCGTGAACTTCATACCATGGCGCGAGCCTCGTTTCTAGCTAGCTGTGTTGGCTAACCTTGACACAGTGCCCCATCATTTCGAGGTCTCTTGCAGAAAGAGGAAAACCGTGATTTGCTATCTGCGCAAGCGCGGCTGACGGCGCTATTACATGGTATAAACACTGGTATTACATGGTTGTGTGAATACTTGCAGGGGAGCTATTGAATAGGCTCGGAAATGGGAAAGGAAACTGTCAAGACGCTTTGCAGAAAAAAGCAAGGCCCACACGAACCACAGCAAGCACCCTCGTTGAGAGGCGTTTTAGTGTCGGAAACGCCACCCGCCAACCCACGAGAGCGTTGGAGATGAGAGTGAGATTGCTCGTATCAGGGCCAACAGGGCCCCTGTTCAGCCTGAAGCATCCCTGGCCACATTGTACCCCAGGCTCTCATCTCGCCTAAATGCAAGTGCAGCTCCGCACCCAGCGACGAGCGTTGTGCAGTTTCTCCTCTGGAGGCAGGTTGGGTTGCGTGCCCCTGGTCGCATGGCTCCCCTTTCCCCCGTTGGCTTCCCCAGATTTGTGAGGGCTGACGCGACCAGGACAAGACACCCAAGACTGGGGCAACATGGAGTGTACTCCACGACAGCACAACCACCTTGGCACAGCCATGTGTTGCACAACTGAGCACCTGCATCCGTACCCTGGTTTGCCCTCTCGTTCCGGCAACAGGGAAGGTCCTCCTGGCAAGTTCCGGGCTGGCAGATTGGTCTTCCATGCGAGCTGGACAAGGTTTACGAGGATGAAGAAGGCCTACTCCATACAGACCGACGATCTTGGTGATGTTGGCACCTTCGCCCTAGCTGTCCAGGGCCCCCTGGAGTCTTGGCGAGACCTAGCCAGACCAGACTGCGCCCTGAAATGTCTGTCTGTCTCTATTAGTTGTGCTGCTGACGGCCTTGGAGAGGAGGATGCCTGTAAGCGAACTGACTCGTGATGATGCTCGATATCTGCTGGTAAGGCCTGCCGTCGCTGCCTAGATGTCTGGCTTTGCAACCTTGGTCTCTCTTTCTTTCTTTCTTTCTGGACTAGACCGCTATCCTCGGGCAAGTTCTCTCCACAAACGGCGAAACAAGACGGTACCTTGCATATGCTTTCCCCCTTTGGAACAGGGTGACGAGTCAGTGAGTAAACGCCTATCTTGTTCACCTTTTACTCTACTCTCGATGGTCTATGCACCTTACAGGGCCAAGCAGGTGCGGGAGGAGGCACAAAGACAAAAGTCCGGATTGGCTGACAAGCAACAACATATTGATGCGGAAAACAGATAGCCTGTTTGCCTCGATATTTGTTGCTGTGGCTTTCCGCACGCCAACAATAGGCCTGCCGCCGTTTGTGCAGCCGGACCTGCCGCGAGACGGCGTGCGTGCCACTACATCCCCGGCAATATACAGGCTGCATCTTGTGATCACTCACATTGTGGCGTATAAACCCCCCCTTTAGAGCCCACTCTGCTCTCCATCCGTCTCATTGACCCTGATTTGGGTACTGGGCGATCACAACCCCACGGCCACTGATAATCTTCGACGCAAGAAGAACCTGCTCATCTTAACCAAGAGAAGACGTGCAGATGTGCTGTTGCTAGCCGCATAGACCTCGTCCGACCGCCTACTTGCGTTTCCGGAAAACACCGAACCTGCTGAAGCTAGGCCCGACTGCAAGCGACAGCGACAAGAGCCTGCGGGCTCACTCCATCCCCAACATGGCGGACGCCTCGCACGACCAGCTCGTAGACATCACAAGCCTGATTGAGAGAGTGGGCTCCATCTTCTCGCTCCTGGGGTCCTTCTTCATCATTGTCACCTTCTCCTGCTCGTCGGCGTTCCACCAGAAGCCCATCAACCGCCTGGTCTTCTATGCCTCCTTTGGAAATGTCCTGTGCAACGTGGGCACGCTCATGGCGGGGAGCTACACTAGATTTCCTGGTTCCGTTGGCTGCCAGCTACAAGGTGCATTGATACAGATGTAAGTGGAAACCACGAGGAAGCGTTCGCATCCAAAGACTTTCTAGGCGACCAAGACTAACACGCTCGAATTGCAGGTTTATGCCGGCCGACGCATACTGGACTCTAGCCATGGCGGTCAATGTGTGGTTGACTTTCTACCACAAAGTCGACGCCATAGGGCTCAGGAGGATGGAGAAGTGGTACCTCCTCTTGTGCTATGGATGTCCCTTGGTCCCGGCGGTGGTGTTTGTGTTCATCGAGAATCCGACCCAGGGCCGCGTGTACGGCGACGCGAAGCTGTGGTGCTGGATCTCTCCCAGCTGGAGTCCATTTCGCTTCGCTCTATTCTATGGTCCCGTGTGGTAGGTCCCTCAACCGCAAAGTTGGACAGGAGTGGCAGAGAAACCCACAAGCGCGTATGCTGACTGATTACCGATCTCCAGGATCGCTATTCTCATCACGTTCTTCATCTATGCCCGAGCAGGCAGAGACATCTATGCTAAGCGCAAGACGCTCCGCGACTTCAGCTCTGGTAGCGGCCACGAGCCAGACTTCCTCAGCATGACCGACCCGTTCTCGACCAAGACGACTGAAATCATCGTGACGAGCGAGCCAGCCACAGACCAGCACCAGTTCCAGCATGCCAACCATAATGCCATTCCAACATGGCGTCAGCGGCTCTCTCTTGTGGGCACGGCCCACACCACAGACGTTTCTTCCGGCCAAGGCCTCAGCCAGCCAGCCGCCACAGAACGCCCATCCACTTATTCGATTACCATCTCCGCCGACGCCGGCGCAAGCAGCAAGCCCGCAGCGCAGAGACTGGTCAGCACCGACACCGAGTCCCGGTACGGCCGCAAGGACCGCTCTAGATCAAGATCCCACAGCACAAGCTCCACGGCCCGCTCCTTCTCCTCGATCGAAGAACGACACACTGCTCCTCCTCCAACATCACCACCACCCTACCAGATCAGTCACCCCACCTCCTCCTCCATCCCGGGCACGCCGAGCCATCAGAGGCCCCAGACCGCGTCCGCCGCCCTGGCCAGCGCCTCGGCGCGGCAGCAGCGCAGCCGCACTGCGGCCGTCATGGCCGCCAACAACGCGGCCTGGTCCTACACCAAGTGCGCTATGCTCTTCTTCACCGCCATGATCATCACCTGGCTGCCCTCGACGACGAACCGGCTGTACAACCTGGCCAGCGGCGGCAACAGCAGCCCGGCGCTCGAGTACATGACGGCCATTGTGCTGCCGATCCAGGGCTTCTGGAACTGCGTCATCTACTGCGTGACCTCGCGCGAGGCGGTCCGGCTGTTCTTCCTCAGCGACGTCCCGCTCATGGGGAGGATGTTTAGCTGCTGTTGGGGAGGAGGACGGGGAGGTCCAGGTGCGAGTCGCGGCCGGTTTGGAGATGCCGGTGGCAGGTATCCCCGGTCGTCGCGACACGGAAGAGCCATGGACCTGGACCCCGGGCAGGCGAGGGAAGGAGACGATGGACAAGGTCTGCAACAACAACAACAGCAGCAACAACACCAACAGTGGGAGATGCTACCGTCGCCCGATCGGATACCGCAGAAGAACCAAAGCAAGACGGTGACGACGGGGCAGCGCAGTAGCAAGGCGCTGATGCTAAAGTCCTTGGTAAAGGGCCAGCCTGGGAGAGCTGAGGAACAGCGTGTAGTTAAAGGGAGTCTCGACAGCGATGCCACGAGGACTCGCAAGAACTCTGCTACTGATAGCACCACGGAGCTGCGCCCTTCACAGTAGGGACATGCTGGGGCCAAGTGGAGGACGCCTGTAATTAACGATGTACAACTGCGAACACGAATTTCTTGTCTTAGGAAGTTTTAAGGACCGTTCCCAGGCCAGATCATGTGCCAAGTGACTGGTTGATGTTTTTTCAACGCAGGTTACAGATGGTGTAATTGTTCAGCCTGCATTGTAATCTATGACATAATTACATTACAAAGATGGTAAAAAGAACTCTCATGGAACCCGCCGCCCAGGACCGGATTCTGGCCTGTCAGATCTAACGAAAATGCCTGCACCACGAGGGATTGAGCCTATGTCCACACCCGCCCCCGGATATTCTCTTACCACAATCCATCGAGCTTTACAGGCTCGAACTGCTCCGCTTATATGGAAACCGACATGACATCTCCGACCGCAGTGCTGTGAACCGAGACTGGATCCTGTTTGCGTGAACAGGACTTACGCCACGGCCTGTGGGGTT
The DNA here is from genome assembly GCF_020744255.1 of Microdochium trichocladiopsis. Taxonomy (NCBI): domain Eukaryota; kingdom Fungi; phylum Ascomycota; class Sordariomycetes; order Xylariales; family Microdochiaceae; genus Microdochium; species Microdochium trichocladiopsis. The sequence continues at coordinate 981,029 of NW_025763547.1, forward strand.
CTGGAGGCACGCTTGCTGCCTAGCCGTGCTCTGTGTCAACAGTCACTACATTGTTCTACAACTCAACGCGTCTCCTTGACCGCGATGATATGTGAGTACTCCCATCGAGTGCCGAACTCGACACACTCTTGCACAATCGCATGATCGTCCCACCACCATCTTTCGGCCTTGACGAATGGGCCCCAGACATCTTGCCACAGCATTCGTGCCGTCAGACACCGCAGCTCTTCCTTTACAGTCACGAGGTGGCCTTCCTCTTCGTGCCTGATGGACTGGGGCACGGCTGGAACACTGACTGTGGCAATAGAGCTTCCCTTACCTCTCAACCGTCCGACTGCCAGCCAGGCAGGGAAGGTGCCGCTTGGGTATGTCGTGCGAAAAACTTGCTCAAGGTTAATTAACAAATTGTCAAACAACCACTTTCGCAGCTTTGGTCCTGTCTTTGAGCTGATTGGCTGCGGATCGATCAGTGTCAGATGCAGAGAACCACCAGGAACGAGACATCGGTTGATGTGGCGGAGGAATGGTGGAATATCTGTTGAAGGAAACAGAGATGGCATAGAGAGACAGGTGACTGCCGCATAGAGTTGCGGAGCCAACGACCGCGAACTGGCCGATGCAGACACAGCTGGCACAAGCACTGGCTGGACGTTGGGGAAGAGTCTCGGTGAGATGGGTTTTGTCGACAAGTGGGCAACGGTCAGATCCGGGTGCGTCGCGGCTAGGTAGGAAGCGCAAGCTAATTCTGGTCAGCAACCCAGTACTTCCACGCAGCCCTAATAGGCAAACTGACCTGTGGACTCGTAAAGAGCCAAGATCTTGGGTCTCTTGCTCGTCTGACTCTTGCAGAGCATGCCGCCATGTCGGGCTACACTTGTGAAGCCTCCAAATTGGTACAATGAGGAGAACATCCAGCGCTTCTTGGTGGTCTCGAATTCTTTGTAGACTGCAGCTTCGGAAGAATCGCCCATATCGGCCTTGATGTTTGCTAGCACGAGTTCCGCACCCGCGGCCTGCATCATGCGGACCTCCCTTTGCAGAGCGTTGATGTCTGGAGCCATGATATGGTCAGATTCGGTACTGGTAGGCGTGCCAGGAAACTTGTCGATGTATGCAGCCTCCGCCTCCTTGGTTGGCGAACAACCCCAAGTGTTCGGTGGTTTCCAAGCCTCAAAGTCCACATTCTGTGGCGAGCTAATCGACTCTCCCTGGTGACACATTATGATTTTTGACCCTGACAGGCTCAGTGTCGGGGTCGCCGTAGGAACGGATGCATGTCCTTGAGCTTCGGTGTGGAATTCCTCAGAGACCAAAACCACACTGAAAGGCATGTCAGTGTGGTACAAACATGCCAGATGGTATCGTCGACTTACCTCTCTCCCGAACCTGTCGATGCCGAAAGCCGCGATGTTCTGTTCCCTTCTGCTGATATTTCAATTTCCGAGAGGAGTTCATCAATGCCAACATCCAGCGGTCTCTGAGAAAAGCTGATCTCTGTTTTCTTTGTTACGAAGGAATTGGGACCAAGTGACTGTATCAGATTCTCCGCGGTGACAAGCGATTCTTCTTTAACGAAGTCTGTGCTCGTGAGTATGGCCGTGTGGTCGATGCGATTGGTAGGAGGAGGCGAGCTCGGCGGTGTGCCTCTCTTATCAGACTCCGCATACGATGTGTGAGGCGAAACTATATGGCTGCCAGACCATGAGGTTGAGACAACTTCTGAGTGGTCAGGAGATTGAAGCATGACCTCCGAGTCAGTCTCGCTCTGCTTCACCATGACTTCAGATGTCTTGAGGTGAGATAGAAGAGATTTGACGTCATAAATCGAGCTGTGTTTGTCTTCAGCAAACTCGCATGAAGATTCTACCTGCAAGGCACTGCGTCGAGGTTTGTATGGAGCTGTAGACTTTCGAGCCCGGAAAGACGAGAAGAAGCTCATGCTGTGGCTGCGACTTTCACTGGAAGACGAGCTTGTGGTCGAGAACGATTGTCGTCCATTTTCTGAAGAGCTTTGCTTGTCCTTTCGTTTGACCTCGACCTCCTTCCGTGCCGCCTTCTCGCTTCGAAGCTCACGATTGGGATCCGCCCAGCAAACATCGAACATCTTGCTTCAAGGTCTCTTGTCGAGACTGCAGGTAGTGGTTGAAGAGACCCCGAAGGTCGGATCCACAGTGACTAAGTCGGTCAGACTGCAAAGGAGGTCCAGGCAGATGCCCGTGAACCCTATGCGGCCGTGTACAGCAGTAGAGGATAAGGTAAGAGTTCTTTGCCGGGATTCGAGGCTGAATAGTAGCTGATCGGTTGCTGAGGTGTTTGGCGCGATGCGATGCAGTATGACGGTCTTGAGGCTGCAAGCCTGCGTGGAGAGAAAGCAAGTACCACGTCGCTAAATGGAATTGGGCTTTTTTGTGGTTGGGTTCCGGCTCTGGGGGAAGAGAGGATACGCAGTTGCTTTGGAGTGTGTAAGGAACGGGCTGTGTTTGGTTTGTGCGTGTGGCTCAACCAAGGAGACAATGAGCTGGGGGCTCGCGCTCGCCAAAGGACCGAGGAACAAAGTCGAGTTCGAGGGGCAGCTGAATGTCCTGAGTTGATCGTGAGACAAACGTGATACTCGTGGCTGCTTCTTTGGGACTCTGAGCCAAGCGCAAGGAAGGCGCGAGGTGAAGAATGTGGGAGGCCAATCACAAATGCACCGTGGCCAGTGATCACACTCGGTGCCGGCCCTGCGAACAATGGTTCAGCTTGGCCATCTGCGACTCCAAAGACAACAATGGCGGCTTTGTGGGAGCGGAGCAAGCACCCACCATGATGTCAAATGTCCTTTGTTACTGACGTCTTTTGGCTGCCGTTGATCACAGTTGGTTGTAAGACGCCCTGTGCTTCCCCGATGAGGATCCGGCTTCGCCGTGCGTCCTCATTAGTCCAGAGTCGTCCACAACTCGATTCCATCCCTGAGTGGCACTATCGGCCCGGCTGATCCTCCCGTGGTCTCTGCATATCGTGCTACCGATGCCACGCCATCTGCGATCCCACCCCTCGACTCGAGCCGTTTGGACTTGCATCAGGCTCGGGGAAGATTGTCAATCGCCAGACTTCGAGTCGTGCCTCACGAGTCTTGTCATCTAATTCCCACCTTGTAGCTACAGAGTCTTGTGTGCTCCGTCTCTCCTGGATTAGCCATAGATATGCTAGACAAGCTCAACCTTGGCGCCTGGGTAGACTTCCTGACCATGCTTACACCGGTGGCTCAGGTGTCGCCAATGCTGGGAAGCTGTCACCCTGCGGAACAATGGCTTTCGATTATTTGGAAGGCTAACTCGGTAGCCACTGTTGGACGCCCCCCCAAGTCAGTACAGTAGCCTACAGCTGTTGAATCAGAGAATTCCAGTTTGAGATTGCTCAGTTATGGTTGCAGACATTCGGATTCTGTGTCTCCCCACTGTGCAGCGGAAGCACCCAGTCCCGCCACTGCCGGGGGACGGATCCGGTCACACAAGATATGGCAAGCTTGCTCAAAGCCTGAATCACAAGTTCCGCTTGCTGTGCATCGTGCGGCTGCCTCTGACCCTCGCGGTGATACCCGTAGTCCTTCCGGGACGTCAAGCGAGATTTGTACTTCTTGGACCCGTGCCTTGCGAACATGAGAAATGATAAGATGCCAAAGGTTTTCGACCACGAATAATTTCTCCGTCAATCTCCTCCAGGCCATCACCTTGGTACCGTTTCGGAGCCAATGGGCTCTACACTGCCTGAGGCGCATCACGGACGGCTAAAACTTCCTGGGCTCGCAACGTGACACAGGATGGCTTCAGTTGCAATTGCCTCGTGGCACAATGGTGGCGCTCCATGCCAGCGAATGACACCTTCGAAATCGTGCATTCGACTTCAGCTTCTGGCCGATGCCTGCCTAGCCAGCCCCATGAGAATCACTGCAGGGCTGAGAGGTAGGCAGCTGAACCACATAGCGTCTTGTTTCTGCCCGCCATCCTGGCCATGGCACAATCAAGTTGCGATGGCAGCGCTCACAGACTCCCCTGACTGCATTTCTAGCACGAGGACCAATCGCAACTAGCCTGAGGCCATGCACTTGCAGGATACAGTACTCAGGATCAATATATGTCTCGGATCGGAACCAGGGTTGCCCGCTTCGCTCACTCTCCTGGACTCTGAGCAGCATAGTCTCACATGATCACAAATGAGAGGAAGCCTGCAGAACAAAGTCCTATTGTTGCGAGGGAAGTTGCATGTCTCTATTTGCTTACTGCCAGACAGAAAGATGCATGCTAATGTTTTTACTTTACAGAGAGTAATATGGTGTAGGTGTGGTAGACGTATTGTGTCTGGTGGAACTGAATCGTCTTTTTTTGTGTGGAAACAACTTGGCTTTCAGGAGATGTATAGAACTAAGAATGTCTATCAAAAGCCCAGATGCCTGAAGTGCTGTCGTTTTGAGATAAATATCTTTAAAACTTTGGGGCCAGGCGAAACAGACGAGTGTCTAGGACCAACAGTGAGCATGGCTGATCGGGATGCCGCATCGGCTGTCGCGTACTTGCAGCATCTTTGCTAATCAAGGAGGCCACCCCTGTTTAGATTCGGGAGCCATTGGCAACCCAGAAGCAGTAGAGATACGGCATCGAGATACTTTGGCTGTAATGTATGGCAGGACCGTGCTTTTGACATGTGCGCTATAAATCGCGACGGTCCCATCCTGCTTATCTCCCCGTCACGAGCACATCACCCGTGGAGCAGTCGCGAACACACTATTTGGAGTACGACCTCGAGCGTCGTCAATACCATAACTGCATCTCCATCAAAGGACGCTCAGCACCTTGGCCAGGCATTCCGGGGCCCGAATCTATGTACACTATTTGCCGAAGCTTGACGGGAATGGCTCGCTTGCTGACGAGCATCTGGCACAGTTCCGGGGACGATTTCGACCAGAGCAGGTGTTGTGGTCAGCGACAAAGTCTCCTTCTTTTCTGACTACCCTCCAGAGCAAGCTGGTGATCGAGCCTGGTGTCTCGGCTCGTCTGTGTCTTGGTGTCTGCAAAGTGTGACAGCCTCTTTTCCTTGTAACCCGGGTGACAACCAATGACCCACGGCGCACGTCTGGCAGCCACCGGCCACCAAAGTCGCACCTTCCTGTGCCGCAGGACCCTCGACGCATTTGGAGTCTGGACGCACCAGTGACCGAGAAGAGAAGTCCTAGAGATCACCACTCCGGCGGACCTTCGATCTCGTCCTCGTTCGGCTAGTAGCCGCTCGCGAGTCCACCGACCTTCGGGCGCTGCCCAAGATCACCAGCTCAATCTCGTCACTTTGCCTCTGACGTAAAGATCCTTCCTCAATCCGAGGACCGAATAGGCTGACCACTACCGATTCCTCAACACAGGTCGCTCAGGTATCAACACCCCGCTGCGACGCCCTCAGACACACCAGACGCAGCCTTCTCCTGTATGCAACACTGACCCTGCTTGCGAGCCGGACCTTCCACGTCTGCCTTCCAAACGGGCAAATTCTTGCGCCTCTGCGTCCTACTTCTCGGTTCGTGCGGGGTGCCGACACTTTCAAACACATAGGCGGTTCCAAAGTCACCAGTGACGATGGTTCTTGGAGCAAGGGTCCGCTATGGGCTTCAAAGACTCGCAAGAGTTGGCGACTCTGTCGATCAGTCCACGTTCGGTCGGGTCTTTCGCCTTGACGGTTCAGGTCATGTGAGTGTTGTCGTCCGCTCCCCTGTTCGCATGATCCAACCAACAGCCTAAAACCTGTACACGCTCTCTGTGACTGACTCCGAAAATAGCCAAAAACAATACAAGGCGCCCATTTTGTCAGGGAGTTCAGAGCAGGTTTGACCACATTTGCCACCATGGCCTACATCATCGCAGTAAATGTAAGCCATCCCACCTCCGCGACTCCAGGTGACACTACAATAGTGCTAAGACCACCTGACGATAGTCGACCGTGCTTTCGGAGTCTGGGGGAACGTGCAAGTGCCCACCACATGTCACCACAAAGGGCTGTGTCGGCAATACGGAATACGAGGCGTGTCTCCTCAGTATGTGTTACCCTTAGCGATACCTATCAGGCTTCTCCGAATTGACATCGTAGGGGCAGCTCTGAAACATGACCTTATAACAGCAACTTGTGCAATCGCTGGGTTCTCAAGTATACTGTTTGGCTTCTTGACGAATCTGCCCGTTGCTCTGGGGTGAGTTCATGAATAAGTTGCCCTTGCTGGTATGCGTGTGGCTAATAAGAGGTAAGACCTGGAATGGGGCTCAACGCATACTTCACATACCAAGTCGTTGGCTGGCACGGCAGTGGCCCAATTCCATACAGAGTCGCCCTGACCGCTATCTTTGCTGAAGGATTCATATTCATGTTCTTGGCCTTGACTGGTATGCGCCAATGGCTCGTGCGGGCGATACCATCGACCATCAAGACAGCTTGTGGTGTAGGCATTGGGTTGTTCCTCACCGAGATTGGGCTCTCGTATTCCGCAGGCCTAGGTGTTATTACTGGAGGCTTCGCCACACCACTGACAATTGGAGGCTGCCCTGCCGAGTATCTTGACTCGAGAGGCGAGTGTTCCAGCCACATCATGACGAGTCCTTCCGTGAGTTTGTCACCGTTCCTTGAGAATTTGCAGTACTGATGATAGTGACTTCTCAGATGTGGATTGGCATCACACTTGGCGGATTGCTCATCGCTTTCTTGATGGCGTTCAAGGTCAAGAGTGCAATAGTGATTGGAATCAGCCTGGTGACTGTAATCTCATGGCCGTAAGAATCCTCTCACAGTCCTCTTGTACCAACCGAAGCCGCTAACCTTTGCCAAAGGCGCGATACATCATTCACATATTTTCCGTACACTGAAGCCGGAGACGCTCGTTACAGTTTCTTCAGTAGAGTCGTCGCTTTCCAGCCTATGGAAATGACGCTGGCACAGCAGGAATGGAGCCTGACTGGCTCGACGGCGGCCCAGTTCGCTCTCGCACTACTGACCTTCCTATATGTCGATGTCATCGACTGCACGGCAACGCTGTACTCAATGGCTAAATTTTGTGGCGTTGTGGATGAGTACGGCGACTTTCCTCGGTCGACTGTGGCGTACTGCACCGATGCACTATGCATCTCCATCGGTTCGTTGTTCGGATGCTCGCCAGTCACGGCATTTGTGGAAAGCGGTGCAGGAATCGCAGAGGGCGGAAGGACTGGACTCACTGCCATCTTTACTGGGCTCTGCTTCCTCGCCTCTCTTTTCTTCGCTCCGATACTCTCGTCGGTGCCACCTTGGGCCACCGGTGCTACGCTTGTCCTCGTAAGTTGTCACATGAAGTACCTGTACATCGGACTGCCAGCTAATTGTTCTGCTCTAGGTGGGCTGCCTGATGATACGCCAAGTGACTAACATTAACTGGCAATATATCGGTGATGCTGTGCCGTCATTTGTGACGTTGGCGTTCATGCCTTTCAGCTACAGTGTAGCCTACGGGCTCATTGCGTGAGTATAGCGCCACCCGACCGAGACCCCCAGTCACTAACCCAGCCGATAGAGGAATGATGATCTACGTCGCTCTGAACACGATGATCTGGCTGGTTGTGTACCTTTCAGGAGAGAGAATCACCCCAGCCAATTGGGAGAATCAAGAGGTGTACACGTGGGGCATGCGACCAGGAGACATCCCCGGCTGGTTCTTAGCACTTCGCCACAAATTGAGACGCCGGAGTGCTCTCGTGGCAGATTGCAAGGACGTCATTGAGCTGGCTGACACGGACAGCACTATCAATAATGGCTCGGCACCATTCGTGGCTCGCGAAAGCAAGGGCACCGATAGACATTCGCAGACACCAAGAATAGTCCCAACGGGATCGTCTGGAAGGTGATGTTCAATGCCGCACATCAATTTTCAACAAGAAACGTGCGAGGGCGACGAGAGTCTGGCTGTGCTTTCTCAAAGGCTGGGCGAGCAAGACGGCTTCTGGTAGCCCTGGACCAAACAGGGGTGAAATTATGAGAGAGACTGACCCGTGGTCAAGCAAGCGACTGGGGTTGCCATGGGGTGTTTTCCATTGGGTGCAGATGTGGTTGGAGGTGCAGTCCAAGGATGGCTCTTCTGTGCAGGCCGGGACTGCGGTGGAATGTAGTTGCAACAACAACCAATAGATCTGTACGAGCTTGGAGACTGAAATTTGCCTGATTGTTGCGCCGCCTTGTGGACTTCCAATCACCTTTCCTTACAAAACACCATGCGCTTTGCGAACGACCCCAGCCGATCGTGGATGCAGCAAAGTCGGGCCTGATCCGGAAAGGTCGTTCCTGGCTAATGCTGGTCGTTGTTATCTTATCGCATGGCGGGCCGGGACGGATGGAGCTTGACGTCGCCACGGCCTTGGCAAGCACGTACGCCGCCGTTGCCTCCATCGACAGAAGCCTACGCATCCGGAGGAAGTGAAGCTTACATTTACCATATTCCAAAGAGCTCCTCGATACTCGACAGGCGACCTGCAATCTGGATTGATTATAGCGCACTTACAACGACATAACGAACGACACGGCCAAGTTTCGCACCAGTATCGGCGTCCAAGCTAGGTGTAGCTCAAGGCGACAAGTCCGAGTTCGCTCTCGCCCTCCCCAACCGCACAGTCGACGATAGCGAGAACGCTGTGACACTCGGAGCCATGAGTGGCGGCTGGAATACTAGTGAGTGCATATCAGAACCAACCTACACCCTGCTCTCCATCCCACGGCGGCTTGGCTTATAACTGATATTTGTCGTCCGCAGTCGAGTCCGACGCTGTAAGCCCTCCTACCCCATCCACAGTCCGACTATTGCCTACTATGTATTCCAATGGCACGGCTGACAGCTTCATTCCTGACAACAGGGCGTATTCACATACCTGCTCGACAACCTCGGCGTCAGGGATGTCCAGTTTGAGGAGCTCTTGACCCTCGAGCCGGAGGCGCTCGCACAACTACACCCAGTCTACGGCGTCATCTTCCTCTTCAAATACCCGACCAACGGGCCCTACGCGTCCACAGACAAGCCGCTCGACGGGACATTCGACCACGACGCCGCGCAAGAGCTCTTCTTCGCGGCCCAGACGATCCAGAATGCCTGCGGCACCCAGGCCCTGCTGTCGGTGCTGCTCAACAAGGACAGGGCCGGCGAGGTCGACATTGGCCCTCACCTGCGCGACTTCAAGGAGTTCACCATGGTCCTGCCGCCCGAGTTCCGCGGCGAGGCGCTCAGCAACTCGGAGCTGATCCGCGACGTGCACAACAGCTTCGCCAAGTCGAGCCCGTTCGCCGACGAGACGCAGCGGCAGAGCAGCTCGGGCGAGGGCGAGGACGTGTTCCACTTCATCGCCTACACCCACGTCAACGGCACGCTGTACGAGCTCGACGGCCTGCAGCCCGCGCCCATCTCGCACGGGCCCGTGGCGGGCGACGAGGCGTTTCCCGGAAAGGTCATGGAGGTCCTGCAGCGCCGCATCGCGAGGTACGACATGTCCGAGATACGCTTCAACCTCATGGCCATGGTGCGCGACCTGCGCCTGCGCGCGCAGGAGTTTGGCGACGCCGAGATGCTCGCCCGCGAGGAGGCCAAGCGGCGCGACTGGCAGTTTGAGAATGCGCTGCGGCGGCACAACTTTGTCGGCTTCGCGGGCCAGGTGCTCAAGGGCGTGGTGGGGATGAAGCTCAAAGAGGGCAATGGGGCATACGAGAAGTGGATCGAGGAGGGCAAGACCCGGACAAGAGCGAGGCTCGAGCAGCGGAGGAAAGGTGGTGGAGGTGATGTTGACATGTCAGGATGAGACCGTGATTCAACAGCAAAGCTAAAGCACACGTCAACTCAGATGGGGGCCTATACCCAATGGCATCATGGTCACCCAGGTTTGGGTGGGAACCAAGAATTTCGTGCATTCGGCCTCCTGGCAGTAACACGAGTGATGGTGATAACACCAGTACCCAGCACAGTCAAATCCCAAGGCATGACAGGCTATATCCCTGACCGTCCTCGTCCTCCAAGGCTAAAATCAACCCACTCAACACGTATATACGGCTGCACTCTCTACCATCTGTATTACCCACTCGCTCTTCTAAATGGCCCATAAGTTGCTGTCACACACAAGCTGGTGTCAAGCAGTCTCCACCGTAGGCCCCTTCTCATCGATTTTCGATACCAAGTCGTGCTGCACTCTCAGGTTCTGCGCCGAACTCAGGCTGCGCGCAACGGCGGCTTCGTGCCGGGCCACGACAAGGCGCCGCAGCGCCTTTACGAGAAACCCCGCCACGATATCCACGCTCCAAGAATCCGGAATCAGCGCGAGCACGTCGCCGACATCAAAGAACCCCCCAAACTTGTCGAGCAGCAGCGAGGTCTGCTCTATGCGATTGCTCATGTCCTCGAGGGCAAGGAACTCCCCTAGGAGAGCCTGGAAGAGGTGACCCTGTTGGTCTGATGTTGGAGGTGCGCTATCGCGCCGGCGAGGAGCCTTCTTGTCCTTCTCTACGAGAGGCGATGACAGTGGCTGTTGCTCATCAAACGAGGCTATGGGGGCTTGGTAGATGCTGTAGATGCTGGCTCCGCCGCGCAGGCAATACGCTACAGCTGTGTCGTAGTCGCCCAGCTTATGTACAAGAAGCCGCAGTGCATCCTCGTGGTTGCGCTCCCGGCCATTGAGAATTATGGTTTCGGGCACGAGGAGATCCTCCCCAATCTCGCGCAATGCGGATATGCGGTCGTGAATCTTGGCCGAGTCATATGTGTATTGCCCACCCAGGAGCTGGAGCAGACGCAGGCGACTCTGCCACGCCTCGTCGTCCTTTGGGGCGTTATCAGTCAAGAATTGACGGTAGGTGGGTTTCGGGGGCTGCAATGCCCGGTATGAAGTGTAAGTTGAAAGAACGACTTCTCGGGCTTCCGCCGACGTTTCGAGGCGGCCAATGACGATGTCAACATAGTACTGAATGAGCTCGTTGACGTATATGGTGTGGCCTTTTCCAAAGACGAGAAACTCGAGGTAGTACTTGACGGCAGCAGGTGCCTCGGCTCTCAAGAGTCTGACAACCTCTGTAGGCTCAAACTCGAACTTTCGAGCGCGCCCCTGGTCCTCTACGAAGACTTGGACTCCGAGTCTGGGGTTGCGATTTGCAAGCCAGGTACCGTACTGTCGGACCAGTGCCTGGTTACTGATGCGCTGGAGATATTCGCGAACCCTTTGCTCGCCTTCGACAAGTTCGCCACCATCATCTGGCTCGCCCTCGATTATGCGTTTCCAGGTTTCCAAGACTTCGCCAGCCATCCTCCGGCTCTGATACAGCCTACTTAGCACAAAGAGGCGCCGATGATTCTCAATTAATGTCTCAGCCCGGTCAAAGCAGTCCACACCGCTGTCGACAAGCTCGTATAGCTCAGCCCGGAATGGGTGATCTTGGTCAGCAGCTGAACTCTTGTCAAGCTCGAGTAGCACTGCCAGCAATGCGGCATCTACCGTTCGGAATACCTCGCTCTCATCGGGAATGCTGCCAAAGCCTTTCTTGCGTCGCCAGGCCGTCAAGTAGCGACGCAGGAAATGGAGGATCTTTAGAGATAGCCCATCCAGAGAAGACCTCGTGCTGGCTTTGTCGAATCCGCTTTGCTTGATGAGTTCGTCGGCCGTGCTCTTCACTCCGCCGTAGATCCAGATTCCACGGCGCGTCTCGATGACTTCATTACGCACGCCTGGGATAAGCGAAAGGATCACGCGCGGATCCAGAAGTCCTTCGACAAGAACCTCTTCCATCAGACGCGCTTCAGAGTCCAGGAATGGGCTGTCTTTGACGTCTAGAAAGCTCTGGAGTAGCAAGATGCCAGCCCGCTGCCGCACGTAGCTGAATGTCAAGAACTCCAACTCTGAACGTGCATCGCGGTCTCGTAATGAGGCGAGGATCTCAAAGATTCCTTTTCTCTTTGCAGCTGCATCGTTTGTCGTGGCCGTGGCATCAGCAAGTCTCGCGTCAAGTTGCAAGATCAGCGGATTTCTGATCGCCCACCAGACATTCGCACCAGACCATACCGCCACACGAGTCGTGGTAGTGGCAAGCCGCCTTGCGAAATCTTCCTCTTCGGCAGTACGTGTTGCTTCCCACCCTTCGGACAGCGAGTCATCATCCTGGGAGTCGTTGTCACGTTCGAACAATTCCTTCTCTCTTGACACCATCTCCATAGAAGCAGCAGTCCGAGAGTCCAGGCTCTTCATGGAGGCAGCAGGGTGGTCCACGCCATTTAGCGAGAATGGCTTGAAACGTCGCCGACAGAGATTATCGATAATCTCCTGTATGAAGGTCTCGTTTAGCCCTAAGAGCGACCTGATGCCGAGATTCTGCGGCGAGCTGCCTGCAATGGGAGGCTCGAGCCAATGCCTGACAGGCTCACCATCGGCGTCAAATCGTTGGATCTCCAACCCGTAGTGAAGCCCATCGGCGAAGTCTCTGCCCATCGATGCCAGTACATAGCCATCTGCATCAGAGTCAATGGACATGCGTGAAGCGGCGAAATCCATATTTCCGCCATCGACTACAATCTCCTTCGGGTATCTATCGAACTCGATGGTAGGTCTTGTAGGATCTCCATCGAGGTTGACGAACATGCCGATACCTGGTTCCAGTGGGCCAGTACCGGTTACCAAGAGGAACTCTTCTGGTGTTGGCGACACTATGTGAGGCTTTAGAAAGACTGGGCCTGGCTTCGGTGGTACCGGAGGCGGCACGTCACTCTGCGCTGGTGTCACGGACACGGAAGGAGTATTTTCGGGCCCCGGAACTTCTTCTGGCGGCCGTGGACTAGAAGCAGGATCTGGCGGCGATGGCTGTTGGAATACCGGTTCCTCATCGTTTGCGCGAGGCTCTTGCCGGCGGGTACCGCTGATGAGGTTGCCAAGACTTGTGCCTCGTCGATGTGAAGATGCGTCTGGGCTTGTGTTCTGAGACCGGGCCTGGGTTGAGGAGTTACTACGCAACAGCCCACCCCCAGTACTTGATGATATATCCTGAGCTTGACCGACCACATCGCCTGGCCGGCCATCATCGAGTGAGGATATGGACATGAGCGGGATTTTGAGCTGCCGTTCGACCTCGACAAGGGCATAACTCCGGGAATCCGCCACGCAGGCGATCGAGTCTCGGCGAACGGAGAGCGTTGTGCCGGCAAAGTCGATTTTCTTGAGTACCCGCGCATCGTCGCCTATCCTGACGACCTGTATGCGCCTGGTCAAGGACAGCAAGATCGACACACCTTGCCCATCGCGCTCGTTGGGATCAAGAGCAAGTTGGTTGAGGTCTACGCCACCAATCCATCCGCAATTCTTGACCTGCGTTGTACCAAAGACGGGACTAAGCTCTGGTAGCGAGTAGAATGTCGCTGTCCAGTTGCAGAGGATGCACGCCTTGCCAACTCTCGGCAAGAGCAGGATTTGTTGCACGCCAGGCCTGGCAGTGCTACCGCCAGCCGGTTGTGCAAAGGCTGGCTCGAGTCGGGACGCTAGGATAAAGATTGGGGTGCCCGTCTTGTCACTCGGATCTGGAGGTATCTGAACGAAGTGGAGCAACTCAGAGTTGGAGGTGCCGACGTAGAGATTGTTGTCTGCAGAGACGAGCGGTTAGCGACGTTGTCAGCAACAGGCAACCAGGGCACGGCGGAAGGTACCGAGGTATTCGATGCAATTTATCTTGATGTCGTCTCTGGAGCCGTCGGCAGACAAGGGCACGTCGGCCAGGAGGTCACGAAGTATGAAAGGCCCAGCATTAGGCTGTTGCTGGGCCGGTCGGGGCGGCTCCATTGTGAAGCTCGAGGTCACGACTCTGTCGTCATTGCGGCGCGGATGCGATCACGAGATCCTGCTGGGGCGGAGTCGCCTGGTCTTGCCGTCGTCGAGGTGTTGCCGTGAACTGCGAGGTGGATCACGTGGGTGCGATTGGCGAGATGCTATGTGTCGAGGGGGACCGAGTCGGTTGTAGGCACGGATGAGGTTGCGATTGCGATGCGAAGTGGCCGGTAGCTCCTGGTGAGCTTGAGTCGCATGTGGAGGGCCTTTGGAGCTTTAGGCAGGGGTAACGGGCACTTGAGCGGACCAACACCTGCACGAGCTCAACCTTGGGGCACGTCAGCGCTGGCAGCAACGACGATCAGGACCCCTGCATGCGAGGGGCCATGGGTGCCAGGGGCAGGCAAGGTATCTCGCCCGCCATTCTGCGCTGGGAGGTACATAGACGGCGCTAGGTCGAGGTACCTCACCACAGGGCGAGTGTGCACCCATCTCACGCTTGACCCCAAACCCGCAACCAGCCACGACACCGGTTGACTGGTTCTGGCTCCGTTCCTCGACCTCCCTCCACACTACGACTCTTCCCCAACACAGCTATCACCCACAAAGACACCTCTCCTGTCGCGCGAGACCCTCTGAGACCTCTGACGGCCGGCTCAGATGCGCTGAGAGCCGCAGTGCCCAGAGGCTGCGTCCGACACCTGGCTAGTACGCAACAACACCACGACGACACCATGGCCGACCTCGCCGAGTTCATGCCTGCGGTCGAGGCATCGAAGCCGGACGCAGGCACCACAAAGGACACGCCGTCGGGCCCTTCGGCGGAAACGACCAACAAGTTCCAGGACGCAATCGCAGCATGGAGAGGTATGGCTTGCGCTCAACACGCTCCTCACCCTTGGCAAAGACTGAAGCTAACTTTCTATTCTGCAGCCATCGACCTCACCAACCTCATCCAGACTCTCGACAACACCGCCTCCGACATCGTATCCTACCAGCGCGACTCAACTGTGCAGCGCAAAGATCTCGCCCAGAAGACCAAGGACTTTCGAAAGCTTGACGATGCTGCAAAGCTGACGGAGATAAAGGGTCTGCTGAAAGGTATGCGTCCCACAGGGTGGTATCTCACAGCGCATGACCAGCTAACCACCAGTCACGCATTATAGCGTACCAGACTTTCATCGATCTTCTGACGAACCACTCAAAGTCCACAAACTCGGCCTTCCTTCAGGTGTATTCGGCATTTGAGAATGCCCCGGATCCGTATCCGCTTCTCGAAGCTTCGGTCGATTCCATGCTTGTGTCCGAGGACACACTGCCAAAACTCACACAGGAGAACGAGCACCAGCAAAAGAGCATTTCAAAACTCACTACCCAGCTTGAGGACACGGAGACGCGGCTGCAGACAGAAACTACTAATCGCAAGGACCTCGAGAGGAATCTCGAAACCAAGGTCAAGGAAGTGGAACAGACATGGACTGCACTGCTTGAGGAGTCCAAGGAAAACTGGGAGACCAAGGAGATTGCGCTCGAGGAGAAGATTGAGAGCCAGGATCGATTACTCACGGAGATCAAGGCCAGCTACGAGGTCAACCAACGACTCAAGGGCTCAGAAGATGCCGAGGCCGATGGCGCTCGCGGACACGTCACGAGCGCTGAACTAGACATGGTCAACTCGGATCTCGAACGTACGAGTGCTCGGCTCGCCGAGGTCGAGGCGCGAAACGAGCAATTGCGTCTCGACTTGGCTCAGGCCAAGTCGCAGCTCCCTACCCAGGCACCATCACCCGAGGATGACCCGAGCTTCATGCGCATGAGATCTGAGAACTCTTCATTGATACGGAAGCTTGATGCTTCACGGCTAGAGAAGGAGGCGTTCAAACGTGACATCGATACAAAACTCCGGGGTCTGGAGCGAGAAGTAGGCCTGCTTAAGGACGAGCGGGATAGTCTGAAGACCAAGGTTCAGAAGTGGAGCGACTACGAAGATGTGAAGCAGGAGCTGGAGGTGTTGAAGAGCATTGAGTTTGCGACAGGGGACGATGACGACGTCTTGGCGAGCGAGGAGTCGAATGGTGCCACCACGAAAGCGAAGGGCGACACATTAGAGCAGTTGCTGCTTGCCCGGAACAAAAAGCTCAGCGACGAGCTTACCATTCTTAGAGTCTCCCATCAGGATCTTCAAGGACGACTTGAGAACCTGCAGGAGGATATGTCAAGGACCAACGCGGACCTGGAGCGTGCCCAGAACCTGAACGCGCAGCTTGAGAATGACCTGGCGAATCTGCAGGCTGAGGGCCAGAATCACTTTTCCTCTGGGGCTTCTGTGGCAGGAACGTATGCAAAGTATGCTCCATCATTGGCCCCAGGTAGGCGCGGCGGAAGGACATCACCGACGTCGTCTATCATTTCTGGATTCAATCCGCGGGACGGTGGCGGTGGCGAGGCCATGGGTGGCGGCTCGGGTATATTGCCCATGATCACTGCGCAGCGCGACCGCTTCAAGCAGCGGAACGCGCAGCTCGAGACCGAGCTCTCGGAAACACACAGGTCAATATCGCAATTGCGGCAGGAAGTCGCGGCGCTACAAAAGGACAACCTGCAGCTATACGAGAAGACTCGCTATGTTTCCTCTTATAACCGGGGGGCCTCAGCTACGTCGTCCTCGGCGTACTCGTCGAACCCGAACCCTTCAACGGTGGCAATAGGCGGCAGTGGCAACCCAGGCATCGCGCTGGACCGGTACAAGCAGGCATATGAGGCCAACATCTCTCCATTTGCGGCGTTCCGGGGCCGGGAGTCGGCCAGGGCGTACAAGCGCATGAGCCTGCCAGAGCGCGTCGTATACTCGATCACGAGGATGGTGCTCGCGTCGCGGACGAGCAGGAACTTGTTCGCGGCGTACTGCCTGGCCCTGCATGTGCTGGTCTTCCTCTCATTGTACTGGATGGGCACAGTGGACGTGGAGCAACATGGCAGCCATCTGGGTCAGGCTGCAGCTGCAGCGGCCGGAGCAGGCGCGGCTGGTGTTCGGGGCGGCGGAGCCGGAAGTGGAGGAGGAGGAGGAGGAGGAGGAGGCAACGGCGCGGCAGCAGGGCACGGAGCGTGGCAGCAAGATGCCTTCAACGGACAATGACACTGACCGCTAGAGTGGTCGCATGGTATTCGCAAGAGATAGAGTGAGCAAGCAAGGTGAACAATGCAGTCGCAACCTATAGCACGCCAAATTATGATGCAGACCACGTTGTGTGTGAGAGAGCTTGTGTTATGCAAGTCATCCTGCCGTGCATGTATGTGTGGTGGCAGCACCGCGCACCACCGCCAATAGCACGAGCCCAGTGGTCAGCAGAGGGCAGCAAGTGTGACATGATCACCACGGATCTTGCCCTTTATTTCCCGGCTGGCATTGCCATGCACATCGGCCATGGCAGGCTTGGTCATTGGATGCGGGGAAGGCCAGGAGTACGAGGTTTGCCTTCTCTTCCCCTCTCTTTCTCTCAGACACAGCGGCTGGGCGGCTAGACACCCAACCTCGAACGAGCAGTCTGCCTCGTAGCCTGTTTTTGTTCCTGTTACGTTGTCGGCGGGGAACGCTACGGTGCGGTGCGGTGGACGGGGACGGGGCAGACCAGTTCCGGAAAGAAGAGAGCCCCCAAAGAAGGCCATCCTCATGCGCGGAATTGGGGATGGCTGGGCGGCGTACAGTACTGTTAGAGACAAAAACCCCAAGGGACCTGGGAAACTGCCGCCCAAAAGGGTGGAGAGAGAGCTGATAAAAATAACCACCAGAAGCGGAGCGCGGGAGAGGCTGATTGATGGCTGGCTGTAAGCGCCGGCGAATCATTGTTAAGCGGAGCAGGTGGGGCACTGTCCTCTCTCTCTCTCGTGCTCTCTCTCTTTCCAGGTTTCTGTAGCATCTGCGTCTCTTCTAGATCTCCACCTGGAAGGGGAGGCAGATCTGGGCCTGAGGATCTGGAACTTTTTCCAGCGTTGCATTGTATGTAGCATCGCAGGGTTAGAATGGTCATTCCGTTGAAGGCGGCTGTTGGGCTTTTTGGGGGGACGTGAGATGATGGTAGTGTATAGCACGTGTCAGTCAGTCAGGGAATTCACAGCAACCCTGGATGGACGCTGTTGTCTTTGCACCACCAAGATGCTACTGGGAGCAGACCAAGGCAATCCCACGAGATGGCGTACGCGGATGTCTTGCCGGTCACAACCGCATAGATCCAGCTCTCGTACGAAAGACAGTCTGGGGCAGCCAAGTGCGTAGCCGCACTGCCAAGTATCTGCCATGCCACATAAGCGCTGCCCTGGCCAAGTCTGAGGACGACCAAGACCAGCCAGCCAGCCAGCCGTGGGCCTCGGGGCTCCCACACACACACGGACGCGTGTCTCGTGCGCTGTCCTCCAGCTGGACGCTCCACCGCCGTAGACGCCGTCATCTCTTGCATCCGGGCCGAGAGTGCCTTGCGCGGCGGGCATGCCCACCTCCACGACGACAATAAACATGCAACCCTCGAAGGCGGGCGCTTGGAGGAGCCCTCGAGGCAAAAGCGCGCGGGGAGCCGCGTCCAATGAGATGCTAGCGTGGCCTGCTAGGCCAGGACCTCAACCCTGTCTGCAGATCGGCTAGGCCTGATCGGTGCTGCAGGGTCCCCGCCCGCGGAAGCCTCGCGGCCAATCAGCAGGGGCCTGTGTTTGGCTCCCGGCGTCTAAGTCGCGCCTTCCGCTTCTGGGGCCCGCCCTGGTGGTGGCATGCCCGTTTCTTTTCGTGGACGGCCATCTGGATCCTGCATCGTGGATGGATAGCGCAAGCCGCCAGCCGACGGACAAGGGCCTGTTCCCTGCTCCGCGTTGGCCAGGCGAGTCCTCTTCAGCTCTCTCGCTCTCGCTCGCGTGCTCATAAGGATGCAGACGCCCAGTGCTCGTCAGATCCTTCTCGCTTGCCTCCTCCCATCATATACCCATAAACCAAAAACGATCTGGTCCTGTCTGGAAACAGCAGTCCTCGTGTTCTCCCCCTCGAGGTCTTTTCTTTTCCCGTCTTTTCCTTTTCGTTTTCCTCTCTTCCTCTCACGTCTCCTTTGGTTACTGGTTTCGGTTTCCTCCGTCTCGGATTTTCTCTCGGCTTGTGTCATCCGCTTTCTTCGTTCTTCGGCACTTTCTTCACGACCAGTACTCGATTAGACCCCCCAGCCATAACGACAACACAAATTCACACCAACAAACAGCAGCCACCATGAAGTTCTCCGCCCTCACCACCGTCCTGGCAGCAGCCGTCGCCGTCAATGCCGCCCCGACGTGGCCCAAGATCAGCCCCGCGGCCCTCAGCAGCGGCGGCCTCGAGCACGTCTCGGCCTACTTTAACCTCCTGGCCGACAAGATCTCCCAGGGCGGCGGCCCCGCCGGGCTCGGCGGACCCAACAGCCCCGCGGCCGCCGCCCCGTCGTGCGACCTGTCCCGGGCCGTGCTTCCCCAGGCTCCCGTGAACCCCCTCGAGCCGCCCTCACCGGGGCTCGTGCTCAAGCACGTCGCCGTGGGCCGCGGCACGCAGAACTACACCTGCGACACGTCCAACCCGGGCGCCGCGCCCGTCGCCAACGGCGCCATGGCGACCCTCTTCAACGCCTCGTGCGTCGCCGCCTCGTACCCGGACGTCGCCGGCAAGCTCGCCGCCCTGTCCCTGCAGTTCCCCCTGTCCGCGTTCCCCACGTCCGACGACGAGACGGTCCGCATGGGGCCCTCGAACCTGCTCGTCTCGGGCAAGCACTTCTTCCTCGACGGCAAGACCCCTTACTTCAACCTCGACACCAAGAACTTTGGCCAGGTCGGCCACGCCACCTTTTCCAAAAAGTCGGGCACCGACGCCCCCTCCAACGCGCCCACCGGCCTCCAGGGCGAAAAGGCCGTCGCCTGGCTCAAGCTCGTCGCCGGCGGGTCGGACGCCGTCAAGATCGCCGCCACCGGCGGTCTCCAGGAGGTCTACCGCGTCGAGACGGCCGGCGGCAGCCCGCCCGCGACATGTCAGGGCATGGCCCCTACGTTTGAGGTCGAATATGCCACACAGTAAGTCCCTTCTTCCTCCTCTTCTTCTGCTTCTCTCTGGTTCTTCCCCTCACGAAAAGCATCTCCCCACACTCCCCATCTCTGTCTGGTGTCGTAGCACATGGAGGCTAACACGGTCGTTCGCTTCTTCCAGATACTGGTTCTATGCCAAGCCATAAGTTGGCAGTTGGGCTCTGTAGTCGTCGTTTTCTGTTATGGGCGGTCTTCTTTTTCTTTTCACGAGTACTTTTCGTCCACCGTACGGCTAATCAATTTCAATGCCAATCTTTCTTCAAATTCTGCATGTGTCATCCATCTCGCATGTTATTGGCTTGTTCCCTCCTGTGCATGTATGCCTGTGTGTCTGTGTGTCTGTGTGTGTCTCTCTCTGTTCTTATCTCTGTACATTGCTGCAGGTGTGTTGTAGAGTGCACACCAGCAACAATGACCATGGCGGTCATGCATGAGCTCCTCGTCTTTATTGGTCACAGCGCTCTTCATCTGCTTCTTGTTCATGTTCTACGTTTTATTTTCATTGATCTAACACAAGTACACGACTGCATTGTATGAGTCAAGGGGTCCGTCCATGTGAGACATGCAGTCTTGGTGGCCCACGCAAACGCCATGTCCTCCGTCTCATTGAGAACACATCAAGTTTACGAAACACTTATTTGGGCAGGAACTTGATGGCCGAGGCAATGCTCAGGCCAAACAGGGCAATGGCAGCCAAGCTTCCGACCGTGCTGCCGATAACGCGGCCCTTGGGGCCTGCGCTCGAGGTGTAGCCGAGGGCGTAGAGAATGCGGCCGGTGGTCCAGGTGATGCCAAGTCCGGCGGCGTAGGTGGGGTAGGTGAGGCCGGAGATGAGGAGAGAGGCAAGAAATGGGGTCACGTTCTCGGTATAGTTTGCGTGAGCACGCTGGGCGCAGTTGAACTGGTAGGCTGCCGGATCCTTTGCGGCCTGCTCGGGGGTGGCGTAGGCGTTGGGGTAGGGGATCTTGGAGCGCTTGCGGGCACCGGACGTCAGGATAATGTGGATGATGTTGACGGCGATGGAAGAAGTGGCGGCGACAAGGACGTAGCTGTATAAGTGAGATTGGAAGGTCAGCGCTGTGGTCACGCAACGGTCTCGTTATCGTGCAAAGGACGATCAAGCAAAGTTGGGGGCAGATTGACGGAACAGGTCAGTCAGGTGTCCCTGCAGCGCGCCCGACTACAACAAGCCATAGCCCACGATTCAGAACAAGGGTTCTCGGCAGTGCGATGGACGACGTTGAAATATGCTTCCCCAGCCCCAGATGTAAGCACGGGATGTCGTGATTGGTGCAGCAAAGGCGTCAGCACCTTGGCAGGGTCGACGTCTGACAAACCCAACAGGGCGTTTTGCGGCAGTGGACCCTCAAACTGCATCCCCGTAACTGTACTGGCGGGGTTTAGGGGTTTGCACTCTGATGCGAGCTGGAAGCTCAGTGTACCTCTTGCTGAGCGTGATGCCAGGCTTCTGGCCACTTGAACGTCGCTGCTGGAGGTGTTTTGGGTTGGCCCCGAGGCTGCCGTGAAGGCGGGGGAGGGGCGTTGCCTGGACGGCATAGACTTGGCAGGGAGGGCAGGCAGTAAAAATAACAAATGCGTAAACTTACCCGTACTCGGCGGGCAGCTGAAGGGTGATGGGCGCCATTGCGTTCGTGGTGGATGTCTGTGGTTTTACGACGAGAAGAGGCGCGCTGTGAGGGAAAGGAGGCGACAGGATGGTGTCCAAGTAGCTTGGGGCAAGTACGTAATCTGGTGAAAGCAGGAACACGATGACGACGGGAACGGCAGGCGCGAACTAGTTATTATAGGTACCTTGCCAGAACCTGATCAATTCCAAATCTCCACCGCTCCAGGGGGGGCCCAAGTGCTCCCGCCGCCCGTGTTCGTTCCACGCGGTTCTCCATCGAAACACGGGGTGCGTTCCAGAGTCCAGTCCAATCCCTTGCTGTGTGTGTGTGTCCTCAGCACGCTAGCCAGAGAGTCCTGGAGCCTCGGCCACCGGGGCCGGTGCAATTGATTAGGCCCTGCCCGAGTGTCGTGTCAAGGCCGCCCCGAGTCCACGTTGCCATGGCGTGCCTGGCGAATTATACACAGTCAGTACGTAATCGTACTGCATCAAACCCATGCAGCGACTACGAAAGGGCCTTATCAGATTTTCCGATGATATAAGTTCTCTTCGGACCCTGCCTCAGCGGTCCGCGCATCCATTCCGCACATCATCATCGCCATCACCACAAGAGAAAACCCCTGCCTAGTGCCCATGAGCGGAGACTCGCCTGCACCGGCAGGGACAGATCGCCAATCAGCACGCGCTAAATCCGCGGACCCCCAGAACTGCGTTTCCTGTAGCTGGCCACAAGTGCCCTGCCCCCGCCGCATAAAGTGAGCTCAACAACGAGCCGAAAGAAAGAAAGACAAAGAAAAAGAGCTAGGGTGCGAGACCGAACGAAGAGCAGCGATTCGAGGTTGAGCGTTACTTCTCCGCCTTCAGTTTGTCAGGCTAGAGCCAGGGGTCGTAGCTCGACTGACCAGACTGCCGCGTAAGCCTATGAGTTGAAAACAGCCAGGCGTTAGTTAGTTTTTTTAGACAGGTAACCACCCCTCGGTACCCCCGATAACTCCGCGGTTGTTGGAAACCATGCACAGTCCAGAAGGATCATACAGACCTTGGACTGCCCGTAGGCGCGGTGGTGTTAGTTGCCCCGACTCTCCGGCTCGTGCGTACGCTAAGGTGAATAGTATGCCCCGCTTCTCTTACAACTCGGGGCCTGCATGGTGAAATGTCTCCGAGAGACAAAACCTGGAATCTGTCCAGTTCGGTCACTCCAGAGCATCATCAGCAGTCCTCCAATCAGAACGACCATGTACGATGTATGTACAAGGCAACATTCTCGTTACGTCGACTCGAATGCCTACACTTCACCAATACTTCTTGTAATCCCAAAACAACTTTGGGTTGCATCAATCGCCCCATTGTCGGGACTTCGTCTTTGATTTTCTCTTTCCGCTGGCTGTTTCTTCGCACTCTTATATGCACTCATATCCTCACCCCTTGCACGCTTGTCATACCCTCTGTTTACATGTCGCTTTGGTGAGCACAAAAGATCATCCTCCTCCTCCTCATGACGCCACCCAGCCGATAAAAGCACACAACCCGGTCCCGCACGCCGTGTCCTGCAATGCTATGATTCGTTCACACATGAAAATGCCCGCCCGCCAGTCGTAAAAATCAAAATGCATGCCAACGCCAAAAAAGAATGCCAAAGGAAACAGCCGAGGGTATCTCGCTTGGTGAGGTGATTGAGGTGCTATGGGTGCCCATTGTGAAGAGTGGTGCATAAGTATGGTTTTTGGAGAGGGATGGTCGCTGTCGTAATGATACTGTTTCGCTGAGATAGGATTGTCTTTGTCCGTCATCGCGTCGAGAGACAATGTTGTCCGTCTGGAGGCGTCTCACCGGATGACGCCCCAGTTCGCTAGTTTTCCGCTTCCGCCTTCATGCTCCTCCCGCTGGCCTGGACGCCGCCCAAAAGTGGTCCAGAAGCGCAGCGTCTCGTCGCCAGCTCCTGTCACGATCGTCCGTCCGTCCGGGCTCATAGCGAGGTACAAAACTCTGTACGTGTGCCCCGTCAAGCTGGCGACCTGGGTCATGGATGGGTACTTCCAGACGACAATCTGGTTTTGGCTATAGCCATGCGTTGAGACAATCTCATTCGAGTTCTTGGACCACTGCAGGTTGCACACCTGACTCCCAGTGTCGATCTCGTTGATGACAGTGCCTCGCACGGTATCGTGGAATATGATGCGTCGGTCGGCAGTACCTCCTCCAGACGCGAGGAGGCCTCGCTGGTGCGGCGACCACGAGATCGCCTTGACTGCCGCAGTGTGATCGGAGAACTTCCAGAGTGGCACGTCCGAGAGCTTGTCCCAGACCATAAGCTTGTTGTCATTACCGCCGCTCGCCAGCTGGCCGTCTTCGCAGTTCCACTTAAGACCGCATACTTCCTGCTTGTGGCCCATAAGCTTCTTCATCCACTGATCCGGCGCTCGGACATCGCGGTGGTAGATCAGGCGATCCCGAGAACCCGAGCTGAGCACGTGGGTGTTCCATGCCAATGCACCGACACGAGCGGTATGACCCGTCATTGTCCTTAACCTTCTCGTTTTCTCGGCGTCCCAGATCTGTACCAGGCCCTTGCCGGTGCCGATAGCCAGGTGTGTGCCCTTTTGGATCCATGAGACGCTCGTCACCGTGTCGTCCTCCAGGGTGCAGAGCTTGCTGACAGAACTCGTTTGAGCGTTCCACATGTAGACGCTGGATCCGAGGCCCACCCCCAACACGTTGGCGCTACCCCAATCGACCAGGTTCAGATAGAAGTCGTCGGCGAGCTCTGGTGCATCCAGCACCTTGTAAGGCACCTTGCTGACTGCGCGAGGTTGCCTTCTTGGACTGAGCAGCATTTGCTGGCTTCCAAATCGGACAGGTGACAAGCTGTATATCTCTGACCTGGTGTCCATATTCGGGCCATGACGGCTTTGCGGTGTCCTGGAGGGTGTCGGGTGCCCTGCCACATGGCTGTGATGGCGAGGAGACATGTACGAAAAAAGGTTCTTGTGTGGTGTAGAGGGGGTAAAGCTGGACGGTAGAGCTGGGGGGGTGTTATTTGGTGGAGTATGCGCTCGCGTGCCATCGTTGACACTCGCGGACCGTGAGGAAGGCAAATTCCCCTCGGGTGATAACGTTGGTGGCGTGGCTTGAGGTATTGTGTTTTCAAATAGCTCGGCGCGTAGCAATGTGGAGAAGGTGCGATTGGCCTCCTCGGCTAGATGAGTGTCAGCAAAGTCCTAAAGATTCACGGGAGTGAGGCACTGGAAGGGCGTACTCTTCTGGAAGTGAAGCTCGCCATGCGGGGTACGTTTCTTCTGTTTGGATGGAGTGGCCGGTGACCCTTCATCATGTAGGAGGCTGAAGCTCGCTTGCAGATCCTGCCCTGACCGGGACGGTATAAACCTGTTGACACAAGATGTGAGCATTCAAGGTACGGTTTGGATGACTGCCAGGGTACTGGAAGCTGCCTGATCTCACCTGTCGCCGTTTATCCTTTGCCGTTTCCTGCTAGGGCTTGCACCAGGCGTGCTGTCCCGCCTGTCCCCAGTCAGCTCTCTGGAGAGCGCCCGAGATAACGCCTCCGCATCGATGCTACTGCTCACGCCCCCTTCACTAAGGCGAGTGACATGCCTGGCAGGCCGGCTCTTGGTGTTTCCATTCTCCAGACCCAGCTTGGCTTGCAGCCGGCCCCGTTCTGATGGCGGCGGCGGTGTGGACATTCTGGCGGGCGTGCGAACGGCGGGGCTGTCGGCCGCATGTTTTGTGGACACAGTCACTGGCACAGCGGCCAGCTCTGAATCCGCGGCCATGGTTATGGTGATGGCAATGTGACTTTTCCGACTTCGGCTTGTTGTTGTGGATGTGCACTGGACCTGGATAGTAGCTGGACTGACGAGCTAGAGGTCTCTCGGATGCACTACTGGCAGGTCCCAGAATTGATCCTTCCAGACCGCGCGCGCACTTTCTGTAATAGTTGGTGATGACCTCCTCCTTTAGATGCCTGTAGAAGCTGGCCGACTATCGCATGCTCTGTGCTCGAGGTGGCTGTCCGGGATCGCCGTTTGGTCGTCGATGGTGCGGTGCAGGCGACAACGATGGTCTCTCCGGATGGCAATTCCGCGTCTGAATTGAGGGCACCGAGATGGGCTCGATGACCGGCTATTGGATTTGTGATATTTGTTGGCGTGGTGGTTGAGCACGCTGGCGGGCTTTGACGCCGGCTCTGGAATGACGCTTTGAAAGGTGGGTGGCGGGAGAGGCGCTTTGGGACAGCCAGCGGGTCGTGATGAGGTGCTTAGATATGCCGGTGTCGTTTACGTCCGTGCCGCGAGCGATGGACACGATGGATTAGGTGGCGGTGATGGGATAAGATGTCGGGTCGCTCCTCTGGGAAGGTGTGCGATGGTGAGGGTGCGAGCAAGTGGGAGAGGTGGTGGTGGTGGTGGTGGTCGAGACCTGGAGCTCTGCGGCGGCAGGCGATAGACGATAGAGAGGAGGTTGAACGGCGCGGGTGCAGTGCTGGGACGGACTGGGACCACCCGAGGGTCGCCTTGCTGCGGGAGCGCACGCTCGAGCCTCGAGGCAGGTGCCGCCGCCGTCGTCGCCCCTCCAAAGTCAAGTCAGTCAGTCCCCTTCGCTGCACGCAGCGCTCCTTCCCGTCGCGCGCGAGCCTGAAGCAAGCCCCCCCAATTCGGACGCCCTGTCGCCCAAACAATAACAACACCGTCCCGTCCCTGGCGGGCCTCGCATTGTCATTCGCTCACCGCACCGCACCCTGGATCCTACTCACGTTGTCGTCCGACGCCGCCCAGGTACCGCCATGACTACATCTGATTATCTCGTCAGTCCTTTGCGAGCCTCGCTGGCTTACTTGCAACATGCTTTTAACCCGGCAGTGCACAGCACTCTGGCCCTGCCAAGTAGATTTGCTAGGCGTGCCTGGAGAGCACACGACATTCATCAGTCGGTCCATTCCCACACCTTCAAGCCGACTTCTTCACAAAAGCAATGAGCATGGACACGGGACCCCCCGGCACTTGGCGAGCCTCTACTTCAAAACAATGCACGCGATGTTTCTACGTGTTGCAGCGCCGCCGATGGAGCTAACTCCGGACGGCAGGGCATCGTCGAGCTTAGCCTTGCAGAGTCGAGCTGCCCGAGGAGCACCGGGGCAGGAGGTGGCTGGGCCCGCGTAAATGGGTCCCCTAGCCCGGTTCACCCAGCAGCGCGTGCACACGCGCGTCAGGCCTGCTTGGCTCCGGGTCGACGCGCGCAGCAATGGCACCAGGGGGCGGCAGACATGGACATGGGGGTGCGGACCAGACTTGACAACAGCTTGATTCACCTCGACCTGTTCGCAAACGCACTGTCGACTCGAGCTGTGCCATTCGCAGTGTTTCAAAAAAGAGTAGAGCTTTCATACTTTGTCGAGGGTGGCTCTGCATGGACAGCGCATCCGGCCCGTGGCTGTCTGTCAAACAACCGGGCGGCCATCAGTCGGTCAGCGATTTGCTGTCCATTCAGCCCTCCCAAGGTGCAGTGCCGTCGTCTCCCGTCTCGCCAGGCCACCGCAACCGCCATGTCGAGTCTCCAGATCAAGCCTGGAGACCTGAGTTGCGTGCAGGGCGCAGTTTGCACGAGGCCCTTGCGTGCCCAGCGCGCGAGAGCTCCCTCCTGGCCAGACGTTGTTGTTTGTTATGATGCTGCCGATGCACCCGCTCCCGGAGCGAAAACGGTCGTCCTTACAGGACGCGCGCGCCGCCAGGGATCTGCGTCCTTGTCTATTCCGATAGGTTGTCGACGTTCGGCCCTGGCGTTGCACCCAATTTCCAGGGGTGACGGACAGTGGGGCTCGCGTGCTGCGTGGCCGCCAGGTCGGGCTGCCCTCGCATCGTCATTGACCACTTAAACCACGACGCGCCACGCGACGTGCCGCGACCCAACTGGCGACCCCCTCCTTCACAATGGCTGCTGCGCAGGGGGCCCCCTCAAAAACAAGTTGCTTGTTCTGGCAACACATGCCACAGGAGTGTCTCTCTTCATGATTGGGATAGCTTGCAAAATAAATATAAAGCAGGCTGGTCAACTTCGCCATTCACATTCAACCATCATCTCTGGTAAGAAAGTAGCTCCAATCAGTTGCCTTGAAGCGGGCACTTGAAGTGAAGACTGGGGATCAGATCGATATGCGGGGAGATCAGGCAGGGACCGTGCCATGGCCTGAACCAAAGCCTGCCACTCTGGGAACTGCTGCCCAAAGTTGTGCAACATGGTCTGATGCCATCCAATCGATGCCACGCGACAAATGTTCTGCAGTCGACGTGGATGGCAATGCTGCGTCTTTACCCCTGCAGCAAGCCCCCGTTGTGTAATGATGCCATGGCCGCTCCGAGACCGTCGGGTTGCAGCTGTGTCGTTGAGCTTCTGGCCGCTTCTCCGTGCCCGTGACAACCAACCCTATCGGCGCGCCGGCTAGCGTCCAGCTTGCGGCCTTCCTGCGCTTTCCGCGGCCGGCTCATCCCGTGACTCTTTCCTCGGGCGGCCGCCACTCGAGGCCCAACCCTGCAAACACCCTCTTCTCCGCCGTTAACAAGTCAGGTGCCTGGCCGTCGAGATCGCTCTCCAGGTCGACCCATCCTCCGTCTCTCCGATTCCGTATACCGCTACTGTCAAACTTCAGGCGCTTCTCCTTCTTGCAGTACCGGCGCAGGTCCCTCTCAAAGGTGGTTCCTCCCGACCAGCCAATGACGGCGCATCCCGCTGTCTTCCAGGGGCTGATGATGATGTCGACTCGGCGATGTGGATTTGGGTTCTTGGAGTGCTTGGAATGGTCAAACTCGGGGTCTTGCCAGACGACCAGAGCCTTGTCCAGCGTGTCGAAGCCAGTGCCAGGCTTTCTGTCTTCTCCTTTCCATGGCAGCGGACACTGGCCCCTCTCGCTATTTCGAGTGCTGAGCGTCAACGTGTGAGTAATGAACTTAGCATTCTCTAGACTGACGACGACCTTCTCGACAAAATGGGCCGTCGCATTCTCGTCGGGATTGCTGAGGACCACGTCAACATCTCCGCTGTCTTGGCGGCCGCGTCTGTAGCTGCCTACGATCACCATCTGGAAGCCGGCGTGGATTCGGTTGGCGTGCTCGAGTATGGTGTCCCCTATAGCTGCTGTCTCCTGCCGTGGGATGCGAACGAGGAACTCCTCGTAATACTTGATTCCAATCTGCTGGACTCGCGTGATAGTTTCCCAGCCATACTCGATGACATCATCCAGATCTCGCCATCCTTTGTTGTAGAATTCCCGCGCTGTCGTCTCGCCAACACCCCAGATGTTGTAGAAGAGCTTGAGCACCGAGAGCTTGTCGTCGTTTTCTGCATCGACGTTCTCCTGGAGAAAGCCATTTTCCTTCCATTCCTTCCATTTCGCAGCGATCTTAGCACTGCATCCAGGAAGCCGTTCGATTTCTACAGAAACCGTCAGTGTGAATAGCTCCCAGCCTATGTGAGCACGCCGACTTACCAGCAACTGCGGTGACTGGGTACGGATAAGCGCAGAGTGTAGCTATTGCTGTTGAATACGCCCGGACGCCAATCTTGTCGTTCTTCAATGTTCTGAAAGTGCGGATTGTCTTCAGGTGCTCGATAAACGCATCGTTGGGAGGGTCTGCGGGGGACGGCCGCTGGCAAGAGTAGGTCGTATGCAAGTAATCAGGGATCGGCGGCAACTGAGTCCCAATGTCATGCTCCGAGGTCGTCTCTAGCAGGAGTCGGGGGCGCTTGCTTTGGGAAGATGGCGAGGTGCGCTCGTGCTGCCGCTTGTATCCATGGGGAAAGGCAGACTTGGGGGCTTGGCCAGGTGTGTCTAGTTGTGCGCGCGCAACAATATCGCTCGGGTTGGGCAAGTTCGGCTTGTTTGGTTCCGTTCGCTGTGTCTTCTCACTGGCCTCCTTCCGGATGCCCTGATAAAGTAGATATTCGTCGACAGGCAAGACGACATGGCGCTCCAGAGACGTCGTTAACCACGCCAACTTGACGATACGAACTACAGGCTCTCCGCGGTCTGTTATGATTCTCCTGACAGAGGCTGGGGAGGTCGTCAGCTCGTCTGCATCGACTTCCGAGGCCGTGTCGGAGCTGTCACTGCTCATAGATCCGCGACGAGCACGTTGCGGGGCATCAAGCTCTATGATTCCAGGGTCAGAAGACAATGCGGCAGGGACAAGAGGGTCCGTGTTGAGCCCAAGTCGCCGCAGCTCGAACCTGGCTCGGCCTGATTGGGACAGGTTTGCCACAACAACATCGGCCTCATTGACGTCATGGGTCAAGGTTGGTATTGTGCCCTGCAGCTCGAGGAATCTGTCTGTGTCAATGAAGGTGGGCAGTAGATAGATGACGGGAAAGTCGAGAGCCATTTTTGACAAGCGAGGTCCAAAAATAGTTGTGTCCGTGCAAGCGTGCTACAGCGGCAGCCATGGTCGTCTCTTGAATCTCCCAGTGCATCGCATCGTGCCGCGCCAGGCACTTCTGAAGCCGAGAGCGAATACGATGACGCCGAAGTACTGGGCGAGCTCTGATGACGATCCGGTAGTAAAGACGATGCTGCCTGGAATGTCTCTAGGATAGGAAGTTGCAGGTAGGCGTGATCTTGCTGGAAGTCGTGACGCAGTTGGCTGTCTTGGGGGCTCCTACAGCTTGCTGAGCTTGATGCCTTTCAAGGTCGGTCATGAGCCCATTGCTTCAGGATACCAGGCTTGGGCAGCAGCAATCTATCAGAAGCTTGGAAATAAGCCGTAGAATGACGTTTGTAGGTTTATAGAAGGTGAAGTCTTTCCGGACTGAGTGGTGCGACAACAATGACCGTTGACCAGTCCGCCATCCTTCATGAGCATCACACCGTGTGACACTTTGCTGGCTTGCACCGCTGATGGGGGTGCTGCTCGCGCAAGTTGGTACCGTGCATATCCATAAGAACACTGTATGCAGGGCCATCACCCCCGGCATATCGTGATCGCAACCAGAGGCGATCCCCCAAACTGTTTGCCTGCTCACCCGCTAGTAACCGCCAGCGACTTCGTACTTTTCGGTCGGCGTTACCCCGTTCCAGGCATCGGCCAAGGGATCGCTTGTCATGCGCATCTACTTGTAATCGAGTCGCGACAACTACCAGGCAACTCCGTCTCGCCCACGATCTGCCTCCACCTCCGACCAACTCAGCGCCATCAGCTCAGGCTCGACGTCGCATCGCTGTCGGGAACATGCTGCGCGCTTGAACTGTCCGACCTGCACCGTGTGCTTTTCGCGACGCCCACCCAACGCAACCACTTGCCTCACCTGCGACGGTTTCGACATTGCATACACTAGCTGTGACGCCCTGAGCCCTCCGGCGCCCATTCTCCCTCGCCATCATGTCATCCACCGCCATGGACCTCGCGCAGACGCTCCTGCGCTCGGTTGTGCGCGCCTTCTACCGCGACAGAGAAGCCTACGACATGCGCCACATCCTCATCGTCGACGCCCTGGTGATGCACTCGGCGCTCCGAGACGACGACCTCGGCTACCTCATGTCCATGAACCTCAAGGACCTCCACAAGATCTGCGCGACTCTCAAGGAGCAGCGCTTCATCGCCCAGCACGTGCGCCCCGAGATCAAGGAGGGCCAGACGAAGCCGAGCAACCGGACATACTACTACATCGACTACCGGCAGGCGATAGACGGAATCAAGTGGAGGGCATACACCGTCGACAAGGCGGTACAAGGAAACGCGGTGCCGGCGCAGGAGAAGAAGGAGTACTTCTGCAGGCGCTGCAAGTCGGAATGGACGCAGATGGAGGTGCTGGACAACGTCACGGCTGCCGGCTTCATATGCCACAGGTGCGCGTACGTGCTCGAGTATGACCCCGAGCGGCAGGCCGGTGGTCACGAGCAGTCCACGCGGCTGAACAACCAGCTCAAGTTCATCACCGAGCTGCTGCCGCGCCTGGATGAGGTCGTCATCCCAGATAACACATTCGAGGTCGCCCACTCGCACGCGCGGCCTGTCGAGCGCGACCGCACTAATCAGGTCGCCAAGTCGACCGTCGTGGAGAGCGCCAAACCGACAGCAGTCCGGGGTATGGCTAATACAGGACCGCGCGACCTCACCATCAGCATTACGGATCAGGAGAACATCACGGAAGAGGAAGCCCAGGCAGAGCTCGAGCGCCAGAGGAAGATCAAGGAGGCAAACGCCCTCCCCGTGTGGCACGTGCAGAGCACCGTCACGGGTCAATCGCACGATCCGAACGACGCCACCTCGGCGAGCGGCGCTGGTGGCAAGCGCGACGACGACGACGACGACAAGCTGTTTGATGACAACAAGGTCAGTGAGGCCGAGCAGGCCCGCGTCGACGACGTCTTCGCCCTGCTGGCCAAGCAGCAGCAAGAAGAAGCCAGCAGGCGTGCCGCGGAGGAGGAAGAAGAGGAAGAAGATGACGATGACGACGACGACGAGGACGAAGAGTTCGAAGACGTCGCGGGCAGCGGCGCTGGCGCGAACAGCAACACAGCTCCGGGGGCCTCGCTCGGCGGCGGCGGCGCGGCCACAGCCAAGCGCGGCCCGTCATCCTTGGGCAGCGGGACGACGTCGGCAGCCGACACGCCCGCGTCCTCGGACGACAGGCCAAGCAAGAAGGTCAAGGTCGAAGAGCCGGCCGACGAGGAAGACAGCGACGAGGAGGAAGATGTCGCTTTCGAGGATGTGTAATCATAAAACAACCATCATGACAAGGCGTAATAACCAGGTCCCAGGGAAGGAGGGCCGAGAACCACGTGCCACATCTTTCAGGCACGGCATGCAAAATCCTTGGGGCGAGCGATGTCAGGGGACGACAAAACCCTTGTCCTAAAAAGACAGGATACACAAAAGCAAGCATTTATTCAGTCAAGTGCGCTAGAATAGAGAAACCCATAATGGAACATCGCAAGATACAGCAATTAAACCTGTTCAACTCATCCTGTCTGACGATTCAGGAGAAATGGATAAAAGGCGCTGCGACATTTGCGAAAGGCAAGATCACAGGCCGGGATGGCAAACAGTCGTGACGAGAAGATGTTCAATGGTGGACGCACATGTGTGCGCGACGTCAAATGCAGCATAAAATGAAAACGGTGTATCCATCTAGTCGTTCCGCCCATACTTCAATACATACACAAAAGCCACGCTTCCCTGTCCATGCTCCTCAAGTGTTCAGAAGGTCCACCATAGTGCTGCCGTATTATGAAGAAGACCGAGGTTTGCCTCGCTGCTCGTTTTCATTCACGTTCAGAGAAGCAGCTGGTGGTGCGCTTGTGCAGTATCAAACGTATTTGCGCAGCTGCGAAAACGTCAGTACAAAATAGCCATAGTTCAACATGACGAACCAGGGATAACTTACATCGAGAGTAAGAGACTTGGAACTATTCACGTCCTGGTCCCGGTATATGCCCACTAAGCTTTCCGAGTCCTGGAACAGACCCGCCTTGAGACTGATGACGATGAACTGCATGCCGGGGCCCGAGTGTTCGCGGATGTAGTTCTTGATCTTCTCGACGTTGGCGTTGTCGAGGGCGGCATCGACTTCGTCGAGCACAAAGAATGGGCTAGGCTGGTAGCTGTGGATGGCGAAGAGTAGCGCCAGGGCCGCCATGGTCTTCTCACCACCAGAGAGGTGCTCCATATCACGGAATCGCTTCAATGGCGGCATGGCGTGGTACTTGATGCCACTCAGGTAGGGCTTGTCCGTGTCCTCCTCGATATCAAGGTATGCTTGACCGCCAAGAGGATACTGCTCACTACGGGTAAGATCCTTGTAGACGTGAGAGATCTGCTCCTGGATGTGTGTGAAGGCCTTGTTGAACAACTCGTATCGTTGAGCCTTGACATCGTCGAAAGCATCTTTGGCAGCCTTGTAGGCAGCCTTGGAGTCCTCGAATTCCTTTTCCGTGGCTTTGAGACGTGCTTCAGTCACTTCCAAGCGCTCCATAGCGCGCATGTTGGGGTTGAGCTTCTCTAGCTCGGAAGTTAAGGAAGCTATGTTGTCCTGGAGTTTCGTTTCGATTTCTTCGTCACCTTCGGCCTGTGACATCGATCTGTCGTTAGCTACTTTGCCGTTGGGGTCTACGTCTGGTATCACGATGCTTACCTGCTTAAGCTCGTCGCTAAGTCCGTCGAAATCAATCTCAATGCCATGATCTTCCATGGCATCGCCGAGGGCATCAGCTTCGTCGCCTTCGTCTACATCCATGGCGTCGGGATCCTGTTGCAGCAGATTATCGTCGTTCGGTATGTCGTCCAAAGTTCCGCTTGACAGAGGAATGTTGACTTGTTCAAGTCGGCATCGTCGTAGGAGAGCGAACTTGCTGGCACTGTTTCTTTGAACTTCTGTCTCCAGGGAGCTGATGGCCTTTAACCGGCTCTCGATATCTCTGCTTCGCTTTTGGACTTCGCTTTTGGCCTCAACCACTTTCTCTGTGTGGGTGGCCAGTTCATCCTTGGCATCTTCTAACTCCTCTTGCAGGCGCTCAATCGTGGCCGTGTCCTCAGACATAGCCGCCTGAATCTCGGCTTTTTCAGCCTCGTATGATTTGATGTCAGCGTCGAGTCTCCGTGACTGCGCCTCAAGCTTCTCGACTCTGGTCTTGAGCTCGTTCTGTTTTGACACTTGCCAGCTCTTGTCGCTCTGGAGCCGAGACTTCTGAGTCTCGAACTCTGAGCGGCGCTCGGCTGCCTCTTGTTCAAGACTGCCCTGCTGGGCCTCATATGCTCTGATGTCCGAGTAGCCAAGCCGCTTGCAAAAGTCCCCAAAGATCTTATCTTCGACCTGAGCAATGGCCATTTTGAATTTCTCAACTGCTGCTCGTGTCTTTTGTAGGTTGGCTTCGCCCTCCTTCAGTTTCGGCTGCCACTCCTTAAGTTGCCGCTTCACGTGGTCGAGCTCTTTCTTCTTGCTGGCGAGGTTTTGGTCAAAAACTGAGACCTCGTTGCGAGCAAACGTCAATCGGTGCTCGAGCACTGCAAGCTCATTCTGCAATGACTCCTCCGCGCCGCCGCGACGGTCCGTCCGTGGCAGCTTCTCGATCTCGTCTCGGAACTTCTCGGCAGTCTTACGCAAGTTGTCGACGTCGTGTTCCTCGAAACGACGTTTGCCACCCTTGTTCTCCGGCCCTCGTCCACCAGTCAGCAGACCAGCCTTGTGGATCACGAAACCTTCAAGGGTAACAGCCTTGACGGGGATCTTGCGTTCGTAGCAGATATGCTTGGCGATTTCCAGAGTGTCACAGACAACAGAGCTTTCGCAGGCGTAGGACATGCCTCTCTCGATAGAGGCATCAAAGTCAATAGTATCAATGGTCAATCGTGCACCCGAGATACCCTTGATGGCCGTGTTGACAGGATTGACCTTGATGACGTCAAGTGGAATAAAAGTCATAGGAGGGAAACGCTGGTCTTTGAGATAAGAGACACACTCGTTGCCAGTCTTCTCTGTGTCCACAATCACGCTGTCGAAATTGCGTCCGAGAGCAGTGATGACAGCCTCGTCGTACTTCTTTTGCTTTGGCTTGCACAGGTCACCAACACGGCCCTTGACGCCCGGGAAGATGCGCCTCAGGGAAGAGACCATTTCTTTCATGCGCGCTTCCCGGTCGTTTTGACGCCGCCCATCGTCGGCTTCCAGCAGCTTGTTGAGGACATCTCGGTATTTTTCCTCGAGTTCCGTGCGTCTCTGGTTGGTCCTTACACGCTCAGACTGGATCTGGTTGTACTCTTTCTTTTTCGAGTCGATTTCGGCGGCAAACTGCTTGACAGCTGCTTGCGTAGCGTCTCGACGCTCCTTGATGGTGGCCAGCTCTTCCTCGAGCTTTTCCGCGGCGGCAGAGTATGCATCGACCTTGCCTTTCAGACTGTTGACTGTGACTTCGTCGGTTCTCAATTGCCGCATCAGATTCTCGAGCTTCGCCTGGTTTTCCGACGACTTGGCCATAGCTTGCGCGCGTAAGGAGTTGTATTCCTTCCGGTCAGCGTCCGTAAGTTCCTTGCCCTGCTTCTTCATGGTCTCTGTCCACTGGTCCTCGAACTGTTTCTGGGCTTTCTGCACCGTTGCAAGGTCCTTCTCGATTTTGGCAATAAGCTTCGCCTGCTCGTCGCGTTCTTTCGTGACCATGTCGATCCGCTTACGGATAGTCTCGGCCGTCGCGCTTGTCTGCTGAACCTTCTCTTCTATTGGCACAAGACTGTTCTCCTTATCCTCGAGTGCTTGTTCTTGGCGTCGAATTTGCCTCTCAACTTTGTGCACACTCTTGGCCGCATCGGCTTGGTCTTTCCTCGCTGCCTCAAGCGTCTTTTCGTACTTCTCGACATTGCGCCGGAACTCCTTGAGATTCTCTTGGTGCTCCTGGATTTTGGCGCTCGACTCGTCCATCACCTGCTGAAATTTGTACAGCTTCCAGAGAATGTGCGTGACGATTGCGGCATCCCGCTCGTCAGTCTTCGCCTGGAAGTTCTCTGCCTCACGCTTCTGCTCCTGGTATTGCCGGATCTCCGAGTTGATTCCGCGACGTCTCTGCAGCTGGAAGGTGGAGTTCTCAGCTGCCTGGTCTGCTTCGCTCTGAAGCCTCTCGTATTCTGCCTTGTATTCCAAACTGCCCGAGATCTGCTCAATCAGGCGCGTCAAATCCTGAGGTGATTGTGAGGCAATCGCCTCAACATCTCCCTGGAAGACAAGGAAGTTGCGGGCCTTGATCAAGATGTTCTCAGCTTCCAGTGCTTCGTTGTACTGGTGCGCGGTAACCACGCGATCGTTGATTCTGTACTCGCTCGAGCCGCCAGAGGTAATGGAACGCTTCCAGCGCTGTTCGTCGCCTGCGTCGTCTTCGTAGACAGCCATCACCCATGCAGTCTTGGGATCGCCGCGGCTAGCCTTGTCGTCGCCATTCAGATGTCCGTTGGCCTGGCCATTTGGCGTCGGGTCGGCTGCCGAGCCATCGTCATTGATCTTGGATGTCTTGAGAACGCGTCCGCGATATACAAGGTCCTTCAGCTGCGCAGAACGGAGATGAGATGACTTGATTCCCAGGACGAAGGAAATGGCGTCCATACTGTGGGGGGGATAGACATTGGTCAATTAGAATCACGCATCTCGGAACGGGCGGCGCAACAGCAGCTGGGACATACGAGTTTGATTTGCCGGAGCCATTGGGGCCGATGATTGAGGTGAAGTAAGAATCGCCGAAGAGAAGGGTATGGTGGCCCTTGTACGACTTGAAGTCTGTGTAGATAATGGTAAGCAACGGCCGCTGAAGCTGGCGCGGGAGCACGAGGCAGTGGTGGGATTGTGAATGCGCATACTGAAAAGCTCGAGACGAATTAGTTTGCCCATGATGACAGAATTCTAGCACGACGCCAGCTACCGGTACATCCGTGAAGGGGTGGCAGACGATGCTGGGCGCGGGAGCTCGCGATGCGACACGACTATGGGACGGCGTAGGACGATCGCCAGTGCGCGCCTCAGTACATGCCAGGGTTGGTGGCGGATGGGTATCGTGGGTAAGGAGTGACGGAGACGAGATAGACTGGGCGCAGCTTGTGCGGGAGGTCGCTGAGTGGTCGTGCGATGCCCTGATCGCAAGCAGTTACGGAAGCGCAGGCGCGTGCTCGCAAGAAAGGCGGCTTCAGCGAAACTGGCGATGGGGTATCACTTGCACAGCACAGTCGACGCGCCTTGGGCGGAGGGTCTGCTTGGTGGGGATCGGGCCGCGGGGACAATGAGAGTACTTGGAGTCCGGAGAGCGGAATGTGGGTGTGCGTGTACCTGGTGCTCGAGGGAAGCGCGACCAGGCACAAGTTGACCATGAGTGCTTGCTTACAGTGCCACAACGCGCCCGGGTCCTCAAGACGCGCTCTGGGGCAGGCAGTCTGGCTTGGTGCTCGGTGTGAGCAGTGGAGACCAAGTGGCGCCAGCTGCAGATCTGGCCAGTGAGTTAGACGCTGAGAGCACTGGACCTGGGCAGACCCCACGCCCAGTGCTGCGACACTGCAGCCTGCTCCTGCTGGTGATCCCGCCCCCAACGACCCAGGCTAGTCGACGTCACCCTGCTCCACCCCCGTCATTTCTTGATATCCAGGCAGGCATCACAAAGACCAAGTCGACGTCAAGGCCTTCAGCAGATCCTCAAAGTCTCTTGCATCCAGCAGAGTGGAAGCTCAGAGTTTCTGTGGCCAGCTCGATATATCTCAGTTGCGCACCACCACGCCAGCACAGGCCCACGTCTAACCCCCCCTCCCCAATCTGCCACAGGGCACCTGACCGCTCCACCAGACCAGCTACTTGTTCCCTCTTAGCACAACCGGGCACTTCTGTCGCAACCCGTGTCTGATATTCTCGTCTCAGAACTTCCTGGCTGAGGTCTAGGCTCGGGTCTTGTGTGCCTTCGCCGCAGGAACACATCAGCATACCGTGACCTTGAGCGTCCCACGAAGCGGTCACTCACCATCGCCACTAAGCAGCTCCGGCCTCGTCCAACCACAGCCCGCCATCCTTGCACGCGTCGCAACTTCCACGCTGCCGTTCATCCTCCCTGAACAACGCACCCGCTGCTCACTGTGCTTGACCGCGACCCCTAGTCTCTGTCAAAGACAGATCTGCCACTCTCCAGCACCCTAATTCAGTTGGCGTGCTTGCCAGCGTCGCCCCCTTCAGCACCCCCCCCCCGTCCCACCACTAGTCACGAGGACCCTGAGGCGGTCTCTGTGAGATAAACTATACCTTCTGCCGCACCTAGCCCACCACGAATCACATCACCGTGCGCAACCACGGGCACAAGACTCCTTGCGCAGGTTCCTGCCCGAGCTTGGCTTGATACCAGTCTCTGAAAAGGTATGGAGGTCTTCCGCGACAGAATGGTCCAGTTTCAGCATATATCTGGTCATGCATTCTAGGCAGTGTTTGAGGATCACTCCAACTGTCCTCGTGATCTGCCAATCTAATCTGCTTGGGTATTTGTCAAACATGGCTGACCTGCTCGTACTTAGAGGCGCAGAGGCCCTCCGCCGGCTCTCTTTCCGCAACGACATCCAACGATATCCGATACGAACACTGGCCGAGATGAGCGCACATTCGCCGGTCTTCACGGCCGGGATCCGTGACGACAAGTCTGGAGGCGATGCAGGGTCTGCAGAAGATGAGGCGCCTGCTTTGTCCCCGAGCTCCTCCCCTTCAGACGAAGCTGTTTCTACCTCGACGACCCCGCGACTCGATCCGATCACCCCAAGCAGCCCACGTCTGTCTAGGAATGGGTCGTTCTCGGGCAGCAGCTCTTATCACGAAGATTGGGACTCGTTTCCGCCTCTGGACCGTCTTACGGTGCTAGACCTTCTCGACAACTTCGCCCTTCCGCAACAGCTCGAAAGGCTCCAGAGAGGTCTCTCTGCGCAGACTGAGAAAGTTCGCAAGTCGAGAGCAGCGTTCCAAATAAAGAGCCAGGAGGCCAAAGGCCGAATGGTGGAGGAGTGGCGCCGGCGTGTGCCATCGGCAGAGGAACAACTCGAGAAGTATCGCACGCGCATGAAGAAGAGTGTCGACAAGCTGGGCAAGCGCTGGGGCGACACCAAAACCGTTACGTTGCGCGAAAAGGTCTCCTTTATTTGCGGTGTCATGAACGTCTTCATCAGCGGTTACCTCATCGGCGCGCATTCTGACTGGTTCCACGTTTGGTACACGACACAACTCATCTACTTCATGCCAATCCGCTACTACACCTATCACAGCCGCGGTTACCACTATTTCCTGGCCGATCTTTGCTACTTCGTCAACGTGCTGCTCTTTCTCAGCATTTGGGTCTTCCCGTCTTCCAAGCGGTTGTTCCTGGCTTCATACTGCCTGGCGCACGGGAACAATGCCGTAGCTATCATCATGTGGCGCAACTCGCTGGTGTTCCACGACTTCGACAAGGTCACCTCCTTGTTCATACACATCATGCCGTGTGCTACGCTGCACTGCATAACTCACCTCTACCCGCTAGCAGAGCAAGCGGCGCGATTTCCGGCTCTGTTCCAGATCAAGACAGCCTCGCCCGGCTCGTCAGCTGCATATGGCAATCTTGTTTCGATGCTTGCATGGTCCACGATACCCTATGCAGTCTGGCAGCTGAGCTACTACTACTTTATCACTGTCCGTCGGCGCGAGAAAATCGCAGCTGGGCGTCCGACTTCGTTCACGTGGCTGCGCCGGTCGTACTCGAAGACGTGGATTGGCAAACTTGTGCTTTCCCTGCCCGAGGCATTGCAGGAAGCTGCTTTCATGCTCATCCAGTACGCGTACGCGGTGCTCACCATGCTACCGTGCCCGCTATGGTTCTACAGCCGCTGGATGTCTGGTGTCTTCCTCATGGTCGTCTTTACGTGGAGTATCTACAACGGATCCACCTTCTATATTGACGTGTTTGGGAAGCGATTTCAGAAGGAGCTCGAGAGCCTCAAGGCCGAGGTGGCCCAGTGGCAGAATAACCCTGAGCACATGCTCTCTTCGCCGGTTATCACGCCACAACTCGACGCGGACGGGGCGAAGCAGATTGGTGCCATGGGTGAGGTCAAGCTGGGCGATCCCGCAGGAAGCCTCGGCGGACGTGATCCTGCCCCAATCGATGAACGCACCATCGAGGAGCATGCGTTCAACTCAGGCGTCACGGCTACCGGCATTGATGGCGGCGCCATGGATGTCGCTAGGGAGAGGAAGTAAGAGGATTTTGCACGTGGCTTGTCGTCACTATTACACGAAGTCGGTCTACCACCCTAAGCATTGGTCTCCGCAGGGTGATTGTCAAAGATACATGAGATGGCCGAGCCCGACCGACTGGCTTTTATCGCAGAATATTCTGGCGCGATTGAGGCTTGTGCTTCTGTCCTGAAATTGCGAATACCGGGATGGGTTGCGTCGTCTCGTGTTACAGTCGAGGCGGTTTCTGTTTTTTTATACGTCGTTTTTTGCTACATGTTCACGAGTTATGTCATCTTCCGCCTTTTACCGCGGTGTCAACAACCACCACAATCAGGCACGCGCATCACGACCAAACACACCCCTGGTGTGCAGAGCTACATTATGATGAAATTGATACCCCCGCATGTTTTCCGAGAGCAGAGACACCAGGAGGGAAGAAGGAGAGGAGAAGGAGGAGATCTATGCAGCCAGTCCCTATAATGAATCTATTCCACACACTCTAATTATGCTAATCATGCCACATAATAACCTCTTGCTCCCGGCACCGGTGGTGCCTATTGTGCTCCGTGGGACAATGTACAAAGGCAGTTGTTGCAGCAAGTCGTCCAAGTCTGTCTCTGCTCGCTTGAGCTCCTCAAGACAGACGTATCCTTTGCTCTTACATGCTATTATGACAACGCAGTCTCATTTCTATGGACTTGGTCTTGGAAAAAAGAGTGACAACAACAAACTCCATCGACAAAAGACAAGACAGAGGAGCTTCTGCTGTGAACTCTTGGCGGCCTGGCCTGGGAAAACGGACAAGGTACTCCTCTCTCACTCACTCTCTCTTATCCTTGTACATGAACGAGATCTTTTTCGGGATACTTTATAGAGCGCAGCAGCAGCAGCAGGACATAGCCTGTGTTGGTTTTGGTTCATAAAAAACAGGACGGAGGCGGTAGTCCATCAGGCTCCCTCTTCCCTCACCTCCCTCGCTCCCCCTTCCCCCCATGCGCCTCTTCTCCCCATCCCTAAGGAGACAAAATGCCACGAATACTCGGCCTTTTCCAAACTCCCTTTGCGTGCAAAGAACAGAGTGCGGGTGGGAAAGGTTCCGCGTTTCAACTCCTCCTTCACAGCCAGGAAGGTCAGGAACGAGGTAGGTCATACGCAAAGAACATCGGCAAAGACACCAAAACACTTCCGCGTGGTTGACCAGTCACACACATACACACACAAAGCAACGGGGTCTGTACACACTAGTTGGGTGGAAATGGTTCAAGATGTCATTCATGTCTCTGCAGAAGTGTGAATAAGGCGGCCGTGAAGAGGAGCTCTCTAGCACCTGTTCTCCTCGCTGGGAGGTAATGAAAAGACGAGGAGAAGAAAGACGAAGAGAAATGTGAAGTAGGTACACACGAGGAATGACCACCACACAAAAGACTCGTAGAAATCATTCCCGCTTCAACCGAAACAGCCCGGACAAGAAAGTAAGATGGAAAACGAAGGATATGGGAAAATCATGACATGAACAACACTTGAGAGGTTTCCTATTTGACTGACTGGACCAGTAGTGGTAAGATACCGAGGAACTTGGTTGAAAGCGTGCTCTCCAAGCAGCTCGAGATGGGGAGGAAAATAGCAAAAGACGTCAATTCGTTACTGTCTTTTCTCAGAATACTGAGATGATGAGGTCGTGATATGGTATAGATGTGTGATATGCCCTCCCAGGAAGGAAACCCGGAACGCCGTCCGTAACTCCTGTAAATGAGAATACAAAACAATGATGAATGAGACTTCGGCCACGCAGCAATCATGACGTCCGTGGACGTCACTGGCTCGCTATGCCGAAATCACCATTGCGAGCAGCCGCCAGCGATGGGGCCCATACTTCTAGTATGTGTCGACGTACTCCGACCGGAAAGTGGGAGCGTGCTGCAAGGGTGAATACTTGATTTCGTCCTCGGCGTAGGTTGGAGAGTACCGAACCTTCATGGCAGGTTGCGCTGGATAGCCGTCGTACAAACCGGCCGGCTCCATCCGGGCGGACGTGTTGGCCGTGTGGTAACTTGACTTGGAAGACTTCTGCCGCGGAATGTCTTCGTGGGAGACTTGGCGCGTAGAAGTCTTGCCAGGATCGACGGCGTAACGGAAAGTCCGCTCAGTAGGCTCGGGGGACCGATGCTTGCTTCTGCGATGGCGACGACCGCCGTCAGAGTCTTCGTCGTCGTCTGAGTAGTGGGTCCGTCGGTGCCGCGTCGGACTTCGGTCCCGAGCATACTCGGCTGTCCGGGTGTCCATGAAGGTGTGAGCTCGAGTCATTGCCGGCATACTTGGCCGGACAGTATACTCTGTATGCGACCGTCCAGGATGCACACGAGCGTGGTACTCGGGTGGCATGGTGTGCGACTTTTGGAGCGAGGGCGCGCCACGTGGGATGTAGTCAATGCCAGCAGGGTCTCGCGAAGAGCCTCGGGCGCTCTTCTTGGCCGAGGACGACTTATCTGTTCGGCGACTTCCGCTCTTGGTAGCGGATGAACGATGAACAGCTTCGTCCTCTTCGTATTGCGGTGGAGGCGGCGGTGCGTGAGGACCGGCAGGAGGAGGTGGTGGTGTGGGAGCTGCCATGGGGATTGCATGTCTCGCCTGGAAGTGCTCAGTCGCCTGTGGCTTGGCGGGGCGGTTATTCAGTGAGATTCTCGCGCCGGACCGCTCGAGGTAATCGGTAGCAATGTCCATGTTCTCCGAGTACTTCCTCTCACGC
Organism: Microdochium trichocladiopsis; assembly: GCF_020744255.1. NCBI lineage: Eukaryota > Fungi > Ascomycota > Sordariomycetes > Xylariales > Microdochiaceae > Microdochium > Microdochium trichocladiopsis. Next base: position 1,024,005 of record NW_025763547.1, read on the forward strand.
TCCGACGTCACCACGGGGATGACCTTCTCCCGCGTGCCAGACGTCTTCCTCGTGGTCCGGTAAGCGTCGTCTGAGTCGCTATCTGACGAATAGGTCGCGTACGTTGTGGTCCGCGCGGACGACTTCTGCTGTTGAGTCTTGTACTCGGCATCCTTCTTGCGAGTTTGTTCGACCTTCTTCTTCTTCTCCTTGCGCTCTTTCTCCTCTCGTTCCTTGCGCTCTTCCTTCTCCTTTCTCCTCTCCTTCTCTCTCCGCTCTGCATCCTTCTTGTCCCGCTTCTCCTTGTCTTCTTTCCGAGACTTCTCTTCGCGTTCTCGCTTGTCTTCCTTCTTGCTCTTGCGCTCGTACTTGTCCTCCCGCTCTTCTCTCGAGGTGCGCTTCTCCCAGTCTGACTTGGGGGCGCGCTCATAGCTGGCTGTTTTTCTGGGCGGGTGGTGATCGTAGATTGGGACGGTAAACTCCTCGTATGATCGGCTAGGTGGTGTGCCGGCCGCATACGTCTTGGAAGAGGGTGAGGCAAAGGTAGAGGGCCTCGGCTCTGCCGTGTAGACGCGCGCGCCATTGTAATACTCGGGTTCCCGCTCGCGCCTCGAAGAGCGAGGCTGGGCGGTTGACGAGGTCGACATCCTGCTCATTTCCTTCTGCAGCTCGTTGAGCTTGTACATGTCGTCGTACTTGTTCTTCTCGGTCTCGTTGGAAAGCAGCTCGTAAGCCTGCTGAACCTTCTGGAACTCATCTTGCTTCTGCTGCTTGAGCAGCGGGTCTTGGATCTTGTCTGGATGGCACTTGAGAACGAGCTTCCGATACGCGGTGCGGATTTCGCCAAGCTGGGCTTCTCTCGAGACTCCGAGAGCCAAGTAGGGGTCGGGCGGGAGGGTCAGCATGGTGAAAGACCGGCTCTGACGATGCTGAAATTCGGGGGGGTTAAAGGCTTGAATCTGGCCCAGGCGGATCTTCTTGCGAAGTGCGAGTTAAAAGAGGCACGGGTGCTAAATGCAATGCCGCAATCGAGGAGTCCAGCAACGGGCGGCGAGGTGTTGAAGCGAAGTCGAGTACAGATTGGCAAGAGAGACGATTTGAGATTGGTGGTTCCGATTGAGGGATGCTGGCAGCAGAACACGGAAAGGGGTGGTCGTAGTGAGCCGGCTGCCAGATTCAACAAAGAACTGGCGGAGGACGAAGTGGGCGGAGGCCGGCGTCGTCAAGACCGGGGAGGAGGCCGTCGTGCGGGATGGGCGGCCGAGGCGGAAAGGGTGGCGGGTGAGGAGGGAGAGAGGTTTTGGTGCCGTAGCGTGTGGTTGTGAGGTGGTTGTGGTTTGATGAGGTCACGAAGGACACATGGCCGGGCAAGCAAGCGGCGGGAGGGGAAGGGCCCGGGGCGCGAGGCTTGACGTCTCTCTTAAAGGGAATCAGGCTTTCTCGTCGAACAGGGCAGCACTGGGACAGGGCAAGGCCGGGCGGGAGGAGGAGCAGGAGGGTCGGGTGGTGGGTGCCCTGTCAGTGCCAGTGCAGAGCCAGAGCCAGAGCCCAGAGGGGGGCGATGGCTTCGGCCGCCCAGCAGACGCCCGCTGGGGCCATCGGGCAGGGGATCGCCAGGCCTGGCGTGAGCAAGAGGGGCGGGCCCATGCCATCCCATGCCATCCCATGCCACTCCACTGGTGGCTGGTTCGCTGGCGTGGGGTGGCCCGAGGGGCCCAGGTAGCCCGTGCTGCGAGGCGACCTGCCCCTGGGTGGCGAACTCGCGGGCAGGCCGGGTACTCTGCTAGCCAGAGCGACTAGTGGCCACGTCCTGGCACAGCCGGTGCTTGGCTGCGCGCGAGCGAGCACGAGCGAGATGGGGCCCGTCGGCCACTTTGAGCTGCCCGCCCCGCCCGGCCCACGACGATGCCCGCCCGTGACGACGTAGCTTGTCCTCCTGCCAGGCTTGCCGCCTCGACTCTCCAGCCCAGGTGTCCAGCTGCCTCCGTCACGCTCGCTCCCAGCAGCCGTTTCCATGCAGCAGCGACTTCAAGCGGCAAGTCCGTCTCCGTCCGCGCGTCCCGAATGCTGGGCCACACCAGCTCTGTCAGCTGAGTGATGCGAGCTCGTCCGGTGCGCAGGGCCACCAACTTGACAGTCATGGTTGCTGACGTGAAGCCGCACAATCAAAAGTCTGGCGGGCCAGTCCTCTGGCTGGTTTGCGGCCAGTGGCCTGTCGATCCTGCCCCGTCCATCTCCACGCTTCTTCCTGCTTCCAAAAGAACCTTTCCCCCCTTGCCCCTGTGCCTGGACGCTCGCTCGGCACAACCTTCACATAATGACGAGCACAACGACAGCGGCACAAGGGCCTATCCTTAGATAAGCACCGTCCTCAGTCAGCGTCCCAGATCCTCGCCAGCACTCGTTGATTGAGCTTCCTGCTCGACTCGCATGGGCTTGCTAAGAGATGACTGTTCAAAGTGGCGAGCTGAGCACAAACACAAACGAGGCTCAGCCCTTTTCACGTGAGCATGGCCCGCTCGTCCACTCACTCAGTGACCAAGCAACTATCGGTGCGGAGTCGTACACGTCCTCCAAGCCCAGGTGCCCAAGGACCTCAGCAGCCCCTGTCAAGACCCCGTGCTCGCACGACTCTTGGGCCAGATACGATCGTACCCAGCAACGGCTGTAAGAGGCAGCCAGAGGACTGCCGGGTTTTGGCTTGTGGCACGACGAGACGCAGTAGCACCATCACGAAGTCGAGCTTTCAACGCGGCAATATCCGCTTCGATAGGCATGAACTTTGAGACGCAATGGTAGCACTTCCCACCCAGTTCATTTCAGTCGCTTTCAGTCCCTTACAACTCATGCAACGCCCAAGTCTCGCGTCGTCTTTTGCAGCCGCGGACAGCGCATAGGCCGAAACATTGATGACGGAGCACGGCCATATCTCAAGTAGGCGAGGCCTGCTTTCCACAGGTACCAAGAGCGGTGCATCACCAAGTCGCTAACGCACCTGAATGGAGCCCCGATTCAGTGCTTCGCCTCGCCCGAATTAGTTTCCAGCAGAATGGTACGGAATCAGCTACTGGTCACCCGGTGACCAGACTCTTTACCTGCCCAACCCTGGTTTCGAGATCTTGCGGTCGTCATTGTTTATGTCCAGGAATCGCTGCTCTCGAAAAGTCGGTCGGGCTGTCAACTGGGCGACCAAACCCCGCCTGCAGTGTTGTGGATGATGTTACAGCCATGCTTCAGCACTCGTGATGGGCTCACTTGTTCAACCGGCGGTGAGCTGCATCTCGATAGAATCCCAGTGGAGCGCATTTGGCTCCTGGATCGACGGCCCTCTCTGGGACACACATGCGCACATACAATGGGATTGTTCGCTTTCTTACTAGTGCCTGCAGAAGATTGCCTTGCACTGGGATCTAAGCCCAAATCCGTCTTTGGTGCTCTTGCGAAAGGGGTGGTGGCTCACTAAGTCAATAACAGCGTTCCGCATGGCGACAGCCTTCACAAGTTGACTCGTGGGCGCAGGGGTCCTCTCTGCAGCCTCAGTCCTGCCCCGACACCCATTGCTGAGACCATGACCAAACCAGGAAACACGCCTGGACGATCGGTACAAGGAGAGGGCTTTCCCGCCACCTGGTACGCAAGGTACACCCGATAAAGATCTTGCTGAGGCGAAAGTCCCGAAGTGTCAGAGCAGCTGTCAAGGTTTGCCCCTGCACTGGCATCGATTTGCTGTATGCTATTTTTTTTTTGCCGCTCGCGGGAGGCAAACCTAGGCTTGTCAAACCCAGTCACGCCACCACCACCCGAGCCGGCTAAGACATTGTAGAGGCATTATCCCCGCGTTTGGACCAGCTCGGCGGCTGAGCACCACGCGGCACCCGCCAAATGGGTCAGGCCTCGAATAAGAAGCTCACGGGTCATCACTTAGCGTTGGTGGCGGGGTGCTACGCGTGCTGAGCCCTGATGATCCTCCAGGACCCTCTTGTTTGATGCACATTGGGATTGGATGAGGCTGGATCTGTGCACGATCTTGCGCTTTCAGCTCGACAGAACAAACCAGCCGCGCAAGACAGTCAGCAACAACATGGGTCGTTGTCAACGCAATCGACATCTGATTCCGTTTTTCGTCTGGCGTGTCTTTTGCGATTGACCCTGATCAAGGGCTTGCTGAAGCTGCGATTGGTCTGCTTGGGAATTTCTCTCCAACTGGAGCCGATTGATGTCAACAACCAATTAGCACCATCTTCGGAGAGTCTCGGGTCTAGTCGTTCTCCCACTCGCAATGCACCAAGGGACATTGTCGCTGTATGCTTCAGGCTTCCAACGGGTTCTTGCCCCTTTTAGAAGGGCAGATCCGCTCCCGCAGCTACAAAGTCGATATCAGGTCGCAAATGGCGGCAGCTGAAAGGAGAGCCACCTGCAGTGAGCACCGGACCAAGCCTTTACCCCACTCCATCAGCTTCCGCTCACCATTGGTGATGCCGCTAATGCTTCACTGATTCGCCCTGTCCGCCTCATCAGTTTGGGCACCCATCGAGTTGAGGGTCTGAGCCAGTGACGAGCCGGGTATGGCTTCGCGGACTTCGGCTTGCTTTCCAAGTTGAAATCGGATGATGCAAGCAGGTCCAGCAGCTTCGTGGCATGCCTGTGGAAGGAAGCTTGTGGCTTGAAGGACCTCCTCTTGTCAGAGCAACCAGGGCCGATTGAGCTGTGAGGGGTCATCTATTGCTCCACCACCAGAGTGGGGGAGCAAGCCTCCTGCCCATGCTCATGATGCTTTGCCTCAACGACCGGGTCCTGCAGTCCTTCAAGCGACGGTTTGTAAGTAGCACAGGGACCGGAGGGCCCTGCATTGTCGTCCCTGTCTCAAGGCCTCCGATAGGGAGCAGCCTCAACTGCGTTTCCATGGCAATGAGAGCGAAACGAGGGCAGCACGAGCAGAGCTGGGGATGGAAGTGCCGGAATAGGCGGTGTGGTTCTCAGGTGAGTATCAGCATCACCGATCTGACCCGGCTGGCGCACATATGATACTCTTCATCCAGTGAACACACCAACTGGCGCTTCTTGATTCGACAATTGCCTGCTTGATGGGGTCCAGCAATTGCTTGGGGACGCCGGGCGGCCCATATACGACTCTTGCCGCACCCACCTGGCCGCCCTACAGGCCAAAGTCCCCGACTTCAAGCCCGCGGAATAGCAAGCGCTTCTCCTGCCACAATAGCAACGATGACGATCCAAATGAACAATCTGACCTGTCTTCCACGGACACGATGATCCGTCACATCAAGCACACGCCTGCAGAGGGGAAGAGGTGGCCCGCACTATTGGGACAATCAATTGCTTAAAGCACATGGAGCAGGCTGGCTGGCTTGCATGGATGTGAGCGAACATCGATGGGCCAAGGGAGCAGCAGACGGCCAACGAGGACAGTGAACGTGGCCCCGTCTCGGATGTGACCAAGGAGAAGTGCAGCAAACCTGCGGGCGTTGCAGGTGCGCTATATCTGTTGCATGACTTGTTGGTGCATGGAGCTCGGCAGGCTCTTCCAGTTTGGAGGGCATCGAGTGGAGGGGAGTATCCGTCGTTTAGAAGGCCGCCTCGTCGACGCACCCTAGCACAGGAGCAACAGGACAAGTACTCGGTATGATCAATGGGCTTCATCATGGATGTGCGACTCGGACAGGATGGCGACTTTTGCCTCTGTCGTCCGATTATTGACCATTCTCGCCTCTATCCTCGCGGCCTGTGTCTTTGTCGTTGGGCAGAGTTTCTGGCGCTGACTCTGCAACGAAAACGGGTGGCGCAGAACCGGCCAAGAACACGACTAGGGAGGCGGACTAGCAAGGACGCTAGCACAATTAGCCCGGCTTTAGCAAGCGTCGCTAGTATGGAATTCAGACGGCCTCGTGGGTTTTGAGCCAAGCTAGCAAGCTGGGACCTCCTTTGTTCTGGCTTGACGGGGCGGGACGAGGCGGGACGAGGCGACAACGACAGCGAAGGACCCTCCCTGGCATCTTTGTCGACTTGCCGACTGCTGAGTGTGTGCCGTGATCAGTGATCACTTGTCAGGTCGGGATCAGCTGTGTCGCATTGCACAGCATGCCCAGAGAGAGGCGACCACTTGCTGTCTTACTGTCGCGCTCAACGGTGCTAGTCAGGCGTTGCAGCCAGTGGACGCCATGACTGGCTGTGGCGGCAGATCAGTGTCAAGGACCCGGCGATCAGACATGTCGTCGCCGTGGGGCTCGATTGGGCGCGGGTTGCTCATCAGATGACTAGAGACGGCACCACAAGCAGCATCCCCCAACCATCGCTAGCCGATCGACCAGATCAGATCTTGGGAGGTGACGGGGCAGGCGTTGCTCGTTTTCTCTCTTTCAAGCGTCAACCTGCTGTTCTCCCAGACACGAGAGGCAGCTGACTCTCCAGATCAATGGCTGATAGCGTGTCAGCTGGGCGGCTGCGCTGCCTGCGCGCCGTCTTTTGTCTTTGCCAATGACCCCACGACCCTTTCAGACGACGACAGCCAATGCTACCCCGCCATCGCAAGAGCTGCCGTTGCAGCACAAGCATGCCGTTGCGCATCTGCCCGCCTTGCTTTCTTTTTCTTTTCTGCTTGCCTGGGCGAAGCGTTGCGATCCAGGCCGCCCCACACAGGCGCCACATGCCTGCTGCTGCAGATGCAGATGCAGTGCGTGGTGCGTCGTGTGTGGTGGTGCAGTCTTGGCCATCACACCAAGAGCCCATGTCCATGTCACCCAGCAAGGCACACACACACACACACACACACACACACACACACACACACCCGACGATGCTCCTGTTCGTTCGCTATGCAAGGCCGCTGCCGCTGCTGGCCCAGGGACCTTCCATGCCGCACAACTCTGTCTGCATAACACATGGGCATATCGTATCCACTGCTCCCCCCAGCGGTGAGATCCGACTCAACTGTGTGTGCCCCGCGCGGTACAGGTCTGGTCTCATCAGCATTTCCACATCTCCGATCTCCGATGTTGAGAATGGGCACGCACAGAAACGAGTGGGAGTGAGAGAGAGGGCGGGGAGAGACCAGCCACGGCGGTTCCCTATCGCGCAACCATCTTACGAGTCTGACAGGCGAGGCGAGGCAGAGGGCATTGTGGTAGGATGCTCAGAAGGGCGGAGGCACGAAAGATGCACAAAAATGCGCCCCGCCTCCTCAAGCGCCAGGGCCTGGACGGCGCTGGCTGGCTGGCTGGCTGTCAGATCCCAAAAGATCATCCCGCAGTCTATCACTCCTGGACCCCCCAAAAGTCAGAATCACCACCAACCAGTCAGAGTCCAGCTCGAGGGACAGCTGCTGCGTTAGATGCGTTAGGTGCGTTGCGTTGCCCTTTTTCCCCCCTGCGCCCCTTTTCGCTGCGCGGATCACCCGCCGTCGCCGCCGGGACTGCAGGAGCCGGAAGCGAGCCATCCAGAACACACAGCACAAAAACTCTACCCCAGAGCGCTTGGGAGTCTCGTCTAAGTGGACAACTGCCGCTCGCAAGGAGGGGGGGATTGCACCAGTAATTGGTGCCCATCCGCTTTCTTGTCTCTCCACGTATGCGTGCGTCCATCCTGGCTTGTCTCCTCGGTTCTGGTGTCAGTGCCAACTTCTGCAGTTCCGTTGTCTTCGTCGTCGTCGTCGTCGTCGTATGGGAGGGTGCTCCGTGCTTGATGCCCCGTGCTGGAGCCAGTGAGAGGGAGGCGATCATCGGCTTCGTGGCGTCCCAATGAATCGTCTTGGGTCTTCTTTTCCGTTTACTTTGACTCCTGCAGCGGCGACCCGTCTGCGTGGCATTTGTCACTACTCCTCCCTGTGGCACCCTTTGAGTGTGTGTGTGTCGAGGGCTTGAGTAAGCCGTGCAGATCCGCCACACTTTGGTTGGTTGGGGATCTTTGTGTGTGCGCGCAACGTTTGATGTGCTTTCACTGGCGTCCAGCGTGTATTGCCTGTCAGGAGCGAACGCCCCTTGATTGTACGTACCTTACCTTTTTCATGCGTTATTGGGCCCTTGTCTTTGTTTGTCCAGTCGGATAGTGCCCTAGGTTATCTGCACAAAGAACTAAAAAAGAAGACCATGGACCGTCCACGAGATGGGATTCGCGGGCGAAGCGTGCCGTGTCATTGGCTCCCGAGTGTATCCAAGACAGTTGTGTGTGTCTGTATTTGCAGGTGGTCTTCCATTACGGTACTGAAGCACAGTCTTACTATACTCGCGCCATTATTGCCACTTTTCTCTGCTCCGCGTGACCAGGGGCTTGGGGCTTCTTGCCAGTCGAGCAAGAAGCAGACTAGAGGGATCAATATGATGGTGGTGGTGGTGGTGGTGTTGTTGTTGTTGTTGAGCGAGAACTCGTAAGCGCGCAATGGACAAATATGAAAATGCTAGTCTCGCCATGCGCCTGACAGAGACAAAATCATTGAACGTCGTGACCTTCACAGACTATACCCATATACACCTAGGGACATTATCTACAGGCAAAGGATCATTTGTGTGCCCCCTTTTCCCCCTGGTCAAGAAATACTCCGAAGTGCCGGCTTTGTGTATTGACACACACAAAAAAGAAAAGAAAAAAACACAGGTAGTGATCCGGGACGGACAAGCAGGTCGCACAGGTGCGTGTTAGCCAGCCCGTATTGTTCCACCCAAGGCATTCAGCTTAATTATGGTATGGCACACCTCACGTCCACGGCACGGCACGGCAGCAAGGAGATAAGAAGACTTCCAACACACACACAATTGATAGCCCATCCATCCGTTACACACATCTCTGTCAGACGTTGGGGGGAAAGAGAAAAGGAATGAGTACCCGTCTTTTTCAGGGGTAATACCACTACATAGAGAGTGTCAGCTGTTCTCAAAGGGGAGACAAAGAAAAAGGAAAAGACGGGAAAGGTTGGTGAACACATTGCATGGGAAGAAACACTCAACGGTGCTGCATCTTGCTTTGCTGCGTGTCTTGGATTTGCTTTTTGGCTGCTGCTGCTGCTGATGCCTCTGGCTCGAAAATGCTCCTGCTTATGGCAATGTTGGCAATGTTGGCACATTGCCGTCCATGTTCATGCTTTTTCCCCCCCTTTGGCGAGTGGGACTTTTCTCGGATAGTCACGACAGCAGCCGTTTCGCGGCGATCGAGAGAGAGAGACTGGCGAGACTCGAATAATCTCCCTTTGTAATTGTGTCGGACCGTCCCTGGTCATGCGATCGACCAACAAATTCCGGATCAGCCTGTGGATTACAGATAACTATCGCATGGAATAAATTAAGGGATGGCCGGCATTTCTCCCTCCCACGATTTTTTCGGGGTCTGACCCGCGCGTCCTCCTTGGCATAGGACTTGTTTCGAGCCGGGGTTGTCGTTTGAGGATCAGAGAAGGGTTTGGCCTGGAAGTCTTGCGTTTTTTTTTATGGTGAGTGGTGGTGGTTGGGGGCAAGAATCAATCTTGTTGTTCGCACTCTTGTTGTTAGTTTGATTTCAGGCTCTCGAGGGTGACAGAACTCGGAGGTTGAGGGCCAACAGATTGGAGGGCCATGCGCCGAGGAGTTCTCAAATGGGGGGACATCGGCGTTGAACGAGGTCAGGCTCATCAAAGCCCGGCACCACGACGAAGGTCAGGCTTTTTTTCCTTGTTCAAAAAAGTCCGCCAGTGGTGGCATCCACGACGGGAAAAGGCGGCGATCTGCTACGACACGGGATATGGAGAAGGGGGATATTATGGTGGTGTGTGGCCTAGTAGTAATTTTGTATAGAATCAGGAAAACGAGGTGGTGTGTACGTGATAGTAAGTCTGGTTGAGCAAGGGGCTCGGCTGGTCGGACTGGGGATTTTCTTTTTTCTTTTCGTCGTCCAGTCGCAGACAAATTCTTTTCGGGAGTTGTGATATTGGTCCCGCGGGGCAGAGTAGACCGTATTATTGCAAGAGTGTGCTGGTTGTGACCGCTTTGCTTCACCGCGCCAGATGCTGCTGCATGGTGATCATCGGAGATCAGAGAGGCGAACTTGCCAGATCATGGACAATCAACATGACAGGTTAAAAACAGATACCAAAAAAGTAGAATGTGGTATGGCCAAATAGTATACATTATTCGTAACGTGCGCGCTCAACGGACAAAAAAGCGCTCCATGTCAAAGGGGATGCATAGCAGTGAACTAGTTCCGCAATCTGATCATCAATAAATGTGAAGATTCTCACCAGAAGGAAGTTACGAGCTGGGCACTTGCTGATTCAATCAATCAACACTGCCTTGGCCAGCGCAAAGCCGTGTACCTTGACTTGTGCGTGGACTGATTCTTCCAAGGTGTTGTGTTGTAGTCACATCGTGGATATTAGAAGTCATGGCAGAACATCCCTCTATGCTTCTTGCTTGTTATTCCGTGTTCTTGGAGCGTAAATTCTGCTCGTGGACTCGACCAAAAAAGTTCTCGATATATTGCAGGGCCCGCCAGTAGACCGTCGCTGTGCCTTCCACTACGGTCAGATACCATTGTTCCGCCTTGTATACATTAATGTACAAAAATACCCACTGCCTTGGCTGCTTCCTTTCCGGCGCCTCCGTGGTACTTGGACACGATCGACTGCCGTTCCACAGCAGCCAAAGGACTATCTAGAAACGTCTTGAGACCCCCCCAAGGCGGTATGTTTCTTATATGACGTGCTTCCGGACCTCGAACTCCTGTTTTCCTCGTCATTTATCGCATTGGGACTTTGCTGGATGAATCGCCACGTAACAGAACAGAGCTGCCAATAATCCGCTGTTGTGAATATTACCTGGTCTCTGGATGGCCTTAAAAGGGTCATGGGTATTGTATAAACTGACAAATATCTTTCAATTATTTCACAGGGCAGCACGCAACTTGCCAGGCCAATATTGTGAGCTCGCCAGATCGTGGTTGACCGAGGGCTTTGGTTACGAATCATTGTGAGCTGAACGATGCTATAGTATGAGGCCATCCGTCCAGCGTATCGGACTCGTATGCAATTGATGTGAGCCACGCAATATGCAATATCAGGCAACCTTCTCAATTCCAGAACCAGGAGCGGTTACTAAAGGCTCGTCGAGCTTGTTTGAAATTGGCCGGTTTTGCTCTATTCTACTCGCATACAGGCAAATCGATGTCAACCACAATAGGCTTCATCAGCCGCCGTGGGCCTCGATGTGGGTAAGACCCCGACATGACGGCGCAGTTTACGATGCACGTCTCTGCTCGGCCTAACCTTCCTACCAAGGCGGGTTGGTCGCTCCGTGGCGAGGACGGATTCCCACCAAGCCCTTCCACACCGAGACCTGGGACCGCCACGCCACCACCACAACCAACAGCGGCAGCAATATCTTCAGCGGCACATGAACCTGGCTGTCCAGTAGTTTGCGTTCCCGATAGAGTTGCCCGACTTCCATCATTGTCTAAAGGCCTGCCGCCCTTTCTGGTCAGATCGACCAGGCAGATCTTGTTATTGCCAGCCCCCGGATCTTCCCAGAGTTCAGGTGCCGCCTTCTCTTTGAACTTGACGTTTGGGTTGTCCAGGTCCCACCGCACGCGCTCAGCACCACGACCCTCATGGATGTGACCGCAGACAGCGAATCGCGGGCGGACGCGCCACATGGCTTGCCTTAGGGCCTCGCAACCTGCAGGACCACCGCCGGAACCGTCTTGGCGGAGGTACTGCTCGTCTCTGTGGGTGCGCGCTGGGCCATGGGTGATGAGGATGTCCGTGTTGAGGGGAATATCTTGCCATATCCTGCGTCCGAGGTTGATGTCGCCGGCTTGGTACTGGAAGGCCCATTGGCCCGTCGACGTGCTCATCTTGGGCGTGTAGGGCGAGCCAAAGACTGAGAAGGTTGTTCGTGGGCCAGTTGGTGATGTGAGAGTTATCCTTGTGCTTGAGTGGTTGAGATATGTGATTCCAGGGGTGCCAAGAATGAGTCTCTCGCAGTCCTCTGGAGATTGGGGGTTGGTGTTGTGGTGGTAAAGGCCGTGCTCGGCGTAGAAGCCGCCATCTAGGGTCAGATCGTGGTTGCCTGCGACGACAATCTTGCACTCAAAGGTTTGCTTGGCCAGCCAGGCGAGCTGCTTCGACAGCTGGACGACGGGGAATATAGTCAGCGGCAGGCGATGGAACAGCCTCACTCGAGAATAACCAACCTCACTGTAGCTGCCCGTGTTGGTGAGGTCGCCAGAGTGAATGAGGACATCACCACTGGGCAACTTGACGGTAGCGTTGTGTGTATCCGACACGCAGACGAAGCGCGTCCGCCGGGTCCTGGGTGAAGCATCCATCGTGACTCGCCGCAGCAGTGAGTGGTACATATGACGAATTCTGAAGATATTGCTGCTGCTTAAGGCATGTTTGGGTGATGTACTGCTCGAGGCGCCTTACCCGTCCAGGCCACCCTGGAAACACCGCGACACATTGCTCGCTCGAGTGCTCATGTCGAAGTTGTCACGTCTCTACCAACATTTTTGATAGCTGCTGTATCGTCTACCCTGACCTAGCTTCGATAGCAAGGGATGGTGCTGCAGATTTTGGGAGGCAATGGCCAGGTGAGATCTAGGCAGGCAGTGCAAGTTATGGAACCCCCACCTGGCCTGGAAGGAGCTCTCTATCACGGCAAAATGGCAGGCAGGTAGACTGGATCTCCGCTTGGAACGCACGACCCTGTCCGACGTCGTCCGATGTCACCGTCTCTTTCTGCGCACCTGCAAGACACCTCGGCCTCCGCATAAGAGTACGTGCGCGTCCGAATGCATAGATCCAGGCACGTTGTGGGGGTCATGCTAAGCATGAACAAGAGCAAGATGGATGTCCCTGGTCGTTGTACGTGCGTGCGTGCGAGGCGTGGCCAAAGGGTCATACTGGATCGTGCCTCTTGGTGCAATCCGCAGATTCCCATTTCCATTCCCAAGCGACAGCACAGCACACACGAAGCTCACGCTCACGTCCAAGACGACTCGGTCGACGGGCAATCCTTGACCCATCATCCCAGAAGCCACCCAAGTGACTGGTAACCAGGCCGGGAGTTGTCCTGCCTGTGCCAGCCCTGGCCGGGAGGCCGACGCGTGACGAGACTGGGCAGGCCCCACGCGTTGTGCAGGGCCAGGGACATTGCGTTTAATTCAACGGTGGAAAAGAGGGCCAGTAGACGCGGTCGCGGCCCTGTCGAGTGGGCGGGCCGGCCGGGGGTCACCCAGGCTCGAGGCTAACGTGATTGAAGCCTCACCATCCCTGGCCGTGGAAAAAGTGCAGGGCGACGTTGTCAACAGCCAGCGAGTGCAACGCAGCGAAACAAGGCCCACGGCTATACGTGCTATGGCGATGATGAGCAAGTGATGGCAGGACTCGAGTCTATGCCCGAATGCACGACGCCTGCTGTATTTATGTGCCTGCTGGTGATGCGGCTGCGGACTCTTATCATCAGGGCGATTGAATCTCTCTCTCTCTCCAAGACGGAACGGCCAGAGATACGCAAGTGACTGCTCGCCCTGCCAACCCCCTGCCCGCAGGCGCCAGAGACCCTGCATCCAATTAGCCCAGCACACGGCTCGCCTTCACCGGCACACCTGCGCGCTCCCGCTCCACGTCCTCCAAACTTGTCCGCCCCCGTCTGGTCTTGCTGCTTCACGATCCGTCCTCTCCTTTCCTGCCGCCGCCCGCACGCTTGCCCGCGCCGCCTTGCTCCCTCGCCACCACTACTCGACTCCCGCCGTCCGCGACCATCTCCGCCTGCCTCATTGACGTCCTCACGTCCTCTGCACAACAACCTCCCCTTCTGTACCGCAACTGCGCCTCCCTCCCTTCGCTCGGCCCAGCCACCTTCCCTCCGCTGGTCAAGCCTGCCCATCTCGACGCACGACGAGCACCCGCGGGCTTTTCCCCCCTCCCTCTCTCTCTCATCCTCTCTCTCTCTCTCTCTCTCGCCTTAGCTTTCAGGCGAGCCGTGCTGGTCACCACCTAGCCTCTGATATAATTCACCACAACAAAGCCTTCCGCTACATCCGCCGAGACCCTTGTGGCCGCAACAAGAGATTGGCGTGGCACGAAAATCCAATCGTCCACGTGTGCAACCACCAGCTCGGAGCTGACCTCGAAACGGTGCCCACACGGTCGATTCTGTCTCACTTGACTCGATAGACAGTCCCCGCACCGCTCCACGCCCACTGTCTCACCACTTCACCGTCATTGTCGCCAAACACCACCTCGGAACTGACCTCATAACTCGACAGCCCCGTATCCACTGCTCACGGGTCGCGCTTTCTGCCGGCCAATTTATTTGCCGACAGTCTGCGCGGCTAGTCCATGTCTAGACTCCGAATTGAGCGTCTGGCCAAAACTACAGGGCTGTTCTAAGCTGTCAAAACAGTTAGGCGTAGCTAGGGCAAGATGCGCAATGATTATGAGGACGCAGCCCACCTGAACGGGTCGTCTCACGACTCGGCGGTGTACACTGGAGGCCAGGTCGAGTACGATCCGTACCGGGGAAGCGAGTACGGTGCGCTAAAAGGTGCGTAGCTGAGATGATGTTAACGGGCATATTCAAATTCTCGCTCATGTTGAACTCAACCAAGTCCTTTCCACAAGTGGACTGGCCCTTGCTAACGCTGAGTAGAGAACCAACCTCGGACAACACGGTCTGCCTCGGTTGCGGACAGCAAGCGCCCGGCCACGGAGCGTACTCAATCGGGCGACGTAGCAGAGCACTCGAAATGGATTCATCGGGACAAGTTGGCGAAGATCGAGAGCGAAGAGCTGCAGGCAGCTGGAATCGTGTTACCTAGGGTCAGAGCACCCAGTCGGCCTCGACGGGATCGAAGCCAAGACAAGGCAAGCCTCCAGAGGCGCGATACCGACAACTCTCTGCATAGCCACACACGCCCAACCTCTCGCAAGAACTCGGTTCAGTCGGACTGGACGCCGGAGGTCGAGGTGCCAAGCTGGGATCTGCGTCTGCCCGACGAGATCGCAGAGGATGCTAACGAGCAGTACTGGATTCAGGGCGGCACTGGTAAAAGCTCGAAAATCCCTGTTGCGAAACTCAGTCCGGCTCCGATACCAGCGGACTTTCTCGACCGTGACGCTCCCATGTCCCGGAAAGCTAGTCACGGAACACTTCTCGACGACGATCAATCCTTCTCCTTGTCTAAAACACGTACTGCTAGCGGCAGCTCGCACCTCATGGACGATTCTCCCAAGGGACAATCCGCGAAGAAGCAAGCAGGGGAGACCTCGCCAAAGAAGGCCGCCCAACCCCGCAAGTCTTCGGGTCCTGCCAAGCCAGTTGCACAGTCCCGGCCCAAGACTAGGTCCGGTTCGACTTCAAATGAAAAGGGTCGCAGCACTTCGACGACGAGGCCAACCACGAGATCAGGCGAGATCCGAGCCCCCGAAGGCGAACCGCCGTGGATGGTATCGGCTTACAAGCCGGACCCTCGCCTGCCACCGGACCAACAACTCCTACCTACTGTTGCGAAGCGCTTGCAGCAGGAGAAATGGGAGTCTGAGGGCAAGTTCGGCAACGTATACGACACAGACTTCCGGCCCCTGAATGAGCACGAGCTTTTGAAGCCCCCGGAGCTGCAGAAGCCCAAGGTCGCTCCGGAAGAGCCCGAGCAAAATCCAGAATGGCCGCTACGGGGAGAGGCTAAGAGTCCCACAATCGGCAGCCGGCCGGGCACAAGTTCATACTCGACCATGCCAAAGATTCAGGACAAGCCCCAGGTCAGCCCAATGCCAAGTCCGCGGATCGGCGCACCTCCTATCCAGCCTCAGCCTCAGCCAACGGCAGAGCAGCGACCGGAGCCGCTGGAAGTTGCGGAGGAGAAGAAGAAGAAGGAAGCGGGCTGTGGCTGCTGCATCGTCATGTAGTTCTGTCGAACGCCTAGGCGCCGTGATGCATACCTGCACACTGCCGCACTTTCGGGTGAGCTTCTGACGATACCGACTACGATGTTTGCGATACTTCTCTTTGGCCGGCTTGTACACAGCTTTGACCGCAGGCACTTTTCATTCATTTCTCAACCTGGCGTTCACGGAGCCATTTTGGGGGGGAGCACGCCCGACGTGACCAAAACAGCGAGGCGTTCAAAGTTCTTTCTTTCTTATACCTCATAGAAGTTTAACCGTGCCTTTGTGCAAAACTGCCGCATTAAAGTTCCTACCAACCTGCAGCGACGGCCTGCCACCGTCGTCCACCACTTACATCACTTCATAATACTCTTTTCTCGTTTGAGATACCACCGGCATAGCGTGCCCTTCTCCTTAGCATCACGCGCAATTACATGATTCCCCGTTGTTTTTATTCCTTCTCGAACATTTTTGGTCGAACTCAAAACAGCCGGCACGTGTTCACATTCGTCATCTCGCCAACATGGAGGCCGTGGACCGAAGGAAAACGGTGATGCGGCAATATCTTCCTCCCCTGTTCGCGATACCCCGGGCGGAGTCGTATCGACTGACCATCGAGCTTCAAATCATCACCGCAAAGTGTTTGGAAGATTCTTGTCGTTTAACCACAAAACCCCACAACACAAACAACAGAACTCGCTTGAGGAACCATTAGCCTACGTCGCTAGCCCCCAGCAGGCGTTTGGGAGTATGTATTGAATATAGCAAAAGTGACCACTCTGACAATGCGACTGACCTTTTTAAAAAGCAAAAACGTGGTGCACAGTGAAGGTCCGGTCCTGATTGCTTCCCATTCCAGATTATGCCCATCACCTTGAAGGAGTGTGGCCACTTTGTTGATTGTGCCCTGTGTCACGTATTCATGCTTGCACTTGCACAGACAGACAGTCACCAACCGGCAGTGTTTGATACCATGTTTTTGTCTAATCTAGAGGCGGACGACGGGCAGGTAATATAAGTGGAGAGAGGTTGACAATGTAAATGATGGATGGGGTATAATAATGAAAAAGAAAACAGAGAAACACAGTATGTGCTAGGACAGCGGTATGGTGGAGTACCACAAAGGATATCTGCAATGAATGTGAGGCAAGGAGGGAAAAAGAGAGGATGCGATGAAATATGTGCACAGCGTCGCGCCGCGCCGTGCCAAGGGACCACCTCTGATATTAAGAATACCGGCCCACGGCAACATCCATCATCCTTCCTTTCCGCTTCTTAGTTATACTCTCTTTTGTATCTATATTATGTGGAAGATCTGTCGTGATTTGGAGGATCAATCGCATATGCAGATCATGTGAAACCCCCTAACTACACTAGACGAGGACGTACAACGAGCAGATCTGCGAAAATGACAGTAGTGTTAGCATTAGACCGTCGAAAGAGGCAAAATACAACAAAGAATGCTCACCAGACTCAGACCCAAAATCATGCTGCACCAGAACAGCACATTATTGGCCGTCTTGTGCTTCCTGACAAAACGAGTGTTCTGGAGCATGACGATGGGCAGCTGCAGCATCTGGCAGATGAAGCCGTAACCTCTCAACTTCTTGGTGATGCAGGCCATGACAATCTCGTGGCCAAACGCCGAGATGAGGAACGTGATCAGAGTCGCCATGTTGCGCCCGATCTTCGGCCGCGATGTATGGTACACGTGCCGCCGCAGGAACCTGTAAACGGGCACGTTCCACTCGCGGCTGAACTCCATCCAGTCGGTGCTATTCCACCAGTCGCTGTAGAAGTGGCGATCGCCGAAACGCGTGATCTCAGCAAAAGCACCAAGGACGTACTCAAAGATGACCAAGAACACGAGGAGGAAGGTGAGCATAAACGGAAAGAGGAGCCAGGAAATAGACTCGGCGAGGATCAGTAGCGTCTCTCCGGCAGAAGGCTTTGCCTGCAGGCGCAGGTTTGAGTCTTGCAAAACCGGCAGGATGAACTCTTCGGAGATGATGGTCAACAAGAAGATGCAGCCAAACGTCGCGACAATCTTGGCGATGAGCGACGTCCAGTTGATCGACTTGGCGCGTGGGTATTCGAGCTCGTAGCAGAGCGTCGGGCAGAGCAGGTAGTCAATATAGTTGGACCACGTCAGGTTCTGTGGGTAAGTGACATTGCCGATCGGGCTCGTAAGTTCGCGCGCCAGATCCTCGCGGAGCTGCGCAAGGCCCTCACCCTCGTCACTGTCGGTGTCGATATCGAGGTCGGCGTGGGGGTGCCCGCCCTGCGGATTCTCGGCGGTGGGGTAATTATACGCCGGAGCCTTGGATGCCGCAGGGCTCTTTGGGTTGTCGAGGGCATGTAGGCGCTTCTCCGTCTCGGAGAGGTGACCAATGTAGAAGGCGTACGAGTGCATCTTCATGAGCAGGACCATGGTGTGCAGGAGGAAGAAGACCTGCGCCGTCCATGTCCACTCGAGTATAAATGGCAGAGCGACCCACAGCGCGAGCCAGGCAACTTGGTAGATGCTCTGAAACGCCATACCAGCCTTGTTCCAGGTCCAGGCGCTCGTGCTGGAGCTGCGACGAGTGAAGTTGTGGAGGGGCAGGCTGATGGCGGTGCTAGCGACCATGAGGAAGTCGGCAATGGCGAGGTGCCAGAGCTTTATGGGAAAGAGCTGCCAGATCTGTATGCGCAGGAGGCTCCCCGTGTCCTTGTAGTTGCGCAGCATGGTCGTGGTGGCCATGATGGCGAGGCCGATCCAGAAGAGGTTGAAGAAGCCATGGAAGTCGCGGTAGTCGGATTCGGGATCAAAGTGCGACACGCGCGAGGCGTACTCGATCGTTGGGAAGATGCGGCCTCGCCGCTCTGCGCGAACCTGCTTGCGCGCAGACGAGATTGCTTTCGTGGACTCGGGGGCGTTTTCTGGTATCGGCGTCGATCGACCACTGTGGCGCGAGTGAGAAGGAGCCGTGTCAGCCAGGGTACATCACAGCAAGACAAGATCCACGGGTAGGAATTGGGTGCGTAGGAGGTGCGAACCTAGTAAGGCCCGAGGCTGGATCTTCTGCCGTGAGCTGCGACGAGGCCGTAGAGCTGAGCTCCTTGACGAGGCCAGATATCTGGGAGTGCTGGGGCTTGCGCGGGCGGGGACGCAGGACATGGTCGTGATTGTTGGCGCCGTTGGAAGGGCGCAGGTCGACGTCGTTCGAGGTCGCCATGGCAGCGGCAGCAGGTGCAAAGGGAGGAATACAAAAAAAGGAGGAGGAGGAGAAGGGACGAAGCCTCAAAGACCGGGCGTAGGGTGAAAGAGGCCGAGGAGAACGAAGATAAGGGAAAGCGCCCAGAGTCAGGGGAGACGAGAAAGCGCTTAGGGACAAAAGATGGTGGTGTGAAGATGCAGGGTGATTTGAGCAAAGGGGACGGGTCCCAAGCAGCGTACGGCCCACGAACCGGCGGCGGACGGAAGCCGAGAAGAAGAGTCTGGAGAATGGCAGGTCTGGCGAAACGGCAGGGACGGCAGTGGGAGGAAGTCGCGAAGGAGGCAAAGTACACTAACGTAGATGCAGTGACGATGCAGGCCCCCAAAAGCCCCCGAAACTCGAGTGGGGCACTCGGGGGCCAGCCTCGGGTGGGTGCCGTTGCCACAGGAGGAGCTCCGGGAGCCACTCAGAGAGAGTCTCATCCTGGACAACAGCGACCTGGAACCTTGCCCCCTTCACCCTAAGGTAGTAAGTAGTACCTTAGGGTAAGTAGTGTACCTTTCTCTCCGCCAGAGTCTCTCGCAACCATAGAGACTGGACTGCAAGCTCCTCTACGCGGTTCCTATCAACCAGAGACAGCAGCTGCAACATGTGCATCGCCGTTTTGTGCTCGTCATCACTGCACTGACTAAAAGCACCATCATGGTTGTTGCCTGAAATACCACAACGACAGACCCATCCGCGAGTAAGCAACCCCAACCGCGGGGCAGCAGTGGGCACGAAATCGGCTCCGGTCCAGGCTACCGCGATTATCACTCGATGACAATGGATGATGTAGCCGCCCCTGTGACGGCCGCCCTATCCCATCCCAATTCCGCCCAACACAGCAACAGCAATTGCCGGTGCAGCCGTCCGGGTCACCTCCTCCCACTCACTCCACTGACCATCTCTGGTCAGATGGGAGGTACTTCAACGTCTCCCTATCCAGGGCAAATAGAACCCGCCGCAGCCGAGCAAAAGCTGCCCGATCGAGACGATGAGGGCGAAGAAGCTCCGGCGGTTCCTGGCATGTCAAGTGTGGACTGAACCGACCCCCATCTCGCGCCGTTTTCCCATAAAGGAACACTCGCCAGGGGTCCTTACTCGCACTCCTGCCCGCAGCAACATGGGCTAATGGGTTCGGCCGAGCTCCGTGACGTCATCCAACTATTTGGAGCTCTCTTCCCTTCTCGGAAAGCACAACGGTCCAGTCGACATGCCCACCACCACCACCACCACCACCACGACAAACGCCGTTGAAAGAGAGCGACCGCCGTCATGGTCGAGCAACAATGCGACCCAGATTACCCCCACATACGCACATGTAGATACCCATGCTGACAGTTGTCGCAGCCAATCAGAGCCTGGGTGCGGTGGTTTGACGTCAAAGACTAATAGTCGGCCTCTGGTCCAGGATGTCTGTGCGCACACGTCGGATGGCCCGTAATCTGACAACCGGGACAGCCTTGGCATATCCAATGGGGATGCGGCCCGAGGGCCTCGGCTCAAAATGACCTGACTTTTTGAGGATGTACGTACATTTTGGAGGTGCAACCAACCAAAACAAATGCCCGCTACTGAGGAGCTTGGCAACATGATTCACAAAGGGCAGCTATTTGCGCCGACATGGGTTTCATTCTTTGGCTCTCTCCATTTCTTCGACTCATATATTGAAAGATAGTTCAGATGCTGCTCACCGCCGCGGACTTCTTACAAGTTTAGCGATAGAGACTTTTCCAAAAGCGTGCTCACACAGTCCTCCCGCATCCGTTGTGCCTTCGCAACCCTCGCGAGATCTCCGCATTGCCGGCACCATTCTTCCAGCTTGCCGAGGTCTTCGAGGAGCAGTGCCTCCGAGTCTGTCCATCGCTCCAGGATCATGATTGCTTGCTCTAGAAAGGATACCGCGAGCTCGAGCTTCGATGGTGTCGACTGTGGTGAATATTGTTGGCTCGGAGAGCTGGCAATAGAGGCAGCTACAGAACTACTCGTCGGCGATACTGGCGACAACGATACACCATACTCCTGAGGTGCCAGGACCTCGACTATGCGCTCCTGAACCCTTTCCTGGTCCCAGAGTGTCTTGTTGAGAGCGGCTAAGCCCTTGTAGGCGTTGTAGGCGTAGTAGCCGCCCTCGAACTGGGGGTCACTGGCGCGCGCGATGATGGACGCACACAACGACGCCACTTCTGGGCTGAGCCAGTTGCTCTGATCACCAACCATGAGCAACTGTAGTGACTCGAAGAACGCTTCCTCTTCGGCCTGCACGCGTTTCATCATGGCAATCTCAAATGCCATCTCCTCAGTCTTGACGGACGAATCAGCGGGCGTTTCGGACGGGGTGGACAATTTTCTCTGAACTCCTCGAAGCTGTGCTAGCCGGCCAATGTCGCATCGCTGCTGGAGACGCCGATATCGCGGGTCGGTCGAACCATCCAGTACGGGAATCTGGAACAGGAAGGGATATAGTTGCGTGACGGTCGACGGAGGAAAGCCAACCTCATTTTCGTCGGAGATCAGGATGTGGTCGATGCAATCGGTCAGAAATTCTTGCCGCTCCGCCAGCCCGACCTGGTCGCCATCGAAGAGCTTCTCGATATTCTCCAGCAACGGCTTGATGGGCCCCGTGGCCTGGATAGCTCGGGCGTAGCCCGAGAGGTATCTCCAAGTTTCTTTTCCGATACCTGGACTACGCATGCGCTGTAGGTTTGTGACAAGGTGGCAGAAGCCTTCCAAGGTCGGGTCCAGGACCAAGTGGTGTATTGACCGAAATGAGCGCTCGCAGACAGCACCGCCTAATTTGGGAAGCCCCTGGGCGAATAGGCAGTCGGCATCATACATGTCGCGCAGAGCCATCATGGTCGGAGTTCCAACGTAGAGACCCTTTTCCACAATCCACGACACGCCTCGCCCGACTGAGGCTTGCCGTTTCCAGGCAAGATCGCGGAAGCACTGGAACAGCAGTTCTTGCAAACGTGCGTGCCCACTCACAGAGACAGATGGCGGCGGTGTAAGCTGGCGGATATAAGTAGGCAGCTGCCGTTGATCTTCGGGCATGGCGTCTGGAAGGTTGAGGGTATCGATGCCTTTGCGCCGCAAATACGCCTCGATCTGGACAGGCTTTCCGTGCCGTTTAAAGGTCGTCGTCTTGCCTGCAGCACTCCGTTGGCCTTGAACCTGCAGCATCGCCACAATATCCCGTTCACGATTGTTCTTGTTGAATTCCCTGTTCATGGTCAGCACGGATGTACTCTCTCTGCTCCGCCAACCTCAGTCCCAGAGGAGGCTGGCACGTATGGCGGTATGCTTCTTACCACTCAGCCAAACGTAGCTTGTACATTTTCGTCCTGTCACATAGCCGTTGATCAGCTCTGACCATCTCTGCGCAGACGCTCGACCTTTCAGGCGGGTGCTCACGTTGCCTTGAACCCTCGGGATTCCATAATCTTCATCACGTCGCGAAGCGGTCGACCTTCTTCGATGTAAAGCTTGTGGATGACATCTTTACGTGAGTCCCATTCTTGTCGTGAATGTCTCTCATGCTTCGATTTACGCGCTGCCGCCGGTGACACAAACTCCTTGAATGTCAACGGCTTGGGGGCTGGGGCTGTCCCTGAAGGAGAGGCCGAAGGCTGAGTGCTGCCCCTACTGCGAGGCGCGGTTGAATCTGGAGATGGCTGTTGATGATACTCGTGCGAAAACGTCGTCTTCGGACACTGTTCTGGATTGAAGTATGCTATATCGCAGAGTAGCGTTTGGTTCTCAAGAGGCTCGACCTTTGCCTGGCGATAGTCTGGCGATGGCGTTGGCCCGCCATGGGTAGGTCGACTTTGGACATTCATGGGGCCTGTTACTTGAGGTCGGACTGCACCAGGTGCTGGGCAGTCAGCCATAGTCGGGCTAGCCCGTCGGCATAGCACCTAGAGTGCGGGCTGGTCGCAGTTGACAGTTGGGTTCCGGCAGTGGTCAGCACAGCTGAGTCTCGAGACGGCCAAGAATGTTGAACGGCGTGTTGACGGTCGGCACCGACAGGTCCCGCCTGGTGTCTTTGGGGTGGGTGCGAGTCTGCGGCTTCTCGTTGTGGTGGTAGCGTAAAATGTGGAGGCCGAAGGCTTTTGCTGACGCACGTTTGTGCTGCGTTACAACCAGAAAGCCCGGGGAATAAAGACTACTACAAGGTCAGGGCAGAGAAAACCGGTGAGGAAAAGGACAGGGCGAGTATGATGGGCCGGGTGAATCAAGCAAAAGTGGTGGTGTCTGTACTATGTAATGCGAGGAAGTCGCCGGGGTTCTTGCCGCTTCGACAGAAGAAAAGGTTGGAAGCCTCCCTAGCTCCGGGGTTAACTAGCAGCAGCACCAGCAGCCCTGCAGGCTGCACCAGGACTGTATCTACCTTGGACGTGGCGGCCGGCGAAGCACGTGCGAAGAGCGGATGACGCTGCTAGAACAGCAATGGGGAGGTCCTGAAGCGAGATTAGGCCGGGTGTCAGGATGTCAAAATGTCTCTGTGGCTTTGAGTCGCAGTCGGGGTATGCAGGCATGCAGGCATGCAGGGTGGGCCACGATGGCTAATGCCCGCGGGCCCTTGATAGAGAGGAGGAGAGTGCCGCGAGGGCGGGTGGGCAGCACACCTCCTGAGCACCGGGCTAGACAGAGCCTGGGCAATCGTCAGTCATCCCCCCTGAACCTTGCAAGTTAAGACAGGCAGCGCAGATACAAGGGCTTACAGGCGTGAGGACGATCCTGGCGGGCTCTGCACCACGCGGGGGAGCGCTCTACGCGAAGCAGTGCCGGAGGGTGGATACTGTAGCGTAGCGCAGGTGGGCGATATGCTCGTGGGCGGACGCGAGTTATCGTGATGGGCCAGCCCCTGGGCCGCCAGTGCCGGCATCTGGCAGACTGTGTGCGTGTGCTCCGCAGCGCCGCCCATGCAAGTGCGGCTTCTTGTGCATACCATGAGGTACATTGAGAGCAGCCTTTGGAAGAAGCGTTTGGCGAGGGGCCTGGGAATAACAAATCGAGCCCCGAGACACCAGCCAACGCTAAACTCCAGCGGTCCCGCAGCCGACACCCGCCTCCGCAACCCTCTGCTAAGCAGCCAGCCACAGCGTGGTCCTGTCTCGAGCAAGTGCTCGGGTGTGGGGGGTTTTCAGGGGGCCCGAGGGGAACTCTTGCCTGCTCATGTCTCCGGAAGGGATGCCTGCCACGACGCGACCCCGGCGCCCGCTCTAGGGGCTCTCCCGGCGCTGTGGCGTCAGAGCCCTGCCTGTCGTTGGAGGTGCGGTCCTGTCTGTCGGCTTGCTTGCATGCCTGTCTCTCGTTTGGGCATCCCACTGCTCTGTGCTTTGCCCCAAGCCTCCGATGCGCGACACGAGCCTGTACACGGCACCAGAGGGACCAGTTGACGTTGCGCGATTCCCAACCTTGTGCTTCTTGCCTGTCAGCTGGTCGCCAAGTGCGCCTTCCTGATCCAAGGCTGGGCTCCGACAAAGGTCTCGCTCGACATATAAGCCCCTCGTCTCTTTCTCCTCACTCTCGCGCTCTCTCTCTCTCTCTCTCTTTGGCTGCAGGGAGGGCGGCCTGATCGGCCTCACTCTGAAAAAAATCCCCGGCGGATGCTACCAGAGCACGCTACCCCTGGCGCATACGAACGCAACGTTCCAGTCAAGCCTTGGGTCGCCTGCCGCCGGCCGTCGCACTCTGGCGCGGCTCCTGGTCCCCCAGTCCGTCAGTCATGCTTTCCCGTCTACCTTGGCCGGCTTGCCCTGCCCCGCCTAAGCCTGCCGCCTGAGTAGGTCGTCGAGCTTTCGTCCCCCGACGCGGCAACGCTAGCCGACCGACACGAATCACTGATCAAACGACAGGCCGCCCCCCCCCCATGCCTCATATCCCGGACTGCTGGGAGGCACGCGGCGCTTTATGTAATGTCAAGATACGGCGCACAATAGACTGTATCGGTGGCCCTAGCAGCTCCACTCCCAATCCCGTCGTCTACCAGTTGACATCGGCTGATCTCCAAGGCCCAGCCAGGATGACGTCCTCGGCAGGCTTGGCTCGACTTGTGATGAGCTGTTCCCCTCCCAGAGCTCTGCAAATACATCTTGCGAACAGGGCGGGGATGGATGTATGGCGACCTCATGAGCATCGCATAGGGATGATCATCTCTCTGTCTCTTGAGCCTTTGCTGCGCGTCTTGCGGTAACAGAGTGGGTCCTTTTGCCGCCCCTGTCGACGAGCCTCGATATTGAGGTTGAAGATTAAACACCCCTGGTTGCCACTACTGTGTGCAGAGCAATTTCTGGACAGCAGCTCGGGGATCTGTGTGTGAATCTAATAATATCACCAAGGCGCCAGGGGTCGTCTTGGAGGCTTGCGGACAGCGTATCTGGGATCTAGGTAATAGAGCCAGACAGCCGCCCCCTCTATAAGATCTGCGGCATGCATGAAGCCCCCCCCCTCTACATACTACAGCACAACCACTTGCAGGCATTGCCGCATGCACATCGAAACGCACTGGACCAGGCAGCTTCCATTTGCAGCACAAGCGTACCCCGGACTCCGGGTCTGCCGATGCAGTCATTTCCTCGCCGGCGGGGCAGTAGAGGCTCCAGGGCTTTCGTGCTCGGCGGATTGCATATCCCGCGCCGCCCCCGACCCTTGACGGGACCCATGTAGCAAGAGAAGGCCCACAAACTGATCGCCTGCACGGATCCCTGCGCTTACAGCAACGTCCTGCAAAAGACAAGCCCGACTGTGCCAATGCTATGGAATGTGTTGCCCCTTATTCATGCGTGCATCAGAGGAAGCCATCCCCCCTCTCATTCTCTCTCTCTAGGTGCGCGGTCGTGTCCCAAGATCTGCAGTCTTGATCGGTACGGCACAGTCAGATCAGCGTTTCCGCAAACGCCCACCGAGAAGGCCATCTCATCCCTACTGCCAAGCTGGATTGTCTGTGCTGTGCTGCCGAGGACCGGGCCGTCTTTCTCCTCGGCGACCACCTTCTAGAAACTGATGGCCTGCCCGCCGTTTGCTGACACCGCATGCCCTCTCTAGGGGTGGTAACGCCTCGTTTTTCGGCGCCAGGGGAGGATGTTTCATGTCTCTTGTGTGGTGTTACGACTAGCATTTCCTCTGAGCACTAGTGCACGCGCCCTGCATAGCCTTCGGGTCATCGCAAGCGATCAGCCCTCGGTGATGGCAGGCCACAATATGGCCCATTGGTCACAATCACTATTTCTGAATGTGACATGTGTCACGCGGCAAACAAGGGTTTGGCTGAGCTATCAGCACCACATCCATCCACCTGCCTCGCGCCCCGCCACCGTGCAAGAAACCCACACCGATCAGTAGAGATGAGTGCGTCTCATTCCATAATAACAGCCAGAATCAAGGGTAGTCATTTAGGCTAGGAAGTCTTGGCCGCGTCTGAACCAGTCGACCCTTCCGCCGCCTTGTCATCGTCAGGCTTTCTCTCGGGCCTCCGCGTCAGGATCTCGTCCACGATGCCCATCTCCTTGGCCTCGGGCGCCGTGAGGTACCGGTCCCGATCCATCATGTCCTCGACCTCCTTTGCGCCAAATCTCTCCCGCCCGGCCGACTCGTTCAGGTGCTTGCGGTAAATCTCGTTGACCTGCTCCCTCGTGCGCTGGATCTGGTTGGCGTAGATGAGTATGTCACTGGCCTGGCCCTGTGTGCCGCCAAGGGGCTGGTGGATCATGATGCTCGAGTGCGGCAGGGCGTAGCGCTTGCCCTTCTCGCCGCCCGTCAGCAGCAGCGACGCCATCGAGGCCGCCTGGCCCAGGCAGACCGTGGAGACGGGGCTGCGGATGTACGCCATGGTGTCGTAGATTGCGAGCCCCGCGGTGATGGAGCCGCCCGGCGAGTGGATGTACATGGTGATCGGCTTCTCCGGGTTGTCCGACTCGAGCCACAGCAGCTGCGCGACGATCGAGGCCGAGACTGTGTCGTCTATCGCGCCGTTGAGGCATACTATGCGTTCCTGCGTAATTCCCAGGAGCCAGTCAGTCAGTTTATCGTGAACAGTGACGGAGGTCGGTAGACTTTTGGAAGGTAATAACAACACACCTGCAAAAGTTTTGAAAAGATGTCGTCTGCCAGGAAAAAAAGGACAACGCAAATCGAGTCAGTAAAGTAAATCGGATCAAGGTTCTTCTTCTAGCTCGGGAAGACGGCCCAGCTCGTCGCCAAAACGGCGCGTGCCTGAACTAATACTCACATGTCCTCCAGCCACCAGACTACATCGCACGTCAGCAAATCAAGTTCAACACAAAATACCGAGGGAGCTCAAGGAAAACTGCATGCAGCGGGCCGCGGTCAAGTAGGTGTCGCAGGAACTCAAGGAGGATAACTGACTGTGACCTCGGTGATGTACGGCAGCGGCACGGCCCCTCGCGGCGGCGAGG
Organism: Microdochium trichocladiopsis; assembly: GCF_020744255.1. Taxonomy (NCBI): domain Eukaryota; kingdom Fungi; phylum Ascomycota; class Sordariomycetes; order Xylariales; family Microdochiaceae; genus Microdochium; species Microdochium trichocladiopsis. The sequence goes on from NW_025763547.1 coordinate 1,051,508, forward strand.
CCGTCGGCGCCTGCTGAGGCTGCCCAGGCAGACCAGGAGGGGAAAACCCTGGGAAGTGTTGTGAGAAGTATCTGGCCGGCTGTGTCTGGAGGGCGCCAACAGTAGCAGCAGCAATCCTCCTCGAGAACGGTGATGGTGTCGGTGTTGGTGTTTGGCGCGAAGCAGTGGTGAGCAGTAGTCTTCTCCGCGCCTGTGCCCACGGAGCTGGGCGAAGCGCTGTGCAACTCATTGCTGTTCGTCGCGATACTCTATGCTCGTAGGGTTGCCTGATTGTCGAAGTGTAGTGTGAGTGCTCTGCAAAGACGGCAGAGAGAACAGCTTGAGGAGGTTTTGGCGGCCAGCTCTTGTGGCGAATGATTGGCTGGTTGTATTTGCTCTTCTTGCTGTCGGTCGTTGAGTAGCTGGTACGAGGCGAGTGTGGCTGGGTCGGAGGCAATGATTTCGGACTTGGATCTATCGCGAAGCACTGTTATTTGGAGGAGACGAGAAGTCTCTCTGTTGGGTGTGTTTCGCAGTAGTGGCGCGCATATGTGTGTGTAGAGGTTCGTGCCATGAAGCTATCCTCTCACTGGAGCTCCTCGTCCTTGCGCGCGCCGAGGCCGAGTTGCGGAGCTGCCAGCCCCCCCGCAATCCACACCACTGCTTATCGATTGTGCCTGTAACCATGACATAGTGCGGCGGGCCAACACTTGCTCGTGGGAATTTTGATCCGTCTGCACCACCCTTTTACAAGTTCACGCGTGCTCTTTCGCTTTTGTATTTTATTTTTCTATTTGGACATACAACACTCTCCGTACACCACAAAACATGCGGTTATGAGATCATGAACGCCCATACCTGCGGACCAACACGCTGTCTGCAGTGGTTAGCTTCTTCCCGACCCCGGCCTGCACGACGGCGACTACGAGCATGGCGCGATCCGCGATCGCCGGACCAGTTTCCGCACGGCGGACCGGCGGGAGTACGGACAAAGGCGACTAACCAGACAATCTCGGGACACGAAAGTAAAGGGGAGGAAGACACGGGCGAACGATCCAAGGCACAGGCACAAGCACAAGCCGACGCCAGCCACGAACACAATGACAGCAATGACATGCCCCTGCACGAATTTGACATCGACCCGAAGGAGCGCGAGATCAGAACCGCTGTAGGTACCATGCCGCTGTCACCGATAATGGACCCGACGTTCTGGGAAGCGAAGCAGCGATTCAAAAAGGCGAAACCGAAACCAGGGCAGGCGAGGGACGAGTCCAAGAAGGAGGGGAACAACTCCGTGGAGCGCCAGTTCCGCAAGAACCCGTACGCGATGGCGTTGGCGACTCCCATGAGGCAGTGCGGCATGACCAAAGTACGCTTGCCAAACTTCTTCCTGCAAGATTTCAACTTGTTGCTACATCCAGTGACGCAGCAGCCGTGGTGGGTGCCGCGGACGCTGTTGCTGCAGCAGGGCATTGCTGATATCCCTGATGGTGCTGCTACTCATACCGCGAATGGCGAGGGCTCGACCACGACGGGAAGAATACCTAAGACTGTGGCGGACGTCCTGGCGGATCCGGTGGATGTCCTCCTGAAGCAGTTCGAGTCTCAGCAAGGACCAGACGAGGGTGACGGAAGCGCGAACGACCTAGATCCTTTCGCGATGACCACCGCCACCACCAAGACCAAGCGAGCAGATAACCTCGAGCCATTGCTCGATAGGCCGGCCGCTCCGCCGGTTGCACAAAACCTGCCCACAATGAGCCCCGAAGGGCAGCTCCCCAATGGACCGAGCGCGTATCTGCTCGCGCGACGGGATCTGGTGCGCGCCGTGGGCGTGCCGAAGTCCGGATTCCATGAGCGGCGGCTGCCGGGCGCGTCGAGTTCACGATACCGTCCATCTAGCAACACAGCCTGGCGCGTCGACATGGATTCGGTCGTACTGGACCTCATGCGCCGCGGCATCCTGGCTGATCTGATCTACCTCGCCCGGCTTAGCGTTGAGGACGAAAGGCACTACATTGTGCGGTGCTTCGGGTGGGACGACGTGCAGTATAAGCACCGAGGGTCAGTCTTGTGGTTTGATCACCCCAAGCCCGAGGGTGCTTCGCCGAAGGATGTAAAAGCTGCGGTCAAAGAGCCACCCGAGCCTGGACCGTTTGCCACGTTCGATATCGAAAGCGTCACTTTCATCGTAAACGATCCAAAGAAAGAGAGCGTCGCGGTGCACAATCTGCCAAGACTGCTTGGCAAAGAGTATACGGAGCGTCTGAAGCGGGAGTCGAAGCCATTTAACGAAGGAGGGGAGATCTTCATGCTCGCCGGGAGGAGGACCCGCGAGGTCCAGAAGAAGCTGTGGAAGCTCCAGGGCTATATGTGTGACTGGCACGGACGACCCATGTGGGAATGAGCCTACAGTCCCTATACGGCCTCAGCCACTTGATACCAGGCTGTGAGCATATCAGTCAGATATATAATGGGGCACACATTCGTAACATGTCAGGCATAATATCCTGGTAGCATGACCTGCGCAGAATCTGCGTGTGCCAGCAGGAGACGTACCGGCGCCATAGTCACTACTGCGCGAGTTGTCAAAGTCGTTCTGAATCTGACATGTATGGTCCCTATAGCAGTCACTGCCACAGAACAAGTGACTGGAATAACATGATGCACGCTCCGCATCTGGGTGGAGCAGCAGACCACAAGCTGCGCAAGCAAGCACGCCCCACAACAAGCAACTAATTCTCGGGTGTAAATCAGATGGAGAGGCATCCTGGAAGGCCGCCGTGTGGAACTCCTTGGGCTTCATCGCTTTTGCTGGATTGTTGAGCTGTCCCTCGCCGAGCCTGGCTCGAGCAGGATCGCCGCCTCGAGTCCCTGCTTGTGGACAGCTGTGCGTGCGGGGAAGCTTTGCCAGAACTCGAACGTTGTCGTCATTTGGCTGATCTGTGCTGGTGGAGGAGGGGAAGATGGCGCACGGCGATGTGACCTTGCCTGTCGTGTATCCTGGTTGGCGATTACTCCCATCGTACGAGCGTGCAATTCTATTGCCGTGATGCCTAACTCGAAGCACCGGCACCACGCCGGGACTTTTCCCAACGACTGGCGTCGCCCGTGCCTGCTCGACGGCTCGGGCGTAATAGCTCGGGCTGCCGAAGGATGGCACGATTTGCCTGCATAAGCGAAATGGATGCAATTTCCCAGCACGAGGCTGGCATGCGGATTTTCAAAAACGTACTTCAAGTAGGCTGCCGTGCTACCGGGCTAGTAATGAGACGAGAAAAGTGGACGGCTTGTTAGCGTGAGATGCAGTGGCCAGGGGTCCTGGCCCGAACCCACTCCTGTGCAGCTTAAACTCGTCATTTGGCTGCATTCCAACGTCTCCAGGCGGCCCTAGTCGCAGAGGCGTTGCCCGCCGGGCACCGCGTGATGTGATCTTGCTGCCGCCAGTGGCACGAACAGTGAGTCTGTTCGGGTCGAGTCCCAACTTCTGGGGTGTGCTGCCGACGGCTTATTCGCAGAAGCCAAGCCGTGCCTTGCGTCGCAGACTCCTCGACTCGACGGGTGCAAGGAGCTGGCCGAGTGCGCGATGGTCCAGCTACAGGGACAACCCGCGCGGACTATCCCGCACTTTGTTTTGTGGGTGCCATCCTTGCCCCGAGAAGTGCCCACGGGCGAACCGGGTCGTGGAGGAACTGTCGGCGAAACTAAGAAAAGGCGTGCCATGGACATGAAGACGCACCAGGGGTCGCTGCCGAGTCGAGCTTGTGTAATCCCCTCATGGGCTTTAAGTGTCCTGACGAGGCGTAGAGCAAGACGCCGCCGCCGCTGGGGCGTGTGTCGTCGTTGGTGCGCTGCTCAGGTAGACGGGAGGGTAGGGAGCCCTGGAGGGGAGGGGAGAAAATACAGGACCAGACCAGGCTCTGCATGTCCCGCGCCATGCAATGCAGGCAAGCTTGGCCGGTCGCGTGCCCCACAGGAGCTCCAGCTCCAGCTCCAGCTCTCGGGCGCGCCTTCCCCAAGCCTAGCCCTGGAGGTGCATGTGCTCCGAACTGTCTCGCATCCCGCAACGGCCCTGCGCACGCGCTAGCAACTTACATCATCTTGCCGCTTCCCGCGGCGGTGGTGCGCCCAAACAACAACAACGGGCAGGCGAAAGTCTGCCACACCTCCTCGACGACACCGTCCTCATTCCTCACCATTTCCTCCACGTGAGACAAGCTGCTCGAGCTTCTCGTCGCCCAGAACCTCCTACGAGCTGCTTCCCCCCATCCCGCAGCTTCCTCTCGTCCTGCTCCGTGTCGCGCCGCGTGGGTCAATCGCATCTTGTGGTGCGAGTCCGTTCTGCTCACAATGGCTGCGCAAATTGGGGACGCCGACGAGGTCTACGCCACCGTATGCGCCCTTTGCCCCAGACTGCCAGACGTTTGGGATTGACTGACTGGTGATTTCTTGCTAGCTTTTGCTCAACGACACATATCTTCCTGGTAAGTTGCCCAATTTGACCACAGCTGTCGCATGCGACAAAATGTTGACAGTACGACTACAAAAGGTGCTCTGGTGCTGGCGCATTCGTTGCGAGATGCCGGCACCACCAAGAAGCTGGCCGTCCTCGTCACGCTCGACACGGTGTCCGCCGGCGTGATAACGCAGTTGCAGGTGGGTTCGCCCAAACTCTTGCACTCGGCCGGAAATGCGGCCTGTGTGCCTTTGCAGAGCTGACGACCAAATGCCTTAGACTGTGTACGACTACATCATCTCTGTACCTCGCATACGAAACTCTCAGCCGGCCAACCTCCACCTCATGAACCGTGCAGATCTGCATTCCGCCTTCACCAAGATCAATCTCTGGAAGCAGACTCAGTTTCGCAAGATTGTGTACATCGATGCCGACGTAGTAGCGTACCGCGCCCCCGATGAGCTCTTCAACATTTCGCATCCTTTCTCGGCCGCCCCCGACATTGGATGGCCAGACTTGTTCAACACCGGCGTCATGGTCCTCACTCCGAACATGGGCGACTTCTACGCCATGTTGGCCATGGCCGAGAGGAACATCTCATTCGACGGCGCCGACCAGGGTTTGATCAACATGCATTTCAAGAACACCTATAATCGTATCAGCTTCACCTATAACGTTACGCCGTCCGCTCATTACCAGTATGTGCCTGCGTATAGGCATTTCCAATCGAGCATCAACATGGTCCATTTCATTGGTGCCGAGAAGCCTTGGTTTCAAGGTCGAAATGTCAATCATGGAGGAGCCTCACCCTTCAACGAGATGACGGGCAGGTGGTGGGCGGTCTATGATAGGCATTACCGCAACACAGTAAGTTCTGAAGACCCTTCACGACGAGACCCTTTCAACTGACAGTCAACAGACACAAACATCGACCGTCCCAACAGCAACTGAAACAACGCCTGACAGATCGCAGCCAACCCCTGAGCTGGTGCAGTATTTTACCAAAGGAGAATGGCGACCGAAAGCCGCTGAGCCCCAGCCCACTGGTGAGCATTACGGTCACAGAGACCATGGACACGAGCCGCGGCAGTATCATGAGCAAGTCCATGGCGACAGTCGCTCAGATCACGATCACCAGAAATCAGATCAGTCCTCATCCCAGCCTGTCCTGGGATCAGCAGAGCCGCCGCGTAGCCACCACGAACACACTGTGGAACCGAGTGACCAGGCGGGCTCTTTTGTGACCGGGATGGGTGTTCCAGCCGTGACTGTGTCCACCTCCTCCTCAAACAACGTCGAGGGCGCTGAAACTGAGGCTCGCGAAGAGCAGATTCCCGAGCAGCAAGGGGCGCCAGCCACCCCAACGCCCGAACCGGAGTCAGAGCCAAAGCCAGCACCATTCCAGCCTACTTATTCCACCTGGGATGCGCAAAGGTCAGTTTACCCGAGTCCGGCGAGTATACCCTACAGAACAGTAATAGCTGACATGATTATCTTCAGACATGCTCCTCCGCCCGATTCGAAGCCCGAAGCTGTCAACTTCCCGGCCATGACATACGAGATGTCATCAGACTCCACGCCGTTCGTTCCGCCGGCACGCTATCCTAGTCCTCCAAAAGACATGTGGTATGAAGTTCCAAAGGAGCCTCCGGCGCCGCCCTCGCAGAAGCCGAGACCGATCTTCCCTTGGGAGGCTAATCAGGCTCCCCCGAGCCGCGTGTTCCCCGATGACGTTTCGCAGCAATCAGAAGAAAAGCCGCAGATGCCGACGTTGGATACATCCACAAGTGAGATATCCGGAACCTCAGCATCACGGCTGTCGACTGAGTCAATCATCACAGGCGCCTCTACTGTCGATCAAGACAGCAAGCCAAGCACTCCGGCCACGCCTACGATCCAGATCACCCCGTCGGATCCGTGGACGTCTTACACCCGATCAAACGCCTGGGACGAGATGCCCGAGATTGAGCGTTATGTCGATGCGATCCAAAAGCACCGCCGTTCGCGCAGTCGCAAGGCCCCAGGCACGATCGCTCTGCCAGGACCTGGCGCTGAAAATGAGCAAGGCCAAGGTCCACGACGCAGTTCGAGGCTGACCGACTTCCCTGGGGAGGACGAGCGGCCGAGTCTGCCCGTGACACCTGCACCTATACGCCGCGCAAAGTTCTGGGGTGTTGATGGCCCAGATCCAGTCGAGGGCGAGGGTGATCCGCTACTGCCAGCCGCAGAAGGCGTCCCCACGCAGACCGACTGGGTATGTTTGCATGGACGCCGTTGGGGGCCCGCAGACTGCCTTTGCGACCTGACTAATGTTCTGCGTTGTCACAAGGACCCTGTGGAGCAACTTCAGAAGCTCGCCAAGCAGCAGTCTGATATGCTGCTACAGAAGCTGGGTGACCAGAGAAGAGACAGCACTGATCTCCCGCCTCGCTTGCTACCTTTTGGGTCAGAAGACCTGACATCACCGACATATGTGTCTCCCGCGCCGCCGGCACCGGCGTCTGTGACGTCACCATCCGACCTTGATACGACCCCGCGAGCAACGCCTCGACAGAAAGTCACATAGCCACAGCCCGGTGCCTAAAACGACTCAGGCAAGCTTGTGCACGAGACAGGAGATCCCCTTAACGTCAGCAAGCCAGAATCTCCTGTGCACAACGAGCGACTAATCTAGGATAATGCAGCAGGTCGGTGAGAAGTCAGTGCGTCAGTGGACTGTGACCAAGGAGAGTCGTGTTTTGTGTTTTGTGTTCCTGCTTTTGGTGTGTAGGGTACTGAGCAGCCGGTGTTTCGGCAGGCCGCCCTTGAGCGGTGTTTATATACAATGTGAGGACCGTCATCCATTCTTGACACAAGCATCTTTCCGGTACCGTTTTCTTGCACTCTTCTCCTCAACTTTTCTGCATCATCATCACCGCTCAGCGCTGCATAAAGTCAGCATCCACATTTCGATTTCCTGTTATTTCTTTTGGTCTCTGCATTTGCACACGAAGCAACACGCATATCTGTCATCTGCATCGTCTGTATTTATCATCGATGAGGCATCGAGGCATCATTTTTATTTTTCATCCCGTGTATGTGGGCTTGTACTTTTCTTTGGGTTGCTTTATCATAATCATGGTTGGTATTGGATGGAACGGGGGGGTGTTTGTAGCCAGTGGGGAGTAGGCATGGGTTGTGTATATCAGTTTTCTTTTGGAAATATAAAAGCATATGTGGGATTTCAAGGCACCATGATCCAAAGGTTGATTGTCCAGTCCATGACAACATGCCTGTTCGGCTTGTGTTGAAAAAACCATGTGTGCCCTGTTTCCATCTGGAGTCTAGGAGGTTCTTGTGTGAAATATCGAGACGCTCCGCAGAGCTGGTCATCGAGGACCAGTTAACTGAGCAAAAGCCGAGGGCCAGCACCAAAGCGGGCGCCGTTCGTCTTCACGCAACGCGTACACATTTGATGGGGATACAAAACCTCAGTTTGTTTGTCAGACCCCCCCCCCCCGGCCCCTCTTTAGATTGTTGTCGTTGTCGTGATGGTCGGCCTCAGCACAGCAACGACGAGCCAGCGCTTCCGCTCCGAGGGGTCCTCGTAGCCCCGGTCCCAGGCCCAGGGGCGGGTGTTGCCGTCGCAGTCGCGCTCGTGGATGGACTCGACCTCGAGGCTGTTGGCCTGCAGGTGGGGCGAGGGTTGCAGCGACGACCAGCTGTTGTTGGTGTTGTTGTTGTTGTCGTCCCTGTGGCTGTCCATGGTGGTGGTGTCGTCGGATGAGGAAGTGGAGGCGGAGGCGGTGGGATCCGAAAAGAGGAACCCGCGCATCCCTTGTCTGCCTGTGTGGAAGCCTGCCACGATGAGCGCACGGCCGCCAGTGTCCTCCTCCTCCTCCTCCTCCTCCTCCTCCTTCTCCTCGTGTTTGTTGGTCTCATGAGAACTGATTGCACTGGCTGCTGCGTCGTCGTTGTTGCTGCTGTCGTCTGCCTTGGTTGACGGGCCTGTTGTGGTGCTAGCGCTGCTGCTGAGGCTACTGACATCGGCGATGACTGCGGATGATGATGAGGAGGAGGAGGACGACGACGACGACAACGAGGATGGATCTGCCGTGCTCTCCTGGTGGTGCAGTAGCAGTGTTCGTCGCGGCCGCGGCGAGCCGGGCCGGCGGAGTAGCCACGCGATGGACGCCGCGAGGTTTGCGTGCTGCGAGGACATCCACAGGCAATCGGCGGCCAGGACGCGGTCGTACGCGTGATGGTGGTGGTACTGCTGCTGCTGCTGCTGATGGCTTGCTGCGAGGTGGGAGAGCCGCGATGACACCTTGGTGGCGGAGGAGCCGCCGCCGCCGCTCCTGTCGTGATCGTGTTCGAGGGGGTCGCCGGCGTTGGCGGTGCCGACATGAGCAGCATGTTCCTCCTCCCCGTCTTTGTGGTGCTCGTCTGTGCCCGGCAAGACCCCCCACTCGTGGGCGAGGACTTGCACCGTCGCTAGTTTACGCTTGCTCTTCTCCCCCGTGTCCTCTGGCTTTGCTTCCGCTGTCGCTGCCGGGGAAGGCGATGCAGGTACATTGACCTGGTCTCCGTCCATCTGCGCGTTCTTGACCACCGGGTCCGGAGCAGCAGCAGCAGCACGATTCGAGCCGCCACCACGCAGCGACGACGACGACGACGACGACGACGTCAAGAGGGGCGAGAACTCGTCGCGGATGTTGTGCTGGACATTGCGACGCACCGTCTCGAGAAACTCGACACTCGGGTAGTCTGTGATGGTGACGGCGCGGGCGCCGAGCAGCGCGGCCATGAGGCTCGGCAGGGCAGTCCCGGCGCCGAGCTCGATGCAGTTGAGCCCCGTGATGTTGAAGGCGGCGAGGAAGTCATCATTGCCAATGCCTCTGTTCCCGACCGGGGCCTCTTCCCTCCGGGGAGCGGCATCACATTGTACTTGTTGTGGTTGAGCTGGTCCTGACGACTTCGACGACGGCGATAGGGGCACGCCGAGGGTGGCGCTCTCGAGGAGCTCGGCGAGCAGCAGGGCCGCGTTCCAGAGGTAGTGGCTGAAGAGGCGGCGGTGCTGCTCGCCCTGGGGGTCGGCGAGCTGGAGGAGCAGCGGCCTGGGCAAGTGCGGGGAAGCGTAGCTGAGGGCGTGGGCGGCGTCGCCGTGGGTGTTGGCGACGTCGTCCGGGTAGATTGCGGCGAGGGAGGAGCTGAGGATGTCCTCCGGGTCGGTCGAGGGATCGCCCAGCACGGCGAGCCGCGCAGTGAGGGCGGCCATCGCGGTGGGCGACGTCAGAAAAAGGAGTATCTCTGGTGGTGGTGGTGATATGATGATGCGGTGATGCGGTGGTGGCGACCGGGAGGCCGGAGCCGGAGACGGAGACGGAGGGGCACCCGGAAGGCGAAGAAAAAACAGCCCCCGGCTGCTGGCGGCGGAGGGAGGGGTTCGTCTCGCTGGGCTGGCGGCACGCTACGGCGGGCCGGACCGACCGAGCCCAGCTCAGGAACACACACAGCACCGTCCGTCATCGCCAGCCCAAGGCAAGCAGGGAAGCAGGCACAGCCTCGCTGCAAGTCAGTAACCAGCTTAGCAGCAGCAGCAGCAGCAGCACAAAGGGGCACCCTGACGCCGGTGGTGGCAGTGCCCCGGCACTTGCCAGACAGACAGACAAGACATAAGACAATGAGAGAACCGACGCCTAAAGAAGGAACCCCTCCTCGGCACCTCCGCGCGCGTCATGTCAGACCACCTCATTGGGTGTCTGGCCATCGTGACATTTCCCCCCGTCTTCACCTACGGTCCAACCAAATAGGACCGACGTCTGCAGGGGGTGGTCATTTGCCTACCTGCAGGTGCTGCCGGCCAGTGGGGAGGGGGTTCCGGGGACGAGGGGTCCCAAGTGGCTGGCTGGCTGCATCCTAAAGGTGCGTAATATTTGGGGGCGGTGCAGGCACGCCAGCGCACGACTGCCCCTGTAATCACCCGATCCGTCTTCCCGACGCTACGTGCTTGCATACCTCTGCATCGGCGGTCAGGCCTGGCAGGGCTGGGCTGCCCGGGAGGGGATGTAGGCCATGAAATGCCGGAGCACCAGCAGGACAAGGATGGCGATGATGATGATGGTGGTGATGCGGCATGTAAGACACCACCCTCACGGCGCATCAGGGATGCGGGGGTGTTCTAGGCCTTGAGCAGATCATTCATGCTGGTGGCCAAGGTGTCAAGGCAGCGAGCCCATACGAGGGAACAAGTCGTGGCCTGGAACTACAAGTCCAAGGGTGTTCTAGTAAAACACGAAAAGAAAAGTAAACCAAAATGGCACCGGGAAATCTTCACGAGGAAAAGCAAGCAGGGAATGGCCGGCCTTCTGTGCGCGTCCTGTAATTTTCCAGGCTCGGGGCACATGTCCAACAAGAAACAGAGGGGGGGGAGAAGAAAAAAGAAAAAGCGCACAGAACAGAAAACCCCCCGCGCACCCCAGGCTTCGAGAAGGAATCCGCAGCGAGGGAAAAAAAAGCAACTTCACCTAATTCCGTCCTCCCCCCTTGGTGGTCCACGTTACGTATTGAGGCATGGACAGTCCCGTTCTCAGGTCACTTGACATCGGCATTTCCGTTGGAGTCTTCTCGCCAAGCATCGTCGTTGTAGTCGTCGTCGTTTGTCGTTTCGTTCTTGACAATGTCATCATCGCTCTCACCTCACCCTCCCCCTGTCCAGCTGCAAGTCTGACATGCATATTAACCAGAATTTTCACCCAACTAACCATACATACCTTGCACTTCATAAAGGCCCTCAGAACTCTGTTTTTTGTTTTTCTCTTTCTTACTTAGCCACCTCCAGGGGTTTGGCAGAATGAAAGAGAAGGATGACCACAGCAAAGCGGCGTCGTCAGACACATCCTCATTGGTTCCTTTGGGAGAAATTATCCCTCGTCCTGAAATCCCACTTTCTACTTTCATGGGTCATGCATAGGGGGGGCTTTTTCGCAGATCAAGGTTGCGTCAGAGTCATCAAAAGGGTAGCACTCTGACAAAGAGCGTGCGTGTGCAACAGGAGGGAGCCCCCAAGTACCAATCACCAGGCATGCCACGAACCCCGTGTGCCATTGTGAAACTGTGACCCTGCCCTCGAACCTCTGGAGAGCTGTCCCGGGTAGAGCATGGCTGAATACTTTCACAAGTAGGCTGCCACTGGTGAATCACATCTGGACAAGCTTGCTAATCGAGCCATGTCACGGGAACCAGAGTAGGGCCAGGAGATGTACAAGCGGTAATGACAATTATAATTGTAACAGGGTATCGTTCACCAAGCCCAAGTGGTGATTTAACAAATGTGACGTAGCAAAAACTCCCAGATGGCTCCAATGCGCTCTCTGCCCCTGATGGTCCTCAGAAATCATGGGTGTGTATCATCCACCTCGAGAATGCCATCTCGAAGAACCAAAACAATGTACAACAAGATCTGATCAATGTTTGGCCGTCGCGGTCATTAAACAATCACCCCCTGCCCTAAACAACCAAGCCCTTTGCGCCAGAATGATGCTTTTCCCTCAGAATAGAAATGGCTCATCGCTCCGTAAAATTCGTCTCTGTGTGCGTTGTTGGGGTTTCTCCCCGTCGAGTCTTTGGTGGTTTGCGCATTATGACCCGTATTAAATGATGTATGGTTTTTTGAGTGCCCACGTATTAGTTCTGGCCAGACATGGCAAGCATGCGAGCCATGTCCTCCTCGGTGGGATCGTCAGAGATCCAAGGACCCTTCTCTTCCTCGGTGGCGGCGTGGAAAGCCTCTGCGCGCTTGAGGGTGTTCATGTCCAGGTCGGTGACGTAGGACTGGCCGTCGGAGAGCTTGATGCGCACCTCGTGTTCGGTAGACAGCATCATGTCGTCCTTGGCCAAGCGCCGAGGACCGTCAAAGACGGTCATGACGCGCTTCTTCATCGTCATCTGGCCCTTGTCGAAGCCCCAAGAGGAAGGGTAGTCGCGGCGGTTCTTGCGGCTCTTGCTCTTGGTGTGCAGAGCAGGGCCACCACCGCGAGAGTGTGTCATGCCGCGCGACTTCTGGACACCGCCGGCAGGGTTTGTGCGCTTGGTAGTTGTGGAGAACTTGCGGTTCTTTGAGTCCTCATCCGACTCGTAGCACATATCCTCATCCTCGTCCTCAGACATCGAGGTCGTCTGGGTTGTTGTGAGCGGCAAATGGTTCTTCTCGAGAGTCTGCACGACCTCGGCATCGTTCTCGACCTCGCCCAGGCGCTTGGCGTTGATGGCCTCAGCAGGGTCCTCCTGCTGCACAATGCGCAGGACACAGTCATCCAAGTGCTCGTAAAAGTCCTGGGCATTGGAGAAGGTGGCCGAGCAGGTAGAACACTTTCCAGTAGCATCGGGAGCGTAGCCGGTAAGCTTCTTGCTGCTGCCGGCAGATGACGAGCTCTTCTTTCGGCTGTTGGGGGGAGTCTGCTCGACGCCGTGCACGGCCGTCAGGTGGCGCTTGAAGACGTCGGCGCGGTTGAACGACTTCTCCGCGGCAGAGCCAGATCCGGGGCAGAAACCGCAGACCATTGTGCCCTTGTAGTGCGTCAAGGTGTGGCGGTTCTTGTCATACTTGCGCGCGAAGCCCTTGACGTGGTAGTCGCAGGTCTGGATGGGGCACTTTTCAGGGCGCTCATTCTGGTGTGTCAGCATGTGCGCCTTGAGATCCTTGAAGATCTTGCCGCAGTCCGGGTGCGGGCATCGCTGCTTGTCCTTGGTCTCGTCGGCGCCGTACATGTATTCGTGAGAGCCGTGGGACTGGTATGAAGAGAGGCTCTGGCGGCGCCCAGCTTGGGGAGGTGCGGTGAAGGGGCTGTATTGCTGGAAGCCTTGCATGTACGGCGATTGCGATCCTGGGCGCATGCCGGGAGCTGGTGACGTGGCGCCAGAGAGGGCGGGAGAGTGAGGGAACATGTTTTGGGGAGAGTGGTAAGCCGCAGCGGCGTCGAAACCCTGCTGCATATGGGGGCCCAAGGGGCCTCTGATCTCTGGGTGGATCAGGGAGGGATCTGTGGTTGCAGCAACAATTCCTAGTCAGCTTCGCATCGCCCCGAAGACATACTCTTGCCTGCTCATGCAGCACTCACCAACAAAGCCAGGCTTGCCCTCGAATTGCGGCACGGCGTATTCCTCCATGCCGGTAGGGTGGTACGCGTAATCCGTACCTGAAGCAAAGTACTCGCCGTGGCCAACGATGCCAGGGGTCAAGCTCAGAACGTGATGCTGAGGCTCGGGGATGTAGGCGATCTGTCCGTGATTTGAGCTTGGGGATCCGAGGGTAGAGGACGGCGCAGACGGGACCGAGGCAGTCGAGAGATTTGAGGAAGGTCCGCGGAGGTCTGCGTCGTCGTGGTAGAGGCCAGGGGACATTTTGTTGTTGTACATGTACTGGGGGGCTGCGTCCGTATATGACGGCGCCTGGTCGTATCTGGGCTGCTGAGTATATGAGTAGGCGTCAGAGTTGATGCTGAGGTCCATCTGGGATGTCGAGAAGTTCTGCTGCATCGCAGGCTCGGGATAGAGCATGAAGTCGCGCTGGTCGTTCTGATTTGGAAACATGTTGAACGAGGGATCTGCAACAACGGCCATTGCTCAAAGGTGCTGGAGGTCCTGAGGAAGGCTTGCTGCTGGTCCAGTGGACGTTGGATATGGGGAAGGGCAGAGGGCCAGTGACCATGAACAGCTGTTCCAGCGTGTTGTCGATGAGATGGTCTGCAGACTCTAGAGTCTCAGGTGTGATGCAAGTCGTTTGTGTGTTTGCGAAGTGTCTTGCTCGTTGGGGGCAGAAAGTGGCATGGCATCCGGGGATGGGGATGGGGGCCTCGAGGACTGATATAGACCTCTTGCATCTGGTGCCCATCGACTTAGAGATGGTGTGGTCCCAGGGATGACAGAGGACCTAGAGCCGCTCCTTGGACAGCACGCACGCAGAGAGGCAGGCGGGGTACGTACCGGCCGGCCTGATGCGTGGATCTCGTACCTGTAAGGCAGACTGGGCCTGCCAGAGGGGCGTGGCGGGATCACACCTACGCCCGCGAGGGCAGGGGAGTGCGAGACCACCGCAACGGAGCAGGGGTCTTGTCCACCTCCGGGGGAGGATGACCCTAAGAAACCTTGCACACACCGGGGGCCTCGCAGTGTGGGCGTGGGCTTTGCGAGGCGGGGGTGTGAGACCTCTGGGAGGGTGTGTCCTGGCGGGAGTGGACCGTGACCCTTTGGCTGGTGTGGTGGATGTGCGGCAGGGTGCTGGAAGAATGGTGGTGGCAGTTCTGCATGTCACTGCCATGCTTCACGGGGCCGGCGTCTTGATCCGTCCTGATCCAGGCTGCAAGGAGATGTCTAGCCCGATGTTGTTGACCGAACGTGAAGCATGCTGCCTGCACCAGGCACGACAGTCCTACAACTTGGTGCCATCCTCTCTGTTGGACAATTGGAGCCAGGGAAGATGGATGTGATGAGCAGGCGTAGCGTATCTGAGTGCGGTGCAGGCAGAGACTCGTGCTCTGCGATGAGCAGCAGGGAATCAGTCATACAGGCGCCCCGAGGAAGGCGCAACATGGCGTTCCTTCCGCGAGCCGCCCATCAAATGAGCACACGTCTTGATTACAGCGGCACTTGCGTCTTTTCACGATCATGGTAATTTGCCAAAGTCGCACGACTCTTGACGCGTGCCTTTCATCGCAAGCTCTATCCAACCAGCAGAGGATGCGTCCCGCATCTACTAACTACGATGGAGCCGTCTCTGCACCTCTTAGTCCCCAGTTCGTGGTAGAGTCGACAGACAGCCAATCACAGCGTTCCGCTCGAGAACAAAAGTACACTGCATGCCTGTCATGGATGCTCTCGATCCGCAGTCGCTCGCACTGCCCAGGTGTCCTAGAGCTAGCTAGACCGCAGGTCGTCAATTGCTAGCTAACGATTAGGCCCAGCATGTTGTCCGTCGTCCTCAGCTATCCGGCACCGCCGCCTTCAGTGCAGTCTCCTGAAGCATACGTTACAGCAGCCTCATCTTCATAGCCACGACTATGGCTGCTGCTAAGAACGCCAGCTCCCAGAATAGTACCGTTGCCATTGGCATATGATACTCTCCGGACGAGCACGTCGGAATGCTTCATCTCATGGCTGCGAATATGGGAGCTCGGCGCTTTGCCGTGGAGTCGACTCCAGCTGGGGGGATAGTTGCCATTGGTCTGACAGGGTCGAGACTCGGCCGGCCATTGCTGGCGTCCCGTTTCCAGCCAAACCGTGAGGTCGGGATCATCATATTGACTAGGTGCTGGACTCGTGGCGCCTCCCGTGAAACGGCAGCAGCCTCCTCTCCCAGGGGGGAGCTCGCCAGCAAATCACCTGCTGCCGGTCCCGAGAGCGTCCAGAGCAGCCGTTGGAGTATACACTCGAAAAGTACTCTGTGGTGCGAGATCCAATTCCATTAATTACAGCAAGACCTGGCGCGCACTGTTGTTGACTTTGGCGCCTGGTATGGTTGCGTCTCACGTTCCGGCAACAACCAAAAGTTTAGTGCCAGGCGGGACGAGCCCTCTCGACACACCATCCGACTCTGCACTGAATTATCGCCGGATCCCCTGATAACCTGCCTCCGCCCAACAGAGCCTGACGGGCTTGCCTGCCAAGAAAATGACAGTGCCCCGACCGCAAGCTGGATATGCCGCAAACTCCATTTGCGGATGATGAGTTATATCGGCGCTGCAGAGCATGGGGTGGTCGAGGCGGACATGACGGCGAAACCTTAGCGTACCTGCCTGCCGGACGGGCAACGTACTAAAACGAACAGCTCAGGGCATCTGTCAAGAGAGTCTAGGAGTGGGGCGAGGGCGGGGGTTCCTGTGGTCTGGACGGGGAGGCTCAGATCGGAGATTACTGGATTCGGTAAAAGCAGACGAGAAACCAACTGCCCAGCGGACCAGAGCGAGGACCCTGGGAAAAACGCCTAGGTGCGGGTCCCGAATCTGCCGGCAACAAAAACAGTCGATGCTCGACATGCTGTCGGACTGCAGGGCCCCCTGGGCCTCTGGACCCCCAGACGCGACTATCGCATCCGCTTAGGCGGCGTCCTCCGCCAGAACTTCCTCCATGTATGCTGCCCAAAGTCCTGTGCCTGTGTGCCCCCCTAGGGGGGATGGAGTCACGCGCGGACCTACTTCCGCCATGGAGACCAGCACAACAGGCATTCCGAGCCTCGGAGGAGCATGGTACTTGCTGCCTCACGCCGGTCAACGGAAATCCAAGGCCTCGGTTTCCCTGGGCCGACCCGACAAGGCCAGGCACAGAGTCATGCGCAGACGCTATCTGTGGTGCCATCGTCACGAACAATATTGAGTCACAAGGTCTCGCGGCAGGTTCTTGTTTGGGGTAGTTGGGCCGTTCCTGTCGTGCTCTCCGGTCGTGCGAGGGCTATGCTGTGTGACGGCAAGACAATGCGCGGGTGGCCATCTTGTTATGGCAATGGGGCTTTCTTGGAGATGCTTCAGGAGCGAACTCTGAATTGGCCATGGCAAACCATGGCAGGCTGTACCTGAAGACGTTGCCGTGGGCTGGGCCAAAACTGGGCTGATACTGGCACCGTAGCTTCGCTCGACTTGACTCGGACACATGCTTCCGGGGAGGCGTCCAGGAAAGGTCTAGCCTTGCCAATCACCCAAAAGCTTCGCCGTCATCGATGATGCTGAACGTACGAAATGCAGCAAAGCTGGCGAGTTTGCCATAACATGGCTAGTAGGTCACTTTGGGATTCAGATTGCCCATGGTCTCATGTATGCACACTTGCACCTAGATAACACGACTAAAGTTGTTTAGTGCAGCCCTGGGAACACGGGAAGAGAAAAAGTCCGCGGGATTGGCCAATCGCATCTTGCTGCTGCAAATGGCGACAGGCGCTATGGCCCAGGAACGAAACCCGTCTCGGTCTGTCTGGCTGGCATGCAAAGTGGTTGTGCGACAGAGCACACCCAAGGAACTCTTGACTGCACACGGGCGCCTTGCTCGTGGTGATCTGCGCTAATGTGTCTTCTAGTATTCCAAGGATGCACATCTATCTACCAGGATGCGGAACATGAGACAGGTCCTCCATAATCTTCTGTGTGTTGTACTCGCGGCCGGGGCAGGCGCCGGCCTGCCGCGAGGGCACCCAACATCATCCCAAACCAAACCATCCGTCATGCGCGTCCCGTTCCCCACGACCCTTTCCGCCCCTCCTCCTCCTCCTCACCTGGGGGCTCGTTCCAGACCACACCCCGACTCTCGGACGACAGCAGGCCCTGGATCAATCTTGGTGGTGACGGCTGCGTAGGACTAGATTGCCCATAGCGTCTGCATCTCGCTGTTGATATTTGTTGATATTGAAGGCCTTCTGCAGGGTGGACAGGGGGAGTGCATGGAGAGGAAACCCATCGAGGCTTCTCGTCTCCCCCCCCCTGCAGATCGCGCTTCTCGCACAAACGCTCACTCGCTTCATACACGAGCACACCATACAACGGTTGGTCACACCACTCGATGAAATGTTAGCATTTTCCACAAAGGGACGATGTCGAGCGTGCTGCAACCAACAGCGGATGGATCGCCCTCTTGTGGTTTCAGGGTTTCCTCTCACTCTCTGCCAAAGCAATAATGCAACTGTGCCACCCTGCAAAATTGCAGTCGAGATCGGAAGGTGCCATGGATGAGGTGACTCTGACCTGCTACACAGAGCAGGCCGTTCGCACGCGTTGAAGGGCAGTCAGGCAGGCCAGCATCCTCAGTCCCCCCCTCAACGAGAGTCATCGTTGAAAGAAAGGGGGAAAAAAAGGGCACATGCCGCTTTTACACTGTCCTGGTGTTTCCGACTTGGAGTCTGACACGAGGGCGCGGCGGGCCTTTGCTCTGCTCTCCTTACTCCTGATTGACACGCCAGAATGCGGGGGGGGTGGTGGTGCCCTTCCACTCTCTCTGGTGCCCCCCCCCCCCTGCGATAATGTGTACCTTTTGCTGCTGCTTATGCACACAGGGCCCTATTTGAACACTGCTGCGTTGTGACCGCGACTGGGCGAATCGCGAAAGACTAAAGCAAGTGCACGGAGCCCATTTCAAGCTGGCCAAAGGCAGCCAGTCGGACATGAGATCCTCAATATGAGCCCCAGAAAGCCAGGCCCAACGACACCCAGGGCCGGATCAGAAAGTATCAGAGCACATTTGCATGGGGGAGGGGGCTAAGCCACACGGGGCTTCTGGCGTGAGGGCAAGTTGCTGCTGTATGATTTGGCAAGTTTAGTCTTGCGGACGAAAACGAAAAGGAGTTGCGGCTAGTCCCCAAAAGAGAGAGGGTGATGGATTTTAGCGCGTGTGAGCCCCTTGGCTGTGGCGCGCGCGCGCTCTAGCCTGCTTGCCCACTTTCTCCTCCTCCTCATCCTAGCAGGCGAGTGAGAGTGAGAGTGGCGGGAGAAACGCCGTTGGGATTTATTAGATTCTAGCGCCGCGCGCCGGCGGCCGGCGGCCGGCGTTTTCTTTTTTGCTAAATTATCTCGAACGAATTTCTTGCTTTTGTGGAACTTCTGGGCGCGGAAATCCGTGGCGGCCGTTTTGTGCCTGGGCCTGGCTGGTCCTTGGATTTACTAGCGTCGCCCCGGCACACGGGAGAAGAGAGAGAGGTGTGACTTTTCTCTTGCGAAATTGCCCTCTCGGCCGAGAAGAAGAGGGGCCGTCCAAGAGCCGTCCATATCAAAGAGGAAAAAATAAGAGAGAGAGAGTGAGAGGGAGACACCGCGTGATGTCTCCAATTCTCCATTGATGAGGAATCAGATTTTGGCACCTTGTCATGATTTCGACATGGTTGACCCTGGCACGGCACAGAGCCATGGGCTGGCCTGGCCTAGCTGGCTGTCTTTGGGCCGAAGGGCTTCGGCCCGCTGACTAAGGGGGCTCGCAAAGCGCGCGGTGTTAGCAACCATGTCAACATCGTCTGCGTTATGGCCTTGAGGGTGGTTTATCATAAAGGAGGCTTGACGCA
Source organism: Microdochium trichocladiopsis (assembly GCF_020744255.1). Lineage (NCBI taxonomy): Eukaryota > Fungi > Ascomycota > Sordariomycetes > Xylariales > Microdochiaceae > Microdochium > Microdochium trichocladiopsis. The sequence continues at coordinate 1,070,953 of NW_025763547.1, forward strand.
CCACGGAGTTCAGGCCGGACTGAAGATAGGCCCCGGAGACGGGGGATGGCGCTGCTACTTCCGCGATGCGAGATCAGAGATATCAGGGTGGGCAAGGCGATTGCCCGTGGCCAGCCATTGTCGCGTGGTGGAACTTGCTTGCCCAAGGTCCCCCAGGCCCGACAGCTACAGGCGGGCCTGTCCAGGAGAGAGCAATATCGGCTACCCCACCCGCGGGCAGCGGAGATGGGGAACGGTGACGCCTTCTGGGCACATCATCTCGGGACGGCCTTGGTGGGGGGACGGCGGCCAGACCGATGAGCATGGACGGTCGATGATTGGCCCAGGTACGTCTTGGCTTCTCCGTGCTGATTGGTCAGAATTGGGCGGGACCATCGAACTCTGACCAGGTATCCAGGCGGCCAGACCTCAATCTAATTTTAGGCCTAGCCCCCCCCCGACAAGGGGCGGGTATCCAGCAGGGCGGTGCGCTGCAAAGCCGTGCTGTGCTGGGCGATTGCGGCCCTGTGCATGCATGTTGTTGTTGCTCCAAATCTCACAATGCACGCCGTGCACAACAAACAACACATACACACACACAGGCAACACACGGCTCGGATTCGCGCTGTCATGACCGACGCGCTGGCACTCGGGTTGCACGAGCCAAGCTGCTTGCCGCACCGTACCCGAGCGAGTAGCCTATCTCCGCCTGGGAAAGTAATCCAAACCCGAGCCAGGCGAGTTGGACGTCGACAGATGATGGCCCGGCCACGGTGCGCAGAGTCAGAAACCAAAGCACGCACAGCATCGGCGATTTGTATCAGGTGCTCGTATTGCCAATGACGCAGTGCTTCTCACATTGTGGTCCGGATGCTCCAATGATCAGACCAAAAAAGCCCAGCCTCCGCCATGGCTTGTCTGTCTAGCGTCGTCATCTCCAGAATGACACAATTGGGAGGCTCGCCCTGCGCTAGCGTCGTTGGGGCCTCATGGCAAGGCACAGCCTGGCACAGACAGACGGCTGCCGCTTCTCCCCCCATGAACTTGTCTGTCAGGTGGTGCAGTGGTGGTGGTGGTGTGGGAACAGTTGTGCGTAATAGAAGAGACACAGGCCCGACCCTTCAAGCACTGCATCATGGGGGGCGATCATCTTCCTCGCCGGGAAGCGCGCTAGCCACGGCCCAGAGCCGACCCGACGTGCGATCCATTGGATGGAGCCGGTGACCTCCCTGGCGCCTTCCGCCTCCCCGGGGCACGCATCGCGCAGAGAACGGCAAGGTCGATGGCGATCCTTGTGTCAAAGTCCACATAGGGCTGGTTCGTCCAAAACATACAGGACCGGTGTCTCTGCAACTGTTGGCATGCGAGATGACATGCCGTGATCAATTTCTCAGGCGCCACGAAGGCCAACACAGAGCCGGCAAAGAAGAGAGCCAACACCATCGACAGCGCTTACTTACATCATTTGCGAACCCTGCATTCCAGGACCGCATGGCTCTGTGCGCCGTGCAGGCCCTCCTGGCGAATAGCATCCCCGACAGCTTGCATGCTCCAGACACGACGACCGTCTCAACCTCATCAGACCAGTTGGGTACTGATAATTAGAGAAGCCCCCCCTTGCTCGCCACCACTCCTAGGCGAAAGTTTATCATGTTCGTAGGACTTTTTTCTTCTTCGCTTCGGTTAATCAAACGAGAAATGTTGAATAGTCCTCCGTGTGCTGCCATCAAGCTAGGGCGTCTTCCAAGAGAGCCTTGGGACGCTAGGTAGGGCTGGGGTTGGGTTGGAGGTGCACGATCGTCAGGTCCAGCACAGCCTTCAAGGGAAGCCTCCGCTGTCAATAGCGCCCAGTGCTAGACGGCGGCCTCCTTTTCCCCATCTCAGCTCCAGCCAGGCTTTCAGCCCTAAGAGCCATGAGCATTCGTTATCCTCGTAGGGCTGAAGAAGCAGAAAGTTGTGCCTAGGAGGAAAAAAGGCGGAAGCAGATCCTGCCACGCGCCGTCCTCGAAACTCGGTTTTTCGGGCATCAGTCACAGCCTTTCTGTGCGGTTGCACTGTACCGGGCGACCAAAAAGACATCGCGGCCAATGCCGACGGCAGAGAGCCTGAGCTTTTCTTAATTACCCGCCGACTTGAGGCAGGCGGCGGTTCATTTGCCGTCGAGGCTGGCTGGCTACTAACAGTTGACTTCGCCAAAGTCCCTGTTCACTGACTTGCGCCTGTCACGCGCCGAGCTCGTGCATGCACTCTTGGAGTGATGCAGCCTTCTACCTAACACGAAGTGTGTGGCATGCAGTATGGTTGAAAATCTGCCTTGGTGGCTGGCCCCCTTTTGGCTGCCTGCCCCCCTGTGACAGCTAGCCACGTTTTGGCGCAGACAAGCAAAAGTCCGTGCCTTTGGTGTGTGTGCGTGTGCGTGCGATGTGCTGGCTGCTGCTCGCCTGCTTACGTAGTAATACCACGGTGCTTGGAGAAGACGGATTTTGAATTCGGTGAACCTTATCTTTCTCGGTTTTCGGAACACAGAGCCTTTCGAAAGGGGAAGTCACCGCGCTAAACGACCCCCGTCTCTCTTCCCCCCCAGCTCCCCGAGACATACCTTTATGCAAGTGCTTGGTGCTGCGCATGTTAGGGCTGCGGGTTTGGTCATGGGTGCGTTTTTGTGCCTCTTTGTGGCCGCGGTGTTCTGTTGCACTCCTTGTCCGTGGCTGCTCCTTTCTTGGTGTTGGCGTTGCATCCAATGACACCACACCACACGCCATAGCCCTTGCCTGGTGCAAGCCTGGCGGAAAGGCGAAAGGAGGCGATGTAACTGCGGGAGTGAGCATGCCATCGGGCTAAAAGTCTACCCGATTATTGCATGGTGCTTATTTTACAGGGATACATGGGGTGGGCATGGCGGGTGCAGGAGAGTGTGTGTGGTCAAGGCCTGAACGATAGCGACCTAGGTGGTGACTTGACTATGGTGTTCATTGGCCCCCCTGGGTCCCCGGTGGCCTCTTTTGGGTGGTGAAACCCCCAGAGGCTGATCCCTTTCGACATGGACTTTTGTCCATGTCTTTTTGGCCTCCGCAGTCACCGGCGGGGAGATAATCACATCATGGTGCTGGGCGCTCTATCCAATGATCGTGGTGACAAGTGTCACAAGATGCTGTAACAAGGTAGAGGTGTCGTGCGTGACTGCTCACCGCAACCGTGGCTGTGTGCGACCAAAATATGGGACTGTCGGAAGGAAAAGACATGCCATGCTGCAGAAATTCTTGTTGTCGGTCACCACGTCCGGTGAAGATGCTCACCTCTGAAACCTCGTGCTGGGTGGCATTACAATTTTGTGTCCAGTTGTGCTATACAGTAACTATGCACAGTGAGTAGTGTGATTCTCACAGTATGTCGCCTGCTCTGGTGGTCCTGGTAGGGCTGAAGCTGAAAGCGCCAGGGCGACACGTTCGCCGCTCGTCAGCACGTCAAAGCTGTCAGGCCAGCCATTCAGTCAGCCAACACGCGGGTTGGCTGCAGACGTTCCCGTCCCATGCTTGTAGCACACCCAGGAAGGATGCCTGCTCGGGGAAATGAAGACGTCTCCTCTCCCGTCGACTGTGTGAGGCGTGGCCATGCAAGAACCTGTTGTTACCAGTCGGAGGAGAGGGAAAAGCAGACAAACAACAAAGGATACTGACCTACGTGCTGTACAGTGCAGTCCAAGCACCAATCGTCCAAGGTTGACTAACCGCGCGCTGCCAGATCATCTGAATGTCTCACATCCGCGAGCCGGGGTATGCAGGTCCTTTCTCCACCGCCGCCCACTGCCAACCACCACGCACGCGAACGCAAACGCCATAGTCTGCAACGTGCCTGCACCCACACACGCACTCCTCTCTCTCTCACACTTTTACAGGCCACCAGCTCACTTTCCCACCTCCAGCAAGCCAGCGCGCCTAGCGCGAAACTCAATCACGGACAACCCAAGCCACAGCCGCGGAGCAGCAGACCACGGCTTGACGCCATGTAGTAAGGAGGATGAAAAGGTCTTTTCCTCTGTTCAGGGTCCTTAAGCGGGGCGCCTCTAAGGATGTGCTTGACTGAGCCAGCGTCTGACCGAGTGGGCGTGCTGTTGGAGCAATCGTACGACATAGAGCGGGCACGGCAGCTATGCATCTCTTTCCCTTGCCGAAAGCACGTCCAGCAGACAAGCCGGGCAGATCATCTGCGATGCATGCTCGACGTGTGTAGGCGGCCGCCTGGCCAATGCGGGTACAGTACCTCAGAGTGGTGCCCCCCGTACGAGCCTGAATTGGGATTCCCATCGAGAGTAGACCCCCGTCATCGCTGAAGGTCATCTCCAATTTACGCGAGGCACGACGACAAAGGTACCGAAGATCACTGCAAGGACTCAGTCATTACATGAAGACATCACGAAACCCGGCCTGATGTACCCCCCCGCGTGCCCGCCATAGCCCGTTGTACGGCCACAGATCATCATCATCGTCAGAGCCGGGGTACGACTTTGATGGAGGGGCGGGACCTGGGCTGCCGATGAGATGCGGCTAGCACAGATCAGGAAAACAATAGTTGTGGGTAAACCATGGCCTGGCACACCAATCAAGCGATGCGACGCGCTCTCCTGAGCTTAGCTTATCGATAGTCCGACCCCCCCCCCCCTTCTGGCTTGCTGGGATGAGGGAGGGAGAGAGAGCGAGCAAGGATGCCTGACGGCACACGCCTCCACTTTTGTGTCAAGCACGCCTCTTGTGCAAGCCAGTCCATGCACGTCAACGAGAATTACCACACTTGGATCCCCGTCTGGAAGCACCGCAACAATCAACTTCGTGGTTTCTCTGCCAGATGCTACTCTACTTGCGCCCCCAAGGCGGGTTCTTTTTCAACCCCGTTCACAGCGGGATGCTGCAATACATCGCCTCACTATCGGTCACTCCACTCTCTTTTCCTTATCCCCCCGTGTCTCTCTCTCTGACAATTAGGCAAGATTGAGCAGATCGGAAAAGGACCTTGGAGGCAAGCCATGTGGGCTTGCGGGCTATCCACAACGTGGCCGCTGCCGCCAGCCTGGGCGGTATCCTCTGTATGGTACGATTATTATCAGGCGAGCAAGTGACTGGCTCCTAAATCACCGGAGTCCGACCAACAACAGAACCGAAGCCGTCGCTCCGAGAAGGGGGGGGGTTTCACTTCCGCTCCGCCCCCGGGGCGAGCACGCCCACGCCGATAGAGGCCGGCCGATGCCGCAAGTGAAACTGGGGCTCCCCATATCACGGCAGTTGTCTGCCTAAACTGCGGAAATGCGAGCGCGTGCTCGCTCGCGCCCTGTGAGTGACAAGAGTGCCCACAACAAAGACGCACGGAACACGGACACAAGGCCTGTCCCCCGTCCCAAATGACTGATAATAATGGGCAGATGCGGATGGAGCACAGTGGAGGTGGGTTCCAATTGGGGAAACCCCACGATCAACGGGCAGGACAAGGCTCTCACGCATCATCACTCAAAATCCTTCCGCGGTGGGCGGAAGGAAAACGACGCTGTGCCGGGATGGCAGGGGAGGGAGTGCGTTCAAGGAGAGAGAGCGAGAGAGAGAAGTGGGCAGTGTTGTTGGATGAGTGGTCCCCCGTCGCGCGGGAGCATGGATATCATGAAGTTGAGGTTCCGCAGACGGGACCTGGATCTGCCATGATGGGATATTTCGAGAGCAGGGAGATTTGACACGACGATGAACAGGGTCTCGAGGGATTGACGCCAGCAGGTGCAGGGCTTCTACGAACGGGCCAGTCAGAGGAAACAAGCTTGTCCCGATGCAGGCATAGTAGACGAATGTGCAGCTGGGCTAGTCCTCTTCCAGACTGAAGCCATCTCGCTGGCACTGGGAGTCGGACAAGGGTGCCATCTCCGGGACTAGGACAGGGGGATGCGGGAGGGTGACTAAGACGACTCGTACCGTGCAAAGATACAGTGTTGAGGCGGGGGGTGTAAACTGTGTCCTTGGCTTTGGGGGCCGATGGGTGACTAAGCCCCCTGAAACCACCATGCCCGAAAAGGCTCGAGAGATCCCTGTTTGCCACATGTCTGCCTCCCTGCACATCTTTCTCGGCCGACAGCCTAGGCACATCCGCAAGGCAGATTTGCATGGCCGCAGTTACAACCCCCAGCATCAGTCACGATGATCCGAGCGATCGTCGCGCTGCACTTCGGATTCGTCAACAAGACAAGACTGGGGCGCAGAACCGCCCTGACTCGTCGACCAGACCAGGTCCTGGAAGGGGTTCACGATGGCGGAATTGTCCCGACAGGGGATGCTTATGGCCTCCCCGACGGTTGTGTCATGATGATGGGCGGGTGCGATCTGCCCGCCACCGTTTAGAGCCGGGTACCGTTCCCGTCCTTTTACGAGGCCCCTTGTCAGCAACCAAGAAGCAGCATGCACACGCTAGCAGAACGATCTCCATGGGTGAATGTGTGCCCGCGCCGGCCCGGCCTGCATCATCGACATACAGTACAACACGCACCCTTCTGCTTGCCATATCGAGCCGGTCCTCTTTCGGATCCCTGGGCCGCAGCCTGCCGCCGCCCTGGCGCATAGCTCGCACCGCTATGCTTCTGTCCACGAGGCACCGAGAATCCTTCCCGAGCCTTGCAGCTAGGTAGTTCCTCGCCCCTGCCCCTGCCCTGGAGGCATGCATGCGCTGCACCTCCAAACCATAGTTCGCCATGCCTGCCAGTGGCACGCCCCGAGCTTGCCGCATCTCACACAAGGGAAAAGGCCTGCGGGAAATTGACAGCTCATTTTGGTAGGTTGTGTGGGTGTTCTAACCTCCAAGGACTGGTCATTGGCCCAGGATGAGGCCGGACTCTGCGACTCTGCCCAAACAGGAAAGGACGGCGTGCACCGTGGCAGCTGAGCTTATATGAAGGCGGCCAATCACTATCCATAATTGGTTTCACAACGTTTCGCCCGGTAGGTGCCGGTCGAGCGCCAGTCTCGTCTTGGAATCCGAATGTCCTACTGATCCATGCGAGCAGTGTCAATGCGGATGCAGACCCAACGCGGAAGGTTTCTGACGGTCAACAGTCTGGCCAAATCACCCAGCAGATCATGGTAGGTAGGACCCGTGTTGGAGGACTGGACCACCCCATGGTTGCACTTCTCGGACAACTCGTACTCGTGGCATCTCAACCCTCGCCATTATTCGCTTTTACAGGTCAGGCATACAGGCCTTGGCAAGGATTCGTTGGCCTTTCTTCGTCGGCACTCTGCGGGATCCCCAGGTATATGCCATGCCGCCTGTCGCCTTCTTTCCGCAAAGGGGAATTTTAAGAGAATAATCGATGTGCCCACATGTATGCCCTGCCACGATGTCACCGTCCTCCAAGGGTGGCGGCAACGGGGCGCCATTGTCTTTGTCTCAGATGGGGCTCGTGGCCCTTTCAGCCTGTGGAGTCGAAAGTGCACTTTTCCTCCCCCCGTTGATCCCTATTAGGCCAAGGACCCCAACACTCGCACCAGGCTGCATAGGACACGGACGGACAGAGCCCTTCCCGTGCTTGATCCCAACGGTCGGTCAGCCCAGACCGCCGCTGGAGAAGAGCGACGCCGTGGCAATTTTCGGAGTTCTTCGTCTTACCGTTCTCGAAGCGGGCCGCCCTGACCTGAGAGGCACCAACATCCCAAGCCGGCATCGCGCGGGCTGTCGTCGTCAAAGGGCCTTGCATAGTGATCACCTCGACAGGGATATGCGTCCCATATTATCTCGCTGAAGATCTCCTCAATAGGCATTACCGGGTGGCTGGATCCCCTCCGACGATTTGACAGGGCGCTTGCGGTAGGCGCCCACTGCGATGACAACATGCCCATGCCTATAACAAGGGAGCCTCGCCATGCACCAAGACGTCAATGATAGGCGAAGAGCAGGGCCACTCCTTGCGGACTTTTGCAACAAACCTGTGGTGACAACATGGGCTGTGGGCATGCCCCCCCGTGCTGGCAAAGAGCAAGCCCTTGCAACATCACCCCTGCTGGTGCTGGGAAGGCGCTGTGTCCCTCGGCACCGAAGCCGCCCTTCACCCTGGGCTGGATTGGCTAATCACAAATGCTTCCGCAGCCCCCTCAGACGAGATGACGGGCGCCTGGGGCGGGTAGCAGCCGAGCCCCTGGTCTGGTTAGGCGGGTGTGAGCCTGGGCCTGGGGTTTGGCTCAAGTTCCAAGGCTTCGCAGGCTGTGATGACGATGCTGTGTTATTTGAAATCATTTGTTGACTTGCACAAAAGTATGTTTAGCATTTGGCCGTAAATGATGCTGCGACATGAAGCGTCCCGGCGTCTGCAATGGACCGCCAGCACGGCAGCTCGTTTTCAGCCTTATCCTACGCCTCTGGCATCGTTAGGCGTGCAGCTAGCTAGCCCTGGACCAAGCGCTGAATGCACGCAGCACCAGAGAATTCATGAGAAGCTTTGTGTCATCTCAACTTGCAGCAACCCCCCTAACGCATACCGGAGCGTATTCGGGCACTACGAAGAAAAATGAAAAAAGCAACGCTCGGGCAAAAGCCAAGCCAATGCATCCCTAGGATCCCGACCGTCTGGATCACCAGGACATTGGAGCGACACACAAGAGGGGGAGGGAGTGCATCCACTCCTCCCCCCCCCCGTCCCACAGAGGAGGACCCTTAAAGAAAGCAAATATCAAGCCACGGGGGGGCCAGCATTCTTTGTGTAACCAAGTTTCCGGGTCCCGGGAGAGGCGTCACTTAGCTGCCTGTCACTATTGATCTGTGCTTGGTCTGGTACGCTTATGTTGCAAGGGGGGTGGGACGCTTGGAGCAGTCTTAAGCGGTGGCTTATCGAGTCGTCGAGCGAGGGAGGGGTTAAGCGCTTTAGGAATTGGAACCTTTTTTTTTAATATGGGACGATTGGGAAAGACGCGTCGAGAACAAGAGAGATGAGTATTTTAGAGTTTTCCTTAAGCGATGGGATGCAACTCTGTGATGGAACTTTGGCCTTATTACTTTTGCTTTTTCCCCTCACCCCATCGCCGATGACACACTCGCTCTGATATTACCCAGTCGCCTCAGGCGGCTCGCTGTGCCTTTTTGATGATACATGGCCTGTGTTATCCTTGTTCTGGATGACTTCTAGCGGCAATAGGCACGGTATGGCTCTCTCTCACACACTCTCTCTCGCAGGTGGAAATTATTGTGACCTCCGTGCCATGCCAGCCCCCCGCCGTCAAAGGGAGCAGCGCACTGGCACTGCGGCGATCAAAAACTCTTTGTATGAGCAAGGGACGATAAGAAGAAAGTCCTCTCTTTTAATGCCAGGCGAAAGGATCTAACCCCGATACTCTCCCCCCTGCTCTGGTGTTTGCTTCTTCTTCTTCTCCCTGGGCCAGTCCTGAGGATGTTCAAGTGATATGTAACCTCACCGCTGATCATCGTTCATGCCGGACTTTTTGCTGCTGCGATGAGGGGAGGGGGATGCGGACACGACAGGAAGAACCGTGCTCGTCGTCGTCAGCGTCAGCGTCGTCGCCGTCGCCGTCGTCATCCCCCCGGCCCCCCTCCTCCTCTCTCTTCCCTGCAGGGTGAAGGAAAAGAACGAATATGGTGGGCGGTGGAGGGTTTTTGATCCACGACAGGGCTGAAGAACAAGAGGGGGGGGTCTAGGCCCCAAGTCCCGGTGGGGCGCGCGGCGGTGGGCAGGACCCGGGAGACTGGTTTGAGTATGAGTGCTCCCTTCTCCTCCTCCTGCTGGCTGGGGGCTGTCTTTGCATGGTTTCAGTCCAGCCAGGGACGAAGCAAAAAGAAGAAAGCTACTACCTACTTACTTACTGCCCATGCGCCATGACCTCGAGGAGTAGTGAGCTTTCCTCAGGTGGTTTTTTCTTCGCCATGGGGATAGAGAGTTTTGCAAAAGCATAAGCGGTTTGGATCTCCACCGTCGGGGCTTTTCTTTGCTGGCTGCCGCCGCCACGCCACCACATACATGGTCTTGTGGTCCCCCGTGGTGGTAAAATGTGATGAATCGGACAGACCACGAATTAGGGCCATCATCATTAAGGATGGATGCATGGCCTCGTCACGCATTGCCTCTTTGAGTACGACGGGTGGTTATCACATAGACCCGAGAGCCTGGGTCTCGGCTCGGGAAGATGCCGCGCTTGGTATGGCTTTATTGTTTGCTTCCCACGGAACATTTGTTAGCCTTGGCTGGGCGTGCCTGCTGTGTGCATGTGTAATATAATCACGAGGCTTGCAGGCACAGATACACACACACGGACACACACCTACCTGCAAAGTCAGGAACGGTCAATGTCTCGGTCTGCGTGCACAGCGATTAGAACAACGTGTGCAGGCCCAAGCAACGTGGCGCAACACCGTGGTGGCGTGCATGAAGAAACTGCGTCTCTTGTCTCTCTACCTACGTCTGTCTACTCAGGCTATCTTTGTCCGTTTCTTCTTTTCGCTGGGCATGTATGTCTTGACGAACCAGTGCTCTTGCCTTTTGGTCGCCAGAGTGCTTAATGGACTTGGGGCGGCGGGAAGTTCAGATGGACGGGTATATCGTCAACGCAACTACGATTGGCCCCCATCTTCCGCACGCCGGGACGTTTTTCTTCTCAATCAAGCAAAGCCATGCAATGCAAATCATGGCAAGGACACGGCTCGGACTCTGCGGGGCCAAAATAAAACGCCAAAACCAATTGACAGTGCTTGTTTTTGTCTCGCTCCCCCAGTCCCCGCTCGCAGTGCCTCGCCTAAACAAAACTGTCCAAAAAAAAGGTGAGCGGTCCCTCTCTTTGTGTGGTTGGACTATCCGGCTGTCTCTCCGTGACGCTTGAGCGGATGAGGCTTAAGCAATAACTCGTTGCCCTGGCCTTATCATCGCCCATCGAACTTTTGCTCGTCGTATTCGCTGGGGGTGCTTGGAAAAGTCCCCCCCCCCCCTTTTACCAGGCCAGGCCAGGCCAGGCCTACCTGCCGGCCGCCCGCGTCTGCGGACTGGCTTCGAGGTTTCAATAGTCTCCCGGGCTTTTTGTGATTTCCGAAGAGCTGCAGGCATCCCATCGACTGCTCTGGGGAGAGAGCCTGGGCCTGGATGTGTGTGCATACGTGCACGCGGGGGGCGCGCGCGTGGGCGATACTGGGCATGGCCGCTCTGCCTCCCATGGTGATGGTGATGAGGTACTGGCTGCTTTCCCCCTTCGCGCGCGCCTGGACCAGTCACTGCAGTAGGCGAGAGAAGAATGAGGGGGGGGGGGGGTTGATCATGCGGCCGATGGCCGTAGGCTTTGAGTCTAGACAGAGTCGCGGGCCTGATGACGGGGCCGCTCACCATTGGCTGCTGAGGCCATACAAGAGTCTGTCTAGGCTTTTCAAAGACAAGGACCAGGGCCCGACGAAGTTCTGGAAATGTCTGGCCTGCTTGCTAGACGCCCGTGATGACCTGCCTGCTTGCTGCTGGATCCCCAGGACTTGGGGAAGGGGGAAGGGGGAAGGGGGGGCCTCGTGGAGGGGCCTTTCCTCGCTTACAGAGAACCAACCAGCGGCAGGGCGTTTCTGCAAGCCCCCTCCTCGGCGGCCACATTCACTGGGGCGCTCGCAATGGTCGGTTTTGGTGCGACTGGCTGCAACTGCAGGGACTAGAGGACAACAGAGTGTGTGCCTGTGGCGTTTTTTGTCGTGTGGATGGTGGTGGTGGTGGTGGAGGCGTGGCAGGGTCAGTCATGTGTCGTAAGCCAAACCACGCTGCTGGGTCGGGCTGTCAGGCCACGGGCAAGGCAAAAAAGTGAGTCTGGTGGCGTCGTCTTGTCTTTGGGGGCCTCGATGTATGGTTTCATCGCGGGGGAGGCGCGAACACACGACAAATTCCTTGTGATTCACATTCGCTTAAACCTCTTGCTTCTCCTTGCCTGTGGATCATGGGTGCTGTGCTTCATGCACGCGGGTTGGCTACATTGGAAAATGTTTAAACTCGTGGGCTAGACCGGCCTCCCATCCATCCAGATGGCTTGGGGGCTCCAGGCTATGCTTCTTTCCCCTCAAGGAGCAGATATCCAAGATACACAGAATCTCGGCGAGGAGGAGGAGACCACCAAACATGGCGGGGATTTTTGGCTCTCGGGCCGTGATGGAGCTCCCGTCGAGTCGGCTGTGGATTGCTAGTCGCGTCCGGGAGGTTGACGCCATCGCCTGATGTGACCAAGCAGTGAGTTTGGGGGCGGCACTCTGTGCAAGACGTGGGCTCATGTTGGCGCTGTTTGGGTCGTGTAAGTAGTTGGCCCTCGAAGGGGCCTAGACGACTCTGGCTCCTCTTGGTATGTGATTTTTGAGTTGGCTGCCCACTCGGGGGTGTTGCAAGAACGTTGGTGGAGGAGGGAGACGACGCTAGTCTAGGCGCCCGCTAGCCGGGGCAGACAAGACGATGGAGAACGGGAACAATTGGCCGGCAGCACCCAGCAAGACCGGCCGGGCGGCGGCGGCCACGGAGGATTCCCTTGGTGGAGGTTGATTGTGGTGGTGGTGGCTGTCGCTTCCGAGTGGAGTTGCCCTGCGCCGGGCGGCGGACCCTATCGAGGCGTCTCCTCCGCCCGGCTCAGGCGAGAACGGCGTCGGCGAAGACCGATACACTATCGAATGTGGCTTTGGAGGGCGGGGAGCCCACTGGAGCAACCACCTCCTGGTCGTAGTGGTGGTGACCATGATGGGTTTGGTCCGTCTCCGTCATGGCACCACTTGCCCCGAATCTGCGCTTTACTTTGCCAAGGCAAGCTCGACTTGCACATGCGTACCGAGGATATGGTTTTCCTGCTCTGGGACTCTAATCCACGGCGAGATCGTGATGGCATGGTTTTCTGCAGCTGCAGGTGCTATGTACAGTCATAGGGCAACTCGCTCCCACAGTTTCATCTCGATTTCTTCTCGTCAGACAATGAGGCACTTTACACTGTTGTCTGTGTTTGTTTCCCCACCGCCTGGCTGTCGCCAAGCGGCCGAGTCTGCACCATCTCTGATTGCCTCTCCGTCTTCGCTAATGACCTGTGGACGATGCACCGGCCAAACGCCTCTGGCTAGCAAAAGACACTTTGTAATTAGTGCCTGGGCGAGAACTCGTCTTTGCACTAGCCCTGCCCGAAGCTCGCGGCCCGAGATGTGTGGACTCTAAAGTCGGCAGCTAGAGAAGGCCAAGTTCTGCTCACTGGATAGAGGCTTTGCGTGAGCGGAGTGTCTTGTCTGTATATTCACGACGGTGCTCGTCCGTTGCAGAAAGGTAGCGTGGCTTTATTCTCGCCTTGCCCAGACGAGATCGACGCTTTAAAGTTTTGGAGGTTGACGACGCGACAGCCATCTTGAGAGTGCTCGATCATGAGACACTGTTGCGAGGAAGTGGAAGCAAGGACAGTCCCGGCATCGTTTACTGCCGTGTCGCGAGCTACATGTTGGTGGCAGTACTTAGACGCCTCGAAAATGCCTTAAGCGCAGACGAGATAAGGGAGAAATAGTGTACAGTGAGGACACCGATGTTGTGTCGGGCGGTGCCGCTTAGGTGTCAACGAAGCAATAGCTGAAGGGGAGAAATTATCGTGGGCCATAAGCCGTCTGCTTGACAGAAGTCGAAATTTCCAGCAAACCAAGACTCATCCAAAGGAGAAAAGAAGCAAAAGAGCAAACCCAGCCGCGACTTGCCTACAAGTCTTACACCGGCACGAATGCCATCTGAGGGGAATATAATCGTTCTGGCGTAGGTACATATGTCCGGCATTATTATTTAAACATGATTTATTAATTCATGGATAAGTGAAGGTCATACCGAGCGTAGATACAATGGTCCGAGAACTGATTTTCCATGAAATACACAACTACTCGGTGATGTTCGGTGATAGCACGCATGTTGGTAACTGCTGTAATGAGCTTTGTCTTTAAAATGTGTATGGCTTCACTTTTGGCATCTTGCAAATAGTAGACTTCATTGCCCGGAAGCAGACACGGTCGAGCATACCAACTGCATTGCCTTAAAAATGGCACCCAGCTAATAGCCCAGGGCTCAGATCAGACAGACTCCGAATTGTGATATATGTCTGCCAGTAAAACACAGCGCGTGCCACGAGTGGTCAAAAGTCAGCGAGGGAGGGCAGTTCACATTTGTTTGGTAAGTCGGATATTCACCAGTCCGTGGTGCCGCTACGGGTGTAACCACTCCAGCGAGTCTGGTTTTCTTATTCAATTGTTGTATGAATTACTTAGAAAGGATGTCGAGATGAAACCTCACAAGGCTATTTCAACATGGTCACCACAAGATGCCTTGTTCAGGCTCCTGCGCCGAGACAAGACACACCGTGTGGAGGCATGAGATGGCAAGCCATCTCATACTCGAACATACACACGCGCGCCCCGTCTAGCAGCAAGAAGCCATCAATTAGTGATTGGCCGTTCTCGGAGGTCTGTGCGGGAGACGTGGCACTTGCGAGCATGTCTCGTCTCGGCGCTCAAGACCGAAGCCGGCGAGAACTTGGACCGCTCGAACGGGACGCATCCCCGGGGCTGTATGAGACACTTGTCTTGGGATGGCTCACTTCTCTGTGGAAGCATCGTGGTAGTCTGAGACAAAAAGCCGGTAGAGATGCGTGTGGCAGGTCAAGCCAGTGGTGAGTTAGCCTCCCTGTCGTGGAGTGGACACTCTGCGAGGAACGACGAGAGCATGCACAGCAGCATCCTAGTTCAACCCCCTGGACCAGGAATCGAGTGCCGATGAGAGGCAAACAGCGTGGCCCTACGAGCCACTAGGGTCCGAAGGGAAAAGGCATACAAGAGTACATAGATAAGGCGGCCCATTCGTCCAACTTCCTTTTGCTGAGACCCTTCATGCAGTGGAGTTTAGAGGGAGAAGACAGTGAGTTCCTCGACAGTGCCCTGCTAATTAAGCCCCTTCCCGAAAGCATGGCCCCCACAAGCTTACACGTTACTGTCCGTGTGCCCAAAGCTAGGTGCCGCCACAGAAACGACATCTCCCAGTCATGATCTTCAGGGTCCAAAGGCCCAGTAACTTGGCATGCACACCACGCCTCTGGTATTAGGGTTCAGGCCATTGCGAAGGCCGCGGAGCGGAGTTGTCTGCCCGGGCGCAGCCTATCTTGTCTGAGACCGGAGTCTCGCCCGCCAGACAGATCTTTGACACGTTGGGGGCGGTGCTCCGAGACCTGGAGTCTCTCTTGCTTCCCCAAGTGAGACATGATCTCTGCCCTAGAGGGGACGAGACATCAATCAATCTCGCATGGCAGTGGGGAAGTATCGACATCTCCACTTGCTCGGCTCCGAATAGTGGAAACCATCTCCGTGCACAAGTCGCGATCAGGCCTCCTCACCATATTCGAGGAACACAGAGTCATATTAGTGTGTACGGCAAAGCTTTGTCAGTGCGATGCTCCACATCCCGGAGGTGTAGATCTAGGAAGCCATGTTGGATGATGGACGCTCTAGTCAAGAGGGGCAATGCTCCTATTAGCCTTGATCCGACCCCCGGGCCGGAACTCAATTCAGAGCTAGTACTTGGCTTGAGAGCTCCCCTCTCGTGTACAGGAAGAGCCCATTAGTGGTAGTCCAACCACTATACCGAAAATCCGAAGCTTGTTCTCCTCTCGGCATAGTGCTGCGTTAGTCAAGGTCGAACGGGTCATCAGATGGTCTTGCATGTGTTTCGCCAAAATGTGCCTTGTCAGGAGAGCCATGAGCCCTCTCTTGTTTCCTGCGAGGCAAATTGCGGCCGAACAGGGTTTCCTCCTTCCGACCCCGTCGCGAACCTGTTGTGTGTGGTCCTGTCACGGGTGTTTCGACCATCCCAACAGAGAGCCAGGATTTAAAGAGTCAATGCAGGGCCAGCATCAAGCGCGGTATTCCAGTTGCTAGTGTTATCAAGCCCGACCTCCAAGACCGAACACGGACACCCCTTTCCTCTGAGTCCTGTCTGCGAGCCCTATGGACACTGGCTAGTTGACACAAAAGTCTGGCCCAGGCGGAGTGATCGTCAGGCCACAATCCTGTTATGGCAAGGCTCTCCCGCGACTATGCGTCGGCCGAGCTTATTGTCCAACTGCCTCCACATGCCCGAGTGTGATACTTGGCGACCAGCAGTCGCGGCTGTGGCCCCCATGACCACGATTAGGCTTCCGGACTACACTGGCTTTTTATGATTACATCTCGGTACCATGCTCTCCGCGGCCCTTGCGGTTTCGATTCGGAAGCTCAACCCTCATCAATGAGCGAGAAGTCCAATGGACGTCAAATTGGTTTCTTGCCCGTGTGAGGAGCAGCAGCTCTAGCGGGCACAACCGGGCCTCGAGTCGCGAGCCACTCGAACAGTTCTGCGACCCCGAGACGGCCCTGTACCCATAGCCCCCAAAGGCGTGAGCTAAGCCTACGGTGCTCCGCCTGGCTTCGAGGGCACATGCAACAACACGTGCCACTTTCATTGTCAAGGTTTAAACCAAGCCCTGTGACCTCCAGGCTGCTGCCATGAAGAGGGGAGCTGCACAGTGTACGGCCCTGCTCCCCCGCTCCAGCGCCGAGTCCGGCCGTTTAGAGGTGGGAAGCTACTCGCTACCCGTCAATTTTAAATGTTTGGCGTGGTGTGCCAGAGTTGGAGTGCTCCTTGGCATTTCGACTCTTCCCCCGCTAAGCTCCTGTACTGTGCGATCTCTCTCTCAAGCCCCCTCCTGGACCTTCCGGTGTGAAGTCTCTTGTGAAGCCCATGCCGGCAAAACTTGTGGTGTGCTGGATGCGATCCCCGCTCTGCCTTACAAGACACACACCCTCAATCCTTGCAAGCGGTCAATCTGAGGTCAACAGCTTTTTTCTTGTGAGACCCTGGACCCGTCAACCAGAAGAATGAGAGACGGCCTCCTCCACAGTCTGAGACAGCACCGGAGAGACGCCCGCGCGTTTTCTTGGCTATTCTGGAATGGGGGCATGAGTGGAATCTGTCTCGGAGAATTCCCAATCGGTTGGTAGAGCGTGATCCAAGCCCTTGGAGAAAAGCTTGGATAATGAGGCTCGTGAAGAAGGACAAATTACTCTTGCCAAGTGAGAATCATCCCATCCTCGAGCCCCGTCAAGGTCACTAACCTGTCGGAGGCGCTTCTCCATCCACGGCACCCCGTCCAGAGATGCTACAAACGGACCCAGCAAGGTCAAAACTTATAGCAAGCCTTTCGTCTCCGATGCTTGGCGGGAAAGATTCACCGATACAGACGTGCACTAAGCCCTGTACCGAGAAGGTTCATTCGCCTGCACCCAAGTCGGGCACCAAGATAGAAATTATCACGCCAAAGGGACGGACACGGACTCGCAATCAATCATCATTCCCGAAATTCGATGCCGCACCCTTCCTTGACTCGGAGGAAATTGCTGAAAGCCATAGGACACCCTGCAACTGCCAGGGGCTCAGGAGTAGCCCACTCCTCGAATGCCCCATAGACGAAGCACGACATCTACTATTACAGGTTGTCAGACACAAGTCATTTCGACCGTCCCTGGTGTTGAGACTAACGACGCCATACGGTTTGAAGCAGTGTTGTGGCGCAGGCTTGTAGAGACCGTACCCCTGAAATACGGCCATGTTACACAAACGCACCAGGTATGAGGCCAAGCCTACCAAGACTTGAGGCAACCCAGCGCCGGGATCCAGGACCGCGCCACTGGATGCCGTCTCACGTCTGGAGAGCAGTTGAGATTGCTGCTGCAGCTCGTCTCATGCATCCAGTTTTCACTGTGCTCCAACATGCAGGGCCGGCACCAACCCTGATCCAATTTCCCCCCGCTGAGGGAACAGAGTTGGTGCCCGCTGCTTGTCCGTAGGCGTGCAGGTGGAGAACAAGACCTTCCCAACCTCGAAGCAATGGGGAACTTTCACGGGTAACAGGTACTGCAAGCTCGCTGAAGTAGGGGAGCGTATCTTCGATAAATCCGGAATGAAGATGCAGCTGGTTCGCAAGTGTTTTCCCCAACGGAGCTAGGAGGCCGCAAGATGGTCCTGCACTAGCCACGGAAGGCTTTCGCCTTTCGGGAAACACGATCCTGGTGTCTTCAATTCTCACTATCTTTAGCCCTGCATCGTGACCCAGCTTTACTGCTTGACTTCGTGGGGGGTTCAGCAGCTACCGAGGCAGACATTGCTGCCTCGTAGGGCTAGCCACATGCCATTGCCATTAAGGATGGCGGCGGGAGGAGGAGGCGTGGCTATATGGCTGCAGCCACCTCCAACCGCCTCCAAACCGTCACTGCTGTGGTTGCATTGCTCTGCAGGCGGGAGAACAAGTCCATGCATGAGGACCAAGCCCTGTAGAGAGCCATGATACTAGAGAAGCCTCGACCAACCAGGTACTGGCATGTCTGCGCCATGAGCATCCTTCATTTGACCTAGGGCTGTGGCAGTGAGGAATGCTGTGTAGCAAGAGGCGTAACTCTGGTAGAACAACGCTGCTCAGGCATGAGGGCTGCTGCACGGCGCTGCTGGCTAGGTGGCTATGTGAGACCAACAATAAACCGCGGAACGGCGACCCCGAGACTCAAAGTAACGTTCCCGATGCCATCACCATAGCCGACCCCCAAGCTTGTCAAAGTCCCACTCCTTCTAGATGTATTTGTCGAACAACGACCGTGCTCCCTCGTATGCCTCCAGCTATCTTTAGACATGTAAGCAGGATTACGATGGGGTGACCACGCTCCTGCGCCGAGACAATGACACGAGGCCGTAGAGGATACGTTGCTTGGTGTCGTGCTGGTCTCGTAGGCCAGTCCTGCATCTGCATGACGCAGCCCTACAGCCGCAGCTGGCTGCTGCCTCGTGGGGGCTGAGAAAGGGGCCCGTCGACCATGACAATACGATCTGTACGTAAGCGCTGAGCTGGAATAGTGTGACTGCAGGAGACTTTCTCGGTATGACTCGAGGCTCTTTGAGTTGCGTGCATAGTGACGCGGCCTCGGGGGTCGTCAGATGTCGGCAATCTCGTCGCGCCATCCGTGTTTTGCCACTGAGTCGTCGTCACGCAGACGCTTCATGCCGCAGGCCTCGCAGACCTTGATCGATGCTGCCCGCACCGCCCGCACTTGCTCGACGCTTGCCCCGAGGTTTATGGCGCCTCTGAGATGGCCTTTCAGTTGCGGGTTCACCTTGAAAAGTGATGGTTAGCTGGGCTTGGTGCCATTGAATGCTTCTCGCCATGAAAACAAGCCTTTACATCTTGTGGTATGAGACCTGCGATAAGGACAAATGAAGTCTCCATTGGCGTCAAAATGCTCGTGTTACTGAGCACATGGCCGTATGCCAGTCTCGCTATCACGCCGAGATCTCGTGTCCCGCATTGATCCATCTGCCTCACTGGAGGAAAAGCTGCGTCAGTCTCGTGAACGAATATAGAGCTCGACAATCTCCTTGATCCAGTGACTATTCGAGCCAAAGTTCGTGTCAGGTCAGTGCAAGCCTGCAATAAGCTACGGACAGGTCATGCTCTCTTTCTCGATTGCTTGGACTTCCGAGAAGAACTTTCCACATTAGAGGCGTGCTGAGTTGTCAATATCACCTGTGCCACAAAAGATGTTTCCAGATATGGGGGTAAGTCCCAAGCGCTGAAGTATCGCATTCCCCTCCTAGGCAGCCCACGTTCGAAGTGCAATACAGCTTGGGGCAAAGCACTGTCCACAATAGATGAGTAGTCGCCAAGGAGGTTGGACCAAGTTTCCAACTGTCGAGTTGGCGAGAATAAACTGGAGCGATCACTCTCGATCCACACGACGACAGTGGCACTTACTAACTCTTCTTGACAATTTCCCGTACAGCTTGTCAAAGAAAGATTGTCCGCGATACAAGATCTGCTCCTGTGATATCCGGCTGAGATCTTGAAGCCTCGAACCAGATGAGTAGACCGCTTCATCGTCCAGGAGTTGTTGTGGAGTGACTTGTTTGAGGCTCATGAGAGCGTTTATGCTCTGTTGTGGATCATCCAACATCAATATCAAGTTCCAAGCGGATTCATGTATCGCCCGGGGTATGGTCACCTTTGGTAGTCCAGCAATGGCCGAGGTTTTGACAAGACTCTCACGAATCCGCCTTGAGACTTCGAGCTTTTCCTTGTGGGCCCCTGGTCCGTCGCGAGAATGCTCCAGGTCAGATAAAGCATATGTGAACACCTGCTGTATTTCTCGAGGGCGGTTGAGGACGGCCAAGGTAGCGGATGCGACGAGATACCAAGCTCCATGCGGCATCGCCACATCTTTGGCAAGGGACGTCCAAAGTGCTTGCTTCAACATCGGCAGAGCACCCATGGAACTTGTGACCATTTTGGCGTGTCTGAATATCAGCAGGCCATAGTCAAGCCTCGTCTGAGGAGCGTGCGTCTAAAGGTACATCTCTCTCACAACCTAGCGACTAGTCAGGTCGAGACATTCCCAGCTCGGCAATAGATTATACAACCTACAATGATCATGTTCCGAAGTTCTGGGTGTCGTTGGATGTTGTGGTCAGAAGAGCCAATCAGCGCAGGCCGAAAAGTGGCTTGGACGTTGCGTGCAGGGTGGGCCGCCCGGTGGGGCGTCCGGCCGGAACGGGCAACCTTATTAACCTCTGGAAATCTGGCATCAATCACCTACCCTGGCTTACCTAAGGGCCTGCTGCGCAACGCATGGTGATCTACGTCAACTGCCCACCCGAGCTCGCACGACCAGGCCAGCTCCCAGCTTGACACGCCAACAAGCCCTCCTGCTGTGTTTACCATCGATCGCGACACGCCCTGCGAGACGACACCTGTACGGTGTATAGACGAACGATTGCGACAGCTTGTTCGGCCAGAGCAGCTCCGTCCCGGCACGGTTCTGCAGCAAACCACGCTGCGCCTGCCATCATCTACTGCGTCCCCAATCACTCCAAGAACACCCGATCACGGAAGCATGGCAACCTAAGACCACCTCATTCACTCGGCTCCTTCCGAATCGCAAAAACATACTTCAATACCGCACACGAATCGCAGCATTCAGGAAAGGATGAGGCTCATGTGGTATACGGGGGTAAGCTCCACCCTTGCGCCATCGCCGTAGCTCAATCGCTGCGTGTCGATTATGCCTTGGGAACTCGCGGAAGAGAAGCCAAGAGACCCTGCCGGTGCCGAGTACTGACCGAGATGTCATTATAGGCCTCGGCCGCCCTTGCGACAGGCGTGGTCGCCTATGCCTTCAACCAGCGAGCCAACTTTTACTCTGCCATGGTTTACTTGTCGCAGAACAACCTCAGTCTCATGGTATGTCGGTCAGGCTGCTCAACATTATCACTCTACCTCTGACATTCATTTGTTTCTTTCGTGGGCTAGGTGCTCATCAATCTGATCCTCTTGGTCTACGGATCATTCGTATGGGGACTACAACGCCTCTGCTACGGCCGCCTCCGGCCTATCGAGATCGAGCAACTGTACGAAAAGGCCTGGTTCGCCGTCACCGAGACATGCCTGGCGATGACGATCTTCCGTGAAGAAATCGGCGCGTGGTTCCTTGTCATGTTCACATCTCTCGTGACTGGCAAGGTATGGGAGTGGATAGGCGAGGGACGAGTCGAAGTTCTTGAGCAACAACCGCCGACCAACCCGCGGCTCTTCCACATCCGCCTCTGTACCTCGCTCGCGATCAGCATAGTCTACGACCTCTGGCTGCTTCGTTACACTGTCAACTCAGTCATCCAGCAGGCGAAGCCGACAATGATGGTCATGTTTCTCTTCGAATTCGCCATCCTCACCACTTGTACCTGCCGTACAGGATCCCGCTACATATTGTCGCTGGTCGAAGCGTCCATCGTCAAGAAGCAGACAAAGGAAAGGCTAGAGGCTCGACGCTGCGAAGTGAAAGAGCAGCGGATCGATATCCTTCGGCGCCGAGAATCCGATGATCCAACGGTCGCCGAAGCTGCTGCTCAAGAGGAACTCCTCAACGAGGACGACATCGATGAGATGGACATTGAGGTTCCCGGCTGGGAGAACAAGGGCCAATGGGTTCTCGCCCTTGACCTCTTCGCTGGTATGTTCCCGTGTGAGATATTGACTGGAAGGTGCCATCCTCTCACACTGACTTTGTGCATAGATTTCGTCAAGCTTGGCGTGTACTCTGCTTTCTTCGCCATTCTTATGATGTTCTACGGCCTCCCCATACATATCATGCGGGATCTCTTTATGACGGCCCGCTCCTTCATAAAGCGCCTTGGTGCATTGATCAAATACCGCAAGGCCTTGCAGGATATGAACAAGTATCCAGATGCGACGGCGGAGGATCTCCAGAGAGAAGACACCTGCATCATCTGCCGTGAGGAGATGCATCCCTGGGATCCTGCGGGTGGTGCTGTCGAAAGATCTCGACCGAAGAAGTTGCCTTGCGGCCACATTTTGCATCTTGGCTGTCTCAAGGGCTGGCTCGAGAGACAACAAGTATGCCCAACATGCCGACGATCGGTTGTCATAGACGGCCAGCCCCCCAATGGACGAGCTGTGGCGGCACCAAACAACAATAATGGCCCTGCTGCTAACAATGCGGGTGCAAATGCCCCGCAAGCTGCCAGGCCTGCCGGCAGGGACAACATGCGGGTGTTCCAGTTTGGACCTCTGCGGCTTGGCTTTGCGCAAGGCAATCCTCGCGACCTAAACATTCAGGACATGGCACAGCGTATGGCGATGCCACAGAACGCCGCCAACGCCCCCCCAACACCGGCTGCCGGTGCGGTTCCGGTCCAAACGCCAGCCATCACAATTCCAGGACACGAGTCTGCGCAAAGCCTGGCCGGTAGTCTCACCGATGTGCAAGCACAGCTCAACACTATATCGCAACGCTTGCAGCAAGAAGTGCAGTCTCTGCAACACACGCAAGCAGAATTGCAAACGTTGTATGCCTTGACGTCAGAACTTGCGCGCCTCCAGGAAGTCCGGAGGATCTCCCAACAACCGGGCACATCATCGCAAGCAGGCATTGCCATCACGAATCCTGCGGCCTTCCAAATGTCGCAGCAATTGCCCCTCCCAAACGCCTTCCCTCCGACATTTGCCAGTGCTCCGCCACACCTGGGCATGTCTAGCATTGTATCACGACATGGTGGAGCTTCATATTCGGCTGCAATTCCTGCTGGTAGCCCGGAGTTACCGGAAGGTGTCGTCATTCCGGCTGGTTGGTCACTGCTCCCATTACAGCGTCTTGATGGGCAGGCGGCCGCGGGCTCGTCGCAGGATGCACAGCACGGAGTCGGTCCAGTCGACACCCCAACGACCATGAACTCATCTGCAATCTTCCCGTCACATCTCCAGCAGCGTCTAGTAGCTGAAGGTGCTGGAATGCCGAGGAGCAGAGACGCGTCCCCGACTCCGGGCCACTCAGGTGTGTCTCGACAGGCAGAGCCGCCTGTGGTAGCAGCGCCAACGCCGCTGGTGCCAAACTGGGGCGGTGCGGCGCAGCTTTTTGCAAATAACGGTGGTCGGTTTGCCCAACCACCTTCCCGATCACCCTCGCGGTCTGCCTCGGAGCGAGTCCCGGAGAGTCACATTGCACCTGCTCCTGTCTCGCATCCTGTGCCACCTGTACCCGCTACTGCCCCGGCGCCGCAAAGCGAGAGCGAGAGTGAGGAAGACTCGGATGAGGAGAGGGACCAAGCAGGAAGCGGCCGCGAATCCACAAAAGGAGCTGCCAAACCTGTGACGGTCGAGGATGCCGAAGACGATAGTGACGACGAATGAGAAGCAGCCAAGGACATCATGGGTATTCTGTCGTATATGGATTGTAGTATGGTTAAGCAAATAGCATTCAGCAATAAAGGGCGGTTCCACTGTTCTCACGACGATTCACCTATAAATAATCAGGAGCATGTATGGTGAAATGCTCAGAAGGGATCCCTTCATTGCGTGAAGTGGGTGAGCATCACAGAGAGCCAGGCAGCCGAAGCCACGCTTATGTCAGCAGCCGACAGCCCATCGCCGCGATCATGGTGCTTGATGCCGTTCGACAGCCTCTGGCTGATTCGAGCCTCTGGCTGAACATGGCCGGTGCCCGGCAGAACCTATGAACTGTCCGGACTCTGATTTCACGAACTGCATAAGATCCTGAAGATGACCTGCTCCTCGACTCAAAGAGGAGAGACGCTCAGCGACGTCGGGAATCTATTATCGATTAGCGGCGTCGCCACCCTTGGAGGTGCCGTCGAGGGGTCTTCTGTTGGTGGGGTCGTGTAAGTGGCGGTGGGGACAATGGAAGGCAGGCTGATCACATTGATAGAGCACGACTCATTGGCCCAGAGTTCACGACCTCAAGCCTGACGCTGTCAATGGAGATTGCAAGGCGCCAATGCACGACTATGGGGACGCGCCGTGGGATCAGCAGCAGGTTCTGGCTTGGAGATGCCTCAATCTCATGATCTCATGAGAAGGCAGCAGTTGGTTGCTATGGCGGCGGCGCGCGGGATGCAGGAGGGCAGACAAGGCAGACCTCGGGAAGGTACATTGGCGGGCGGGCTGGGGGCGGGCTGTGAGTGGCTGGCTCTGGGCAGTTCCAGCAGGTTCCAGCGGCGGGCCCCTGCAGGCGGGATGTACCTGTCTGCCCAGGCACCCCACACGGCCAGTCCAGTGCCTGCGGAGCCTGAGCCGCCCGTGGAATCGCATCGAATTCCACCTCCTCCAGTCCACCACCAGCCCAGGGCCTGGCCTGTCTGTCTGCCTGCCTGGCCTGCTGCCTCGCCCGCGCCGCCGCTGTCTCATGAGTGCGCTCCCCGCCTTGCCGTGCCCGTTCGACTTACACTGCCTGCACCCCAGCAACCGCCGCAGCCCGGCCCTTCTTTTTCTACTTTTCGAGACCGCGACAGCACAACTTCTCCCCTCTTCCCTCTCCTTCCTCACTCCTCATCCTTAACAGCTTCACTGTCAAAGGCCTCTTGTGCATCTTCAAGAACTCTCTGGTAAGTTCCTGCCCCGTGCCCGCGCCGGGCTTCATCCTCCTCCTCCCGCTCAAGCCACCTCCCAACGCCCGCACAAGGACCAGGACGAGGGCAGCTTCCCCGCCGTCAGCCTTGCTCCTCCAACTGTGCCTGTGTCCCGCAGCCAGTCGCCTTCCACGGCCTTCTACACTAGCACCACGGAATTTTCTGGTCTTCCTCCAGCACCAGCCGAAATTCTCTGCCCGCTCCAAGCTATTTAGCTGTTTGGCCTCTCTTCTACCATCACCCAATCGTCACCTCCTCTCATCATCACCATCAACAATAATAACGACAACAACCATTCCCCTTCTTTGTGATACCCTCCATCCCTTCTCCTTCACATTGTTTTCTCTTTCGTGCCCAGCGACAAGAGACCATCAGGCCACACCCGTCTCGCTCCCTGGCAAGCCACTGACCGAGCGACCATCCCAACCAGGCCCAGATTCACACATATACCCACAGCCAAGATGTCGGAGACCTTCGAGTTTCAGGCTGAGATTTCTCAGCTCCTGTCTCTCATCATCAACACTGTCTACTCCAACAAGGAGATCTTCCTCAGAGAATTGGTGTCCAACGCCTCCGATGCGCTCGACAAGATCCGCTACGAGGCCCTGTCGGACCCCAGCAAGCTGGACTCCGGCAAGGACCTCCGCATCGACATCATCCCCGACAAGGAGAACAAGACCCTCACCATCCGGGATACCGGTATCGGTATGACCAAGGCTGTAAGTTGCCCAATTAGCCTCACGGCTCCCTCACCTGCGTAGCACAACTAACAATTGTTCAAATAGGACCTTGTCAACAACCTGGGTACGATTGCCCGCTCCGGCACCAAGCAGTTCATGGAGGCCCTCAGCGCCGGTGCTGATGTTTCCATGATTGGTCAATTCGGTGTCGGTTTCTACTCGGCGTACCTTGTCGCCGACAGAGTCACTGTCATTTCCAAGCACAACGATGACGAGCAGTACATCTGGGAGTCGTCTGCTGGCGGCACCTTCAGCGTCATTCCCGACACTGAGGGCGAGCCCCTCGGCCGCGGCACCAAGCTGATCCTCCACCTGAAGGAGGAGCAGACCGAGTACCTCAACGAGGCCAAGATCAAGGAGGTCATCAAGAAGCACTCCGAGTTCATCTCGTACCCCATCTACCTCCACGTCACCAAGGAGGTCGAGAAGGAGGTCCCCGATGAGGAGGCCGAGGAGACCACCGAGGAGGGCGACGACAAGAAGCCCAAGGTCGAGGAGGTTGATGATGAGGAGGAGGAGAAGAAGCCCAAGACCAAGAAGGTCAAGGAGACCTCCGTTGAGGAGGAGGAGCTCAACAAGCAGAAGCCCATCTGGACTCGCAACCCCCAGGACATCACCCAGGAGGAGTACGCTGCCTTTTACAAGTCCCTCTCCAACGACTGGGAGGACCACCTCGGTGTCAAGCACTTCTCCGTCGAGGGTCAGCTCGAGTTCCGTGCCATCCTCTTCGTGCCCAAGCGTGCCCCCTTCGACCTCTTCGAGACCAAGAAGACCAAGAACAACATCAAGCTCTACGTCCGCCGCGTCTTCATCACTGATGACGCCACTGACCTCATCCCCGAGTGGCTCAGCTTCGTCAAGGGTGTTGTCGACTCTGAGGATCTCCCCCTCAACTTGTCTCGTGAGACTCTTCAGCAGAACAAGATCATGAAGGTCATCAAGAAGAACATTGTCAAGAAGGCTCTTGAGCTCTTCAACGAGATCGCCGAGGACAAGGAGCAGTTCGACAAGTTCTACAGCGCCTTCAGCAAGAACCTCAAGCTCGGCATCCACGAGGACTCCCAGAACCGCGGCACTCTTGCCAAGCTCCTCCGCTTCAACTCGACCAAGTCTGGCGACGAGATGACCTCGCTCACCGACTACGTCACCCGCATGCCCGAGCACCAGAAGAACATCTACTACATCACTGGCGAGTCCCTCAAGGCCGTCCAGAAGTCTCCCTTCCTTGACGCCCTCAAGGAGAAGAACTTCGAGGTTCTCTTCCTCGTCGACCCCATTGATGAGTACGCCATGACTCAGCTCAAGGAGTTTGAGGGCAAGAAGCTCGTCGACATCACCAAGGACTTCGACCTCGAGGAGACTGACGAGGAGAAGGCTGCCCGTGAGGCCGAGGAGAAGGAGTACGAGGCTGTCGCCAAGGCTCTCAAGAACGTTCTCGGCGACAAGGTCGAGAAGGTCGTCGTCTCCCACAAGCTTGTCGGCTCTCCTTGCGCCATCCGCACTGGCCAGTTCGGTTGGTCTGCCAACATGGAGCGTATCATGAAGGCCCAGGCTCTCCGTGACACCTCCATGTCCAGCTACATGAGCTCCAAGAAGACCTTTGAGATCTCTCCCAAGTCTCCCATCATCAAGGAGCTCAAGAAGAAGATCGAGAGCGACGGCGAGAACGACAAGACTGTCAAGTCGATTGTCCAGCTTCTCTTCGAGACCTCGCTCCTCGTCTCTGGCTTCACCATTGACGAGCCCGCCAGCTTCGCCGAGCGCATCCACAAGCTCGTCTCTCTGGGTCTCAACCTCGACGAGGACATTGAGGCCGAGGAGGCTCCTGCCACCGAGGAGACCGCCGCCGCCGAGACTGGCGACAGCGCCATGGAGGAGGTCGACTAAGCGACTTGATTGAATTGGGCAAGCTTTGGGTCATGACGAAAAGTTCATATGGAGTTGGATGGTTTCGGGTCTCCACCTTTGTTTCCGGTTCACCCGTCTCATGGCATCGCATAATACCTCATACCCTCTAGAGATCAATGAGGTGTGATTGTCTCTTGGGCACTTGCATCTCGCACAGATTTCTCTCTCGTGTATTCTAGTTCTGATGCCTTTATGATTGATACACAAACAGCCAGGTGGTTGTTTAGACGAATGAAATGTTTAGATGAGACAACCCTTTGATTTCTTCCGAGTGTGACTGTTGTCTGAAATGTGACTTCCTAACTGCGACTGACTGCTCTACCTTGGAATGGGCAAGTCGCTGTGACGTGCCTCAATCACGAAGGGTGGTATACCTTGCACCGATCCAATAACTGCTGACTTTGAACGTCATGTCATCCGGGGGACCTTGTTACTTTGCCATATTTCCCAACGATATATCGTGGCCAACCTCTGTGCCGCTTTCGCTGCTGCCGCTGCTAGTGACTGGGCGCTTGCCATTCTCTCTCCTCTTGCCCCAGCAGAACAGCTTCCAGAACCATTTGTATCGCCACTTGTCCTCCCTGGCGCGTGGAGGTTGGCCTGTGTACCCGCCCTATATGTTTTCAATTGTGGTTAGCCAGCCAGCCACATAGCGCGTCATTTCTTTTTCTTTTGCCTGAGCTTTCCGCCCCATGCTGTACATTGTCCTTCGTGGGCGAAATTTTCCGATAAAAGAAAACAGTAAAAAGGAGGAAAAGAAAGGGAGAAAAGAGAGGTCGAAACGGAAAGAATTTTTTTTGACTCACCGAAGCAGCTTCTTCCATGTAGACAAAGGGGAACAGGAAGCCCTTGAGCATGTCGCCGTGGTTGAGCATCATCCACCATGCCTTCAGACCGAAGGGGCCTCCTTGATAATGGCGGCGTTGTTGTTGTTCGTGGTGGTGGTGGTTCGTTCCTTGGTAGGTGGTTGCTTCGATCTTGCCGAATTCTGCTGGTGGTGGTGATGATGATGATGCAGTAGTCGTGGCGGTCGTCGTGGGAGGAGCCGGGGAAGAAGGGATCCTGTACGGCGTCACGCTGTACGCCCAGCAGAAGAAGACGGCGAAGAGGACTAGCTCGCACGACGTCGCCATCAGAGGGACGCCGACCTCGATGTCGGCGGCGCTGAGCAGCGCTGTAGGCTCGAGGGGCGAGGGCCTGACGGCGTCGAGAAACATGTATATCACCTTTTTTTTTGTTGGGCTGACAGTCAGCGGGGGAAGGATCAGGGAATGCTTGATTGAACAAGACAGAAACCACCCAAGGAACGGGGTGAAGGGGGATTGGTTTCTCCGGGACGAACAGAGGAGAAAGACAGACACATACCTCGAGAATGATATAAAGGCCTAGAATGAGCTTGAACGAGAGCATCTTGAACATGGCGCGGTGCGGCCACAGCTCTGAGCGCAGGGTGCCGCAGTGGCGGATGGCCGTCCACATGCTCATGACCATGCTGGCGATGGTGGTGCAGCTGAGGGCCATGCGCAGCGCCCGCTCGTGCCGCAGCTTGCACGTGTAGGCGAGGGGCTCGACAATGTTGGTACACACTGCCACCAGCAGCGTCACCAGGGGCCCCTGCATGATGTACACCCAGTGCCGCCGGTACCGCTTCAGGGTCAGAGGCCGGCGGCGCTGTTTGCGGGAGAGGGCGACCAAGGGTGCAAAGAACAGGTCCCGGGTCTCTTGGGGGTGGTCGTGCCTCTCGCTGTTGCACGGCAGCCGCGCGGTGAAGCGGCAGATGAGGATCCAAAAGTTGGCGAGGGCGTAGCCCTGGCACACCTCGATCCAGGGCTTGACAAAGGGCCAGGCGTTGGCGTCGTAGACGGCCGCGAGGGTGAGGATCGCGTAGCACGGGATCAGGAGGGCTATCCTCATTATGCTGCCGAGTGGGCGTGTCAGTAGGCCTCTGCTCTCATCCAAACGGTTGTTTCTAACTCCACCATTATGAGCCCTTGGGAGAAGGCCCGGGAGACGGAGACGGGCTCTGTGGACGTACTCGAGCTGTTCTTTTGGGTTGCTCATGTGCGTGGCGTGGCACCACATGAGGCCCGACACGAGCAGGAACGCAAAGACGTTGCATGACCCCGAGACCATCAGGTTGAGCCTGTGGAACTGGATGTCGCCAATGATGGGCTCGGTCGGTGCTAGATGAGCGGCAGAACCCGAGGCGTCAGTGTTTGGTTACTGGACAGCGATGATGGCGAGAAGCTCCAACTCGTGGTAGATGATGATATGGTTCTAGAGCATGGCAGCTTTGGGGGCGCGGGATCGATCGAGGCGAGCAAGACTCACTCTGCACATAGCGCACCGTCAGGTTGCACTTTTGGCCCGAGTTGTTACCAAACATTGTGGCGGGCTGCTTCGTTTCAGTGGTTTTTGAGTTCTGCTCAAGATTGTCTCCTCGTCACTTTGACGATGAGTTTCCTGTCATGCCTCGAATCCGTCGTCCGATGCAAAAATCCAGAGTCTCTTCGCTGTCATCAAGGCGGACCCCTGTGGCTCGCGTCGTCGTGCTCGTTGTAGATGTAGTTGTGATCGTGGTGGTGGTGGTGGTGGTGGCCTGCTAAAGCTCAAAACATATATCGGACCGCCGAAATCAGGAAACAGTGGCAAATGGCTAAACGCAAGGAATGCAAGCCGAGACTCGTCCAAGAACGCTGGGCGAGTCGTCCGCTGCTGCTATTGCTTTCTGCTCCCGTGGACAAGAGGGTGTTAGAATGGAGAAGAATAAAACAAAAGAAACCCACAGTCAAGATTCCCAGAGAGACGGGAGGAGCCAACACAATGCCACGCCAAGTCGGCGCAGGCGCACACATCTTACTTGTTCTTCCAACCGGAACCGAAAGCGACAGCCGTATGGCTGCCCTTCACTCGAACGAGGGCGGGCGCTTAATCGCCGGGACCTCAGCCACAGGCACAGACCTGGAGGGGACGCCCAACACAGCCAGCAAACAGAGGCCGTGGCCCTTGAAAGGGGTTGTGCTGCCAACAGGAGAAAATGCTCGGCCAGGGTGGTGACAAGGTCCATCTTACTATCCGCAGCACTGCGAGCATAAGATCGGCTTACAATGGCAAACCCCGTGGCTGACTTGGGCGCTCCTTTGGTCATTAGGTACATACCGGTATATATCACCACGCATACCGAGTGGCGCAGCCACAAGGCACCCCCAACGACTCCTTGCCATTCCCACCAGCCTCGCCTGGGGACAACTTGGAGAACCTTGAGCCAGGCGCTCAACTTGTGCTTGGCTCGCGCGGGTGCGCGGGTGCCCGTTCGGTGTCATAGTAAGCCTGACGCTCGGCCATCCATCATTCCCCGTTTCGGCCATGTGGGCCGCCATTGCAGCCACTCACTCGACGCCCTGCATTCGCCTGTAATGTCTGCCATACAATGCAGAGCAAAGTGCTTGGAAACCACACTCCCTGCTAGAGATGCTTCATCATTTACTAGTACACGCTAACAATCTGTTTCTGCGCCTACCAACACGCGTTGGCTGTCATGCAGGCTAAAGCAGACAGCGGGACAACAACCACAAGTGGGCCAACGAGCCCAACTCAAAAGTCATCAAAGCCAAACCTGATGCGTCCCGCCGTGTCATGCCCGCACCCGGTCCCTCCCCAAAGTCTGCCGCCAGCCGTCGCTCTTTGCCATCGTGTGCAAGAGCATACGCTCATGCTTTGAATGCTTTGCTCCCAGTCACCAGACCCTTGCCAAACTTTGTCAAAGCTGCCCACGTGGGTGCGTACTGCAGCCCCTCATCGTACGCTGGTATAGTACCAGGTGTGTTGACGTCGGCCCAGTAGCATACAAGCCGCCCGTCCATGCCTGTGGTCTCGTCACCCCCCTCACCATCCCATCTCACATCAACCTCCCATGGCGTCTTCCAGTCTCGGCGATACAGGCCAATCGAGTTGACGCCATCCTCGGGCATCGCGGCGAAACGCTCATCGGGCTTGTTCGCACCTTGGATGCGGAATGTGGTAATGCGCTTGTCGAATGTCATGAGGCATGACTTCGTCTCCTTGGCATCCACCACAAAACGCGCTTTCGAGTCGCCCTCCGCTCGCGTAATGTTGACCGAAATCCAGTCGGCAAAGCCTTTCTCCGGAGGAATGCCATCGGACGCTCCAGGCACGACGTTAGGTGGGACGGCAGATCCGTCGTACGCACAGCTCGTGAGTCCGGCTCGCCCGCTTTGCGTGTAGTTGCGTGGCTTGCCCGCAGCAGAGGGCAGCTCGTCCACCACCATATCGACATACTCGCGGATGCCATTGTAAGTAACCTCGGAAGCGCCAGTATCAAGGTCGATGATTTGCTGAAAGTAGATCTTGGCCCGACTGTCCTCCGTGAACGGGAAGACCAGGAGGTTGTAGATCAGGGTTGCCACGAATACGAGGAGAAGTACGAGCGGAACATGATGCGAGATACGGTGGGTGAATGGGGTCACAGGCAGCACTAGCATGATGCTGAAGAACGCTGTCATGACATACGGTACGAGGAGGCTGGATCCGTCAACACCAGTCTGGCTCACCGAAGAAACAAGTAGCAAGCCACTCTGACCGATGATGATCACGAGGAATGGGCCCAGCAGCAGAAATTGCACGAACCACAGCCAGCTCGGGAGATTTGCTGACCAGGGCTGCTCGTGCTCGTACGGCTCCTTGCCATAGGCATTGTGTTCCTCGTCTGCAGCCGAGGGTGTGTGTCGCTGTCTGTACCCACCGCCAAACGTTGTCCCATGGTGGTTGTCGTTGTTGCCTCGAATCAAAGGACTACTTTCCGTGGGCTCGCTGGCATCTTCGGTGTCCTGATTGCCATCGGATGAACGCGGGTAATCACCGGCGTGTGGAACAGACTCCAAATGGTCGTCACTAACGTGATGGTCAGGATGGGATTGTAGTGCCCAGATCAACTTAGTGGGGAGCCCGAGTTGTTCCAGGAGAGCGAGTAGTACAGCCAAGAAAGCCGCTGAGTTCAGGAACACGAAGACGTATCCGCTGCCGATGTTGAACCTGTCCTCAAAGACAGTGTTGACGACCAAGAGCAGCCAGCTGATTGCGTATATCCACATAATGGCGTAACCGCGGGATAGTGCACTGGGTCGTGCAAAGTTGGCTCCAGCCATTATCGTCCAGAAGGCGAAGTAGAAGAGAGAAAGCATCATCGCCCATCTGCAGAGGTTAGCAGATTAGCAGTGGTTCTAACAAACTGTATAATGAGTCTAGACTTACACGGTGTATTCGTTGCTGTATACAACCAATGGATTGATCTTAGCAAGCAAGTACGCAGATGCCACTGTCAAAGCGCTAGCAACAATCAAAGCAAATGGGAACCTGACAATGCCCTTGAGGCCTCCAAGCTTGATCGGATCGGGAACTGAACCCTCATAGGCTAGAATTCGCGAGGAGAAGAAATAATATCTGTCGGAGCGAGCAATGGCATATGTCGTGACCATAAGGATGACAGGCCCCGCCACGAGCAGCGACACCGACCACGCGAAGAACGACTTGAGGTCAAACACTGCGAAAGCCCGACCGAGGATATCGAACCAGACTCCAGTAGTGCCCTGGCCATTGTCGACTTTGCCGGTGCCCTCTTCATTCCGCTCACCAATGAAGGTGTCGCCTGTGTCTCCCGAAAGAGCTTTCATGGTTTCCAGGGCATTGCTCATCATATGCCAAAGGCTGGCCCGCGAAGCGTGCCTGGCATCATCCTGGTTTGTATGATATCTCGCTCTTGGCTTGTAGAATGCCATATCCAGACCTCGAAGTCCGTAAGCGTCGACGAAGATGGAGAAGTCCGTGCCGCTCTTGATGACGCCGAGCCCGAAAGCGTCGGAGGATATGACCGTGCCAAAAGGATGCCGGACATTTTTGTAGGCGCTGGTCACTTCGGCATCTGTGGTCCGGAAAATGGTCGCCCGGCCGCCGGCGCCGGCTCCTTCGAGGTTCAAGAATGTATGGCAGAAGGGCATCATAGGGTGGTAGGCAAAGGCTTGCGCGCCCCACAGCCAATCCTCTTCGTTGTTGTTGAGCAACGCAACAATGCCATGCTGAGGCTGGTTCTCAGGGCGCGAAAAATAGTCGACCAGCGCAAGGACGGTAGCACAGCCCATGCCATCATCAGTCGCTCCAAAGCCAGTAGAAACGCTGCATACATTGTGAGGAGCTGCACATCAGACAATAAAATTGATGTTGTTGAGCGGATCACCACTTACGAGTCATAATGAGCGTTGAGAAGCACGCCACCTTTGCCGATCGTCTTGACCTCGGCAGACCTGGACACCTCCCACCAGGAACCCTCGGGGTCATCCTTGCCGCGAATGTAGACAATGATGTTGGTACCTTCAAAGTATGTCGCGCCACCCACTGTCGAGCCAACAGTGCGTTGGTAGGCCGTTACGTTGGACACGATGTCGTCGAAGATGACGAAGTCGGACTTTGCGGCGCCATTCCTCGCCTGAATAGCCTCGAGCTCCAAGAGGAGCCAATCGTGGAGTCTATCATTCTCGCGGCTATTATAGGGATGATACGCACGGGTCAGTTCGAGCAGGTCAGACCATGCTTTCGTCAGGTTCAGACCAGCGTATGCAACAGTGTCCTCTGGAGGCGAGGGCACTGTCTCATGGACAAAGATGAGCGGCACCAAGGCGGCAATGTAGACAATGGTCGTCCAGAAAGAGACCTGGAAGGGCCTAAAGCTGAGCGGGTTGTGCAATCTCATGGCTGTGTCAGAGGCTGAAGGCCTATGGATGCTGGCGGAAATGCTTCTTGAGAGCGCGCTGATGGACACTACTAGCCTCAACCCAAGAGGAGAGTGCAGGCCGCGTCGGCTGCGCAGTTCCGGCGAAGACTCACAACTGCAGATGAATGCAGAGGTGGATTTCACCTACGTCCATGGGCCGTCTGTGGAGAGGGAAGAGTCCGGACGAGGGCGGAAATGATGAGCAAGGCAGCAGGCCGAGTGATGCAAATGAAGGAGGAGGTGGTGCAGCCTAGGAGCTCAATCTCCAACGCGGGCAGGATTGGGGAAGCTGCATCGCGCCCGCAGGCGCGCTGCAGCTGTGACCAATGACGGCTCGACCCTGCTGCGGAGTCGTAATCCGCATTGTCGCAATGACAGCATTCCTGCCAAGTTCACAACTCACGTGAGATCATGCTGGATGCTCTGCATCAACCGAAGATGCTTCAAATCGAGAATGCACATTACAAATATCAGCCCCGGAGCGTTTTCGGCTGTTAGATAATCGCCAGGGGCAGCCATGTCAGCAGCTTTCGTACATGCGCACCGTCGTGTAGCAAGGACGTGGAGCAATAGTTAGTAAGCACGAGCACCTGAGCGAAATCTCCCTGTCACGAGGCGCCGAACATGTCTGGTATAAGACCTTCAATTTCTGTACACAACTATCTAAGTGCCTAGAAGTAGTAACATATCAATGATGGCATAGCTGCGCAGATAAATCAAATGTACCAGGACACGACCTGGTTATTATGCTACTACAAATGCCTTCGGTTAGTAGCCAGTGGTCAAGATTACCTTTTGTGACAGCCTAACGGCGATATGGTCGTCACAAGCAGTATTTGACATGTTCCCTCCTTTCTTCTGTTAGTGTAGATCCCTGGAGTCAACGTCGGTAGCCGTTGCACGGTCGGAAGTTGTCGCCGGGCTGTCTTCAAGCACCAGGAGGAGGGGGGGGAGGAGGTTGATCGCTCGGAGGCGGAGGAGGCGCGCCGTCGGCTGGCGGAGGTGGCGGCGGGGGCACGGCGCCATATCCGGGAGGCATCATACCGGCCATTGAACCTGGCAGACCGGGCGGTGCACCGAGACCAGGCGCGCCAGGAAGTCCTGGAGGAGCACCCATACCAGGGGGAGCACTGTATCCGCCATAACTGCCGTAGCCTGGATAGCTTGGGTAGGCAGGCTGTGCAGGAGGAGCTTGGTTCCAAGGGGCGCTGCCGGCGCCAGCAGAGGCACCATTGCTGCCGTTGTCGCGACCGCCGTTGTAGCCGCCATTGCCGTAACTCTGGCCACCACCGCCGTAGTAGCTGTCACCGCCGCGGTCGCGATTGCCTCCACCATAGTGGTCATTACCACCACGATTGCGCCAGGGTGCTGGACCGCCGCCGCCGCCGCCACCACCTTCGTTGTTCTGGTCACCGCCTTGATCGTTGTCGCGGCCACGAGTTCTCCAGGGCGCGGCAGCGCCGGTTGGACCACGTTGCCATGGCTTGGCCTCACGGTCACCATTGCTAGGAGCGGAGCCAGGCCCGGCCTCGATACGCGCGGGCGGACCGCCAGAGCCGCCGCCGAGTTCTTGCATGAATTGCTGGGAACATAATTAGTATATGTAAAGAAGGAATGGAGGGGATCCAATGCTACTCACATCGTACTCGCGGTCGGCATCATCGCCAGCACCGATACGGCCGGCGGTGCGCGGTGGACCGTCATTACGCCAGCTGGCACCCTTCTGCCGATCAGGACAGTCCCTCGCCATGTGACCAGCGTTACCGCAGACACGGCAGATGATGTTTGCGGTGAAGTTTTGTCGTTCGGGGCAGTCGTATTTCCTGTGGCCGATCATACCGCAGTTCTGGCAGGCTTGGTTCTCGTCGTCACGGAGCGTACCGTTGAGGGCTGCGAGCTCTCGTAACTGGTTACGCTTGAGTTCGTTCTGGCCTTCGGGGATGGAGGCGGCCTAAAGAGAGCGGATATTAGCAGAATGTTCAGGCAATAAACAGGAAAGGTGCGCTAGACTTACAGTCTCAATGACGTTGTGAATGAGCTTCTTGGCCTTGTTGACCTTCTCCTCAGTGTCCGCCATGATGAGGCAGTGCAGATCCTCCTCCTGGTTGCTAGCATGCGCAGCATCAGACCGGCCTTTACCCTCCTTGACGGAGCCCTTTCCACGAATGGCGATCTTGGCACCCGATTCTGTTTCCATCTTCTTTAGAGTGTTTCCACGGGGTCCGATCAGCAGACCGACTTGATTAGAGAGAGGTTAGTGTTAGTGCACGGCAATTTCATCACGAGCTTGGCAATGGTGGTTAGACAGCTTGCGGCCAGCCTGTTTGCACCATCTATCGCAGAACGACGTTGGTACTTCCCAGCTAGCTTCTGGATGTGGGGAGGGGAGGTGGTTAGAAAGGTTAGAGGGTTAGCAATCTCACTGAAGTTAATCTCCGGGTAGTCGTTCACCGGCACGTAGACCTTCTCCTGGGTCTTGGTCGGTCGGCGGTAGTCCTGAGGAGGGTGGTAGTTAGGAATGGTCTTCATCGCCTTCTCGATCAGTTTGTGGCGTTCGTCTTCAAGGCGCTTGCGGTAGCGGTATTCGCGTG
This sequence comes from Microdochium trichocladiopsis, assembly GCF_020744255.1. Taxonomy (NCBI): domain Eukaryota; kingdom Fungi; phylum Ascomycota; class Sordariomycetes; order Xylariales; family Microdochiaceae; genus Microdochium; species Microdochium trichocladiopsis. The sequence continues at coordinate 1,107,940 of NW_025763547.1, forward strand.
TGTTGACACGTCGGCCGTGGTTATCATATTGGGGTGGCGGCGAAGGCGATCTGGGGGGAAGCACGTTGTGATTAGCATTAATGAGGCGCGAAAGAGGGCAGAACCAAGTCACTCACCTGTCGCCGTCCGCCGGCACAACATCGTTGATCCTCAGCTTCTGGCTGATCTCTTCGATACGCAGGTGGAGCGTGTATGCTTCGAGCTGTTCGCTAGTCATGTTGGCCATGATCGCGGTCGGGAGTCCCATCAGGCCAGCGGCCTTGTTCTCGGAGGCATCGCCCCATCTGTTGCGCTTCTTGCGCTGTCGAGGGCCACTAGAATCAGTGCCTGGATGAGTCGCAGTTGCGCGCGTTAGCGAGAGATCATATGATACACAAGTGTGCTGTTCGCGACGGCGTTCAGGCGACTCACGAGGCTCGGGGCTGCGACCACGCTTGAGGTCGCGGTCCTCGGACGTGAAAGTGCGAGCAGGCGACTCGTCTTTCACGGCTGGCTCATCACCACCAAAGCGGCGCCGGTTGCCGAGTGGGATGTTGTTGGATCCCGTGATCCCCTGGTTTCTCCACGACATGGCGACGGTGTTTGCGCGACTCTTGATGGAATTTGCGCCTGACGTGATGCCACTCAGAAAGGAGTTGTTGGTGTGTTCGTCGCAGGCACTTTTATCGAGTGGAGCGCGACAGGCGGCCCTGCATTTGCAGGTGGGCTCTGGAGTGGGGATCCACTAAAGCGACCTGCGACCTGGTGGCGTCCAAGGCTAGCGTCTAGGCTACAGTTCCAGATGACTCCCTTCGGCCTCTACTTGGGTTTGATTGAAATATCCTTCTGGTTGTCATTCAATCTTGATTTTGAGCCAGATGGTCAACAGCAGCGGTCAAAGTGGCAGACGCTTCAATCAACACAAGACACCAGTACAACGATTCCGTAAGTGCCCTTCATATGCATATGCGCGTTCAACTCCATTCATGCCTGCATGTGCCAAGACGCCAGAGTACTGGGATAGGCATTGGGCAATTCTTGACGGACTAGATCACAGATTCCGGTCTCGCGGTTTGGAACGCTGCTCGTCTCACTTGGCCTCCTCCTTCATCGCAGCCTGAATCCAGTTCCTCGTGGCCGCCGCCTTTGCGTCGAGCTCCTCTTCCGTCAGCTTGTACTGCTCAAGCGCACCATGCTTTGAGGGCACATTGCGGCCCTTTTCGAAACCGGGACGCTTGACGAGGTCGAACAGCCATTTCTTCAGCGTGGGGTACTCCTCGATGTCGACACCAGCCCACTCTAAAGGAAGTGTGTTAGCACAAATGCGTGGCATGATTCCCCGACATGCCCGACGTGAGACTTACTCGAAGCAGCCACCCAGCCCCAGCAAGAGATATCGGCAATTGTGCACCGGTCGCCGACGAGGAAGCCAGTCTTGTTGGCCTGTAGCTGCGTCTCCATGGTGCGGTAGAGGCGGCGGACCTCGCCCTTGTAGCGGTTGATGCCATACTGGATCTTCTCTGGGGCGTAACCTGTGATCGTTTGTCAGCATTCATCTGACCAATTGCAGTTGCTGAGGGCGTGGTCAAGAACTCACGATTAAAGTGGTTGAGCTGGCCCTGCATGGGACCAAGACCGCCCATTTGCCAATGGAGCTTGAGCAATGGTTAGCAATAAGGCCCGGATTATCCGGACCAGGTTTACGGCGTGGCATGAACTCACCCAGTTGTTGACCTCTATGTACTCCCGCGAATCCTTGGGGTAGGAAACCTTGTGTTCCGTGTCATAGCGATCCACCAAGTATTGGAGGATGGAGCCACTCTCAAAGACGCGGATGGGCTTGCCATCAGTGAAAGTGTCAGTCAGCGCCGGGATGCGGCCATTGGGGTTGATCTCCAGGAACCAAGGCTCCTTCTGGGTGTTTTTGCTGATTTCAATGTTTGTCGTCTTTGATCACCACGTCTCGAGTCAGATGCATGCTCGACACAATCAGGACTGCAGGATATGAGACGCACCTCGTACTTGAGGCCAAGCTCCTCCAGCAAGATGGAGACCTTGATGCCGTTGGGGGTCTGCGCCGTGTAGAGGTGGATATTGGAGTTGTCGGCGGCCATGGTTTTCGTTACTTGCGTTGCGATCTGGGCAATTCGATGGGTCATTGGGTGTAATCTGCTCTGTATATTCGAGGACTCCCCATCCAAAGGTGAGGCAGGTCTTAGCGGGGGTTTTTATGTTCGCTGCCGTCCGCGACTGACGCGCACAAGGGTGGGGAACGCGGAGGTGCGCATGCCGGTGGGTGTGTGGCTTAGGAATCAAACGTTAAGGCATCACGATGACAAAACGAGGCTGCGATCTGGCTACAGGTCCCCCTGCAACGGCCGGGGCCTCTATTGCCCCGGCTGATTCTATGCATTAGGGAAGTCACACGCGGTCTCCCCATGCAACGGCCGTCGAGTTGCTTTCATTCCGGAAAGCTGAGGACTTCAAAACGTGGACGTGGCGGGCTGGTTCGACGATGTTCGCTGTACCCACTCCGAGCTTGGAAACTGCGTGCGTGCCCACGCGGAGGTGGGACTTCTTCAGCCGAGGCCAGCTGGAGGCGACGCCCATTGTCCTCGAAAATGGCCTGACCCCAACATTGGCTGGCACGAGGGGGATCGTCATTGACCGAACTCAGTCACCCAACTCACTTGTACAAGTGCACCAAGCCTACAGGCAGATCTCACATCCAGCGTCTCAGTCATGCAACTCTGCGGACTCTCCCGGCACATCTGCCGGTTGCCTGCAAGGTACAGGAGCCACTCACAGCCAGCGCCCGCCATGCGTGTACCGCTATGCGTGTTGATCGTTGAGCGACAGGATATAGACCTCAAGTATAATGGCTGACGGTCCAGAAGAACACGAGTCGCTGCTGGTGCGGCCCGACTACAAACCTGCAGGATCAATATAACCAGCCAGCACTTCCACCGTGCGAGGGGTTTGGCAACTGCCTTCAAATCGGCTCTACCCAAGGCATCAGCAAATAAGCAGGCTGTCGAGTTTGCATTCCCTACATCGACTGCCGCTTCGAAGCCTGTCAAGCGGAACTCCCTGTAAGGACGGATGACGGGACAAATCTCGGTGACCAGATATAAAGAACAGCATGACTGACGAACCAATTCTTTGTTTTCATGGCTGAAGACCAAATGTATGGCTGAGGTATGTGCTCTGGTCATGCCTTAGCATGAAAATGAGCCAGTAACAGAGTGCTTGTCCTTTACATCTGGCTGACACCACGCCACTGGCAATACAGGGACAACTGCCGCTGCAGCTTCTGTATCAACCAAGATACCATGCAGAAGGACCTCGATACATTCGAGGTGCGTCCAATCGGCGAAAATCGTCGAGTGATTTGTCCACGGGACGCCAGACTAACGCAGATGGAAATCAATTCAGATACCACAAGACATCCAAGCTTCAAGCGTCGAGGAGACTGCAGACGGCCTCAAGATACGATGTAAAGCCCCTATAGATTGTACTTCACCAAAGGACACACGCGCAGAGCTGACGAATGGAGCCGAGAACATAAGGGTCTGGCACTGATGGTCATGAGAGTTTCTATCCTTGGGACTTTTTGAACTTCTATCTGGAGAATGACCGACGGCAGCCAGAGGCCGTAAGGTGAGACTCCCGAGCCCACACACTTCCAGTTGATAGACGGGCGTTATTCACATCCACATTAGACTCGAGAACTTCGGCTCCGATGGCCCCAAGAGCGTCAGACTCTCCTACGAGGATTTCTACCCTGGTCACAACGAGCTCAGGGGCGAAGAAGCGGACCGCGTCGTCGGCCGTCTGACTGGTCTCATTGTATGTCTCCACTCGTCGAATCGGCCAAATGGTTGAGCGACCACCTCACAGAAATTGTATTCGCTGATTATCAAACTCGTCATTGTGAATGAGCAAAGGCTCGCCACGGCCTCGCCTTCATCGACAACGTGCCCACCTCGTCAGCTGAGCCAACACAGAAACTCCTTGAGAAAATTGCCTTTATCCGCGAGACGCACTATGGGGGCTTCTACGACTTTATTCCGGACCTGGCCATGGCGGACACGGCGTACACCAACATCGCCCTGCCTGCTCACACGGACAATACGTACTTCAGCGACCCGGCAGGCCTGCAGGCATTCCACATGCTGTCGCACACGGGAGCTCCGGAAGGGTCAGCATCCACTGTCGATCTTGGAGGGCAGTCACTCCTCGTAGACGGATTCCACGCCGCCGAGATACTGAGGCGCGAGGATGCAGAGGCCTTTGAGGTGCTCTGCGCAGTCAAACTCCCGTGGCACGCAAGCGGGAACAGGGGCATCACGATTGCGCCGCACAAGCGGTATCCGGTGTTGGAACTAGCCAGTGAAGAGGATGGAGGGAGTGGTGGTGCAGGGCAGTTGCACCGGGTTAGGTGGAACACGGCAGATCGCGGTGTGGTGCCCTTCTCTGGCGATGGAGATGGCAAGACGTCGCCCGAAGCCTGGTATGCGGCTGCCCGCAAGTTTGATGGCATCTTGAGGAGGAAGGATGTCGAGTACTGGGTCCAACTTAAGCCTGGGACCCTGCTTGGTAAGGCAACCACTCCGTTGCAGCGCCCTGATCAAGTTTCAGCGAGGCTAACACGGGTCTACTCGCAGTCTTCGACAACTGGCGAGTCCTGCATGGCAGAGCCGCATTCACAGGCGTGAGGAGGATGTGCGGCGGGTACAGTAAGTCCCTTCGATAGGCATTGTGGATCTGATCCTGTGCTCACTATCCGTGCTATATACAGTCAACCGCGACGACTATATTTCGAGGTGGCGAAACACCAACTTTTCTCGGCAGGAGATCATGGATAGAATCGTGGGCTGAACGTCGATGCCACACCGCATGAGATGCGGCGACATCATTCTTTCCGCCAGTATTACCATGTCATAACACGTGATGCAGCTGGGTCCGAGTAACCGCAATCTCGGTTTGGCTCCTGACAGCAGAATCAAGAAGGATTTGCGTCCCACTTGGCTTGGGCGATTTGGTGTCGTCATGACTGCCCAGTCTTGAAGCACTGTCCTGACGACATTACTGAGCTTTCGACAGCAACCCTCGGGAGTATTGAGGTTGAAAGAGACTCCCAGGTAAGGCGAATACAGTTCATAGGAACATGCCTTCAACAAAAGATAGTTAGCTCATCATCATCTTCCTGACCTCCCATGGGATGCGCACTGCGTAGAACATTGTTTGATTTCTGGAAGCTCCAAACCGTTGCGGGGCCGCTAGGACGTCGCTGTCGACTTTGGTGGGCGGCCTCCTTTTTCCCATATGGACTTCAACAACGACTGTTTGGAAGCAATCCAGGTCGGCGCCCTGACACATCATCCTCGGGAGGGACAGGGTCTGTATACGAGCGCCTTTCTACTCGAAGCTCATGGCACAAATGCGTCACCGAAATTAGACCCTGCGCGCACATGCGCCAAGCGACGGCAAGCAGGTGAGAAGAAGAGGTACATGGAGGTACAAGATTTCGAGGACGAGCTGCCCCGCGCCAAGGACGTAGGACCTGGCTAGGCCGGGAGGGGCAGCTGGGATGCTGGCAAGAAGCAGGGCCCCTGTGGGGGGGAAGCTCCTCCACTGCCCCTCGCCAGGCCAATCTGGTCCCTCGAGCACAAGGGGCCCGAAGTCGTCCCAAGTACCCTGACCCGACCTGCGGTGTGTTTGATGGCCTGGCGTGAGCAGCGAGCAACCCAGACTGCCTGCAGGCGGCCCCCTGACCAATGGCTGTAGCCACTGTGCCGGTTTGCCTCCAGCGGCCCTTCGAGCGAAGTGCCCGCACTCCTGCACTCATCAGCTCTGCCTCCCATCCCCCATCAACTCTGGCCGCCGCCACCATATCTTTTACCCTGACCTCGTGCCCAACCTGCGCCGCCTTTGCTCCACGACAACCGCCCTGGTGCCAGCACTCCGTAGACAAGGTCCTTTTTCTTCGCAGCACTTTTACCAACGGTACGCTCCGACTTTGCTCCCTCGACTGCGTCGCCGCTTCCTCCCTCGCCCGCTTGACCCCCTCGCGGCTGACCACCGCCCCCCGCCACCATGGACAACGACGAGGGCACCGAGCCTTTCCCCTCAATGGAGGAGCAGACCACCGGCCAGAGCGACAATGCCACCCGCGCGATCAAGCAGAAGAAGCCTCGGCCTGAGATTGACTTTACAATCCACACCATGGAGGACGGCGCTCAGGTTAACACCCAGGAGCGCGTCTGCAAAGGTACATCAATACTTGTTCCTCTAGTTATTGCTTTGGCTTTGCGGACAAGATTCACCAGTCAGAGGCATCATGCTGCGGTGCTGCGTGATCTGTCTAGCTTCTTGCGCAGTGCGAAACTGCTTCAACAAGAGGCGACACTTGCAAAGACAAATTACCACGTTGACCATCCCGACGGGTTGTGCGACAGTCTTCTTACACACCATGCCTGAGCGTGCTGACCATTTCCCACTTCACAGATGTCCAGGCGCCAGCCATGTACAAGCCCACAGATGAACAGTTCTTCACCGACGAGACTCATACCAAGCCCGACATAGCGTTCCTTAAGCAGCACTTCTACCGCGAGGGCCGCCTGACCGAGGAGCAGGCCCTGTGGATCCTCAAGACCGGCACAGAAGTCCTTAGGCAAGAGCCTAACCTGCTTGAGATGGATGCACCCATCACAGTTTGCGGTGACGTGCACGGACAGTACTATGATCTGATGAAGCTCTTCGAGGTCGGCGGCGACCCGGCGGAGACCCGGTACCTCTTCCTCGGTGACTATGTCGACCGCGGTTACTTCAGTATCGAGTGTGTGTTGTACCTGTGGTGTCTCAAGATCCACTACCCCAAGACACTCTGGCTCCTCCGCGGAAACCACGAATGTCGCCACTTGACCGACTACTTCACATTCAAGCTCGAATGCAAGCACAAGTACTCCGAGGCCATCTACGATGCTTGCATGGACTCTTTCTGCTGCCTGCCGCTTGCGGCTGTCATGAACAAGCAGTTCCTATGTATCCATGGAGGCCTGAGCCCTGAGCTTCACACCCTGGACGATATCAGAAATGTACGTGGCGGGGAGTGCTGAGTCTGGTTCGCATGGGGGTACGAGTGACTGATTTGAAACCACAGATTGACCGCTTCCGCGAGCCACCGACGCAGGGTCTCATGTGCGATATTCTTTGGGCCGATCCGCTGGAAGACTTCGGGCAGGAGAAGACAAACGAGTTCTTCATGCACAACCACGTCCGCGGCTGTTCATACTTCTTCTCTTACCCGGCAGCGTGCTCCTTCCTGGAGAAGAACAACCTGCTCTCCATCATCCGAGCTCACGAGGCCCAGGATGCGGGCTACCGTATGTACCGTAAGACGCGGACAACAGGCTTTCCCAGTGTCATGACCATTTTCTCGGCCCCGAACTACCTCGACGTCTACAACAACAAGGCGGCTGTGCTTAAATACGAGAACAACGTTATGAACATCAGACAGTTCAACTGCACACCGCACCCTTACTGGCTGCCCAACTTCATGGACGTCTTCACCTGGTCCCTGCCCTTCGTCTGCGAGAAGATCACGGATATGCTCATCGCCATTCTTCACACATGCTCTGAGGAGGAGCTGCAGCAAGATACTCCGATGACCAACTCACCAGGCCCGGTCTCGCCGCCCCTGAGCAGTCCCAGCTCCACAAACCCACTCAACGACCCAGATTCGATCGAGTATAAGCGCCGGGCGCTCAAGAACAAGATCCTTGCCATCGGTCGCATGTCGCGAGTGTTTGGTGTTCTGCGCGAGGAGTCTGAGAAGATTGCCGAGTTCAAGACAGTTTCTGGTGGCCGTCTGCCCGCCGGCACCCTCATGCTTGGTGCCGAAGGCATTAAGAGCGCCATCACCAACTTTGAGGACGCCAGGAAGGTCGATCTTCAGAACGAGAGGCTGCCGCCCAGCCACGAGGAGGTGCAGCGGCACCGCACAGAGGAGCACCAGCAGGCTCTGGAAAAGGCCACCCGGGAAGCGGAGAACGATAAGAAGCTTCAGACTCTTTCTCGACGGTTGAGCCAGTCGTAAGTTTTGATGCCGAGGTTCACGTCTGCGCAACGTGACGCTGACGCGTGCATGCGATTTAGGGAGCGTGGACCGCGCAAGCCGTAAGAGCTCACAAAAGTGGACAATCTGGGTCTGGCGGGGCGGTGTGAATGGGACGAGTCTGGCGTTCTCTGCTACGGAAATCACAAGCAGTCTGAAGTTAGGCAATGACACCAAAGAGGATGGTGCTCTTGATAATCAGGACTGGCATTAGCGATCCGAATAGACACAGCCGTGACGTTGCGTGGAAGGCACTGCGTGGAGGGAGTAGGACACACGTACCGGAAGGATATACAGCCGTCCTAGGCTAAGCTCATGAAATACACAGGATACCGTCGACATTCTGCTCGACTGCCATGATAAAGGTTCTCTATGCGTGTTTGAATGTTGCTCGCAGGTCGTTGAACAGCGACAACCAGGGGAGCCAAAAGAAATTTCCCCCGTTTTCCAGGCCCGGCTCGATCTGTGCGCATACGTCATTGGCATTCTAAAATGATGCGCTGCTCAGGGTGCCTTGCCTCGTGGAAGGAGCCACAGACACGCCTCGATGTCTGCTTTACCAAGACACGGCTCCGCTTAGAGGAACGACTCCTCCGAACAAGAGGCATTGGAGAATATTTGACGACGCCACGAGTACGACTGTGCTGGATACCAAAGAGTAGACTAGGCGAGGGAAAGCACCGCCAGAGGTCCTCAGAAGTCCCAACATGAAACTGAAATGAGAAACAGCTGATTTAATAATGTCCTCAAAGGGGCGAAATTGTATTCGCCATTGTGTGCTTTCTTCGATTTTGCGCAAGAAAGTTCTAAAAAGAAAACATGTACCTGCGCGGCTGCTCATTGACTCGCAAAAAGTTATATTCCCGACACTCGGGAAAATGAATGTCAGGAGCCGTAGACGAGCGCTGGACCCCGGGGACTACAAGGGCCCGACTGAAAAATGGGAACCGAGGCAGGAATCGCAGCCAACGACCACCATTCATCCCTACGTACTTGGGGTATCCAGACAAGCGACCGAGCATCATCCCGAGAAAAAAAAGTTACAAGCCACCACCCATCATCACAAAAGAATACCAACTCGTCCGTCGTCAGCAGACTCCAAAAAGAACATCTCTCCAAGAGGGAGGGAACCAACAACAAAAAGGAAAAAAGTATCAATGATGATGAGGACGAGACTCGAACTCGCGCGGGTTGCCCCATCAGGAAGTAACTTGTTAAGGTAACCTTAACCTGACGCCATAACCAACTCGGCCACCTCACCCGATTGTTGAAAACGAGATGGCTTATGAAAATACATGTATGCTCTCATCCTCCCTGAATGCTTCCGTGAGTGAAAGTCCGGGACAAGTCAGAGAAGCTTCCCAGTATCCATAGACACAACTGAAGTAGCTATCATAAGTCCCAGAGAATCGGGTACTTTGGAAAGGTCTGCGGGGTTCAGAAGTCTAAATGCCGTCAGAACAAAAAAGCAACAATCCAGAGCTACCACCGACGAGGCTTGGTCAGCCCGACTCATAGAGAAAATATGTGTGAGGCTTGCTTACTTCTATTGGGGGTCTTTGTAGATGCCGGGAGATATCTATAATTCTGAACTCCACGCCACAACATGAACAACTTCTGGCTGCCTTGGTGTTGGAACAACCTGTGCCTACCGCTTCCAGTTCTAAGGAAGCTGGTGCGCGCCCAATAGAGCGGATGACAAGGCGTGGTTCAGGAGACAAGGGCTCGCAACCCAGTCGACCCGTCTCATATGAATGAAGCAACAGGGATCTCGAGGCGATATGACAAGCAAGACCGTGCAGATCATTCAAAAGGAACATCACTCTTTAGCAAAGATAAATGCAGGGTATCTCATTTTATTTCGTTCCATGTGCCGGGCAAAATTTAAATGCCATCTCTGCACTGCCACCGCTGTCATCACGACGCCCTCTTCTTCCCTGCCTTCGGCTCTCTCCGGCGCTCCCATATCTGCAGGTACGACTCGCCGAGGTACAGCAGCTCCTTCTGCGCCTGCTCAACAAACAGGTCCTGGCACACCACCCACGAGTCCGTCCCCTTGTCGCGCAGCTGGACCTTCCACGTCTTGCGCTCCTCGCCAGTGTCGCCGACGTCCTCTTTTGCCCGGACCGCCTCGTGCACCACGTTTGCGACAAGGTCATACATGATCGGCTCTCCGGGGGAGTGTTCCGCCGGGTTGGGCTCCACGTAAGGGGCCATGTCTAGCCCTACGCGCGCGTCAAAGGTGACAATGGTTGGGTTGCGCTCGGCAACAAACTTGTTGGTCGAGAAGCGCTTGATGTGGAAGATAAGGTACGGCGGCAATGGGTGGACGAGGCGATACCGCTTGCGCTGGGCGAGGTGTTCTTGCGCTTTCACGCCGTCGTATTTCGACAAGATCGTGGTCAGCGGGACCTGGGGAATAATGTTGCGCTCGAGCTCGTCCTGAAAGAGGGGCGTGGCCGGCAGGTCGAGTGTCAGCAGGAGAAATCGGCTCATGTCGGTCTTGACCTCGGCGGCTTCTTCAAAGCGCAGGCGGTCGTTGGCGTCGGCTTTGGCTGTGATGGCCTGCGACTCGACCTTGAGCTTGCCCTGGAAGATGCGCTGGACCATGCTAGACCCGGGCTTTGTCTTGCTCCCGCCCAGGCCCAGATGCAGGTTGTTAAGGAACCAGGACAAGAACTCTACAGGGTCTGACTGCGCCGTCAGAGTGAAGCGCTTATTGGACAGAAGTGCAATCTCCTGGAGCAGCTCGTGCGGGGAGACGTGGTTCTTGAACGCGCGCGGGTTCCATATCTTGCGGAACAGGATGCTGCACCGCCGCACCAGCTCCGTCCGCGACGAGAGATCCTCGAGCAGGAGATAGTTCCGCAGCGGCGCCACGTGGGACAGCGCCTGCACCACGACGTTGAGGTAGTCGTTTTCCTTGATGTTGTTCATCCCCACGTACCCGGGCGTGTACTCTTTCCCTTGAAATGTGAACGCCTTGCGCGGCTTGCGGTCGAGCTCCATGACCTCCTCGCGTGTATACCGGGGGTCCGACACGTACTTGATGTCGTCCAGCGATTTGCTCTTGACCTCGTAGCCCTCGGGCAGCACGTACACCTTTTGCGTTTGCATGTTGATGAAGACGTGGTGGCCCTCATCCAGCGCGTGGAAGTAGGCGTGTGATTTCGGCCCGCGCCCCTGGAAGTACTTGCCGCACACGAGGCACGCGTACACGTTGATGTTGGACAGGCTGATGGAGCAAAGCTTCTCAAAGTCAAAGTCGAGCACGTTGCGGTCGATCGTGTCGAGGTACAGGTCGTCGTAGCCCGCCGTGGGCGCGGCTTGTCGTATCGGCGCCTTGGCTGGCTCTAGCTCGTCGTCGTCGTCGTCCAGCATCGCTTCGCCCGAGCCCCCCGGCGCTATCGTGTGGTTGCCTTCGGGCGCGAAGCCATTGCTGAAGTGCCCGTCAGGCGTTGCGGAGCCGTTGAGGCTGTCTTCATATCGTGAGCGCTTCGAGGCCGGGGAGCCTATGCCGTGCAGCTCGTCCAGGGCTTCGGACGCAGGGCGTTTGGACATGGTTGTTTGCTAGTGGTGCCGCCTGCAACCGTCGCGCGTCTCTACACACAGTGCTCTGGTGGTCGATAGGCTCGAGTGGGCGAATTGAGGCTGCTATGGGTCCTGCTTGCTTCGCTGTGCGACCCTGCGTGTGCTGCGTCTGTGGTTGTCGTGAAGGCGTGCGGCTCAAATGACGAAAGTTGAAAAGCTCAGGTCGAAGCTCGACCGAAGCCTACAGCGAAAAGTGGGGCGCATGTGGTGGTGCCTCTTGACAGCAAGGCGAATCTCCCACTAACAATGCTACCACGAGGTTGACTTGATGCATTTCCTGGGCGTTGAACTAGTGTATATTTCATTCGCGAAGCTCGCCGGCCTCGTTGGGTATCATGTATCGCTATCTGTAAATCAAAATCTCGGTCCAGCCACCATTCCAGTCTGCAAGAACCTCACTTGGCTACCTGCTTCAGCTTCGATCCCTTGTGCCTCGGCGTCGTGTCGCCAAAGGGCGTCCTAGGCGTCATTCCACTTTTGCTTCCAATCTTGCCCCAGAGCCTCTGTGCGGCCGGTGTAAAATTACTGCCAACCCGAGGGCTGCTCGGAAACTTGGGCACGGGCGTCTTATCCACCTTGCCCGTCATGCCGGCCGTTGACGCGCTGCGTTTCGACTGGGAAATCCTGTCCACCATGCGGTGATGCAGTGCCTCACGGCGCGGTTGCGCCTTGATCATGAATGGGTTTGGTGTGTCATCGCCCGGTCCAAGATCAATCTTTGGGAGCGGTTTCTGCTCGTGAACAGGCTCCTCGTCGTCTACAAACGAATATCCGTTGACTCTGGGCGTCTCGCTCCCCACTGCCGTAGACGTGTTCCCCCGCGGCTCAGTCCTCTTCCCTGCAATCGCATCTCGCACTGCTGACAGCGACGGCGAGGACGGGACCGACTCCCCCTCTGTACTACTGATGTCTGGCTGCGGTAGCCGCGTATTCTGGTAGTTGATTGCTCGCGGTGGCGCACGAGATTCAGCCTCGGCTTTCTGAAACGTTGTAGTGGCGACAGTGTCCTCTACGCCGGCCGGCGCGAACATGAGCGCATTGTCCGGGGCAGTCTTCCACGTGTCGCACTGCGCAGGGCGATCGTCCCCGTCTTTGATAGCCAGGCGATCTCTCTTGAACCCATCGTCCACGAGACTACCGCGTGCCTCGAGCAACCGGACCTCGACTTCTCGTTGCTTCAGCTGCATCCGGGACGGCAGCTTGTTCCCCATCCACAGCCAGGCATACTTTTCTACCTTTTTCGAGTTTTGCCGGTCGAGCAACTTGTAGAAGCTCTCGTTGTCCTCGCTTGTGTACTTGGCCTGGAATGCCCCTAGGCTCATCGCAGTGTCTACATCAACCTTGTCTGCACTCGTCATCGTGGTTGACGCGGCAGAGACGGCAGACACAACAGACACTGGCGTGTCCCCAACGAATGTCCTCGGCGTCTGCCCAGATATGGGCGTCAGACCCAGCGACGTGCCCCTGCGCCCATGATTGCGCTTCCTGCCAGGTGTCATGACATGTTGCAGCCGCCTCCCCGCGCTGGCGATCCATGCTTCGTCCTTTGACTCGAGCGCGTCAAGATACTCCTGCTGCGTCTCGCTCTCAAGCAGCCCCGGGAAAAAGTCCCGCGCGATGATGTGCGACAGCGCCTCGGTGTAGCTGTCCTCGTCGATGACTGTCTTGGGCCGTTTGATCCGTTTCGTCGGTGGGGGAGGGGGCATCAGTTCGAGATCGGTCGTCCGTTTGCGCACGAGGGATGTCGATACAGCCTGCGGCGGCGCAGGGCCGGTGCTGGGACCTGCGCCAGTGTTTTCCGCCATGATGTGTCGCGGGGAGATGTGGAGTCCGAATGTTGTTCTTGTCGCGGAGCGACTCGAGCTTCTGATAGGGGCAAGGGCGGCCTTCGAAGTTTGAAGTTGGTGGAAGGTCGCTCTGGCAAACCGATGCAGAAGGTCGACGTCAGGCAGATGCAGGGCCTAAGAGACTGGGTCCACTTTTTCTCATACCGGCGACAACGACGCCAACAACCTTATTTGCTCCGGCCTGGTAATATCGCAGGAACTAGCACTTGGAACGCTGGGACCATGAATTGAAGAAGTCAAAAGTGTATTGTCCATGTGTTACAGCAGAGGCCCAAGGACCGTCTTTACGGTTGAAAAATCTGTACGGTGGGCAACCTGATTGTCAGCTCGTCATAACTGTCAATTCCCCTCCGACAATAGGTCAACTTGTCCACCCTGATGCATCTGACACAAGGAATACTTCTTTGTGCTCCGGTACTCGTCCCAGACCAAGCATGTCCGCGTTCTTGAGGAAACTGGAGATCAAATAGTGCATAGTAATGGTCGGCCTTCACAAACCGACCATGGAAAATGACCAGATCATGCTTTCATCAGCACCCGACGTCTGCACGTGCATCAACGTCGCCCAGTACCCAGTCGCTAGTATCCTGTCCTTCCACAGTTAAGCTCACCATAAAGAGGCGAGAGAAAGAATGACTGTGGACTCGAGGTCACGAGCTAAATGAATTTCGAACTTCAATCAATCCATTGTGAGATGCTGCTCTAACTTGTTGGACGGTCCCACCAGCACAAAGGTCCAGTGGATGCACAAGACAAAGAGCATTGTTGGCGGCCTGTACACACCGACACTGTGGACGGTTGAGATTGTGCAGGGAGTGAGATGGACCACAGTTTCTTCACCAACACCCAATCTGCTCATCACTTCACACTCACTTTGAAATCACGGCACAGACACAGACTCGTTTTTGGAAGAAGTTCTTTTTTGAGAATGCCCTTCTTCTCGATGCACAAATACCCAAGATATTTGTACATGGCGATCCACGGGCAAGAATATGTATGTGCATCAAGAAGCGTAACCCGCAGAGCGGTCATACAAAACCCTAAACGCCAGAGGCCGGTCCTCTTATTCCCGGTGAAACCAAATCTTTTGTCCTACGTCAATCCCATTTTGTACAATTGATCATGATGAGTGAAGCACCATCTAAGCACGGAAGGCGCGGACAACGCGCTTGCCATTGATGGCGGCGATCGAGAGTGCTGAGGACTGGCCCGTCTGGCAGGTCGTGCCGCCAGCCACGGCCATGGCAACTGACCAGGTGCCAGAAGCGCACTGCTGGAAGGACTTGCCATCAATGCAGTTCCACTCACCCTCAGTGCTGCAAGCACCAGTGAGAGCAGATCCTGCGGCCGGGGGAAGGAGACCACCAACGGGAGGGTTGGAGGGGGCAGTAGGCGTAGCGGCAGGGGGCTCGACAATGGTCGAAGTCGGGACGGCAGCCGGGGCGGAGGGAGTAGGGGCAGAGGGAGCCGAGGGCTGAGGAGCGGGAGAGCCGGCGCTCGGAGGCACGGTGATGAAGACGCCACCGGGCAGGGTCGCAGTAGGCTGGGAAGCAGCAGGGGAAGACGGCACAGGCGCAGGAGCGCCGCCAGAGCCGCCATCGGTACGCTTGCAGACAGAGTCGCCACAGCCAGCATCGCAGCAAAGCTCGTGGGGGAAGCCGAAAGCGCCAATGTTGTTCTCGACGGACGCACCGGGGTTGGCGAACTCGACATCGTTGCTCTCGACGGTCTTGGCCTTGCCCATGATGTTGAGAACAACCATGTCAGGAAGAGCATCGAAGTTGGCCTGGGAACCGCCAGTGCCGGTCAGAGTGATGGGCGAGCAGAACTGGTAGAACTCGCGGTTGCCGATACGGTTGACCCACGACCAGGAGAAGATGGCATCACCAGCGGGGATGTCGGTCGGGATGGTGAAGTCGTAAGTGTCGGGGTTGGTGGCGGATGCACTGTTGCCTTCGCGGTTGCCGTTGAGGCCACGGGCGGGCATGCCACCCTGAACAGTGTGGATGACCTTCCACTTGGTATCCTTGGAAGGGCTGAGGTCGTAGGTCATGGAGAACTGAGCAGAACCGCCACCGTGGACGGCAGTGCCCGCAGTCTTGAGCGTCTGCTTCGAGCCAAGGGCCCAGGTGGTGCCAGCACCACCAGTGAAGAACTGGGCATTGGTGGCCTGGCAAGGGAAGTTGCTACCAGAGTCCTCAAGCGGAGAGGAGATGGTGCCCGGGAAGGGAGGAGGGTTGACCATGTTCTGGTGGGCCGATGCAAAGGCGACGAGGCCAGCGAAGACGGTAATAGCCTTGGCGAACATGTTGACTGTTTGTGATGAAGAAAGAGTGCAGAGACTTTGAAATCGTTCCAGACGAGATGAAAATCTGAATAGGTGACAAGACCTGGTTTTTGGTGCGCGTTTGCAGTGCAGAAGAAGCCGTCAGAGTCAATCTGAGTGGCTTGTGATGTCGTAGGAGACGGTGGTATGTCTAGGAGTGGTAGTTGGTCAGTTGTGTGTTCAGAATGCTGGAGCGAGACTGGCAGTGCAGTCTTGCAATAGGCCTGATATACGGCGAGCAGCGTGGAAGGCACGGCCTGAGGAACGAAACTCGGAGTGGGAAGGAAGCCAGAGCTCGCTCTGGACTTGGACACTCCGCTCGGAACCATCGCAGTTTGATCATGGACAAGTCCATTCATTCTCTTTCGGACCTCGTTCCTCATGCCGAAAGAATCCAACAGATTTGATCAGACATTTTACTCACCGGATGGCTGGCTTTGATGGGACGAGAGGACAAAGCGAGCTATGCACGACAGCGGTCTGGGACGAGAGTGATTCTTGTCTTTGTGAGGTGAGTGAAGACTCGAAAGATGGTACTGCGCCAGGCGGATGATGGAGCTTGTCAAAAGATTGGAAGCAAGAATGACTGAGAAGGACCAGGCCTTTTTGATGATGATGTTTCAGTGAATGAATGAGATGACTCTTTGTCTTCTTCGTGCAAACGATTGTCGTCGAGACTGAACTGCCGCAGGCGGGTGGAGGAGAGAAGGAGGAGGGCAGGAAACGAAACACCAGCACGACCAGCGACGAGCATCTTATAACCAGACATTCAGACGACAGGCAGCACATGCAGAGACAAGCGTGCCAAGGGGCCTGGTCGAGGGGCCGCCGACAGGCTGGCGAGCGCCCGTCCAGCGCGGGCACCGTCACAAGGGGGGGCTGCTGCAGGGACAGCCGCGCGATGCGGCACCCTCATTGGGCGCAGCCCCTGGGCGCGAGCTGCAGGGCCCTCTTGCTGGGCCCTTGGATGCCTCCAAAACCTCCAAGACAGGGGGAGGTTGGAGGGATGGACAAGGCCGTCCGCGATGGTGAAGCGAGATCGCCTGCTGTGGTCCGTACGCCCTCCCAGGAGCGGGCGCGACAGGGGGGCCAATGGGGAGGCCTAAGCGACGATCTCCCACGCGGTGGCTTTTTCGCTCCTCCGCCCCTTGCCCATTGTCCTCCCGCCTCTCGCCCGGAGCACGAGCCCTGGCGCCCTCCTGGCGCCCTTGTCCCCAGCCAGTCAGGTGCTGGCCCCGGGATGCGCCGCGCGTGGCACGAAGCATAGCGGCTCACTGACATGTTGCCGGACTGGCCTTGGCAGGGATCCTCCGCCAGGCAGGTCGGTGGCCCCGCCATCCGGAGGCGACGCTCGCGACGCTACACTGCTCGTACTCGAGCCTGTCTGCTCGTGGCCTGACCTCCGGGGCACGTCTGACAATAGCCCGTCGCTGAGGTGCCGATACTCAGACGAAAGAAAGGGCTTTCTTTCAGGCTCATGCGTAACCACACCCGGCTCCAGATGATTTGGCATCGGCGACAAAAATACGACATGGTCATACCACCTGAGCACACAGGCATTGTCGGAAGAGGCGCAGCTGTGAGGTGCACGACAAAGTCGCCTTGCGCATTGACTCCATGGATCGTGTTGACGAGCTGGCAGGGAACTCCCCTGCCGCCCACCTACCTAGGCCGTGGGTTCATGCGGAGGCAGCCTCAGCCCTCTGCTCGCCGTGTCATACCGTATTCACAAGTCGATGTCGATCTTCCGTGAAGGACTCCTTCATCACGAGCAAGCCTCGTCTTCGGCAGCGCAGCCGCGCGCTCGGCTGATGGCGTTGGTGTACCGCCACTGGCTCGAAAACCCGGCCAGTGCAACGATCATGCCCTCAACTATCGCATTGATGTGGACTATGCCCTGTCGCCACTTGTACCACCATGGAGCTTTGTGCCTTAGTGCCACCTGCTATACGGTTGCACTGCAAAGAGACTGGGCGGAGCCAGACAATGGCAGCGGGGAGGACCTGCTTTTTCCCCGTTGGCCTCCACCGCCGGTCCACGAAGGTGGTTGGGACAATTGGTGTCCTTGACTGCGAACGAGCCACGTCCCGAGCCCTCATATCGCCAGAAGACAATGGAAATGCCGCATGGGTGCTTGCCTGTGGATTGCACATCATCTCCTGGTCGCGAAGATCACTGCTCGACCCAAGGCCTTTGTCCGAAGCTTGGCCTTGGGCGGAGCCAACCAGACTTCGCAAGGACAGAGTCTCTCTCACGCGGCCCGCCCGTGATCGTCAGGGGGGCCTGGCGGCCGTTTGCGCGTACACAGTCATGGCTGGCCATTGTGCATGAGACCACAGCTGCCGGTCTTGAATCGCTGCACCAAATGCATGGAAAAGAAAGAGTCAGGACCTGAGACCAAAGCATCCGGTCTTCCTGGCGCGCGCATCACTAGTGGGATCTGGCAACTCGCCTATTGTTCTGGCGCCCTTTGTCCACATCAGCTGTCCTCCCCAGATCGCTTGCGCGAGCTAACAACGGGCCTATCCAAGCTGACTTGAGCACTCTGAACTTCCTATTCTCGACGGACGGCGTGGCAGAAGTGGTCTCGGACAGGCCTCCCATTGGCAGCAACGCGAGACCCAATGAGAAGACGTAGACGGGTTCTCCTGCAGGGGCACTCGGGCGCCATCCCTGCTGCGCTGGACGTTCCCCTGCCGCGACGCTCTCTGACGTCCGCGCTTGTGGCTTCGTGGTGGGGTCTCGACTGGCTCTGGCCCTGTGGCCCGGCGCCGTCGAAAGTTCTGAAACGAGCCAAGTCTGAGAACCCATCCAGGGGGTCAGGAGTGCTTTTCCTCATGCGCTGCTCAAAGTGGGTTAACAAAGTGCCTGCCGCTCCGTCTTGTCTTGCCAGCCAACCATGTCTGAACTCTGCAGCTGGTCCAGACGTTCAAGACTCGCCTAGTCGCTTCGTCACGACACTTTCCTCACCCGAAGCGACGCAACACCACGGCCGAATTCGGTGTCCGCTGCTGGCGCGGTCCTCCTCTTTGTGCTGTTTCGAGAAGTAGCCATGTGACGAAACTTTGCGCCAATAGCCTGGCCATCGTCCGAAAGGCGCTGCCGGAAGCTGGGGCTGATCTCCATTGCGCGCTTCCATGTCGCAGGCACACCGTCAGACCGCGCGAGGTTTGTCCCGCAACCAGTTGTCAGTCATATCCACGGGCGTTGTCAAAGTTGAGACCACCAGTTATCGTTGCAAATGCAGTTTAGATTGAGTAAAAACAATCTCCCTGCGCGTGGGATAAGTGATAGTTCATCCCATCGCCAGCACTCGCTAGAAAGATCACAAGACGGGGGGCGGGTTTACGTTGCCTTGCATGCATGAAACGAAACATCCCAAGTCTCTCCGTACGGCCTCCTCCACGCCCATGCAACCCTGCTTCTCTCGTCGTTCCTCGAGGTAAAAATCAGTACCGGGAAGGAGAAGGTGTGAACACCAATAACATATCTTGAAACAAGACCATATTGTCCTTTGTTCCCTGCTTGCTTGTTCTCAGGTCGGGCGCTGGGGAAAGCAGGGGTTGGAGAGATCGCCATCGGCGGCGGCGGCGGCTACAGGACCAGCAGCCCCGTGCACTCGAGTACAGTCTGCGGGGACACTTACGCATGCAGGCATGCCATTCAAGGCAGGCATCCTTCGTGTGCCTTTCCCACTTGTATGAGTCTGGGGGAGGAAGGGGTTTCGAAATCACGAGAAGCTTAGCTCGGTGAGACCTCGCGATTGGACAGACCATTGTCGCTGCCAACAGCCTGTGCCTAGTTTACGCTGGCTACGAGTCTTCCCTTACTGCGCACGCGGGTCCACGGAATCATGCAACTATCAATAAAGCGGACAACAGCGAGGCAAGACGAAGACATGTTGCTAACCCGTCATGGGCGGACTTGGTCTCAGCCTTTGTCGAGAGAGGGCTGCTCTATTAAAGGCCCTGAAAAGACCTGTTTCCTGATCAGGAAATCACATGTTTTGGCACAACTTGTGACATGCTTAATCTCCGAGCCGTCGCCAGATCTCCCAGGATTTCGTTCCTTTCGAGTATTTAGCTATTTGCGGCCACTCTCACATGACGATTTGATTCGGTGAAAATCCCCCCCGCTCTAATATTAAGAAGAATGCGTAATATCCTGATCGGCTACAGAGCGTCTGTGCTGAGTCTCTTAGCGAGGGATGACGACGGAGCAGCAGCTTGGCGACCAGCTCGTCGCAGGTAGATCGCCGTGATCCACTCTTTCCTTCGTGCTGTATATTGCCATGTTCATGATCTTGGCTGAGCCCCTCGAGACCTGAAGAATGGCATGTGACGCTATGCTTGAGGCTCGTTTGTCCTTGCGGCCGTATTGCCTAGGAGCTATTGCTGATGAAGAAAAGCAACTTTTTACTGTCCGGTCCGAGACTTTGGACGGTAATGGCGATGGCTGTTGGTCTATGCTCGGATTTTCTCTGAAAATCTGAGTTGTGTCGAGGATCACGAGAAATTGGGCAAGAACACCTTGGCGGTTGGAGTTCCTGATTCTCATTTTCACCTAGTCATCCAGAATCGTTGTGGCTGGCCCAAGACAATCATTATCTACGGGACAATGGCATAGTTGCACCAAGCCCTTCAGTCAAATAGGCAGGGATAGGCCCCAGAGGATTGTGAAGAAGGCATGCCATTCACGCGACAAGTCCATGTTGATGACAAGTCCAGACTTCTCTCGTTGAAAAGAAATCGAAGTCAAGAACGCAGATGCCGCAGCAAGGCAAACTAGAGCCTCGGCAAAACCCATGGCCTTCTTTCCACGAGACTAGCGTTCCACTTACCCAGTCCAGACCAGGTGCCGCCAACTGAACGAGTTGGCCATTGCAAGAAAGTCGACTCCCATATGAGTCCTTACGGCACCAAGTCCATGGCCACCATAATCGGATGCAACCCGGGACCATCGTGAATTTTCCGTGCAGCGTGCCACTGCGACTCGGGCAGCGTGCCGGAGTAGTGTCAGAGCGTAGTGATATGCGCAGAGTTCAGGCAAAGTCGGATCACGGAGCCTATACAAGACAATACTGTTGGCTCATTGACCATCCTACACTCCTGAACAGTAGTGGCGGGAACACTGTTGCAATCAGGTCGATTTCTGCACCTTTTCGGCCAGAGCGCACACGTCTCGTGATGACTTAGGCACGAGCCGCCCTGTACGCGCGCAGATGGCTGGTTGCTTAGGTCTGTGCCGAGAAGAGCATGGACCTCGGATATATGGTTGTTTCCGTCTTGCTACTAAGCATGGCAAGCTATTGATTTACATGATTATAATTGCCGGTATCACAACAAGCGTAACATCAAATGATGTGCATGTACTGAATGAGTTGATTCAGGAACCATGCAATACAATCGCTCTCATCTAGAACTAGTCTACCGGGAGTGACGAATGGGGATGGTTGCCTGATCATCATGATCTCGGTAGCAAATATTTCTCAATAGCTATTTATACATGCAGGTATGAGGCTGTTCTGTCGACACCTCGATAGCTTCGATATCATTCGAGGTCGACTGACTAGATGGCAGTGATGCCCTGTGTTAAGACTGGGAACCCGCATGCGTTTGTACAACTTATACAGCTAACGGTCGGTGGTGAGTCTCGAGTTTCTATCGTATTCTAAGCAGTAACAAAACATCTAATGACAACCTCTACAGCTGAAGTACCACCGACGAGAAGCTTAGTCTGTGCACTTGATGTGGGTAGCAGCAGGTCAAACAGCCGCGGCCACAGCCTCGTCCTCAACCTCCTTGGGAGCAAAGTGGTCGGTATCCTCAAAGCCGTAGTCCTCGCGCGTCCACAGCTTCATCCGCTGCGTGCGGAACTCTTCAAAATCCCACTCCCGGTCCTCGAGATGCGCAGGGTCCTTGTAGACATATACCTCGGTCTCCACCACCTCATCCTCCGCCTTGCCGTTTGACTCGCCCTCCTGGCCCTTACTGCCACCGGGCTTAGGCAGGAGGCGGACTTTCACGGTCTCACGGACGTATCTGGTTTTCCGAGAACGGCTCGATTAGTGACATGCCGAGCAAACATCATCCTTTTCTAATTGGCAAGAGCATGGGAAGCGATGTTCGGGATGACAAAGACGAAGCAAACTTACTCGTCTCCCTCAAACTGATCGAGCTTGTACATGTTGGCCGCCGTCAGGCCGGTCACGTACATGCCGCGTACCTCGTGATCCGCATCTGCTGTAATGCCAGGGTAGTCGGCATATTTGACTCTCCTACGGTAGCGTGTTAATTGCAGGGTCTCAGGCGATCAGGCCCCGAAACCGCTCTTGATCTAAGCTATAATCACAGCTGTCTTTCCGGTCCGCGGAGAAATGGGCTCATGATAGACACGTACCGTCTGCTGTAGCCGGGCAGTATCGCCGGGTGGAAGTCATGAAGGCTCTTCAGAACGGCGACATCTTGGGTGGCAGAGCGGTAGCACACAGTGAAGAACACCTCGGGTGCCATCTGTAAAGAAGTGAGGTGAGCGGCCTGTCTCACTGAGCCCTTGACAGCGGCCGAGCATGACCGTGTAGGAACGTGGAACGTACCAAAGTACCTGTTGCACTGTCAGGATTGATAAAGTAGTATGTGGACGAGGTCATGCCGGAGCTCCACTGCGAGTAGGACTTACCGTAGAAGAAGGCCGTGTGCGTCTCGTCAGAACCCATTGTGTGTGTGAGTTTCGACAGATGGTCCTTATCGCGGTTGCGTCACACTACCTCAACGACCAGAATACGGGCGGCGTTCAGAATCACCACACGAACAAGCCTGAAGAGATTCGATGCGCTGGGACAGTGGTTGGCATCACGCAAGGCAGACTGACCCAGGGGACCGACCGTTGGGAGGGAGTGACGCCCACCGAGCCGTTATCAGATCGGCCTGACCCCACCTTTAGGGGTGCCCGCTCCGTCTTCGGCTTGGGGGACTTGCAACACACTCAAAGTCTGGAGCCAGGCACATGGCATGTTCTGCTGAGGCTCACAATGGACGTCAAGAACACCTGCCAGGCCGCGCCTCTTTCTTTTTCCATTTAACATGCCAGCTTCACACGGTTGGATGTAAATGTCACCGTATCCGTCCCTTCCCTTTCGCGTGCAGCTACGACGATAAGACGACGGGCTAAAGTAACGACTGGGCGCGTGCGACACTCATGACACCGACAAAACTTCATCATTCACGCACAACTCGCCTCTCGTGGCAAATGATGGGATCTTTGCATCACAGCTATCTGATACGCATCTCAGCCGGAGGCGCGAATGCCCGCCTCTAACTGTCGGGGGCAGACTTGCAGTACTCAACTAGCTGCAAAGAACTTACCATGCGAGTGCTGCTCGTGGAGCTACTTTTTTGGTCGAAACCAAGTGATCTGGATCTGTCGATTGTCTTGCTGCCCCAGTGGAAACGCCAGATGCAGCGATGGCTGACTACAACAGTACGATGCGTGTGACTCCGTAGCTGTCAGGATAGGCGGACGGGGCAGCTCCGATCATGAAAATCCCCGAATGCCACGCGGTATATGCACAGTCGTCGGATGCGACGTCACCTGGGGAAGTCCTTTGGTCGGGAGCGTCTTTCGCGTCAACCACAACGCGCCCAGCACTGGGGGCGGCTCTGCGACAACTGGACACTTAAGCACCAAAAGAGTTTAGCGCAGGGACATGGGCCCGGCCGGGGTGCGGCGGGCCCCTGAGCCAGACAAAGGCTTTGATTGGCCCAGTGGCTGGGGGAAGGCGGCCCTAGAGCTAGACAGATATGGCCTAGCGCCAAATGATTTCGCGACGGCAGGCCCCAGCGACTCGAGCTTTCGAGGTTTCTGTCCGTTCTCTGGTCTTCGAAGGCTTCCCTGTTGGTCGCAGGCTAATTATCTCCATCCCCCCAAAGCACCTGGGTCTACACTTCGACGTCGTCGTCGTTCTTGCCGAATTCCACGATACCCCCAGCAGTTTTTCTGCATTAATCAACCTCGGCTCACCCGGCGACGGCGCTTCCACCCTGCGTGATAACCTCAGCACCACCACGATACCCACCAAGCTGAACGTGTTTCTCCCTGCGTGCCGTGCCCCTTCGAATAATCGCATCGCCATCCCACCTTTCCCCCGGACGCGATTCCCTCCAGACGACTAGACCACACAACCACGTCTACGCAACCGACACAGCGTTTTCGAAGCATCCGCCCGCACCCTCGACACCAGCTTGCGACCGCGACATGCTTTCAAACGGATCGGCACACAGATAGCGCTCCTTCCCGGCACTTCGACTCTTGCTAGTGGTGCTCGTGGCGCGCATGCGCACCCGCCATCGCCATGTCGGGGGCCGCGCTCGAAGATATAGTCAAGCGGCTGACTATATCTGAATTCGGTACGCAACATCCCGCTCGAGCCATGCAAGACCCTCGCTGCGATTCGTGTCCAGCGCTGGCCATCCCTCTTGCTCGAGCTTGTACCGATTTGCTTGGAGGATAAACTGACACCGTTCGCAGAGCCCAAATCGAAACTCGAAGCGGCCATTTCCCTTCGGGACAGCCTCGACCACTACACAAATGGCCCTAATTATGCCATATTCCTGAAGAGGGTGATGCCCACATTCATCAACACTCTAAGAGGGCCATGCGTGTTCCAGAGCACGTCGCCGGAGCAGGTATGTTGGCATCATTGTACGTTTGAGACTTCCTGTGCTGACGAGCGCCTCGCCCTAGAAACTCCGGAACTGCACACTCGAGATCCTCCATAGATTGCCGACACACCAGACACCGACAGAACCCTTCGAGCCGTATGCCGAGGAGATCGTGGAGCTTCTCATGGGTCTCGTGCGCAACGACAACGAGGACAATGCGACGCTATGCGTGAAGATCGTGTCCGACATTATGAGGCACCAGCCCAAGGTCCTCCACACCAAGGTGCAGGCGTTCTTGAACCTGATCCAGGAGCTGTTTGAGCAAATGGAGAAGGTCGTCCGCGAACAGCTCGATAACACGTCGACCACGAATTCTACAGGCCCGCCGTCTACACCAAACAGCACGCAGCCGAACTTCCAGTCTCCGCGCCCAGGGTCGCCGGTGGCATCCGTGACTGAGCTCGGGCAGGATCCGCAACAGCAAAACCGACCTCTTCTCAAAGGCATGCAGTCCTTCAAGGTGCTGTCTGAATGCCCCATCATTGTCGTCTCAGTCTTCCAGACCTACCGCACGATAATACAGACCAATGTCAAGGCGTTTGTACCACTCATCAAATCAGTCCTGTGCCTCCAAGCCAAGGCGCAGGAGCAGGCGCACGCAGAGGCCAAGGCCAAGGGCACGATATTCGCCGGTGTTAGTCCGAACATCAAGAATCGTGCGGCCTTTGGCGAGTTCATCACTGCACAGGTGAAGACGATGAGCTTCCTCGCGTACCTGTTGCGGCAATACTCGAGTCAGCTTGCGGACTTCCTCCCGACCCTGCCGGAAATCGTCGTGAGACTGCTCCAGGACTGTCCTAGGGAAAAATCTGCGGCTCGCAAGGAGCTTCTGGTTGCCATTCGCCACATTATCAATTTCAACTTCAGAAAGATCTTTCTTCCGAAAATCGACGAGCTGCTGGAGGAAAAGACACTGATTGGCGATGGCTTGACTGTGTACGATACTATGCGGCCTCTGGCGTACAGCATGCTCGCTGATCTGATCCACCATGTCCGGGACTCTCTGTCTCCCGAACAGATCCGGAAAACGGTCGAGGTTTACACGAAGAACTTGCAGGACAACTTTCCCGGGACTAGTTTCCAGACGATGAGCGCAAAGCTGTTGCTCAACATGGCCGAGTGCATCGCCAAAATGCAGAACAAGATGGACGCACGCCATTACTTACTAATGATACTTAATGCCATCGGCGACAAGTTCGCGGCCATGAACAGGCAATATCCTAATGCCGTCAAGCTCTCGAAGCTTTACGCTCAACAAGCTGAGAACCAGGTCCAGGAGACTTACTTGGCAGACAAAGAGCACCCACCGGAGTGGGACGAGACCGACATCTTCACGGCGATGCCCATCAAGACGTCGAATCCTAGAGATCGAGGCGCTGATCCCGTGGTGGACAACAAGTTTCTCTTCAAGAACCTCATGAACGGCCTTAAGAACACCTTCTACCAGCTTCGCTCGTGCAATGCGGCGCTTCAGATCGAGCCACAGAACGCGCCACCACACTGGCAGGACGTCTCGTACGGCTTCTCGGCAGAAGAGGTAAAAGTCATAGTCAAGCTTTTCCGCGAAGGTGCCTACGTCTTCCGCTACTACGAGATCGAGAAACCGGCGGCCGAGTCCCAGTACGCCTCGCCCGTTGAGTATATGGCCAACTTCTACATGGTTTCTAGTAGCAAGGAGGAGAAGGACCTGCTCGAGACGTTTGCGACCGTCTTCCACTGCATCGACCCCGCCACCTTCCATGAGGTTTTCCAGCAGGAGATTCCGCGCCTGTATGAGATGATTTTTGAGCACACGGGATTGCTGCACATCCCGCAGTTCTTCTTGGCTAGTGAAGCTACGTCACCCAGCTTCTGCGGCATGCTGCTGAAGTTCTTGATGGAGCGCATCGACGATGTGGGTTCAGCAGATGTCAAGAAGGCCTCCATCCTGCTGCGACTTTTCAAGCTCGCGTTCATGGCCGTCACACTATTTGCCAACCAGAACGAACAGGTCTTGCTCCCACATGTCGTCGATATCGTCACCAAGTCCATTGAGTTGTCTACCAAGGCCGAAGAGCCGATGAACTACTTTCTCCTGCTGCGTTCCTTGTTCAGGAGTATCGGCGGTGGCAAGTTCGAGCATTTGTACAAGCAGATTCTGCCACTCCTCGAGATGCTTCTCGATGTCCTCAACAGTCTGCTCATGGCAGCCAGAAAACCGGCCGAGCGCGACCTGTACGTCGAACTCTGTCTGACAGTACCAGCTCGTCTCAGCAACCTTCTACCACACCTAAACTTCCTCATGCGGCCCCTTGTCGTTGCGCTTCGTGCAGGAACGGATCTGGTGGGCCAGGGCCTGCGGACACTTGAGCTTTGCGTGGACAATCTTACGGCAGACTACCTGGACCCCATCATGGCGCCTGTCATTGAGGAGCTGATGAATGCGCTGTTCGAGCACCTCAAACCACACCCCTACAGCCACTTCCACGCACACACTACGATGCGCATCCTTGGCAAACTGGGAGGGCGCAACCGCAAGTTCATGACCGAGTCTCTACCCGTCAGCTACCAGAAGTATGCCGACGACCCCTCAAGCTTCGATATGCGCTTGATAGGATCGAAGAAGGACCGCGCCTTCCCGGCCGAGCTTGGCATCGATCTGTGCATTCGTAAGCTCATGGAACAGCCTAAGCTCACAAAGCCTAATGCACCAAAGACGCACGACGCCTTCTACAAGAAGCACGCACTGCATTTCATCAAGGCTCAAATCAAGATTCGTATTGGCCTCGACAATCTCCCCGATGACCTGCCTCGTCTTGTCCGTCTGCAATCTCAAGACTTGCTGGCTCGTAAGCCGGCTGCTGACTTCCCATTGTTCGAGAAGTCGATGCGCCAAAAGTCAGTCGTCAAGAAGGACGAGCAGGACGAGATTATGAAGCGCCTACTCAAAGCCATCATGTTTGCACAGTCCATTGAGGAGTTCCGGGACGACGCCGATGTTTTCTTGATGAATATCTGCCGCCACTTCGTGATCCTTGAGATCGGGCGGTCTCTGGTCGACCTCAAGAAAGAGATGAGTCCCTTCGATCCCAAAGCTGGCGAAGGTCCGCTGTTCGTGGATGCTCGCGTCCTCGCAGACGCGATCCTAGAAAGCCTGGCGTCAGACCTGGCCGAAGTTCGAGATGCCGCCTTCCGCGCTATCCGTGCCGTCTACGACTCCACCGCCACGATCTTTGGCTCTGAGACGCATGTTGGCCGTCTCCCTTTCTTCAACCACTTGAGCAAGACGTTCTGCCACGCCTGCCACGAGGAAGAGTGGTTTACCAAGACTGGAGGAAGTCTTGGTATCAACTATCTCCTCAGCGGCGTCGATATGGGCGATGCTTGGGTCACAGCCAAACAGATGGACTTTATGCGCGCTCTCATGTATGTTGTCAAGGACATGCCCCAAGACCTGCCAGAGAAGACGAGGAATGCTGCACAGCAAACACTCGAGTCTCTTTTGAAGCGAGTCACAAAGAACGCGAAGAAGGAAGACGCGCTGTACGTGCCAGCCCCACCTGGTCAACCGCAGGCAAAGGCGCCACGCCTGGCCCAGATCTGCGTCTTCTTCAACGACGAGCTTTCACACATGAACAGGCATGTTCGCATCACGGCGAGACGCTCGTTGGAGATCGTTGCGGGCGCGACCAACGCCGAGATACATGAGCTTCTCGAACCTTACAAGGACAGGCTGCTGTCGCCTATCTACGCCAAGCCGCTGCGTGCTTTGCCGTTCTCTACTCAGATCGGCTACATCGATGCCATCACCTACTACATGGGCCTCAAGGCGGATTTTGTTTCGTTCGATGATCACCTGAACCGTCTGCTTATGGAGTCGCTGGCTCTTGCTGATGCTCAAGACGAATCACTGGCAAACAAGCCAGGCGAGTTCCGGACGCATGAATCCATTGTTAGCCTCAGAGTCGCCTGCATCAAGATCCTGAGCAAGGCGATGAGCTTCGACGATTTCCAGAAGGGTCCGAGCAATCCTACGAGGACGAAAATCGTCTCGGTGTTCTTCAAATGCCTCTACTCCGAATCAAAGCCCACAATCGAGGCCGCCAACGAGTCGCTAAAGGGAGTCTTGTCTCACACCACGAAGTTGCCCAAAGACCTGCTTCAGCAAGGCTTGCGTCCCGTCCTAGCAAATCTTCAGGATGCCAAGCGTCTCAGCACGCACGGCCTCGATAATCTCGCCAGGCTCTTGCGTCTGCTCACCTCCTACTTCAAAGTAGAGATCGGTGCGAGACTGCTTGACCACATCAAAGTCCTCGCAGAGCCAAACCTGCTGCAGCAGTTGTCATTCACATTCTTCGAGCAGAACAGCCAAATGAAGGTTATCGCTGCTGTCTTCAACATCTTTCATTTGTTGCCGCCGCAAGCGGAGCAGTTCAAGGAGCGCCTTATTGACACTTGTCTCGAGCTGGAGGACAAGCTCCGGCGCACTCATCAAAGCCCGTTCCGCCCACCCCTATACAAGTATCTCAACAGGTACCCAGCGGAGGTTTGGACCTTCCTCGTCAGCAAGCTTGAAGACCTGAGATACGGCCGTTTCTTGTCCCAGGTTCTGCTGCACCCAGACAGCAAGGTACTGCGAGATTTTGGTTCCGCCAATGTGGAAGCACTCATCGCTGCCTGCATCCAGATCATCGGTGCTGGCAAAGAGACACGCTTCATTGCTGTGGTCAACACTGTCAACATCCTCAACTCTCTGAGCCAGCATGCGCACTCCCAAGGCTGGATGGAGCGAAAGGACACCGTGGGCTGGCTACGGTCCGTTTCAAAAGACCTGGAGCGTCAGTTGAGGACGGGCCAGATGCCTCCGAACTTGCGTCTAGCTGCCGACCAAGCTGCTGAGCAGATCATGGGCATCTTCACTCGGTCACTCGCCCTTGCACCAAAGGACCTGGACTCCTTCTTCACACTCATCGAAACTGTCTCCCGAGATGAGTTCCGCGCTACTCCCGAGCTTTTCTCATACATCTATGAGCACGTTATCTGCAAGGAGTCCATAGAGGACTGGAAGGCTATCGTGCTTCGCTGCTTTGACGTCTACGTTGCAAAGAATACATCGCAGAAGACCAAGTGCTTCATCCTGCGCTACATTGTCAATCCGATCGTGGCCAAGGACATCATGTGCCACTGGAACCGCCCAGGCAAGACACAGAAGTTGATGGATCGCTCGATAATCGAGGCTATTAACAACAAGATCTGGAAAATCAACTCTGGAGACCAGCAAGAAGATCTCGCTCAGCCTGGTATCGACCACACACGCATGGAAGTTTTGCAGCTGTCTGCAATGCTAGTCAAGTACCACCATGCCATGCTTCAAGATGCCAGGAAGGACATCATCAAGTTTGGCTGGACTAACATCCGACTTGACGACGTGATTAACAAGCATGCGGCTTATGTCGTCCTGGCATACTTTATCGCTCACTACGAGACACCGCCAAAGATCGTCACCCAGGTCTACTACTCGCTACTTCGGACCAGCCAGAATGAAGGACGAGCGCTGGTGACGCAGGCACTTGAGCTCATGGCGCCAGTGCTCCCAATCCGTTGCAATGCTCCTCCTGGAGACCGTAATGCCGTGTGGGCGATCGCACCCCGGCGCATCCTTGCAGAAGAAGGACAGAATGTGCAGCAGATGACAAGCATATTTCACTTCCTTGTTAGGCATCCGGATCTGTTCTTCGAGTCTCGCGATAAATTCGCCCTCCTCATCATCACGTCTCTTAGAAAGGTTTCCTCGCCGACGACGACATCCAACAACGAGAGTAAGAGGCTAGCCTTGAACATGATGTGGCTCATCTGGCGGTGGGAGCAACGACGCGTGGAGGGCAAGCTGGCCAGTTCGCCACGGGCACTTTCAGCGTCACCCAACTCGAAGAAGCGCAGGTTGGACGGCGAGATGGTCACCTCATCACCTCCCGCAGTCCGTCAAGGTGCAGCAGGCGACAAAGCGGAGTTCCAGATTCCTGCTGCGTTCCGCCTTAAGATGATTAAGTACCTAGTCGAGTTCATTGCCCAGTTGAACGAAAGGTATCAGCTGCCCTCGGCAAAGCCGCGCGACAATGCCACGCCTGCTGGTCCAGCCCTGCCAGCTCAGCCCTCTGAACTCTGCAAGAAGGCTATGACTCTCTTCTACAATCTGATCCAGCCTCAGTACTGGGGCGACCTGGACGTTGATCTCTTCCCAAACATCACAGACGTCGTGCTGGCGAGCGAGAAGACCACAAAGATCTTGAACGCCGACCCATCCGATAAGGACAATTATGATGAGAAATTCATCACCAACATCATCAACACTCTCCAGGTCGTGCGTATCGTACTCAACTTCAAGTCAGATGACTGGATTGTAAAGAACATCTCTTCCATCCAGAAGATTTTAGAGAAGTCGCTCAGATCCGAGAACGCCGAGCTGCAGGACTGCCTGCATTACTCGGGTTCTGAGACAGACATCGAACGTGGGCTCAAGTCGACTGTGCAGAGAATTCTGGAGGCTGCACCGGAGGACGTGCCGATGGAGGATGCTGATGCGGAAGGAGAGTCCGAGGTGACGACATCCGAGATTATCACGTTCCTATCGAACGTAGCAACCGAGACACTGGCCGCTTCGAATTATGTCTCTGGAGTCAACATTCTGTGGTCTCTCGGCCAGCGACAACCATCCACAATCGATCCTCATGTCCCTGCTCTCATGAAGGCACTTCAGACAAAGCTCGCACGTGAGCATGTGCAGCACTACACTAGTGTCGCAGCACACCAAATGGCCATGACTGGGGTGAGATCTCAGGATCCCAATGCACAAGCTGGCGAGATGTCTCCATATGACCTCACGGTGCAGACTGATCTCATGATCAAGGCGATCCAAGTCACCGCTATGCGCATGGAGATCCTCGGCGACAACCGCA
Organism: Microdochium trichocladiopsis; assembly: GCF_020744255.1. Lineage (NCBI taxonomy): Eukaryota > Fungi > Ascomycota > Sordariomycetes > Xylariales > Microdochiaceae > Microdochium > Microdochium trichocladiopsis. The sequence continues at coordinate 1,139,457 of NW_025763547.1, forward strand.
GGCCCTTCTTGAGCGTGCTCGCCACCCTCGTGGAGAAGTCGCACCACGTCGCACTCTGTGAGAAGATTCTCGAGATGGTGGAGGCATGGGTATTCCGATCCGAAGGCACCTGGCCCACGTTGAAGGAAAAGACGGCAGTGCTCCACAAGATGCTGTCTTTCGAGCACCGCAGCGATCAGACAATGCTTATGAAGTTCCTTGATCTGGTTCTTCGCATCTATGAGGACCCCAAGATCACTCGCACAGAACTCACTGTCCGAATGGAGCATGCGTTCTTGATCGGAACGCGCGCACAGGATGTTGATAGACGCAACCGCTTCCTGGCAATCTTCGACAAGAGTCTCTCCAAGACGGCAGTTGCCCGCCTGCAGTACGTCATTACAGCTCAGAACTGGGACACGCTTGCCGACTCGTTCTGGCTCGCACAGGCCTCGCAGCTTCTTCTTGGAGGAGTCGAGCTCAACGCCAATATATCGCTGCACAAAGAAGACATCCAGACACTCCGTCCCTCGCAGCTCTTTGGCCCATATGCAGAGGACACAAGGGAGCCTGCAGCCATCATTGATGACAAGTACGAGACGTTCATGTCCAATCATCGCCGTTTCGTGGCCGAGCTTGGCGACGTCAAGGTGCGCGACCTGATTGATCCGCTGGTCCAGCTTCAACACGTCGACAACAACCTCGCTCAAGAACTCTGGGTCACACTTTTCCCAATGTACTGGGCTGCGGCAGCCAAGGACGAGAGATCCGAGCTTGAGAAGGGAATGGTCATTCTGCTCACGAAGGACTTCCATTCGCGACAGATTGACAAGCGGCCAAATGTTGTGCAGGCTCTGTTGGCAGGCGCTGCCAAGGCTTGGCCCGAGTGCAAAATACCACCGCATGTGCTCAAGTTCGAAGCTAAGACGTACGATGCTTGGTACACGGCTATGGTGCAACTTGAGAACGCTGCCATCAAACCCGATGTCGACTCTGCGAACGTTCGGGAAAGCAACTTAGATGCCCTTGTCGACCTGTACGCGAGCCTGAAGGAAGACGATCTCTTCTACGGCACGTGGCGCCGTCGGTGCCAGTTCGTCGAAACCAATGCCGGCCTGTCCTATGAGCAGATGGGCATGTGGGACAAGGCGCAGAAGATGTATGAGGCGGCGCAGATCAAGGCCCGCACTGGAGTCATTCCTTTCTCACAGGGCGAGTACATGCTGTGGGAAGACCACTGGGTTCACTGTGCAGAGAAGCTGCAGCAGTGGGACATTCTTCAGGACTTTGCAAAACACGAAAACCTGCAAGATCTTTTGCTCGAGTGCGCCTGGCGCAACATCGAGATGTGGCAGACTGCGGAGCACCGTGAAAGCTTGGACATGCTCATCAAGGGTGTCATGGACGCGCCTACACCTCGCCGCGCTTTCTTCCAGGGCTTCATGTCCCTGCTCAAGTTCCACAACAAGCAAGAAACTCCTCAGGATTTCCAGCGAGTATGCGATGAGGCGATCCAGCTCTCGATCCGGAAGTGGCACCAGCTGCCGAAGCAGCTTACGACCGCCCACATTCCTCTCCTGCACAACTTCCAGCAGCTTGTGGAGCTCCACGATGCCAGCGTGATCTGCCAGAGCCTGGCGACCACGACACAGAACAACCTTGACGTGAAGTCCGGCGAGCTCAAGCTGCTCCTTGGCTCTTGGCGTGACAGGCTCCCCAACACGTGGGACGACATCACCGACTGGCAGGATCTCGTCACGTGGCGCCAGCACATCTTTGGTCTTATCAACTCGACGTACTTGCAACTGCTGCCGCAGCAGGGGCAGAATGCCAATGGTGCCTCTTTCGCATATCGCGGATATCACGAGACTGCCTGGATCATCAACCGATTCGCGCATGTAGCACGCAAGCACAGCCTGCCCGATGTCTGCATTGCTCAACTTAGCAGGATCTACACGCTTCCCAATATTGAGATCCAGGAGGCGTTCTTGAAGCTGCGCGAGCAGGCACGCTGCCACTACGAGAACCCGGATGAGCTGACGAGCGGCCTCGACGTCATCAACAACACCAACTTGAACTACTTCAACAACCAGCAAAAGGCAGAGTTCTATACGCTCAAGGGCATGTTCCTGGAAAAGCTCAAGCAGAACCCTGAAGCCGATTCAGCATTTGGCACCGCGCTGTACTACGACATTAGTAAGGCTAAGGCGTGGGCGGAGTGGGGCTACTTCAACGATCGGAAATTCAAGGAGGATCCGACGGACTGGAACTCTGCTCGCCAGGCCTTGACATCGTATCTGCAAGCCATTGGTAGCTACAAGAGTGGCAAGGCGCGCAAACTGATTGCTCGTGTGCTCTGGCTTCTCAGCTTGGATGACTCTAAGGGCACCATCGCAGCGGGCTTTGATGACTACAAGGGCGAGACGCCCGTCTGGTACTGGATCACCTTCATACCTCAGCTTCTTACGGGACTTGGCCACAAGGAGGCTCCCAAGGTACACGCTATCCTGCTCAAGATCGCCAAGGCCTATCCGCAGTCTTTGTACTTCCAGCTGCGTACCACGCGCGAGGACATGCTGTCTATCAAGAAGAACCAGGAAGCCAAGGAGAAGGCTCGCCAGCAACGAGAGCGGGCACAGTCTGCGGCGTCAGCAAACAAGCCGAGTTCTTCCCCATCCGCGGTCAAGCAAGAGAACCCGCAAGCCGCCAAGTCCGAGTCGAGCTCACGCCCACAGACCGCAAATGGCGAGGCGAGCGCTCAGCCCAAGACCGAAGGCACGGAGGGTGCTGCCAACGGCAGTGCCAATGGCGCATCGGGCATGCCTGCCCCTGCAAATGCCACTACACCGGCAGCTACGGGTGAGGCTGCAACAACGACGCCTGCTCCTGCTGCTGCTGCCGCCACAGCCTCGACCACGACCACGGCCGCGGCAGCTACACCTGCAGCAGCCACCGCCGCCAAGGAAGGCTCCGCTCCAGCTGCTGGGCAGAAGAAGCCGCCGTGGGAGCTATCTGAAGAGATTATGTCTGTCCTGAAGACGGCATTCCCCCTACTGGCCCTGTCCATGGAGACGATGGTTGATCAGATTCAGAAGTACTTCAAGTGCCCACCAGACGAGGATGCTTACAGACTCATCGTCGCTCTGCTCAACGACGGTCTAGCATATGTTAGCAGGATGCCATCCTCTTATGCGAAGGATGTCAAGCTGCCGTCTGCGACCGAGACTAACATTACTCGGTTCGCCGAGACGATACTTCCTGCGCACATCAAGTCCTCGTTTGAGGCCGACTTTGTCGCAGTCAAGCCTACAATGTATGAGTACATTCACAAGCTGAGAAAGTGGCGTGACAAATTCGAGGAGAAGCTCGACCGGCGAAACCCGAGAGCATCACTTGAGACTTACTCTAAGCACCTGAGCGAGTTCCGCTACCAGAAATTTGATGACGTGGAGGTGCCCGGACAGTACCTGCAGCACAAGGACAAGAACCAGGACTTCATCCGCATCGACCGGTTCTTGCCCAACGTGGATCTCGTCCGGACAATCGGCGTGTCGCACAGACGACTGAAGATCCGCGGCCATGACGGCAGCGTGCACAGCTTCGCCATCCAACACCCAGCTGCTCGCCACTGCCGCAGAGAAGAGCGGATTCTGCAGCTGTTCCGCCACCTCAACCAGACACTTGCAAAGAAGAAGGAGAGCCGAAGACGTGATCTGCAGTTCACCCTGCCGCTGATGGTGCCGCTTGCACCGCACATAAGAATCGTGCAAGAGGATACCTCATACATCACGCTCCAGGGGATATACGAAGATCATTGCCGCCGCAACGATTTCCTCAAGGACGAGCCTGTGCTGTTTACTATGGACAAGCTTCGCGGGTTGATTGAGCCTAAGGGATCTGTAAGTAGCATAAGCTCTCTGTCTTCGTGTGCACCAACTAATCGTCGTCCACAGAAACAACCTGATCAGGCAGCCTCGGCGCGCCTTGAGGTCTTTTCCGCCATCCAGGCCAAGTGGGTTCCTCACACCGTGGCACTCGACTACTTCCAAGCCACCTTCCCCGAGTTCTCGGACTTCTGGCTCTTCCGCCGGCGCTTCTCGTACCAGCTGTCGGCACTCACCTTCATGACATACATCCTGTACATGACTGGGCGTTATCCGCACAAGATTAACATTGCCCGAGGTTCCGGCAAGGTTTGGGGCTCAGAGCTCATGTCCTTCATGGCGCCCCAGAAGCCATACTTCCACAACCCGGAGCCGGTGCCCTTCCGCCTGACGCCGAACCTGCAGACCCTCATGGGGCCGCTAGCTACTGAAGGCATCTTCAGCCCGGCTATCATGGCGATTGCGCGGTGCCTCGCGGACCCGGAGTTTGAACTTGAGCACGCTCTGACGCTGTTCGTCCGCGACGAGATGATCTTCTGGTTTACCTCGTCCCACCGCGCCGTGCATCTCAACGAGAATCAGCTCCGCGAATCGGTCCAGATGAACTGCGACATGATTGTGAAGCGCGCCGTCAGCCTCGCACAGAGTCCCGTGGGATACCTGCCTGCGTGCCAGACCGTCATCGATCTCATCGCCAAGGCCGTGAACCCCGTCAACCTGGCACAGTGCGATGCATTATGGATGCCGTATCTGTAGAAAAAGCGTAGGGAAGAAGGACTTGGCAGATCGGAATCCCGCAGGGCCCAGGGTCCTTGCAAAGCGCCGACGCTGAAGTGCGATCTCATGCGGGGGAAGCATCGATGATGCATGTTACAACATCAAGACCAACAGGTTTCACAAAGGAGAACCAAGGCACTGGCTTCGATCTTCATCATAAGGCGGCGTTATCTATATGTGATTCTATCTTTGGAAAGCAGTGTGATGGATCAGAGAGCGGAAGCGGGGGCATTACACGATTTGTTTCCTTCTTTTTTTTTTCTGACACCGCACTGAGGCGCGGCAATTTTTTTGTATCGTTATACCATGCCTGAATATATTCATATGGCTATTTCACATCCCTTGACGATGCAAAAGTTGAATGCCAAGCACGAGGGGAGAAGGACTCGTACGCCACGACGACTGACTAGGGTATGGTCACGTCTATACAACGAATGGTTCTGGATGGGACAGTCGCATGCCGTACACTAGAGTCATGTTTGAAGCCCTGCTTTCACACTTTAATCCAGTGCTGTCCACACGCTTTCATCACGATTGTCCGAGGCGCACCTCTTGTCTTGGGGATGACAGCTTGCTTGGCTCTTCATTCATTTGGACTCGTCCTCCTCCGCCCGAGCCTGCACGACACCCTTCTTGACGAGCGGGCTGTGCTGCACCTTGTCCCAGTCGTGCAGCATGCGCGTGTTCATCTCGCTCAGCCGGACCTCCTCGCCTGCCCGCGTGCGCATCTCGGCTTCGTACGCATCGATCAGTTCTTTCTGCTGCTGCTGCGATCCACCTTCTCCTGCTGCTGCTGCGGTAGCAGACGACGACGACGACGACAGAAGCTTGCACAGCTCAGCTGCATCGGCAATGGCGTGGTTGAGACCTTGGCCACGGTCTGGAGAGAATAAAAAGCCACGTTGGGGGTCCCGAGTCAGCACGTGCCCCCGAAACGACGAATTTGTGAGAAGACGGACAGGGCAAAGCCATAGAAGAAAGTGAAGAGGGAAGATAGAGAGAGAGAGAGAGACTCACGGTAGGTCATAGGATGCGCAGCGTCGCCAACAAGAGTGACGAGGCCGCCACGGTTATCCCAGACGTGGCCCTCGGCGCTGGGGTCCCAGTTGGACACACCGCCGTAGAATACGCCAACGCTGTCGTCGCCCTGCCCGTCCTGCATGCGCTCCTGGAGCCAGTCGAACGCGCTGCGCAGGGGCTGGCCGTACACGGCGCTCTTGGCCATGACCTGCTCCCACCGCGCCTTCTTGGTCGCCATACCCTGCTGGGCCGCCTCGGCGTCCTGCTCTTCAGGGCTCGAGGCCCAGGAGATGTAGAACTGGAACACCCAGTCCTCTGGCTTGTCCGGGTCGGGCGCGTCGAGCAGGGCCAGCATGCCCACCATGCCGTGCGGGTGCAGCACCACGTTGAACAGCGGGTGGTACGAGCGCAGGAAGAGAGCCTGCTCGCGAGTATACGAGGCGGCGATGAAGGTCGCGGCAAAGGGGAGCCGGTTGTTCCTGGAGGCCTGCGGGGAGGAAAGGAGCAGGCTGCCGCGCACGAGGCTCTTGCTGCCGTCGGCGCCGACAAGGAGACGTCCCTCGACAGCTGTGCCGTCGTCAAAGATGGCCGTCACGGTGTTGCTGCTGCTGCTGGTGCCGCTCTGGTCTGCGCTCTTGTCGTTGATGTCGAAGCGCACGAGAGTCTTGCCGTGCTCGACCACGACCGGCTCGGCCAGGAAGGCCCTGAGCTTGCTGCGGAGAAACCGGTAGATGCCGTGGAAGGGGAACTCGTTGACCGTCTCTCCCGTCGCGCCGTCGAGGATCTTGACGTAGTCGGCGCCCGGCACGGGCAGCGTCGGGTCTGCCTGGGCCTTGAGGACGTGCGGCCAGCGGTCGGGGCCGACCAGCTGCTCGAGCATGGGAGCCGCCCAGTGACAGGCTAGCGCCCAGTCACGGCCATGCCGTAGGGTCCCGGGGGCTTCCCTCTCAAAGATACGGTAGGGAATTCCAGCCTGGTTGTATTTGGTCCGTTAGTGGGGGGAGCCTGGCTTGTGGAAATGTATGATGGATAGCAGATCTTGTCTCGAGGAAAGGAAAGAGAGAGCCCTCGGGATGTGGCCTCGCCAGTCCACTCACGTTCTTGAGACCGTTCGCCAGAGCCAGGCCACAGCTGCCTTTGTGTTGTAAGTGGCAGATTGCTTGTCAGATTCACAGGGCCATTATTTTCGAGTGACTGGTGGTGGTGTTGAAGGGGGCCACATGCAGGGTCTGGAAATGCCAAAGAGGGGGGCCTTATTCCAACGTACCTGCACCGATGATGAGGACCGGGAGCTGCTTCCCGTCACGCTGACTGGCGATTGAGCTGCTCATGTTGGCGGGCTGACGCTTAGCACAACTTCTCTCAGGCGATCTCGGTGGTCAACGATCCACCGCCAGGGTCTGAAATGATTGACGGAGAGAGTTCGGGTTGATGTTAATGCTGAATCGTGCCGACCTCCCTTCTTTTTTCAGTGTTGTGCACCTTCTCACGCGCCTCGGATCAAGTCTGGGTTAGAGCTAGGCAGTCAGGGCATGGAAAGCGACGGGAGGCTCGTATCTACAAGTCCGAGAGTTTGGCACTTGGGCAAGGGGTACCAAAGCAACTCAAGGAAAAGTCCCTGAACGCATCGAGCCTATCTGCAGGTGCTGTAGTAGCCCCCGTAGCTGGCTGCCTGGGAAACAGCCCCAAACCTGGAGCCAAAAGCCCCCTCGTCAGAAGATGAGCGCCAACTAGAGGAGTGGCGTTGGGGGAGGCTTGGCCTGGCCTTGACCCTTGCGGGCCGATCCGTGTTCTTCCTGTTCGAAACTCTTAATCAGCCTCTTCCTTTACTTTTCGCTCGACGAGCGGGGCAGCATATGTACAAGTTGTATTAGTCCTCCTGGCTGGGCTGCCACTTGAGCTTCTATCTATTTGCGGATATGTGTAGCCGCAGCGGTTGGTGGCGGTGATTATGGCTCCTTCCAGGGTTGTCTGGGGCTGGTCGTATCATGTCACACGCCCAGCCTGCAGGCCGGCAAGTTACCTGGAGCCACCCCCTCAATTCGCGGCAGGCAATATCGCTCAAGTGGACCACGTGGCTGGGGGCCTTCTCTTTGGGTAACGTCCCGGCAACTCGGTATCCGGGACGGCCCCGACGACCTCAGTTCACATGCCATCAAATCATCCTCTCTCATTGTCAACCACTACGGCGGCTGTGCAATCCCCGTCTATTGTCCAGCTTGCAAGACCAGTGTAAGTACAGGTTTGGGAGTCTCTTCTACAAAACACCTTCCGTCATCGTCTACAGACCTCATCGCTCTCTGTACGGCGGCGGAGCTCCTGCTGCTGCTGGCCCGGCACCTGAGCCGGCCGCAGCCATCCCCGCCGACATCACGTACTCATTCGCCTTGGCCATCATGCGCGGGAAGTACTGCTGCACAAACGACTCACTGTAGTGTCCCATGTTAGTGGTCCGTCTTCGCAAGGATGATCAGGCGTCCAATGGCCAACAAAACTTACGTGTAAAAACTGTGGTCTGAATTGTGCGGCTTGACAATGTTGTGCGAAAGCTCGTGCGCCAGCACAACCCACCAGTACACGGCCGCCTCGGCCCGCCCGGGTCCACTCCCCGCCTTGGGGCCGTGAAGCTGCAGGTAGAAGCGCAGGTTGCAGAATACACTGCCATCACGGTTAAAGGCAATCGTGTTGCCCGTCTCGTCGTAGAAAATATGCAGCGAGGATGCAGGGATCGCGTACACATCGCCCACATCCCGCAGCAGCACAGCAAACGCGTTGATGTCCCGATGGTGCGCCTTGAGCAGCTCGCCAATGCTGATCGTCACATCCCGCGACACAAACACCCGCATGTTGTTGGACGACTCGGCGGCAAACTCGAGATCCTTCCCTGCCGTGTCGTCGCAGTACGTCGCCTGCTCCTTAACCTCTTGCGTCGTCGGCGGCGAAAACAGCTGGGACGAGTCATGTGCTCGTGTCGATTTGATGGCATTGAGGAGGTTTTGTTGCACCACCGCCGGGTTGGTCACCTTACCGTCCGGTGGAGGCTTGATTCCAGAGCCAGAGGGTCCAGCGGGTGGCAGCTTGGCGGGCTCTGGCGCAGAGTCGACAAACTTGTTAAGGCTGTCTTGTGCATCGCTAGAGGTGTCGAAGCCGAAACGTTTCGAAAAGCTCTGAAAAAGCCCTTTTCCTTTCGGCCCCGAGGTAGAAGGTGCTAGCATTGGTGGCGGCGCCGAATGCAACAGGTCGTCTGGTGAATTGTGGAATCCGCCGGGCATGCGAGGGGGCGGCGTCTTGTTCTGCTCCCTTGACACAGGAGGGGCACTTTGGGTCTGCTGTCTGAACTCTTGCTCTCTCTCACGAATACGAGCCTGTTCTTCGTCAAGCGCCTTGCGTCTCTCTTCCTCGGCGATTCTAGCTTCGGCTGCCTTAGCCCGCAGGATACGGTCGACGTTGTATCCACGACTCCGAAGGTCCAGGAGATCGAGCTTCAAAAACGGCTCGAAGAAGAAATAGGCTTGCTGGCCGGGACGATTCAGAATAAGCATGCAGATTGCCTGTCCGACTTGGTACATGTCTGGGCGAGACGTTTCGGCTGCCACGTATAAGACATAGCCATTCTGGCTCTTAGCGCTGGCGGCAGATCGCTTCTCTGTGTGTGTTTGCCCTTGTCCACGAAGCGATCTGCGGAGAGCAATTGACCGCACGACTTCCACGCTCAAGTTCTTCTCAAGCCATTTTGCGTCCCGCCTGATAGCATCGGGCGTGTGTCTGGAATACTCGTGGATGAACAGCTTGGCACGTTCAAGGACGTGCTTACGAAGCCAAACGGCCCCGTCCTGCTTCTGGCTCAGACCACCGATCTTGAGGTCCTCCTGAACTGTGCTTGAAAGAGCAGGACAGCCTAGGGCGGCATAAAATGACTCCAGCTTGTCCTCCTCAGGCGCACACATGAGGTGGTCCTTGAATAAGCGGTAGCTGATGTAGTCGTCGAGGATCACAATCTGCGGTGCAGACGCAAGCTGATAATGACGGATCGGGGCCTCCTCTTCCTCAGCCTCAGCCTCCTTCTCCTTGGACACGACATTGATCTCCTTGAACGCAAGCAAGAATTGAGCCGATTTCATCTTCCTCCACAGGTCCTTGTCTCGCTTGATGGTTGCCATATCCTCAGCCAAGAATCTCAACAAGTTGAGATATTTCTCTGGGCTCTGAAGAACACTGAGCAACTTGGCCGGCTCTTCAGCTGCCAAATGGGCAATCTCTAGCTTGGTCGGCTCCGTCTTCGAACCGCACTTGTAGAGAAAAGTGTTCGCCGTCGATCCAAAGTCCACGAAATCAAAGATCTCGCCATAGACCACGGAATTGCCAAGGTAGCAATTTCGGGGGCTAAGGTGCTGGACATCCGCCGCCTTCGTGGCGGCACCTCCGTCTGAGAGTCGGTTCCGTCGAGCGACGGGGACAATGGGAGCATCACGCAGCCTCACAACGAGGTTGTCACTCAGTTCGTTGAGCCTTGTGGAAAAGTAAGTGAAGAGCACGGTCGCATCTCCCTGGGTCTGCGGGGGGCTTCGCAGTAGTCTGCCACAACATTCGGCAATCGGGGGATCTGTCGCCACCCCGAATTTCTGTTGAACCTGTCAATACGTGTCCATGTGTGGATCACACGGATCTCGATATTCGGCTTACAAGAGCATGGGGTAGTAAGTCCCGCTTTAAAATATCGAAGCCTAGGACAGCCGCATTTGCGTTTGAAAAGCAGGCAGAAGGCGCCGCCACCTTCTTTGGGTTCCCCTCAATAGGTAAGAATGCCTTCGTGCTCGAACCGATGTTGAATGAAGCATAGCCATTCGTGACATGAAATTTGATGAAATAGTTCATCGCTCGCTCGCGAAGTGACAAGTCCGATGACGCCATCATGTCAACGAGTTCCGCAGCTGTGGGATACGGCCGCAGTCCTAGGCGGGTTAGAAACCTCGCCTCGGAAGAGCCTGGTCGTAGACCACCACTCGGCCACTGCAAGATCTTGACGTCCAGCTCTCGCAGGGGCGCACGTGGTTCAAAGAGCTCAGAGACTCTGTAAAGGCGAGCTCCAGGTTTTGCAGACTCGCCACCCACTGCCTCGCCTTCAGCTGGGCAGATGCGCGACTCTGTAAGCTTCTTTAGGTCATCGCTGGGAATGTCGGCTTGCACGGATGCAAGGTATTTGATCAGCTCCACATGACTCCAGCGTGCTTGGCCGGCGCCGTCGGCGTCTTGAGATGGATTAAGCAGCCTTTTGAAGATGGTATCAAGGTCCACTGTCTTGCGAACACCAAGCGCAGTCAGGAACTTGTCCTTCAGGCTTGAACATCCCTCAATAGTGGGAAGATCGTCGAACAGTTTCACCGACTGGAAGAAGGACTCCGTCGGTCTTCTCATGCCGAGCTTGGTCGGCATGACTGTGTTGGCCTGCAGCAAAGACACAACTGTTGCCTTGGAGCTCTGACTTAGGTTGTCCCAGCCTTTGGACAAGACGTTGAGAATCTGGATAGCGAACTTGGGCGATTGCGTGAGATCTTGATCTACTGAACGGCCTGATCTAGTCTCGATGAGAAATCTAAGCCACGGGACCACTTCCAGTGATTCCCAGCCGAGGGCTTGAAGCTCAGTAGTTGTGCATTTGCTTGTAAACTCGTAGGGGATCGTGGTCGGAGGTATTGGGAGCCCTGCAGGGATTTTGGTAGGGCTCAAGTAGTTTCTGATGCTGCCGAGCGCGATGATATCGCCTTGGGAACCTTCACCATCACTTATCACAGCGACAGCAACATCAAGCAATCTGTCTTTGCTCCCCGGATCCAATTCGCCCACGATTGCCTTGCGTGCTGCCCATTGAACAAAGTTGACTAGCTGTGCTCCGTTGAGAGGCTTGTCGGCCAGCTCCAAACGTACATCATCGACTGTGATATGTGTAAGCAGTGCGAATTCGGTCAGCTTGTGCACAAAGCCACTGTCTCTGAGCTCGGTCGGAATGATAGGAATGCCGTCCACAAATGAAGCCAGCTCAGGCGTCCCCAACCGGACCTTTGTGGTATAAAGTACACCTTGAGTACTATAGACTTCAATATAGGGCTTCTTGTATGACGTCCAGAACGCCTCCTCGATGATTTGCGAAACGTGGCCACTTGGTGTAGAGTCCCCAAAGGTGAAAGCATTCAGGATATGCTGCGCTTCAGGCATATACTTGGCGATAATATCTGCGCTGAATTTTGACTTGGTGGTAGCTTTGAGCGCCCTTTGCAGCTTGTGATTGAGCTCATCCATCTCATTCGCGAAGGCAAGACGAGTCATGATTCCAGCTGCACGGAGCATTTCAATATTCCACGTACGAACCCAGCGTGCGTTGAGGTCGATAGCTTCTCTCTCGACTGTAGGGATGACCGAAGGAGCCGAAATGTGCATACCAGCTCCAGTCGTCTGCGTAGTAGGAAATCCGATGAAAATGCGTCCGCCGGGCTTCTTGCTTGGCAATACGGAGGCGAAGACATCAGTAGCTTTAGCCACCGCAACTGAGTTATCAGACTTAGCAGAGGCTTGTGTCTCGTCGTACGAGGACGTCAATATGGACAACTTGGCGACCTTGGGCGGTGGCTTTTTGGTGGCCCGCTCAAGCTCGGCAGAGAAGCTTGATGTTACAGATGTCTTGATGGCTGCAGTAGTCACCCGAAGGAAGATCGTGGCGGTAGAAAGCTTTGTGATGTCTTCTGCAATAGCTTCCTGGACAGCCTTCTCCTCCTTCGCTACTTTGCTCGACTTGGAACTCGCTGAATTCGTAGTCAACCGCGAGAAGAAACTTCTGAGTGATGGCATGTCTGAATTGCCAAAGCCGTAGGATTCGTTGCCCTTCGCAGCAGAAGCCACCTGCGGCTTCCATCCGATCGCGCTCATGTACGATGCATCAATCTGAGCACTCGAGCGACTCACGCTCTGGACCTTCATGAGCCTGTCTTTCGTCGTGGTTTCCACATCTCTCGAAAGTGTCACGTCGCTACTTGGACTGGCCTTCTTGTCGAGCCCAAGGATTTGGTAGTCATCTATCCAGAACTCTATCCTCTCCAACGAAACAAAGGTGAGACTTGTTGCGAGAAACTGGCTGACGGACAGCAGGTTCGGCAAGGTGGTTGTCGTGTTTCTGTAGTCGAGGACAAAGGCTGTGTTCGGCGTGCACTCTTCGGGCGGGAGTTGCAGCTTTCTTGTGAATAGAGCATTGCCCTTCCAGTAGAACGCCATAGCCTCGCTTCCTGAGCTGACAAACGGATCTTCGCAGTCGGCAAACACGCTGTAAAAACCGACACCAAATGCTCCGATCTTGGTCTCATCAGGGTTTCCCTCGGCGATCCTCTTGAGTCGGCCCCAGTCCGTCTTCGTGAACGGCTGGCCATTATTTTGCACGACCAGTCGTCGCAGAGTGTGGTGTGTAAGGATGTGCTTGAGCAGTTCGGACCTTTCTGTCGTGGCCGGGAGAGGAACCTGTGTCGATGGGAGGGTCTCCCACTTGATCTTGACTGTTGTTGCCTGGGCGTCGGCGGCGTTCTGTATGAGCTCTCTGAGAGTAGTCCATTCTCCAGAATAGCGGGCAAGGACCTTGTCGATCAAGGCACGAGTGTCGACTGTCACAGCTTCCTCATCTTCGCCGCTACGGAGGGCCGCAGCCCGGAGCTTGGCGTAGTCCATGGCGGGCTTCCGCAAAAGTACCGTTGCGACTGCGACCGGATGGTAGTCGATTCACTTGACAATCAGACGAGAAGACAAGACTTTCGTTGCTTGAATGGTAGACCAGTTGCTGAGTTGGGCGTTGAGAGAGAGAGGCGATCGCTCTGGCTAATGCACCGACGTGAGTCGAAGGTGATCTTTGGGGATGTCTAGCTGTCGAGCTGTTGGCGGAGCCTGGAGAGGCGTCGAAACAAAACCGAAAACCAGTCGCTTGCAGTATGCCGTGTTGAGAAACCAGAAAGGGAAGCTGTAGGCAGCCGGATGGCGGCGTGTTGTGGCGTGGAAGCCGGTCGACGGCGATGGTTGTCCGTGGGGCGGTGATGGGGGATGATGATGTCGAGCTAGCTCCTAGATGCTGGACCCTGCTCCAGTCCAGGCAGGCACGCCAGGGGTGCTTCAGGGCGGCGTGGTGGCGGCTCAGGGCCGGCTTGATGGGGCCTCCTGCCTTAACTCCGGCAGCAGCCCCGCGATCGGCTCTGAGCAACCTTGGCGGCGCCCACAAGCCACTCCCTGTGGCAAGTGAGGACAATGTGCCTCGCTCGGTGAAACATTTGACATGTGTTGCTGTTGACCTCAAGGTAGTGATTACAAGCCCCCTGCTGGCACGATTCCTCGATCTGGGCTATAGATGTTGCCGTTGGGACTGCATTCGCGCATCCAAGCAATAGCACATGCTGCTATTGAGTCTTCATGCCTTATAAGCTATGCCAAAGTACGAGCACACGTGCGTTTAGGTACTTCTAGGGAGAACCCATCTATTACAGTATCATTATATGGCCGAGACTGCAGCTCGACGTTGTGTTATTTCTCGCGACGATCATGATGACTGTGTCCAGTCCAGGGACTGCTAGCCTGAAAGGAACTCCAGCTTTTCCGTCTTAATCGCGACCGCCTGTTCTATCGCCTGTTCTGCGCTCTGGCCGCTCCCGCTCCCGGTCATGGTCCCTAGGGCCGCGTCGCCTTTCCTCTCCGTGCCGGTGGTTGCGGTCTTCTCGACTTCGGCTTCGTCTTCTTCGGTGATCCCTTCCGTCGTCTCTGTGTCTATGAGAGCCACGCCCATCGCGGTGGTCGCGCCTCCTTGGAGACCGTTCCCGGTCTCGGTCGCGATCTCTGTCCCTACTGCGACTCCTATCCCTATGTCTCCTGCGGTGCCGCCTTTCGCTGTCCTCGTGGTGTCTGCGGGATGGTCGGTCGGCCCGATCGTTCTCCGCCGATTGCGTTTTGGATGTTGCATCCGCAGCTCCAGATGTGTCGCGACTGCCTGGTACACTTATGGCATTGGCGCCCGTTGCGTTCCGCGGTGCTACAGGGAGTCCCAACGCCTTGGCTAGAGCATCCTCCTCGGCTTCTTTGATCCGCTTGATCTCCTCTTTCCGTTCGCGTGCCGCCTTCTCTTCTGGCGTCTCAGAACCGTCGCCTTCTGTAGTCTCGCCTTTGGCATACCAAGAAAGGTCGCGGCCTTGTTGCCATCGTCCGACGGGGGCCTTCAGACTGTGTCCCAGGTAATTCTCCCGATGCTGGGAGGTGGCGACGTCATCCCAGCTGAAATTGACACCGCCTCGAGATCCGGACTTGCGGATGCTCGACACCAAATCCATCGTGCCGCAAGTACAAGGCGCTACAGGAAAGGCGCTTCAGATGCAAATCGGTGAAAAGTGGCGATGGCGAATGTTTTGGGTAAAAGCTGGCGCAAATTGGTGACTGGGCGGCGTTAGGTTGTTGTTGAAATGGAAAAGGACGGAAGCCCCCTGCTGATGCAACCGCGCTAAGGTGCCTTTGACTACCCCTGTCGTGTGGGCCACAGCTCTCCACAGCACTGACGACAGGCTTCCAAGCGCGGAATTTGGTGCGACACGCGCAACCTTTGGCCAACCACCATCTGTACCTCCCATGTCCGCCGTCACTCATCGCACCGACCCCAGCTCAGCATCGATTGGCGTATCAGGCCACAACTAGCTGCCTACGGTGTTCCTTAGACCTGTTCGCTTAGCGATCAGTGTCCCCACCGGCATTCAAGTCTCACTGTCCAGCGCCTTGGTCAGAGGGAATCTCGTGCTGTTCCTTGGGAGGCCATTGCTTCGAGACCGCAATGTCAAACCAACCTCTCGACGAGATACAATGGCGAGCACCGCAGATAGTTGCAGCCATGCCCGGCGGTATCCACTCGAACACGGTTCTCTATTACTTTGCGGAATCGCCCTTCTTCGACAGAACCTCCAATAACGCCGTACTCGTCAGCCAAGGCAACTACATGCCCAACATCCACAAGGCGCTCCAGTCGCGCGACACCTTCGAGGCTCGTCTGAAGACAATGTCTGGGCTCGAGTTCATCGTCGCCCAGGAACCAGCCGAGACGAGTCCACACGCAGGCACGGGTGTCTGGGTGATACACAAACAGACGAGAAGGAAGCGGCCAAAGCACGAAGACGAAGTGACGATCCATGCCGCCTACTACATTGTTGGCGATTCAGTCTTTATGGCGCCGACCATGGCCGACATCCTCACCTATCGCATGTCCTCGATTGCCGCCGGGCTCAGCAAGATGTTCCCAGCTGCCAACTCGGCCCGGACATGGTCGCCATCCGTAGGACACAAATACCGGCAACCAGCGCCAACCAACCAAGTATCAAAGAAAGCCTTTGAGTCACGCGGTGCGACTCCTCTCCCAGAATCTCAAAGTCAGACAGCCAAGAACGGCACTTCTATAGAGCAGAAGAAGAGTACAACAGACGCGGCATTGGAAGCCAGGTTACTAGAGAGGACGATTGGCGTACATATGCAATTTGGTGGAGAATACATGGACGACAACCCAATTGCTGGAGTGCCAGGCAACTTCCACCTGTCGTCCACGGGCAGACGGGATATGAGCAAGCTTCAACTGCCACTAAGTACATCGACAGCGAGAAATCCCGTCTCGAGCACCGGCTCAACGGCAGGCTCCACACCAGCAGGCAAGAAGGATGAGAAGGGCCCGAAGACACCAAAGACGCCTTCTGGAATGCCCTCGAAGCCGAAGCGGAAAAAGACAAAAAGTGCAGCTGCAACCCCGACAGCCTCGTGACTTGTGACTTTGCCAACAGGGATAGTTTCAGCCCACTTGCTACAAATGATACAGCCGATGCGGGCATATTGATCACGGACCGACGATGTCCACGAGCTGGTTGCGGAAGTATCGCTCTCTTCGATCTGCCGCCATGCGTGCTAGAAGTCCTCACAATTAGATAGAGCAATGATACCCCGAGGAACCGCCGAGCTTTGGCCGCCCTGCTTGCGTGCACGTTTGGGTTGGAAGCATATTTACATCCAGACTGGATGATTGTGCATCATCATAGGTCAAGCACTGAAACGCCACAGGGTCACGACCACCGCGACCATACGTTACGGCCCAGCACTGCAGACAGCCAAAATCAAAAGCCAATAGCGACTGCATGTGAAGTAATCTGCTTTGATTTTTTTCGTGAAATGAAGTCCAACGCCGTAGTATATTGACATAATCTGTGCCTCGATCGGATGACCTGAGCCGAGCCCTTCTATCTGTCTTCTGCGATTTCGCCTGCTGTAATAGATACCCCGTCGTCATCGACAGGCCTTGTTGTTGACTAGACCTCGCTCGGGAGTCGCAAACGGTACAGTCGTCGTATTCAGTGGTCCCAAGGGTGCTTCCAGCCCATAAGGACGGCACCTGAAAGTCAATGTCAGTAGTCGCCCTGGTTGTAATTGTGTCGCTGCGGACTGTCATACCATCCTTCTTCGCCCGGTACATCAGCTGCAGACATTGGTTAGCGCCCAGCGTTCCAACGTCGAGTTTATCACCAATCTACTCACGAAGAACCACATGCTCGCACCGAGGGCGGTAGCAGTGTATCTGTAGATGCCAGGGACGTGAGGCCGGAGGCCGTTGCCGATAGGTCCGCCAGCCATTTTATCTGTTCTGAGCACGCCGGGACGGGTGTCAATGCGACGGGTCGCAGGTGGGTGGTAACTCGGCTTCGAAGTCGAAAGCAGTCTCACCTGTGGGAGTCGCTGTCGAAACGGAGCAGTGGACGTCGTCGATTGAGCCGCTCAATGCTGGTCGAGCGCGGTTCTGCAAGCTTGAGCTTGGTTGGTCGTGATGTCGACTGCGTGGAGTTGACGCCGCTACTGCACCCACCGAGGATTACCCAGTCCAATACCGGCAGCATCATTGGACGCCACACTAGAGTTCTTGAGCTGATGAGTCAGCCACAGCCTCGACCTCAGCCACTCCTGCTTCGAACCCTGGGAGAGCTGGAGGCGCCAAGAAATAATTTATTGAATGCCTTGCGCATCAGGCACCAACTTCTTTCGACGCCATAGCGGAGCAGCTCGACCCCAGTCAATCGCGAAGCTCTGTCACGCAGCACGAGCGTTCCAAGAGCGGACGCCGTGACGAGCAGCCCAGGCTCAACTCCCTCCATTTCATCACAAGCATTTCCCACCCGATGCGTCCATCGTCGACGACCTAGCAGCTTCTATATGGAAGTTCTCGGCATCGATACTACGAAACCCTACCCGTTTACCAAAGCGTCTGCCATCATCCGCTGCTGCAGATGGTTGCCATCGAGACTGTTCACTTAACGGATCGGCTCTGGCTTGAAGGACTGCCGGGAATTATACGAAAGGGCTGCTCAGCCAAGGCCCTACGAGCCATTCACTAGCGACAAAAATGGCGTACTCGACCAGCAGCAGGGCGCCTTCCCCACGGTCATTTGCCATTCAGCACCAACGGCCGAAGGATAGCTTCACGGGTTGCTCCAGAATACACGACTATGAGCTACTCCAGAAACTTGGCGAAGGAACCTTCGGGTACGTTACGGACAGGACCACACTACAGAAGTAGGATAGCCGAGCCTAATACGCAGCACAACCACAGTGAGGTTCACAAGGCACGGTCGAAGAGGACTGGTGCCCTGGTCGCCTTGAAGAAGATTATCATGCATAACGAAAAGGACGGGGTAAGTGGTAAGAGCAACTACGTTCGGCGTAGCTAGCGTACTAACCTGACTTTGCTCTCAGTTCCCGATCACCGCCCTACGCGAAATCAAGCTTCTCAAGCTGTTGTCACATCGAAATGTCCTAAGGTTAGAGGATATGGCTGTTGAGCACCACAGCAAGTCGAGTGAGTCCCCATCGGTGCTCCGTCCAAGAAAACGCACACGTGCTCACAGCCGAGCTTTCTTTCCCAACAGCCGACAAGCGGAAACGACCAATCATGTACATGGTTATGCCGTACATGGACCACGACCTGTCAGGCCTGCTGGACAATCCCTCGGTACAATTCACAGTGCCGCAAATCAAATGCTACCTCCTTCAACTCCTTGAGGGTCTGCGCTACCTGCACGATAACCACATTCTACATCGAGACATGAAGGCAGCCAACCTGCTCATCAACAACAAGGGCAACCTCCAGATTGCCGACTTTGGTCTTGCCCGGCACTATGATGGCCCCGTGCCAAAGCCAGGCCAAGGTGGTGGAGACGGTCGTCGGGAATATACGAGTCTCGTCGTGACAAGATGGTACCGACCGCCAGAGCTGCTCCTACATCTGAAGAGATATACCACGGCTATTGATATGTGGGGTGTGGGGTGAGTTCTGATCCGTGTCGCGCTGCTCGGAAGCCACAGCTGACCATTAGATAGGTGCGTCTTTGGTGAGATGCTTACAGGAAAGCCGATCCTGGCTGGAGAGAGCGACACCCATCAATTGGAAATCATCTTCGACTTGGTCGGCACCCCGACCGAGCAGTCAATGCCAGGCTGGAAACAATTGCCAGGCGCTGAAGGCCTCATACCTCGGCCACGACCGCCATCGCTTCCCCAACGATTTAGAGAACACGGCCCCCAGGCCGTCTCTTTGCTTACGGAGCTAATGCTGTTGGACTGGCGCGCTCGTCTTAATGCGCATGATGCCCTGGAGCACCCTTACTTCAAGACTGCGCCGTACCCTGCTCGTCCAGAAGACATCCCAACATTCGAAGACAGCCACGAATTAGATCGCAGGAAGTTCCATGACCGCAGAGCGGCTTTGCCACCGGCTCCACAGGGAGGTACCGTTGGTGTAGCAGGGTTCGAGGGCTCGAATGCCTCGTTTGGCGCTGGCGATGGATACGGTCACAGAGGTAGCGGGCGCCATCACAATAACCACCACAGAGATCGCCGGGATATGGACGACGGCGGGCGACGGCCGACCTGGGCTCGCGAGCAGCCTCGACACGAACACCGCCTCCCACCGCGCCCGCCGCCACCAGAGAACGGGTGGGACTCGCACGGTGACAGTAGGGGGCTCCCACCACGGAGTCGCGGCCCTGGCGCGGGACCTCCGCCGTCCTCGATGGGTCCAAGACCAGGGGCCGACGTGGACACCTATATACCGGCATACGGCGACCGGCCGCCTCCGCGGGCGGACCGTCCTCCACGTGGAGGAGGGCCAGGCGATCCGCCACCTAGGAAACGGGACGACCGGGATGATATGCGACGGCACGACTGGGACCGCCGGGACCGAGATCGCGATCGCGATCGCGATAGGGATAGGGATAGAGACAGAGACAGGGAGATGCGGGATTACGATAGCGGTGGCCGCAGCCGTGCCAGCAGGACGCGTAGCAGGAGTCGCTCGCCGCCAAGAGGTGGAGACTCAAGGGACCGGGATGTATACCGCAGATAGCATCGATGGGACCATCGCCGGCACTGAAGTACATATGGAGCTTGTGTTACTGGTATAAAGCTATCGCTCGAGGCAGCCGCTCACGTTGTGTGGTTCCTTGTGCAGGTTCCCGTGCTATCATCGCCTTGACGAGAATGAACAGGCCATCAGATTGTCAGATGATGTCTGGCTTCCCTTTAAGTGCGGCAACTTTCGACACCACTTATTCCATTCACTATGATAGGGGGTGCTCCCTTTTTTTCTCACTCGTTTGCCGGGTCTCCTCCAGAAGTTGAAGCATACCACGCAATGGCCTTGGCTCAAAGAGACTCGGTTTCACTGCTCTCCTCATGGATGGTCTGGCTGAGCAACATTCCTCTGCGACTACCTCCTGTGCCAGGGACACCACTGCTCCCGCCGCCGCCGCCGATGCGTTGCTTGGCCGCGCGGTCGAGCGAACGTATGCGCTTCCACTGCGTGTCGAGGAGATCTCTGTGTTCCTGGAGGGGGTCTCTCATGTCTCTCTTTTGTTGTTGTTGTTGCTGCTGCTGCTGCTGCTGCTGCTGCTTTTGGGAGTGTATCGAATCGTTCCTCTTTTTGGATTTGCTCTTGCCTTTGCCCTGACCATGGGACGGGTTGGGACCCGTGGCGATGACGGACGAAGAGGACGACAACCAATCCTTCATCGCGGACTCACGGTAGCTCTGCTCGTCCTGGGGTGGCAGGTCGCTGAGCTCTTGTTCGTCTTCTTCATCGTCCTCGTCGTCGACTTCGTCATCGAGGATGAGTTTGCCGCTCCTCTGGCGCAATAGGTCTTCTCCACCCGAAGAGCCGCCGCCGCCGCCTCCTCTGCCGCCTGACGGAGAGAGGGCTTGCGTGGTGCGATACGATGGCGGAGGACCGGGCCAGAGGAATGACGATGACGAGCCGCCAAACCCGCCGAGGGCGCGGCCGAGGAACGATCCCTTAGCAGTAGCAGCTGCCGAGCCTGACGCCGAGGACGAGGTCGGTCCGCCGCGGGGGAATCGGTTCCCGGCGCCGGTGTCGCTGTAGTTTGTGGAGGCGCCGCCCAGGCTGAGAAGCCGGAAGATGCGGCTCGGTTGCCGTTGCCGCTGGAGCTTGCTGTGTAGGAGGCGATGCTGGCGGCGACGCTCGGCCTCCAGGGCGGCCTGCTGGTCACGCGCAGGCTCGATGCCGAGCAGGATGAAGACGAAAGCGCTGGTGCCGTAGAGCATGCAACCTGTGGCGATTCCTATAAAGGCAGCACACGCGAGCTACGGTCATGGTCAAGGAAATCAGCAATAGCTCGTTTGCCATGATCTGCGGCGCTCTGACGCAAATGCAGAGAATCTGGATAAAGGAACGTCTGCCTTACATATATATACAGGAACTACAGGGCACGTTCAAACTCCAGTCAGTCCGGGAGTCGTCTTCGGGGAGTCGGCGGAGACGGGGAGGCGTAGACTTACCTTGAGCTTCGCGACCAGGGCAAACGCGAGGCCAAGGACGGAGCGAATGCCTGCAAATACATACCACACTGGCGAAAGGAGGGCAGCAACAAGTCTGAGGATGTAATAGGCCGGATAATGGAGAGGTATGGTGAGATAGTATGTCGCAGTCCAAGCAAAGGCAGCCGTCCAGGACAGGGCTGTGGCAGCGCCTACAAGAACTGGCCACACCTTGTCCATTGCAGCAAGCCTGGAGTACACTAAATACTTCGCAATTGGGGAAAGTTGCTGGGTTGACGCGCCGTCTGAAAGCCGCAGGCGACGAGGAGCGGTTGTTCACGACATGGTCCCTTCGTGATGCGAGGTCGCAGGTTTCACGGACACCACTGAAGATGAAGTTGTTGGGGAGCGTGTCATTGCTGACTCTCCCTCACGTCACAGCTGCAGTGCAGGGAGCCAATCACAAGGGCCGTGGAGACCAGTCAGGCATGTGGTGCGGGACGCACCAAAGCCACAGCTGCCAGAGACGTGCTCAGCCCTGCACACTTGGTCCTCCATGACTTAGGTAATGACTTCCGGTCGAACCTGGAAGCTAGGAGTATGCAGAAGTGTAGATCGCAGCATTTCCAGCTATATGCTGGTCGGCCACCAGTCTGCGGACGTTGGACCCAGATCAAAGATGCAGGTACCCTACTCGGGCTCACAAGTACGTTAGCGTACGCAGGTGCCTACAGGGGATGTGGGTGCTTCTTGGTGTACATGCCCAGCTGCAGCTTCCACAGCTGTCCTAGCATGGGCGACAGCGGCAGCAAAACGAGGATGATGAATTCCGCTTGCGACAGGCAGACCCTGCAGATGCACGTGGGAGGTGAACATCTGACCAGGCCCGTGAGGTGATTTGATTCGAGTTGCGACAACCAGGCAGGCCTGGCCCTGTGCCCTGCAGGGCTGCCCAAGAGACTGCGCCGGTGGTGGCTGGCCGGGCCTCGCACAGCGGGGGCCCCCCACTGGAGCTGGAGCACCTGGAGCACCTGGCCGGGCCCCGCCCCCCGCCGCCAGCGAGACCCCACGTGAGCGACCCGCATCCCACGCTCGCTCACTCACTCGGCACGGCTCCTGCTTGCGTGCGACCAGCAGAGACCACCACCAACCACCATCCCACACCCGCTCATCGACCGGCTCCGCGTCGCGACGCTCCCTGGCCTGCCGCCCATCCTTATTCTGACAGCTCCGCCGCGTCACGCGAGGATCCAGCGCCGCCGCCTAGGGGTCTGTCCCTTTCCCTTCCCTCCGTGCCCGGTCACCCCACGCCGCACGCACGCTCGCCTCGCCTCGCCTCGTCCCCGACCCCTCCCCGCCACGGACGGGCGGTCGTCTCGTCAAGATGGGCAACTCCCCCAGCAGCAGCCGCGGCGCCACGCCGACCTCTGCCTCCCATCACGGCCACCAACACACGCCCTCGTCCGGCGCCGCCTCCGTCGCCGACTCGCCCCGTGCCTCCAAGAAGGAGCCAAAGAGCCTCACCTCCCTCCAGCACACCCAACGCTCCGCTGCCTCCCCCGAAGCCTCCGTCGTCCAGGCCACCGGCTCGACCATCTCCAGCAGGACATCCCAGTCCCGCCCGCTCTCCATCCTCACATCCTCCTCCCCCTCGACAAGTGTAAACCACACCCCGGCCAGCTCCGGCGCCCCGTCCCGCTCGTCAGAGTCAAAGTCGCGGCCCGTCTCCGAGTTCCGCGCCGAACCCTCAAAGCCGGTAGACGTGCCTGCCGCCCACTCAGACGCCGTGGCTTTTACCGCCCACGAGAGCCACTTCGGCGATAGTGGTCTCATCTCTGGGCTGGGGTCGAGTAGTGTCCAAGACATGTCATATATCCAGCGCCCACCTCGATTGCCGCTGCCCATCGAGGAAGAGATACATACCCCGGGGTCACCCATCATTGCTGCCGAAGACATCAGAGACGACATCGATGCGGCCCCTCTCGACAAGGAGGTGAATTTGCCGCGCCGGGCGTCTGGCTTGAGCAATGCTACCGATGAGGACGACTCTGAGGAGCTGCGTGTGGACAAGACACGGCCAACTGTGCCGACGAGGGTGGAGTGGCTTGGTGGTGGTCAAAAGGTCTATGTCACAGGAACGCCGTTCCAATGGAGCCGCAAGCAGAGACTGAACCCGGTGTAAGTGTTGATATGGCCAATGCGACCGATCCATCATTACATAATGCTGACCATCCTATCGCTGGCAGGCCTGGGCGTGAAGGCGTGCTCGAGACAGTCATCCCCGTGTTTCCTGGTACACATCACCTCAAGTTCCTCGTCGATGGCAATATGCAGACCTCCCCGGACCTGCCCACGACAGTCGACTTTGGCAACAACCTCGTGAATTATATCGAAGTCAGCGGCGAAGACGCTGCTGCAAACGACGTGGTGGTGGATTTGTCCGTCCCCAAATCGAGCAAAGAAGCCGCAGACCTGCCCAGTCGGTCCGGCTCCACCGAAGGCCTCAAGAGCGGTACTGGGGCCGGCGAGAAGAAGCCACAGCTCAAAGTCATCGAGCCAGCCGACGTGTTCACGCCAGCCCTTCCCAGTTATCTCACGGACTTTGACCAGCCCGAAGAGAGCGCGGCATACACCCTAGCCATGGCGGCGCTTGACAAGCTGCCTATGCCGCCCGCGCTGCCCGGTTTCCTGAGCAAGCCCATCCTCAACAACACGACGCTCATCAAGGACGACAACAGCGTGCTCAACATGCCCAATCACACCGTGCTCAACCACCTCGGGACTTGCAGCATCAAGAACAACGTCCTGGCCGTGTCGGCGACGACGAGGTATCGGAATAAGGTGAGTCATGCTGCCCAGGGGCCCTTCCTTTCGACTGACCACCACTTGGGGCTGTATCGTTCGCTGACACAACGAATGCAGTATGTCACAACAATAATATACAAGCCGACAGACTGATGTGCGGAATGAAGAGGAATGGCGGAAGAGGGAGACGAAAACGGAGATGGGCAAATATGTCAAATCAGGAAAGAGATCATCTCTCGAGTCGTGGCTGTCCCAGGCGGAACCCCACACACAGGAAATAATGTAAAAGCCGAGCCCAGCGGCCAGGTACGAGCTTGAAAGTGAACGCACAGGTAGCATTTAGTCGCAAAGCACGGAACTGTGGCCACACTGAGCCTTTCAGCCCTCTGGCATCTATGAAGTCTCTGGCACTTATAACATATCTGCCGCCTCGTGGTTGACCACAATAATGTGCTCAACCGTGAGCAGAAATCAGAGAGGCATGGTTCCAGAGGACAAGGTTGAAGGCGTGTTGGAAATCTGCAATCAAGATTGCCAGTCTTGGATTATATCAATGTCTGTTCATGTATATTACTGCGTGACATAAGTATGTTATGTGCTCTAATGATGTGTGTGGTGCTCGAGGTCCATGCCACAAGATGAGTGAGCGCAGGGGACGCGGAGTCGTCGTCGTCGTCGCATCTCGAGCCATGTCAAAACGCTCGCTCCCCCTTGTACACGATTTCCTCAAAAGCCACGAACGAACTGTATTTTCACTTTTCTTGCTAAACCCCGAGTTTCCCTCCATCCCTCCAAGGGGATCGGAAAGCTTCCCCACGTCTGCTGGTTTGCTGTAGCATGTAAGCCTTTCCACAAGTTTTGACCCCCACACGAAAATTGTCCTTCTCGACTGTAGCGTTGTCCTCGGCTTCCAGTCCTCATTTTTCTCTACTGCCCTTCCCCATTTATCTCGAGGGGAAAATCGCGAAAGCGCAGAAATTTGAATGGAGGAAGTTCGATATTCCGTAGCTGCTCCCCACAGTATTGTTATTTGCTGGTGTTGAAATGGCGCTCTGGAGGTTTGCCCGGTGTAGCCTGTGTTCCTGGCTGCGGCTAGCTGACCTGCCAGCCCGCCGTGCAGAGCAGGGATGGCCGTTGCCTGCCACACGACCCTGGATAATCTGGGTTGTTACCTCTAAAGGATTGAGTGTGTGCAGCATCACAAAAACCCATTGCAGCTTCGAATCTCTCAGAGAGAGCTTGGCGTGCGCGGTTTGGACCCGGCCTTTGCACCTCGTGTCAGGGGATGAAGCAATGATCGGATTGCGCCCTGCGGCCTTGAGTCTTTCATTCCTGTGCCAGACCGAGCCGCCCGAAATGCTTCATGTGTTGATGCTTTCGCTCGCCTGGAGAAGCCGAGAGACAGTCCAGGATCAAACACCGGGACGCTTCATGGGGCATGTCCTCGTTCATCGCTGTTCAGTCCCGCCATTTCACCCACACCTCGTCTGTCCGGAAGCGCTGCGTGCACGTGCTCTCCTCGAGCGGCGTCGTGCAGCCAGTTTCGTAGGCAAGCAGACCCGCGTGCGCAATCATGATGCCGTTGTCGATGCAGAACCGCTCGTCCGTGGCGTACACACTGCCACCGCGCTCCGCAGCCATGGCTCCCATCATGTCCTGCAGCCGCTCGTTGCAGCCCACGCCACCGACAATGAGCACCTGGCTGGTCCCGACGTGGGCCATGGCGCGCTCCGTAATCTCCACGAGCATGGCAAACACGGTCTCCTGGAGCGTGAAACACAGGTCCTCGGGCGTGATGATTTCCGACTCGGGCACGTCGACGCCGTCGGCGATCTGCGCGTGCTGTGCGCGCATCGCAACCGCAAGGAGGTCTGCGGCCCCCAGGATCCCGCTGAAGGAGCAGTCCATGCCCTTGACTGTGTACGGCAAGTCCAACAGCTTGCTCCCCTTCTTGGCCAGCTGCTCGATATTGTAACCGGGTGCAGGGTCGTTGCTGATCTCGAGGGTGCGCGCGAAGCGGTCGAGGCAGTTTCCTACGGCTATGTCGAGCGTCTCGCCGAAGATGCGATATCGCTGCTCGGCATAGGCAATAACTTGGGTGTTGCCGCCAGAGACGTAGAGGACAACAGGGTTGTCGGCGCCCGTGATCTCACGACCCATCTCGATGTGCCCGACGCAATGGTTCACACCGACTAGGGGCTTATCCCACAGAAGGCTGAGTGTGCGGGCCGCCACCGCGACGCTTTGTAAAGGCGCGCCCATGCCGGGGCCTTTGGTGTAGCAGACACATGATAGCTGGGATGGCGAAATACCAGCGTCTTTCAGAGCCTGGACGGCGATTCTTGTGAAGTAGGAGCGGTGGTGCTTCGCCGTGTCCTTTGGAAGGAAGCCTGTGCCGGGCGGGGAGACGAAGGTGTGTCTGATGTTGGAGAGGATGGTCGAGGCACCGGTTGCCGGATCGTGGGCGATGATGCCGATGCCCAGCTTGTTGGCGCTGCCCTCGCAGCCCAGAGCATAGAGTGGTTTCGCCATTGCAAGACTGCCGTCGTTTGTCGAGCTTCCACGAGGGCCTTGGTGATCAAGCCGCGCCGATCAGCTATGAGGTTAGTCGTGGGGTAGAGATGTCGTCTCGACGATAAGAAATGACGATAACGGCGGGGTAGATTTTTGGGAGCCAAAATTTCCGACGATAGTGTTGAACCCGCCCAGCTCCAGCCGCCTGCCCGCTAGGGGTCGCTGACCTCACTGACCAGCGGGAGTCTCCACAAACGCTGAGAGGACCCTGGAGGCTACTCCCGAACTGACAAGGGCTTCCCGCCGTGATGTGGATGCTTCACAGCCACCCGCGGGCATGCCTTTCTGGCAGCAAGATGCGCCGCCATGTTTTGCTTCCCTGCTATGGAGTGCTGCCATCTACGAGGCTGCTGACAAGTTGTGGGAGACGTCGAGACTATCCTTCACTCTTTCAATGTCTTTAAAGAAAAGGTCAGTAATCTCAGTGAAAAGAGGCACACATAGACGGGTCCCCATCAAATGCAGCGAGTATCAACAGACACAGCAATCCCAGCTCTGGCTAGTTCGCAGTCGTCTTATGCCAGTGTGCATTGGCACACATCTGAAATAGCATGGCAGATCATCATGGTAGGTAGGAATAGAGTCAGCCTGTCCGCGGGAGGACGACAAGGTGACCTTGGAAGGAATGCTGACAGGGCCTCGCGCCCAACGTTACAGTGCAGGGCGGGAGGTGTTGCTTTGTTGCCAGAGTGTCCGCTCGCTGAGCCTCACGCATCACAACTCCTGGCAGCCGCATCGTCACAGTCGAATTCGCGTTGGAGGAGTTGAGGAGGTTGATCTCTGCAGTTCTCACAATGTCGAGGTATGCGACAAGAAAAATATGTGGATGTGCCCACCTGCGACCCCACACGTCCGGGCACCATGTGACTGCCGCCTTAGACACGATTGCCCTGCTACGAGCAAAAGTGAAGCGGCAGACCTGAGCGGTCAGAACAGAGGATCTGCTGAAAGATCGCCGATGTGCAGATCCGTTGCGTGAGCTGGTCATGGTGTGCCAACTGTCAGATTGCCAGTCTGCGATGCGCCAGTATACATGGATGGTCCAACGCCCAAAGTCTCCTGAACGGCTGGAAGCGCCAATGATTTCAGGGGCCCTGTAGCCGTTGCCAGGACTGGGCTCAAGAGACCTTTGGGGGTTTTCCAAAGCACACAATAGCAGCAACGGCCGTGTGCACCAGAGCATAGCATCTCTGCCTCATGACCGGACCACGGAAGGACGACGGATGAATCCCAAAAAGGCACGTGGGAAGTCGGGATGAGGAGTTTTGGAGCCGAAACCCAGCGTCCCCGCTTCGACGTCGTCCCTTGGGTGGGTCCACCAAACCGAGCATCGGGACGCAATTAATATTGCCTGTCTCGTCTGGTTGCGCCTGCCGCCGCCGCCCGCCAGCCCAGCCCAGCCCAGCCATATCACTGCTCGGCACTTTGCCTGCGGCTCATCCGTCTTGCGACAACACACGCACTCTCTCACTCCCCCTCTCCTCTCCACTCTGGCATCATGCTGAGCTCAGATACGCCGCTCCATCTGTCTCCGGCTCTGGTATTATACCGTCCATTAAACGCCGGAGACGCCTCTCATCATCCTCTCCCATCTGACATCACTTCTGCGTATCCTGCCGCCCTTGCGCCATCGCCGCCGCTACGCAGTCAGGCTCGTCTGACGATTGCACCTCTGGGAGACAAGACGAGACAGAGTAGCAATCTATTTGCTTCATACCATCTTCCTTTTCTCGCGGGCGAGAATGATCCCCAAACCCCGTTCTCATCCAGCAAGCCCGTCGTGGCCCCGCCCCAATTCTATGCCATGTCAGCCAGCGCTCGCCATATAAGGTTCTCGGTCGGCGCCCATGGACCTTCGTTTCAGCGATCCGTCGCACGACATGTCGCAGACTGCACGGATGGTCGGCTTACCGCACTTGCGATGATGTCTATGGCGTCTATTGCCAGATATTTCTACGCCGCAGCAAGACTATGAGCTCGGAGCTCTGACTCAGCCTCATATCAACCCCACAGTGCTTCGGCAGAGATTTGACGCAGTCGCCAAACGTCTACCTACATCACCTGTCTACGGCCTCTCTCGGACTCTACCTTTTTGCAGGCAACTGCGCAGACGAGACCTTTCGACTTACGCTGGTGTCGCGCTTTTCTCCAGGTCCGACAAAGGCAAGCCCTGCTGAGGCGTGGGAAATGTTGCCGACTCTGGCCCATATCGACACCGAACCACAGTCAGACAACAGCTGCCTGGGCGATTTGCACAGATCATCCGAGAAAGGGGCATGGCGGATCTACAGATTATATCCTCTGTGCGGCATGCGATCCGAGACGTCTTCGCATTGCCGCTATCCTTCCCGAACGATCACCCAGTCCGCCGCCACGCACGCACAACTCAGCTCGACGGAAGATAATATGAAGAGTGTTTAACATTTTTATTATTATTTTCAGGGTGACTCTGGTCGCCCTCGAGTCTGAATTCCGAATCGACAAAACCGCCCAGCCCAACTCCACTGCTATGCATATGACCGTCCTGGTATACATCGTACAACAAACACCCCGAGCAAATATATATCAAAAAAGCAACGCTCCTACTTTCGCCGCTCGCTACATTTTGTTCACCCATATGTGCGGGCTAAAGTATATACAAGATTATGCGGCAAGGGGGGTTATCGACCCAAGGATGTCATGGGCGAGCCCGGCAGTTTTCTCGCCAGGATCTGTCTTCAGGTGGATGACTTGACGGCCGGCGCCGGAGGAGATTGAGCGGAGATGGATTTCGGTGGAGATGAGGCTTGCCCATGTGCTACCTGAGCAGCATGCGCTTTGGCTGCGATCAGTTGCGCAGACGACTGGCCTTGTGCGAGAGCCTGTCTGTTGTTTGCGGCGGACTGCAGAGCGGCAGGATCAACCTGTCTTCGGGAGAAGAGCGGAAGAGGGATGGGAATGATGGACCTGTACTTCATCTGGCGCAAACTATACGCGTCAATGTCGTACGTGGGAACATCACCCTCTTCGTCATCGTCCTGGTCATACTTCCATTGGTCACTGTTGCCAAAACTCGCCTCTCTTGGTGGACTCTTGAGTCCAGTACGGAGAGGCCGGCGGTCTACCCACAGACGACCGCCACGACCAACACGACGGCGGAAGGCATAAGATTCTTCTTCTTCCGAGTCGGAATCGGAAGGTATGCCAGTAAAGACGAAGGGTGTCGTCTCCTTCACCGCTTGAGGCTTGGGAGCTTCGTCAATTTCCATCGAGTCAGAAGCAGAAGCAGGAGGAGTCATGAGCTGCTGGGTCTTGGCTGGCCTGAAAGCGGCAGCCTGCTCGACTTGGGGAGGTGGTGGCAGCGGTCTCGCAGTCAAGTCGACGTGATTCAGATTCCACTTCTTGTGGTTCTGCATCTTCGTCTCGATGTCTGCCTTCAACTCGTTCTCCTTTTCGGCAAGCTTGTCAGACAGCAGAGTGAGATCAGGCTGCTCCACAGTCTTGCCATCGGGCCTGACCTGGATGCGCAACTGCGTCTGAGGTCCAGCACGAGGTTGAGAGGCATCTGTACGGGGGCGTTTCTGCGGCTTGGAATTGATGAGGTCATCATCATCACCTTTGATGTTGAGGCGGACCTTGGCCTGCTTCAACCACGCGCGCTTCTCGAAAACGGCACGGTCTTGCTTGAGCATGTCTCGCTTCAGTTCTTCACGGCGGAGAGCGAAGTGGACGAGGCGCCGACCGTCTTCCAACTCTGATCGCAGCTTCTTGAGCTTCTCAGCGACCTGGTTGTCGCGAGCTCTTGTCTTGCGAGTCTGCCGGACTTCACGTCTCCGAAAGCAGACATACGGGTCCATGTCATCTCGCTCCTGGTGTGTCTCAAACTTGAGCTGTGGTTGCAATGGTTTACTGCCAGCTTCCGCCCGCCGCGCTTTCCAGTACTCGTAAGTGTTCTTTCCGTGTGCCTGGATCACCTTTGTGTTTATGATGCCTTTCAGCCTCTCGAACTCGACCAGCATCGGCTCGTACGCAACAGCTGTGCCGTCGACAGCGGCAAAGGGTGCTTGCTCTTTGGAGGTGTATTCAAACACCTCCATGATGAGTTCAAAGTCATCCTCCGAGAGCTGGTCGCGCTTTGGCTTTTTTGTGTTGTAAGTCTTGAGGAATTCGTCATCCTCGGTGGTCATGTAGTAGGGCGCATCCGGCCCCAATGTCCCGAGGGTGTCCTCTACCGTTTCCGAGAACTTGAGATAGTTTCGCGGCTCTACGTAAGTATTGGGGTACAGCTCGTCGTAGCTAGCCTCACTCTTTTGCGGCGGTGGCACCGGGATCTCGTTTGTGACCGCGACGCCATTGCCCTTAAGAGCTGCTTGGAGATGGACTTCCTGTGATGTTGAAGACTCGAGTTAGTCACGTGCTACTTCCCAAAGGAGGCAAGATCCAAATTTGGACTAGCGCCAAAATGGTGAGCAGGAGAGAGTGCGGCACCGCGGTGGCACGCGGTGTGCACGGGCCACATCTCAGGAAAGAGCGGTCACATCAGACTCACGTTTTCCTCGGCCTGCTCGACGCCAGTCGCGATCTGGGACTCGGTGGTGAGAGACTCATATTCGCTCGGGTCGACCTGATCTTCGCGAAGGATTGGTAGGAGGGTTTTTGCGTTGAGTTTCTTGACCCTCACGCGTCTGTTGGCCGCGATGACTGCAGCCATAGCGGTGCCTGGGCGGGGGCGAGAGGAGATGGGAAGAAGGGGGGGGGTGACGAGGTGAAAGGAGGCCAAAATCGCCCGAAAAAATCCGGGGACCCGAGAAATCAGATCATGAATAAACGATTTACGCAGTTTTCGGGGATGAAAACGCGTGGTTTGGGGGTGATCTGTGATGGTGATATCTGGGCGTTGTTTTGGCCGTGCTGCGAAAATTCTGCTCGGTATGCGCTCTGGAGGCTGATGCGCAGAGCGGTGCCCGGAGAAAAGTCTGCCTGCTTGGGTGGGAGCGGAGCGGAGCCTGGAGCATGGCATGCACACGCACTGAGCAGGCAGGAGTGGTGCAGTGGTATGGGCGGCGGGCAGTTGTGCTGTGCGCGTGCAGGCGTCAGAGGTTCACGCTGGGGCAAATGAGATTGCGCCGCCGCTGGGCAAAAGGAGGGGCCAGCCAGCCAGCCAGCCAGCCTCTGAAGGGCGGGGGGTCGAGCACGCCTCTAGCTAGCTGCACTCGCACCAACAGTAGCAGCGTGCGCTATTTCTTGTGGGCACGCACAGCCACCGCCCCCCCTCTCCTCTCTAGAGAGGACCGCGATCACGTAAGCGCAGCACTTTAGCAGGCCAGGCTCTGCTATCTCGGAAAAAAGGGGCAAAAGCCAGGCCGCTGGGCCTGATGCGACCATCAAGGCATGGCCAGGAGCAGGACTGCACTCCTCGAGATGCGCGGTGTTAGATCTACAAAAGCGAAAACCTGATTTCTCCAAATCTGCATGCACACTCTTGCATTCAGATGATTTTCAGCATCTCTTAGAGATCGAAAAGCCTGTGTCTCGCAGTGTTTCGTTGGAATGTAAAACCCCCAGGTATGCTCATCTTCTTGTTTGTTCCTCATGTGCATGCATACCAGGTTCTTCCAAGAGCGGCTTCCTGGTGTCTCACCCCATGAAACTTACCTGGGTCTCACCTTGGGAAGTGCCCGTGATACTACTACCTCAGCTTAGCACAGGTGCACACCAATGCCGAAGACACTACGAGCATCGCCCACTAGGAAACACGAAGTGACCCCACAAATCAACCTCGAGACCTGGACACGGACACGGTGTCGTCTTGCTCGTCCAAGAAGCAGAAGATGGCAATGGCCCAATAGTAACGACCCCGGAGGCCTTGCGCAGATAAGACGGCGCAAATTCAGACCAGCCTTTGAAGTCCACCGGCGAGCTCCAAGGGCGACAAGGCTAGGACGAGAGCTTGCTAGTGGGAAGCTGTCTTGACATCATGACCATGGATAGGCGTCGGCGCCATGTCCTGAATGTCCAGTCCTAGTAGTGGCTGGCGTGGTGGCTTGCAGCAGAATGCGATTCTTCTTCTCAAAACCCCAGACACCTCCATCAGGGCGAGTCATGGTCACCCCTGTCAAACATGTGCATGGCGCTGCATGCCGATGTCGTGCCTTGTTGATTGGCCGATTGCGATTCATGGACTTGGCGATTTATCTCTGTGAGAGGGACAAATGGATCGCTTTCAAGACTTCTGTTGATAAGAGATTCGGTTGGTAGAACCTGAGTAGACACCACGTCTGTATCACACATTTGGTGCTGCTGGAAAGGAGATCAGAAGAAGCGGGTATGCTCAGAGGCAGCTGTGTTTCTTCTTGTCCCGAGCTCTACTTGGCTGTTCTCATTCTCCTCAAAGCTCCCCAAGGCAATTCTTAAGCACAATCTCGAAAGAGTGAACGCAGCGAGCCATTAGGCAATCATTGTCCTATGGATCCTCGTCGGCCGAGATGCAAAGCTCCGGATCGTGTAAGTGAAATAGCTAGGCCTGTGGCTGTCACTGTGGCTGTAATTGTGGCTTTCATGTAGCCGGCTGCCTCACGATTTCCATGTCATGGCAAGGTCGGGTGACGAGTGGCTTATGTAATGAAGAACCCAGGATCCTCCAGGACTGCTTGGGCGGCGGCCCCACAAATGCAACTGACCCGTTCCTCGAGTCCCTACCCCACCATGCCAGAGAAGGGGTCACTTCTGGTCACCTCTACCACTGCTTCACCATCTCGACAGCGACGACCACCTGACCCGGCCCTACCGAGCAGAATATTTCACGGTATCCTATTTTGAAAGGAGGCTTCGAAGCTCGTCGAACTCTGGAGGAAACATCGACAGCTCTCGACGGCACTTTTTCGCTCCAGCATTTGCGATCGTTGTTACTTGTGACCCACGCGCCACACGACATCCGCCAGAATGGATAACATTGTCTCTGCCACGAACTGTACGACGAACCCCCACGAAGAGTCTTCAGGGCCATGCTTACCATGTGAATAGTCGACCGCGAAGAGGTTGACCGGTTGAGAAAGAGGTTTATGAAGTTGGACAAGGTACACTCGAAACATTTCTTGACGGACGTGGATTGAGATGAGCTGTTCGCTAACTCGGCGTCGTCTTTTAGGACAACTCTGGAACAATCGAGCGCGAAGAGTTCCTGAGCCTGCCTCAGATTTCTTCGAACCCCCTGGCGACGCGGTACGCACGAGCACTCCTGGCCTCGGAGCCCTGTTGGGACGCAACACGACACTGACCATAGCAATTTTTGCCTTCCCACAGAATGATCGCCATCTTCGACGAGGACGGCGGTGGCGACGTTGACTTTGAGGAGTTCGTCTCTGGGCTTAGCGCGTTCAGCAGCAAGGGCAACAAGGAGCAGAAGCTCCAATTCGCCTTCAAGGTATACGACATTGACCGCGATGGCTACATCAGCAACGGCGAGCTCTTCATCGTGCTCAAGATGATGGTCGGCAGCAACCTCAAGGACCAGCAGCTCCAGCAGATTGTCGACAAGACGATCATGGAGGCCGACCTCGACGGCGACGGAAAGATCAGCTTCCAGGAGTTCCAGAAGATGGTGGAGAACACCGACGTTAGCATGAGCATGACCCTGGGTGAGTCTTTTGCCAGTTTTGAGGCGTGGATTTTGAGTGTCACGAGCGGCCACATACTGACTTCCGTGATCTAGACCAATTTTAGAGAACTGCATACATACTGTGGCAGGATACCGTATATAATGAATCATGAGACATCACACGCAGCTCGCTCTATGTTTTGTATCAGTGGAGGTTGGGTTCTTTGTATTCTTGAGTGACGAGAGAGATGCCGCGGTACCCTTTGCGTGTGATTTTGCTCATGTTTCGTCGACGGTTCCACTGCTGTTAACCTTGATCAGGCAATTTCAACACACATTCTCGACTTCTGGGCATGTTCCGCTCCAGAAGCTCATTTGTTGCAGATAACGAAATGGCATCAGGATCGCCTTGCCAATATCTGCGCACCTGATGACCGGCACCCCAAATCAAGTCGTTCAGGAGACGAACATGCCGTAACGGGCGTAAGGGAAGTTCTCGAGCGACGGTAATTGTTGCGCCCAGCCATCGCCTGGCTGCCCGAGCTGCTCTTCGTCTCCGATCGGGACCAAACCGATTCTCCCCGCAAGGACCTCAGACTCTTGACCGTGGTACTGCGCTGCGATTTCTGCGTGCGGTACCCAGACGACTTGCATACCCGCCCTCCTGCCAGCCTCGACACCAATGACGCTGTCTTCAAAGACGAGACACTCTGCCGGGGTGATTTGTGGGACATCGCTGGGAAGAGTGTCGTTGATAGCCTGCAGAGCCACGAGATAGATGTCTGGGGACGGCTTGCCTCTACCCTTCGGGACCCTGGGATCATCCCCGAGTACTCGGTGCCGCAGCTCAATCAGGTCCAAGACTGCTCTGGTGGTCGGGTTCGACGTCTTGAGATTGAAGTTGTACGTCTCGCTACTAGTCGCAAGGGCCATCTGCATAGGATACCGGCCATCCGTGCCGCTCTTAGCCGTGCGCAGGGTGGCGAGCAGTTTCTCAACGCCCGGTAGCGGTCGGCACTCGGGAAAGTGCTGTTCTTGCTGCTCGCGCTGCTCGGCGGCGAACTGCTCGCGTGAGATTGGTAGCTGCGCCCACGCGTGGAAGAGGTCGCCGTTGGACGAGCCCGGCACTCCCATCATCTTGGCTTTCAGGGACCAGGGTAAAGGTGGGCGACCGTGGCGAAGGAGCACCGTGGACGAACATAGCGTGTACAGGTCTTCTGTGTTGAGGAGCAGGCCGTCCATGTCGAACAGACAGGCTCTGATTGGGGGCTTTGTGCTCATGGTGATTCCTGATGATGCTACCACAATCGTTCCTTTTCAGACTACGGGGGGCATGTGCATTTGTTGCCTTGTTGCTGGGGTTGATTTTGGTGAAACGTGGACGTGTCGGTCAACGGGCAATTCTCACGAGCAGAATGAAGCCGACTAGATTGTGGAACCTCCGTCAAAGCGGAAAGTTGTCAACGCTAACTGGCTGGCACTTTCCCATTGGCTCATTGGAGTCCCACGTGGAGAGATCCATATCTCCCAGGTTGAGTCCATCCGGGGCAGTTCCACAGTCGTCCCTCTCTGGGGTTCAGTACTTGTCACTTGCACAGTCGAGCAACTAATATTAATTGCTCGCGTACCGGCCCGGCGTGAGTCATACCAAGCTTGTACAAGACAATTCTGTAGCCGCTCACCTCTGCAGCATGCTGGATGTTGTTCCGTGTCTACCAAGGTGTAATCATCTCCGCCGATAGCCGTAGGCATCGGAGCTCTGCCGGAGCTCCCAGCTCTGCCGGAGCTCCCAGCTCTCCTAGGTGTAACGACGGCTTCCGCTGTGTCCTGCGGGGTTGAACTTGTATCTCCGCATCGGTCAAGTGCGCAAGTGCAGATGATGCTCGTTATGGTATCGTATTGCTGTCGTGGCTGGATAATTTGAAAAAGAAAGTACGTCGCTATCACAATAGAGCGCCAGCGTACATTCGATAGGGACACCCCGCTTTCCAAGGTTGTCTTGATATAAGTGCAGCCAGACCCGAACAGAAGCTCCCGCAACTTTCGTCTTACCGACATAAGTTTTATCGGCTTCCATATAAGCGCTCTCCTGAGTAGTCACAAAGCCCCAAATATTTCCTCCTTCCACTATAAGCTACCGATATCGTGCGTTCTATTATCTTCTACTGGATCGCCATGTCTGCTACGAAACTCGAGCTCCGCACCGCGTTGGGCCCAGTATACCGCGATGTCCTGCCCCATCCGCCTCGTGACTGCACGGCCGAAGAGATCCCCATCATCGACCTCGCGCCCATGTTCTCGAACGACTTGGCCGACCGCAAGATCGTCTCGGACCAGATCAGAGCCGCGGCAGTGAACAATGGTTTCTTCTACGTTAAGAATCACGGCATCGCCCATGCCACCATCAGCACCTGCAAGCAGCAGGTCCTCGACTTTATGCGGCAGCCCCAGCACCTCAAGGACCAGGTCGCCACGAGGGTCCACAGCAAGTACCACAACGGCTACCACGGCGCCAAGACGACGCAGATATCACCCAGCGAGACCGCCGACGTCCGAGAGTCCTTCTCGTTCCGGTACTCTCCTGAGCTCGACCCGGACCACCCCATGCCGCTGTCCAGCGTGCCCGAGGAGGTGAAGCCGTGGATCCGCGGCGAGGAGTTTGTCTGGGATGGCACGGCGCACCTGCCGGGCTTCAAGAGGGACTGTCTCGCTTACTGGGCGGCGTGTCTGCAGCTGTCGAGAAGGCTGGTGCGCATGTTTGCCCTCTCGCTCGACCTGCCCGAGGACTACTGGGACGACAAGGTCACTTTCCCTGGAGCCGACGGGGTGTTTAACTACTATCCGCCGCGCACGGAACACGAAATCGAAGGAGGGTTTGTTGGGCTGGGGAGTCACACGGACCTCCAGCTTTTTACGCTTCTCTGGCAAGACACCGTTGGTGGATTGCAGGTTCTCAGCAAGGAAGGGCAGTGGATCAAGGTGAGTACAGAATGGACGTCCGCCTTCGGGTGAAGAATGTCGTGGCTGATCTTGTTGTCACCTTGGTGATTAACACAGGCGCCTCCCATCGAAGACACAATCGTTGTCAATATCGGCGACTTCCTCATGAGGCTGTGCAACGACATGTACAAGTCCACGGTGCACCGAGTCACCAATGAGTCTGCAGTAGAGCGGGTGTCAATGCCGTTCTTTTTTGGTGTGTTCCGTGCTTCTTTTCCCCCCTCCATTCTTGGTCTTGGTTGAGACACGAAACCTGTCATTGCCCCGCAGTAAACCATATCTAGTTCTTCAACTAATATATTCAGGTCTCAACTTCAACTGCGTCGAGGGCGTTGTGCCGACATGCGCATCCGAAGCAAATCCTCCGAAATACGAGCCGATCTCGTGTGGTGACTGTGAGTGGTACCCTGGTACATATGTACCGTGAAGTGATCATGCCTTTGACTAACGCTGGTGCAGGGTGCCAAATGCGGTTCGATCAGGCACAACAGGACTTCTTAAAGAAGCAGGAAATGGAGCGACTTGCGCCCAGCGGCAAGGTCGTGAAGGCATAGACCGTCACAAGCCTACGTACTCAATGACTGTACAATATCTCCAGCCTAGCTGTACCTTCTGGGTAAAATATGACCACCGAACGCGTATCGCCAAAAATAGCTGTGCAAGGACAGTGCTGGCGGATGTCTTATAGCCCTGACGGCGCACCTCCCCACGAAGCTCTCATACCATGACTTTTTGCACAAGCTCTATCACGTCAAAGAAGGCCTCGCGCTCTGGCTTGAGCTGTGGTATGCCCAGCCCGACGACGAGCATCCGCTTCTCTGTGCTGTCTCGTCGAACGATGTGGCTGGCTATCTGCACAGCATAGAGCTGCCCCAGAGACTCGCGGTCCTCACCTCCGCCACCGAGCAGAGTCTTTGGCGTAAGATGGGTCAGGGGCAGCAGACTCGCATCCGCAAGGGCCATGTCCACGCTGGCTGCTGACGGCGCGGAGAGCGGTACTTGGATCTGTTCACAGTTTGTCAGCATGCCGGTGGCTCGTATGATTTCAAGTGCGGCTAAAGCTTTGGAACTCACCCATTGTGAGAGGCTGCCGCCTTGTGATAGAGTTACCAAAATTTTGTCTTCGAAGTAAAGAACTGCAGCTTCCGTTGGGATCCCGTCGATGTTGCCCTGCACCTGATTGGACTGAGCCGGGAAAGCTTCCGGGATGACTTGCGGTTCTTCCATGGTTGTTTTTCCTGGTTCCCAGCGTCTACAAAGTTGCCAGGAAGTGTTTGAGCGGAGTCAGAGGAGACGGACGGCGGATACTTCTGCTTCGCCCTTTCGCTTGTGGTTGAAGGCCGAGATCAAAGTGCTAATGCCGATTGATTTGGCTGAGTACTCTCGCTGCAGGTGAGCAGAGTTGGAAAGGATACGGTGAAGCAAGTCCCGCTGGTTTCGTCCCGTCAAAGTAATGCTCATGACCGGAGATCGGTCGCTGGAGAGTCTCGGGCGTCGGACAATGGGAGCGCCGTTCAGTGGGGGGTGCCCGGGCGGGTGGGGCTGCCTGCTCCGGATGAGGTACATCGGCATGGCGCAGCAAAGGTGCATAACCCAAGGTATCCTGGCCCGTGTGGACCCGGCCTGCCGCGCCCGCACCCCGCGCTAGCTCACATCGGGCTTATCGCAGAAAGTTCTGCCAGGGCGGTCAATTTTTGAAAGAGATCCAGGGTCGCTCTCACACACACACTATGCTACGCTGAGCGCCAGGCGCATCGATAATTGGGAGCTTGTGCCGTCGCATCTCTGCCTCGTCGGAGCTTTTTCTTTGACGCGCCAATCCACACAGAGAGTCAAGATGGCCAAGAAGTTCGTGCCCCGGCAGAGGAAGCACAAGGTCCTCGCCCGGCAAAAGGCACAGCACGAGTCCACCTCTACCGCTGAGGACGGAGCGACGCTCGATCCGCATGCCGCTGCGGCCGCCGAAAAGCAGCCTGGCGACAGCAATGCGCTGGAGGTCCTCCCGGAGGTGCAAAAGGCCGCGCAGGAGGCCCGGCGGGCCCAGCTGAGACAGCAGCTCCAGGGCGACGCCAAGATCAGCAGCAAGAAGGCCAAGAGGCTCGAAAAGTACATCGACACGAAGCTCAAGAAGGACGAGAACCGCGTGCTCCTCGCAAAGCTCGCCGACCAGAAGATCGATACTAGCCTGTACGCCAGCAGCAGGAGCCTGGGACAGACCAAGGAGACGAAGCGCCAGGCTCTCAGCCGGGCGTTGCGGGAGCGCCAGGCAGGCATCGCAGGCGAAGGGAATGACGAGCTGCTCTTCGAGACTCGTGATGAGGCTCCGTCCGACTTGTCCGAGGAGGAGGAGCAAGGGGACGAACTTCAGGGCACCGTGACATTGAAGAACAATAAACCGGTGGTATCGCAACAAACCAAGGCCCCAGGAGCTGAGAAAGCTACGGTCGAAGAGCCCCAAGCAGACCCGTCTGTGGCAACGGCACCATCACTAGGATCTGGCCTGAAGCGGCCCCTAGACCTAGACGATGAAGGTCGGCCGGTACTTCAGAAGCGTCAGAAGAGAGGCGGCGTCAAGTCAAAGGTGTCCTTGCGATCCCAACCCACACCGCCCGTGGTGGTCACCCAAGCTGTGGCCCGACCAGAGCAGTCAGCTTCTGAGTCCGAGGAGGAAGAGTGGGGTGGCTTCAGCTCCGCTGAAGAAGAAGAGGATGTGGATATGTCAGAACATAGCGGCTCAGACGATGCCTCGGATGCTGAGGCTGGCTCATCCGCCGAGGGGGACACATCTAGTGAAGAAGACGACTCATCTGGTGAAGATGATGACGAAGACGAAGACGAGGACGAGGCCCCAGACACAAAACAACGATCGTCCGCATTCAAGGCGTGGGCGCATGAGCAGCGCAACGAAGCGCTCGGCTACCAACCTGTAGAGAACGGCGCTGGTGTGCTAGATATTCCGGTGCCGAAAGACTTCAAGCCGCGACCAATCGAGCAGGACCCCCTACCACAAGAACTTTTGCCAACTCAGAACACTGCGAGAAAGGCATACAGCGTCCCTGTCGTGAGAACGCCGGAGATTCAAGCTGCGCGCCTCGAGCTTCCCGTGGTCGGCGAGGAACAGAAGCTCATGGAAGCGATTCACAACAACAATGTCGTCGTCGTGTGTGGTGCGACCGGTTCTGGCAAGACGACACAAGTGCCGCAGTTTCTGTTCGAAGCTGGATATGGATCTCCAAACTCCCCTACACCCGGTCTGATTGGTGTCACTCAGCCCAGGAAAGTCGCCGCGGTCAGTATGTCCAAACGTGTTGGACAGGAACTCGGAGACAGATCCGATACTGTCGCTTACCAGATCCGTTTCGAGGGAACGACGGACGACAAGACCGCCATCAAGTTCATGACAGATGGTGTCTTGCTCAGGGAAGTGGCGAGCGACATCTCGCTCATCAAGTACTCAGCCATCATCATCGACGAAGCCCACGAACGGAGCGTTAACACGGATATCCTCATTGGCATGTTGAGCAGGGTTGTAAAGTTAAGAGAGGAGATGGCGGAAGAGAACCCCAAGATCAGCCCCCTCAAGCTCATCGTCATGTCTGCCACCTTCAGGGTAGACGATGTTACGAAAAACCCCATGTTGTTCCAAACTCCACCTCCGATATTGAACGTGGAAGGCAGGCAGCATCCTGTCACTGTCCACTTCGCACGCCAGACGAAGCACGACTACGTGGAGGAGGCTTTCAGGAAGATCACAAGGGGACACCAGAAGCTTCCCCCGGGAGGTTTCCTTGTGTTCCTGACTGGCCACGACGAGATTGTGAGACTGAGCAAGAAGCTGAAGCAAGCATCCGGCGGACTCAATCCAGTGGCATATCCGAAGGTCCGTATCTCTGCGACGGAGGCGCCGCTCGAGGTAGAAGACATTGATTTCGGCGAGGTCAACGACTTCACCGGCGCGGATGACGATGGCGTTCCGTTCGACTCTGATGCAGAGGATGAGGACGAAGACGACGGCATGTTTGACATTCCAGACGAGACCAGTGGTGGTCCTCTCAAGATGCACATCCTGCCTCTATACTCGTTACTCCCGACACGAGAGCAAATGAGGGTGTTTGAGGAGCCACCAGAGGGTAGTCGGCAGATCATTCTCGCCACAAACGTTGCGGAGACGAGTTTGACAATACCCGGCATACGCTACGTCTTTGACTGTGGCAGGGCCAAAGAGCGCAAGTACAACCGGGACAATGGAGTGCAAAGCTACGAGATTGGCTGGATCAGCAAAGCCAGCGCCAACCAACGGTCTGGTCGTGCTGGTCGTACAGGACCTGGTCACTGCTACAGACTGTACTCATCCGCAGTCTACGAGCGTGACTTTGCGCCCTTTGCCGAGCCAGAACTCTTGCGCATGCCCATTGAGGGTGTTGTGCTCCAGCTGAAGGCCATGCGCCTCCAGCACGTCGTAAACTTCCCGTTCCCGACTCCACCGGACCGCCACAGCATTGCGAAAGCCGAGCAATTACTACAATACCTGTCTGCGATCACAGATACCGGAAGTGTAACACAGATTGGCACGACCATGTCCAAGTTCCCGCTGCCACCGCGCTTCGCGCGGATACTGCTGATCGGGCACTTGCACGACTGTCTGCCTTACACTGTTGCGCTTGTTGCTGGCCTTTCCGTGGCAGAGGTCTTCATCCCGGAAAGCCAGGCCATTCCAGCTATCGCGCAAACCGAGGATCGCCTGCGCACAAATGAGGACATTGCGGCAGAGAACCGCCAAAGCCTTGCCCGCAAGAAGTTCAATGAAGTACACCGCAACTTCAAGTCGCTGGACGACGCATCAGATGCTATCAAGCTTCTCCAGGTTGTCGGCGAGTTTGCGCACGATCCGACCGAGCAGTGGTGCGAGGACCACTTTGTGCGGTTCAAATCGCTCCAGGAGACGCAGAAACTTCGCAAGCAAATCACCAGCCTCTTGCAAAAGGACATCCCCGCATTCGCAAACCTCACCTACAGGGACAAGCTCGACCGGCCGTCCTCCAAGCAGATCACGGCGCTCAAGCAGATGGTCGCGGCGGGCTTCATAGACCAGGTCGCGATCCGCGCCGACCTGGCGCCCGTGCCGCCCGAGGTCCACCGCAAGCCGAAGCGCGCCATCGATGTCCCCTACCTGCCCCTGAAGCCGCTCGAGGGCAGCTCCCGCAGCGACGACATTGTCGACAAGGCCGTCTTCATCCACCCGTCCTCGTGCCTCGCGCACCAGAGCCTGCAGGAGCTCCCGGACTACATCATCTACTCGAACCTGCAGCGCGCGGCGCCGTCGCCGGAGATGCTCAAGAAGCCCAAGACGCGCATGATTGCGCTGACGGACATTACGGGCGCGCAGCTCGCGGCGCTGGCCAAGGGCACGCCGCTCATCGAGTACGGCAAGCCGATCAAGGAGGTCAAGGTGGAGCCTGGGCAGACGACGCGCGAGTGCTGGGTCGTGCCGTACCTGCGGTCGGAGAGCGCGGGCGGCGGTATGGGCTGGCCGTTGCCGGCGAGGAAAGTCAGGCAGAAGAAGGTCCCTGGGAAGGGTTGGGTTGTGGAGTAGTTGTAGACACTTTTTGAAGGCAGGACGTTAATGATATAAGTGATACCACATATTTTGACATCGATTGTTTGACCCATATATGAGGACAGCATTTTGTCCATACCGTGTGCGACATGAACGGAGCTGGGATATGAGGATGCATGATGGTTGTACTCGGAACAAAAGCTCGTGCAGTGTCCGGCTCTGCATTTTTGTGTTACCTCCACCACAAGCACAAGCGTGTATCCCCTCGGTTTTATTTTCCTTAAAATTTCTTCAATGTACGCATGTATGTCTCCAGCATCACTGTCGTAATGGCATAAATGAAACATGGTTCTCCCTCATAGTGACTTCATTCTTCACGCTGTGGTATAAGTCGGCAACATGAATGTAACAAATACCCTTTTTCGCCTTGCCTGCCTGCCTTTGGACTGGCGAGTTGCTTCTGTTCTTCTCTTCCTCCGTCATATCTGAAGATATGGCTATTTGAAAAATATCTCATTCAAGCATATTTACATAACGGTGTAAGCACATGAAAAGCGCTAGTTAGTCGAGAATTGATCGTTGCCCAGTGCGCCACAATTAGAGACTGGACAGTCTGGAGTCCGTCCATTGTGTCATTCCGAAAGGCAATTCACAATTCCATACTGAGTGTATGCATCCCCACAGGGCTTACTCGGGACTGGGCCAGCCTCCGCAATCACATAGTTCTGGACAACTCGGCCGGACGACCGGAAGACGGGAATAGAGTATCAACGCAGTCCCACATGTCAAAAAGAGAGAGTTTGCTAGTATGCAGCTAGGAGTTGCGGCTACATTGGCACTAAGAGTTAGAGGCAGCAAGCCACGATAGACGAAGAAACCAGCCCGCTGTGAGTCACAAGCAAGCAGCCCCCCGATATCGTAGACTTACCAGCGTGCTCGACTCGAGAATGACGCGAGGAATCCCCAGAGTAAACAGGCCGCAAAACCATGCCCACATAGTCTTGACGGCACGAGCATGCCGCAGTGCCATTCGCAATCCACGGCCCGAGAACCGGCCATGTAAGCCGAGGTGAAAGCCCACA
This sequence comes from Microdochium trichocladiopsis, assembly GCF_020744255.1. Classification (NCBI taxonomy): domain Eukaryota; kingdom Fungi; phylum Ascomycota; class Sordariomycetes; order Xylariales; family Microdochiaceae; genus Microdochium; species Microdochium trichocladiopsis. Next base: position 1,183,566 of record NW_025763547.1, read on the forward strand.
AGCAAGCCAGACACAGACGTCTCATCACACATCATGCATGCACGTCCGAGACCTAGGCAGCCTAATTACATCAGACATCCTGTACCATGCCGTTTTGTCCCATCATCTTTCCTAGAGAATTTCAGCCCGTGTAATTCCGTGAATTAAACATCTCATACCTCGGCTATGCATGAACACCACCAGTCATCATATCATATCACAAAAACGCACAGCAGTTGGCGCTCCCACCACACACACACACACACACACACACAGCGGATAAAAGGGAGTCAATGGTTCCACAAAAGTACCGCCCGAACTTCAGAAGCACGACGACCCCGGAACCGCGTAAGTAGCCTGCCATCGAGCCGAGGAGTTTCCCCCCCTCGGTCATCTGGGCACGTGCAAGACACATACAGCTCCAACACCCGGCACACAATGTGAGCTTCGTACCCAAGCTGCCGCGCCACCAACAATCCTGCCGAACGGGCATAAGGCACAACGATAAAGGGGTAAGGCAAGTAAGCTCTTGCCCGAGAGCCCAGCATTGTGATTGGGGCCTGCCAAATGCCGAGCTGTGTGTGTCCTTCCCCCCCTTATCCACCTGGCCGGCACATGCTACCCCCCCCCCCCCGCCCTCCAAGAAATTCAGTCCTATCCTAGCATCATCCTCTGAAAGGGGGGGCCACTCCCCAGAGCCGGCTGCCGAAAAGCTGGGGTAGCCGAGAGACCATGCATGCATAGCCGAGTGACGGACCGCCGGGCCCCAAGTGGAGCAGCTTCTTCCCCTGTGACAAGGGGGAGAAGGGATGCGTCACACCAGACAGCAGCCTCAGCTGGGAGCGCATGTGTTCCCCGGACCCGCCGCCTCCTGGCCCCGGTTCTCCAAACTGGCGGCGGCGGTGGTGGTGGTGTTGCTTGTGCGAAAGGCCCGAGGTCGGCTTGGCGAGCCGAAAGGCACAGGGAAGCTTCTTGCCGTGTTACCATTGGCTGCAGAGGCCCTTGCCCGGACTATTCCGGAAGGTTGGGACTGCCGGGGTGTGGGGCAAGTTCGTCCCCCCACATTCACTAGATCACCAGATAGATGGTGTCGATAATCCAGCCGTGTGCTCACTGGTAGACGACTTCACGGCGAGATTGACACAAAGACGGGGAAGCAATCAAGGAAGCAATCAAGGATTTGAAAGGGAAAAGATCCCAAGATGGCCAGCTTCGATTGAAAAGGCTAAGATTAATATGTATATCGAATTGGGCTGCTTGAGCCCGTCGCGTCCGGCAGCAGATCGCGTGAACCCTCTATGCTCCCATCTATCCAACACCTGAAAAGCCTCCCCTCTCTATAACGCTGCGCGCGGTTCGCGCGTCACCCCCTTTGGCCTAATAAACGTGTCAAACGTTAACAACTGGGATATCGTAAAGTGGCCAAGCGGTGAATCATGTCTCGCCCTCGGCCGTCGTGTGAAGTTGCACAACCGAAGTGCCACCCTTTCCTCAAACAGACTTTTCCCCATCCAAATACAAAAAGCCGACGCCGTGAACAGCAATTAAAAGCCACCGCGCAGAGGACGGGTAGGCACAAACACAAAAGAAGCGCTTGCTAGGCGGATTGGCTTACTTGAGAGGGTCGTAGATTCTGTCCTTGATGAACTTGGTCAAGGCCACATCACCCCACTCTTCCCACTCAATCCACTGTTCTTCCGGAAGCTCGCTGACACCTTCTCTGCGGGCGGCCTTCATCACTTCACGGGCGACAATGACGCTGGCGTCGCGCACGCGGTCAATGTTGGGGTAGATGAGGCCCTTCTGGATCTCCTGAGCGTTCAAGGTTTCGGCGAGTGCGGCAGCCGAGGTGTAGACCATCTCGTCAGTGATGCGAGTAGCCTTGGCAAGGATGGCACCCAGGCCGAGACCAGGGAAGACGTAGACGTTGTTGCCCTGGTTAGGCCAGTAGGTGATGGCCTGGTCGCCAGCCTTGACGGCGAAGGGAGCAAAGGGAGAACCCGAGGCAAAGATGACGGTACCATCAGTCCATTGGACAGCCTGCTCAAAGGTACACTCAGCCTTGGTCAGGGGGTTGCTGAGAGGGAAGAGAATGGGGCGGCGGTTGTTGCCACCAGCATCCACAGAAGCCTTAAGCGCGCGGACAACGGACTCGGTGAAGACACCAAAGGTGGCAGTCAAACCAACGAGGGCCGACGGCCGGACGTACTCGATGACCTCCTCCAGAGTGCGGAACTGGTGGCCACCGTTGTCGGTCCGGGCAAAGTACTTCTTGTGCTCGGCGAGCTTGTCACCACGGTCCAGGGTCACAAGACCCTTGGTGTCAACCAGCCAGAACTTATCCTTGGCCTCCCTCTCGGTCAGGCCACGGCGAGTGTAGTACTCGACAAGTTGCTTGGCAACACCAACGCCGGCGGAGCCAGCACCCATGAAGACAAGACGCTGCTCCTCGAGGGGAACGCCGGAGAGGTTGACGGCACCAATGTAACCACCCAGGACGACAGCACCAGTGCCCTGGATGTCGTCGTTGAAGCACTTGTACTTGTTGCGGTAGCGAGCAAGGTAGTTGAAGGCCTTCTCGGTCTCGAAATCCTCAAACTGAACAAACATGTTGGGGAAGACGTCGGCAGCAGCCTCCATGAACTCGTCCATGAACTCCTGCTGAGTGGCGACAGAGGGGCGCTTGGAGCGCAGGCCGAGGTACAGAGGGTCCTTGAGGTTGGTCTCGTTGGCGGTGCCACAGTCGAGCACAATGGGGAGCGTCTTCTCGGGGTTGATGCCGGCAGCGCCAGTGTAAAGAGCAAGCTTGCCGATCGAGATGCCAACACCGTTGACACCAAGGTCTCCGAGGCCAAGGATACGAGAGCCGTCAGTGACGACACAGATCTCCGGGTTGGGGTATGGCCAATTCCTCAGAATAGTGCGAATCGACTTGCGCTGCTTGATGGAGATGTAGAGGGCCTCGGGGCGGGTGTAGAGGGTCGAGTACTGGAGACAAACATCGCCGATTGTAGGGGTGTAGACGAGGGGCATCAGCTCGCGGACGTTGTCGATGAGGACACGGTAGAAGAGGTCCATGTTCTGGCTCTTCAGGTTCGACAGGTACAGGTACTTGTCGATGGGTGTTTGTCTGGTGTTGATCATCTTCATGCAGCGGGCAACCTGAGTCTCGACGTCCTCCATGGCGTGTGGTATTAAGCCGGTGAGGTTCTTGCTGACACGCTCCTCTGGGGTGAAGGAGAGGCCCTTGTTCCACGCAGGCTCACGCAGAACCTGGTAACCTCCAGCGGCGTCGCTGGGGACGTAGGCGGTAGGGTGGTCTTGGTGGACTTCACCATAGTGATCCTGGGCATAGCCTCTGAGGCCGTCAAGGGCAGCCATTTTCATGCGTTCTTCGATAGCGGCGATGTCGACCGAGGACATTGGGTTGAGAGAGGAAGCTCTACGGCTGATGGAGAGGGACAGGCGCTTGGAGGTGGCCGAGGAGTGAGAGGAGCGAGAAGTATGACCAAAGGCAGAAGGGGAGGAGCGTGGAGTTGAGGGATCAGAGCTAATTGACGAGCCCGTGCTATAAGTACTGTTATACGCCATTGGACGGCGGGTGGCAGCAGAGCGGAGGGGGGCGGCCGCAGAGCCTAGGCCGGAGAGGGATGCGAGGGTCGGGCTCCAACTGGCGGAGGTCGCGTGGCCGGGGTGGTTTAGCTGCGGGTTCTGGACGGAACTAGAGGGCAGGGTTGGGGAGGCGCTGGTGGTGCTGTAGCCACTAACAGACCGGCTGCTAGCTCTGCTAGAGAAAGTCTCGGAAGGCCACCTGCAAGGTTCGGGGGAGGGTGCAAAGTCGACGAGGTCCCGGCTGCTGCGATCCTGCGCAGGTATGCTGTACGGGGTGGAGGGGGAGCTCGCGGCGCTGCTGCTGCTCATAATCTCACAACCAATTTGCCGGCTCGTACGACGAGAACCCAAGAGCGTTGCAGTAGGTGCGGATGCGGTAGAAGCTGCCCGAATCAGTCCCAGTGCCGCCGAGGGCGGCGGTGGCCTCTTTAATAGGCAGGACGAGCAAGAGGCCAGGAGCTGCGATGCTGGAAGACGGGACGAAACCCGGAGCGTGGCAATCTTGGTGATGCTGGCAGCCATGGCGAGACAGGGTCTGAAGGGGGCTTCAGGAGACCTGTGTGCGCGTGGGCAGTGGAGGACGGCGGCGGTGGTGATGGCGACTGCTGTTTCGGGGCGGTTTCAGCACACAGCTGGGCCTGGGCAGGGCAGGGTTGCGGGCTTCCGCGGGATGTTTGGACTCCTGGGACCAGGCTGATCCCTCCTGGGTAAGATTCGACGTTGTATCGGAAGTGCTGCCCGGCAGTTTGGGATGGGCCGTCCTGGTCATGCAAGTTGTTGAGGAAGCACCGTGCTCAGTCAGGCCAGGGCGTTGTTGTTGTTGCTGCTGCTGCGTAGCGCAGACTTTTTTCTCTGGCCCTGGGAGTTGTGTTTGGCGCTTGCGTGCTCCTTCCTCAGCTCAGGCGGATTGTTTGTGCTGGACGGGATGTGCCTTCCCACAGCGGCTAAGCGGACGAGGGCAGTGGCAAGCAATCTCGAGCTTCGACAAAAACCTTGGACGGCACCGTCCTGCACCCAACACGACGGGTTTCCCAGTATGTACCCGTGCCAGTACGCCGGCATCGCAGGTGAGCAGCCCATGCGACAACCGACAATCGCCCTAGCTGTGACTCGACCCCCTGTGCGACGGACGGAGGCAGGCCCCGGTCTTGCCCTGCCTTGCAGCGTCCGCGCAAGGGCCGCCATCCGGCCCCCATGCAGGACGGTTAGGGATCCCTAGAAGGGGCTTAGGGGCCCCCCATGCAAGACATTCTCACCCGGTCCTGCCCGACTGTCCCCTCCTTCGATCATCGCCGTTTCCTTTGCGACCCACGACGGCGGCATGCTCCTGGAGGACACGGGAGCATCGCGTTGAGACCACTGCATCTCAAGCCCGGCTGGAATATGGCTGTGGCCTATGAGCCTGCCAGGCGGATTGACAGCATCACAACCTGCGCCCTCAAGGAGCCTGGAAGACCTTCCTGGTGCGCAACCCCAACTCTCACCCGTTGCGGGCCTGCGGGTTGGGGAAAATTGGAGACGCTGTTTGCTTTGCTCCAGTCCACGCATCGCTTGGCTGTCCCATCTCATCCATGTATCATGGGGAAGCCCGGCCGGTTCTGTATTGGCGAGACTCGACATGACAGGCCTCGCACTCAGTCCCGCATTCGAGGCTCCCAGTCTCAAAGGAGAGACAATTCTTCACACGTGATATCGGCACAAGCATTGGCATCAGGCATATGATGCCACGCGACTGATCTGCAATCACATGGAGACGTTCTGTTGGGGCAGTTTGGGGGCGTCGCCAGCAGTTGCGGAGAGACATGCAGAGAACTGGTCGGGCTCACTGTTCTGACGACCACATCAGAGCGTCAATTTGGAACGGCTGGACAGGACTGGAGCGCGTGCTGCACTTCGAGTCACCTCAAGGTCCATGGGCATAGAGTGAGCTCTCTTCAACACTTCACCGACAGCAAGCCACATTCCCCGGCCAAGACAAGCTGCGCCGATCACGCTAAGCATGGCCAACCAATTCCCCAAACCCTGATAACCATTACATGAGAAAAGCCGTTGGGGTAGGTGGCCAGGCACACCAAGCTTGCGATAGCGCAAATGGACGGAGCTGCTTGCGGTCGGGCCAGGATGGGTCCTTGTTGAGCTGACGACTCTGTCTCTTGGTCTGCTCACTGGGCCTACGAGGATTGGCCGGAACCCATCGGACCATGCAGCAGCTCGTAGGGCTCAGGGCGGTGCTCACGCGACACGGCACAAGAGCAAAGGATGATCACAGCTAAAGCTCCCTACCTGGAATACTCTACTTTCCGAGACGACCGTACCCAATCCAACGGGGTCAAACAAAGATCATCTTGAAACAATGTTTGAGCGCAATCGGCCAACAGGCCACGACTGCGCATGTTCAGACGAAATCGATCTGACTGTGGTCCATGACCCTGCCAGTCCAGGACAGTATGGCCTCATGACCCTCGCGCATCACGAAAAAGGCATGGCGAAAATTTCTGTTCCGCATTGGAGTCAGGCGTGGAGAGGACCCCCGGCGGCTCCACGTGCGAGAAGTCCCACTATGATCGGGACTTCTCTTACTACCGATACGTACTCTGTCAACACGACTCGGAGGTGAGACGGAACAAGGAGTCATCTGAGATAAGATGCTGGAGAGGGGCAAGTCACCAACGACCAGAACACGTTTTAGCATTGCCACAACCAGTGCAGACCGGATCTCCCAAAGCATTCGCCTCTGCCGCAGCATTTTGACGACTCAAATGCCTGACCATCGGGTATTTGCTTAAGAGGTTGTGGGACTCATGTGGATCCTTCAGGTAATGACCAGTGCCCTATCCCGAACGAGTCTGACGGGACAAAGTCTTGGTTTGCGGAGCAGCCGTGGTGCGCGTGCCGGGTCCTGTCTCTCGGTTTGTTAGCTTTGATCCTGGGTTGCCAGGAACCGAACCGACGACGATCGAAGGCCGACCAAATCGTGCGAGGCGTGGCTAAGAGCCCGTGGTGTTGAGCAAAGGCGGCACGTCCGACCACGGAAAATCGTTTCTCAAACCCCCACTGAATGGGTCCGAAGATTGAGCAAGCCCCGAGGTCTGGGTGCTTGCCTATGGTCCAAATCGTGGTATCACTTCCACGCACGTCTCGGTCACTAGTCTTCCTGCCCGCCACGGGCCTCGATCTCGTTCACGAGCATGGAAGCAGCAGATACAGACCGACCCGAACATCTTTGCCCCCGCGGCGCAGCCGCCTGAATGTCAGACAAGAGAGTCCCGGTACGAGGCATACAAACCCGCAGGACCCGTTCAAGCTTAGGCTAGAGGACTGCGCGGCGGAGCACAAAGGGGCTCCAAGCTCCAACAACCCAAGCCACTCCGTGTCTCGCAGAAGCTCCGACTTCACCCGGCCTCCACATGGGATAGACAGCGGGCCCTTCAAGGTTGGCATTTCTGGGGCCGCCCTCCGATCAGGGGTCGGTCGGGTCGGGTGGTCCAGCCGTGGACCCCAATCAGGCAGTCCCATAGAACAATCAAGCCCCCCTGCTGCCGTGCTATGGAACCGCCCACCTCACGATGAAATTGGCCGCTGACCGAGAGCACGACAACTTGCAAGGTTTTTTCCACATCCAAGCTCCCGGGCGGCCCGAACAGCTGCAAGTTTCAAATTGCATGACAAGGGCCTTCTCTTTGCTTTTGTGCTCCTGACGCGGCCCCTCGTTTCGATACGTCCCCGATCGTTGCTGCCCAAGAGCGGTGGGTTCTCGGTGAACGGCAGGATTACTCCGTCAAGGTCTGCAAGACTCGCTGTCCGTGTAGGTCGGCCCAGGCGGCGGTTCCCCAACCCAGGCCCCACTGCCTCAAGGTCAGACAATAGATAGCAAACTCCGGGCTAGCGTTGCCGGAACTCCACCACCACTCTGGCTTGCTTGCCATGGCCACACAGCATTACAACTGTTGCTGGTAAGATTGATAATTGATAGGAGGATGGATGTGACCTCACCTTTTGGTTGAGTGTTCCAATCTTGTCAAAAATGCCCAACCACGTGATATGATCGGCCTGTGGCGTACTCCATATTAATCATACAGCCGAGCCGAATCCGGATGTGATTCCTTTTCTGTCGTATGCCGTCTTCGACATCAGGCCGACGTAAAAGACAAATGGGCAGACACGCACGCACCTCCTTGACTGCGTGGTCCCTTCTCCTGGCACAGCACTCGTGTGACAGACATGCCTCATGGCGCCTAAATGGTGGAGTATAACCACTAATTGAATCGTGGAGTTTGGCAACAATGTGTTCCGCTCACTAGCATGCTTGGCATAGCCGATTGCCTGGGTCGTCTCCCTGCTTGCTAAGTCGATCAGACCGGCCCCCATCATCTGATCGCAAGTCAATCTGAAACACGTTGGCTGTGTGGCCTCTTAGACAGAATAGGACAGAATAGGGTGGAGGGGGTGGTGCAGTGCAGGATCGACATTTGTGAAGTTCGTCACTCATCGTTGGCCATGGTTAAATTCAGCCCCGTCCTGAAACGCATCTTGCCTACCAGAAAGAATGAAATACGTCCGCGAACATGTGTTTTCTGTCTCGCTGTCGTGACGCGCCGCGCTTGAAACCGAACCACACGCTGATCATCCCGATCAATACAAGTTTCAAGCGCGAACAATGTCCCGTCTCGCCAAGAATACCGGGAGCACGGCCAAGGTTGATGCCCAGATCGTTAACGGCTCACTTCTGGAGCAGGTGATCCTTTTGTTGTTGGCCTTTGGTTTTCTGTTCCCTCTTTTTTTTCTTTTTCTTTTTACCTCCTTTGTTACACAGGGCTTGGTACCTGGTGCTCGGTGCTTGCCGTTATCCTGCGTTCAAGCCAGCCAGTACGATGAGCCATATCCTCTGAGCTACCACACAACAAAGGCACGCATCCAGACTCAGTCGCCAGCCTCAACTTTACGACCACCCTTCATATGTAACCCGGCAGTGGATCTGGAAAAGAGCAGTTGCAAAAGCTGAGATTTCATTTCCATAACTTCCTGATCTGTTCATGTCCCTTCGCTATGATTCACGGTATAATGCAAAACAACAAGATTGATAGGTCCCTGATCCGGCCGTGCCCATTTCTTCCCCATCCACCCAGCCAGCTTGCTAGCGCTCCTAGAACAACAGTTTGTCAGGGGCGATTCTGATGACCTCGCGCTCATCCTCCACACGGCAAAGGCGAGTCCTTGCTCCACTCCGGAATCATGGCGCTCATTCGTCATCACTGCTGTCGTCCACGATGAAGCCAGCCCGCGTCCTAGCTCTTCTCTTACTAGCCGCGGCGGGGATGACTGGCACGTCTTCATCGTCGTCCTCGTCGCGCATGGCCACATCCTCATCACCAGGCGGCAAGACCGCTGGTGATGAAGTACCTTCGCCATGCTCGTCATCCTCGTCTACTCCTGCAGTATGAGCGGACAGGGTCTCAGGCAGCTTGGCTTTCGCTGCCTCAAGCATGAGTCGACGGCGCTTTGCGCCGCCGTCGCTGCCTACGGATCCTACACGCGCTGAGTCCGAGGATGAGAGCGGTGTCTCGCCTGTCTCGGACGGTGACGAGGAAGACATGTTATCGTCATCCTCATCGTCCGAAATCTGCCGTCGGCGGCTCTTCTTGGTCTTCTCCCTGTTCGAGCGCACCCGCGGGCTCGAAGCTTGCGAGTCCTGAGACGCGAGCATGGCATCCTCTTCCGCAAGACTCTCATTGGTATCGTCATCATCATCATCGGATAGCACCGTCGTGGCCTTGCGCTTCTTCTTGCCGACATCTGCCGTCGTGGTGGTGGTGGTCGTTGAAGCAGCCGCCGTTGTGGGATTTGATATCCCAAGGACCGTATTGGTTTGCCGTTTCCGGATAGCCTCTTCGTTGGCGTAGAACTCGGCCCAGCGCTCATCGTCCGACTCGTCATCGCTCGCGTGCACATAAATGTCACTCTTGAACCGGCGCGCCTTCTCTTTTTCCTTCTCTCTCCGGATTCGCGCCTTCTCTGCTAGCTCTTCCTCGGTCGGCTCTTCGGCGTTGCTGTCGCGTCTCCGTCTTCGGCGTATTATCTGCTTCTTTGCCTCCTTCTCCTCGGCAGTAGACTTCCTCGCTGTTGGCCCGCCAGCAGGAAACAAGAGATCGTCATCGTTGTCTGGTAGCACATCGTCCTCGTCATCGAATGCAGCCTTCTTACGTGGGGCTGTCTTGCGGCGCAGCTGGTGTTCTGCAAGCAGACCATTTTCGAATGTCGGAGGCTCGAATTCTGCTTGGCTGATATAATCCAACGAGTCTTGCAAGTGGTCCGTTTCGACTGCACCCGGAATAATCCAGGCCGACCCAAGTGTCTCGTCGACCAGTGGTGCAAGCCGCTCCATACCGACCAATTTCATCAAGAGTCGCAAGTGGCCATTTTTGAAGACTGCTGTTTGCCGAGCGTCGTCTCCAGGTTGCACGGCTTTGGCGAAAGTCAGCAAAATCCAGCAGAGAATGAGCATGGGATAACTTACTGAATAAAGGTGCCTCTTTCTTTGTGGCGCTCTCTGCTGGCTGTGTTCCTTCTTCTACGCCTTCCACTGCTGCTGAAGGTGTTTCTGTAGAAGCCATGGCTTTATCTGCAGCCTCCCAAGCCTGCCGCTCGCTAAGCGCGCTGGACAACTGCTCCTTCACCCATTTGATGTGGTGTGCCAAGTTCTTGTCGAGTAATGTCCCTACCACAATCCCAATCTGCTTATCGCGTTCGGAAGCTGTCTTGAACTCGAGCTCTGCAGCAGGCTTCACTTGTGACGTCGATATCGTCTGCTTTTCATGGCCAAATTCGAGATAATGCACAGTGGCGTTGATCTTGGAGAAGAGCATCTCGATGATGAGCTGCGGACGATCCTCGATCTTGCGCATACACTTCCTCAATATCTGCTTCACCAACTCCTCCCATTCCTTGTATGTGCTGTTGCCCTTGTCTAAGGGCTCCGGGCCTTTGATCATGTTGTAGAGCATGTGTATAATATCCACACGGAAGAGCATCACGCTCATCTCTTGCTTGAAAGCCACTCTGTAAAAGTACCGATGCGCGCGTTTGAGTTGCGACTCGTTGAGGTCGTGATAGAATTTCGTGAAGCTGACAAAGGTGTCGACAACACCCTGGGTGACGAATCGATTCGCGAATCTGGCGAATTCGAACTTTCGTTCTTTTGTCTGACGCTCCGCGTGCGCTCCGTCGTTCTCAGAATCATCCTCCACGTCCGGCGCGATGTCATCAGCGCCGTCCTCACCCGCAGCTTTGGCCGCCTTCTTCTTCTTCCGTACTCTCCGCCGAGATCGTATCTGCAAGTCTGTGTTTTGCTTCGAATAGGCTTCGAGCACGCGCATATAAGTATGTGTAAGCTCGATGCATGCGTCGAGGTACTCGAAGTCCTGATCCTTGTAGCTCCGCGCGAGTTGTGCTACTCTGTCGTGGGTTTCTTCTTCATAGAAGATGCGGTTCAGAATATTGTCTGCGATCTCCTCGTCGTCTTCATTGCCTGACTCGGACATGTCTTGAACGGTAAGGAGAATCTGCGTGAAGCATCTCATGGCTGCACTGAGTTCATGCCATCGCTTGCCTTCAATTGCGTCAGACATCGATCGGTTCAGCATGACAAAGGTCTCCTGGTTGAGGACACTGGCCACTAGGTTGTAACTCCTGACGTCGGACTCTCCTTGAGTCGGTTGGCTCGATTTAGAAGCCTTCTTGCGGACTCGCTCAGCCTCGAGGAACCAAGAGATCAGGTAGAAAAACTGGCGGTAGTGATACTCGAGAATGTATTCCCGCTGTTCCTCCATCCTCTTCCTTATGAGATGGAATAATGGGTTAAAGCCGGAGTCTAGGAAGTCTTCGACGAAACCACGAAGCTGCGTGCGCGCCCGAGTGTTCAAAGATACTGGCGGGCCAAGCTCACGGGGCTCCATCTCGTCTTTGCGTGCTCGCCTCGGAGGTCGGAACACCTTTGCACTATCCATTTTTTGCTGCCTCGTTGCCGCGTCAAGGAGTGCGTCTTGGCCTGAGACGACCGACATTTTGCCATCGCCTCGGTCCATCCATATCATGGTGCCCCACCGGTTGTGCCTGGACGGTGCTCTCCGGTTGTAAGGTCGATGCATCGCGGCCTCTTTACTCATCATGCTAGCAAGCTCGTTCGCCTTGGTCTTGCTGAGCTCCTTCTCCTCCATAAACAGCTTTGTCACGTCGACACGCTTCACAAGATGAAAGATGATTTCCATCACGATCACGCACTCCTGGTTGAAGTCTTCGCCCATATTGGAGGCCAGAGTGAGAATTGTGAGCAGGATGTCCTGGTACGAAAAGGCGTCGAGAAGCGCTGATCGCGATATCTGTGATTCGTCGCCGTCGTACTTGACGTTGGGCGGTGGAGCAATCATTGCAATGTTCCGAAGGAAGAGGAGTACGAGCTTGATGATGCCCTCATCACGCGGGGTCCGCTCGGTTCGAGGCAAAGCCATGGACGGAAGCGCCGTCCTGACGGCGGTATGGAGGATCTGGGCGGCGTCGAAGTTTATGATAAGCCGCTTGTAGTTGATCTGAGCGAGTTGCAGGACAGGCATGTGTCGATGGTGGTTGACAGTCATTATCTCAACGTCGCGATCGAGGGGCCAGGTCATTGGCACGAGGATTTCGATGCAGGCCAATGCTGCTCTGGACTTGAACTTGTTGTCTGTTGCGCTTTCCGGCCATGACGCCAGGATGTGCAGGAGGTCGCCTTCGAGGACATTCGCGTCGTAGAGGCATCGGGCGACGTCCATCCGGTTCGTCTTCTCATCGTAGAATCGTATCCATTTTTTCAGGTCGCGGAGGACCTCCAGGGCAGAATCACCCAGGACGTAACGTCCATCTTCGAAGGTACTAAAGCCTCCGAGCTGTCGACAGGACAAGTCAGCGACGAGCTCCAAGGTCCTGGGCTGTGAGCACTTACCGCAGAGACGAGACTGTTGATGTGTGCCCGCACCTCCGGGTGCACAATATCTTGAGACTCGTCCATGGCGTCGGGGTTGCGCACTCTGCTTGTGGCTCAGATGTCCATAAAGACTCGGCAGGACTGTCGGCGGCTGCTTCAAAACATCGAGTCCTACCAACTGTTTGGAGGGTCGAGCGGTGGCATAGCCAATTAACGCGGTGTCGACAGGCGCGTCTCAGGTTAGGTCCAACGCGTCTCGCAGGGCCCGCCCAAAGGGGCAGCCATTGAACAGGTACGGAGGTACCTGATAAACCCCACACACAGCTCTTATCGGGGCACGCCGCTCGCGCCTGAGGTCCCCCACACTGAGCTATGTAGGACCCCACATCTTGCACTCCGAGGTTAACCGTCCCGGCCGGCTCTTCGGCCCTCTGGTGGCTGCAGACCAGACGCAACCCTTTCTGCGTGGACTCCGCTGCTTCCACATTCTGAGCAGACACACAACTTTGATCACAACGACAACAATGGCCAGCCAACTCGGTAGGAAGGCGGCCGCGCAGCTTGCGGGCCAAACCCGGCTGTTCAGCTCGAGTGCAGCCCGCAATGCCTCGCAGGTCAAGAGTCTCGGTGTAATCGGCGCCGGGCAGATGGTGAGCTGCTTTGACATGTGATACTCGCTCAGAACCACGAGGCAACACCATCTAACCATCCTGCTGCTGCTCCCAGGGCTTGGGCATCGCGCTGGTCGCTGCGCAGAAGGCTGGCGTGCCCGTCACGCTCGTCGACTCGTCGCAGGCATCGCTGGACAAGGGCCTCGGCTTCGCAGGTTAGATTTTCCAAGCACAATCCAAGGGTTCGCCAAACGCCCAGCAGATCCACTGACTTCTGGCACAGACAAACTTCTCTCCAAGGACGTGTCGAAATCGCGCATCACCCAGGAGCAGGCCGACAAGGCCCGCGGCCTTCTCAGGCCAACGACCTCCATTGAGGAGCTCGGCGGTGTCGATTTCGTCATCGAAGCGGTACCCGAGATCCCCCAGCTCAAGTTTGACATCTTCGCCAAGCTGGCCGAGGTCTGCCCCAAGCATGCCATTCTGGCAACCAACACCTCTTCAATCTCCATCACCAAGATCGCCGCTGCCACGACCAAAGACCCCAAGGACACGTCTGCCAGCTCCCGCGTGGTCTCGACGCACTTCATGAACCCGGTCCCCGTGCAAAAGGGTGTCGAGATCATCAGCGGTCTGCAGACCAGCGCAGAGACGCTCGAAACGGCCGTCGAGTTCTGCAAGGCCATGGGCAAAGTCACATCAGTCTCGGCTGATTCGCCAGGCTTCCTTGCCAACCGCATCCTGATGCCATACATCAATGAGGCGGTCATCTGTCTCGAGACGAACGTTGGCGACCGCGACTCCATCGACGCTATCATGAAGAATGGAACAAATGTTCCCATGGGCCCTCTCCAGCTCGCCGACTTCATTGGCCTGGACACTTGCTTGGCCATCATGAAGGTCCTCCACCAGGAGACGGGTGACTCCAAGTACCGGCCCAGTGTCCTCCTTGCCAAAATGGTTGACGCTGGTTGGCTCGGCAAGAAGAGCGGCAAGGGCTTCTACGACTACTAGACATAGATGCGCAAGCTATTCTGAACATTTACTGCCCATGAGCCCATCGGGTAGCGAAAAGTTAAAACCGTGGCCCGTACGCAACAAGTCTCCCTGACAGATCTGATGAACCTCCCAAGCACAATCCACAGCAGAAACAATATGAACCAAACAATTATACATTCAAAGGTGTTTGGACAATTTTAAAGACCCGGCCATGGCAGTAATAACGCACAAGGAGCAGGGTCTGTGAATGGACATCAACACGAATCAAGATTGCCAAGCTACGCGCCACTACTCACGTCTCCAAAACTCCATCACCTCCTTGACCAAAATTGTCAATATGCCTTGGTCAGCCTTACCAACACGGCTAACTGCCTCAAACCTAAGACATGGACCGATGTTGCAGCCAGACAAAGCTCCGAGGCCGCGCTTATTGTTTGTGCTTGTGTCACCAATGTCACACTAGAACTTGGCACTGTGCTGGTGTCCAAGCTTGTCGTGATAGTGACACGCCTCATGCCCGCCTCCCTGGGTCACGGGCCGCCAGGGCACCAATAGCGAGTACTAGCATTAGCCAGGCGGGTAGACTAGCTGAATGTTTCATGAAATGTACCCAGCCTTGTCTCCAACAATATCAGGCCACGCGGATGCACGTATGCGATGCGCAATTAGTTGCAGCCTGTCAGGGCTGGGAAATTTGTCCGGGCTTGGGCTGTTGACCTATCATTGACTTTGGAGGGCGGCGACAATGAAACTGGCTTCGCTCGCCAGATATGAGGAAACTGCAAGACAATGCGGCTGCGCTGCCGCTTGCCGCTGTCCCGGTATTTCAGCTCTCGTCCTCAAAATAGTCACAGTGTCGGCGAGTCACCCTTCAGAAGAAAGCACAACACGGTCTGGTCACATCACCACCCATGTATCATCCGCAAGGCATACTCGAAGCTGGCGGATGCGTGGTGCCTCCTTGTGGCAGCTGCCCGTCGAATGCATGCTTCCGTTGGAGACCTTTTCGCGGTGCGACGGACATGGATGATAAGATAATGACGCTTCTAGACTCATGAGCTACTTCTTCAAAGTAATTATGCAATGGTCAATCGCCATGGCTTAGCCAGTATATCGCCATCATTGGCGTCGACCAAAGTTCTGCTCATCGAGGAGTACAACTTAGTATACCTCACCTAGGTCCGACAGGCTCTTCACACCAACCATTTCCATTCTGACTTCCCAAGTCTTACTGTCAGCCCAGCGACACATCCTGCCCCAGTCTGGTCGCACAGTCACTCAAGCCGCTCGCCTGGAGCTCAGCCACTCCACGTTGACCACGATATCCCTGCTTGACGGACAGCTCCTCATGCGCCCTCCTGGCCCCCAGCCCGGCCTCTAGCCACCCCCCTTCCCATATGCATACACACATACACCGATGGCGCCTTCAGAGCTGGATGCATGCAAGACCGTTATCTGACATATTTTAAGAAATCTCGCGGTCTGCGGCCTACCGAAATATATGTTTGCTGGCGGCTCGGCAGTGCTCATGCGGGGGTGGCCTCTCACCCCCATGCCGACGGGAAAAAGCGAGGGTTCGTCTCAATGACAGGTTTGATGCGTCCAAAGAAGGCCGGTGGTTGATTCGCCCAGAGCTCTGCCAAGAAGGAAACCGACGTGAATTACGCAGCTCATGTGGTAAAAGCTGCCAAGTGTACTTTCTGTTCAAACAAGGTTGTTGTTGTTTTCTCCCGGCTGAACGTGGACGGGGGCTATTGCCACCACCCACAGTGCTCTCACACCTTGGACTTCATGAGACAACACCTGCCCTCCCGAGACCCTCGATGTCTAGTGTAACTCAACTGCACTCCGCAAGCAATGCCATTCCGGGGGGGGAGCTTGCACCGGCGTTCCTCCCTTCTCAGGCCCAGTCTCCGTATACTGATTTCTGCCAAAACCCTAGAATACCGCCCTGCCATCATACCTGTGTGGATGACGAGTCTTGCCATGAGATGCAACAAACTCATACTGCCTCCGGGTGGCGGGCGTCCTTGTCGTGCACGGAGGCGTTTCTCCTTGGCAGTGACAACAGAAACCAGGATTACCGTCCAGGGTCGATCGATGGCTCGTAATCGCCCTTGCATGGTGGCGTACCCGCAGCAGCAGCAGCACCACCACCACCACCATCAATATGTCGTGCAACTACATGTGCCTGCCCATGTCCCTGAATATCAAGATGAGCACGCCACTGAGGGAGAGCAGCACTGACATGGAGCCACTGTGAGGACGTGCTTCCCAACCTGTGGCCCCGTCAACTCCCCCACACGCAGCCAGTCACGACGCGTTTTGTGTCCTTGAGAAATATGCACGCGGCAAAGAGAAATGTTATGTATTGCTCGAGTCCAAGGATGAACCGTCCCTCAAAGACTATCCCTAGCGGCAAAGTCTTGGAGCAATGTAGATATAGCTCTGTAATGTGCTGCAAAGTGCAATAAACCCCTGAAACTATCGGAAGAAGAGACACAAGAAGTGAAGAAGGGCACAATCCGCAAGCTGCACGCACACCGCCCCTGCACAGGAAACGAGACACGAAATGTTCGCAAAGCGCTCGAACCCGAAAGATGAATGGAAAAAGTCCCGCCTTCCCAAGAATTTTCGATGTAAGGTGTGATAAGAAAAATGCGATGGCTCTCTTCGGAAAAGAGAAAAGACCTCGCTTTTGGTTGACTTCTTTTTTTTGTCGTCTTGCTGTATTGATGCTGTACGACTCTGCGTGTGATGACCAGATACTTGCGGTGCTCCAACGTGGGATACAACCTACATAGCCACCTCCGAATGAGTCGCAAGCTGTAGAAATGAAAGAGTTCCAGCCCAAGAAAAATATGTGCATGCGAAAACCGAGTGGTACCAGCGGCCGGCAAACTGGGAAACCCCGAAAAGTTCAAACGAAAAAGGAGTCGACAAGACCTGGTTGTGCGCCAAGAGGGATGAACGTAAACAGTCCGCGCCGTGAGAAATGGATTTGAAGGAGCAGCTTGGCTCTACTTGAACGCGTGCGGCCAAAAGCGCAATGGAGTATTTGTGAACGGTGCTGCCTGTACAGCCAAATGTTGCTAGACGGCATAGAGAAGTGCCTGTTGTATAACACAAGGGCTGTGTATGTGCCAGCCTATCTGTGTAACACCTTGAAATCAGACGTGAGTCTTGGCAAAATCGTCGGAAGCTGCAGCAGTGTGCTGACCACCGCTAAGATGGCTGTGATTGTCAAAGGAATCCCTCATAGGGGTTCTGGTGCTCGCCGCAAAACCACTGCCAGAGTGCATCGCTTGGCCGAAATCGGGCGGCGGAGCAATCGGCGCGCTCATCTGGGGAAAGGAGTAGCTGTCAGCACCAGACGTGCGGATTCCCGGCGTTCTCGGCTGAGTATAGTCGACCGGGGCAGTCAATGGCGCAGATGGGAAGCTGCTAGAGCTGCCGTAAGGAGCAGTCGAGCTTGATCGCTGAATCATGGCAGAGTGCGGCGGCTGCACACCCTGGTTCCCAGCCATGGACCTGTACTGGTTGCGAAGATCCAGGCCAAGCGGAATAGACGCTGTTGCAGCCCGTAGTCGAGTCGACCGACTTCGCTGCGGCTGGTGCAGCGACGGGGGTGGAACGCTCGAGTAGTTGATGTTTGTGGAAGATGCTGTCAGGTTCACGATGGTCAGCACAATTTCATTGAGATCTTCGCACCGGATTCGCTCAACTCACGAAGATAGGAGCTAGTCTCGTAGTGATCCGCTTGGTACAGTGGCTGCTGGCGATTGGGGCCACTAGGGCTACCGGGCCCGACAGAATACGCGTTATAGTCGATCGAATCCCCTTTCCACGACATGCTCGACCGAAGAGGGGACTGGATGGACTCAGATCTCGCTCGGGACAGAGTTTCGCGTAGATGAAGTGGTTGCAGCGAGCGCATCGATTGAGGACTAGTCTGCAAGTGGCCCTCGCTTTCGGGGCCAGCGGCACGTCCGTATGGATTTGAAGTTCTTTGCCCTGCGCTCAAGGGGCTTGTCATCTGGCTGGAGAAGTATCTACGTTCGTTGGGTGAAGTCGACAGAGGCGAGGGCAAATCTGCCGGGGGTAGCGGCGTAGTCGATTGGTATGCACCAAGGGCACCGAAGCTGGAGCCTAGTGCTCCTGGAGATAGTCCAGTATCTCCTTCAATCCGGCGGCTGGGATCGGCCAGGATTGGCCGCATCATGGCGTGATCTCCATACGATGGAGTAGCAAAGGTGTTTGGAGATACCATCGGCGTTCCCAAGCCATGCACCGCTCCATATGGCGAATGCAGTGCTTGAACATTGTCGAAGTCATCGGGCACTGCGCGCATCTTGATCATACGGTCCCGATCGTCCGCTGTGAGCCTCTTGATCTTGGCTCGCCTTTCAGAAGGTCAGCAAAATCAGCACATTGCATGAGTCGGTAAGGAAATGTGGAAACATACCTATTCTGAAACCAAACTTGGACTTGTCGGGGGCTCAGGCCCGGGATCTCGCGCGAAAGTCTTTCTCGGTGGGCAGCATCAGGGTGGGGTTGTTTTGCGAACTCGCTCATGAGGAAACGTGTTTGCTGGTGCGTCAACCTGGTAAATGTCAATATCCAGCGGCAGGAACGCAGATAGAGAGGTTCGGTGTACTGACCGGAACCGCTTCATCTTCCTCCGGGCTGCGGTACGCTCAGCTGCAGTCATCGGTCGACCAGAGACTTCGCCCTCCACATCGAGCATATCATCGTCGTCATCCTCACCAGCGTCCCCATCTTCCTTGGCACGAGCCATCTCACTTTCGTCGTCTCTCCTCGATGACGAAGCCATTGGAGGGGCATGAGTGCCGGGGGTGCCATGTGGAGCAAATGTGCTCGGCATGGTGGTCGGATGGCGCCTCGCAGAGCTCTCGTTTGACGACTGAACGTCGACGGTTAAGCCATGCATGTCCCGCTCTGGTCGTCTTAAGTCTTGCATGTCAGCTCGCGGCTGCGACACGCCTAGTGCAGTAATTCCTTGCGCTTCCGCGGCTGTACCGACGGAGCGTGTAGGCTCTGCAATCGTAATTTGGGGCAAAGCGCCGAATTGGTTGGCATTTTGCATTCGTGAAGTCGTGACATCGTGAATACTTCCTCTGGTGGCTGGCTCGCCAGTCGGACCGTAGAGATCGTTCTCAGTGTTGGTGACAGTCGAGATGTGACCGCTCCAGCTGGACTGCAACGACGGAGAGCCGTTGTAGTTCGACATGCGTGAGTAGTTCGATTTGCCGGACAAAGGATCAAACTTGCTGGACCAGCGATCCTGATCTGATGCGTATTGCCTGGCCACGAGCATTGGAAATATTGACCTTGTACTGCGTTGGTAAAATTCGCCGACTTGGTCAACCAGGCGGTTTCGAGGGACAATAACAA
This sequence comes from Microdochium trichocladiopsis, assembly GCF_020744255.1. Lineage (NCBI taxonomy): Eukaryota > Fungi > Ascomycota > Sordariomycetes > Xylariales > Microdochiaceae > Microdochium > Microdochium trichocladiopsis. The sequence continues at coordinate 1,203,138 of NW_025763547.1, forward strand.
GGCAGCTGCAAGATCAGATTGATGGTGCCGATCTTTGGGGCCAAGCCAGAAGAAACAGTGTGATGTGTGTGGTCCGGCAAGCAAGACGGCTGTAAAGGATCCGGCAGGCGAGAAGTGTATAGTGAAGGAAAGAAGCAAAGGAGTGTGTATGTAACAAAAGAATGACGATGCGGTCGACGCCCGTGTGCCTGTTGATAAATTTGGACTGACAAGAAGGTCAACCTAGTGAAAGGAAGGAAGGTTCAGAACGGAGGATGGAAGCAAAGCAGCCGCACTGATAGATGCAGACTGGTGGTGTAGTGGTCGGATGGGGCCAAGTCGCTCCCGGCAGTTTTGAAACTCACTGACAGGAGCCCACCCTTGCAAATTGGCGGAGACAGTCTTGGTAGGGACAGCTCTACACGGCATTCAAGGGCCCAGGGAGGAAACAAGCGCGAGAGGACCGAGTTGCTCAAAGGTTGCGAATCAGTGGACCTGCTGCCTCACGGTGCCTTGGTTATTATGGGTGATCTATCTGGACTGGGTCCTCGTCGAACCATTCCCGTGTTGCCAGCCGTGGACGGACCCCTGTAGGCCACTTTTTGGTGGTGTTTCTTGTCGCTGCGTTGCTGCCGCCCTGGGAAGAATCTGGATCACGGACGATGACCAAAACGCGCTGGTGGAACCGATCGGAAACGGCCTGCGGATAACGAAAGATTGCTATAGCGGAACTTGCCTGGTAACAGCGCCAGGAACAGCAAAGCAGCCTTACAGCATGGATCAGAAACGTACTGTGGGTGTGCGGGGATAACGACACGGGGGTTTGACATTATCCAGAAGGATGACAAGTGATCTCCACTGGGGCGTAGAGCTTCCGTGAATGTGATGAGATCTTGGGAAGGGACAGTCGGAAGCGCAGTTGCTTTGTTCGATGATTCCTGCTGCATGCGAGGTTTTCAGACTGCGGATACCCTTTGAAGTCCGCGTTTATATGTCGTCAAGCGAGGCGAAAAGCCCAAAGCATGCCTTGTGGCACTGTCCTCGCCTCGGACATCATCAGCATGGGGGGTTACATGGACTGGTTGAGCCGTCGAGGTACTTGGAAGAGCGGATACCCGCTGGTACCGCTGTCCACAAAGGGTGGTGGGCTATGTCTACGCAGAACAGACAAGTCACTTGGAGGGCGAGACTGTAGCTCTACAAGCATCGCGACGGCTTATGCAGCAGGATCTGGAAGGGGGGTTGATATGACGATGCAGGTGTTCCTGGGCGTGGTGAGCTCCACGATTCCACTAGCCTCAAAGAAGCCGCCGGTCCTTCGGAACATCGTATGGCCGTCTTCACCACGCTTGCCTTCGAAGTGCTCGCGGCAGGGCCAAGCTGCTCTCGAGGACGCGCTACATGAGGAAAATGAGTAACCGGCAGAAAGACGGGTTACACACCTTGCCAAGTTGACAGCAGTGGTGAGGAGGATGGCGTCGAGCAAGAAGGCGCGCGTCCACAGACACAGGGTTGTATGATTGCTGCTGGGGGTCCCCTGGGAGTAGGGGGTGTGTGGAAGATCACAAAGATCTTGCTTGTCGGGCAGTCCTTGTCACTTTCCTCTGGTCTTGGCGGAGGACCTGGAGGAGCCTGGCTGATCCGATTAGTCCGCTGCCCAAGCATGATTTACCGTGCGCCCGCGGGATCCACCTGCCCCAGCAAAACCGCATTCTCAGACAACGGCGGCTCACTGTCGAGTCGAATCTCGCCAATGGCTTGGGCCCAGACCCCGCTCGTCATGGCCATTGAAACCAAAGAAGGACGGTTTCAACACCGAGTGTTCTGGCAGGGAAGAGGAGGCAGGCCCGCTGGCCCGGATCCTGTACTGCCATTCGAACTTTGACGGACCTCGAACCGGTATCGCATTGTGCAGTAACAAGCTGTACCTGACAAGCGGCGCCCAACGAGCCCGTCGCGAGTACCTCAAGGGCCAGAATTGCAAAAGAATCGCACGAGGAGTGTACACTCGCCAGGACTGTCGTTTTCGTTGTCCTGTTGGCGGACAGCCAGCATCTTGAAACGGTCGGGTCGAGGCAGATGCCTGACCGTTGCTGGTCCGCAGGAGCAATGTGTGGCTCGGTCAGGTCTGGCCATTGCGCGTCAGGCAGCTGGCGAGAGGGTGCCAGCACTGTGCCCGACCGAGCGTGTGGCCCCCTCCCCTCCAGGTCGGCGAGTGGTGTTGTCGAGGCATTTGAGTCTTGTCCAGACTGGAGGTGGTCAGGCCGGGACGAGCTGGCTGATGTCCTGGTGAGGCAGGTGTAGGAGCAGGTGGCGCGATGCGACAGGTCTGCGGCAGGCGCATCCATGATCCATGGCTGTGGGGTGGAAACACACTCCCAGCCCATGGTGCGGTGGGGCCACGCAGGTCCCCTTTCATCAAAGCTTCAATGCTTGACATGTTGCAGGCTGTCACTCGTCCCAGCCAGTCTCTGCGTCCGTGCTGTGCCGTGCCGTGCTGTGCTGCGCTGTGCTGTGCTGCTGGCGGCATGGCGCTTTTCGAAGTGGGCGGATTCGTTCGTGGCGGCGACTAATTAGGTACGCGTACTCCCCCGGCCCGATCACCAGCTCCCCGAGAGAGCGACGGCCAGGATGAAGGCTCGTTGTGCCCCAGAAGTCGAGCTTATTCCTACGGCGCATGGGTTCATTACTCGCGCCCCTACATGTTCCGCGGCATATGCTAGTCCGCCCTTCTGAAAGTCCCAGCACATCAAGGGCAGAAGATTCGGGCGGGACTGCCGCGACTCCCACACAGCTTTGCTCACCTACGAGCAGGCCATCCTCAACGGTGTTCTGGGGTTTCCAGAATCACGATACATGATGTTCAAAGGCCTCGATACCTGTCAAAAGTGCAAGATGCCTATTCTGGCCAGCGGAGATCACCATCCAGGAACGCCGCCCCTCTTTGCCGGCGTGGCCTACCCGAATGTAACCCTGGCTCCGCCATGCCACGCCATGTCATCACAGCCGTCATCACCAGCAGCCGACCTGCGCCTCGCGTCATGGGCGTCACATCACATTCAGCGAGTAGCTGCTGCGGTATCCTAGACAATGACTTTTCCTGCATCGCACGGCCACGCGCGCAGCCAAAGGTGCTATCACCCGAAGCTGAGCCAGAGATTCATCGTCCTTCTAGCGCATGCCATAATTAGGACCACGCTTCGACAATCATGCTCGGCTGCATACCACCCAGCCTATCCTGATGTCCAAGTGATTCGAGCGACTCAAACTCGAATACGAATCGTCCAGAAAAAAGCAGACCCAACAGGCGAGGGATGGCCATTGAGTGCCATGTCTACATTTGCTAAGCCACGCAATTTGCCAGCGGCCTGTCAGGCCACAGACCCCACACGCAATAAGCGTACCTTCAGGTACTTTGCACTTCCCGTGCTCCCGGTTAATCTATTCACTCGACATTTGGTACGCATTTTGAGGTGGAGAAGCACGTTCTGGGCCAGCAGCGACAACGAGCGAGGGTCCTTGGGTGCTCATTCTACGGTTCTTGAGTACGTAGAGTACACCGGGAAGCAGATTCGCTTTGCAGCTTACCAAGAAAGAAATGAACACCAGGATCCTCGACGCCCCACTATTCCAGGTACCGATCAGCGCAGTTCACGAAGCTGGGTCTGGAGTTTCAACTGGAGCATGTGGGGCCGCTGTTTCGTAACATCCTCGTGGTTTCTCTGTCTGTGCACCTGCTCTCACTCCTGTCATGTATCCTTACCTTGGCTGAGTCGTCGAAGGTCAGTGCGCTGACGAGCAAGAGTTCGTGCGCTTTCCAAACGGGTATCGCGAGGATGGACCAGAGAGGACAGAGCTATTCAGAGTAATGCCGGTTGAACATCACAAATGCTGGCTGATGGTGAAGGAGCGACAGGAAAGTTGCACCAGCGCTTCGACCTCGACGCGTGGTTGCGCCAAACTCGCCATGGCTTGGAGTTCTCATGAACGAGTCTCGGCTCTCCAATTCTGCTAGATCGGCAATAGCAGGATCAGCGTCGGCCGGCTGATCCCATGGTGAACATGCGGATTGACACTGATCGGGACACGACTAAGGTGGCCGATTTCAGCCTCAAATCAGGCCTGACTAGAGATGGCGGTCAGCCGGCATATTTGGTGCACGTCAGAGCCTGCCATCATCCATCTGCCTTTGCATTTGGGCTCAACGAGTGGCTGTGCTGAGCAGATGCAAGCCCACAGCGGCCGATTTCGAAAAAGTCGCCGGCGAGTGCGGCAGGTAAACCTCCGAGCTGCAGGAATCAGATCGAGACACTGATGCCGCCGTCAGCGGATCTGACAAGCACCACCAGTCCCCCGCCGGATCTCGAGATCGTCGAGCACGCATACAGAACAGCCGGACAAGCACGCGGCTTGCTATTGCAACTGCCGGAAAAGGCATGCTCAGATTCATTTTACCCCGCGTAGCATCCTACGTCAACTCTAATCGAGCACACATGACGCTATCTATAGGCAAGGTACATGCAGCATACATGCAGCCTGCTGGGGGCATGGACACACCTGGCTCACTTGCTGAAGAAGCGGCCCGTCTATGCCGGCTGGTGGTGGCGACGCCGTCAATGTTGATGCCAGGTCTGGCAAACGACTGCCCCTGCCACGGAGTAGTGCAGTTGGATGCTTGACCAAAGACTTCAGGACATCTGGCGCCGCCTCTCGAATACGATCCGAGCACAGCCTAGTGTCGCATCCGAGGAACAGGGAGCTTGACGTCAGTGCCGCTACTTGGTCTTGTCGCTTGAAGAGAATTGGAACATGTCCCTGATGTGGAGGCGAGTATGCTGGAGAGGTTGGTCTTGGTTCTCCAAGCCGGAGTGGCTAAACTGGGAATGCTTGCTTGATTGCGATGCATATTATGGCGATGGCAGCTTACGTCAACAAGGGTCTTGTTGCCTCTGCACCTTGGCATGGCCCCCATGGTAACCCTGATCCCCCCAGGCGCAACATTGCTTCGATTGGGCCCATGAGCCAGCTAGATCCCAACATGCCGAACGGACTATCGAGGTGTCATGCTCTGGCATAATGAAGGGCATCGCCGTCGGCGGGTATCACATGAAAACAAACATGGGACGAGATACACGAGACCGCTCAGCCGGGCACTTAGACCGTCTTGGAGGAAGGCAAGCGGCGACGCAGGGCAGACGGGACAGCGTGCTGGTGTGGCCTGGTAGCGGCGTGGATGAGACGTACCAAGTCTCATCCAGCAGCCTGTGCGGCATGCATTTCATGCGCGTGTCTCTCTCCAATGCCCTGGCCTCTGGGTAGGATTTGGGGGCATGATTTAAGGTATTCTGCTGTCTGAGCACCCGCGCCCTGCCCGTCGCGGCGCCACCCCACCCACCCATCCGTGCCAGCGACTAAAAGCTTCGCCCAGGCACCACACGAGGCCAAAGGAACGCCTACCGAGAGGTAATTGTCAGTGCCCTGACCCGCAAGCCTCCTTGGGGGCCGATTTCCTCGCTCAAAATAGCTTCTCGTAGCTAGTGGCCCATAACCTACGCGTACCGAGTGTACCCTAACGTACCTAAGCGCACACAGGTGGCCGGGATAACCAGTGACGGGCCGTACCAAGCTTGCCAAGGTCGCGGAAGACGCCCGCACCCACACCGGGTCCGTGGCAGTTCTGCATCGCCTCCAACTTGAGCTCCCGCATCTGGCCACTCCAGCAACACGGCTGCATTACAGAGTGTGGGCGGCAGTTCCCTTAGTCGGGCCCGTTGAAACAACCCCAGAACCTCCCCTCTTCGCTCAATCGAGGAACCGCTCGATATGGTTGCACCCTGCTCGATGACAGACGCTCTGTGCATTCCGAGCAGAAGCTGGCGAGTTCTCGGGAGCCCCGCCCATGAGTGACCGCCGTGGCCCTTCTCATCTAAACGGCAGTCCAACAGATCGGCCTGTGCTTCGACCGGACCAGCCCAGCTTCCGCGCCATTGTGGCATCCCGGGACAGCACAGATGGAGATTTCCGGAATGACAGAAGATGCGAGGGCATGCTGACAGCTTTGTGCAGCCATTTACACCGATGGGATCCGGGGCGAGCGAGTCCGGTGGAAGCAAGAGCGTTGTGGGATGGTGGTTTTCGAGGGTGCTCTCTTTGCAGATTTGCCCTTTTCTCGGCATGTGGTATGTCGTGCCAATGATAGTTGATTGCTGGTGAAATGCACGAAACCCTCGGAAGGGGAGCAGCATCTCGCAATGCCTACTGTGCAAGTTATGATAACAAGCGATGTCCTGCGTGATTGTGCGTGCTTTGTGACACGCGTGAACTGTCACATGAAGCACGCCAAACGGCCGTGGTTATGCCGACATCTTAGTCCCTGTTACTCATCACCACTCCAGGCAGAATCTTGGGAGCTGTGATATGTGTCAAAACATGTCACAGAAGGGCATCAGGTTCCTGCGGATTTAGCCGAGCTAGCACATCCCATAGCCCGTTCCATCCGCCGTCCAGAGTTCTGTGGCTTGGGACAGAGTCGAAAGTTCATCCCGATTGGCAAGCCTTAAGCAAGGTCCTGTGTTGTCGGATGGGAAGACCAAAGGTTTTCCACCTGTAGCTCTTTCACTCGAAGCGGTGTGAAAAGACGACGAATAATCTAGCTCTCTCTCTCTCTCTCAGTCCAGACTCTTGGCCCTTTTCCCAAGAACAATTGTCTCCTGACCAGTTTCTCCTGGTGAACCTCAGTGTCAACTCCCACGTCTGTTGTAAACTCGTGACGGAAAAATGTGACTGGTGCGGCAGGGTTTCTGTGGGTTTCAACGCCTCCTGTGTTAGCAAAACACGATATAGCGGTCACGAAGGTTGGTTGACGAAACAGGTTCTTCTATATAAGCCGTGGTCTGTTCGCGTCAGTAATGGTGTGGCCTACGCTCATGTCGTCCCAGTGAGCTTGTCGAGATCAGGGAGACGTTGTTGTCATAGCCCGGTGAATACTCTCGTTACCGTGACGCCACAAAAGCCGATTCAAGTGGGATTCTCACCATTTTCCGATCAGCCCGGGCATTACAATGGATGTCATCTTCATAACGGCGCCAGCCGTAGAGTTACAAGCAGTAGCGTATTTGTCTACTCGTATTGTTCAAATCTTACCCTAGGCATGTGACGAAATCGTGCTCTGTTCAACAAATTTTTTTTTTATTTTTTTTTATTGAAAAATTAGGAAATTTGAAAGAAAATGGGATTGTAAATAGTTTGTTAGACCCTTTATCTTTATTTTCGTTTGGCAGCAGTCTCGAGCTGTACTTCATGTCGTGGCCTAGACTTGATTTCGTAATCTATCGCACGCTGGCGTCCCGCGATCAAGCCTGGCACTCTTTTCAACGAACCATGAGCCATTCCCTATGCCAACATGCCCAATTCCCCTCAGGCTCCGCGACATCGCGGCCTGCCACTCATACATGAAACTGTCGGGTGCTGAGAGCCTCAGCGTTGTGTCCGGGCCGCATTCGACACTGAACATCGGGAGGAATCGGTCTAAGCGTTGGGTAATTCGCACTTCTCTACCAAAAGCTGCTGCTGTAGTGGAGATGGCCTCGTGTGCCTGGCAGAAGACCCTCCTCTTCCTCATATCATGGATGGTTCATGACGTTAACGGATCAGCGACAAACAGGCCAATGGCGAACCTCGCAGATCGCGGCGAGAGGACGCGTGCCGAGACATCTTGATCCACAGGACAAGTCCTGAACAAGGACGAAGGCACCCGACCTATATCAGATTCGTCCTTCACTTGCCTTGCGCTCGATTGATGCAGCCAAATTGGCCTTGTGAATATGTCCTGATATGGCTATCACACGGGGGGTATATTGCGTGCTATCGACAATTTCATGCACGGGCTTCAACCGACATTGTACATGCCGGCTCAAGTCTCCTTCTTCCCTTTCCTTGTCTGCAGCTGAGCTGTTCTGCGATCGTCCCACTTCTCCCAGCCAGCTTGGCAGAGGTCCTCCTCCAAACACAAGTCGCGCACGCGAAGCCAGCGCGCGGGTGGCGAGTCCACGAGCCAAGCCACCCATCCTGTCCGGCGGGCAATCTCGGTGATCAGAAACCAGGCCACGGCGCTGACGGCACCAGCAGCACTGCCGACGACGACCTGCAGCTCCGTGTGGTAGTTGAGGTACACGCGGCTCCACGCGACGGACGCGGCCATGAGGAGGCACAGGAAGCCGCCGATGGCGCGCTCGGAGAGGGTCATGGGCGTGTGGTTGCGGCGGGAGACGCCCGGGTGCGGGGGCTGGTGGCGGACGAGGAGGAAGAGGCACATGGACACGGCGAAGAAGGCGACAAACTGCGCGTGGCTGCTGGGCATGCCGTAGCCCTTGCCCTGCATGCGGACCGGCCGCTCTTGCTTGAGGATGCGCTTGAGGACAAAGTTGAGCGCCTCGCAGGCCAGCTGGCCCGCGAAGAGCAGGGCGACCTCGATCTCGCGCGTCGACCAGATGAGCGTGACGTAGACGATACAGAGCCCTTGCGGGATCAGGGCCAGCCAGGCGCAGAGGTACGAGAGAGGGTCGGTCGGATCCTACGGAGGCGGGTGGTCGCGATGGGTCAGTGGAGTGGTCGTCGACGAAAGCTCGATGGCGGCAACCTCACATAATGGACATGCGTCAAGGACAGAGATGCCAGAGGTCTCGGGTCGTCAGCCATGGCTGCTGGTGGTGATTGGGGGCCAGGCGCTGGTTGGGCGCGACCAAGGTTCTGGGAAAGGTGTTGTCGTGTCGTGGGGCAGCCCGAGTCAAGGTTGTCGATGCTGCGAATATTCCATGAAGCTTTGTCTCAATGTATTATGTAAGCATCATTGTCTGAATGTTGTCTGAGTGCGTTTTAACAATCTAGCATCCAAGATATGACAACTGGCACAGTATATATTCATTATACAAGGAACTAACCACAACCTTTCGCACGCCATGCATACCATGGAATTTCTCGTGGTCCATTGCCGTGGATGATGCGCCGGTACGGCAGTCTGTACCCAACCAGAAGTCGAGGATAGCGAGGTTCTCTACGTCCAAACAGTCTGCACAGGGGTGAATCTCCATGGATAGCCACCGGAATGGTGATCCACGACAAATAGTGACAGCTTGGTTGGACGTTCGTTCCTTCCAGGCCTCGAGATGGTTGACGTTGACGTGCTGGCCAGGCCAGCTGAGTCACCCCGCCACTACGCCACCCGGCAGGACCCCACAGCTTGTGTCAAATGCTCGGGACCATCACCACGAACAGATCAAAAAACTTTCCCGGCGTCTACATTTGTCCAGGCTCTGCGTGGCACTTGCATACTTGGAACGAAGCGTGCTCTTCAAAGCATCCAGCTCCTAGGGACACGAGGCCCGTCGCAGCCATTTGCCAGCTGTATCGCCTATCTCATATCCAGCTTACGAGACCAGCCATCACCATGACCCCAAGCTCATAGCAACAGCGTCTGCAGTACACGACTGCGACCAGGCTCTTGCTTCGCAATATTACACATCGCCTTGCAGCGTCCGTGACTGATGAGCCTCGGCAAGACCTCGGCCTGTGGCACTCTTTCACATGAAGGTTCAAATATTAATAGTCAGATTGCACATCTTTCGCCATGGACGACGATGACCCAAGAACCCTCGAGCTGGAGACAATCACAGCCATCTATCCGGAGCTCCAAGTCGACGACAAGGACCAGTTCACAGTGTCCATAGATATCCCAGTCAGCCTCGACAATCCGCTGACGGTCTTTTTCCCGGCCTCCGGCGTTGGTGCGCCTATAGGCACAACGTCACATGCTCCGGAAGCATCTTCGTCAGTGGCAGTTGACTCGCAAGCTCTGTCCAATCTCCCTCCGCTGCAGGTCAAGATCACCCTCCCGCCTGGGTATCCGCAGGACAAGCCCCCAGCCGCCAAGGTATCTACAACACCACCTTGGCTCGCTCCTGGCATCCTCCGCAAACTCGAGCATGATGCCGAAAGGCTGTGGGAAGAGATCGGTCACGACCAGGTCATCTTCACTTACATAGATGACCTTCAGCAGTCGACAGCCGACATTTTTGGCCTCGTCAGCGAGAAGGGTACCCTGGAAGTCAGTCCCGAGCATAAGATCGCCATTCTCGACTATGATAGTGCAGCTAAGCGGAGAGCTTTTGAACGGGAGACGTTTGATTGTGGTATCTGTCTAGGTAAGTCTGCAATTTAGTCCCTCCTCCCTTGCAAAATAAAGTGATTAATCCAATTCCTTAGAACCCAAGAAAGGATCTGCTTGCCACAAGATGCTGGATTGCGGTCATGTGTTCTGTGTACAGTGCCTGCAGGACTTTTACAACAATGCCATCACAGAAGGCGATATAGCGGCCGTGCAGTGCCTCGAGCCGAGCTGTGCGAAAGAGCGTGGCACGGCTCAGATGCAAGCGGCGAATGCAACAAAGAAAAAGAAGCCGAAAACATTCATCAGCCCCAGCGAGCTCTTGCAGATTCCTCTCGAGACAGAAATGGTCAAGCGCTACGTGAAGCTGAAGCACAAGACCGAGCTGGAGTCGGATAAGAACACTGTATATTGTCCAAGATCATGGTGCCAGGGCGCTGCCCGGTCGAAGAAGCACAGGAAGCCTGAGGGCCTCGAGTTCTCGAACCAATCTGACGACGAGTCTGAGACAGAGGAGACGACGGGTACCGCCAAGAATAAAACTGCCGCAGACTATAGGAATGATTTGTTGGCAATATGCGAGGACTGTGGCTTTGCTTTCTGCAGCCGGTGTGGGCAGTCATGGCACGGCGAGTTCAAGTACTGCATCCCAAAAGAACGCAAGGAGGCCATTACAGAGGAAGAGAAGGCGTCTCTCGAATACGTCAAGATGCACACGACGCCGTGCCCGACGTGCGCAGCGCCGGCCCAGAAGACCCAAGGATGCAACCACATGCTGTGCTTCCGCTGTCAGACGCACTTCTGCTACCTATGCTCTTCGTGGCTCGACCCCTCTAACCCGTATGGTCACTTTAACACCCAGGCCGACGGCAAGGTCAACAGCTGCTACATGCGATTGTGGGAACTCGAAGGAGGAGATGGTCAAGATGTGGGAATCGGCTACGCGGGCGGCAACGCTCTCAATGTTCCCAACGGGGAGCCTGCCCTTGAGCCTCACGAGGTGGCGGCCCTGATGGAAGCAGAGGAGCGCATCGTCGGAGACCGACCGGCTGCCAATATCCTGCCTGCGATCAATGATGTCCAGGGTAACCAGGCACAGCGGGCTCCGCAAGAACGAGTGGAGGTTGCGCGCGAAGGGCCTCTCGTGCTTCGCATAGGAGGGGATGCACCAGGGGCCGCGCCTCGTAACGCATTTGGGGCGGAACCTGCTGCCCACCTTGGGCCAGCTCGGATTCAGCACGGCGGCAGAGGAGCCGCACCACCAGCTCAAAGGGGAGTAGGCCGCGGAAGAGGGAGAGGTCCTGAGCGGGGAAACCGTGGAAATAACAGAGGGGGGGGAGCAGTAGGCGGAGGGGCCATAAATGCCAACCGACAGCAGGCCGGAGCGGCCGGGCGTGGACGAGGAAGACATGCGAGGAATCAGCCACGAGGTGCTAACGATCAAGCTGCCGCGAACCGTGAGCCGCACATGGAAATTGGCAATATACTCAGGCAGCAGGGTGAGCTTGATGAGGCCCAGCAGGCGTGGATCCGCCAATTTGTGCAGCTTGCGCTCAATGATCAGGAGGACCTGGTCGACTGGGATAGTGGTGACGAGATTTAAGGAAGCATATAGCAGAAGATCTCATTCTCAAGATCAACGTGATTGTCGGATTCCGACATGGAGCATCGGCAGCGGCGTTTTCTACAAGGTTTTTCAAGTTTATTTTATTCTCGAGATTGCATTCCTCAAAGAGCATTAATTGAAATATCACCCAGGCAGTTCTTTGCCAATAGACAGTGCTGCTGATTCTTGCTTGACGACGAAATGGATGTCTTCATGATCAGGAGCTTGTGTGCCCTGAATAGTTGAATTTTGTCGACTCAGCACAGTCTGGCACGATACCTGCCAGTAAAGTCAGACTTACGAGCGTAAGTCGATGTACCCAACAGTCACAAACCATGGCAGAGTGACCCTCATTTCTCTACAGGCACCACGTCATACAGGCCGTGTTGGCCTGGGAAATGCTACTTCAACCGCCCAGCAAGTAATCTCCTGAACGCCTCTCTCCTCATCAGCAATACCGTAGACCAAAAAGCCACAGCCTGCAAAAGGCAGTGTAGGTAACTCGCAGTGCTTTACAAAGCTCCAGTTGATCTACGACCTCAGCAGCAGCGCACAAATCCAGACGCCCAACACGCAATCTGAGCACTGACATGCGGTGATTTGAAAGGATTTCTTGGGGGAGGACAGGCACGTGCATCCTACGAGATAAGCGAGCAACCAAGCCCCCAGGAGCTCACTCGCAGCAGCAGTGGCAGCAACAGTGGCAGCAGCACCTCATCACCCTCTGTCGTGCATAATGACCGGCAGTCCTCTTTTCGATGAAGATGTTTCACCAACGTACTTTTGGGTCGTGAAGGGCGACGACGTGCAGTACCAGATGGCACCGGGGGGGCTTCGATGTCACGTAATTACCAGACACATTTTGTCAGAGCAAGGGACCGACCGACCCGTTAGCAATACCACCGGGCGGGCTCACACACACAGGGTACGAGGCGGAGCCAGCCAGCCAGAGAGACAGAGAGACCGCCGTGGAAGAGACATTTACCGCAGGGACCTACGTTGCCCTACGAGCTCTGGTTCCACGAGTGGCGAACGGGTAAAGTGTCCTTCGAACGGGGAGCCGGTTGCTGCCCAATGCGGACACCATCTCGTGTGCACGCGAGCCGGATGACTCGTTGTTATCCGAACCATACACGCACACACACACACACAGTTCAGACAGAAACATGCCACGATGGTCGGATGTTTCGACCAGGCTCTTCTGCTCGGGAGGTGTGTGCCCGGTACAGAGCCCCGACGCAGGCAGTGTGTCGCGTCCCCCCCTTGGCTGCTGCCGGTGCCCTCTCTTGTTTTGCCCCCGGCGAATCAAGAAACAAAGCCATGAGTGCGAGGAACCCACAGTCCACGTAGCCATCGCCGAGGCCAGTCCTGCCAGATGTGATCCGAGGTTGGTAAAACACCCCCCGTCCCCTATAACGGCCCACACTCCTCCTCCTCCTCCTGTCCCCTTACCCAAGAGGCCGGGCCCGAAAGTCGACGATATCTGTGCGCCCACACCTGCCGGGGGAGCTTTGAGCCCGCAGATGTATAAGTTGCCATCGCTATTTACTGCGCGAGCAGTCTATATAAGAATGATCTTCGGCCGGCACATCCCGGACCTATATGTTCCCCCACGCAAAGAGCCGGGATTCTTTCGTTTGACACATTGGGCCTCTCTCCTCGTCTGTCCTTGTCTCTGTATCTCTCTCTATCTATTTGTCTCTCCGCCTCCACGTACGAGTCCAGACGAAGCTTGAAACACGGGCTGGCAAGGAAGCCGGACGCAACCCATTGTGGCTGCTGTCAGAGCTGGCCTTGCTGACGGGAGGGTGCCAAACACGCCCAGACGATGCGAAACATTGAATCACTAGATCTCCCCCTCGCCTCGCGCCACACACAAGGCCTCATACCACTGTATAAGTTCCTCCCTGTTTGACATGATGATGGTTATGCTGAGGACGCCCGTGAAAACGAGGGCAGGCAGGACAAAATCTCAGGGCGTGAAGTGTAGGAATGGGCTGGCAAGTGGCTGACAACGACGACCGCCGGCGAGACTGTGCCCTTTGCAAAAGGCCCACACCACTCACTCGCTCACTCCCTTCCTTTTGTTCACCGCCATCAAAAGAGTTTCCGGCTCATGTTTTGCAAGTGTTTCTGCATGTCCGATACTCTGCTTGCTGCCCATGTTCCGTGATTAGTTGTTGCGTGCGGCGGAGACTACCATAACTCCGTGCGGTATATCGGCCGCAGAAACAACCACAACAATAATAATCACAACAAAAAGCAACAATCAGCATCCTAGACCACGCGCAGAAATTAATGAAAGGCATCGGAAATCAGGCGTTGGGCCGAATATCCCCCGTCCTTTCTCTGCCTTAGCTCTCTTCCTATCAGTCTCGTTCGTGCATTGGGGGAAATCGCATTGCGTGGAATCTTCTGCTTCCTCCATGTCCTTCTGTTATTATTTGCGTCCCCCTCCGAGGACCCAGAGTCGTGAGAGAGAGAGAGAGATAAGTCCTTATCAGTGATGGCATGACATGTGAAGAGTGCCCACGCCATGAAGGTGAAAGGCACATGAATGGGACATTTTATTAGCATGAACGGACAAGGAACAGTAAAAGTGGGCTCTTATATTGTCAAGCAAATGCACAGTCTGCTCCAGGCGGGGACGAGGCAGTGAGTGAGTGAGTGGTAAACAAAGGGACCGAAACGGGTCCCCGGAGACTCCTCCGCCCGACGTCCCCAGCTCTCGGCAGCGAAGAACGCGTTCCGCCATGGTCCCCAAGCATGAAACAGGCCAGGTCAAGAGCCCAGACCGAGAGACTGGCGTTTTTGTGTGGTGCCGCTCGGAAAGCGCAACCGCTTATTAATGGAGGTGCTGGCACATAACAAAAAATCCCCGAAGGCAACGGTATAGTGAGGAGCAAGTAAGACCCTCATTCATTTCCTCTATCAGGCGGGGTGTTCCAGGCTTGGCGATTGTGTCGTTGTGAGCGTCTCGCAAGGCGGCAGTCCGCCCGCCGCAGCCACCACCGCCGGCCCGCCGCCTCCACTTTCCGCGCCGCTCCCCTTTGAATGCAGGTCCTTTCCCCTCGCCCCTGGATGACTTGACGATGCTCTCGTCAGGATGGGAAACCGTTACGTTCCTCACCCCCACAAAGCAGCAGGGGAGCTCAAAGCCCCCCACTACTGCGACAGAAAGCCCTTCCGAGTGAATCCTGGACGTGGATCTTCTTTCCTCGTCTGGTCTCGACGACCACGACGAGACTTCACGCGACGCGGTGGTGATCACTAACGGGCGGCAGTGGGCCAGGGCGTGGGCTACCATAGTAGGGTGGACACAAGGGCATCGCACCAGTGTATATGTTATAGGAGGCGCTTACGCAGTATGGTCGTTGAAGAGGACACAGAGCCAGGTGATATACGTAGTCATGGCAGGGGCGTACGTGTAGAGATTGTCCCTCCTCGAGGACCGCCTGCAATGTACAGTGTGCGCGGCGCTCGGGATACCCTCAAAGACCACACCACGTTAGGTAAACACTTCGGTGGACCACATTGACTTTCGCGGCGCAAGCTTGGACTGCTCGTGAAAGCTGGACCAGCAGTTCCGGTCATTATCGCCCAGCTCTGTAGGAATGACGGTCAACTGAATGATCCGAGACCACGGTCAGGCCTCAGGTTATCGCAGCCTAAGCCAACCATAAGACGACGCACGGAGGAAATGGCTGACCCGGCCGTTGCGTGCACCCGGGGGCACGGGTCACCCATGCATCCGCTTGTTCCTGTCTTGCCAAGCTCGCGCTGGGCGGAGTGATCCTCGTCGACGTTACGACGTGGTGATCTGTCAGTTGTGAGGCGACGATACACGGCGATGACGAGTCTTGGTTCCCGCCGTTACAATCGCGCCACACTCGAAGCGACATCATGCCTGTGATTGTGCGTCAACTCAAGTTTTGGGTCGTTTCGGCCGATGACAGGCCACCGTCGATCCGGCTGGTGTTCCGCAGCCATGGAGCATGATGATCGAAGTGGGTTGTCATAGTAGCTCACTTCAATTACGGCACGCTCGCATGATTAGAGGCCACGCGAAGCAATCTTCCGAGAGTAGCAGAAAACATGCTGGCTACCTGCCTGGATACCATAGTTCTGGTATTAAAACTGGACGCTGTCGTGAAGCGGAAATACTGTTTATCGCATCTCAACAACCACCGACGCCCTTCTGGGAAGGATGATCGCACCAAGCGGTGATCCATCACATGGGTGTGCAGAAAGGCCAGGAACTTCACGCTGGCAAAGTACGCTAACTAGCGCTGGGGCCAGCCTTGCCAGCAGATGAGCGACGGCATGGATCCGTCTTTGGCACACGATCTGAGTAGCCATGGCCCTGGTCCACGTAGCATTTCCCACGACAGTGCATGCTGCATTGGGCGTTTGGCTGTGCGGAGCAAGGTTGCGTGGTGTGAACAAACACGCAAGTACCGGTAGATCAGGGGTAGGCAGTGCTTTGCCAGCTGCGAAGATGCCCCTTGCGAGACTCGACCACCTTGAATGACCTACTCGCCAGGAAGCCTGTTCAGATCCTTGTTCATAAAAACAGGCAGGATCCTGGCTGCGATAATCGGCTTGAACTAAGGCCTGTTTAGCAAGCGTTTTAGCGTGTGGTGGAGGCTTAGAAGATCCCATTGGACCCCTGGTTTTTGCGCCTTCACATGTTCGCTCACATGAGGTGGTGCCATTTAGGAGACATCCTCTTGTCGAATGTACAACTTGTTGACTGGGACTTTTTGATCGGATCTCTTCATGTAGCATGTCTTGTATGTCGTCCGCCTGCTCGGATTGTCAACACGTCCGCGAGTCGAGAACAAATGCCTGGGAAGTGGAATGGTGGGGACAGACGCGTGTTGCAGACTTCGTCGTTGGGGAGTCAAGAACGCGCTTGGGCCTAGTTCAGGATTGTAGTGTCAACCTCTCGCACAGTTGTCGGCCTCTTTTGTGGTTTGGTGAGCAGATCTCGCGGGCTTGCAAGGGCCAAATCCGCCAGGGATATCTGGAGGATTGACACGCTGGGCGGAAAGGCTCGATGCAGCCACGTTCGGGGAGCTTGTTGTGCCGTCAATCGTAGACTCCCGGCCACAACCTGGATCTATGCAAGACACGTCATAGTGCAATCATGGCGGTGGATGTCTCATTCGACTGATGGATTTCTTGTAGACTTGACGAGGCTTGATTGAGAATTATGCTGCTTCAGCAGCATGTCAAGTGTCATTTGGTCCGACTTTTGTCACAGGTTTTGCCCGGCCAGACAACAGACAACAGTTTGCGAGAAACACCCAATAGGTTGGCCCCATCTGTCCATCAGGCAGTTACCTGGATTGTGCGGCAAAGACAGACCATAGAGCGCGTGCTGGTGACTCGTACAGATTTCTTGCGAGACGTTGAGCTTAATTGCCAGGAAACAGGCTCCGATTCTTTCGCCATGTCATAGTAGGCTGAACCCCACCCCCCCTTATGCCTTGTTCGGATCATGCAAGGTTGATCGCCGTTGCGGAGGTATACTTCGCTGAACTATTGCAGCTGCTCATTTCACCAGAGTGTGGAGGCCACACTCGATGCCAGAGCGAGCGCTAACCAACGTGCGTAATTCGGATCCGAGACTGTACGTTGACCAGCCATAGCGCAGACATTTCGCACTGACCACGAGGGGAGTGCTGGCAGTGAGTCGCGGGTTGTGGGAATGGAGACATTCATGATTCGCGCCGACTGGCGCTTGTTCAGCAATGCATCTATGCATGAGCCATGGTCTTGAGCTTTGTCGGTAACAATATTTCGGCTTGAGGTACTTTTGCGGGATAACCAAAGCCCCACAAGCTGCCGCACTGAAGCCAGGAAATTG
Source organism: Microdochium trichocladiopsis (assembly GCF_020744255.1). Taxonomy (NCBI): domain Eukaryota; kingdom Fungi; phylum Ascomycota; class Sordariomycetes; order Xylariales; family Microdochiaceae; genus Microdochium; species Microdochium trichocladiopsis. The sequence continues at coordinate 1,220,757 of NW_025763547.1, forward strand.
CAAGGTCGACGTCAGTTTCTTGACTTGACACATGTGTCGTGAAGACTAGAACTACTCAAATGTTCAGGTACTGTCAATGACGTTCTTGTCGATCGACAGCTGCTCACGCGATGCAGTCCGGTCGCAGAAAGTGATAGGTGGTGATTCTAACGACAAGCGCCATCGTAAACTGGTCGGGTGTTAAAGAGACGATCCCAACCCCTGCGTTCAGAGCTGTGGAGAGCCAGCCACGCTGCACGTCGGCTTGTTTTTCGGTCGAAGTTGCCTGTCGCTGTGAGCAGACAGCGCAGCTAGCCTATCATCTTCCTGCAATCATGCTGCATGCAGTCCAGGACAGGGGGGGTGAGCCCAGTACACCCATGCGTCACGTTACATCCAGCCCCGGGAGTTCTCAAGGCACTGAGGGATCAAGTGAGATACACACACGCCATGTGCGCAGAGAGCGAGATGCCAATGTCGTTGCTGCCGTCACACGTGGTTATGTTGCTGAGCGGTGTGCTGAAAGTCATCCTTCATGATGATCTTATTGAGTGTGTGAGCCTCTCATCTGTGCTGCAACATAACGTAAAGTTGGGCCTCCGTGGCGGGTAAATATGACCAGCATGACTGGACTCACCCAGAGCTTTCGATGATGCGGCGACAGGTCAGGGTTGATTACTGACGACTCTCATGGGGGATCAGTTTCAGACATGTGAGAGCAGTTAATCTTCGGCCTGAAATCTGTCCAAACATGCTACGTGCAGTAAGCATGACTGCGTGAGATGTTGTTGCTAATTGGGAAGCTCAAAAGACGGCAGCTTGATAGCAGCATATCGGCAGGATAAGACAAGACCACTATCTGTAGCGACTGCTCAATTCGTTTTTGCGACAAGGGCAAGCACCAGACCAGCGACAGGGATCGTGATCGGAGGGTGGTAACCCGCACCTGGCAGGCGTTGAAAGGCTGGGGAAGTGGGAAGACGTTCCTGTGACTTCGATACGTAGAGACGGCAGCCCTGCGCCGCCGATGCATCTCATTAGTAAGTGCTGTGTAAAAAGTTCTAGGCCAGGAAGAACCTCGTGACGTTGCTGTCTCCCAAAGAGAGAGGCTGTCGATATTTGCGGGCCATCGTTTCCTGGGGTGGTGGCAGCTTGTGAGCAACGAGGTTCTGTCGCAAGTGATGCTTTTGCAAACCCGTCTGAATTGTTGCCTACTACGCTGCGTTTCCACTCGCATTGCACAGAGCCAAAAAGGCAAACAGCTCGCGTCTCGCTGGAAGTATGGGAAGCCAAGTAAGAGCCCACGGCCGCCGCCGAGAGCCCTGGCGAGCCTGGCTGTGGAGGTAGCTTAGGAGCCACGGGTAAGTCGCGGGACCTTGTGCCCCGATCTCACAAAAGTTCCCGGCTGCAACTAGACCTGACAGGGTTGTGAATGGCCTGATCACGACATCATTGAGATGATTGAGCGAAATACGTGGCGCTCTTGCCATCCGTCCTAAACATTCAGATATGGCGATGGTTTTGCTGAAGAAGCCTGGCCTTGCTGAATGCCCAGCTCCTCGCCATCTTGTGGTTTGAATATGCGTCGTTGCCACTCCTTCATCGAGCCGGGCAGTGTAGCTTTTTGCACGTTTCAGTCATGATCGATGCTTTAATGTCTTGACTCTGTCGAACCTAAACTTCGTGATGCGACAGCAAAGTCAACGGCAGGGCGGCCACTTTATGAAACGTAGAGAGTCCTTCCCCATCTCTAAGAGTCTCTTGTTGCTGAAAGATGTGCCTCGTGAGCCATTGGTACCGTGGGGCTCATCCAACGGGTTCTCGGCCCTGGTGCTGGGGCCTGCTGGGGGTGCTTATTCAACAGCGACCAGGAGGGCAGGAAGAAGCCAATCAAGTCAAATTGCCTTCGGGCGGCGCTTCTATACGGAGTATGGTGTGATGAGCCCCTGCCAGGAGTGTGGAGATCATGAGCCGGGGGTGTTGTGACTGCCGTACAAATCAACGGATTTGCGTCTTCTGAGCAGCAGCACCTGAGGCATGGGTGGCCGGCTGTTGGCCGCACCAGGATGGCCACCTGGACAGTTGGAGCCCAACTTGGCCAGGCGCCGAGGGAGCCGCGCAGGGCTCCTGGTTGTTGATCTTCAGAGCAGAGTTGCACTGGCGGCCTTGGAGGGCGATCTCAAAATTGTCCGGTCCGACAACCTGGCAGGGAGATCCATGTACCCTGATGAGCATTAGACGTTGAGTGGCGCCTGAAGCTCGCCGGCTCTCAAGCAGCTTCACTCTTGCCTGGCAAGACGGTGGCCAGCGATGGGAGAGTAGACAGCTGGGCTACGCGAATGCCGAGTGTGGTGAGCCATGGCCTATGGAGACCGAACAAGCCATAGAGGCATGCCCCCCTCGCGTGACAGGCGTGAAGCTGCAGCTCGTAGGTTTGTTCAGGGTGGCTGGCGGTGGTCAGTCACATGGCAGCCTGACGCCAGCGCTTGAGGTGACAGAGCTGTGCGATGGCTCTGAGGAGAACCACAATGTCTCAGATGTGGTTGTTGTCGTCGTTGCTCGGCCCTGTGTGAAAGACAGTTAGTCAGCTCAGAGAGTGAGACTGGTTGATCCTGCCTGTGCGTGTGTGCGGGACCTCAGGCGGGAGGACTGGAGCTCCCGGGGTACGAGGTACCTCCCTTGACTCGACGCCGCTGCATCCTTGGAATTCTTCAGAGGCAATCGCGGCTCGAGGGGCAGGAACCCTCGCCTTCGCGCTCGCCCTCACCTTCAACGGCAGTCTCCACGCCATCCTCCCGCATCCACGCCAGACCGGCACTTTGCCCATTCGCGCGCCGGTACTTGGCTTGAATGTCACGCCACGGTGCCATTGGTCTCGTGTCCCCCAGGGCATGCCTCGCAGCCCGGGCGGTACTCGTCCGCCCTGGGCTTATCAACACTACCGCCCGCCCTAGGGGCACTCCGGAGGGCGGCAACCACCACCTCTGCCGCCCGCGCGACCAGATGCTCCAGAACAACCCCTGCCCGAGGCACCTCAACGGCTTCGTCGACTTGGCGATTCATGG